>NC_092815.1:127220531-128431364 GCF_023375885.2 Dermacentor andersoni | reverse complement strand
TACAAGCTCAGTTACAAAGCTACAATTTCGATTGAGTCGTAATTTTCCCAATGATATTGAAGTACCAGTTACACAGGAGGGCTTCAAAAATACTGCCTTGCATAACACTACAGCGGACGGCATTATTTTGTCGCGTTGCCGATTTGGATAAGCTGTTTTCGTTTTGATAAATAGGATATTAGTAATAACGAAGCCTGCCCACGGATACCGTACATATTAAGATTTCTGAGTGAGATACTGCGATTTACAAGGTCAAAGGGTCTCGAGGAGTCTACAAATAAAGCAAGCACAATGGGCGCTTGCTCTCGTACTGTAGAATGATGTATTGTGTCTTTTATTGTAGTGCAGACTCGGTTGACTTGTACTTAAAACCAAATAAATATTTCAGAAATATGATGCTTCCTTATAAAACTTGATATCCTAAAATGTACAATCTTCCCGAAAGTGTTCTGAAGTATAGGCAGGATAGACACTGGCATCTACTTTCCGAGATCAGCTTTGTGTTCTCTTTTATATATTATAGCGACTCAGGGAACTTCCATATTTTTAGAAAGATAGCTGATACTATGCAAGAATTAAAAATATGTGCAAGAACTGGAGCGAGGATGTGCAAGGTATTTTCCCGATCGTATTTGTAAAGCAGGCCTGTCATGGCTTGCGCCATATTTCAAGTTGTGATGCGAAAGCACCGAATGGCTTGATTGAGCGTCAAAAGCCAGCGGCATCTGTAGCCCCGAAACGGCCCCTAAATTTCCACTGGCTGAGACACAACGTCTCGAGCGTTCCTCGACAGAGCAGAGTGGACGAATCGGAACACCTGCTGGCGCACTTTCGTGCCAAGTGTTGGGTGAGGGGAGAGGACACCTCCGCGACGCCACGTCACGACGTGATGCCACGTCACGTCGCGGCTCGACGGAGCAGATACGACAGTGGTATGCCGCAGGCTGCTGCTGTTTTTTTCTTGCTTACTCGGGCAGCACGTACCACAATGGTACACTACTCGCAGCGCAAAACTTGAAGCGCCGCTCAGCGGCTTTTAATTGGACATTAATGCTTTCGCATTCACAACTCCTAAGAAGTGCTTACGGGCCCTCGGATATTTTTTTAATAACAGGTGGTATGTTTGTACTCTGGAATTTGCCTGACGGGAGGCCAGTGCTATGGACTGTCGACCTTGGAGGCAGCATTCATCGCCGCATGGTGCCTGCTTCGGGCACATGACGACTACGTGCACGGCTCGGGTTTCCTCGCGGCTGCACGGCGTCTGCGACTGAAGCGGTCACCGGCTCACGAACTGCTATTCGGCCCCTTCCCATGCCGGCAGCAATGCACGCCCCCTGCGTCCGGCGGCGCCCGCACCACGTTTCCAAAGAAGGGCTGTGTTTCGACCCCGTGCCTTGCAGTTGGGTCACTTTAGCGTATGCCGGGCCATAAAACTTACCCGGCACCCCATTCTGACCGACCGCCAGATCAGCCTGACGCCGCAGCGCGGTTCCAGGAAGCGCCGGCCAGTGAGAGCGGTGTTAAGACCAAGGAGGCTGCCCGGACCCTCTCTCTCTCGACCTTGTTTCGTCCTTAGGGACTGTCTGGGGAATCTGGGGATTGAGGGGTGTTATTTAAGCAGCTTGCAGCTGCTCGGTTTCTTTGTTCTGATAACCACGACAACTTGTAAACATAGTATAAAGAATTCTTTGCCGAGAAAGCTCTCCCCGTCTCTGACTCTGCGTGAAGTGGGGTCCAGACCTCCTGCCGGCCACGCATACCTCGGCACATGCAACACAGGCAACACTTCTTTTGGAGTCGTGGGCTGTAGGAAAATGGATGCATCGGAAGTAGTGCGCACATGCTAAGTGTGTCAAGTGACCCGATTGTGCCAGCAATGTCACGAAGAAAACGTTTAAAAAGCTCTACAGTTCAGCATCAGAAAATTCTTGGCCACAACCTTGACCTTTGACGGTGGTACTTGAGGATTGCCATTTTGAAGAGGACTATTCCGTCTATCCCCTATCAAATCATACCGGCCTCATTTAACATCTAAATAAGAAAGGGGACAATTGGTTCGTACAGAGAAGGATTTTTTTGTTAACATAATATGACAGTTATTAACTAGAGCTTGTTCGGTTAGCGCATGTGTGATAAAAGAGTTTTGGTACAATGTATCTCTAAATGTAATTTCTTTGACTAATTCGGGTATAATCCACGGTTATTGCCTTTTTCTGTTTTGCTTTTGTTTTTTTTATAGGGAGGTGAGCTGAGGAGGATTCTTTAATAGCGTTGGTGAATGCGTTATATGCTTTATTTGCGGCACGTATTATGCTTATATGATTGCAGTTTTAACAGCATACTGCACTACGGAAAGCGGTAAGTGCTTTGCCAGTTATTGAGTAATAATTAATTTTCTGATTTATACAATTCGTAAGTATCCGCTTCTTCGCATATTGTCACGTGGTGGTGACGTAGAAGAACACAGTAGCAATACTGTGAACGAGAAAACTAACTTTTATTGGGCGAACTTGTGCCCACAAAACAGGCTACACTTATAGCACAACGAAAGCGGCGAACACAGTCGGCGATCGTCGGAAATCTGATCAGCGGGTCAAGCGCGTCGGCTTTTATAGAGCAGTCATCGAATGTTCCAGACTAATCGTTGGGACCCGCGTGCCTTCCACATAGTTCTACATCATTCGCGTCAGGCGATGAAATCAGATAACACAAGGTTCGTCGACAACAGACCGCGGATAGAAGCATCGATAACTTTCTAGAAACTTCGGATACATGCAGGTGCGTCCCGCGCTGTGTGATAGCATTTGTTAGGCGGCGAAGCGTGGTCGCCCGATAAAGATAAGTACACGTGTCAATACCCCCCTCTTAAAAAAAAGCATCGACCCGATGCTGCAAACAAACGAAAGTAATACACAAGAGCACTCGTAGCAAAGAAAACAACAAAAATAACGAAGTTCGTCAGCGTCCGTAAAAGGGTTTAAGGCGCACCACGTGGACCACTTCAGATCGTGCGCGGCGCCGCTGTGAATGCGAAATGCCGTCTGGCACGACCTCATAGTCCAGAGCGCCAATACGTCGGATGACCTTGTAGGGTCCGAAATAGCGTCGCAGTAGCTTCTCACTGAGTCCTCGTCGGCGTATCGGGGTCCATACCCAAACACGGTTGCCGGGCTGGTACTCGACGAAGCGTCGTCGGAGGTTGTAGTGTCGGCTGTCGGTCCTCTGTTGGTTCTTGATCCGGAGGCGGGCGAGCTGTCGGGCTTCTTCGGCACGCTGGAGATAGCTAGCGACGTCAACATTCTCTTCGTCAATGACGTGGGGCAGCATGGCGTCGAGCGTCGTCGTCGGGTTCCTGCCGTAAACCAGCTTAAACGGCGTGATCTGTGTTGTTTCTTGCACCGCCGTGTTGTAAGCGAAGGTTACATACGGCAGGACCGCGTCCCACGTCTTGTGCTCAACGTCGACGTACATCGCTAGCATGTCGGCGAGGGTCTTATTCAGGCGCTCCGTGAGACCATTAGTTTGCGGATGGTAGGCAGTTGTCCTCCTGTGGCTTGTCTGGCTATATTGCAGAATGGCTTGGGTGAGCTCTGCTGTAAAAGCCGTTCCTCTGTCGGTGATGAGGACTTCTGGGGCGCCATGTCGCAGCAGGATGTTCTCGACGAAAAATTTCGCCACCTCGGCTGCGCTGCCTTTCGGTAGAGCTTTTGTTTCAGCGAAGCGGGTGAGATAGTCCGTCGCCACGACGATCCACTTATTCCCGGATGTTGACGTCGGAAACGGCCCCAACAAATCCATCCCAATCTGCTCGAATGGTCGACGAGGAGGTTCGATCGGCTGTAGTAACCCTGCTGGCCTTATCGGTGGTGTCTTGCGTCGTTGACAGTCTCGGCATGTCTTGACGTAACGGGCGACGTCGGCGGTAAGACGCGGCCAGTAATACCTTTCATGTATCCTCGACAGCGTCCGGGAGAATCCGAGGTGCCCAGCAGTGGGATCGTCGTGTAAGGCGTGCAGTACTTCTGGACGCAGCGCCGACGGAACAACAAGAAGGTAGTTGGCGCGGACTGGTGAAAAGTTTTTCTTCACGAGTAGGTTGTTTTGAAGCGTGAACGAAGATAATCCACGCTTAAATGCCCTAGGGACAACGTCGGTGTGCCCTTCCAAATACTCGACAAGGGCTTTTAGCTCCGGGTCCCCTCGTTGTTGATCAGCGAATTCTTCCGCGCTTATTATTCCAAGGAAGGCGTCGTCATCCTCGTTATCTTGCGGCGGCGGGTCAATGGGGGCGCGTGATAGGCAATCGGCATCTGAGTGTTTTCGACCGGACTTGTATGTTACAGTAATGTCGTATTCTTGTAGTCTGAGGCTCCACCGTGCCAGCCGTCCTGAAGGGTCCTTTAAGTTAGCTAGCCAACACAACGCGTGATGGTCGCTGACCACTCTGAATGGCCTGCCATATAGGTAGGGGTGAAATTTCGCTGTAGCCCAAACGATGGCGAGGCATTCCTTTTCCGTTGTGGAATAATTGCCTTCCGCTTTTGACAACGACCGGCTAGCGTAAGCTATCACGTGTTCATGTCCATCTTTTCTCTGGACTAGGATGGCACCGAGGCCTAGGCTACTGGCGTCAGTGTGGATTTCGGTATCGGCGAGCTCGTCGAAGTGCGCAAGTACGGGCGGCGACTGCATGCGTCGTTTGAGTTCTTCAAATGCGTCGGCCTGCTGCGTTTCCCACTTGAACTCGATGTCACATTTAGTTAGCTGTGTCAGCGGCTCAGCGATGCGTGAAAAGTCCTTGACAAATCGCCTGTAGTAGGCACACATGCCAAGAAATCTACGCACTGCCTTCTTGTCGGTGGGCTGCGGAAACTTTGCGATGGCAGCTGTCTTCTGCGGGTCGGGGCGGACTCCAGAATTGCTGATGACGTGGCCTAGGAACAGAAGCTCATCGTAGGCGAAGCGGCACTTTTCTGGCTTCAGAGTGAGCCCTGATGACTTGATGGCCTCGAGTACTGTTGCGAGCCGCCTAAGGTGATCGTCGAAATTTTCGGCGAAGACAACGACGTCATCTAAGTAAACGAGACAGGTCTGCCACTTCAATCCTGCTAAAACCGTGTCCATCACGCGCTGGAACGTTGCAGGCGCCGAGCACAGTCCAAATGGCATAACCTTGAACTCGTAGAGGCCGTCTGGGGTGATGAAGGCGGTCTTTTCGCGATCTCTTTCGTCGACTTCAATTTGCCAATAGCCAGACTTGAGGTCCATCGACGAGAAGTATTTAGCGTTGCAGAGCCGATCTAATGCGTCGTCTATCCGTGGGAGGGGGTATACATCCTTCTTCGTGATCTTGTTCAGTCGACGATAATCGACACAGAAACGTAGGGTTCCGTCCTTTTTCTTTACCAGGACAACAGGAGATGCCCACGGGCTTTTCGACGGCTGGATGATGTCGTCGCGCAGCATTTCGTCTACTTGTTCTCTTATAGCTTCACGTTCCCGCGTCGAAACTCGGTAAGGGCTCTGGCGTAGTGGTCGAGCGCATTCTTCGGTTATTATGCGATGCTTTGCGACTGGTGTTTGTCGAATCCTCGATGACGTCGAAAAGCAGCCTTTGTATCGTCGAAGCAGACTTCTGAGCTGTTGCTGCTTAATCACGGGGAGACTTGGACTTATGTCGAAGTCTGGCTCGGGAACTACGGTTGTCGGGGTAGATGCGATAGAATCCGAGAGGACAAAGGCATCGCTGGTTTCCACAATTTCCTCGATGTATGCGATCGTCGTGCCCTTGTCACCTGGCTCTTTCTCTCCTCTTCCGTTTCCTTCTGTCTCAATAATAGGGAGGCATTGTGGCTCCTCAGGTGGCACTTGCCAGCTTGCTCATGGATTTCCTTTTCCTCTTAAGTGTATATACATGCATATATATATATATATATATATATATATATATATATATATATATATATATATATATATATATTGACACGTGTACTTGTCTCTATCGGGCGACAAGTTTGGCCGCCGAACAAATGTTATCGCACAGCGCGGGACGCGCCTGCATGTATCCGAAGTTTCTGGAAAGTTATCGATGCTTCTACCCGCTGTCTGTTGTCGCCGAACGTTGTGTTATCTGATTTCATCGCTTGACACGAATGGTGTAGAACATTTTAGAAGGCATGCGGGTCCCAACGTTTAATCTGGAACTTTCGATGATTGCTGTATAAAAGCCGACGCGCTTGACCCGCTGATCAGATTTCCGACGATCGCCGACTGTGTTCGCCGCTTTCGTTGTGCTAGAAGTGTAGCCTGTTTTGCGGGCACAAGTTCGCCCAATAAAAGTTAGTTTTCTCGTTCACAGTATTGCTACTGTGTTCTTCTACGTCACCACCACGTGACATCTGGTGGAGGTGCTTTGCGTTCATGTACCGGACGCCCCCACAAAGCCGTGACCCAAGCCCTCACTCGGAAGACACCAACGTCGCCAAGAACCAGCGAGGTAGCCGCAGGCTGCAAGGACTGCCCCCGGAGCACGGACTTTTGCCTGAGACGACTAGGAAGATGGCCACCACGTCCACCCCAATGGCAGCCCCAGCGTCACCCGTCGTGCTGCAGCAGCCCAGGGAGCCTCCGACGTTCCGCGGTTCAACTTTCGAGGACCCGGAAAGCTGGCTCGAGACGTACGAGAGAGTCGCTACCTTTAACAACTGGAACAGCGACGACAAACTGCGATATGTCTTCTTCGCTTTGGAAGACGCGGCCAGGACGTGGTTCGAGAACCGAGAAGCCACCTTAACGACCTGGGAACTTTTCCGAAGCGGCTTCCTGCAGACGTTCGCAAGCGTCGTACGCCGAGAACGAGCCCAAGCGCTATTAGAAACCCGGGTGCAGCTACCTAATGAGACGACCGCGATCTACACGGAAGAAATGAGCCGTCTCTTCCGCCACGCCGACCCTGAAATGCCCGAGGAGAAGAAAGTCCGCCTGCTGATGCGTGGTGTGAAGGAGGAACTTTTTGCCGGAATGGTACGAAGCCCACCGAAGACCGTGGACGACTTTCTTCGCGAGGCCACCAGCATCGAGAAGACACTCGAGATCCGAAACCGGCAATTCGACCGCCGCACAAACTCGACGAACTACGCCGGAATTCAATCACTGGGCGCCGACGACCTGCGCGAGGCTATCCGAGCGGTCGTGCGGGAGGAGCTACAAAAGCTGTTCCCACCATCACAGCCTCAAGTGGCTTCGATTGCCGACGCCGTGCGTGAAGAGCTCCAACAACAACTTGGAGTAGCCCCTGTATCGCCCCAGCCTGAGCCGCAAGCGATGACCTACGCCGCCGTCGCACGCCGTCACGGTCCCCCTCCGCGACCGCGCCAGGGCCCTGTCACGCCGCAGTTCCGTCGTCCGCCGCCGCCAGCGCCAGCACGACCACCCGTCGCCCAGCGGACCTACGCGAGGAAGACGGACATTTGGCGCGCTCCTGACCACCGCCCGCTCTGCTACCACTGCGGAGAAGCGGGGCACATCTACCGCCGATGCCCACACCGGGAGATGGGACTGCGAGGTTTCGCCGTTAATGCGCCGCGGCCACAGATTGGCGAACGACCTCGCGATATCGCCGACTACCTCGCCGCCACTCAGTGGAGCCCTCGACGAGCTTCCCGTTCGCCGTCACCAGGCCGCTACCTGTCGCCGCAGCGCCGACCATACACTGGCCCAGCCCGGGGCCGGTCCGTCAGCCCATATCCGGAAAACTAAAAGCAGCAACCGATGGAGGTGCGGTTGCTGTTCGTCGAACTGACGAAGATCCTCCGCCGCCGACGAAGACGACGAAGAAACCATCTCGACGACTTAATGACGACACGCCGCCGTCCCGAAGAAGTCGGGAAGCCAAGACTACACCGACGAAAGACGACTTGACGACGCGACGTTCCAGCTTCAGATCAACACGACGCAGCCGTGATCCGACGCCAAGACCCAACTGCAACGCCAGACAAAGAACCACCGACCTCGACGTGCTTCTTGACGGCCACGCAGTCACCGCTTTAGTGGACACAGGAGCCGATTACTCCGTCATGAGTGGACACATCGCCGCCCAGTTGAAGAAAGTTAAGACCGCATGGGAAGGCCCTCAGATTCGCACCGCTGGAGGACACCTCATCACGCCGACTGGGATCTGCACGGCAAGAATAACCATTCATGACCGGACTTACCCTGCCACCTTCGTTATCCTCCAACAGTGTTCACGAGACGTCATTCTCGGTATGGACTTCCTGGACCAACACGGCGCAATCATCAACCTGAAGTCGAAGTCAGTAACGCTGTCGGAAGATAAAGCAATGCCGCCGGAGAACCCTCGTAGTCACCACGCCTTGAGTGTGCTCGAAGATCAAGTGAGCGTCCCGCCTCGCTGCAGCATCGTTATTTCAGTCAGCACCGAAACACCCGCTGACGTAGAAGGCGTCATCGAAGGCGACCAACGTCTACTGCTAGACCATGAAATTTGCGTCGCAAGAGGGATCGCTCGACTGCATGGAGGGAAAACTGAAGTGTTGCTGACAAACTTCAGCCAGGAGTTCAAGCACATCAACAAGGGCACGACGATCGCGTACATCGACGAAATTCTGGAAACAAGTAATGCGTTTGTCCTCTCAGATTCCGCCGCATCTACCCCGACGACCATGGTTCCCGAACCAGACTACGACATTAATCCAAATCTCCCTATGATTAAGCAACAGCAGCTCAGAAGTCTGCTCCGACGATACAAAAGCTGCTTTTCGACGTCATCGAGGCTTCGTCAAACACCAGTCGCCAAGCATCGCATAATCACCGAGGAATGCGCTCGCCCACTCCGTCAGAGCCCTTACCGAGTTTCGGCGCGAGAACGTGAAGCTATAAGAGAACAAGTCGACGAAATGCTGCGCGACGACATCATCCAGCCGTCGAAAAGCCCGTGGGCATCCCCTGTTGTTCTGGTAAAGAAAAAGGACGGAACCCTACGTTTCTGCGTCGATTATCGTCGTCTGAACAAGATCACGAAGAAGGACGTATACCCCCTCCCACGGATAGACGACGCATTGGATCGGCTCTGCAACGCTAAATACTTCTCGTCCATGGACCTAAAGTCTGGCTATTGGCAAATAGAAGTCGACGAAAGAGATCGCGAAAAGACCGCCTTCATCACCCCAGACGGCCTCTACGAGTTCAAGGTTATGCCATTCGGACTGTGCTCGGCGCCTGCAACGTTCCAGCGCGTGATGGACACGGTTTTAGCAGGATTGAAGTGGCAGACCTGTCTCGTATACTTGGATGACGTCGTTGTATTCGCCGGAAATTTCGACGATCACCTTAGGCGGCTTGCCACAGTACTAGAGGCCATCAAGTCATCAGGGCTCACTCTGAAGCCAGAAAAATGCCGCTTCGCTTACGACGAGCTTTTGTTCCTAGGCCACGTCATCAGTAAATCCGGAGTACGCCCCGACCCCCAGAAAACAGCTGCCATCGCAAAGTTCCCGCAGCCCACCGACAAGAAGGCAGTGCGTAGATTCCTTGGCATGTGTGCCTACTACAGGCGCTTTGTCAAGGACTTTTCACGCATCGCCGAGCCGTTGACACGTCTAACTAAATGTGATGTTGAGTTCAAGTGGGAAACGCCGCAGGCCGAGGCATTTCAAGAACTCAAACGACGCATGCAGTCGCCGCCCGTACTTGCGCACTTCGACGAGCACGCCGATACCGAAATCCACACTGACGCCAGTAGCCTAGGCCTCGGCGCCGTCCTGGTCCAGAGAAAAGATGGACATGAACACGTGATAGCTTACGCTAGCCGGTCGTTGTCAAAAGCGGAAGGCAATTATTCTACAACCGAAAAGGAATGCCTCGCCATCGTTTGGGCTACAGCGAAATTTCGCCCTTACCTATATGGCAGGCCATTCAAAGTCGTCAGCGACCATCACGCCTTGTGTTGGCTAGCGAATTTAAAGGATCCCTCAGGACGGCTGGCACGGTGGAGCCTCAGACTACAAGAATACGACATCACTGTAACATACAAGTCCGGACGAAAACACTCAGACGCCGATTGCCTATCACGCGCCCCCATTGACCCGCCGCCGCAAGATGACGAGGATGACGACGCTTTCCTTGGAATAATAAGCGCGGAAGACTTCGCTGAACAACAACGAGCGGACCCGGAACTTAAAGGCCTCGTCGATTATTTGGAAGGGCACACCGACGTTGTCCCCAGGGCATTTAAGCGCGGATTGTCTTCCTTCACGCTTCAAGACAGTCTACTCGTGAAGAAGAACTTCTCGCCAGTCCGCGCCAATTACCTTCTTGTTGTCCCGTCAGGACTTCGTCCAGAAGTATTGCATGCCCTACATGACGATCCGACCGCTGGACACCTCGGATTTTCCCGGACACTATCGAGGATACAAGAAAAGTATTATTGGCCGCGCCTGACCGCCGACGTCACCCGTTATGTCAGAACATGCCGAGACTGTCAGCGACGCAAGACACCGCCGACAAGGCCAGCCGGATTACTACAGCCAATCGAGCCTCCTTGCCGACCATTCCAGCAGATCGGGATGGACTTGCTGGGACCCTTTCCGACGTCAATAACCGGAAATAAGTGGATCGTCGTGGCGACGGACTACCTCACCCGCTTCGCTGAAACAAAAGCACTGCCGAAAGGTAGCGCAGCCGAAGTGGCGAAATTCTTTGTCGAAAACATCCTGCTGCGACATGGCGCCCCAGAAGTCCTCATCACCGACCGAGGAACGGCATTTACAGCGGAGCTCACCCAAGCCATTCTGAAATACAGTCAGACAAGGCACAGGAGGACAACGGCTTACCACCCGCAGACGAATGGTCTTACGGAGCGGCTGAATAAGACCCTCGCCGACATGCTAGCGATGTACGTCGACGTCGAACACAAGACCTGGGATGCCGTCCTGCCGTACGTAACATTCGCTTATAACACGGCGGTGCAAGAAACAACACAGATCACGCCGTTCAAGTTGGTTTACGGCAGGGACCCGACGACGACGCTCGACGCCATGCTGCCGCACGTAACGGACGAAGAGAATCTTGACGTCGCTGCCTATCTCCAGCGCGCCGAAGAAGCCCGACAGCTCGCCCGCCTGCGAATCAAGAACCAGCAGAGGACCGACAGCCGACACTACAATCTCCGACGACGCTTCGTCGAGTACCAGCCCGGCGACCGTGTTTGGGTATGGACCCCGATACGCCGACGGGGACTGAGTGAGAAACTATTGCGACGCTATTTCGGACCCTACAAGGTCATCCGACGTATTGGCGCACTGGACTATGAGGTCGTGCCAGACGGCATTTCGCATTCACAGCGACGTCGCGCACGACCTGAAGTGGTCCACGTGGTGCGTCTGAAACCATTTTACGGACGCTAACGAACTTTCTTTATTTTGCTTTATTCTTTGCTATCAGTGCTTACTTATTACTTTGATTTGTTTGCAGCATCGGGTCGATGCTTTTTAAGAGGGGGGGTATTGACACGTGTACTTGTCTCTATCGGGCGACAAGTTTGGCCGCCGAACAAATGTTATCGCACAGCGCGGGACGCGCCTGCATGTATCCGAAGTTTCTGGAAAGTTATCGATGCTTCTACCCGCTGTCTGTTGTCGCCGAACGTTGTGTTATCTGATTTCATCGCTTGACACGAATGGTGTAGAACATTTTAGAAGGCATGCGGGTCCCAACGTTTAATCTGGAACTTTCGATGATTGCTGTATAAAAGCCGACGCGCTTGACCCGCTGATCAGATTTCCGACGATCGCCGACTGTGTTCGCCGCTTTCGTTGTGCTAGAAGTGTAGCCTGTTTTGCGGGCACAAGTTCGCCCAATAAAAGTTAGTTTTCTCGTTCACAGTATTGCTACTGTGTTCTTCTACGTCACCACCACGTGACAATATATATATATATATATATATATATATATATATATATATATATGTGCGTGCGTGCGTGCGCGCGCGCGCGTGTGTGTGTGTGTGTGTGTGTGTGTGTGTGTGTGTGTGTGTGTGTGTGTGTGTGTGTGTGTGTGTGCGTGTGTGTGTGTGTGTGTGTGTGTGCGTGCGCGTGTGTGTGTGTGTGTGTGCGCGTGTGTGTGTGTGTGTGTGTGTGTGTGTGTGTGTGTGTGTGTGTGTGTGTGCGCGCGTGCGCGTGTGTGTGTGTGTCTGTGTGTGTGTGCCTGTGTGTGTGTGTGTACTGGGATCGTTATCCAGCACCTCCACCACTTGAAATACCACGGTCGAGACGACGCTTTATTCCAAGAAGGAAAAATGGCGCCGATGCGATAACGAACACGAGGCGATGATTGATGATGACTTTGTACAGATGAAGATGAAGTCCGCATAAATGCTTACATTATATTCATCATAAATAATAAGTAATAATAATAATTTTCCTTTTTGAGTTTATCTGTGGAGTGTGCCAGTATTAAAATGTGGAAACGCATGTTCGGATCAATTCGTACGATATTTTTTGGCGTTCTTTATTTCAGAAGTTCCACAAGAGAACGAGCGACGGAGTCGGACTTTCTGGGAAACTAGCCTGCTAATATTAAGAATCGAATATGTATCTGTCCACAGACGCGCGTGGTGTAGCGTGCCGTCTGTGCGAAAGTTCCGATTGTGACTTGCACTAAATTTTGCGAGATGCACGTGAATCATCAGAAAGCACCGGCAACTCCTATAAAAATGGCTGCTGCAGTTAATTGACAATTTACCTGACTGACTTGCGAATGACTCACCTGCATATGGCATGCTTATTCAAGCCAATACTCTAGTTCATGCATGCTTAGTCAAGCGAATCCTACGAATGCTGTCAAAATAGATGAAGTTTTCTTTTTCGGCCTCAACAGACTGTACATGTACGTGAGTGTCGCGGGCAGTGTTGTGTAAAATGAGCTGTTTCTGTTTTTTTATTTTTTCGAATATTGAAAGTAACCGAAAATCCTCCAACACGCGACTGTAAACGTCGTCTTACTTTTTAAGGCAGTGAGTGTAAAGCGAGAATAATAACTGCGCGTTGCTTTGCTCCATCGGCTAACCAAACTATAGCAACTAATCAGAATTGAAACAATGAGAACAGTTTTGCAAACAATGCACAAGCAAAATGGGTAATGCATGCATTGTTTTTGATTTCGCGGCTGAAGTTTATTTAAAACTGATTGTTCTGGGTCGTAGTCTGTAATTTGGAGTTTCTTGTAGTCTACTCATGTAGCACCTGCGTTTTTTTACGGTGCAGGCAGTGATATTTTCCATACAATGGGCAATTATACATGCGTCTACGGTACAGAAGTCATTGAGCAGCTTTTCTTTTCTGCTTCACAGCTTGTGGTCTTTCTTCAAAAATCATTTATTGAGCTTTTTTCCAAAGCTAGTCATAGAGCGGTCAATTATTCTTGGAAAGCTTCTTTGCAACCAGGTTCTAAAAATGTTGAGAGTCTAAACTGTTACTGATAATGTGTTTAAAACGAATCCTAATTGTTCGTGATGGTTGCTTTTCTTTTATTTCCATAGTCGGCACAAGCATAGTCCCGTACCATACCAAATAAATACTCCTAATGAAAATATATGCGTAGGCGTTCGGCCATTCGATATTCTATTCGATACTTGTTACGTACTATTCGCACTCGATCCGTAATAAAGAAATATTGATGCTCGACCGTATCTACCATTTTATTTATTCATGTCAAATGCTTCACGTGTTAAAAACTAAAACAAATTTCTTACGCCCGCCACATAAAAAAAGAGGAAACCTTTTATTAAACTGTACGTGCTCCTTGTATCAAAAGACAAAATAATGTTGTTAGTCTGGCAGCAATATGTTCCATCGTCTCTCAGGAGCCATTTTAGAAGCGCCGACGTATATGCGCAATAATTAAGTGCCTCTGCCGGTCAGTCTCCTGGCATTTTGGGGTGTATTCGCGGGCTCACGCTCGGAAAAACGCTTTATGTAGCACGCATTGAGCAACAGAAAGCTGTATCGGGAGTTCTTGATGTTGTTCTGCAATTTTCTCACGGACACTTTTCATCTAATTGTAATATTTCAGAAGTTCACTGACTAATTAATACTAAGTAAGGTAATTAGGCGGGATGAAAAAGAAATATTCTGAATGTCTCCAAGCGACGACAAAGAACATTACCTTGGTTCTGTCCGGCTACGCGGCATTTGCATATGTTCAAATCGTGGTTCATGATAGTAGGGACCCCTGCATAACTATTTCTACTTAAATTACTTCTTTGCTTTCCTCATCGGAAAGTTATAGCATGTCCAGTATTTCGCTAAACGCAGGCAGATTAGGCGGAATAGCGGGTGAGGGGGGGGGGGGGCGCAAACGTGAATGACCTGCACCCGGTGGCTGAGTGCAGGCAGCCGCCAGGGGGCCGCACTATGCAGGCCAAAAAGTTTCCTTCCCCACTATTCCTCCCGATCTGCCTGCGTTTAGCTGAATACCGGGCATGCTTAATCTCTCTATAGGCTGTTCGTTGCCATTTCCTTCATTCGAGAGCGACCTTCGAACTCGTCGCTGTTAATAGGACATGTGCTGCAGGCAGCAAAGACTGTGGTTTCAGAAAAATAGTTATTTCGTGGCACAAAAAGAGATGCGGATGGAAAGATGTGGTGCGGTGAACGTGTCTGGATAAAGTGGCCCCCGCACCCAGTACTTTGCTAAAATTTTTGTAGAGAGTATAGACGTTGTAAAATCAAATTACAATTATCATTGAATTCCAACTTTCAGTCGCCAAATGTGGCTCTAACGCACTCTCGGGTATGTTTTAAGCTAGCTCGTCAGATTTTTGGAACTGCAACGTACGTACACGCAGGAAAAAAACATCGTAGAAACTGCAAAAATAATAAATGAATAAATTATGAAGTTTGACGTGCAAAAACCACTATTTGAATATGAGGCACGCTGTAGTGGGGGACTCCGGAAAGTTGGACCACCTGCATGGGGTGTTTTACCATGCACCTAAATCTAAGTACACGGGTGTTTTCGCAATGACGTACAAAAATAAATCACTCACAAATTGCTAATTCTCGTTCGCAAATTAAAGAGGTTTGACTGGTTCAAGTCGCAACGCGCACGCTCAAAAAAATTTGCTCTAATAATAATATTTACAGTTTGCTTGACATATACGATAAATTTTGCAATTGTTTCATTAATATGGGTGCTATAACGCAAAACTATTCCAAACTTTTCTAATCCAATTCTGCTATCTGCCCTCCACGATTAGTCAAAAACTTTTTTCGACCACCCCCACTTCACCTGTCTGTCACGCGACGTCACGAAAACCGCAATACCGCCCCATCTGATATGATGTGTACACACTCATTATGCATGATTTGACAGAAAAAAAAGAAAAACAGTTATTTCTCATTCGACCCCTTTTCACCATTAGCCCTCGGCTATTCGTAAAAAGTTTTCGGGCTGCACCCACTTCACCTGCCTGTCACGTGACGTCACAAAACCGCAAGAACTCACCGCGGCAAAGTGAGGTGAACGCGATAAAGAAGCATTAATATGCCCAACAAAACTGAATTTTCTTCGGTATAGCCGCAGGCTGCCCCGTTCCGAAAGGAATAGAAGATGGCTGCCGCCGATCACTCAGACGCTGGCTATTGGCACCTGCCGGAGAGCATGGGTGTATTTGCGTATAATAAAACTTCTTGTGTGGCAGTGTAACGTTTTCGAGCACTTTCGGCACGTTTACCCCCTCATTCTCCCTCACCTCCCTAAGGAATTCGATGTTAACCCGAGCATTTCTTGACGTGGTTTTGCTCCTTGCAGCGTCGTCTATTTTTCGTCACGGCGCAGTTTCCCAAAGGTCAACCGCCAACATCGGCACCGAAGGCTTTCGCCTTGATAGCTATCACCCAATTTTCATTCTGCCGTTTTTGTAATACCATTCGAAAACGTATTTGCAGTCGTCTAATGCACCATCCAAATAACTTTAGCCTTCTTTCTCCATTCAATGCCTGAAACCCATCTGCAGTTTCGTTTTAGGCATGATTATTCGACGGAAATGGCATTAATTAAATTCGCAGATAACATCAAACGATTTATCAACGAAGGGTTTGTTGCAGGAACCATATTCATCGATCTAACAAAAGCATTTGACACTCCAGATAGTTCTGTTCTTCTGTATAACCTCGAGTCTCTCGGTATTACTGGACCAACTTTAAATCTTATTCGTAGCTACTTGCCTAACAGGCCTTAAGTAGTGTGCCTTAATGACCAGTTTTCTTCTACTAAAATAATTAACTGTGGCCTTCCCCAAGGCTCTATACTAGGTACTTTGTTGTTCTTATTAATAATAAATCATCTACCTAATCTACATACCATACCTAACTGTTTTTAATAGGTTGATGACACGACCATTCATTCATCACATAAATCACTTACCGCGCTTCAAAACAAAACACTGATCTTAACAATGTGTATTCTTGGTGCAGAAATGTTCAACTTGAAATAAATCCTTTCAAAACAACGTTTAAACTCTTTCACAACCAGCAAACGGTGATTGCCTTTTCCATAAATGTTTCGCTAAATAATTACGTTATAGTGAGATCTGATACTGTTAAATTGATCGGTGTTACTCTCAGAAAGCATCTTAAGTTCAATAGCCATGCGAAATCGCTAATAAGAAAGGTTAGATTTGGTAAGCACATTATCTTTAAGACAGGTGCATTTTCCAACTTCATGTTATTAGCTCGTTGTATCATGCTTATATTAATATTCATTTATCATACTGTTTATCTTTAGGGGGTAATAGATGTCCCATTCATCTCACACCACTTGAACTTCAAAACCAGGCAGTAAAGTTAATTACTTTAAGCTCAGTTGGTTGCCACTCTTTACTATCTATCAACATCTTTGCACTTTACCCTTCAGCAGCTGTTCTAGTATAAGTGGCCTCCCGAATTAAATTTCGCGTCTTTAATCGTAAAATATTATTGGACACCCTCCTTTAGATAATTTCATGAACAAAAATAATAGTAGGCTTTCAGAGTGCAATAACCATTTCTTACCTAAGATTGGATCCAACTATGGAAAATTTACCCTTTGCTTCTGTTGTATGAGACTTTGGAATCGCATCTCTGTTATTATTCTTATAGAAGGATGAAAGAAGAGAGGCAGGAAGAAGAAGATCGCGAGACGCTGGCTGCTGCGTGTTGTTGGTGGCCAGCCATATTATCTACTCTGACTAATCCTGTATATATATTGCAAATATAGTCTTTATATACTCATAACATCCCCGTAACATACTGGTGGGAGGTGCGGGTTACCACGGCTGGAAACGGAGCTCTGCAGTGGACGTCGCATCACCGCCCGCACCATGAATGACGGTGAATACGCGGGATCAACGTCGTTGCCGCCTCCCCCGTCACCATCGCCACCTACGTCGCTGTCGGCTTCGCTTGTGGTTCTGCAACCCAATGATCCTGCGGGACCGATGGCGCCGACATTGAAGAGTGGGTGGCTATGTACCAACGCGTGAGTGGAATCAACAGATGGGATGCTACGCTTATGGTAGCTAACCTGTTGTTCTACCTACAAGGCACGACAAAGGTGTGGTACAAAAACCACGAAGAGGACCTAATCAGCTGGGACTAATGCAAAGATAAGTTGACAGAGTTGTTTGGCAAACCAGCCGGACGTAAAATTGCCGCAAAGCAGGAACTGGCCTCCCGTGCCCAATCCCCCACGGAGTCCTATGTCTTGTACATCGAGGACGTACTGGAACTTTGTCGTAAAGCCTATCGCGACGTGACCGAAGCTGAAAAGGTAGGACACGTGCTTAAGGGCGTTGCTGACGACGCCTTTAATCTGCTCATGTGCAAAAGTTGTTCTACAGTTGATGCCATCATTAGAGTGCCGACAATTCGAGCAGGCAAAAAGCCGACGCGTCTTGCAACCATTCGCCCGACTTCCCAATACGTGTGAAGATCAGCCCGCACAGCAGCATGCGTCGCTATCAGAGCACGTGGTGCGAATAGTTCGACGTCAACTGGATGCGATCGCAGCCGCAGCTTTCTGTTCGCGTAGTCCTGATGCTACCACTTTTTTCGTTCCCCTCGTACAAGCCATGGTTCACCAGGAACTTGAAAACATTGGATTACAATCTGTCTGTGCTGTCGCCAATCCCAGAGCTAAAGAACGCCCTCCTACTATTGTCGCTCCACCCCGACGCTTCTCTCCGTGTTACGGCAACCCACTTTTATCCATCTGCACCGACGGAAGTCCACACTGACGCAAGTGGCTACGGCATCGGCGCTGTTCTCGCCCAATAGCAGAATGGTAGCGAGTGCGCGATAGCTTACGCCAGCCGGCTGCTGTCAGCTGCTGAGAGAAATTACTCCATCACCGAGCGGGAGTGCCTGGCTTTAGTTTGGGCTGTCGCCAAGTTCCTGCCATATTTGTAAGGCCGCTCGTTTTTGGGCGTTACAGACCACCACGCCCTCCGTTGGCTGTGTTCCCTCCTGGACCCGACAGGACGGCTTAGTCGCTGGGCTTTGCGGCTCCAGGAATTTTCATTTGTTGTCAACTATAAGTTTGGACGTCTGCACAAGGACGCTGACTGCCTCGTGCGTCACCCCGTGGATCCTCCCGATCCTGCTGCGAACGATCCGGTGACCTGCGTGATGGTTTTGGCTGACATGACCGACTTGCGCGCTCAACAACAACGCGAAGTATCCTTGCAGTCCATCATTGCCGGAGTGCAATCTGGCAGCACCAACGGCACGTGCAGCATGTTCGCGCTGCATGACATCCTCTACCACCTCAATATCAACCCTGACGGTCCTGAGTTGCTCCTTGACCTTCCTCGTCATATACGATCCATCATTCTCCAACAACTTCACGATGCACAGACGGCGGGACACCTTGAAGTTTTGCGTCCTGTCGGGACCGTGCACGACACCGATTCTTCTGGCTGGGTCTCTACCACTCTGTTCGTCCTTATGTCGCAACTTGAGAACTGTGTTAGCGCCGGAAGAAACATCCCCTGCCACCTGTCGGCCGACTCTATCCAATTGAAGTTCCCTCTGAACCATTTTTTCGCGTAGGCCTTGACCTGCTTGGCCCTTCCCCGACGGCGACTAGAGGGAATAAGTGGATCGCTGTCGCTACTGATTACTCGACACGCTACACGATAACAAAGGCGTTGCCGACTAGTTGCGCAACTGACGTCGCCGATTTTCTCCTCCACGACATCATTCTCCAGCATGGTGCACCTTACAGACCTTACAACCGCGGCCGCTCGTTCTCGTCTCGAGTTGTGGACGACCTCCTCCGCTCTTGTGCCACTGAGCACAAGCTGTCCACCACCTACCACCCACAAACGAACGGTCTCACGGAACGTCTCAACCGAACACTCAGAGATGCTGTCGATGTACGTTGCCAACTATCGCCGCGACTGGGACGCCATGCTGGCCTACGTGACATTCGCGTATCACTCGTCCCGACATGACACCGCAGATATTCACCCTTTTATCTTTTGTATGGACGCGACCCCACTTTGCCCTTTGACACCGTCCTACCTTCTGTGCCTCGCGTTGCCGCTGAGTACGCTCGTGAAGTCGTCGATCGCGCTCACATGGCACGTCAAGTCACCCGATCTCGCTTATTAGCCTCGCAGCATCTGCAAAAAGAGCGTTACGACCGGTGCCATTGCGATGTTCAGTTCGCCCCAGGTGCTTGGGTGCTGCTTTGGTCACCATGTCATTGGGTCGGCCTCTCCCAGAAGCTTCTCTCTCGCTACACAGGGCCTTATAAAGTCCTACGTCAAGTTAATGGTGTCAATTACGAGATCACGCCATTACAGTTTGATCCATCCTCAAGTGCACCGCCTGTTGACGTCGTGCACGTTTCCCGGCTGAAGCCATACTTCGCTGGCAGTTCGCCTACCATGCGCCGAGACGGCGCTTCACCACCCGGGGGTCCTGTTACAGAAGGTTGAATGAAGAGGGAGAGGAAGAAGAAAATCGCGAGGCGCTGTCTGCTGCGTGTTGTTGGTGGTCAGTCATCTTATCTACTCTGACTAATTCTGTATATATATTGTAAACACAGTATTTATATACTCCTAACATTCCCGTAACAATATTAGGCCATCTCTTTCATTGCAGTTCCTCAAGTACAACATAAAAAGATACTGTTGGCAGAACCATCTTTTCATTTGTCACGAATACATTTTCATAATTATAACATTTTCTTTACATTACTTTTATTAATGTATTGTTATGCTTCATATATTTGTAAAAGAAGTTTTAGTTTTCGTTGTTAGCAATGTGTAGAAAATCCAA
This sequence comes from Dermacentor andersoni, assembly GCF_023375885.2. NCBI lineage: Eukaryota > Metazoa > Arthropoda > Arachnida > Ixodida > Ixodidae > Dermacentor > Dermacentor andersoni. The sequence goes on along the minus strand of NC_092815.1, from coordinate 128,411,019 downwards.
TTACTAGACATTCCTGTTTATGAGTTTTTATTGTGGCACTATTGTATAGACATCTTTTAATGCATATGTGATTGTTTTCTATTTATTACAACTTGTTCCTTACAAATTTTATTTCTTGACGCCTTGTTTTTCTTTTCGCCCTGTTCTTGCTGCTCTAATTCTCTTATGTACCCACTAACTACAGCAGGTCCCCCCTGGCAGTTTCTCACTCTATGACCTCCTGATGATGTATATAATATGTAAGCGCGTTTCTTTTTCTTTGGGGGGGGGGGGGGGGGGAGCATGCGATACCAAACAGTAAACTTCGCTGACGCTTTTATGGCGCACAGTCCCCTATGAACGCCAGGTTTGATTTGCCACCTTTGATACTTGATGGCTTGTGAACCGCCGTAACCGCACACGAAGAGCTCCGGGTGCAGGAAGAGGTACACCAGGAGTCACATGCCCACACTCGGGTCTCCCGCACTCAGTAAGCCTTTCTCGGCAGGTTCTCCCTTGAGCAGTTTGAAATCACGTATGTCTGAGGATACCACTAAGCTGAAGCCTGAGATTAGTTTCTTTGCAGTACAGGCACCTTTCTCCAAGGCATTCCTGATGCAATAGGAGCACGTTTGTCTCACGCGTATAACACTCTCGTTTGGTAATATTGTTCCGGAAATAGTCTCCTGCATAATGCATTACGCGCTGAGCTCATTACCCATGACAAAACAGTTAGAAGATGCAGCACATGGCAGTACTGCCACCTAATGATCTTATGCCGAGGATATCCTAAACGAGGATTTAGAAACATGCCGTGTATTATTACAAATAGTTCTTTTCTTCAAATACGAATACGAATAGTTTGTCCGTGATATTCGATTGATATTCAAATGCTTTATTATTTGCCCACCCCTTTTTTATTTTAACATTTTGATTCAATATTTATTTTTATGGATGTTGGAGTAAATCATAATATTGCCTGTGTCATTTTAGTTATTCAACACATAAGACTGTAAATCCATATCTGAGTAGCTCCTTATAGGCCCTTAATGAACGCTGAGTTTTTATATGGCAAGGGGCAGCTTCCGTTTTCATAACCATATGATGTCAATCTTCGAAGAAAATAATATTGACCAGCCTGAACTGTTCATTTTTTCTCGACCATTGTATTTTTTGGAAAAAAAAAATGAGGAAAGTCCAATATTTTGGCAGCGCCTTCCTAACAGTGGCGCAAGTCCGGAACGCGATATGGTCATAATTACCAGCCCAGAGGGCAGGGATGAGGTGGTCGGATCTCAATCAGTAACGCTGTTCGGCCTGTTCATACTAGGAAATAGGACCCACGGCAAGTATAAAACATGTTTACTTTGCGGGCATGCTTTGCCAGGCACAATCGTCGAGAGATCTCGCCCCGTATACTACCAAAAATTGAACTGGTATTCTACGTATCATTATCACGAAATGAAAGCGTTGTTACGAGAAAATGACGCATCGCGAAAGGGCTTTGTAATGATATGCTTATGTCAAGAAGTGACATTTTCGCAAGAATGCGCTAATGTAAAGGCTTGTTTAATTAAGTGCTTGACTGTGTCGCTAGTTCAATATAGCTATGTACTCGGCGTCTGCACACTACCTAGGTCCGAAAATATTTCTGCCCTTGGCTTTCGAACGCTGATATAAGCATAATGAATAACTTTTGTGTCACTCAGATGTTCGTGCACGCGTCAAAAAGAGAACTTATCTTGCTTTGTGTCCAGATACTAGCTCATACCCACTGCGTGGTATTGGTCAATAAGCAGGCGCTTTCAAGTGTGTTTATTAGAATTTGTGTCCCTCTATGTTGCCGATTTTTTTTCTTTTCTTCTTGCCTCTCCTAATGGGTAGTGGGTATTGACGGCAATGGGATGAGAAGGGCAATGGCCGCGAAATCAAACGGTTGGTGCCACCTGGCAGACATTGACTGAACTACGCATAGTGTGGATAGCGCGTCTCGTCACTCGCTAGGCACTACGGGTTTACCAGTGCGCGTACTCACGCTTATCGCCCCACGCTAGTTATGTCGCGAAACCTGTGGAGCCATCTTACATGACGAAGCCTTGTACGATGCCGCGATAAACGATTGCAGCCGTATATCTCTCAAAGGTTGCTTGGAGGCGCTTGAGTGCCGGCACGTGAGCGTGCATCAATTTCATATTTCGCGTAATTCACGTGCTTTTGTGCTTTTCTTGGAAAAAACAGCTAGGTACACCTAAGCACGAAATAAATGCTTGATTCGGAGGTTATTTAAGGTGCCCTACAACTTTGTAATTGACCTGTTTGCGATTCAAGCAATAATTAAAAAGTTCACTAATTAAAAGCAATTATTTACTAAATACTTCGTGATGAAAAAGAAAATACTGGCTGTAAGTACCTACGTCTATCGCTACAATGCAGTTAGTAGGACTTCTCTTGAGCTCTTGGGATAGTTATTTTAAATCTTGGTCCAAGTTAACTGGGGCACCCGGTATGAAGGATTAAGTAAATTAAAAGTGGCATACGAAAGTTGCTGCTTGCGCAGTTACTGCAGAGTGCATCGGTATATTCGTACATGTAGATGTGCGAGTACGTCTATGTGCGCGCTGATAGAAAAATGCGTTGAACGACCAAATACTCCGATGAGTTTCGGAGAAGTCATGACTGCATCAAGTGACAAGAATATAGCAGCACGTGTTACCGTGAACGAAGGCCGCCTAAGAGCGCTTTTAGGGGATATATATATATATATATATATATATATATATATATATATATATATATATATATATATATATATATATAAGTTTATCATAAGAGACAGACGCAGAGGATGGACTTCCCAGAGGGGTGTGGAACACTGCAAGCCTGCCTTGCTCAGGTGATTAGGTGCATCTGCGAAACTCTAATTGCGCAACGTAGGTACCCCATGTAGAAGTTTTCATTCCTTTGGACACTGCAGTTCGCGCCGCCTTAAAGTGTTCAAGGCTGCATCGCCTGTTACAGCTAGTTTTGTTAAAAATGTGACTGTTTACATGTAACAGGCTGCTGAAGAAAGTAATTAAACTACAGCGAGCGTTACCGAATCAACAAAACAATCGTTAAATTACCAGATTACCGAAAACGTATTTGATTACAAGTAATTAATTATACGTAATTTGTTATGTGCAAGTCTGGTGTGAATCTGTGCTTGCATGTTTGCGTATGTGTGTGCACTTCCGACAGCACGATAATTTTAGCCTCTATTTCTCTGCTGACTGCGAAAAAACCACGAAGCATTTCAACTCCAATCATCTTGAAGCAAGGCATTCTGATGCCGTCACATATTTCGAGGCGTTACAAATACCCTACATGTCTTGGACATCAAGTTCGCTTCATCTGCTGCGTACTGTACATAGTAGCACAATTTAGCAGACACAAGAATCTGATTCCGGAAAAATTAACATTGCTCACAGAACGGTCTAGCAAAATTTAACAGCAGGAGCAGCACCATCACGAGAGCACATGATGCGACTCTCTTAGCAAAACAAGTATCTTTTTGCAGCGCCTTTAGAAATCGTTAAAGACTTACGAAAGAGTAAATATCATGCCTCACAGAGTTGTATTCCAAACGAATCAGTCGGCTCGCTTCAGAATACTGGAATTAGTCCCAATTCTAAACGCTCACAGAGTCAGCCCAAGAACTGCATGTGACTTCGATTTCGTGGCTTGTGTGAATAAAAAAAGGAAAACATAGGTATTCGAGGACCGTCTTTTCCTGCTCTTCAGCGCTCTTGCAAAATGGTTTGACGAAACGCAGGGAGCTTGGGCCAACGTCGGCACAAACAACAGCGGGCTCCACGCCACGCACAGTCTATTACGAAGTGGTCATGAAACATAAGAGGCAACGCCATATAGTCACTACGGCGCTGAGGTAAAGCAGGCTTCCTTGTTTCGGTTTATGTACGGCGCTCGCAAAGAAAAGTATATCCCAAGAGAATAATTGCAATAGGAAGAAATATAGGGAACTAGGGAACCACGTAAGTCACCGGCTTGCAGCGGTCATTCTGGCATGATCTTGCTTACGAATTTCTCATAACTTAATAAAGAGACTTCTTCCAACCACATTTATTTCGCCAGAGAGAAAGAAGCTGCCATTGGTAATCGTGTAGGGATCCTCTGTCTCGAGATGCTTCCCTTCCTCTCCTGCCGTGGCGCAATAAAACAACTCCTTATGAAATCCAAAAGCGTGAGCAATGGCTACATACTACACAAACTTGAAAATTTTCCAGTTTTCATTCAGAAGAAATGAGTTTGGGTTTAGTGCAAGTAGAGAAATTAGCCACACGTAGGATATTACCTCTTTCTATCCAATGTCATTGTGATAGTAAAGAAGTATTTATCTTCTCGCTTCTCTCCTTCTGCAAATAAAGACATAAAACCTTTTAAACAAAACCATTAACATGGTTACAACACGTCTCAGACAACAATCTCAGAAAAGATTGTCGCATTGGTAAGCCACGACGTCAATGATTCCATATGATTATGCCCTAGCTTGGCGAACTGCAAGCACGGTTGAAACTATCATGCGGCCTTGTTATTGGTGAGCAAGAACGAAGTCTGAGGAATATTTGGTCAAAATGTTAAATTAGCGCATATATAAGAGCAGAGAGGTGCGTACACACTAAGAAAAAGATAGGACCCTCAAAGGTGGATGGGATTTCAAAACACCATTCTTGCCCCCTTAGTCGACTGAAAATTTTGAAATTGAGTGTACTCATTAGCAGAACAATTTTAGTGATCTCTTTGTTAATTTTATTGTGCCAGTCGTAGTTCTTCAGGTGCATGTTCATTCCGGTGTAGCATCGACGCCAGAGCAATATTTTCGCAGTAAGTATTGTTGGGCAGTATCAGTTAGGATCAATTTCGTAAATACATCAGCAGTAATGTATTACCGATAAGAACACAGCCTTTGTTGCGGAAGTGGCGCACCTTGGCAGTAAAGGGCGGAGACACAACTATCTTGTACTCCTATCTCCTTCCTGCTGTTCCGATCTTACTGCTAGATTCGCCTAAAGTGTTTAACTTTGGTCCTGGTTCACAGTTAAATTGACGAGCGTGGCGTCAGCCTATCATAGCAGCTAGTGGCAGCAGCGCACTCTTTAGGCGTCGTATTATTCTTTGTGGTAGCGTCAGCAGCAGTGGCCGATAGGCAACACTTACTACTTGAAATCTGTCGATGCGCATTTCGAATCCCGGTGGAGTGCTTCGTCCCTTCATTTCGTTATAAACGTCTCGGAAAAGCACTTCCTCGTTACAATGGCGGACATCACAAACACTAGTGTAGAGGTGGAATAAAATAGATCGCTCTGAAGCGAAAACGTAGTGCGCAATTCCGCAGAGCACACTCAGGGGAAAATGGTGCAATTCCAAACAATACCCCATTCGTTTGCATGTATTAGTTCGCTGAAACATCCTTTTGTATGGCTGTAAGGGGGTGAGTTATAGACAGAAGGGAGCACTACTTAACGGTGCAAATTTTTATGTGTGCGTTGCTCTACATGTTAAAGAGGTACGACGTATTTCAATGCATTTTTCTCGCATTCACAGTTAAATTCCCACCGCGTTTGCTTTGGACGGCGATTACGGCGCTGAGGCAGCGTGGTATAAAATATGACTGAGATGTCGGCTGTGACGCTATTATATAGGATCGAGACACCAACGCATTGAGGAATCAATATGTGAACTTGTTCTCTCATATTTGATCTACTTTTGTATGACCAGTATGCCAATATCATGATATTTTTTTTTACTTGGCTGTCATGTACTCATTCCTCTCATCACCTAACCTTGTCCGGTGGTCCCAATACAGTGTTTCACTTATGGGGCCTCGTTTTGTATTTCGCATCTGTCAAAACTTGTAACTACCTTGAAGCAATAAACTTGTAAACCTGTAAACTTGTGACCTTGTAATAAGCAATGCATTTTAGGCTTATCGTACGGCGTTTTTACAGGCAGACGCAATGTTCCCGCGCAACACATTCAAGGGCGCAGCGGCGGTGTTGGCGCGTTATTGTTAGACGGCATGTTAGACAGGCTAACATCCCCAGCTTCTCATTAAAGACAGTATGTCTCTCAGCTCTTTCACAGCGGCCGTAACACGCACGCAGTAACAAATAGCGCACACTCGTAATTTGCTATGACGAGTCACGTCCTCAAGCTCGGTTGGTTCTGTTTTTGACATGCTGCGAAAATGAGGACGAAAGCCTGATTGATTGATTGATTGATTGATTGATTGATTGATTGATTGATTGATTGATTGATTGATTGATTGATTGATCTTTCTAAATGGCAGCTGAACAATATTGCTGACCAAACAAAGCCTCTTGCAAAAACAAGGCAAATTCAAATACTCGTCTGTACTTCTATATTTACCGTCTTTTATGTACCTGCTGAGCAATGTTTTTTTTTTTTTTTTCACAGAAATATCGACAGTGAGGACACGCAGATTTTTTCTCGACAAAACCTGCAGGCTTCGCCATTTTCTTCTTAGTGCAAGTGATGGACACATTCTCTCCACCTTAAAAGCGGTATTCTTTGTTTAGCCAAACTCTTATTTTTTTTATCTGCAGAGAGGTGCGTCTAAAAAAACAAATTGAACTTGTCAAAGTTGTATTGCTATTATAAATTCAGCAGGAGGTGCAAGATGAGAGTTAACAATATGGTTATGCTCCCAGTTAAGGGTCCAGTCCTGCTTTTCGTGTGGTGCACTAGACGCACTACAGTACAGCGGAAACATCGATTGGCCGGCTGGCTGTTCATTATAGTGGCGAATTGGGCGTGTTGGTACATATTTGAAAGGCGGCAGCGCAATAAGGGCACGGACGGAGACGAGACGACAAAGACGGGTGCTGTACTTGAGTGCTGTCCTTGATCGCTGTCCTTGCCGTCTTGTCTCCATCCGTGTCTTTTTTGCGTTGCCGCCTTTTCAACATGTTCATATTTCGCAGATCTCTCTTGCGCTTGCTTGCTTCATCACTTCGCGCCATTAGAAGGTTCGCCAGCCGGGCTGTCGACGCTCACGCGGTGCTGTTCGACTACACTGACTGCGATAATGCGGTCTCTACTTCGCCGTGAGAATAATACTGTATCTTTGGTATATAGAGAAGGCGGAGACGTAGCGCAAAACCTGCACTGCTCATGAGCCACTCAGAGCTTCCTTCACATTGTAACAGTGCATCTAATCGAAATTTAGAATCTAAAACGTCAAACTGAGAGAAGGCGCAAGAAAAATGTCCTTTGGCTGATTTTGCTGGCGTATATATTCCACCACGTAAAAAAAGAAGTTCCTGCCGACTAAACAAACTCTCACTTTTTCGACACACAATAGCTGAAGTTTTATATTCTCCCCGTTACTGACGAGAAGACACAAAGTACGACAACGGAGCGATTCACCGCTGTGTTACAAAATGCTGAACATGAAAGAAAGCCAGAGTTTTTAAATGCCTATGCCTGTAAAGTTTGTGGCAGGTTGCGTAGTTGCAGCAGGAAAAGGACCATTCGGTTTCTTTCTAGCCGCTATTCAGCAGGGAAGTGACTGTGACGTCTCTGCTACCAATCTAGAAGCATGCGGAGGATCTTCTGCCATTCAAGTGTTCAAACTGCATTGCCTTTCCGTGTTTGAGGAGTACAAAGAAATTTTCCGTTGTTTTTCCTAGCTTGCATATAACTCTAGTAAACGGTGCTTTTCTGGCATTCATGATCCAAGTACAAAATACCATCCTTGGACGATACAGTTACCTTTAATTGGCAGCTCAACGATATTGTTTACCTGCTGCATTTAGCTTCATTTTTGGAGACGCGGTTTTATGTTTCGTTTAGTATGCATTTGGGCATAATAAAATAAATAAAGCAATATAAAAGCTATAAGCCATATCTTTCCTACCTTGCCATTTAAAATGTAAACACCCTAAAGCAACAAAATGGCCATGATAGACGCCCGGAATGGTGACTGCTGATTAGCTTTGTCCACCCATAAGACTTTAACGAGCAACGAAAGCTCGGTATTCGAGCGTTTTACATGATGCACCTGTTGAAATGTCGTTGGCGAATGAAAACCCGTGAATTTGGTTTCAGTGGTATGACACAATTACCATTAAGCAGGGCAAGTCCGGAGCAAAATTTTATTCTCAAAGAACAAAAAGGACGGAATCAGACTATAGTTTATTCCGCTTTTGTCTTTCTTGCCGTTTTTCAAGATCTTTTTTTGTCGTGCTGGCTGGCGCATTCATTTTGTTCCTGGAGGGTTCTCCTAATAAAAAGTATATCTTGCAAGTAAGCGTTTGTTTTATGCCATCGACTCTCATTCGTCCCTTGGGCGTAGCTAGTAGGTTCCCGAAGCAGAAACCATGCACTTCGTAGATCTTGTACGAAGTGCGTGGAAGTGCAAATTTCGCTTACTTACTCAACGAGTCAATTAAACTATATCTAAAGATGACGCGCGTCATAATTAGATCGCGATTTAGGTCGCCTTTTACAAACTTCAGTTAATCCAGAGCTGTGAGAAGGCCGAACTAGTAGTAGTACGCACTCGCATCGTGGCTGTTAGCATGCACGGGAATGCAGGTGCGGTTAGCATGGTAGCTGATCTTACTTAAGTAAAGGAGCAGCAGAAATAGTGCGGCATCCTGCGCTGGCTAGCTGTTGCGCATCCTTTGTTTTCTGATAATAACTGTTTTTACTTACGCCATCAAACACTCACAGTGCGCGCTTTATTACCACTCCATAACCAAAAGGCGCACGTGTAAAGTGTGTTACTCTTTTTTAATTGCTGAGAGGAACAGTATAATGAGCAGACAGTGATTGTGAAGAAATTAAATGACTGTATAATAATTTTCAGGGGAGCGGCCCAGAGTTTAGCGATAACAAAAAAGCTTATTTGAGTTTCTTTATCAGCTATTTTCTGAAGAGATTGGCCCGGCGGCAAGGAGTATTCCAAGCTTTATTACATGTTGAATGACGAGTTTTAAAACATGTCAAGAAAAGCAAGCCATAATTTCCGCATAATTTTAAGCCACTATCCCCACCGCCGAATAGATTAATAAGGCGTCTTTGTCGCCTTATTTGTCGTCTTTGTACGCACTGGAGAAAATTTTAATCCAACGTAAGAACTTTGTATGAAGCCTGGCTATCTATATACATGAAGTCGTGGTACGTAGATGCAATTTTTATCAACCTCAGCAGACACCCTAATTACAGCGTTATCGTAAATTTTGCTGGAGCGAAGTCCACTGAAAAGGCACTTTTGAGACACGCTTTGAAAACTGTACTAAGCAATTTTTTTTCTCTTTCCCACGCGAAGGGCCTTGTGCACAGGCGAGAAGCATAATAATTTGGCCGAAGTGTTACGACTACTATTGCTAATCGGTATTGCGCAACTCGGTAAACTGCATGCTCGGTCGTTTTCCTCGAGGCTAGGACACAATATTACAGTGACAACGTATCATTAGAAGCAAGAGGATAGGATATTCGGCAAGAAAAGCACTCTTGCAGCGAAGAAGGCACGCAGACACGTACTTTTGACAAACCCACCTACGTAACAATGTATGTATGAATATAACACAACACCCATTTAAAGACTGGCTTTTGGTCAGTTTTTGCTGTGAACATTTTGCTTGTTAATTAGAAGACTTCAGCGCAAGCTATGCAGCCATGTGTGAAATTGACATAGGACAGTACGGTATCAATGGGTAGCTTTAGTTCCATGCCAAAAAAATATCCCCGTTGTGTTTTACTTTGATATTGCTACATGGACGAGACCATTGTTGCTAAAATTGCAGCGGTGCATGATCCAATTTTTATCGCCTTTATTTCATTATCCTTTAGGCGACAATCTACACGTTTGATTTTTATAGCTCCTTGTAAGACGCAAAAATGAGAAAAACGTAATTGCTACCGAAAGGTAAAACAAATAAAAAATATTATTCGCTAGCTAGTTTCTCGTCCTAATTGGGTTTTTTATTATATGGTATTTAGGAGACGTTGTCACCTTTAATTGTCGATGGCTGCTCCTTTCCACATAGGGATTTCTTAAAAATGAATGAATCATAACAAAAATAGTGAGATTATAACAACAAAAATTCCACTAACGAAGTACACTAATGTCACACTATAACTGAATCGCACAATCCCCCAAAACACAAAGTCCAGTCACGTAAGTAGACTAATGCCACACTAAAACTGAAAGTCAACTGAGTAACACAGCAACAGAAAGTCTAGTCACATATGTTCATTAAAGTAAACACAAAGTCCGGTCATTTAGCTAGACTAAAGTAAGGGAACATAAGAAATTACGTATTAAATTCTTAGTTACAAAAAACCTAGGCATTGCATTGACCAAGCCGCGTAAAAAGATCCCCCATACTTAGCTTGTCACATTTAAACCGTCTGCTCAATAGTTTCCGAGAATCTTCATCGCTTCTAGAAATCTTTGAAGAGCCAGTAACGCACGCCTTGTGTTAGAGGGAGACCATGTGGGGCGTTGTTAACATGCGCTTGTCCAGCTGCCTTATCTTCTGCAACATTCCCAGGGATATTGCAGTGGCCAGGTATCCATTGGAACATTACTGTGCGATTTCCTTCAGTTGCTTTTTATGAGTTCCTCAAGTATCTTGTTAACTAACGCCATGTTCTGCGAATTGCTGATGCCCATATGAAGTGAAGACAAAGCTGCCTGCGAGGCACAAAGTATGACCCATTGTTCTACTTTTTGCATTGAATTTGTGCAGCGTACGTAGCAAAGACAATATTGCAGAAAGCTCTGGTGTTGTCGATGATGTCGTGCGAGATAGTTTAAACGTTTATATTTGGTTCCATTCTGGAATGACAAAGGCAACTGTAGAAGGAATTTGTTTGGTAAGAACCATCTGTTTTTTTTTTCTGTGCGTGTGGCTTGCGATCCAATTCCGCTTTAATGACAGGAGATGATGCCATGAATAGACGATCAATTGGTAATTGGGTTCGTTCAAGGAGAAATTGATCGTCTATTCAGGGCATCATCTTCTGTCATTAAAGCAAAATCGGATCTCAAGGCACACACACAGACAAAAAAAATCTCTTTTAGTGGTGGATGAACATAAAGAAAGTGATCCTTAGCCAGAAACAACCGCCGGAAACAACTGAGCGGAAGGCTGCTCGTCAGGAAATAGTGTATTTGATTAGAAGGTTCAGGCTAGGCCATTAGCCGTGATGAGCTGGCGAAATAACATCCGAGATTCCTGTAAGAAGGGTAACCTTTATAGCGCGTATAGGCTGTCGCATTTCATACTTCCTGTGACGTGTAAGTTCACAAAGTTATGCTCTAGCCGAAACAGCGATGTACTTTTTTTTATTGCAGGGGTTTCTCGTGACCGGCCCCTCTTAGAACTTCATAAAGGCCCTTCCCACCCTACATTATTCGACGTCTGGAGATTGTGTGATTAGGCTAGGCTTCTGGTGGTCATTGCCTGACCGAATCAAAAGATAGTGTTTTCAGATACATCCCGGATGATTACCAAGGCGCGTAGGAGGGACGCATGCTACGTTTGTGTAAGTAACCCACTTGGTGGCAGCAGAAAGGCCTAAAGGAGCTGAGATTTTATTCCTTCGTTTATCTTATTCCAGCAAGTGCTCTTCTCTTCATTGGGAAACTTGTTAGCTTCGATAGTTAGCCGAAATAACATATAATGCTCAAGTTCAAAGCAGATGTACTTATTGTGAATGAGAAACCTAGTGTCTTCCGATGGAATGAAATTACTACAGATGTAAGAAAGGGAACACAGCTATTGTTTTCTGGTTTCTTTGTGCTTAGAAGCAAGATTAATTGCTACACTGGTTACAAGTGAGGCGAACTGGAATAGATGGAATTTCATAAGCTTCATTTTCTTTCTGGCCGACTTACGAGAACGACTGTGGGAAAGGTAGTCAAATTGGTGAAATTGAATTTCATTTTCTGCTGGCATTTACAGCCTGCAAATCTAAAAAGAAGCATGGTACTCTGGCGCAACATTTAGAATGTCCTGTCTCATAGTTCATTTCGCCCTATATTCCTAGTCGTGTGAATGGTAGCACTTATACTGATCACAACTGGAGGCGTGTGTAGCATTGTAGGCGTGATGCATTCATCGCCAACAGAATTGTTCCTGAGTACGGTGCAAGGTCCTGGCAGAACCCATATGACCGGATTGCGGGTCATCATGCATGTCTCGGAGGATGTCGTGTCCCAAACACCTATGTACGGCTAGAAGTAGACGGGTGACTTCTCCAGAAAAATTCGGCTTATAAAGAAGGTCAACTTGTATAACAAAGGTACACTGATGCGACTTATCGCCAGCGGATATTGAGAAATGTGTCAAGGTGCGGTCTTTGCGTTGTATTGCGCGGAAGGTGTCAAGATCTGGAAACTGCGAGTCAGGAGCGGCCAGGGATTCGTCGAAATTGTCGGCGTGGCAGTCCGTTGTGACAAGGGGAATTCGCGATATACAGTTAAGCGGCAACCACATGCGCACGATATTCAAGCGACGTGACAGACACATCCTGTCGCGCTGTCGCATGGCGGTGTGGAGCAACCACAAGAACACCACATCGCCAAACAAAGTAGCGACAGATTTGCTTTGTTGTCAGAATAAATGCTACTATGCGCTCGTAAAGAAATCTCAAACGTTCCAAGAGGCCAGCGTTGTATTTTGATCCACCTTTAATATGCTAACCTCCCTATCATCCCCAGAGGCAATCCGTCCCATGCCACCAGCGCAAAACGCCATGGCGTCATCTGGTGAGCAAAACTTATGAGGCTGTCGGTGGTTTCTCCGACCTAAAAGCGTAAAAAAAAGAAAAAAAGGACGTCTCAATAAAAACGGCCAGAGAGTGTCAATACTTAGCCTTCAGCTTGAGATGCGACGAAGTGATGGCTGATTTTAGTATTGATTTTTTTGCTGTCACGGCAAAGAGCAAGTTACAAGAGTGAATTCGGATCGAAGCGGCGGACCAAAGCGGACTGGTTGCTGCTATGTGGTTGCGCAATCCCTGCCCCCCGCGGATGTCACCCCGGTGACTTCCGGGCGACAAGCGATGTTATCTGGCAGGCCAAAAACTGGCGACGCGACAAGCGACAGCGACGGATCGCCTTCCGCGGCGGCAAAATCTGTTGCTCGTCGCCGTCCCTTGTCGCTGTCGCTCGATAATCGCATGTCTGTGGTTGCCCCTTTGGCATCCGCTTGACGACGGCTGCTCTTGAAGCACACCTTCAAGTCATATTCTTGTAAACGTAGGGTCCAGCGAGCAAGACGGCAGGAACGATCCCGGTGTCCAGTGAGCGAACAGAGCGAGGGTGACACGGTGACGACAGAGAATCGATGGCAGTGCACCGGTGAAACTTCTGCACAGCGAAGGTGACCACAAGACACTGTCGCTCTGTTACTGTGTAGTAGTATGGCTGAGCTTTACTCAAACAACTGCTGGCATAGGCAACGACATATTTAACAGTGCCATGACGCTGCACTAACACAGCACCGAGATCAATTTCAGTGGCGTCAGTGTGCACCTCGGTTGGAGCTGATGCGCGAAAATGGTGAAGGAGGGGCCCTGAAGCAATTATAAACTTGAACTGCGAAAACCTAGAGTCCCATTATTTTGTCCAGTAGAAACGTCTTTGTTTAACAGGCAAGTGAGGAAGTAAGCCACGTCAGCAAATCCGGGAACAATATGCCGGAAATAAGATCACAGGTCTGAAAATCTTCCAAGATCTCGTAGGTACTCTGGTGACTTGAATCTGCTGACTACCACGACCTTATGCAAGTCAGGTCAAACACCGTTCTTATCAGCAAGGTGACCAAGAACGAGACCTTAACGATTGCCAAAATGGCACTTTTTGGAATGGAGGCAATCGCAGCCTTTTCACGGCGTGTGAGGACTACGTCAGATCATGGTTATGCTCGTCCAACATACAACCAAAGACCCCACTAGCTTCAAGATAAACACAAGTTTTCCACTCCCGGCCACGGAGGCCTCTGTACTTGAAGCGCTTGATGGTAGCAGGGACGTTACAGAAACTAAACGACGTGACATAAAATTGAATCAGAGCATCCGGTGCAATAAATGCCGTTTGCTGTTTGTCTGCCGAATGCATGGGAGTTTGCCAACATCCAGATCTGAACTCCACAGGAGGGAATTATGAAGAACAATGGAGACAGTTGATTACGTCATCAATGCGCGGAAACGAGTATACATCTGTTTTCGTAACAGAGTTGAGCCATCGATAATCTACGCAGGATCTCCCAGAGCCATCTTTCTTCTTTACGAGAATTATGGAGGCAACCTATGGGCTAGATAACTCCTGTACAACCACCTTTTTCGTCATTTTTTCCACAAGATGTGCAGTAATCTTACACTGTGTTGAAACTCAGTGTACGGTCTCTGCGGGATGGGACGATGTGCGGATCCAGTATCGATCACATGGCGAGGGACTGGAGGCGGTACCGAAGCTTCGCAGCCATTCTGTACGGAGTAAAATACGGGCGCATGTTTGGAGAGGATGCGAAGCAAGAGTTGTCGCTTGTCTGACGATAGGGACTGAAACATGGCGCCACTTGCGCAGGCAACTGTGCAGGCATCTTTGTGGTCGTTAGCTTTCACCGCAATGATACTGCTAGTGTCCCATTCGAATAAGGCCGGTCACATTCCACTAGGAAGTACAACCGGTTGAAAAGAGCTGTTTACTAAGCATAATGCGGATTTTTCATTCCTCGCAGAAAGCACACAATGCGGTACAAGTACGTTCTTCTTCGCACAGTTCACAGGAATAGGCTCGACTAGAACATGAAAGGGAGCAGCGTCAGTGTCACAGACATCAACAGGCATTAGGGCTATTGACTGCGCGGGCAAAAGTTGGCCTTCATCGACGACGAGTCTCTTGGCAGCGTGGATACCGCAACAAGAGCAGGCAATGAAACATCGCCCACACCGCAGTCAACATTGTCATCAAACTCTTTGAGGAAGTTGATCCCTAGGATCCCGTCGCTATGCGAGTTAACACGAACTGCAAATTCCGACTTGAGCATTTTAGCGCCGCAAGTAATAGTCCCAGTGCGCTGTCCGAGTGGGTTCAACGTCTCTGCACTCAGTACAGGAGACGTATAGCCTACTTGTCCCAACACAACAATAATTTTTGACCGTGTGAGGCCTTGAAAGCGAAACTATACAGAACCGGCTGCTCTCGTGTCGACTAAAGCACATGTAGAAACGCAATCTACAAGAACATGAACCTTAATCTGTAACATGGAAACTGGTGGAGAGTGTGAGTGCGTGCAGTCAAGTATGTCCAACAACCTCTCCCTCCATCGCCCGCGCCGGTTGTAGTGTCCTGTCAGAGGAGAGGTAAGTCGTTGGTGGCCCGGTGATGATGATTGGCACTGGTCGCATGTTTACTTATTTATTATTTATTTATTTATTATACCTCAAAGGTCCCTGTACAGGACATTACATGAGGGGTGGGCACATTGAAAAGAAAAACGGCATATCAGGTTAGGTAATGTGGCTTGAAAGATGGTCTTCGATGGCAGCTTTGAAACGAGAAATGTCAGTGATGAGGGTGATGTCAGAAGAAAGGGTATTCCATTCACGGGCTGTGTATAAAAAGAAAAGAAGGTTGATACGTAGTGGAATGGGCGCGTGGCAGATACACAGCATTAGGATATGTGTGGCGGGAAAAATGATGGGCTGGAATGATGACCTGGTTGCCTGTGGGCTGTAAATGAAAGAACCTAAAAAAATAAAAGAGGAGCACTCGCACGGTAGCAGGCGAATCAGTGCGGAACTTTTACGCGAAGTCGTTGCCATATAAGGTGTTTAGAGGCCAGTGATAATCCGCGCGCCGATTTGTGCACCGAGGGAAAGCCGGTGGTCCCCTACACTGTGGTAGTCAGACACGACGCAGGCGGAGTAGAAGCGGGCTATACACGGTGTCCCAACTATCATGCACCAAGATTTAAAATTATGCAAATGCCACGTTGGCGGAAGGAACGAAGGTAATGTCGTTTTCCGTCGCTTGGAGATACTGGAATTATTTTTTGCATTCCGCGTAGTTACATAATTAGCCCTAATTAATTATTACCCTTCTGAAATATTGTACATTAGATTAAATGTGTCAATGCGCAAATTGTACAGAAAAATCAATAACTCCCCATAGAGCTTTCTCTTGCTCAATACAGGCTGCCTAAAAATGTTTTTGAGAGCGTGAAATAAGCCCACGAATAGACGCAAAGTGCCTCGAGTGGCCAGTCGCGCAACAATAGACCCCACATAGTGCAAACAATCGCCGAATATAGTACGAATTGAGGTGAAGTTAATGGCTAGTACCGGACACAGAACAAATTAACGTTGAATATCGTTTCTCCAGATGAGAAATAGAAATTTACTTATTACAAAAGCGGTCAGGAAAGGAGAGACAATATTCGAAACTCTATTCACTTAATGCTTAGAAGTATTCAACCTATTAGATTGGAAAGGCTTAGGAGTTAGGGTCAACGGCGAGTAACTCAACAACATTCGGTTTGCAGATGAGGTTGGCCTGGGACCGTATAACATAAAACTATTCCAATCGGTTGTTTTTGTTCTAAGCTTCTGACGTCAAAGTTGCGTAACTAACGACGCAAGCATCGTACAGTGACCGCAACCATTCTTTGGACAGGCCAATGAAATGCTCTCCTCTCTTTTAGGAGGTAACTCTTGCTTACGTTGAATGCGCATGGCAATGCTTACCTTGACAAGCTATTTTTATGTAATGGGTTGAAAAGAAGCCAGGTGCATGCAGAAGTAGAGAGAAATTCGGTGGGGCCTGTCTATTGTGCAGTGAAAGTAGGCAACCTGATGGGGAGGGCAGTGCCAGCATCAGGAATTGGCCCTCTTCTCCTTGCTTCGCTTTCAGTGGCTCGTAGAAAATCGCGGCGGCGTGCAACGGGACGGTGAAAGTGCCACTAAAACGGATCTGCAGCGATGAAAAGTTGGCGAAGCAATGTCGTCTGCGTGCCTAGAGGGCTCGACAACGTTATGCGGCCACGCAAAATGTTTTATTCTAGGCAAATGAATACATTCTTCCCAGCAGCTCCGAGTAGTGTTAGGAACGACCTGCAGAGGTGCCGACATGCAAAGTTTTCTCAGCTAGCTGCAGCTGCGAGTGTGGCGAGCTTCCCCGAAGAGACCATGGAAGCCTTCAACACCTGCCGCACTGACTCGTTTCGTAGAGACCACGAGGTGCCGCGTCAACACCCCCTCGGCGAGGCTATGACTAAACGCGATCGGCGGACCAACTATTGCTAGTGAAATCGCCAACGCCTTCACGGTTCGACTGAAGGAGGGGGATTTTCTGTAAGAAGATGCCTTGCGGTGCCTTCTCACGGGCCTTTGAAGACGCCAGAGAATGGACAGCGGCGGCGGCCACTGTGCGAGGTCCGTTCGGGGATTAAAAGGCGTCTGTTTGGGGCAAGACACATGTCAGCGAGAACCCGCTCTGCTCGGCTTAGAAGTGAAAGCTGTGCGCAATGTGTGTGTGTTGAATCCTCCTCCAAAAAAAAGCGGGTCGATTACGATGATGTTGGACGCTACGAATTGGTGGTGAACTGCCGTTTTCCCTCACCTAGGGATCTAGGGAGGACAGAGTGTTTATAAGCAGCAGTTGTGCGGCTGCTGAGTGTGCTCGTGCTCGCGAGCTGTGTGCTCGCGATCGTGCTCGTGAGCTGTGTGCGCGTGTCGACAAGCAGTGTGTTTGGAGCTTTGTGCTCGTGTGTTGTATGCTTCGTCTTGCGTGCTCCATTTGGGAGTCACACTAGACTGTCGAATGTATCTCTTGTTTTAATGTAAATATCTGTAAATGAATCCTGTACGCCTAAGTCCTGACGAAGAGCAAGGTCCTCCCTACAAACCCGACCATAAACTCTTACAGTAGCCACTGCCAGAGCCATCGGCGGGCAGCCATCTTTTATTCATTTCGGAACGGGGCACTCTCCGGCTGTTCCGAAAGAATGCGGATTTTTTCAGCATAATAATGCAAGTTGATGTAATAGTTCTGCGCAAACCCGCAAGGTGAAGAGAAGTAATTAATAACGGAAAATCAGACATCCACCCGATCGTAGAAATTGCTACAATTGCTACGATAGGGTGGATGTCTGATTTGCCGTTATTAATTACTTCTGTCCACCTTGCGGGTTTGCGCAGAACTATTACGTCAATCTCTTGCCTTTGCTTCGTGTTGTCGACGAATTCGACTTCGGCCGGCCATCTGCTATCCGCTTGGTTAGCTCAGATGGCAGAACGGCTGCCCCGGAAAGGCGGTGGTCCCGGGTTCGAGTCCCGGACCAGGACGAATTTTTCTTCAACTCTGAGGCTTTTATTTCGAAGAACCCGTTTAGGTTTCCTTTGTAGCAATTGCTACGATCGGGTGGATGTCTGATTTCCGTTAGTAATAATGCAAGTTTAATGCGTACACGTCGCTTTGATGCGGTCAGTTTTCGCGCTTTTGTGACGCTGCGTGACAGACAGGCGTAGTGAGTGCAGGCCGAAAACCTTAGGCCAATATAGGAAGGATGATGATGAAAATGCACGGACTAGGAAATAATCATTTTTCTTCTGTTCGGTCAAATCACGCATGAACAGTGTGTACACGTCAATTACATAGCGAGTTTTCGCTGCATTCATGACATCCCATGGCAGACAAGCGAAGTGGGATGTCCCGAAAAAGCTTTATCCAATCTTTGAGGGCTGAGTGCAGAAATGGAAAAAGTTTGGGATAGGTACAAGTTATAGCGCACCTTTTCAGCAACACTCTGGATGAACTGCAACAGATGATGAATTATCTTAACCGATAAAATATAAGAGGGGGGATCAATATTTTTATGCAGATAATAAAGGTAATGTTCAATAACCTGGCAAGAGAACGAAAATTCACGAACACCAGTCAGCCTCTACAGTCCGTGCAGGAGTACGTTTATATCTAGGTCAATTACTCACAGGGGACCCTGATCATGAGAAGGAAACTTAAGGAGAATAAAAATGAGTTGGAGTAAAAACGGCAGGTATCACCAAATCATGGCTGGAAGCTTTCCGCGGTCGTTGAAAAGTGTACAATCATTGCATTTTGCCGGTGCTAACATATAGGGAAGAAGCTTGGAGGTTAACATAGAAGCTGGAGAGCAAGTTAACGACCGCACAAAGAGTTATAGAACGAAATAAAATATATATTAGGCGCAACCTTATCAGAGCGATAACAGGGATCGCTGAAATTGAAGTTGGCATTAGGAGGAAAAAAATGGAACTTGGCAGACCATATATTGCGCAGGGTAGATAACCGGGGGACCAGAGGGCAGGACAGGAGTAATTGGAGATTGCTGAGGGCTCGTCTAATCCTTCATCATCAGCCACATCGCGTACGTTGCAGCCTACCACAGATGACTGCAACACGAACTTCACAAAATCGACGTGATCATCAGAAGAGCGTACAAGACGGCGCTAGGCCTGTTCGAGTCCACGAGCACGACCCGCATTTTCAAGTCGGGATACACAAAAAGCTCGAAGAAATAGCCGAAGCGCAACGGACCTCTCAGCTGGAGCGGCTGTCCACGGCGAAAGCCGGGAGGAAGATGCTGGACGATCTGGGAATAGGACGCTCGAACGAGGCGGAGATGAAGATGCTGGACGACCTGGGAATAGGACGCTCGAACGAGGCGGAGATGAAGCTCCCCGTCCCCGAAGAGGTCCGACGCCAGACTAGAATCTACCCCATACCCAAGAACATGAATCCTGAGTTCAACAAGGGAAGAAGAGTGGCGAAGGCCAAGGCTCTCATCGACCCGCACGTCAACGATGAGCACGCGCGGTACGTGGACGCGGCCGAATACCAACGGAACGCCTTCGCAGCGGTCGTCATAGAGGCATCAACCTGTGCAACGAGGACGGCAGCGAGCGTGTGAAGCGCCGGAGTGGAATAAGCGGAGGAGGTAGCCATCACACTGGCCATCGCCAACGCAGACTGCCACACAGTGCTGAGTGACTCGAGACAGGTGGTGCAAAACTTCGCCGAATCTGCAGGGAGGCCGGGCGCGTACTAAGAGCGGCCAAACTGCAAGACAGAAAAGTAAGGCTCAAGTGGTTCCCGGCGCAAGCACGCGACGCGTCGGAACACAATGAGAACCACAATGAGGCAGCAGACGCAGCGGCGCAAGCGCTAACCAACCGCGCCCCGGCGACAGACCGTCTGACGTGGTTCGGAGCCAAGGACCGCATGACGGACTACAACGACATCCCGAAGGCCTACCGCCTGGCTGGCAGGACTCTCCCACCCAAGCACCCGAGGCTGAGTTGAGCGGAGGCGGTACTACTGAGAAACCGCCAGACCGTATCGCTACTGAGCCCGGGACTGATGCATCGCATGTACCCCGAGACATACCCGACCGATAAGTGCAGAGTCTGCCAGAGGGAGACGGCCGATTACACGCACATCTTCTGGGACTACATTAAAAATCGAGAAGAAGCAAGATCAAGAACGATCCCACCGTGGCTCGAGGCAGCCGCGAAGAGCTACGACAAAGACGAACAGCTCTTGGCCGTCCAGCAGGTCCTCGGGGCACTCGAAAGGCCGGTACCCAGCGAACCGGCAACGGCGAGCGGGGACCCGCGCCGAGTAACGAGAAGCTCGTAGATGATGTAGGCCCTCGTCGGGACGCGCGAGCGCCCAACTGCAGGCACATATAAAGCTTGCTCCAATCCAATCCAATGGAGATTGCTGGGAGAGGCCTTCGCCCTGCAGTGGACATAAATATAGGCTGTTGACGACGACGACGCTGATGACGACGTGTTCACATAACAGCTAGCAGCAGCAACGGGAAAGTCGAAGGAAGCGGCATAGTAAGCTTCGCTTTAAAATCAGGCGAGTAACTGCGCTCAGTAATACTTTGAACGACATTGACTTTCGAATGTGATCTGTCGACCAAATGGAGCAAGAAATATACAGCCGTAAGCGCAAACTTTTGTTTTTCAAAAATTTTGAGCGATATATGCACGTCGCTGTACAGTGGCAGAGCCTGTATAGATGGTACGATTGTTATGATGAGCTACCCTGTGTAACACTAGCAACGTCCTTGCAGACTGTGTGACAGTACCCGCAGAAGCAGTTCTATATTGCGCGTGTGTGTGCGGGGGAAGAGAGAGGGCGTTCGGTATTTTTCTCTTCTTTTTCTCTGTCTTTCTTATCGCACCCCTTTGCCCCTCCCCCGGTATAGGGCAGCCTATTGGAGATAATCTCCGGTTAACCTCCCTGCCTTTCCTTTGCCTTTATCTCTGTCTCGCTAAAGGAATGTATCTTTTGATTTTCTCATTTTTGCTCAACTCGTGCGTACTATGACGCTGCGCTTGTATTCTACGGTGATGCATACGATTTCGCGTCCTAAGGCACCAGAAAAAACTAGCGTAGCTGCTGGCTCGACTTGTTCTCGTCCAGGCGGACAAAACAATAAGCTCTTTTTTTAACAGAGAGAGAGAGCGAAAGAGGAAGAGAGATAATTTATTTGAAAGAAGGCAGAGAGGTCGACCTGAGCTAACGCGCTCTAGCCTGCTGCTCTGCACAGGGAGAGGGGGAACGGGGACATAAAGGGGTGATGAGGGATGATGCTGACAGAAAGAGGGATGCGCAACGGTGAAATCAAGTTTAAGATTCTGATGATAAACATTCAGAAATCTCATCTATGAAGCAACTATTAGGTTCCGTATCAAATCCGTAGTCACCAATTCAAGTGAACTTGAAGATAAATGCACTAGCATGAAGCTGGTGTGTGGACCTCCCCTACGTGATCAGCACAAGCGCCAAACCAAAGCTTTATAGCATGTAAATAGCTGCGATAAGCGGTTCCAGCACGGCGAGCACTTGCAGCGCACTTTTAGCGGCCGGATTCTGTAGACCACTGAGAATCACGCGCATTGATTCGACCAGGCGTTTCAGCATTTGTTGTGCGCCCTCCTTCTCATTGTGTCCATCTCCTTGCTTGCCCGTAGTGTCACCGGTTTCATTGGCCCTACAATTCTTGGCTTCATGGCGCAGAGGACCACTAGGACCCGCTGGCATGGGCGCGGGCCTACAGGGCAGCAAAGGCCATTCCATGTCTGTATCAACCGGTGGAGGGGCATGTTTGCACCTCCACCGGCAGTAGGCGCCGTCAATAGCGGCAGTAGGCGCCGCAGTATGCTCCACCAGCAGTAGGCGCCGTTACCGTCCTCGATGCATGCACAGGCAGGCAGAGAGGTCGTGGTGCCTGTGCCCCGTTATGTGCATCTTCTGAAATGGCTTTGTGACGCTTCTTTCGCGAGCGTTGGCCATATTGGCGAACAGATTTAGCAGCCTCTTTACGTGAAGATTGGTGTTTTGCCATTTTTCGAAGAATACGAACGTCTGGTTTCATCTTCGGGCATTCCTTCGAAGTCGCTTCGTGAGAGCTAGTACAGTTGAGACATTTAAATGAAGACGCATCACAGTCGGTGGTATTATGCTCTCCACCGCAACCCGAGCAGGTGGCTTTACTTCTACAAACAGCGCTCACATGTCCTAGCTTAAGACATTTCCGGCACTGAAGAGGCCTCGGAACGAATGGTCGTACATGGTGTACTACGTAGCCCACTTTGACAGACGCTGGTAATGTCGAAGAAGCAAATATTAGCTTGATACATTGGGAGTGCCCCAAGCGGTGAATCTCAAGAATGCGCGCTGATGACCTCAAAAGACTTTTGAGGTCCGCATGCTTGATTTCAAGCTCCACGTCGGAAATCACTCCAGTCGTTGTCTCCTTCCCGTAAGTAATAAAGGAGTGGACGGCGATTGCACTTAACTGTGGAATGCTTTTTAACTTCTCCAGTGTTGCAGAATTTTCCACATCTATTGTCAGGATGTTCTTGCGAGCGTTGGTCCTAATCTCGTTGATTTGCCCAGGGGCCACACTTTCAAAATATTCGGTTAGAAACTGCTTGCTGAGGGAGTTCATATTGTGCTGCACCAGAAGCGGCCACAGCTTACCTAGGTTTATGCTTCTTCGGAACCAGCAAATGCTTTAGCTTTGTCCTCCACTGTGTTCTGTACCAATAATGCCAAATCAGGGCTCTGCTCTCTGGCTTCGCTTGCACCACATGGCGTCTGGACGTCAAAGCACTCTCCAGCGAAGTTATAGCTAGCTGGCGTTGCCTTGTACACAATACACTGGCAATACAAGCTGCCAAACTACTCTGCTGACGGATTTTTATGTTTATCAGTTCAGATTAAGGACCATCTGGCACCGCGCTAGATGAGCAAACCAACAACAAAATAATAATGGACTGAAATGATCTACTGCAAGAGTGACTTCCTACATTTTCTTCTGTTACAGGGATATAACGTGCGTCTAAGGCACCTTGCGCAAGGGCTCCACAAACGAAGTGGGTGCGTCGTCCTTCAGTCTATTGTTGTCCTGGAAATCAATCTCGAGAGCAGGGGTCTCTTCAGATTACCTTCTAATAAGAGGCTTCGGTATTGCTATCAAAGCAAAACAATGTAGTACCGTGATGATCTTAAGAAAGCCTAATGCAGAATCTATATGTGCTCGAAAACACCTCAAGAGAAAGGCAGTTTTTCTTTTTTATTTCGTTCCGTGTAGATCTCAGTCCTACTCCTGCACAGCATCGGGGTTTAGCAGCAAAGGCAAGCATGTTTCATAATAAGCAAATTGCTGCATGCATCCTGCCCTGAGTCAATTCAAGCAACTAATTACAGATTTATAAACTGCCCTGATACACTTCAATTTTAGGCTCTTCTGAAAGAACAACAAAAAGATTACCGCGTGCCATTCTCGATCAATTCCTTTATTGCAAAGGTGTCCATGCAAACACTCCAGGATTTTGCTGACTGTGGCTGATGCTGCAGTCTCACCCAATAGTTCACACAAATGACAGCATTCGTATTCCAAATCGGCTTCGCTGTGGTCCCATCTGTACTACCCCTGCAGATGTAGTGGGGGCCGGCTCTGCTATCTACGGAATCATGCAATGAATTCCGCAAACGGTACCAAAACTTTCTTGCTCCAACAACTATGCGCCTTCGAATACAGAATTTCTTTATCGAGGCGAAACTCTCTGCGCACTCTTTCTTGTGTTTTAGCGCGTCTGCACAGTGGCTTTCTCACTGATTAAAGTAGGTCGATCCTGGTAGCAAGCGAGAGAGAACAAACTTTACTCTATTGCAAAAAAAAAAGTTTTAATGCGAAAACTGGGCCAAAATGAAGTCATCATAATCTGTGTTCGCGTGGGTCACGCGTGCCGCGAGACGAGGATCTCTCAGTTTTGCTGTCTTGCTGGGCAGACAGCAAAACTGAGAGATGGCTACGTTGGAATGGCTACGTGGGAGAACTCGTGAAAGAAGGTGAACAGTTTTATAACATATAATTAGCCGCTTCAGAAAAGCTGAGATTCGCAGACATTCCAATAAGTGCTTCATAATCTTTCTTTTATTTTTTTCATTTGGAAAGACGCGAAACAGCCTTACGACGTAATTGTGCTTCATAGTTTCTATGTAGCATCTCAAAAAACACTATGCTGCGATACGCATATTGCAAGCCCGATATGTATCATATCGTCATCTCTTATATTCTGTTTAGTTTTATTTTTTTTTGCCTTAGCATGTTTCCGCGCGCATAGGATTTATGGCTATGTGCATACCTCATTTACTTTGTTTACCTAACTCCGCCCTGAATTTCATACGCTATCTTGTTTATTCCTACCTCACCATATTTTTATCGCTACACTTTATAATTATTATTATTATTACATGAAAAAAATTCTTTCATTCATCACTATCAGATGAATACTTCTCTGTCTTTTCACTGCGTGTCAATAAAAAATTAAGTACCACACCACTACTGGTGTTACGAACAGTACGAACGTAAGGAGGCCCTTTTAATAAGGGCTCCAGATTGCCTGGACCAAGCTACCACAGGTATACGGCATAAACGAAGTACTTTTCCGTGCACTGCAGTGACCGTCTAAAAACGTCGTCTGCTTGCTTTTCATCATCATATTGATCAAATTAGCAGCCATAGGACATGGGCATAAGGTTGCATAAGACCACAAGTCCTCTATTAAACAACCATAGAACCTGAGCAATTATTATACAGCATAACAAGACTGTGAAATTCTGAGTTTAGTTATAATGACCTAGTGTTATAAATTTACCCACTGCGGTGGGTCGTGCTCTCAATTTCCGACTGCGGCAGCTTCCTTCCGGTGACGGCTGAATGCAATTAAGCACACTGACATACCAAACGTTCGGTACCAAGGAGGACAAAATTTATCTGTAGTGCTACTCTACGGCTTGCCTGAGCTCTCGGCGTTGTTATGAGACATCATTCACCATCAATGTTTGAGGTAAACTTTTATCTTCTGGTGGAAAAGAAGCACAAGCAAAAAGCAATAAATTGCTGTCTAAATCGAGTTACTTTGTTTAAAGGGATACACATGATCTTTTCCAATAATTTACAAAGGAGAGAAGCTGACGTATTGTGCTTCTCAGTGTTGTGCAACTGACGATATTAACCGCCAGTTGTGCCAACTTGAAAGGCACGAGCTCATGATTCGGTCATTACGTGAGGAACTATACCGAACGGCGTGGTTATCAACACGCTGGTGTAGAAATTATTTTTGTTTCTCTGTTTTCTCTGAAGAAGTTGAGAAATACAACTTCTTTGTGCTATTGGTCATTTTTTTTTTCTTTCCACTTGCAACTCTCTTAATGGACAGACGCAAGGCGACAGCCAAGTGAGACTACGCAACGACAAAGTGTATCCGTCAGAAAACAAAAAAACGCGCGCGAGTATTTTTAAGTCTGCGTCCATTACGCCATGTTTTCTCCTCCATTGCCTTGAAACTTGCTAATCTGACGCCTAAAAGTTCTCCCATTGCCTCTATGTTCTTTTCAATGAAGTGAATGTGCGTATGTACCGGGCAAAGGTAAAGCAATGCACCAAAGGGAACTACGCGAGGCATCCGCGGATTACCATACGTGCGCAAGCGACGACAAACACGGTGTTGGCTTTTCTGGCACTTTCCTGACTTGCCACGTTCATTTCCCTGCCGCTTCTTACTTTTATTCCCTACTCCTCCCTTGTGCAAGCGATGACGAACAAAGAAAATCGGTTTATCGCTTTCGAGCCCGGGGGTAATCGTGTGCCCACATTTAGGTTCTTTTTGCGTTCCCAACGCAATGCATTTTGCAACTATGCCAGGTGCCTGCGTGCTGTTTACGTTCGCGTTCCACGTTAAAAGAGCACAAGAAGAAACAGTTTGGGACGCCGAATGGTGAATGCTGAATGCGCCTGCAGTACCAGTATAGCTTCAATTCATTATCGCCTCAGGCCCCGCTCTTCCAACTTTCGCTTCGCAGCGGAGACTACAGTGCAGGGAGCAATGCCGTGTGCAACGTCGTTTTCACACAGAGCAAACAAGCAACATCAGCAGAAGCAGTCGGCAATGCCACGTTCCTCTCACAACGGAGCATTATGGTTGTAGCTCGCTGGTTTCCATAGCGACCGATCTCACTTAGGATGCAGTCCTCAGGCTCGCGTGTTTTGCTAAGCCAGTATTTTCTTTTTCCAACTTCACAACATACCCGCGCCTCCGTGTCCCCGTCGTCCTACCGCAGTAACTGCCCTTTGCTTCACAGAGCTGCGTAAAGCGCGCGTGTTTGCCTGCTGGACGGCAACGGAATTTCGTCAGTCGTCACGCGAGGAACTCTGAAGTCACGTCTGCATTCCGTGCAACATGCACCTGCTACAGCCACCTAGTACGGGTGCGTTGTCTATCCTCTTCTATGCACTCAACGCGTGTTTACAAAGCCTGCAAGAAAAAAAAATCCACATGATGAAATATGCAGGGTATGCACTATTGGTGCACTTGTTGTTCGAACGACGGTTGGACGCTTACAGAGCAGTCGAAATAACCCCCCAGCAACGTTTCAGGTTCAAGGCTTTCTTGAAAGAGGAAAAGAATATTGTACATAGGAGAAAGAGGTGGGTGAAGGAACCCTTATTCCCATTCTATGGTAGTCTTTTGTTTGTACGGATGCAAGATAAAACAATCATCGCAAAAATTAATAACAATAGAAAACACATTCCTAGATAGGCAAACAGGATGTATTAAAAGTCATGGAGGCTAACGAGAGATGTCTCCGATTGGGGAGGACTGAAGGCATAAAACTAATGAGAGCAGGAATGCAAATGACGTTGAGCTCGTTATTCAGACATTACACAGAGCGTTCTCAAAGTCTATCATGCGCGTTGAGGGGCTGATCTTCGCAACTATTGTTTCTATGGAGATTGCGGCTCTTTTTCAGTAGGTAGCTTTAATGAAAGTATAAGTTTATTAAAGGGAAAGCTTCAAGTGACTCGTGGCAATAGCTCATACCCCAAAAAACCAGTGTCTAGTGCAGTGAAGCACGAAATATCATCATCAGGAAGGGTTCATACCCCCGTAAGCAAGCAAAGATGCAATGGCTGAATATGAAGAAAGAAAGAAAGAAAGAAAGAAAGAAAGAAAGAAAGAAAGAAAGAAAGAAATTGGAAGTAATGCAATAGGTGCTCGTAGGTGTCGCAGAGGAGATCGACCTATCGCGCCATACGTTTACTTCGCACTGCGGCACGTTATGCCTTGCAAGAAGTCTCAGCCTTCCGATCGTATAACCTAATGCATTACCACGTGCGCAGCAGGCTTTCGCCTTCATGTGTTACAGGAGTGTAACATGCTGCCGAACTTTTTTTGCCGTGCACATTTGTCCGCACTGTATTGAAACTCGGCCGCTCTGACCAGGTGTCCATGAGTGACATTTCATCCGCGAATGTAGCGCGTGTTGCGGGTGGTATAGGTGAAGAGCGAATGCGTCAGTGCTACCAGTGTAAACCTATCTAATACGTTTTCTACAAATCATCATCTTGAATCACATGTTTGCACAACTGTGACTGTTTGTTCCCTCACCCAAACGTATATCTAAATCTCGAGTATTATTATTACACCTACATACCATATGTTGAACCGTTTGTGGCTCGGCGTCTTAATTTCAGCTAATTACGAATTCCTCGATAAAACAGCGTGCTGCTCCGCCTGAACCTCACACGAGAACTTGAGTGAGCAGACACGGGTCTTCTCAAGCTATGCTGCCACAAGAGTGTGAAAACTGGTTGACCGACAGGACGAGGTGTTCAGTTTCAGAGGAGAAGGTGTCAAGTCGGTTCTCATGTCTATATGACACTCCTTCGTAGCATAAGTAGAGAACATGGACAGGCGGTGTTCTTCATGTGCCCATGGCAAGCATCGACGCTTCGGCTCTTCAATGCTAGCGCAAAGAAAGCCGCGTCCCGCCTCTGAAGGCACTGGTTTCCACGTTTAGATTTTCTGACCACGTTTGTCGCGTTCAGATACTTCGTGATATTTCATGTTTTCTGGTTCTCCCTGCCGCAGAAAGTGTATTGTAAAGCTATAATTGTTCTACACGCTAACTTTTCATACAGTATCCTGACCTCTTTTTATTTTTACCTCCTTTCACATAGGTATTTCCGTTCAGCGTGGCATGTTATAATTAAAACCTTTTGCAATAAAGTTGAACATCATGGTCCTCATTTTTTCATGTCACGTTGGGCACATCATCCGAAATAGTGTAAGATTTGCTGCTATATTCGAGTCTTTCTGTCAGAAAAGAAAGAAGCCGTACGGACGTGGACAGCTCAAACAACTTCCGGACACACCAGGTAAACAAAGATGCAATGACTGTTATAGACAGAGTTAGAAAACACGAATTCTATGCTGCTGTTTTCAGCGAGAACAAAGGAACGGTAAGCGCAATATCTTCTTTCGAAGTCGCTGGAAGAAAAACGCAGGTATCTCTACATTTGTATTGTCAACGTTAGCCTGTTTTTGTAAGCTTAGAGCGCTAACAAAAACAGCGAAATAACACAGCTAATTCGTCATGAAGAAGAAGAGCTGAGCCTTTACGGTTGCTCAAAATTTAATGAATTCGAAAACGGGGATTGTTTTCGCGCCAGTGTGCGCAGGTTTTTTTTTTTTTAAGCAAGACAATGCCTTGTTGCCCGTTTAAGCACAAACGCCTGTCCAGCAGATCTCTGGTACAGATACACAGTTGCTGCAAGTTGTGTAGAAGCGAAAGTATTCTATTCACTGGCGTAATGAAGTTAAGGCTCTTAAAGCTTAGCCGAGGCGCGCGCAGGTTGGCACAGACGCCCAATAAATAATGCAGCCTGACTGCTTTCTCTGCTCCATAAAGCTGAAGGCTCTCAACTTTTCTGTGTTTATGTTTATTGTTGCGCGCATGCAGTCAACGCACGGAAAAAAAAAAAAAGAAAAGAAACTGACTTTTCGTCGGCGAAAGTTCGTGACTCATCGGTTCTGCTTTCTTTGTTTCTTTTTATTTTTGTCTTGCTTGTCTCCACTGTCTTCGCTTCGTTTTTTGATCGCTCACCCTTAAACTTCCAGTGAGAGTACGCTTGAGAGATAAGGCATTCCACGTTTTCTTTTTTTTTTTTGTCCCATCTTTATTCGTTGAAGTGGTAGACTTTTTTTTATTTTGCTCGCTTATGTGAGCTAGAGCAAAGTGCAGCAGTTTTACTCCTTTCTTTCGCAGATTTAGAATTCTTTGGAGTATCCGTCTGGTATGCATGCAATTTCAAGAATACAAACGATCTAAACCAGCAAGGTTTAATTGAGCTAGCAGGCATTTTAAATGTGCGGCTCAGGAGAAGCCAAGAGAAAAAAAAGAATAATGCAATTCTTGACACACTTCACCTTACACTGCGACCGAGTTGTTATTGTGTCATTATATCATCATTATTATTTATTTTTTTGCCGAGGAGAAGGCAGCAGTCGTAATTTGCTGCCACGGTGACCGCGTTCCTACAGAGGCAGAATCCAAAACGTGTGGTATTATTTCTGGATTCACCTTAGGAACTATACCCAGGTGGTCAGAATTGATCAGTGGTGCTCCAAATTAATGTATTCTCGGGGCAGTTACTGCTCTATGAGAAGTTAATTCCCATCTGCTGTACGCATGTTCACGTGCTTTCACTTTTACAACAGTGTAAGGAACCACCTGCTGGTGCGATTGCTACGAGTGTGACAAAATATGGTTAGCGTGTAAATTTCTTCACAAAATGGCTTTCACGTGACACGAACAGGCGTAATTAATAAAAATGCAGCTAATTCATTTTACTCGCTTGAAAGCTACAAGTACACCCATACCATGACCAAACTATGACCCCACTATGACCAAACTGAGGGAATAAAAGATGGATGCGTTTCAACAAATACAAAGATAGCAGTATGAAACACTCACCAACGGTCGAGCGCAGCTTCGCAGTGTAGAGCTCCGCTATTGTACAAACTTCTCCTTGTTAGGATGTAAATATGAAGCAGAAATGGCAGTTGTAACAGGTAATAATTGCGGCACCTCTGTCCCTAGGATTGTATCCAAGCAATTTGCGAACATTACAGCTACGTGACACTTTTGTTTTACTTTTATCCATAACACAGCTCCGATTGCAAGTGTACGAGATTCACATAATTTTATGTCGACATGTATGTGTGGTCAAACGGAGGCTGGAATAGTGATGCATCTTGTGAACGCCGGCATGAAAAAGAAGCATGTACCCTTAACGGTTCAAACGGTTGCAACCAGCTGACACAACCAAATAAGTCTCAAACACGTACTTGAAGGTATCTTTAGTTAGCAGCGCGACGACCTACGTACGCAGAGAGAGAGATATGGGGGGGAGGGACAGGAAAGAGCGCGCTTTCCTGTCCCTTCTCTCACTTCCTCCACCGGTCGTCGCGCTGCTAACCAAAGGGGCCACATGATAAACATGCCCATTCTTACACCCTAGCTTGGAGATGGTACTTCAATGCTCGACTTGAATAAGCCTGTAAGCTACCGCGGCAAAGAAGAAAGAGACAAGCCATAAGGGAAAGGCAGCAAGGCTAACCAGACGGAGCCAGACTGAGCCAGGCTAAGCCAGGTAGGCCACCCTGCACTGACGAAAGAGGTTTGAAAGATCAGTAGTCTCAGCAACCAATGTGATTACCCGGTGAGACAAAACAATTGTGAGCTCCAGTGAGAGATATTTGCAGAATGCTGAAACGATGGTCGACTACTGGTGAATGATACTCCCATGTGCTGCATGTGAATATAAATATGGTGTTGTAAAAAAAAAACTCATCAGATTAAGGCCGCAGAGCCATGACGTATGATATTTACTAAGCAAATGCTGAAATTTAAATTTGTACAGAAATATACCAAAAAGATATTGAACTGACTTTGTGAACGTTCCAGGTGTAGGATTTAGAACGCTGCTATACCAAGTTCTCCGAAGGCTTGCATTCTCTGAGTGCCTTCTCTTACTGTCTTCGTAGAGCTGCCGCACTATTGCTAAAAATTTCTGAATTTTCGTTTCCTTTCGGAGTCATTCAATCCATTAGAAAAAGGTTGCGATAATGTGGATTTTGGTGCTGGTAAGTGATATAGCATGCTTCTCAAGGCTTTAAAATGCGCTTTGCTGGAAGGAATCTGCTGTAGAGGATGTGAATTTAATTGAAAATAAGAAAAACAAAACTATTCAAGCAAATTTAGGACATCGACGGCCCCAAACTTGACCAAGAGCTCGCGGAAAGTCGCATATGTGATAAAGAATGTGAAATATTATTATGTAGGTGAGAGACAAAAGTATGCGAAGTGGGCCTGCTGTGACCTTACTACAACTGTAAATTTTGTTCTCGAAACCAAATGTCTGTGTAGAGATCTGTCTCGCTTCTTTTAGTTAAACGCTAACTATACATTTAAACACGGGAAGAATGTCGCTGTGTAAATGCTTGCTGACATGTCTGGGCAGTGCTTAGTACGATCATTTAGAAGCGTTTCAATCTGCGTGCGCACGGAATCGTGCATTTATTAATTGGTAGTGGTGAAAACATATTGTAGCTAGAAGATTTTAAAAAGAAACGACAAAAAAAAAACAGTTGCAACGATATCAGACAGCTGTCACAGTAGCTTTTGCAATTGTTTGATGCTTGACGAAGGCCAGTACATATGGAGAATCAACAGTAAGAAAAAGACGCAAGGAAAGGTTGAACAGTGTCTCAGCAGCAGTGTTATTCGGACTTGAACAGTGTCTCAGCAGCTGTGTTATTCGGACAAGAATCAGTGTTCCGGCAGCACAGGGTTGAAACGTGCGAGTTCGCGAAGGGACTCACATTCAAGGTATGTAGAGCAGTGCAGAGGCCTTGATATAAGAAATGGTGTTTTGAAGAGCCAGAGCTGCCTCTCAGAGCTCTTAGATTGACAAACGTATGCATTCACGATAAAAGCGACGTACCATCCAACGTATGCATTCACCTGCGAGACAGCGCTGGCACACGAGACAAGTAATGCGCATACGCGACCGTTTCTCCTTCGTCCCAGCTGAAGAAAAAAAATAAAGGGCATAACATAAGAGAAGATAATAAAGCTGCATTAGAGAGTCGAAAGTGTGCGCGTAAGTCTGTTGTCTCTACCGGCCCCCGACTATTTTTCATTGCTGCCAGGGTTCCGGTGTTTTTCCTGTTGTCTCACTCCCATACGTCTACGTGCCGCTTCTTAGTCTGACTTTATCTGTTGTCGGCGAGCACGTGTCACCGTACGCGATGCCGCCAGCTAATGGGCAATAATTGTCGAGCGACCAACAACTGTTTCCCGCGCAAAAGTAAGGCTCCGATCGATGGCCAAGATTCCACCGTCTCATTGATCAATGCAGCTTAGAACGCCCTTACCTGGCTGGGTACGCGCAGTACACACAGAGAAGAAAGTCGCTTTGTGATTGGCCGTTCGCATCCAATAATCTATAATGGCACGCACGGTGAAATCGCATTTCCTTTAACGTGCGTCTGTGGACCTCCCGGCCAGTCGACCGGCTAATCATTAGCGAAGAGACCAGTTTCATGCTTAGCTCGCGTACGTCACGTATAAACTCTTATAAGGAAGAGGCTACACAGTGAACTCATTCGTTTGAACAGTTCCTTTTACATAATGTAATCGCGACAAACCAGTTCTGTAGAAATCGGCAAGGTGCAAGAAGTTGCATCAAAGAAAAAAATAGCCATCCGCCCCGCCGCAGCAATCAGTCTTTCTTCAACTGTGCGCCTTCTTTTTCATGGTACCCGCACGGGTCTTCTTTGTAGCTCCACGCTACTGTCAATAAGTGAATGGTAATATTTTCCTTTCGTGAAGTTTCTACCATTTCACGAATTTTCCGCGGAGCTCATTGCCTATATTCAGTGTCCGTGTGCTTCGTGTTGCTAATATATTTCAACATTGGTCTCGACCTGCTGGCGTTCTGCTAGTGTACCGGTTAGCATGGATGGGAATATTTTCTTCAACAGACAACACTTCATGCGAAACCCGCATTCATTTCGTTTGTTATTTCGTGCTGCATTCGAGTGGTTGATATCTTCGCCCCCACCCTTTCAAGAGTATTCCAATGTTCCCACTCCATTCGAGTTCCACAGTTCAAACTTGAACTCGGCAGCTGCAGCGTTCTACTGCTAGTCACGAGGTGGCGGGCTCGATTCCCAGCCGTAGCGGCTGCATATCGATGCGGGTTAAATGCAGTAAACCTCAGATACTTCAATGAACATGTCTTTTAAAGGAACACAAACAGTCAAAATTAATCAGAAGCCCACGACTACCGAGTCTCTCACAGCCCGAAGATTGCTTTGGGAAGTTAACACCCACGATTCAATCAGTTTCATTGCATCAGATGAATTCAATGACAACGGTATCTTCTAAAGCCTCGGATTATCATTCTATCACAAAAACAATGGGGGCTGGTCTAGTGATATCAGCACTTTTCGTTTTGTTCCTATATTCACAAAATTTAACTGTGCAGACGCAATGACGTTGCAGATGGGTTTCCTTTTCTTTTTGTTTAATTTTGTTGTTTATTTCGCAGTAGCATCATGTTGCTCGAGGCATAACGCAAAGTTCTCCAGCCCGTACTAACTCATCGCCTGTCGGAACTTGTGTCGCATTTTCTCCCTATCTAAGTGAATGCTTTTTTAGCTCAGTGCAGGCAGACTGCGTAGGCAGACTGCGCAATGTGATTGCGCAATATGGCGTGCGCGTTTTCAGTGAGCTACCGCGTAGTGAGCTAACTTTCTTAATGGACAAGGCCGCTCGTTTTTAGCGCTGACCTTTTACACGAGATGTCAGAGCAGTATCATTACCATTTCAGCTGCTCTACGTGGCCCTTGTGTAACGCCATGACATTTAGCAGAAACCCCGAGCTCGTTGGAAAGTGAAATACCATTTCACTCGCCGCGGTCGCGAAGTGACAATGACATTCTGCAGCTAAACATGCAGTTGAAGGTTGCATTTTTGGCCCCAAATGGCCGTGTTCTATTGGACACTGCATACAATAAAGGCCGGTCGTAATATGGTGCACATTAGACAACCGTGTTGCTCATAAATATTGTAGAGCCTTCCACAACGATATATATCCTTGTAGCCCCTACGGTGTCATCAGCAAGCCTGAAAACCAGCTAGCCAGCATGCTCGTCATGAAGCCCGCTCTTGCGAGCTTGATGGCGACTATGCCTTCGATTTCCGCTGCAGAGTTTCTATAGAAATATTCTTCCAGGATTTGAACTTCTACCTCAATCTACATTTGTTGAATATGGTGGAAATCTGCTCACGCAAAGAAAAGAATTGTGCATTGGATCTTTAGTTGAATTTGATGAGCGAAATTTTCTTACATTGAGTCAATAGAGATTTGGTTGCAGGCCTTGATGGTACGGTGAAAAAAGTTTTTCATTATGTTGAGAATATTTTTTATTTTTTGCAAGAGTGTAGCAGAAACAGGGCGAATATCTTAAAAGTGTCTTGAAATTGTGAGATTGGTTTGGAATTCACTACTGAATTGGTTACATGAACGACAAATGCGGTTTTTCAGTCTTACGCTAGAGTTTGGCCGTCACATGCGTACTGGCGATACCATACCCGATAACTGAAGCCATGGTTTAACTATGCATTGAGTTTAACTTTACATAGCTAATTAAACAACGCATTGCGTTTTCACATATTTGCTCGGCGCTTTAGAAATGGTGTAGTGATGGCATGTAGTGCGCCTGTGAAGAGCATTCGCTAAGGTGGCACGAGGCAGGCTTTGAACATATTTCACTGGAAGGCCTGGTAAAAGAATGATAGGGTCTGTGAAATACAAGAACTTAGGCGATGGTGGGCAACAGTCGGCGAAGCCAAAAGAATTCGCTATCATTTCTTATGAGCACAAATTTTTCCGCGCCTAAAAAATGCTGGACGCAGCTATGTTATGCTAGGTTATGTTATCTTCCCTAAATACGCTGACAGGTATGTACACAATGCTCAAAAGAAGACTAAGGAACTTTGCCAGGGTTGCAAAGGCGGAGTGCGGTGTGCTCCACGTAATTTAGTTTCTTGCGGGTAAAACCAGCATTGTTTATGAATGGCCACTACCGTACGGAAGAACGTTCATGCGCCATAGCAAAAGATCTCTATCTGCTTCCAATCTTTCCCATCTCGCCGCGAACTGCCCAATGTGTGGGTGCGCTCCCGTCTTCTGTGACATGACTATTTACCTCATCATGGTTAGCAGATGAACTGCGAGGTCATTGAAGCCTTCCATGCTATAAGGAAATGTGAATAGCAAGTTTGTCAAGCGTCGATTGCTCTCAGTAATATTTCAATATCCCGCTAGCACTTGCTGTTATCTTCACAGCTGAATTTCTTTTGTGCGAAAGCTACACATTATATGAAATTCGATTCCAGATTTTAAAATTTTTTTACTGTTAAAATTTTATAAAGGAATGGTGAATTTATTGTCATAGATACGTGAGTGATTCACCATTGTACAACGTGTACAAATTTTTTGTAAGTATTCGCGCACTCACCCTGTATGCCATGTAAATGGGGTCTCGAAGCTTCTCAAGTCGATAGACCCACTTTCTTTCGAACCCTCGTCGGCCACAAAAGAACACATTGTGGACAGAATAAAGTTTTGATTTGATTTCATTCGTGTAGCATGAGTTTAACAGTTATGTTTACAGCGCCGCCACTATCATGATCCCTTCATAATTTTCCCTTAACCATTTTAATTTGCATAAGTGCTAGCGTTTTTTCTAAAATAAAGGTTAGGATACAGTTCAGCACTTGACCTACTGAAATTTTCTTCAGTCCTTGTTCCACGAGTGAAGCGATAAACATTATTAAGGCGAAAGCTTTAAGTGGCGCGTTGCAATGGCTCATACCTGAAAAACTCCTAGTACAGTTGGGTGGTACAAAAGTACCATCATCAGCAATAGCTCACACCCCCGTAAGCAATGAATCGTACCCCCGTTTCATTGAAATCACCCCAACAACACACAGAACAGCACACTTTTCAATAAGCGCAAGCTCAAGACATGCACCCGAACCATAAAGCATTGCATGCCCCCCTCGGGACTACTCAACGGCCGAGGACGCTCGCCAAGCGAGAAATGAAGTGCCCCGTAAGAAGCGCCGGGAGCAAGGCGTTCGACCGCAAGTGCTGCTTTCCCCTGCTGAGAGTATGCAGCGCAAAGCCGAAGAGAAACCATGCTGGCCTGTGTCTACACCCCGCAATAGGAACGCGCCAAGCCGCAACTAAGCGTCGAAAAGAGCCGAGGAAACCCAACTGTTAAAGCAGCAACGCTATAATGTGAGACGGCAACGTAGAGAGGACGCCGCAGCTCGCAGACAACGGCTTGCCGCTCGTGTACTTCACACTGCGGCTCGTTATGTCTTGCAAGAAGTTCAACCCCTCCGATCGTATAACCTGATGCATTACTGAGTGTGCAGCCGGCTTTCGCCTTCACGTGTTACAGGAGCGTAACATGCGGCCCAACTTTTTATAGTTGACGGGCATGTTATTGTTTATAAAACAATTTGGATACTGTTTATTATTGTTCATTCTCTAACTTGTTCTTAACAACAAACAAATGATAGTCTTCTTGAAACTATTTACATGCGAAAGCAAGAAAACACATCAATACGAACATCGACAAAACGTATTAGCTGCTAGAATAAAAATTTGTTCATCAATGTTACTCAACAACCCTGAACAACCCCCCTGAATTTCAAAAACAGTATTCTCGCCTATGTTTGCGCTTCATTAGACCATTAAAGCACTACTTGAAAAAATTTGGCAAATGGCTGCCACCATAGAGAAGGATATAGACTAGCAAAAAAAGATTCTTGATATTTATAACTATTTCATTTCTGAACCAAGGTATGTTACCGTGAAAGTTGCATCCACTGTTTGCCGTAAGGACAGTGAAATTTGAGACAAATAGGATTGCAATTACACGCTTAAAGAAATTTGCACACTTTGGGGGCTTATCTTGTCGCTCAACGACCGTCGTCATCTATCTTGCACGCGTTTCCTTTCTTTAACGCTGCACCGCCGGTACTTCCAGGTCACGAACGGCATGCGCCTTATTAGCGTGACATAGCATTATCGACAGGAAAGTAGCGAGCGCATTACTTTCAAGAAAGGTAACGCAAGCAAAGCAGATTACGATTATTGTTGTGGGACAAGATAAGCCCTAAAAAGGTCAGACTTTTGACTTTGCCAAGAGTGTATAACGGCACTGAAATGTGTATTACCCATGTCGGAAGAGTGCATTTCGGCCCATCTCGACAAGACACTCGCAAGAGATTTTGGTGACAAACGCAGTCTGCAACCGGCAGCACAGGGGACGGAGAAACGTGACACACCACTGTCACCGACTACAGCCTCTAAATCTTCGGGTGCCTAAAGGTCTCGCAAGACAACAGGTGTGCCTGAAAGTGCTCGTTGGTGTTCGGCGATGAACGCACCTATCAAATCGGTTGCATGAGAGCAAGCACCCTTAGCGGAGAAATAGCGAGCACAAAAACGGGCAACGGCGCCAACGAAAAGTGTTCGGTTTACAAAGGAATAAAGAGCGAGAAAAATTATCAATTCGGTTTATTAACAAACGATGCGCTCGACGGCACATATTTGTTGCAGTGAGATAGCCTTTTATGCTTCGCTGTGTAATTCCATGAACAATAGAGGCGATGTCGGGTGCATCTGTAGCGCTAATGCAGAAGACTATTCGTATAGGCAGACTCGGTATTTGAGTGCTGCTCAGTGTTAAACCAGTGTTGGGCGATGATTGTGGTACTGAAGTCAGCGGGAAACACTGAGAAAAACCGCGTCAGCAGTAAAACTGATTTGAGGCGTCCGAGCGCTGACGCAAGTTTTTAGGGGAGTACACATGCTGGCGTATGCTCCGTGAAGCAACAGCGACCCAAGGCAATGGCAAGTGCGTGTCGTTTTCGGCGACACGGCTCAAATGGTGCCGTTATCTCTGCAATAGAACGGTGGTGCCATCTATATTCAGTGAAATGGTACAGACCCCATCAAGCTTCGTGCGGCTTTTTAGTCTATAGTCCCAGAAATTTGAGCTACAAATGTATCAGAATGCGGAAATAAAAATAAATGTGAATGCGAATCTGTCATCATGCGCGGTGTTTTATCGTAGCGGTTACAGATAGCGCCACCATTCCCTTGCAGTGACATCGTGAACTTCTGCGGCCAAATGCTAGTGTTTAATCCCATAATATCCAGACCCGATCTCAACACCCCCGAGAGAGATCCAGAACATCGCTCCCACGAAAGCCTAGCGAAAGTCTACAACACTATTCCCTTCCAGGGAAGATGGCAAATAGGTTTTGAATGGCAACCCATTCGGTTTGAAGTGGTTTGGCCGAATGTCTGACATGTCAGGTGAGGGTGTAATTTTCTCTTGTATCGTTGAAATATAATTCTATAGGGAACCTCGAACAAAACCGCTTCAAGCATAGAAATGATTCAACTGCGTAAGCATTTCTATACCTACAAAACGAGGAAGCCCCTTCATCAGTCCGTTACGTGCGACGATCGCTTTCAAGATAAGGCCCAGAGCAGCGAGCAAATTGACCTTCGTGCTGCTTCTCGCTTCAACGCGAACTAAGCGGCGAGAACACAGAGTACGCGAAGCGATTAGTACTTATCGCATTGTGTCCCCAGGGCAAATTGCTGTCAAGATAAGGCGCATAGTCTTCCTGTGGAAACGCTGCGTGATAAGTCCTGGTGCTTGTGTGAAAAGATTATTTGATATGTAACCTTGAACCCTGAATGATGTATGACGGAACCACCCAAGAGGTAAGGAGTAGCCGGCGCCTTAAATTGCGCGCCAACATCTCCTTATATCATATCAATAAAAAAA
This sequence comes from Dermacentor andersoni, assembly GCF_023375885.2. Classification (NCBI taxonomy): domain Eukaryota; kingdom Metazoa; phylum Arthropoda; class Arachnida; order Ixodida; family Ixodidae; genus Dermacentor; species Dermacentor andersoni. The sequence goes on along the minus strand of NC_092815.1, from coordinate 128,371,641 downwards.
GAAAGGCGCGTGTGTCTCGCTGCAACGCGAACTAAGCGGCGAGAACACAGCGCACATGAAGCTATCAGCACTCGGCGCACTCTGCGTCCTTCGCAGATCGCTTTTAAGATAGGACGTGCGTGGTCGCGCCATAGGGAGCCGCTGTCGAAGTTCGTTTGATCACGATCGGTAATGGCTCGGCGTGGATGGATAAGGCGCTAAAGAACGGTAATGGCTGATAAATATGGGAACGTCATCAGCGCACCTGGCGCCGCTACATACAGTAGTTTGCTTGCTTCATCAGTTCACATTTCGCCGCCATCCGCAGCAGTTTGTGTCACCACAGAGCTGTTGTTTATAGCGGTCGGATCAAGTTTTATAATACTGATAATGACACCGGGCTGCGTTGTGATAAGCAGACAAAATGCTCGGGCATACTTAGACGACTCCTAGAGGAGCTTCTGCATGATTGTCTTTTTTTAAATTTTAGCGAAGGAAATATAAGCTTAATGCCAATTGTACCGAAATGCCGAAACTTGATTCACTGCACCTGCATTCGGAGCGTGGTTACGCTTTCTCGCAGCTCAGTGATTGGTTTCGCTTGTTGTTCATGTTTGAAGCGAAACGTTTCATATATAGGGAGTTCCAGAAAACGCATTTGAATTTTTTCTAAACACAGGGAAAGCCTTATAAGCGATTTTCTCGAGGCTGTGGCACCAGCAGTAATAATTGCCTTACTCGGGCTTCAGTTCAATACATGTGGTGTGCGGTATGCCTTGCTATGTAGATGTATTCTTCAGAAGGTTGACTTGAAATCCTCTGAAACCTCTGTCTTTAGCAATACTATTTTCTAGGTTTCTGATAAGGTGACGACCTTCGCGTTAATTAAGAGACGAATAAATAGTTTAGTTACTTGTATAAGCCACATTTCCTAGGTTGTTATTTGCACGATAGCGCTCAGAAAGCAAATATTAGGCCCATAATTTACCTTCAGATTAGCGTCCATGACGCTTCACCTTAATATCCACGTCGCACTGAATATTTTGCAAAAGTTTGGTCGTTCCCGCAAAACGTTTGAGCATTTTTTTTTTTTAATGCGGCGATAAATGCCTCAGGGCATACTAGGGTATGTGATGGGGGTGAATAAGGATGATTAAATGAATGAAAAAAGATTTGCTGACTTAATGAAGTCCAAGAGGGATCGATAATGCGGTCCCTGCGTCCAAGCAGTGTAATGGCTCAGATTATGCGGCGAGAGTCGCGCTGCTGCGAGGTGCCGCAGCCTCGTCGGTTTCAGTGCAGGGCAAACCCACAGCAGGTGGTGGATGTCGGCTTCAACATTTCGCGACTTGCAGAGTGGACACTCAGGACGAGGATATAGCAGACGAAAGTGCGGCCACTTCCTAGTCACGGCAGGAGTGAGGGCTACCCCGACCCGGATCCTCCGAAGCGCAACCTCCTCTGCACGGGTAAGACCGCGGGGGAGGTTTACCGCACGCGGAGGTATGAGAGCACGTGTGCGGCGCCGGAGGGGCTCCTTTCTTGTTAAAAGGAGGGTGGCATCATCTAGGTGAAAGAGTTGAGGTTTGAGCAGTTCGAAGTAGTAAACAGCCTATTTAGGTGATCCCATTTCTCCCTCTTTATGTGCTTAGCTAAATGTCGGCGATAAGTTTTCTTTCGGTAATTTTTAATACTTTTCTCAGGGAGGAGGAGGAAAAGAAGGAAACAGAGAAGGCTGCGATGTTAACCAGAAATGCCTCTGGTTGGCTAGCTTACTCTGTGGAAGAGGAAACAGGGAATATAAAGATGAGACAGAGAGAGAAGGAAAGACGCGGTGAGCTCGCGCACGTGCGCCTAGGATCTGAGCAAGTCGAAGGCGTTCACATAGGCCAGTCGCTTTCAAGAAAGACAAAAGTACCTTCACAGCTTTGTGGGCCGACGAGCGATCGAGACGGCTTCAAGTAGCACTTGCATGGACAACGGCCGATCGTCCAGTCGTCGCAATGCGATAGATAATGTTTGTCTTTCCGACTGAAATTGATGACATCGGCACAATAAATGTTCGACGTTCTCTTCGCCGAAACGGACATCGCACGCAGCACTGCCGGTCCTTCCAATAAAAGTAGTGTACGCTTACGCGAAAGCCGCTCCCAACCACAGCCAGTATAGAAGCGATGCCTCAGGTCGGTGAAGCCCAGGTGGGGGTCGGAGTTGGAGCGAAGGGTTCATTTCGTACAACCTGGTGCGTTTTGTATTTGGGGTGTTCCATTCTATTAAAGAGAGTTTGCATGCCAGGTGACGAAGCTGTCTTGCTGCGTCTGTCCTGAAAAGAGGAATGGGAATGCTGTGTTGTTCTTGATGTGGTTCTCGGACTCCTTTGTCTGCTTGGTCAATTCAACTGACCCGCAATGGCCAAGTAGCCACTGGAAAATAATTTCGTGGCCTTTCTTTTTGACGTCGGGGTGAAGTGGGGCACTTTTGTACGTTAGCTGTTCGTGAGCTACACGTCGTAGGACTGATTGCATGCTGTGTAAAGCCAGTCTTGACTCGGAAAATACGGCCCATGTACCAGGACTCTGTGTCAATAAATTGAAGCTCACTGCGCAGAGCCGTGAGCTCTGCAGCCATGGACGTCGTGAGATGTGATGTCTTGAATCGCACTGTTATTCCTCTACACGGTACAAACACAGCGCCGCCAGAACTTGTCGATGTAGTCGGTCCGTCAGTATAGATGTGTGCGTGGCTACTGTATCTCTCGTACAACAGGACTAAGCTCAATTGTTTTAGTGCAAACGATGGCAGACCTCACTTTTTCTGAAGTCCTGCAATACTGAGTTGTACTTCAGGATGGCGCAAACACCCTGAAGGAGACACCTGGTACACACCTGGCTGCAAGTGTGCACCCTGATGTAAGCGACGCACCATATTTAGGTGAAACATATCTTGTTGGATGAAACATAACGTTTTGAATATGGGCGGAAATTTACTCAGAATGCGTCATATTCTAAGTACCTTACTGTATACGAGTATGTGCGTTTATTTGGGCCTGTATTTTATCATATAAATGCTTTTTTGCCACATGATATTTTGAGTACACGTGTGCGTCAAGTGTTGAACTTGACACAAGAACAAAGTCAGCACTGTAAACACCTTGACGCACGAGGGCCTAAAAGGCAAGAGGAATACACCACTAACTAGAACGGGGAACTGGCATGCTGACCACGACAAGCAACCATCGTTACCGACCAACGCTGGTACAACATTCAGCACTGACCGATAGTAACATGCGCTAGCATACGCACTACAATGTACTAATATTCTATGTGAAGCCTACTCAAAAAAAAAAAAAAAATTCGTTTTTACCTTGTGCAGAAAACCTAGATTAGGGAGTGAAAGCGCATCAGTCGGCCGTATCACAGGAATGGCGCTGGAAGTAACATAACACTAACCCACAAACTTACGAAGGCAGATGAGCAGAAAGCAATCGTGCGAGGCAAATGTGCCTATATCACTCCATTAATTTTTTTTGCTGCACGGATGCTGCCGTTGCGGTTTCTATGTGATGTGCACCCCTCTAAACAGGCCCTTATATAGGCGGTAGGCAGGCAGGCAGCATTAAAAGGGAATCATCTCTATCCTAGCTGTTCTGCCGTCAGGCTTGACTAATTATGCTCTCATAAAAATCTTTCTTAGTAGCTGACTCTCTAGGAGCAGGCAAGCACGGTCCGTTAATTAGTAACCTTGCTCAACGCTAATGGAAATAACTGAGTGTGAAGGGGGTCGGGTAATGCACTAATACACAACCGAAGCCGGCTGGGGATCCATCCATACAGGCAGTAGAACTCACAAAAGAAGAAACCTGACGCGGTGAACAAGCAAGAAGAAAAACAAGTTAGGTCTAATCTTTATCGTAGGAGCTTGCTTCTACCTCTCTCCCCTCTGTCGCCAAGTACGGTTTACCAGAGCTGGTTTTTCGTTCTGGTTAACCTCCGTGGCCTTTCTCCGTTTTTTCTTCTTGTATTTTTTTTAATCTCTCCTTGAGCTCTTTCTCCAATAACCGCCCATCGCTCAACAAAGAGCTTCCTCGAAAATATTTCAATAACACTGGGTACAATATAAATACAATTTTTGCTACTTGTACTATTTTAAGAAACCAATGATTGAACTTGACAAGTTTCGACAAATGTTGCGTCGCCACGTCAGTCTATAAAAAAAAGTACCTTGAAATTTGTGAGGTCTCACCGATGTACAGGTGCTGCAGTTACTGCGTCAAAATCATTGAAATGAACGTTTACCTTCATTCTCTCCTCAAGTAACCAACGCCTTTCTGCAAATGTAAGATAAGAAGTTTTCGCAGCACACTATATGCGATCAGTGTTTCTTTGAAGCGTTATCTGCGAGCACCAGGGTGCATTTCATATCCGCCTAAGTTGCCCGTGTTCGGTGGACGAAGAACAAGATGAGAAAAGCATAGCGATTACTGCATTACGTTCAATAATAGTTGGAGTGCAAGGGCGTAGATAGCAAAGTGTTAGTTTTCTTGTAAAGGTCGCACTGCTATTGCAGATAATATGCCTGCAGGCCCTATCACAGAGCCTAAAGGCTCGCAATGGAGTGTTCTGCACATTTATTATAACTCACGACAAGGCGCATACACTGTGCAAGTGATTATTAGTCAGTAGTAGTCAAATTCTTAAATAAACTACTTGGAAATTTCATATACAATCCCATAATTTCTCACATTAAGACGAATAGATTACTTCTGAAAAATCAACACGCGTTTCAGAAAATTCAATCCTATAACGCACAGCTGTCTGAGCTAGTTACCAATTTACGCAAGTACATCAATGGGTCATTTTTCTTCGATGAAATATCTTTTGATTTCTCTAAATCATTTGATCGCATCTCTCACGAACTCTGCTAACAAGACTATGTAACCTTCGGTTAGATGACGAAACAGTTGTGGGGATTAAGGGCTTTCTAAGTGATATACTTCAGACTGCTGAAATCGATCACTGCGTATCTCTGCAGCCGCGAGTGAAGTCGGGAGTTCCAAAAAATAAGTTTTCACACCACTGTTTTTTTATACTCATATAAGTCATATATCAACTGACGTACCTAGCGCCAAAAGTAGCCTCAACTTCGGTGAGGAAACGCTCGGCGTCCCTGCAAAAGGAGCGGGCCGAAAAAATCAAAGGCGCGATTGCAAAAAGGTGCAATCGACTCGAGACATCCGGAAAGGATGATGCAGAAGCCAAGTAAGGAGCACAAGAAGTCCGGGCGGATACCACCGTAATTTACCAATGGAACTGCCGCGGGATTCGCAACAGCGAAGCGGAACTAATATTACACATTGATGGGCAAGAAACAAGCCGGATGTAATTGCTCTACAGGAAACAAACTCCCGGGGCACGTCACTTAGACAGACCCCACGGAGAACGGAACGGTGGTGCGCGTCCGGCGCAGGGCGGGTGTGAGCACACGCTGGTCGAAATTTATGCGAGAGAAATTGGCAGCTCGGGGAATTTATTTGTAATGAGTGCGTAGTGCCGGCCGTCACAACGGCAGTACGAATTTGACCCCATCCTGAGCCAAGCGAGAGGGTTGTCGGGGACCAGGCCGCTCCTAATACTCGGCGACTTTAACGCCCCTCACAAAACGTGGGGTTATAAGTTCCAGTCCAAGAGAGGAAAAGCATTGGCCAAGGCAATGGAGGATCACGAGATGGCCCTCTTGAGCGAGCCGGACGTAACCAGCGGAAGAGGCAACAGTGCCGCGTGGGCCACCACGGCAGACCTGTCGTGGTTATCGGACACACTAGGCGTCTCCCGGAGAAGCGATGAAGTGAATCTGGGGTCTGACCACAGCGTGATCGGCATCACGATCCGAGGCTCCCGATATCGGGCTGTGCTGGGGACGGCGCGGATCAGAGATTGGGACAAGATGAGAAAGTTTACCCAAGAACAACAAGAGGTGTCCGAGGAATAATCGAGACAAGCGGAAACACAACAGACCTACACCGAATGGGTGAAGGACCAGAAGAACGCCCTCCAAAAATTTACCCAAGAAATCGCAACAACGTCGCAGACACCGTACGTGAAGTACACATCAAGGCGGCCCTTCCGGAAGGCTGGAAGATGACCATTCAGACCAAACCCCTTCCCCGGAACATGACGCCGGGCAAGGACGACGAGAGGCGCACCACGCGGGTGAAAGCCATAGCCCGGAAGCTGGAAGAGAACCCCAGGGTCCTCTACGCGGACGCCTTGCTCCGAAAACTCAGTGACTGTGCAGCGGTGGTGGTTACGTCAAAAGACAGGCTGATCGTCAGTGCATCCCCGAAGACAAGAGACCCCGCAGTTGCCGACGTGGCCGTGGCCCTCGCATTCGCACAGCCGAGTGTGGTCGCCGTGGTCACCGACTCAAAGACAGCCTACGGAAGCTTCCACAAGGGGGTAATCTCCTCCGCGGCCCGAGCCATTCTATTCAAGCGCAAGCCTCCGGGAAGAGCCATAGAGCTCGTGTGGGTCCCAGCTCACTCGCAGGTTGCAGGCAACACCATCGCCGACTGCCAGGCCCGAGAAATGTCAATCCGGGCCGAGCATGAGCCGGAAGAGCTACCGCACTCGGTTACCAGCTTTCGGGACATTACCCGGATGTATCGAGAGGAAACGTGCAGTCTGTCAGAACCACACCCCAAATTCACCAGGCAACAACAGACGATCCTGCGTCGAGCGCAGGCGGGATCGCTTGCGCATCCCGTACTGATGAACCGCATGCACACTGCGGAACACGATAACCTCTGTCCTTTTTGCAAAAGAGAAAAGGGCACCCTGCCACACGTCTTGGCAGAGTGCACAGAGCTCATGACGCTTCCCGCTCCTCCCCTTCCCAGCAACACTCCCAATCCCCAACCCCTTGAGCGATGGGAGACCTTGTTATCCAGCCCCACCCTACCCATTCAGCTTGCACTGGCGGACAGGGGCCAGGAGTTGCTGGGAACATTAGGGTCCCGTAACTAGAGAACCACCCCGTCTAGTGCCTGCGTGCACCACCGATTTATTTCGGTCCTAATAAATGTTGATTCATCATCATCAGTCTTCCATACGTCTTTTCGTGCAACTCATTGCGTAATACATAAAGAAATAACAAGCAAGGACTACACTTTAACCACCCAATGCGACTTGACGACCCTTTCAGAACGATGCAGCAAATGGCACACGAAAATTTACATCGAGGAAACCAAACACGCTAAAATTTGTCCTGATCTCAAATAATTGCCTAACAAATACACAATTATCAATTCTGCTGTTGGAACAGTTTCGTCGATTAAATACTTAGGAGTTCTGTTCAAATATAATTTAATATTGAATGATAATGTAGGATTAATCACCAGCGAAGCATATAGAAAGCTTGGCGTTCTCGAACGTCACATATGCCTTTTTAATTCAGACACTAAACTTCAGGCATTCAACTCGATAATTAAACTATTAATAAAGTACGCTTCTAACATATGTCAGCCTCATCAAGCATACCCTACTAACATGCTGGAGTCAATTCAAAGTAAAGCTGCTAGATTCAGCTCGTCCTCTTGTTCTCGTTATCACAGTGCGCCATCCATAAAGAGAACACTTGGCTGTGTACCTCCCATAATAAGCAGAAAATATTCACAATTAACCATTTTTGAAAGTCTCATTTTAGTGAGAGACTCTTCTCACAGAAATTCATTCATTCAGCACCCCACACCTGCGCCGGTATCGACCACGAACACGCTCGAACTAAACAAATATTTACACTCACCTTTAGCCTTATAAAATGAGTGGAACACCCTGACTTAATCCATCTCCAACATTAAGTGATAATCTTCTTTTCAATTGGCACTTCCAAACCACCTTAATGTGGATAGCAGCTAATTCTCTCTAACAACCATTTGTCTTGATAGTAGTCTGCTGGGCCAGTTAGTGCAATTTATCCTAAAAGTATGCGCGCTTAACGGCCGAGTGAAAAGACGTGACAGGACAGACTCTCTGTCCTGTCACATCTTCTTCATGTCTGCTGCCAAACCGCTCCTACTTTTATGAAACCATATGTCTGTTTATCCTGTTTGAGCGCCTGACGAAATGACGTTATCGCATTGACGGCGTGGTCGGCATTCACGTCATCGATGCTTTCGGTGTTTTCACCATTTTTCACCAACCTCGTGAATCTAGGTGCATCTTATGTTGTAGATGTGCTGCCATATTTCAGGCGGATCATTATCACCATAATCTACAGCTTCTTATTGCCGGCTACGCTGTTTTCACGGCCATAACAACGAATAATTGCACGCCAACGCACCACGTAATGTTTTTCTCGCCCACTGTAACATTGCTCGTTCTGGCCTCGAATATCGATGACCAGACTCCACTGCTCTCATAGTCCATGCGGAGCGCTAAGCCTTTCAGCGACTGCCTAGCGCTGTTGTTCCGTGACAGCGCAGTAGTGAGCAAACACGACTCCAAAATGCACGTTGCTGCAGTAAAGATGGGTTCGAAGTCGAGTGGGTACGGTTGTGGATTGAGGTCTGCATTCACAAAAACGTTTTGATGCCAAAAATCTCGATAAAATTGGATGCCAGCCAAACCTGAAGGTGTACATATACAATATTGCCACCAACAAAGCCGCGTGACTGGTCGCTTAACACACTTTGCTTGTATTCGCGGGCTTCTTTCACGCTCGGAAAAAACACTTATGTAGCACGTATTCATCAACAGAAAGCTTTATCGGAAGTTTGTCACGTTGTTCTACAGTTTTCACAATGAGGCTTGTTATCTAATTATAGTATTGGAGAAGGTGATTAATTAATTATGACAATTTATGTAATTGGGAGGAATACAAAAATAATCTGAGTCTCTACAAGTGATGGAAAACAACATTACCTTGGTTCAGTCCAGCTACGTGGCATTTGCACATAAAAAAAATAGTGCGTGATAGTTGGGACATCCTGTGTATAGATATCTATAGGTATTCCGTGCAATAGTGCAGACAATTTACGAGCAAAAGCTTCGTGCATTCGACCGCGGTTTTCGACCCCAAGGGCCGATGAAGAAAATTGTTGTCAAGCCACCTCATGATGTCTAAGGTTTTCGGGACAACCATCCACGTCAGAGTAACGGAAATGATGAAGGAACCAGCTGACTAGGCAAACCTAACTTTAAGCCCCTAACTGCTGTCGAAGGAATATAAAGTAGATTTTTACGAAACACGTCACTGATCTTGATCCGTACTCACAAAAAGCTCTTATACCAAGAATTGATTGTAAGAAAATTATATCCAGCAAACTTAATGCTAGATATATTATTAACGAAGGTGACCGTGCAATGGACGTGGAAACTTAAAAACGAACACATTTAGGAATGCGGGCCCTGCTCGTTAGTTGTCATGCTTCGCCTCAATAAGACTGTGTATGCAGCTGTGCACGCTTTACAGGCGTAAGTTTAGTACGATACTTCGAAAGACAGGTTCATGGTAGTCGTCGGCTGACATCACTACTTTAAAAAAAAAACAAAAAAAACACACACATGCGATATGGGACTTGCACGTTACATAAGGTATTATCTAATGTCGACAAGGTGCGCGTGTTCTCGTGTCATTGCCACCACACGTCCACGCGAAATTTGACGTACTATTTCTCCCCCCCCCCCCAACTCGTTCTCGCTTTATTACTACAATGCTTGTTCCCGCCGAGTTTCCAAGCGTTGTCTCCTAGTGCGTCCATTGCACAGCCATTGCACAGCGGTCCGACGCAGGACTCAGAGCCGGACGCCAGGCTGTGCGATAACTTTCTTTTCGAGAACGTGTCTTGCTTCTCTCGTCTAGGGTAGTAGACAGACGACGTCATTCTCATCCTTTCTGCCGGCGACCTCGGGTGATCGCAAAGTTGTTGGACTCAAGCCACTAGCTGTAATTAGGGAAGCACGAGGAGAAATAGGTTGCTCTTATTTTATGAGTAAATTGTTGCTAAGCGAAGCAACACATGAGTGAACCACGTCAATTTGTTGGCATGCATGAGGAAAATACTTGTACGGTTGGTGTTCTGTCGAGTTATGCAAGCGTATTTGGTCTAATGGCCACTTAATTCGGTTACTACACCGGATACCCTGATTTACATGCTGTCATCGGGCATGTAACGCACTTTTGGTTTTGTATATCTGATGATACCTAGCAAGAACTAGAACATACGAACAAAAATTGATGTCATATGACATGATTCACAGTAAAGTGTAGTCCTGGTCTACATTTAATAACACATAAACAAATAAAGATGCCATGCTTATAAAATGCAAAAGAAAAACGAAAATATGCTCTGGCTATTTCATATGTGAAATAAGATGGTCAAAAATAGCATTATGGAAAATAGTGAGGAGTTCAATCTCAGTGGTATAAATTTGCAAAAACAAGCTACTATATGCAGAATATGTAAACATGCCCTTTCTGGCATATAAATGAGAGAACAAAAAAGGCACACCATTCAAGAAGTAGCAGTGAGCGTTCGGCAAGGACGGAATTATTCAAATTGGATTGCAAAATTTGACGAAATGCAAAAGCACTCATGCACTTAGAGTTAGGTGTACCTTAAGAACTACAGTTGGTTAAAATTAAACTTGAGTCCGGCGTGAAATAAGTCCACATTTAGTTACCGAAGCCGGAAACACGCAATTTTGTCAAATTTGTCAAATGGCTCACTGAGCGGAAAATCCGGCGTCTGTAGCAGCGAAAAGGCGCCTAAATTTTAATTGGCTCCGGCGACGCCACGTCACGTGCGCGCCTCGACTGAGCAGAGTGGGCGAACGGGAACTCCTGCTGACGCGCTGACACGCCTGCTAATGCGTGAGGGGAGAGGGCATCGTCGCGATGCCGCTCTAGCTCTCGGAAGCCTGTGTTACCCGCTCGTTCTTTGGCCGCGCAAGCTCTCGCCTGTGTTATATCTTCGCCCTGGCTATTGCTAAAAAGAAACTAACGTATATACACATAAAACGCAAAGTTCGATAGAAAAACTTTGGCGGTAGTAAGTTCCGAACCTAGAACCCCGCACCCAGAATGGGAGTGTTTGCACACCGGGCTAAACCAGCGCTTCCTAACTAGCAGACATGTGCCCTCTGTTTTATGACATTATGCTACTTGAGCGGAAATTCCCATTGCCACGCCTGATGTAACCTAAGCGGTGACGTCAAAATCACCGCGGCTTACTCGGGAGCGTCCATATTAGATCCTGTGGCAGTCGGGCAAAGTAGCATGACCTCACGGATCGATGTGCACCGGCCCGGTGCTATCCAGGGGGCGTTGGCAAATCGTCTCAACGTGCTCGCTTTCCTGCCCGGAGTTCATTACTAGAAGGGCCATTCAATGGCGTTGAGGTGGACATAAATGCTTCCGCACTTACGACTATAAGAAGTACTTAGATGTCCTCGGATTTAAAAAAAAACGGCCGTGGCTTAGCTTGGTTAAGCCTGGTGATTGCGAAGCAATAGTGTGTTATTCTCGGATCAGCTGGTAGTAATTGAGTAAATATACTCAGTAATGCCTGAGAGGAGCGGGAGTTAGGCCGCCGTTGGTGGCTACCACCTCGCCTCGCGACGGCGTGAGATGGGGCCCCGTTTTTACACAGCTGCTCTGACGTCACACCGACCGTAGCGCCCCTGGTGAGAGGAGCGGGAGTTACGCCGCCGTTGGTGGCTACCGCTTCGCCTCGCGACGGCGTGAGATGGGGCCCCGTTTCTACACAGCTGGTGTGACGTCACTCTAGGTGACGTGGTGTGACGTCACGCAGCGAGGTCACGCTAAAGGTCAATGGTGCCTACCACCGCCAAGCCACGGAACGGGCTGAAGTGCAACCTAAAGTAGTATTGCTTCGCAATAAAATAATTATAGCGATTGGTGTAACAATTACGAAGAGCGTCGTTAAAGAATTAAGTGCTTTGTATCTGTGAGTAGTGTGGATCGAAGTGCAAATTATTTCGACCTTGACTTCCTTCGTCCGCTATTTGCCCAGGATGAAACTGCGCACAGGGATAGTTGCGGGCTTCCTAGGTAGTGCCTCAGAATCTTTTTTGTTCACCTTGAAAGCCCCACGCATTTATTTAACACGTCTGTCACTCACCAAGTGAGCGATAACATCCACGCGAAATGCAGCCGATAAATAGCTTTGGCTTGCATTAGGCAATTCTAGCAGACCAACGGCTGCTTCTTGGCGATTGCTACGCACACTATTCTCTCCATTGTTACTATTTTCGACTGTACCCTAATTCTTATTCTATTAGCGAGTGAAGAAATCAAAGTGCACTGTGCGAACGCCGCTGGACACTCTCAATATACAGTATCACTATCGATTAACTTTCCGTACTTCATTATCCAAGCTGCTCTTTCTGCTTCCCACAACCCACTAAGACGCTGCGCATGAGCGACTTACAAAAAGTGCGAGGGTAACATACAAAAAAGTCGCCGCCCAAGACAGATACAAGGCGGAATGTATTGCAAGAGGTAGGAAAATTAAAAATGTAAACTCTGGTTTAGAGTAATCAGAAAATCGGGTCAGGTGGTTTCGGGATATTGAAACGCGGGGAAGTAGCCACGTATCCACTTATCTTAGGATTGAAAGGTCGACGGACTCCAAGTTAGCCGGCGTCACTCAATGTATCGACTGGCCAATGTTGAAATCAACTGTCGAAGGCGAATGTCATGACGACTTGGCCTCAAGCCTAGAAGCCATCATAAAGGGTGCCCTAGAGGCTGCTACGCATTCGCTCTAGAGAACCACTACACGCACTGAATACGACATTGAGCTGGAGAAGCTTCGTGCAATTCGTCACCGCGTAGAGCGAAGACACAGACGTACAAAGTTTGTACATGACTTGATGTTGGCCAGAAGAAATCATAAGAAAATTCAGCGTCAGATCGACAAACTTGCACCGCAAAGATGGATGTCATTCTGCGAGTCTTTGGATCCACAAAAACCTTTGTCTCGCATGTGGAGAACTGTTCGTGGTCTCCGTGTAACCCCTCAGCAGCGCCACCCTTTACAAGTCTTTAGCCCTTCAGCAACAACTCAGAGAAATTGACGTCGCTGAAGATTTCTAGAGAAGGATTGCTGGCGAAACTAGTTCCGCTGGAACATCAACGCTCGACCACGCATGGATTTCATACTACCCCCGTATGGACAGTCCTTTCTCGATGGACGAACTAGAAGCTACACTTCTCTTGTGCAAGCGTTCATGTTCACCAGGTTCCGACGGTATAACCAAACGTCCCGTATGTAATCTTGGTGAAGAGGCTCGGAAATTCTTTCTGCTCTTGTGGAAGAGCTCTTGGCAGAGTGGTACGCTTCCCCAGGAATGAAAGACCAGTCGCCTAATTCCACTGCTCAAGCCTGACTAGTAGCCTGTGGACATCCCATCATACGGACCAATTGCGCTTGCCAGTTGCATTGGAAAACTAATGGAAAGGCCGGTTATAGTACGGCTAGAATGGTACCTCGAACATCACCGGGTATATCCAGACGCAATGGCCGGTTTCAGGCGTGGCTGTTCTTACGTAGACAACATTATCGACTTGGTGACGTACGTCGAGCCCCGGAATCCTGCAAAAGATTATCAGCTGCCCTGTTTCTGGGTGTTAAGGGAACATACGGTAACGTAACGCACGAATCGATTTTCAACGCATTAGAGGCAGTAGGGCTTGGCGGCAAGATCTTTTTCTGGATTAGTAGCTATCTACATAAGAGATCCTTTTTCATACTAACCGAGGATGACCCGACCTCCCGGCATTACAGTAACCATGGGGTGCCTCAGGGCGGAGTAGTGAGCCCAACGCTCTTCAATCTAACACTCACTGGACTCGCCGACACCCCTCCAAACACCGTTAGGCTCTTCAGCTGTGCCGACGACATATGTATTTGGACGTCAGGTATGACGCACTGCAGCTTCGCGTGCGGCTTCAGAAGGCAGCCACTTTAACATCATCCTACCTTCGATAACAAGGGCTTCAAATATCATGTGAAAAGTGTGCAGTGGGGGGTGTACCAGGAAATTGATCTCTCCATGCGTGATATCTGTCGACGGACAGGTGATCTCGTACAGCACAAGTCAGATATGTTTGGGAGTGGTCATTGACAGGCATCTCTCCTGGACCCCTCATGTGAGTTGTGTGAGAAAACGCCTGACATTAATTTGCCATATGTTTAAGCTTCTAGCAGGAAAGACTAGGGAGTGTCAATACACTCTATGTTGGAACTTTACAGGGTCCTCTTTATTGGATTCCTGCGGTACAGCCTACCGATCATCTCCAACATCTGCACAAGTAACCTGAATACAATCCAAAGCCTTCAAGCCCAAGCCCTCAAGATATGCCTTGGTCTACCGCGTAGTGCGTCAACGACTGAAATTATTGCTATTGCTCAAAGTTACACTATTAGAACGCACATTACCATTGAAACAATACGTGTGCACATAAGACACTTCACCTGGACCCCTACCCACCACATCGCAAGTCTCCCAGTAGAAAGGCCCCGCACGACATTAAGTGCAACTGTCTTCGCCCACCATGCCTTTCTCAGGTCAGGTTACGCACCTGCGGCAAGACCTTCCTTTCCTCCATGGTGTGTGCGCCGTACTGAAGTAAACCTTACAATCCCAGGACTTTAGAAAAAGTCGGACCTGCCTTCATCAGCGCTCAAGGAACTTACTTTGCTCCTCTTCTACGAGAAATACAGCGACTCCGTACACATCTATACTGATGGCTCAACTGCATCAACTAGTTCCGGTGGCGCTGTAGGTATACTAACAATATGAATAACCCAACGGTTCCAGACTTCCCACATCACTACACCTACAGCTGCAGAGCTCGCAGCTTTCCCCCATGCGCTCCATCTGATCAACACAGAGAGACCTGAAAAATTCGCAGTCTTCTGCCATTCAAGGCCTGCCATACAATGTGTGCAGTAGTTTTTCCGACATGGAACTTACGATAAGCTTACGCGTTAAATCGCGGAAGTTGTCCACCCCTTGAGACAAAAAGGCCATGATATCTTAATACAATGGATACCAGGTCATTGCGGTATCGTTGGAAATGATGACGCAGATAAGGCAGCTCGGACGTCAAACAAAGACCGCTGCGTCCCCATTCCTCTATCCAGCACCGACGCTGCGAGACAACTTCGCAATATAGCACACACGCTCTCCTTAGCAAAGTGGAATACCGCACATACAAGGCGCACTAACCTGCACAGACTAAACCCTTCACTTTAACGCAGACCTCAGGGGTCGGACTGCACCGACGCGAAGAATCTCTTCTGTGTCGGTTGTGGCTGGGATTTGCCTTCACGAAAGCTTACTCAGCACTAAGCGGAATGGCTGATAGTCGTGCATGTGATGTTTGCGGATGCGAGGACAACACTGACCACTTATTGTGCCACTGTCCTCAATTTGAAGCACAAAGACAATCTTTGTCCAACACATTCAGGAAACTAGATGATCGTCCTCTGAGTGAACAGACAGTAGCAGAGCACAGTATCCACCGATAACCTGCTCAGAAGGCAGGGAAGGCACTTTTGTGGATTCTGAGAACGTCTGGTTTGCAAGAGCGGCTTTGACTCAATGACGGCCTGTGCACGTCCCTACACCCTCTCTCCCTTCTCTCTTCCACTTCTCCCTTGCCTCAGCGTAGGGTAGCCAACAAGACTCTTTACGGGTTAACATCCCTGCCTTCCCTATATGTTTCTGTCTCTCTCTCGCGCGCGCGCAAGCCGGCGTGTTGAAACGCTTGGCGTGTTTCCATTGGGACTTACAGGGGCGCAGTCAGAATGCAGGTGAGCGCTTGCGGGGGCAGAAAGGCGCGCAGAAGCGCGTCAGGCGCTGCGCATTCTCACGCAGCGCCTGTCGCGCTTCTGCGGCATCGGGGGAGGGGAGGGGGGGGGGTATTATGTAAGAGTCCACCAAGTTGACTGTCCACTTCGACCGCTGCTCATTGGATACAGCTGCACGAGCTAGGAGGAGACGAGTGGGGCCAGCCAAGCAGCAGTGGCCCAAATGGACAGCCCACTAAGGGAAATCTTACAGAATACCTCCCCTGGTGTTCTCTTTCGA
Organism: Dermacentor andersoni; assembly: GCF_023375885.2. NCBI lineage: Eukaryota > Metazoa > Arthropoda > Arachnida > Ixodida > Ixodidae > Dermacentor > Dermacentor andersoni. The sequence goes on along the minus strand of NC_092815.1, from coordinate 128,355,544 downwards.
CCGCTATGCTCCGTCGAGGCGCGCTCGTGCCGGCGTTCCGGCTCAATCCGCCTTTTTCACGGCGCAACGGCGCATGCGCCTTGCGCTAGCGGATTAGCCGCGAAACATTTTGGAAGGATCGCGCATGCGTCCGCGCGGCTAGATATCGGGGAAAAAATGCGCATGGGCACTAATTGCAGCGAACACTTGTGCCGTGTGCCGCATCTGTACTCTACTGGCCTATAGCTCTACGTCGTTGCGGGGCCGAAAATGTGCGTAGCGTGAGACTGCAACTCCGCTTTAGAACAGAAAAGTGTGATGGATTTTGCTGGACTTCACCGTGAACTATGTAGTTGCCGCCTTGCATTGACGGCTATCAAATTTATCGATAAAGACCTCCGTTACACTTGGGCAACACTTCAAAAACATAACGTTGATGACGCAGTCTTCTTGCAGTGTCCCCCCACGCTTGCTGGCGGTGGCAGCGCGTGCCTGTCTTCCCGTAGTCGCTTAAGGTGCGGCAACACTGATGGCTACAAGATCGACAAGACACATAATCCAACGATTGGCCGCCTATTCAGCACTGTGTTGCTGAGACCATTTGATCATAATAGACCGACCACGGCGGCCGCATTTCGATGGAGGCGAAGTGCGAAAAGACTCCTGCTCTTAGATTTAGGAGCACGTTAAAGAACCTCAGTTGGTAAAAATTTCCAGAGTCCCCCAATACGGAGGCTTTCATAATCAGGTCGTGGTTTTGTCACGTAAAACCCTATAATTTTTTTTTTCATAATTACCGAGTTCTCGTAGCACGACGGACTTTCCTGTTGATGGCATCGACAAAATCAGTGGGCTGGCCATGATCACTCGACCGAATCCTGCGCGATCAGCCGTCGAACCGACAACATGGTATCCGCATCCTATTCACTAGTTATTCGCGCTAAAAGTGCGTCGACATGCCTTCAAAGTTCAAATGCACAAGCTTCAGTCCTCTCAAGCCATGCACATGAAGTTTGAGCGAATGTTGATCCGGTTAGCGAATGTTGGGTTACGTATGGCCTCGTCGAGTTCATGCAGCCGCTACCGATGGACATGAACCTAAAAAAATAAGCAGTCAGGACGAACGGATCAGCTCTTATATTTCAGTGGTGGCCCTATAGCGGTTTGATATCAACTACTCTTCACTTCGCACTGCACGTACACAATAAGCGGCAAGCGGCGACACAGCGCTGTGCCAACATCTGGTACCTTGGTCTCCGTTCCCGAGCGCTGCAGGTCGCATTCGCTACGTAGGTTGCAGGTCTGTACGTGTTGTTATGCTGACGCAATGCTTAATTCTAGAGAAGCACTGTTTACCTCGGCGTCAAACGGAAAAGAAGAGACAGTGCATTCGATACAGCAGCATAAATTCGCTCAGTTACCAAAGGTGTCGGTGGTGGCATCCGCATTTTCACGAGAGAATTACACGGTCTATAAGTAAGGGCTTATGTCGAGCACAGTTTCCTCCGATAATACTTTATGGCACGCGCAAACTGTAAGTATGATGAAGTTAAACAAAAGTGAGAATCAGTAATAACAGCCCATATTTAAGTGTCTCGATCGCAACTGCAGTTGTTCAAGTGGCTGGGCCGCTCATACTGACTCGTGTCAAGGCGCAACAACGCCGATAAATAAGCGCGCATATGTATGCTTTGCTAGGTTTTGAGATTTCATATCAGCGATGCGCCATTTCCACAATATCCAAAGCTAACAGCGATCTGAAGCTGTAGGTGTAGATGCAAACAAATGCACCGCTTTGGCAAATCCGGCGTGGAGGCTGAGCTCGAAGGCTTTTTGAATATGCGAAATGTTTCGCGAATGTGTAAAAGAAATACAAAGAGTGATGCGCAGGCGCAGACATCAGCGACAACGAACTCCAAGGCAGCCGCGCCGGCAGACGAAATTCAGCATGCTTTTATCGGTCGCACTGTTAGCATAACGGCGCACTCAGGCCTGTTTACCCAGTATAGTCGATGAGTGAACGACATGCTGCCGCGGAGAAACTATTAATACTTAATCGCTATCCACGAAACCCACAACCGGCGCACACTCAACATGGGCGCAGATACAAAAATCAACCGGTGAAATCCTCGGCACCCTTCCAAAATGTTTCCAGCGGCAGGCGTCGAGGGCAGCACAGCAACATGAAAAAGGCCAATCGGTACAATTTCTATGAAAGGGCCGGATGCGGCGAGAAAATTTGAACATTCTCTACTGAAGCCTAAGCAGGCTTTGCCACCGGAAAGGCCATGGGTAGACACGCATCAGCTAGGAAAAGCAAGTCAGCAAAACTGAGCAAAAACGAAGACATGTTTGCGCCAAAGAATGTTTACGCATTAGTAGACAATTCCCAGAATTTCTGTAGCTTTTTCTTCGGACGTCGGCAGGCGTCTTTTAAAGGGATGTGGAATATTTCAGCATGTCGGTGGCAAATGCAGTGCAACAGAAGAGACCACTCTTGATCACATGCTGTTTTGATGATTGCTGTCCAATTGCTCTACAACACACGGTGGGTATTCTCGACAAGCCGCAACAGTGGCCGTTTCGAGCACAAGCTGGATACTTAGATCTCCGATCGATCCTGGGTATCCATACCTCCTTCTCTTCTTACTGGTTAAAGACGACGCCAGAAACCTCTGCGTGGATAGTGTTTCGTAAGAGCGCTTGCTGTAATAGCGAGGCAAACAGTGCCGCGTTCTGTGCTATTTATTACATTCTAAATGATTAGCAGGTTCATTTCGGCCTTATACATTCGATTTTAAATCCCTTAATATACAACTCAGTTAAAGATGACGGTAGGCTTCTTATGTAAACAAGAGGTCCGACAGAAGCCATTTCACGATTACCGTAACGACATTAGCATTGAAACAATGTAGCGACCACACCGTATGGTCAAAGCCTTAACGCGTACTATATGAGACGTGTATGCAACCGGGTTCCTCTCCCCTCCCTTTCTCTAGGCACGCTGCACCATCTAGCACCGCCGCCGCAAAGTCCGCGCGTAGCACGTGTCTGACTATATATTGATCCACGATTGTCTGTGTGTGTGTGAACTGGGTTCGGTTCGCCGAGCACCAGATTCCTTTAATTATTTTTATTTATTTGGAAATACTGTTACTCCCACTTGAGGGTCCTTACAGGGAGGGAGAACATTCTGCATACATAAGTTTACACATACGCACACACTTACATACATATATGTATAAAATAATAATACAACCAAACAACAAGACCATAGCTGACGCTCAAACTAGTCATCAGAATTAATGACATAAATACACATTAAGTAAACGCATGAATTCAGAAACATCATTTGTATTGACCACATCTTTCGGAAGGCCGTTCCATGCCTCAATTGCATCAGGAAAAAAAGAATATCGAAACGCATTCGTTCGAGCGAAATAAGGCTGAAGCATTCGCGTATGATTCGCCCTCTGACGTTCCCCAGGCAACAGTACGAAGTCATTTTTCTTAATACTAAAATCGTCTTTCATCCATCGAAAAAGAAGCTTAGTTCTACTTTTAAACCTGCGTTGGTTTAGCAATTCTAAATCACACAATTTTAACATCGTTGTAACTGAGTCGTGCTTTGTGTACTTTGAACATATAAAACGGGAGGCAAGGCGTTGTATTCTTTCTAGCTTGTTTTACCCTACATAATAATAAAATGTTTAATATTTTGTCATCGAAGAGCGGCCCATATGCAGTGACCCTAGCTGACGTGAAAGAGTTTCGATGAAATGGGGCACGCCCCTGCGGCACACACCCAGTGACCCAAGTTGGCGTGAATGCGGTTCATTGAAGAGTAGCACGTACCTTGTGCTACTCTTCAATTCATTCTACTCTTCACATACTCATTGACCCCCCTTGTTCCAACGATTCGTTTTGAACAAGGTTTCCTCGGCACACCAGCGCCGTGCTTTCCCTGTTAGGCCGTACAGTATACCCAGTGACCCATGCGAGTTGGCGGGAAAACGATTAGAACAAAGAAACAAAGAAACTGCAAAAGTGCGGGAAGTATGCTTAGTATGCTTATTAAGCTAAGCACATTGAAAAACAGGTAAAGCTACTATGTCGTAGCCTCTTGAGAACACCAAAAATAAATCTGACAGTGGGCGGCGATATCATCCGTTACCGCCGCAGCTTTGGAAGTTCGCAGTTATCCTTACACGAATTCATTTTAATGCCGCATTTTGGGGAAAACTAACCCCTCCTCGATGGTCAGGTTACCCTTATGATAACTGTGTAAATTTTTACCGCAAGTATGTCGGTGCCTATTCAACTCGTACGTTGTGGATGCTTGTCCCGCTCCATATTCGACCATCACTCCAAATAGTGTCTCTCGCTACGCTGTCTTCACTGCCACGTCGCTACACGTGACAACCAACTCATGGCGTGCAGCTCATTCTAGCTGGTCGTGTCCACTCTCTTATGTACTAGCTTTGACCTATTTCTCCTTCCCATCCGAGCCTCGTACGCGACGAGCAGCGACCTTGACGTGAACGCGGTAGCGGTGCAGAGGCAACGCCAATCGTGGCGCGAACCGGCCACCATCATCGATCTCGGCGACGCCCAACGCGGCAATGAGCGTAACGCCTGGCCACCTACTCGCTCGTTTTTAAAAGATTCACCCCGTGCCACAGTCTGAAATAAACACAGAGCCCACGCCTCGATCGACTCTCTTGTGTTTCACCTTGTCGTCCAAGATAGGTTCGCATGACTGGTCGGTATCGCGGATGAAATAGATCTGTCTTCTGTGGGGTTTTTTTTTCTTTTCGCGATATGTTTCGTTTCTGCCAGGAAAAAATTAGCCATGGCTCTATTGTACCTGAATAGGGAAGTACAAATCTGCCTTACAAAAATTTTGATTAAGTTTGACTTTATCTGGAGCCAGTGAGTATAGTTGGTTATTTTGCATTCGGGAGTCAAGCGTGTTTTATTGGACATGTCGCAGCTTGCTGTTGCTATGTAGTATATGAAACCTAATAGTTGCATAATTTGCTCGTGCAGAAGTTATCACTCAACATGAGTTTTCTGAGAACGTCTTCGTCTAATGAAACTCTGACTGAAATGTTAGTACAAGAGATTATCAGTAAACAAAATTTAAAGAAATGCTCAAATAAGGTACGCATTTAGATATTGAAGAAGGCGTAAGGAATGAGTATTGGCTTCACACGTCTTGATTCGGCTTGCTATAGTTATACTCATGTCGTCGTGAAGTATACGCTGTAAACATGTTTACACCTCTAAGGGTGTTTTCCTGTCGCACTGGTAGACTCTTAGGCAAAGTTAGACCCTTTGGGGTGTATCTCTGCCACACAACAATAATCATCATCTGGCTTGCTTGCGTTTCCTTTCTTGAAAACGCCGCGCCGGCTACTTTCCTGTCGGGAATGCTATGTCATGCTGATAACGCACGTGCCTTTCGTTACAGGGAAGTACCGGGCTCGCCGCGTTAAAGAAAGGAAATGCGGACAAGACAGATGACGATTATCATTGTGTGACAAAAGGGTGTAATTTTGCTAAAGAGTGTAGCACCTTATCTTTAGGGCATTAGAACAATTTATAGAGGACGACAGCGGAGCTCTAACTGGATGTGCGATGACAAGAGACGCAGTTGAAAACTATGTACATATTCTGACAGCCTTGGGCCCACAGAAATATTCGACAGGCGAGTTCCATACATCTCTTTGTGAAAGCCTCTTTACAGTTATACGCATGTCGTCGTGAAGTATACGCTGTTAAAGTGCTTACACCTTTCATCGTGTTTTCTTGTCGCACTGGTAACACCCGTACCTTTAGGGCCTTACAATAATTTATAGAAGACGACAGCGGAGCTCTAACTGGACGTGAGATGGCAAAAGACGTAGTTGAAAACTATGTAATCATTCTGACAGCCTTCGACCCAAAGAAATATCCGAGACGAGAATTTCACAGAGAGATATATAGAACTCCTCTGTTGGATATTTCTGTGCGTCCAAGGCTGTCAGAATGATTACATATCTTTTAACTACGTCTTTTGTCACCGCACGTCTAATTACAGTCCTATTGTCGCCCTCTATAAATTTTTGTAAAGCCCTTACTGTAAGGATGGTACCAACGCGACAATAAAACACCCTTAAGGCCGTAAATATTTTTACAGCGTATAATGTAACGTTCCGCGGTGAATGGAAAAATTGAAGCGCTCAAGCACACAGAAGTGGCATACAAACGTGGCTTCTGTCCTTTCCTCTTCAATGTCCTTCTTCTTCCGTCCTCCTGCTTCAGATCTTGTTCAGTTCGTCTTCTACGTAACACCGAACTCGTAAGCGCAAGCTTGAAAAAGCAATCCGGAGCGAAGAACTCGCTCCCCAACTCTGGGCCGTCCAGCAGGTCTACGACGCCGCCAGGAAACTCAACCTCCCGGTTCCGTCGTGGGAGACGCCCACTCCATGAGAGCCCAAAGCTCTCGTGGCCTATAGAACCTGAATAAAGTTGATTTCCTTCCTTCCTTCCTGCTTCATATCGCTCCATCCATATAAGCACAGTTGCGGTCCGTCAGAAAGATGACACAAATTCGTTACGCGTTACGAGTCATTGGTTAGCGTAATCGAATACTGTTTACATCGCGACCGCTGATTGCGATTCACGCGGCCCGTGCGTTCGTGAGCGTGTGGTCTGGAAGAATCAATAGAATAAGTAATAAGGGTATCCGACCATAGACTAGTATGATGGCATGACGTACCGGTTCTCCAGCGGATGCGAAACGTCTTCATTTTATTTTTTTGTAGGCGTCCCTTACTATTTATTTCAGAGTGCTTAAATGTAGGTATGACATAAGCGAAGAGACTTATTTTTATATAACTACACCGGAACCATTCACATTTCTTTTCGGGAAAGCACGACATATCCAGTTCAACTTCTTAGAGATACGGTGGATCCGTAAGGAGAGCTTCTGCAAAGCCAGATCCTACCAAGTTTCATACTACCTTTAGAGTACAGCGGTTAGGACGCGTGCATAGGACGCGTGCAATGGACGCATGCCTTGACGTCATTCACATGTGCTAAGTGGGGATTCTCCGTATACAAAAGGGAGAATCTACGCGCAGCAGCTCACTTCGATGACAACTATAGTGCCAGGGTGACTGACGGTTCGCTTTCTCTCATGAAAGGGGCGGTTCGAAGTTGCTCTAGGCGTTAAGCGTGTTATACGTATTAGAGTACAATTTACGTAATGCTCACAAATGTTTGCCTTCGGAAACGCGGTAATGAACAAACATTAAAAGGCTGAAACCTCAGCTGCTTTGGAATCAGTGGTTAATAATGCAAGTACACAAGCCCCTTCACGCAGCTCTCTAGCACTTGTTATAAGCATCGCAATAAATTTAAACGAATGAATGTTGACTACAGGCAATAGAGAAGACGCACTGCTTGATGCCATCTCGCCCTGGTCAGATGTGAGTGACGAAACAAGATTTATTTGTTTTAAACGCTCTGCCAAACTTCTACGCTAAAAACGAGCTACTCGCAGTCACTTCTGTACTCGTAATATTAACAACTGTCTTCAAACTGCTGAATTTCGCTTTGCGTGATTTTGGTAATTTTGGCGTTTCTGAAGGCCCATGTTCAAGAAACTTACTCGCATTTCACCGCAACCTCCTATGTATAACGTACTGAACGCCTACAGCGACTTTTTAAAGCCTGTTTTGTTATAAGCTCCAATCATGATCCGCGTTGGCAATGACTGCGATGGATGGGAGCCACGGCGCGTCGATTCTCAATCATGTTTGCGCTGAATAAATCCTACAATATTTACATATGTCAGATACAAGAAGCATGAAAGCAAATGGTGGTACAGACACTGCCGGCTACGGTTTAAACATATCATACAACGCTGTATACGTACGCTGGCATTTTCAAAGCCTTTATTACTGGTCTACATAGTGGTATAATCTAGATAGGGGTATGGAAGCAGTCTTTCGAAGAAGTGTCAAGAAGCAACTACTTGTGAACGTCAAAGCAAAGGGTGCGACGAGGGTAGCTCTCACTTGTTCGGGAGCGAGAGCTGAAGATGACTTGGAAGAGTGGTCAACGGAGCTAACTATTTAGTGAAGATTTGCGCTTCGTGGCTTGTGGAGTGCAGTTTCAACTGTGGCATGTTCCTTGTATATATTTTTTTAAATTAGGGAGTATTGCATGCCGAAGGCATGTTATGAATATGAGGCGTGATGTTCATATAATGGCAAAACATCGAACAACAGCTTTAACACGGATGCATTTTTTTTACCTATAGCTCAAGAGCCACGGTAGCGGAGCTCAATTGTGTTATAGGTCGTGAACCACACGTTGTCAAAGAATTGCGTGTAGAGGTACCGAAAGGAATGCGTTTTCCTTTCTGTGATCTACACTTTGATCTTAGCCAAAAGGCCAAGAAGCGATTTCTGTGAATACGCCCATTAACGCTAGTCAAACAGACGTGGCAGTGGTTACAGCAGTGATAGGCGCGCCATTATGCACTGACTGCGCTCCCTCAGGCGTGTTCCACCGCAATACATGCAGCAAGAACGTTGACGCGAGGGAAGCGTATATTTAGTTGTTCTGCCTGCTTGCACCCATTGTATTTTAACGAGAAACATGTCAAAATGAACGAGATATGTTGGACGTACGCCCATAGAACAGCAACCAAAACCGGCTCACGCACCTGTAAAAAAGTTGAAGTCATCTGTCTCACGTACCTTTAGCAAGAGCGTACTTATTTCCTGTACTAACCTGTATATTCCGAGCTACTGGGCTTCGAGTTCTCGCCACAACAACAAAAACAAAAAGAGAAAAGATAAAAACAACGCACTATACGCACGTAGAAAGTTAGACAGGTCTTGTACCAGCTCAAACTGAGCCTTCGTGTCCGTCAGTTAAAGGTAAATTAAAGACAAATGTGAGATCACGCAGAAGCGACACAGTAGTGCTTCAAAACGCCTAAGGCGTCAGTGTTATTCAGAACAGGTATTTAGTGAGCGAACAATTGAGGTAAACGTAGGAGACGATTTGAGACTCTGTCAAGGCTTTCAGTGCTAGCCCGATGACGTCGTAAATTCGTCCCTTGTACTCAACCAGTGATAATAAAAAGACAATTGCTTTATATTATAGGATGGAATGAAATGCGACTTGTCCACTTGTACTTGAGTCTTAGAAGCCGTTGTTGTAATACAACAACCCTTGACAACGACGTGCGTAGTTAAAAGGTCCTGTTCTTGCTCGACGTCACGCCACTCGCGCCCTCACGTTTCTTGTAGTTTCGGTATCGTGCCATCGCAAACCTCATACTGACAAGTAGCAGAAAATACCGCCTTCGCGTGATATCTTACGATGTATTTGAGTGATTATCCATTCTGTCAGTTTGGTCTTGGCTCGGTTTTTTGCCGCACTGTCGCATTTCGCGAGAAAAATAAAAAAAATCAGTGCCGGTTCTCGGGTGCCGTTATACTCACCCACGGCCATAAAGAGTGAGTGTTATGATGACGTATGCAGCGTCACATCTCTCTAGTGGTAGGTCATTTCAAAATCGCTACAGCAATTCGGCTCCTTTAAATCGTAATTTTCTGCGGAACTAAGCTTTTTGTTCGGCATGAAACAAGCGCTGCGAGGTTTCTGGAATGTCCCGGAGCGTCTACGTGCCATCACTGGGAGGGTGATACTGCATCAGTCGCGTAGCGTGCACGATATCACTGGACTGGGAAGCAGATGGGGCGTCAGAGGCGATCTCGTAGGTGACGGGAGTCATGGCACGAAGCACTCGGTACGGGCCCGTGTAACGAGATAGCAGTTTTTCTGACAAGCCGACCTGACGCGACGGAGACAATAGAAGCACCAAAGAATAAGGAGGGAAGAGCACATCTCAGTGGCGCCGGTAGTACAAACACCTTTGACTTTCTTGGGATTTCAGAAGGCGGTCACGGGCAATTTCCCTTGCGTGGGCACAGTGGGCGATGGCGTCAAGTGCATATTCACTAACCGGTGCCGCGTGAACAGGGAGGGTTGTGTCCAGTGCTGGTTCTCGGCCGAACAGAAGGAAAAATGGGGAATAAGCGGATGTGTCGTGGTGCGAGGAATTATATGCAAATATGAGAAACGGTAGAGCGAGGTCCCAGTCATCATCATCATCAGCCCTGTTTACGCCCACTGCAGGGCAAAGGCCTCTCCCATACTTCTCCAACAACCCCGGTCAGTACTAATTGTGGCCATATCGTCCCTGCAAACTTCTTAATCTCATCCGCCCACCTAACTTTCTACCGCCCCCTGCTACGCTTCCCTTCCTTTGGAATCCAGTCCGTAACCCTTAATGACCATCAGTTATCTTCCCACCTCATTACATGTCCTGCCCATGCCCATCTCTTTTTCTTGATTTCAACTAAGATGTCATTAACTCGCGTTTGTTCCCTCACCCAATCTGCTCTTTTCTTATCCCTTAACGTTACACCCATCATTCTTCTTTCCATAGCTCGTTTCGTCGTCCTCAATTTAAGTAGAACCCTTTTCGTAAGCCTCCAGGTTTCTGCCCCGTAGGTGAGCACTGTTAAGACACAGCTATTATACACTTTTCTCTTGAGGGATAATGGCAACCTGCTGTTCATGATCTGAGAATGCCTGCCAAACGCACCCCAGCCCATCCTTATTCTTCTGATCATTTCCGTCTCATGATCCGGATCCGCCGTAACTACCTGCCCTAACTAGATGTATTCCCTTACCACTTGTAGTGCCTCGCTACCTATTGTAAATTGCTGTTCTCTTCCGAGACTGTTAAACATTAGTTTAGTTTTCTGCAGATTAATTTTTAGACCCACTCTTCTGCTTTGCCTCTCCCGGTCAGTGAGCATGCATTGCAATTGGTCCCCTGGGTTACTAAGCATGGCAATATCATCAGCGAATCGCAAGTTACTAAGGTATTCTCCATTAACTTTTATCCCCAATTCTTCCCGATTGAGGTCTCTGAATACCTTCTGTAAACACGCTGTGAATAGCATTGGAGAGATCGTATCTCCCTGCCTGACGCCTTTCTTTATTGGTATTTTGTTGCTTTCTTTATGGAGGACTACGGTGGCTGTGGAGCCGCTATAGATATCTTTCAGTATTTTTACATACGGCTCGTCTACACTCTGATTCCATAATGCCTCCATGACTGCTGAGGTTTCGACAGAATCAAACGCTTTCTCGTAATCAATGCAAGCTATATATAAGAGTTGGTTATATTCTGCACATTTCTCTATCACCTGATTGATAGTGTGAATATGGTCTATTGTTGAGTAGCCTTTACGGAATCCTGCCTGGTCCTTTGCTTGACAGAAGTCTAAGGTGTTCCTGATTCTGTTTGCGATTACCTTAGTAAATAGTTTGTAGGCAACTGACAGTAAACTGATCGGTCTATAATTTTTCAAGTCTTTGGCGTCCCCTTTCTTATGGATTAGGATTATGTTAGCGTTCTTCCAACATTCCGCTACGCTCGAGGTCATGAGGCATTGCGTATACAGGGTGGCCAGTTTCTCTAGAACAATCTGGCCACCATCCTTCAACAAATCTGCTGTTACCTGATCGCCACACTGACCTGTTACCTGCTGTTACCACACTGACTGGGACCTGTTACCAGGTCCCAGTCAGTGTGGTCTGAAGAGACATATTTCGCGATCATGTCTGCGACATTGCGATTGAGACACTCCGTGAGGCCATTTGTTTGCGGATGGTATGACGTGGATAGCTTGTGCCTCGTGGCACAGGACTACACGATGTCCGCGATAACTTTTGATAGGAAAGTCCTGCCATGGTCTGTGAGAAGGTGTTGCAGAGCTCCACGTAATAATATCACAACGTGTAGAAGAAAATCGGCGACGTCTGTGGCGCCGATTGGAGGAAGCGCTCAGGTGATGGCGTAGCACGTGGCGTAATCCGTGGCCACAGCGATCCACCTGTTCCCAGAGGTAGAAAGAGGAAAAGGGCCGAGTAAAACCAAACCAACCAGAAAGAATGGTTCCGCGGGAATATCGACTGGCTGAAGGTACCCAGCAGAGAGCGTCGATGGTGTCTTGCGTCGCTGGCATTTCTCACACGCAGCTATGTATCTTCGAACGGAGTGAGCAAGCCCTGGCCAAAAGAAGCGTAGGCGGATCCGGTCGTAGGTACGTGACGCACCCAGGTGACCGGCAGAGGGGAGATCGTAAAGTTCGTGGAGAACAGCCGAGCGAAGGTGTTTAGGGATCACAACGAGTAATGCAGGGCCGTCGGAGTGAACGTTATGGCGGTAGAGTACGCCATTTTGAAGATAGCAATAGGGGCTTGTTGGTACGGCATATCTTATTTTGAAGTGTGAATAAGCGAAGGAAACTGTCCGCAAGTGACGATTCCAGACGGTGAATGATGGTACGCAAGGACGGGTCGCGGCGCTGCTCGTCGGCGACATGGAGCAGTGGAAAAACAGAGCACAGGCGTCGCTGTCAGTATCAGACGTAGAGGTCGCGTCTTCGACTGGGTAGCGAGAGTGGCAATCTGCGTCCTGGTGTTGGCGTCTCGACTTGTAAGTGACTGTTTAGGGATACTCTTATAGTCGGAGGGCCCAACGGCCGAGCCAGCCAGTAGGATCCTTGAGCAACGAAAGCCAACAGAGCGCATGATGGTCTGTGATTACTGAGAAGGGCTTGCCATATAAACATTGGTGGAACATTGAAACAGCCCAGACGAGAGGAAGGCATTGACTGATTGATTGATTGATTGATTGATTGATTGATTTTAATGTCGCAAACAAAGAATGACCTTTTTGTTTTCTTTCGTTCTATTTTATTTTACTGAGAAAATTGTAAAGTCTGTGAAGGATGATCGAAGCCCGACCAAGCAGTGTGCTGGCACGTCATCATTCCTTAGGTGTTATTATACATATACCATGCATATTACGAAAAGTTTAAAGCTGCCTGCTCATTCGTTGCAGAACAGAGATGTATGAAAACACTTACTTCATTGCATTTATGTGATTCAAGTTTTCCGTCTGCATTTTATGAAGACCAGGGCAATAGAACGCTTAGGCACGGCATCTAAATTGCCTTTAAGGGCACCGAGTACGCTTTCAAACTGCTATTTTAGGATAGTGCAACCTGTACGACAAACCTACAAGGAAAAAACAGCAAACAAGCGCAAGTCAGAAAGGTAACATTGCTGTTAGTAATATACTTATCGACTACCTTAAACTGCGAAAGCTAATAATGTTGTTCAGCCTTCCTGAGCTAAGCCATCGCTGTGAAAGACATCATCGCTCAGGTCTCCGGTATCATTTCTATGAATTGGACTTCCTTGACATTTCTTAAAACCTCGGCACAGCAGCAGGCAAACATCTTTAATTTCTTCAGAAATTAGTAAGGCAGCCGCGGCAGAGAATGGAGTACGTGACCTCACCCAGCTTCAAAGCACTGTCGCTACTACAATTAGTACCCTCTAAATTAAAGCTATTGTCTTGTGCATTCAGACTTTGAAATATGGGATTGGTGCAAGGATAGAAAATGTCTTCGGTACAAAAACAACCTACATTTTCCCGTAACGTAATAATATCTGAAACTGTAAATATCCACAGACAAGAGAAAGGTGCATGTTTGAAATAAAATTTGCTGGATTTCCAAGCACACACACATCATCATCATCATCATCAGCAGCAGCAGCAGCAGCAGCAGCAGCAGCAGCAGCCTGTTTTATGTCCACTGCAGGACGAAGGACTCTTCCTGCGATCTCCAATTACCACCGACCTGCGCGAACCGATTCCAAATAGCGCGCGCAAAATTCCTAATTTCATCGTTCCAGGTAGTCTTCTGTCATCGTCGATTGCGTTTCCCTCCTCTTGATACCCATTCTGTTACCCTAATGGTCCAACGGTTATCCAACGTGTGCATTACATGACCTGCCCAGCTCCATTTCTCTTTCTTGATGTGAATTAGAATATCATCTATACCCGTTTGCTCTCTGATCCAAACTGCTTTCTTTCTGTCTCTTAACGCTATGCCTAGCGATCTTCGTTCCATTGCTCATTGCGCGGTACTTGTTCTCAAGCTTCTTTGTCAGTCTCTAAGTCTCTGCCCATATGTCAGCACTGGTAAAATGCACTGATTGTACGCCTTCCTTTTCAATGATAATGGTAAGCTTCCAGTCAGGAGCTGGCAATGTCTGCCGTATGCAATCCACATCATTCTTATTTTTCTGCGAATTTCCTTCTCATAATCAGGGTTCCCTGTTATTGATTTAGGTAAATGTACTCACATATAGGAAAAAAATTACAAGGAATATATTTTTCTCTATCCAAGCAACGTAGTTAATAATCAAGCAGATTTATTATTATTTCATGGCTTCCCTGTCTTGATCGAGACGCCATCGTTCGCGTTGATAAAATCAAGAGCCGAAGCACGCACCGCAGAATCGCTGTTCTGCGCTCTGTTCCACAATGAACAGTGGAACTATTATTGGCTGATACATGTGGTGCAGTTTCTATTTCTCGCTTGTTTACCACCTCTAAATTTTGCATGCTCAGAGCAAGCAGTGCCTGCTAGAAGACACACTTCAATGAACGTGTGCGTTGAGTGAGGGAGAACTTCAGAGCTGTATAGAAAAGCAAATTGAGAAAGCTGTATAATGTCGTGGTCCTTTCACTGTGTTCAATCATGCACTTGTACACTGTGTTCAGTCGTGCACTTGGGTTGCAATCATGAACTTGTAAATACATTTTCACAGGTACAAACATGAATCTCTCAAAGAAGTACCTGTATTCGCGCGCACACCCGCACAAATCGCCCACAGACACACATGTCCAAATGCGCACACAGAGGCACGCACACTTCCACACTTCCACACTTCCACACACACACACACACACACACACACACACACACACACACACACACACACACACACACACACACACACACACACACACACACACACACGTACGCACGCACACAGGTACACAGGTACACATGTATACACCATTTGTCAGATGCTATAACATGTTGGGGAAAAGATGAACAAGGTAAGCCTATTTTTGATTATCCGTGCAACTTCTTTCGGGCGATTGAAAAATCTACTATCAAAACGCACTAAGATCCTTCTTCAGCTGCCGGAGACTGTGATTCCTCAAAGCTGAAATATATTATGTTGCGCATATAACGCGATGGAAGGTATAGAACGATCACGAGGGTTCAGCTATAAAATTGTGTTGCTTCGAATGGAATATCAGATTGTCGATGTTTACGAGACCGGGGCATGACATATTTAGTGCTTGTACTATACGTGGTACAAAACCACGCGTCACAGTTGCGTAACTGAAGCCAACACCACTTCGTTAAGAACACAATTGCTGCTGAAGTTTCCATTCTTATACTTGGATTGTAACACGCCCACTATTTCGACTAAGCGCTTCCTGGCAGTCTAGCAGCAGCCATTCAGTGTTGGGCTTTACCTCGACCTGATGGTTTTTCGATATTCTGTTTTACACCGGAGCTGTCTTTGCTCAGTTTCCAGCATTTCGTGATTTGCGTGGGCAAAAACGATGGCGGCGTATATAGAGCTAAAATAGCTCAGGCATAATGAAAAATCATATCAGCGCATGTGTCCCGGCTGCGTTTAGGACCAGATGTGTCAAAACCGGTGATGGATGATGGATAATAGTTTCATACGTTGCGATCTACGCAAACAACGACAACGCTACCGTTCGCGCCCTGTGCCTTGGCGACGACGGGCGACAGCCTTGCCAAGGACTCTGCCGACGCGTGCGCCGTACAGATTCGGGACGGAATCATTTTGCCACCTTATGTGTTCATCCCGGAACGTCAGAGGGACCTTGAAGACTTTGTGACTAGCACATTTGGGTGGATTTTCGCGGTGGACTCCACTCCCATTGTCATTGTGGGTGACATTAGGGTCGACGTGTCTCGTTGCAACGGGAAATAGCTCTTGGCATTTCTCTTGAAAAGGTTCGGCCTTCAATGCTACACCAAGGCCAAATTCTCGACGACACGTCATCGGTCGTGCATACACGTGCACCCAACGTTCGCTAACATCTCCATTGTCGTTACACAGCACATGGCCGTCTATCAAAGCGACCATAAAGCCATAGTTACTGCGATCACGAGATAAAAATAAATACAAATAAACATAACAGCGTGCATATCTGCGTTATATTGTTTTATTTTCATTATATTTATATGCAGCTTCGCTGGTCATCCACGGTCACAGAGTGGAATGGCAATGAATTTTCTTTTTGTTGCTACTGCTTGCCGCCCAAGTTTTGATACTAGCACTTGTTGCAAGAACAAAAGCAACTGTGTTTAAGGCATGAGGTAGCTGGTTAGTCTCCCCATTGAATTCCTTTCTTTGTGCTACGTTGACAGGGGCGTTTTATTGTTATACCTTACTTTTGCGCGTACGTGTGCCTTACTGTGGCGTATTTTTCCAGTAAGCTGTTCCGTAGGAAGTAATTAGCAGAAAAGGAACAAAGAATAGAAAGGACTGGTGAGGATGTACTATAAAGTCACAGCCGCTCAGAGAAACAACATAAATCTGCGCATACAACCGTTTCAATACTGTGAATGAGTACATGGCAGGCACTTTTTTTTTTGGTTGCCCTCTTTTGATGGCTAATTCCACTAATGATTGAGATCACTTAAAAACAATTGAATTCATTCCTTCGGCTGAGCAAGCATCTATTTGACAGAGCAGTAGACGAGAGGCTCCCAGAAAATGACTTCCAGAAATTAAAAAAATTCGCTCTAGTTTTGATATGCTTTACTTCTAAAATGTTCTTTTCTGGCATATTGAAACCGGCGCTATTGCAGTTGTTGCTAGGTTCCAGACGTAGTGTTTTCACTGAAAAGTGATAATAATAAAAAAAAAGAGAGGAATACGATTGTGGACTAGTGGTTGGAACATAGTGCTGCTGTGCTCGAAAGCGGAGAGTCGATTCCAATGTCGGTCGTGCATTTTTATTACAGAGGTCTAAGAGTCGTTTGAGAAAATAGACTTTCCGACTTTCCTACCTACCTTCCAGCCGCAAATTGTCTGGAACAAGGCAAAAAATGCGTCGCGAATAATATTATCTATTGTCTCATCTTCTGCACAATGGACAGACCAGGGAAGGAGCCAGGCCATCTATGTGCTTATAAAAGCTTAAGAAAAGTACTGGACAATGTAAGTGCGTGAAAGTTACCTGATTTTTTGTGTTTAACCGACATTTCTACGCCAAGAGAATAGTAGGTGTCGGTACTCTATAAAATTAATTATAGCTGGGCTCAAAAAGTCAATCATGATATTGTGTGTCCTGAATCTATCTGCAGTTATGCATGCTTACGGTGGAAGTGCCGAGAGAACTGCGCGCTAAAGCCCACTCTCACCAGGCTATCTGCAATTTCTTTCATAAGTAATTCCTTATATGTAGATCTAGAGCCTAGATGCTAGTGGCACATACCCACTCTGGGGGATTGGCCAAGAACCGGGTAGTTCAATGGGGCCTTGCCACCCGTTCTTCATTTTCTTCGAGTTGATGATGGCTCTTGCCTAAGAGGCCTGAACAAGAAGAAGAAATCTTTAGCAGAGGTAGCGGTAGACTCAGCAACAAACAGTGATCATCTTCCTGTGTCATTCAAAATTATTTTTCCAATAACATCTTTAGAATACCAGGCATGCACTTTAGTGAACCATACAAAATTTAAGACTTCCTTGAGTTCCGCCGTTTCGAGACTCGCCTATGCCAATGATAAAGAAATCGCTTCAACCATTTGCTCAATTCTAGAGGGTTCCCGGAAGCAAGCTGAATTTGGCATCCCTTCGGCTAAAGGCACTGCTTGTCGTTGGTGGAATGATGAGTCTTGGCGGGACTGTAGAAAAAGAAAAGCCGCTTGTAAAAGGTTTCTGCATAATCAGTGCCCGACAAATGGTAAACACTATCAGTTTCACTCTGGTGTATTTAAGCGTACTGTTAATTGAGCCAAAGATGAATATGCTATTAGAAATTACGATTATCTATCAAATTAAAAACATAAGCGTCCTTTATTCGCATTTCTTCGTGCTAGGAAGGTCTCAATCGTTTTGATCCCGCAAGAATTGAGCGTCTCCCTAGAAGAGATTGCCAGAGGCATAGAAAATCGATTTACGGCCCGGCTTCCGGCTATTCATTCTGCATTAGATCCTTCAGATGTCTTTCATTTCTTTATATGAACTAAATGAGACTGCACTATGCTTGCCGAATACAGCCCCTGACCCTGACGGTGTGACAAATGCAATGTTAAAAATATTGTTACAGGATTCGGCTGACATTCTTTTAGACCTGGTAAATTATTCAAATAAATATGCTTGGATTCCGTTGCAATGGAAGCTTACCAAAGTAATATTGATGCTTAAGAAAGAAGAAGGAAGTTATGTATCGTAGAGCATTAGGCCCACTGCGCTTACATCAAACCTAGTAAAATTCATTGAGAGGCTTCTTCACCTTCGTATGATGAACTTTATTTATGATAATTCCATTCTTAGTCCGTGTCAGATTGGTTTCAGGCACGGCTGCTCTCCATCTTGCATGCTCACGTCGAATTAGAAAGCCGAATACAACTCGCTCGACTTCGTAAGCAATACGCTGCCTTAGTGTCGCCCGATATCGCTAAAGCATACGACACTGTGGAGCACACTGTATGTATAGATCGCTTACCATCCTGTGGTGTTCCTGGGTATATAGTAGCGTGGATTCAGTCATTTTAAGGTGAAAGAGAATTCTATTGCTACGAAAGCGGCTTTTCTTCTTCTAAGTACATACAAACGAGAGGCGTACCGCAAGGCTCAATCCTTTCCCCGGTGCTTCCTAATATTCTCTTGAGCACACTACCTTGTCATCAAGAAGTAAATACTTATGTTTATGGAGATGATATTACATTTTTCGCACCTGCAAACGACATCCACACTTATACCAATGACTGCAAACTTATATTTGTGTTCTGGAGAGGTGGTTATATGTTAATCACTTTATGCTCAACGCCAGCAAATGTGCTATTCTCGTTTTTCAATACATGACACAGTGCACATCTCATTGTCATACCACCTTCAAGACATACCACAAGTCAAATCTGCTAAATACTTCGGAATTTTTTAAACGGCTCTCTCAATTGGCGCCCACACATAGATCATGCGAATCGAAAAGGTACGCGGGCCATTGGAATATTGCGTAGGCTGAGCAGTCGTCGAATAGGATTTAGAAGAGATACACTCCTAATGATATAACGTATGTACATTCGCACTGTATTAAAATTTGGTTGCATGCTCTTCTCTGAAGCTAAATCCTACATGTCCCGTCCTCTAATCCTCTTAGAAAGAGAAGCATTACGTTTGTGTTTAGGTCTTCCTAAATATGTAGCAAATTTTATTTTTTATCTAGAATCTCGTGTTCCTCCTCCTTCGTGCAGGTTCCGGCTTTCGACAGTACAGACGTTCTTAAGGATTTATGAATCACTGCTGCGACATCCCCGTACAATTCTTATTTCAGAACCTGCATTGTTTTTTGGTATCAACTGGCCGCGATTACATACTCCGCAAATTACATTCGTGCAAAAATTACTTGACTCTTTGGACGTGCGCATATGTGATGTACTTCATATTCCTGACAGAGCTGTTGCAACAGATATTCAATTCGATGACATTTTTCCTAATGATGCAAAATTACTTCCACGTCGAATTCTAGACGGTATATTACAAGATCATCTGAAGAACCTTCAAACTAAGATTGTAATTGCGAGAGATGCTTCACAATCTAAAGAAAAGTCAGGTGTAGGAATATTTTTCCCGGTTCTTGATTGGACATTTTCTCTACAGTTGCCAGATTTCATACCAATCTTTCTAGCCGAATTCTCGGCAGTGGTACTGGCATTACGCAAATTAGGATGATCAATTACGTCAGCCGTGATAATCACTGGTTCGTTATCACTGTGCTAATCCCTTACTGCTTCTCTGATGCTCGCGGGATGAGGACGTTTCATTTATTGGTACATAGGTAATTGAGAAGTGCGCGTTTGATTTGGGCGCCTGGCCATAAAGGACTAATTATAAATGAAACTTCAGGCTCTCTAGTTAAGGCATCGATAAGCGGCCCGATTCCCCCTTATTGCCCTTTGACTGCTCATGTGACTGCTGCTAGATTTCTTAGGAGTGCCATTATGCAGGCAGTACCAGGCTCCGAAATTAGCAACTCGGTGGATTACCGACATCTCCTATACCCTTCGCACAGAGATTTTACCAAACACGAAAAATTAAAGTGTCCATCACGAGGCTGCGCTGCCGTATACCTGCGTTGAACTTCTGTCTCCACAGGGCTGGTTTGGCGCCCTCACCATTATGCTCATTCTGAGGCGAAGCGGAGACATTAGGCCATTTCTTGCTGTCTTGCAGGCGTTTTTCTATTATAAGAAAACGACTACTCGAAATCCCGCTTCGCAATATTGGCCTAAATTTATCAGTGGCCATGCTCCTATCTTTAGGCGCCTCCATTATTGGGTTCGGTCACAGAAATGTTTGCTTGGCAATCAGAAATTACGTCATTGAAACCAATTGATTACCATGCTAGACTGATCGTTCTCCCTCCCCACCATTGCTTTCTTTTATTTCTTATCTATTATTAGATATTTTTATACATGGTTTCCTTCTGATTATTATTTTTTTTCTCCACACACAAAACGTTTACTTTTTAATGTCCAACGTTCAAATTGTTAACTCGCTTGTTTTTATACACCTAATTTAACCACCCGATTCATGGCCAATCCCCCGCTGTGGGTATATGTGCCACGGCCCCTTAGGACAACAAGAACCACAACCTTCAAATAAACACTTGCTGATCCTCGTCCTACACGAAGCTCAATAGGAAGCCCCAAAAATCAAGCACAACTCATCTGCGATGACTATCTAAGTAAGGGAATAGCCGAAACACGTGATATATGAGGCGTGCAATGCATGCGGGCTCAATGTTTGCGCTTCTTTGTGGGCATGCTGTGCCTCCTAGCATCGCCCCCATGAAACCTGGGCATGCCCAATGGCCCCAGGTGCCCATGCGCAAGTTGGAGTTGAACAAGTTCATTAAACAGTGGCACCTACCCAACGTCATCTACCCCACATAAACGGCCCAGATCTTAGACTGCACTGTCTTTGGAATTTACCAACGTTCCAAACATCGCTCCATGTTCGGGATGAGCTCACATTTTTGGTGGGATAGCTAGACAGCTTCATAGTCGAAAAAGAAAACTGCTCTGACTGTGCCAAGAACCCCATTCGCACTAAAGAAGTGAGTACCTGTTATGGAAAACAAGCATGCTTCCATAAATGCAAATGAACAACCACACGGGTGAACGCTCGAGATGCCCTGATACGCCCGCGACAAGCTTTCGATATTCGCCTGCTATAGCTTACACGGTATACGGTGAATGTGACCCCGTTCACCGTTAAAAGATGCCTTCCCGTACGCCAGAGGGCGTGCAGGCTGCACACACAGCACTAATCTCCTAGATATATTATAGGCAGATATATTATAGGCGCCAGATGCGGATATCAAATAGTAACAACTGACACACACTCATGGACAACGGTGCCGCCACGCGGACAAAGTATAACGAAAGGCACCAGCTGACGATGTTGTTTTTGTTTTTATATTTCAGCTTGCTTGAGCTGCGCCCCTTTATCCGCACTTTCTATTTTGCTGTCTCCCTCTTGTATCGCTGCCGCTATTCCGAGTCGGCTAGCCCTCCTGTCGTCTTACCCTCCCCACGCCGCCACGACAAGCCTTCGAATTGACAGGAGCTCGCAAGTGCATGCAAGCGCGTGGAAAAGAAGGTCCGCGTCGAAAGTATGATGCGTGATGAGGGCTGGCCGGAATTGTGTATGGCCTATATGAGTAAGCTTGCTCGCGTGTTAGTGGTGCCGCGCT
This sequence comes from Dermacentor andersoni, assembly GCF_023375885.2. Taxonomy (NCBI): domain Eukaryota; kingdom Metazoa; phylum Arthropoda; class Arachnida; order Ixodida; family Ixodidae; genus Dermacentor; species Dermacentor andersoni. Next base: position 128,333,583 of record NC_092815.1, on the reverse strand, counting down.
ATCCTGCACTCCATTGTATGACGCGACATATCCCTTCGTTTTCTTTTGGCGCCTAGAGATCTTTTCGTGCCAGCTTCATGTCTTGTGGGGTTTCGTTTGCTCCGCCATCTTCATGATGCGCTCGAGGCTTCCCGCCACTGTCACATTGTTCGCGTTGCGCGGCAGCTGCACAGGAAGCTCAATTTCTGGCTGCCAAGGGCAGATAAAGGACACGAGAGACGGTTCTTTTTGTTTAGTATTCTTATTACATGTGCAGTCATATGCGATATCAGCTGGAACACGGTGCCAGTGGTTGAACGGGCCCCAAGACTGCACGCCGGCACCGGCATACGCAAAATGGGTGAACTAAACACCATTCCGATTACTGGTATTTATGAGAGCAATCTTTAGTATATGGACGCTGCCGTGTAGCCATGGGGCACCTTCGACATAGGTAACCATGTTGCATCTCATATTGCGCATGACTGCACGTATGTAAGATCATGTCGCCTCGCAGAGCTGCAGGCTACTCCTTTCTACCAAAGGGCGATAGAAAGTGAGACACTTTGTTAAGAATAAAACCACCGCGTTACGGAAACCACTTAATCACAAGTTATTGCTATTGCGGATAGTCCACAATAATGAGGTAGCTACCATGCCAGAACATAAATATAACGCAGCGTTTGTGAAAAAGAAAGAAAAAAGAAAGCGTAGAGAACATCACAATACGGCTATGCCACATACGGCCACATTGCATGCATCATCGGCACTTTCATTTTTCTGACGTTCTCGTTTCTTGAAGAACTTGTACTAATGAACACAAAGACTCTATTTGAGATGTTTCTGTTGCCATGCATCAAAGAATTTCCCAACGAACGCGGTCTTCTATGCAGTGTCTGCAGTTTTCTGTGACATTGACGCAAATATTCAGCTTGCCGCCAAAAACAGGCAAGCAGACTTTAGGTGCGGCTCTTCGTTGTGGCTTGGAAGGCAGTTGTTACATGTGACGCTGAAAGCAAACAGCAATCTGCGGACACCTCATTTAAATATAATAATAGAAGAAAAAAATGGGCCCAGAAACTTAAGACTGCTTACGTGTGGGAATGCGAAAGCAGTATTGTCCGTTTGGCGAACTAGGCCATACCTTCAGTCCCCAAGATGACTTCGACGTGACGTGTGCGATGACGCACGCACTGGGCTCAAATTTAGTCAGCTAGAACCGCGGTGTAGCCGTAGCGTCGCGGAAGCGTTCCCTTAATCAGCCGCATGGCTGCGACGCTACGTACGCAGTGATGTACGCGCTAGCCACACCTGTAAGTCAACGGGAACCTAGGAGCTGCCGTGGGGCCGGGGAGGCGTGCCCGTGTTCGATTCCCACCCAGACCGAAATTTACCAATTTTTTTATTCAAAGGCAACAATTTACTTTGTTTACAGGAACCTCCCTGAGAAACTTGACATCAGTGCGAGCATTTTCGAGGTTTTATTGCTCTTTACACTGTCAGACATCTTTGCCCCCCCCCCCCCCCCTAAATTTAAGTGGCATACCTCCCCCCTGCACACGCCACCACTCCTCACACAGATTCCTAAAGCGCCGCCAAAACAAGCTTGAGACATGACAGCTATTCGGCGGTCAACATTTTGCTGCCTCTTTCACTCCTTTCGGATGGTACTAGTTATCGGCATCTCCTGGGTGTGAAGGCCAGTTTTCTCATCAATTCGGTGCCCGCGTGGTTAACTCGATATGCGTTCAGTTGTCAACATCTATTGGAACGGTCACGCGCACCGCTGTTCCTTCGTTAGCTCAACCTTCTTTGCTTAGACTCATCCAGGTACCAGGAAAAGAATTCGGTTCGCAGTAAGCTGGTCTGTATGCTCTTGGAACGAGTTGCGGCCGGAGAAAGCGCCAGTTGCGTTTAACTTTTCCTTTTGCCTCATTACTTCCTCGAGTGACGGCTCGCCGCAACGCTGGCAGATCCTTGGAACCATATACCCATGATATGGGTTAGATAAGGTGGAAAATACGATCATGCGAAACAGCGTCCTGCACCAAACCTTGCAATAAGCGTTAAACCCATAAGCAATATGAATTTCACAGGTTACCTCGTCTGGTTTTTCCCTAACTGTACAGCACTTTTCGCACAAATTGGCAACTGGAAACAAGAGTCGCATGGAGTTGAGAAATTACGTGATCTTCTAAGGGAGAGAGCCAAGGCAACAGGCAAACAGGAAGGAAAAGCGAAAATTAACAAATTTAACCGCTGTTTGTGAAAGTATTTATGGATCAACATCTTTTCATTTAAAAAGTAACTAGAGGAAACGCCGCCAGAAGCGGATAATGATTCCGTATGTTTTGAATGCTGCTTCTACAGTTACCGGTCAAGCCGCCTCACGTAGCCGCTTCTCTGCTGTGCTTATGTGGGTGTTTTTTTTAACCTTCCGTGGTGGGGGCAGTACGTCTAGAACCGTAGCGTACGGCGCTCTACTCGGTTGTGCGGGACGGACGGCCACTCATCGTTACGTAACTTCCCAAGTAACAATACTAGTCGGTTTTCGCACTTGGTAGAGCAGTGGGCGAGGGATTCGAAAGAACTGTTATTGTTCCGCAAATATATATTTACCTATGATTCTTCCAGACCTTGTTCAAAAAGCGCTATTAGATATCTTCATTTTAGACTTTCGCTTGTTTACTTGTTCGTTGCAGTGTTCTTACTGCTCTTCTTTCCTTCCGTGAGTCCGTGTGATGTGGTTCTTTGTTTGTCAAGCAATTTAGAGGTGCATACCAGAGGCGTACCTGTGTGATACACCTTATTTCATTTCTCTTTTGCGGTTTTACGCACCTTTATGGCGAACCGTAGGCAATATTCACGATTGTACTACTAAATGCACCCCCCCCCCTCCCCACTCATTTTCATAGAGAAGTTACCTTGGGTACAAAAGTACAAAACAAGTTACCGTGGCTACATGCACTGTACAAAAGGAAAAAAAAGAGGCAGATTATCATTTGGGGCTCTTTTCTTTAAAAAAAACGGACAGATTATTCTAATTATTCAGTGCACATTGTACTCGCTGCGCTTACAGCACCCGTCAAGGAGGAGGAAGTTAGCTCCCGGCCGCCTAGCGTGTGCAGCACGATATAAAAATAAAAAGAACAGTTAAAAACCCGACGCTGCCGTATAGTTGTTTCCTCCTCACATTAGCTCCGACAAATTAAAGAAGTCACAGGCCTGCGCTGCAGACGCAGCACAGTCACAGCGTAAGCTGTAGGAGCGGCTCGACAGAAGCTCCATTTTGGGCAGCACGCACTAGGGGGCTTTTGCGACGAAGTCTCTTTGCTTCGTTTTCGCGAAAACGATCTGAACTGTTCGTCCTGCGTCGACGGCGAGCTGCGGCTTGTGCGGCTCTCTGCACGGCGGTCGGCTAGGCCCGCCGGTGCCTGCTTGCAGCCGTTCACGTGGCTCTACGATTCTCTCCTTCAGCAGCGGTTCGTACCTCGCAAGGAGGCGCCATAACGTGTACCGAAGAGTTAACGCGGGTATCAGTACGCAGCGCACATGCCGCATCCCGTGACAAGGTATGATGCTGTCGATTATAATGATCGTTTATTGGCTGTGCCTTTGAACGGGGTGTTGACAAATAGTCTCCTAGCCTGCTTGAGGTAATCAGGTCCAGGCACATGCAGCATGCAACTGCTATATGCAACTGCAACGTGTCCGGAAACCTGGTGGAATACTACGAAACTGCAATGCAAAATTTGCAACTGCTATATGCAACTGGTGGAATATTACGGTGGAATATTACGGAACTGCAATGCAAAATTTGCACGTATCGACGCTAGGCGGCGCGCATGTCACATCGCGTGACGAAGTGGCGCGATTTGGTGCTGATGATGCTGCTGCTGATGAAGATAATTTATTGCCTTCCCCTTTGAGACGAGGCGGGGACAGTCACCTAGCCTGCTTGATTTAATCAGGTAGGCTATACACGTTTTTCATTTCCATCTAGCATTTTTCTATACACCTCCTTAATAATTGTCTTCCTTAATACAAGCTATCCATTTCTTTGCCAATCCCCCTTACTGGGTAGGAGCCGCATACATGGTAGGAAATACAAACTACCTTGTACCGCTCCCTATACAAGTTCAACATGGCGTCCTACCTGGTCTATTAACATGCTATGCTCCAATGCAAGGTGCGCGCGTATCGACGTTACGCGGTGCGCATCTCGCATCGCGTGACGAGTGGCACGATACGAAAATAATAACTATAAAATTTTACCTGCCAAAACTACGATCTTATTATGTGGCACGCCGTAGTGCGGGACTCCGGAATGATTGTGACCCCCTGGGGTTCTTTATTGTGCACCTAAATTGAAGTACGTAGGTGATTTTGCATTTAGCTGCCAAAGAAACGCTGCCACCGAGGCCAGGATTTGATCCCACTACCTCGTGCTTAGCAGCACAATACGAAAGCCACGAAGCAACCACGGCGGTTGGCAAGATACGATTCTCATGATTATGAGGATAATGAATTTAATGATTTGTGGGATCCCCGTGAAACCATACACATTTTTTCATTCCAGCATTTTTTACACATCTTAATCTTTTTTTCTCTCTTACTCAAGATATTCATTTCTTGGTCAATACCCTATGGTGGGTGGGAGCCTGTCGATACCTACGAAGGACACCGGCGGCGGTGGCGGCGGACATCATTAACCGAAACGGCAGTTGAAATGAACCTATTACAGATTACGCTGTAAAACTGACGAAACCGTACAAGCATGTAGTTCCACGCATTTAATAGAGTTTCCACAGATCAGTCGTCCGCAGATAACAAAGAAGTGCTTTCTCTGCTTAGATATGATCTAACACATGACTATGAAATTATAAATGTGGGATACAAGGCTATCCCGGTCTCAGCTAGCTTGAGGGGACGAGAAGGTTTCGCTTTGAGCAGATTAAGTGACTCCGAATGCCTAGGTTCTCTGCTGGTGAACTACAACGAACTCGGTAATGAAAGAACGAATCCATGGTTAAAAAATTAAAATGACCCTGAACACCGCGATTGCAACAGCTTACTGCTCGCGATGAAGACTGCAACGAAGCAATGATGATGCTATAGCAAAGCCTGCGTTTGAAATACACCCCAGCGAGTGATGGTCAGTAAACACGGCACATGTGCCGCAGTCTGTAAAATTTTTGCAGCTATAACCCGTTGGCAGCCCAGACGGAAAGAAGGCCTTGAATAAGATATTCTCAGGCGAGAACTGAAATGACCACTGTATAAAAGAAAGAAGATGATTTCATGCAGCCGCTCAGATGAATCGCAAAGTCCCTACTGCATGCTCATGGTATAACTTAGAAAATGGAAGTTTTTTTGAGAAAGAGGAACATGAATGCCAACAGCTCATTCATCTGGTCAGACACCTCAGTTACAATATACTCGTCTGTTTGCTGTTTCATCATTTTAAGTTCATCTCCCTTTGTATTAACTTTGAATACAAGCACCGATTTCTTGCCAACCTCGCATTGCGGGTACATGGCGTATTTCAAAGGCGCCTGATCGTCATCTACTTCAACTGAAGAAGAGGCGAACTAATACCGAAAGTAATCCGTGCGGGGGGATGCAGCAGGGATCAAAGCAAGCGGAACTAATTCAGAGTCTGATTCTAAGCGCGAGACTCAATCCTGCCTGATGAAAACCTGTTTTGACGTGAGCATTGGCGCAATTAGGTGACTTCGAAAGTAGGTTGGTAAAAAGATTCTTTTGAAGTCTGATAGATGAATTATCTCGTGCGTGGTCATTTCTAACGTTCCGCCAAGTTCTACTACATGGTCGCTATTGTAAACACCTTACTGGCACTTTCAAAGGTAGCGTAAATAATTACTGACGCTTTTTGCTCGTGACGTCGCGGTCTAAGCGGTCTAACCGCCGTTTCCCCTGCTGTGTAATTGTGCTAACTGCGTTTTACGATAACCACGGTTACATTAACCAAGGTTAAGGCAGCTCGGGTAACAAAGGTATAAATTGAACAAACGAAGAACACGGAGTAGCAAAGGCCATATCGTGGAAAAGATGGTTTGAATAATGAGAGAACGGCAGCAGGTCTGAAGCCGGTGCGCAAATAACAAGAGTTAAAATGTCGGTGCGGACCCTAAATTTTTTTTCTTTCTATTTTGGTACGGTAACATGATTACGATTCCTGCAGCAGTTGGTGACTAAAATGCAATAAAGGGTGCTTAATTACTGCGAAATGTCACTCTCAGAGCCTTTTTTATCATGAAGTCACACAAAATAGAAATTGTATATACGTGTTCCGGACATGCTGTGTGCACTGGCCAAAACTAATGAAATTATTGAAGGGACCCTGAAACGAATATGATGACTTTCTCCAAACGTACTGATTCGTTAGCGTAGGTCCTTATGATCAATATGTGACACACTTACGTGCTCCGCGTAAAGCCTGTCTTTTATTATACGGTTTTAAAAATGTGCGTGGCTACCGTTCGCAGTGGCGCCCACTCCCCTGAGTTTTCGTCGCCTCACCCCAATCGACGCGTGTCGCCCATCTGACATCACTTGAGCGAGCTATCCGATTGGCTACCCAGGCCGCGTAATCGATAATTTTTCCAACTTGATGATGAGAAAATGTTGTTCGTAATTGTTGGAATGTTGGTTAGTTCGTTTATCTAAAAAATCAGTAACAGAAATAGAATACGTAGCGACAATTTATCACTACACTCAAGCACTTCCGGCACGCCGCAAACGTCCTCTGCTTGTGTTGCAATGTTCTCTATGTTGACGCGAGCTCCACGGCCAGTGTTGGACTCGAGCTTTCTTTTCACGAGCGCCATGTACCGCGTTCACGTTGTGGGCTGCAAATCTAGCGATCGGCGGCATGTCAAGCTGCGACATGGCAACATGTGAGCAAGGTAACATGCGAGCGGAGGAGCTCCAGCGCATCGGGCTGCCGGTATCCGATCCGCGCCAGCATCTTCGAGTTTGAGGCCGCCACGTGACGCGGAAGGATTACTACCACAACAGAGTTTAACGTGTCCCGTATACTGGTAAACGCAAGCGCAAGCGAAGTGAGCGTTTTACGAGTTGAGGCGCAAGCGCAAACGTGAACTGCCTGCACGGTGCAGCCACCGTCCGACACAGAGCTCAACCAAACACAGCGTTAATATACAAGGAACCACGTGTATGTTACTTAGCTGTAATTGTAAATTTTGGCAGCAGCTGATCATGAACACGTTCTCTTTTTAGATGTTGAACATGTTTTACACTTGTTTAGACCAAAATAATCTCTTGTGTTTGGCTAGTTAAGCTCTGCGCCACCAGGTGGCTAAATCGAACAGGCCAATTAGGCCACTCTCGTACGTGTACGCTAAAGCTCCGTGGAGTGCCGGCTCTATCTGGGAACCCCGGAAACGAGGCTGCCGATAAATTGGCCCGAACTTTGATTTCCCGCGTTCAGGACAGCCTCGATCCGATCTTCTCGAAGGAGCGGGCGCACAGCTTTGCGGAGCTCACGCAAGTACCCCGTTTGGACCGTCGGACTTACCCACCTCCCCACCCATCCCTGACCCACTCCAAACAGATCCTCTGGAGACGCTTCCAGACCCCGCTCTCTCCCATCCCCTCCGCTGCTACCCCACCACTGTGGCACCTCCATATACATGCTCCGTATGCGGCGACCCTCATGCCACACTCTCCCACATCTTTTTAACGCGATAGTGTTAAGGAGCTCGTGTCGAAGAAAAGCCGGTGTCGTCGGCCGCGTTGGCTGTGAGCGATCGCTGCGCCGTAGCGCGTCTGGTGGGAAAGCGTCCCCTGCGATATGTGCCGTGCTGGTGGCGAGGAGCCATGCGTCGGCGTGGTGCTCCCAAGGGAGATAGAGGACGATCCCATCGAGGCGTCAGCCCCATGATCGCGTCCGCCTTCATGGCGCGTCACGGCCCGGCTGTCCGTGCCGATTACGGCGTTTGGCTCGCGTAGATTGTTTCTCCCTCCGAGACACCGAGTTCTTTGGTTCGTACCGCTTGCTAAGGCGCACGTTTCGTCTTTGTGTGACTCAAGAGCATGCCGAGCGATTGAGTGGGCGGTGCGAATGGGCTGCGATAACGCTATCGCGTTCCACTCTTGAAGGCGAAGCTTAAGCGTCCTCCAATTTTTTTGGCTGCCCTGCTGATCCTCCTCCGCAGCCGCCCGCCATCTCAAGCTCGGAGGACTGGGAGGTCCTGCTCTCGTCTACGGACCCGACATCACAGCTTGCTGTGGTGGCTCGGGCTGCCGACATCACGAACAAAAGTAACATGAGCGTCTCGACGTAGTGTGGGACCGTGCGGTGGCTCAAGGACCCAGAGAAGTCCAAACACACTTGCTACGAATAAAATTTTTCTGACGGTCTGTCTGGGGAAGAGGGTAACTCGTAGTCGTCTGTAGCTCTCCTAATATGGAACGCTTCACCTAACTTGTGGCGCAAATTTTTTTTACTGTAAGTGTACCCTACCCGCTATAGAATATTTGTCCGAACCGTTTCAGGTACTCTTTAAGTCGATCTTCCGCAAACAAGCTCAAGCCCTGCTAATCTAGTGTTATGCTTTCGCAAAAAGAAAGAAAGAGAAAAAAAAAGTACGCCACCTGTTTTTCTTGTAAAAGAAAAGGCACTTACAGCGAGGCACAAACAACGAAGAAATAGAACAATCTCGTGGTAGTATCTCAAGAAAATACGAGTATATCTCACCGGTCAGAAAGAAAATTAACAAATGCGCTGTAGCACAAATATTGTTGTGCCATTACCACCAGCCCGGATTCCGAATCTACAAGATGCAGAATTTATCCTGCGAGCGCCCTTTGGACAAACCCGGGGCTGCGCCGAAAGGCACAGCGCCCTAATTCTCCCTTGACAAGTCAAGATGCTGAGCCGTCAGGCAGCGGTGTCCTGCGAAGAAGTGTCGGCGAGCGACATGTCCAAACGTGCAACCAAGTGCCAGACAGCCCGGCGCCGTACCTCCCTTTGCCGGGAGGTCACCGCGCCCGCCAACTTTGAACGGGGTGGCCAGCGCGATCACTGGTTGGGCCTCTCGGACGACCGTCGAGTGCTGGCTTTGTATTGGGCCGTTTTAGTGACAATGGTTTCTCGGGCCATTATAAGCTGCGACGCGGCCGCCTGGAAAACCGGATCCGCCGACCCATCGGCAGCAGAGTGCCGCTCTCGAGTGGGGTGAGATGTGTCACGCGTTTTCGCCGGACGTCGCCGTGCGGGAACAGTCGCGTTTGCTGTGAGCTCTCGGCCCCAGTGCCGATCCGATCTTGTCCTGTATAATGACCTGTATATAATGTATAAAGTCCCTTTCGTTATTTTCGCCGACGCCTGACTCGGAGTCTTCGCTACCAACGCTCTGTCACGAAACGGGTGAAGAGCGCTACGGGACCACCTCAAAGTCGTAATAGGGGTGGCAGCGGTGCAAAGTCGTAACAGTGGTGGCAGCGGTGAGATGTCGTAACAGTGGATGGCAGCTACGGGATTGACCGGCATCGGCTACCTCGGCGCGGTGAGTGCCTGAAGTTTACCTCAAACACCAGACTTTCTCTGACACAGGTTATAGTAGCTTAGGGAAGGATTTGGTGTTGCATTGTGTAAACCTTGTGTGTTTCAAGCCTATTGAGAGTGTTTTGAAAACCAGGGGATGCTGAGGGGGTAAACAGGGCAGTGTGTGAAATACTTGCATATGTCTTACTAGTAGCATTATAGTAGCGTACGGCAGGTATATTCAAAAAGGGTAAACAGCAGGAGGACAGTGTGAACGATGGAGAAGTACAAGGTCAAGGAACTTCTCCAAATTTGTGAGGAGTTGGGCATTGAGTTGGGCTCAACCAAAAGAAAGAATGCGATCCTTCAGGTCATGAGGACTGGGGACGTAACGGCTGAGGAAGCCGAAGAGGCCTGGGCGGATATCAAGGAACGTCGCGAGGAGGAAAAGAGGGAGAGGGAACGTTGCGAGGAGGAAAGGAAAGAAAAGGAACATCGGGAGTGGCAGGCAGAAAAGGAACGTCGCGAGCACGAGCTTAAAATGAAAGAGTTGGAGACCCGAAATAGCTCGCCGGCGCCTAGTCTCACTTCTAACGGTCCAAGAATACGCGATCAACTTCCACCCTTTGTCGTCGGAGAGGATATGGCCAAATACCTCGCGAAATTTGAGCACGTGTGCGAACGGAATAGCATTGAGCGATCCCTCTGGGCACGGAATCTGTTAGCCTTGCTTCCTGGGGAGGCATCAGACGTAATAACTTGCTTATCGAAAGAGGCTTTTGAGAGCTACAGTGATGTGAAGGAAGCGCTACTGCGGAAGTACAAATTGTCGCCCGAAGCTTTCCGGCAGAGGTTCCGGTATGCAAAAAAGGGCAAGTAGTCGAATGTTGACTTCGCGTTTCGTCTAAAAGCCGACCTGGTGGAATGGCTGAAGGGCGAAGAGGTTTACGACGACCGCGACAAAATCGTCGAATGCATCGCGTTGGAGCAGTTCTACCGTTGCATTGATGAGGATGTCAGGCTCTGGCTGCAAGATAGGCTAATGGAGGTTAAGCTAAACAAGGCAGCAGAGTTAGCGGAAGAGTATTACACCCGCCGCAGCTTGCACAGAAAGGCAGTGCGCGTAGAAAAAGCAGATAGGAGAGATGGGTTTTCCGGGAAGGCCGACGAACGGAAGCAAATCACGCGTCGCGAGTTTCGGAAAGACGAGTCCCTTACCAAAGAATCTGTAAGGGAAGGACAGAATGCATCTCAGAATGATAGCGATGGTCCCACACAGCGAAACGATACGACGCGTTCTTTTGAAAAACGGAAGCCGTTAACTTGCTACAATTGCAAAAAGCAAGGGCACATCGCTGCGAGCTGCCCAGAGAAAATTGCTTTTGCAATGATACAGGAAACTCACAACAACATACGACTATTGGAGCCATATGTGCAGGAAATTAAGGTAAACGGTAAGAAGTGCCGTGCACTTCGGGACTCTGCAGCAACTATGGACGTTGTCCACCCGTCTTTAATCTCCTCGAGTGATTTTACGGGAGAGTGCGCTAGGATACGGCAAGTGGTCGAGGAGGAAAGTGTCTGTTTACCGATCGCAACGGTTATCATTGAAGGACAGTTTGGGAAACTTAACACCGAAGCCGCTGTGTCTGCCGCCCTCCCGGAGCACTTTTCCTACCTCTTCGCAAATAGCTCGGAGCAGCTGCTGAAGGATCAGGGCAAATCATTCTTTGCCGACGTGGCGTACATGGCCCTCACGCGATCCAAAGCGCGCCCGCTGTTGAGGGAACTTTACTTTGCGTCGGTGAGCGAACAGCGGTGCGGTACACGGACCGATCAAGGTAACTTAAGTGGAGAGCAGGCACGGGAGAGGCAGAGCTCGGAGGCCGGCCTGGGCGAGCGTGTCCTGGAAGTGAGTGGGAGTGACGCGTGCAGTGCTAGCCGCGATATGGACGCGACGCCGCAGTTAGGTGACGCGGGCTCCACACTCGCTCCGGTTTCCGCCAGCTGGCAGGAGCAGGCTGCAGTTGAAAGGGAAACTCTGATTCGCGAGCAACAGGAAGACTGTTCACTAGCCGATCTGAGGAAGAGCGTGAAACGGGGAGTGAAAAAAAAGAGGGTTTCATTTTACGAGGACTCTGGCTTATTGTACCACCGCTACACGAATAAGCAGGGTCGCAAATATAAGCAGATTCTGATTCCTCGAAAATATCACCGGGAAAAATGAATGACCTCACTTGCTTCCTCAGTAGTATGTTTTCGGTCCAAGTGATTTCAAGGGGACCACTCTATTTGTCATTATTATTGCTGATTATTAATTGTTCCTGATATTTTGGTGTGTTGTTAATTTGAAAACTGGTTGTTTGAGCCTTGTGTACCAGATCATCCACCTGCCTCTTGTTGCAGCGGGAGCAAAAAGGGGGATAGCAATTCAGTTAGGTTGATTTGGATTATGGCCTTGTCTGGTGTTTGACGGGAGACAGAGGGCACTTGTTCGTGTTGGGTGTTGCCTTTTGCCGGTCGGTTTTGCAAGCTGCAGACCGACCAACCGGGACCAGTGGCGAGAAGCAAGGGCTTAGGAACGACCCGAGCGGAGCTGGTTGAGGTGCCTTGGCGACAACGCGGTGAGCAGAGCTCCTGTCCTGGCGAGTGGGACCTGGGCACGTGCAGTTACCTGGCGTCCAGACACTGGACGTGAACTTGGACGAGCCTGACGAACGTGCGCGCCTGGCATCCGAGCCGCGTGGAGGCAGCTCGTCTTCCCGGCGCCTTATCTGAGGGCGGGGATGCTGTGGTGTCATTACCACCAGCCCGGATTCCGAATCTATAAGATGCAGAATTTATCCTGCGAGCGCCCTTTGGACAAACCCGGGGCTGCGCCGAAAGGCACTGCGCCCTAATTCTCCCTTGACAAGTCAAGATGCTGAGCCGTCAGGCAGCGCTGTCCTGCGGAGAAGTGTCGGCGAGCGACATGTCCAAACGTGCAACAAAGTGCCAGACAGCCCGGCGCCGTACCTCCCTTTGCCGGGAGGTCACCGCGCCCGCCAACTTTGAACGGGGTGGCCAGCGCGGTCGCTGGTTGGACCTCTCGGACGACCGTCGAGTGCTGGCTTTGTACTGGGCCGTTTGAGTGACAATGGTTTCTCGGGCCATTGTAAGCTGCGACGCGGCCGCCTGGAAAACCGGATCCGCCGACCCGCCGGCAGCAGAGTGCCGCTCTCGAGTGGGGTGAGATGTCTCACGCGTTTTCGCCGGACGTCGCCGTGCGGGAACAGTCGCGTTTCCTGTGAGCTCTCGGCCCCAGTGCCGATCCGATCTTGTCCTGTATAATGACCTGCATATAATGTATAAAGTCCCTTTCGTTATTCTCGCCGACGCCTGACTCGGAGTCTTCGCTACCAACGCTCTGTCACGAAACGGGTGACGAGCGCTACGGGACCACCTCAAGGTCGTAATAGGGGTGGCAGCGGTGCAAAGTCGTAACAATATCTAACTTGTGCAAGGCGAGCAGACAAAGAAAAAACAATTACGTTTTACCTAATTATGACATCGTGTTACATAAGCCTATAGGGTCCGCAGCTCCAGTAAGTGAATTGCTGCTCAGAAAAGAAATCTGGCATTGTTCATGTATGCAGTTGGATAAGTTTGCAATGTTCGAGCTGACAAAAAATAAATGTTTATCTTTTGTGAGGAGATGAGCTACTGAAATTTGTATGCACACTTGGCAAGTCTTGTGAATTTACGCGCGCTCACGAGTGCAAGTCCAATCCTCTATATATGATTGGTCCAAGGGCTCATCTGCATAACTTTTCGTAGATTATATAATAAGACACTTTACGGAAGATGCTATATCATATTTCTGAAGTGCGCCGTCTTGTCGTTTCTATAAAGGTTCCTGTGATTGTCTGTCAATAGCGGCCATGTATTTTGCTTTCGGATGGGCCTGCATGAATACATGGATTACTCAGTAATTTGGTATTAATGTCCACGTTTGAGTACAGAAAATTACTTTCAATTTTCAAGGTTTGTAAATCACGTCAGCTATATATTCCCTTAACTTCGGTAATTATCTAGGCTAAGGGAATATGTACAGAGTATCGGTCAAGCACGGTGAAGCTAATCATAGGCGACATAGTAGTTTATAATTGTCGACAGAAGACAGAAGGGTTTGCTATGCGTTGTCAGAGCTTCAGTTTCTGATGTTGCAAGACCTGTTATAGGCTGTCTAACAACTGAATCTATTTCGTCGGTGACGTGCGCTACTCGATTACTTCAAAAGATATATACTTAACTCTTGTTTTCTGTGCATTGAGCGAAATTATTACGAAATTTCAAGCCTATCAAGGTGCTTTCCAGAATAAACATAAGTGCATGAACATGAACTAAACAAAATTGAAAATTACTCGCGTAGTGCAAAGTATTCAGGAATGGCGAGAGAGCGAGACAAAGGAAATGAGAAAGTTGTAAACTTATCCAGATGAAACAATTTATGTTTGCTACGCTAAATTGGGTGACGGGGAGAGGGTGGTAAAAAGATAAGAAGGAAATAATGTGATGGAAGCAACGGCACGTAGTAGTAGTTGCTTCAGAGACTTCTGATTCATCTGATCTGAGGCCAGTTCACGTGGTGACATCTACGTAACTTAGCTAGCTGTCGTCAGAGCGATGCACGCGGCAAAGTAGCAAGTCGCTTCATTTCGCCTCCTCCCTTCCTGCCCACCTACCCCTACCTCTTTGTCATCGTCACCACGTGCCTTCTTTGTCACCATCATTCTAACTTCGCCTGGTATCGTCTGGCTCATTCATCCGGGGCCCGCACAGTCCCACTTAGCCGGCTGCTCAGAAGCAATTATGCCGCCACGACGCACACTGACGAGACACGAACCGCTACGTCGACGTTATGCAGCCCTCGCTTAGGCGAGTGCAGACATGGGTCTCCCAAGACCGCGAGAATGTAAGGCAGTAAGCTCGAGCGGCAAAGCGGCGACGCTCAATCCCCACTAATCGCTAAAGGCCAAGGGACTGCGAGTGGCCCTCGGGATAGGTATCGGCTTGCTTCAGCCCTGTCGAGGTGGCTCAGGAAAGACTCGGACTACGCAGTAATGGCTGCCTCTCTGGCGCTTAATGAACCTCAATACGTTAGCTGAATGAAGGCTAAACGAGGCAGCAGTGGGAGAAAGTCGTGTGTGCAAGAGTCGATAAGGGAAGGGGCCGTATAATATATCCGCAAGTTCCTGCCCCCCAGCATCTCTGAAGGGCACAACTCTTTGTGTCGGCGTTGGCGCTTCTTCTGTCTTCTTCCAGACGATTGTTCGCCTAAACTAGATTTATACGCCTCTAACGCAGCACTCTATTGCCTGTTGAACTGAAGTATTTGTCTCCTGGTTTCTTAGTTACGCCCAGTGGAAGTAGGAGCTTCTGGTTATCCGTGCCGTGCTCCTCCAGTTCGTAACTGCCCCTTGAGCACACGGAGACTCGAAAGGGATTACCTTGCGCCGTAACAATTCCAGAAACTCGGTATTACGTTCTGCCTCAGAATGGGCATTCAGGAGCCGCCATTCGGAGTTCGTTGCACCGAGGTGCGCCCATCTGGCCATAAAGTGAGACAGCTACATGCACGCCCATACCTCCCTTCTCCTGCGCACAGAGATTCTCTAAAAACGAGTGGCGCTTAGTTCGTTCAGTGAGCTCTGCTACAGGGAGTCTGCATAATAAAGGCTTTCCTCGTAATGGTTGAAGACACTTTCACGACACACTTATGCGTGGGCGCAGCAAATTGTATTTCGCTCTGGCGCCTTAGCCCTTGCAATGGCAGCCAGAAGTGTTTAGCGGGACTAATTCGCAACTCTTTAATATTGTGTTGCCGGGGAACAATTAGTGTGTTCATTATAGCCAGTTGACGCAACTTCAATTCTAAATATACTACATATTAGTACCTACCATGAACACGTCGAGTGCCAGTACACGGCTGAAGGATAAATCATTAAGAGTAGACTTTTGTAGCAAGCCAAAGAAGAAAGCAAAAAATGCAGATTCACTGAACTCATGGGGTCTCCGCTCTCTCTAATATATGATTTCTTTTTGTGGGCTATCAATTGTTTCTATATTACACCTTACCCATCCGCGAGATGTACACTTGTAGCCTTGTTTGAAAACCGAACTATGTTCACTTTTCGCGGCAAGCGGACTTAAGCGCAGAAATAGCGCATGGCGAATGGCAAGGGATCAGCTTTAAATATATTTTTTGTTTGTTCACGATGACAAAGTTTACTTTGAAATTACTTATCCGTTATTCCTTTTTCTTTTATTTTCTGTAGGCCAAAGCATATAAAACACAAGCACGAAAACTCAAAGTTTGGTGAATGTGCCTGCGACACGCAATACTTAGACTATAGAGGAATGGTCCTTAGTTTATCAAGCTTGCTTCCCATCATTCAGCAAGTATCAAAGCCAAGTTCTTTTTTTTTTCTTAGCCTTAGCTACAATAAAATGGCGCTTCAAAGGGATACGAAATACTAGCAATGAGTCGTGCCGGCGATTAGCGCACTATGCAAAACAAGGGACAAAATACAAAGATGGTAACTACGACACTTGCCCTTTGTCTTACGAATCGCGCTGGCAGCCATCATGACTCAACTGTTCCAAGTCGTCGAAATCACCACTATGATTAACAATGAGTTAGCTGAACCTGAGAAAGTACACTTTTAGGAGTTCTCTCTTCATTCTACCTGAGGCCAAAAAGCTTGGCCATTACTAGAATATGGAACGTCAAGGATCTGAAACATTTCTTTTGGTATTTCGGTAGTTCTTGAATAGAAAACTCCCTAGAGGGTATTTTAAGTTTAGTCAGTCGTTCCTTTTGGGATATGACGAATATTTTTTTGTTTAGCTGGTAAACAATGAACTATTGTTGAGCAAGCGCTTTAAAAATGCGCGACTTGACAACGAACTCATGCGGGCACTGCAGGACAGCCTCGCCACACATCAGTAGTTTTATAACATTGTCTGGTTTTCTGTGCTTCCTCTCACAGAGAAGTGACAGCTTTGCCATTGCAGCAGTACAATTGAATGTCACAACATAACTCATAATATTTAGTCAAATTACATGGGAGATCAACAGTTCAAATTTTGAGGTAAGTGTCACATCAATATCATTGTCTACACTTCTGTTTCTTCGAACGCCAACTATGCACAAAAATAAGCCTTTCTTATTTCGCTTGGTTAAGTCAGACCAAGTTCTAGCCAATTACATTAACGAAAGTTCTGACAAGACCAACCCTTTCAGTCACTAATTTGGAGGAACTGCTTATAAATGCTTCAAAGCATAATGTTCACTTTAACACGTTGCAGACTCCATTATGAAAATTACTTATGTTAGGCTGATGTTAGGTTAGGCTAGCTTTGTGTATTTTCTGGTGATCCTTCAAGATTACACAGTAATGAAATATTTACTTATTGTGCAGTAAGACATATTCCATCCTGTTATTAATATAGAGTGTATCAGTTAAATGACTGGGCCAAGGCACATCCACAATTTAATTACTGGCTCTCGATGTTACGAGTTACTAAATGCTCTTATTTCGCAATTGCAACCTAACATGGCAATTTGAATATTTCTTCATGCAGTACCTTCGTCAAAGTAACTGTGTGTATAGGTATTGTCTGCGCGGCTGAAGTGAACTAGAGCCGCATTGAGTATGCAGTGGACTAGATCAACCCAAAAAGAAATGTCCCTTTCCTTGATAGCGCTTTCGAAAACAATTCGCATGCACAAATGCAAGCCGTAGCGGAAGAGGCTAATTGCAGAAATATTGCACAAGAGATGAACGCTCATCACTGCGGCTATTAGTATGCTTTCCCTATAAGAGCGAATAGCTTACTTGACGCTAATTGTAGGCAAGTCGACGGGAGAAGCTTAAGAAGATAAACGCGAGCCCCCTCACAGAACCCCCCGCCGAAAGGTTAACGCTATAATTCGTGTGTCGCGTGACATTGACGTTTTGCCGTCGTCGATCACAAATTAGGGAGGTGTGTAAGGGAACGTAATATATACACGGGCTAATGACGGTGATATGTTTCTAGGCCATTAGTCCATGGTAACGCCCTTCGGAAACCGGTAATAAGCTAAGTCGCGCCATTAAAGAAGTGCAGCCGTAGCTAGTATTTATGTAAAATTGCATAGCATTTAAACTGTCAGAATTTTCGCGCACTCATATTGTAGTTACCATGAGAAGGGGGAGAGTGGACTTGAATAAAGAGCGAATGCAAGGGAAGTCGTTTTATGCGATCGCTGAATTATACCTATTAGCTCGGGGAAGTTCCTTCTCTTTTCGATGAATAACAACTCGAGAACAACTGTGGCCTATAATGAGCCTTTTAATGCCCGTGATTGCAGTCATTCTGCCCAGTGCTTATGGAATGGTGACCTCCAGAGCGAGCACATGCATGCTTCGAAGGTATTATGGCAATGTTAAGAAATTATAAGGTGAAATGAAGAATACGCTCGTGAGACACCAAGTTACGCCCTTCTTCTGCACGGTTATCAGTGTCCTTACTGTCGGTTTGTTCTTATTAACTGAAACATACTTTATAAGCCCTTGCACTTCTTAACTTAAGGAAGGGGGAACCTGCTTTTTTAAGTTTGGTGTGTAATTTATGAGTTTTCCAACAACAACAACAACAACGTACACGTCTCCACCATCCACTCTGTTTCTTTCCCGATTCATGTGGCAAATGAATTGCGACTATTCCTTATACAGTGGTCTACCTTTGCAAGCGGCCGAGGTTTACGTAGAAGACGGTCAAGGTCCAGGCCATCTAAGCGCGAGTAACCAAGCGAACTGCAATTAAGTACGATGACCGAGCGCCGGCGCTAGCCTACACTTCAGCATTGCATGGTTGTGTTCGTGCATTGCAGATTCATGACTAAAAAGTCAAAAAGAAAATAATTAGAACCTGATCACGTTAGCTGTTAGGTATCGAAGGGATAAGCTTCTTACACTTGAAGCTAAGCTAGTCGGGCAGCCCAGGCACGAGGCTCACTCTCTTAATCTTGCAACCTTTAAGAAAGTTGCACATTAAAAAGAATTGTGCCCTTCAAAAATATAGGCAATAAACATCGCAACTTCTGGTATTGGCCCACGATAATTAGTGGTTGCTATGAGATAATTCCTGAAGAAGGGATGCACGGTGCTTGTTTGGTATGCTTCTAATTGCAAATATAGTTCTTTATTTACAAGAGGAGATCGTGGGATTGTACTATTAACATTACCGGGGTTAGTCGCCTATGAGTTCAAGTGAGTGACTGGCAGTCTATTAGCCATAAATAATTACTGCCAAGCTGGTTCAATGTGCAGGGTATGTATGAAAAACAAAGCGAACTTTCATGTCTACAGAAAAAAAGAATGACGCTGACCAAAATCTTTGCTTAATCGGCGTTGTTTCATTTCTTCTGGGATAAATTTACTACACCGACTAAAAGAATGTCGTCAAGCCAGCGATTAAAAAAAATAAGAGCTTCTCGTGAAAGGAAGGCTTATTTCTGTGAAGAATGGCATAAACAGGCAGTTGAAGCAGTCCAGCTGTTTCAAAGTACTAAAAACTGCGTAAACATCTAGAAAATCGCACCTGATGTCACAAACTGGCTTCACAAGACTTACCATACCATTTACCTCGAACGATTTTTCAGTGAAAATAGTACGTAAGCGCACCAGTGCGTTGACGAGCGATGTTCAGTTTCCACCTTTTTATTCATGTAATCCAGTGCTTGATAATGGTACTGATGTTCTTCAATCACTTAAATAGTATATTTTTATTGTTCTGAACGTATAGTATGCAAGAACATCTTGTTTTATTTGTGCGTTCACTGATCAACTCGTTCGTCTTATTAGGGTTTTTATACGGAAGCTATCGGTGTTCAATGGCTCGTAGATGCTGAACCGATTGAAGCTAACTGCCCGTGAGACATACAGACGTGTTAAGATGCCATGGAGGCTGCACCATTACCTTTTGTTAGTAATAAGTTTAATTTTGTATAACGCCAAGAAACCGATTGGCAGACTGTACAATTGGTTGAAATAGATCCGATGCCACTTTTGAGCAACACTGAGCACTCCTGTATTCTGATTGGTATCATGATGTTATCTGCGCAAGAATACGTTCAAAGACCATGTAACAAACAAAATTGCCAGCGCTACCAGTTCCGCAGAATTTTGATGCATAGTCTCGTCTTTTGGAGTGCGCACTTAAATAAATACTACAAATCGACACTCTTAAAATCAGAGTCAGCAGCCCAAGGTTTGATTACTTCAGCATGATCTACGAGGCTAGTACTACAAAGCACTAGGACATGAGCAACGACCGCAGAGCTGTGTATAAATGAAGGCTTATTTAAAGCATCTAACCTTTCCATACAGAGGCAAGGAGAAACAGGAAGCTAGAGATAAAGACCAAGTTAAGAAAACGCGAAAGCAGATGCCATGTCGTACACGGGCAGTTATGAATAAACCCGGCCAGGCCATCCCATTCCTTGCTAGGGCGATAGATGGCTAGCTTAAGCATGCTCCAACGTGCCTTTGGCATGAGAAGCCCGCTTAAATTCTGTCGAGATTGCTGATTACCGGATTTTGTCCCTGCGCATTTAATATAAAGAAGCACGTACATCAGCACGCCCTGGATGATTGCGGAAGCTTTACGTATTCAAAGGCACGCCAAATCACCAATCTGTCGCCATAACAAGCGCGATTTGGTTTTCCTCAAATATGCATAAGCGCCCAATTCTGATAGCACACCTGGCTCTCTACAAATCAGTGGACTTTCCTCGTTTTCCCCCGTTTTCGTGTTTTCTGCGGCATGACGTCGTCACATGCCTAAAATAAGCCTTAACTTGAAAGGCACTGCTATGCATAACTTTCTTTTTCCTGCCTGAGTCATATTGGTGGTGCTATTATCGCCAGTGTATTACGACTTGCCCATTCCATCATACTCGTTGCCAATAAAGAATTACCGCTGGATGCACGTCTCTACAGCCTTCATAGTGCAATATGTACACTGAGCATTAAAAGGCCTATCGAAGGGCATTTCCCCATAAGCGGCAACTTTACTGCAGTCGAGTAAGCTTCGCGAGGTGCCCTTCCCCAGATGTAACACAAGAACACAAAATATATACATCAGGGTTTCATAGCGCACGTAATTAGGCCATCGAATTTTTCTTTATACTATATTTAGGAGACGCGCAATCTTTAAGTTGCGCCGGTTCCCTCTTTTTTTTTTCGTCTCGGATGAAAAGAATTGATATTAAAAATATTAGAACCAGGGAGCACTGAACAACTCAAAGATGACCATAATAAAGAATTCACAGTTTAATTAATTAGGGTGTGCCGACCTAACGGCTGTTGACAGCACACGCCGCAAGTAACACACTGAAACGTAAAGTCAGCTCAGATGGACGCGCCACGGACAGTACAAACCCAAGCCGGTTTGCTGCTGGCAGGCTGGACTGCACAGTCCTATGTAATGCCCTGCTCTGCACACTATTCGGGCGGTTAACGTGAAGGTATATTGACGAATGCGCATCATATGAAAGGAACATGAAATTTCAGTGACATTACTGTCACTCAAAGACAGCGCGACCGCCTGGGTGTCTTCTCTGTTGCAACTAATAAAATATAAACTTTATGCTTGAACGCCACCAATATTATTAGGAAAACTCTTCTATTTCCTCACTTAAATTTCTGCGGCATTGAACTACTCATTTGCGAAGCTATATTTCACCTGTGCGGTGACCCTCCTTCCTTACAAAAGAAACAAAAGCGGCATTACGTGTCACACAAGCGCGCGCCATTTACCGGCTTTTGTTTTTGCCCCTCTCGCAAAAGCTGCTCTCTTCCGCCTATGCTCCAGAGCCTTGTCGCTTCGCATTTTCGCTAAAACCTATTCGACCGGCCCCACTGAGAGAAGAGCCACAGCTTTGCTATCGCATTAAAAACACAGCTTGGTTTGCCTTTAAGTTCCTGTGGCGATTTAACAGGACTAGTAAAGAACTTCGAGCTAGGCAAAAGGCTTCGATGAATAACGTCTCTGTTCACGAGTAGAGGTGCGCGATTCGTAAATTTTTAATTCTTTAGACCCAAGCAAATAGGGATCCAAAAGTAGCGGTAAATAACAGAATGGAGCATCGAATACTTTCCGAACAATTTCAGAAATCAAGAATATCTGGCGCGTCCAATAAGGAACAATGGTGCTCAAGCTAGATTCACAACGTTAGCAAGTTCTCCCTGTTACACTACATGTTGTAAAGCGGTGCATATTAAAAGTACAAGAAGAAGTCGTTCAAATAAACAGTTTACATGCCGATAACTCTTATGAAATTGCGATTGATCGTAGTACGTAAGGACGTCATGCTTCCTCATTGACGTAGCA
This sequence comes from Dermacentor andersoni, assembly GCF_023375885.2. Taxonomy (NCBI): domain Eukaryota; kingdom Metazoa; phylum Arthropoda; class Arachnida; order Ixodida; family Ixodidae; genus Dermacentor; species Dermacentor andersoni. The sequence continues at coordinate 128,311,652 of NC_092815.1, read as the reverse complement.
TGCGTCCTTGCATAACTTAACGTGCTTATTGTATATATATATATATATATATATATATATATATATATATATATATATATATATATATATATATATATATATATATATATATATATATATATTGTGGTCGTGGGAATGAGCTGTAACACATTTTACTCAAATTTTATCTTTCTTCGCTCAGACTTGATAACTGGAATCATGCGAAAGATATTTGAGAATTGTCGCATTTACGAACCGTGACTATTCGATTCGGTTGTCGAAGTGAACAAGGCAATAATATATTCGTTATTCGTAAGTCTCTAATATTCGCGCATCCCCTATTCGTGAGCTTCGTCGCTCGCTTTCAATGGATGACCTTATTGAAAAAGCGGGGCCTGCAAAAAACAATTTTAACTAAATCACTGGTTTCATTCATCCACTTCCGCCTGCACGGGCCATATCAAGCCAGAATTTTCGTAGTTGCTTCAGCGTTTTAGACGAGTACGCGACGCAGCGTGTTGTAGTAGTCTGCCTTTTGGCTTAGCAACGACAACACAACCGCCGCAGCTAAGCCTCGAACGTAAACTATAACGCAGCCTTAGGAATTCCTCCTGACTTCGCGAGCGAAACTGCTCGGCCTGGCGTTCTCGACTCCTCGCCTTCTTTGCCTGCCCTTTCATCTCTTTTTGCCCGGATGAAGCCAGGCAGGAATAAATAAATGAATAAATATATGCAGATGCCACGCGGTTCTGCGTAGCAATGGTAACGGATGGATATTGCAGCGTCCCGTCTAGTTCGTGTTTACTTTCTGGGCCAAGTGGGAAGAAAACGCGGTGGAAGCGGCTGTGAACGACTACGGAGGGAAGGATGCGGCTGGCTAGTGGAGGCCGAGAAAACAAATGGTGGTCAGCATTCTCGGAGCCGTTCTGCGTTTTGAAGTAGCCTGCTTCGGGGGAGAGGCCTGTGGAGGCTCCAGTGAGGCAATATATTGCATACATTTATGTAGGCGTACGAATTCGAGGATAAAAGCGCCAACCCACTTGCTTCGTTTCTCATTTCGCGGGCCATTTGCCGTGGCGCCAGCTTTCTTTCGCGGCCCTGTTGCACTTTGCTTCTCACAGCATTCTTTTCTTGCTTCGTCACCGGCGCGTTGTCACTTGATGGCTTGGTGAAACCGCGCCAGTGCTATCGTTGAATATGTGCAAATGGTCGAGCGTCTACTAGAGTGACTCGTTTCCTCTGTGAGAACGCCCTATGCGTTTTCTGCGTGAATACTTCTCCTAAATTAGCATACAGCCTGTTTTTAGTTTCTATTTGTTTCTGACAAGGGATGCAAAATGTTGTGGCGTGAGAACAATGCGGTTCCAGTTAGAGTATTTCCATTACACAGTTCGTCTTTATAGTATGGAAATCTAATATAAAAGAAACGGCACTGCGTTTCGCCTCACATTTCGGACCCTTATTTCCCGAAGCTTGCGGGAGGCACAAAATTTACTGCGAAAGGCTCCGTTACGAACACTGGCTGATATCAATTCTGCAGTTACAGTTCATCCCTATAGACATTATTTAAAGAGGTAATGAGTAGTATTTTTCTAGCTTTTTCATTTTATTGGTGATTATCGCGCGAATTTTCTTGTTCGAGACTATTTCTCAGTAAATATGGTCATTTGTCCTTCAATGTCATTTACCAGTCACAGTTGGCACAAAAATGATGTCTATACCGAGGACATAAAGTTGGAACTTCCCACGTAAAACAGTAGTAACTGTGGTGACGAAGCTGGTTTTCAATATGCAACACGAAAATTATTAGCGCATAAAGCTGAGTAGTGTCTTAAATTGCCAAAAATAAGCATGCACATGCTTTCATCTCTAAATATATACAAATGTAAATGCAAATGTAGAAACGTTTTTACAGATGACTTAGAGCTGGCGCGGAGTCACTAATTCAGTCAACAATTTTTCGTCGTGGGGTGGCCGACATTGGATTTGTAACCAACGTTTGCACTGTCATAATACATTGGGTGTCACAGCGAACGTTAGTCAAGCTGCTCAAATATGAAAATGGTTTAAGAAACAGGGTGCAACATAATGTTGAGCAAATCGAGAACAAGGTGAAAGCAGGAGCCAACGTTTCGACAAGTGGAATTCTTCAAGGCAACATTTGCTTTCCTCGCCACAGTATATATAGGTGGGGTTTTTCTAAAGGGGAGAGGGCGTGAGGTGGGTGGGTATGGAAACGAGTGAAGGTGTGATAGCGGCGAGGGGAGGAAACGGAAAACTGAGAGCGACACTTTACCGGAAGCCTACCGATAAGCAGCAATATTTCGACTACAACAGTCATCACCCGCGACATTGCAAGGAAGGAATTTTTGTCGGACAAGCAAAACGAATAAGAAAAATCTGAAGCGAACACCAGGATTATATCCACCACCTAAATTACCTTAAAACAAGGCTAGCAGAAAGAGACTATCCACAAGTTGCTCTCGATAGAGTTTCTGATGTTGCGTCAAGATTAGAGAGACAGTCGGAATTAGCGAAGAAACAGCCTACACCAGAATCTGACAGACCGCCGGCCTTTATAACAAAATAGTCTAATGCACTCGAAAACATAAACAGCATCCTCCGAAAATACCACCCAATATTATCAAGCAACGACCGTCTGAGAAAAGCGTTTCCCGATATACCAAGGGTTGCTTATCGCCGCAACAGGAACTTTAAAGACATGTTAGTGCACTCAAAAGTCAGCCAGCAGCATTCCTCCGTAATGAAAGCATGTTGTCGCCCCAGGTGCGAAGCCTGCAGACACCTTCAAAGTGACATTGAAATTAAAATCACCGCAAATAGTTATACACTGGAAGTCAAATCTAGCTTCACTTGTACAAGTTCGGATGTTATTTATATGCTTGAATGTTCCTTCTGTAAGAAACAATATATCGGTGAAACGGGACAATCAATGAACGTCAGATTAAACGGACATCGCGCGGACACAGCTAAATAGCTTCCCAATGCCGTCGCCGAACATTTCAACCAACCAGGTCATAACTTTGATGAACTTAAACTCTATATCTTACAGGAAAATTTCTGTTCTAAACGAAAAAGAAAGTACAGAGAATCATATCTTATCCCTAAGTTCAATACATTGCAACCAATAGGCATAAACGTTTCAAAGGGACATGTTCCTATGGGTGGGCAGTGCAACCTGGACGAAGGACGAGAGGCAGAACACAACACGAGCGCAGACTTACTTAATTTCAGACGTCTTAATTTCAAAGGGAGCTTTACAATCTATTCGCTATGCTAAATTTCAAGCTATAGGCAACAACATTTAGTTTGGTTTCTTAGCATTCCTTTTTTTCTTTCTTTTTTTCTTCTTCTTTCAGTTTTTTTCCCCTCTTATTTATGTATTTATACAATTTCAGTATTTTCTTTTCTTTTCTTTTTTTTCAAGAGCACCTGTTTCTCCCGCTCCTTGTATTATATCTTTCAGAGACACGATAGTCACGACCACCAGCAAAACAGGTAATAGAGGGCTGCTGTGCATGCCGTTGACACGCCGGCTATACATGGGCGTTGACACGTGGTTGACAAACGGCCGTGTCCCTGTCCTTGTGCACAGCACTCCTTTATTCTCAATTCGACACCCTCGCCGCTAACACACCTTCACTCGTTTCAACACCCATCCACATTACGCCCCCTCCCCTTTAGAAGAACCCCACCTATATATACTGTGGCGAGGAAAGTATATGTCGTCTTGAATAACAAGTCCACTTGTCGAAACGTTGGCTCCTGCTTTCACCTTATTCCCGTTTTGCTCATCGTCTAGAATTTCTATCTCCCGCCTTCTCCGTATTTCCGCGGTGCAACATAGCATTTTAAGACCTAAGGTGTTCAATTGTCGGAACGCTGTCGGCCAAACACTGTTGTACTTATAATTGTATCTCCCACTGTATTTTTCAAATGGTAAGATTCTTTGTCGTTGAGCAGCTTGCCTAACGTTAGCTATGACACGAGGTGCAAAGCAATCGCTCGATTAGTCACGTGTAGAGCAAAGAATGAGTGAGGCCGACGAAAGCAACCTGTCTCCAATATCGCTATAACTTGTAAGCGAATGTGAAAAAGAAATGTATACTCAAACTCACAATCGTCCATAACGACACCTCAAAAATAGTTTAAGAAAGACTAGGAGGCTCAACTTCATAATACTTTGGTGGCTATACCGACATTGGGTTCAGAGCTTCAGCAAAGCCGAGAGGTTAACGTGCCGCAACAGTATGATCTGCCCCATTATACAGGACAACACATAAAACTTCTGCACGCCGTTTCACCAACTCGGTGCATTGTAAATATAGCTGGGTCTGGCGTGAGCCCATCGGTAACGAAAGCAGGCAGCATGCTCCACAAAACAGAGCAATCCTCTCCCATTGTGCGCTATTGTAATCTTTCTGTGAAACTTCCATACAGCCAGTGCTCATAGATGGACAATGGAAGGCACTTTCATCTAGCATCGTTTCGTGTTTGCCGGACGCCACCATGGTTTGCTACCACTACACTGCAAGTATTCGGTTAGATGGCGCATATACGACTGCACGCAAGAGTAGAACGGCCACAAAACTGGCGCAAAGATCGAAGAAAGAAACAAATAATAGGTGAAAGAGGTAGGGAGGGAGGTAAGTTAACAGAAAAGTAACAATAGGAAAAGGCACGGCCACAACGCAACAAAGCGAAAGAAAAGAAATGACCATCGAAGAACACGTGAGTTGGCCTGCCTGTGCAGCAATAGAGTTTCTAAGCTGTAGTGTACTTGGTTTCATTCAAACCTTCAGCTAGGAGAGTAATGTTATACTGAAATGAAAGAGGCGATAACCTCGACAATGTGTTTGTTCCCACGCCACCAGTATCCATTACATTTGCGCGCACGTACTGTACCTATGTATAGTTCTCAAATTATATGTACAAAAATCATGAATATCACGCAGAATCATTTCACAGTTTTGGTCGAAGGGTATGCTGATAGAAGAGAATGACCTGTTCATGTTGTGTTGTTGGTGGTGGTGATAGTAAACGGTATTAAGGATTTCCGCGACGCTCGGTAAAGGTCGAGTAACAAACAAAACAGTATTGCCAGCCCAAAATCTGTGTGTTCGCTTCATTAGTACTAATGGCTAGGAAAAGGAACTTTGTCAGCCACTCGACTGTAGCGCGAAGCTACTAAGGGAATCCATATGCGTTTCTCAGAAAGAATGATTCGCGTTTGACAAAAAAGTGTTTGTTCTGGTCCGGGGATCAAACCCCCGGCCAACGCCTTTCCTTGGCGGTCTGGCTTCCACCTGAGTTAGCTAACTGAGGACGAAATAATCAGCAACCCTAGGCACGGGCGCACTGAGTTTGACATATCAGCTATGCGGAAAGCCGCATGGTGGAAGAACGTTCATGAAATAATAATTGTCGTCTACCTGGCTGTGGACAGCCATGCATGAGGCATGAATTCAATGCGAGTACTTTTTACGTGTGACGCAAAAGAACAGAACTGAGAAAGAGAAAAAAAGGAAGAAAGAGAGGGACAGAATGAGCTAACGATAAACTCTTGGGAACAAGGTCTAAAGATGGCGATGACGACCAAGGACAGCAGCCTGAAGAGAGGGTACACTCGAGTGTGGCCATTTGTCCGATTAGCGATCTGGGAACTTCAATGCGGTGAAATTGTAATCAGGCCTCCGTCTGGGGCCTAATGAAGTGCTTTGTATATATATATATATATATATATATATATATATATATATATATATAGGACGATTAAAATTTTATCAGAAAAGGCCGTGTACAGCACCACTGCAAGGAGGACGACAGCAATATCGAACCAATAAAAGCAACACTAAAAAAGGAACAGCGCGATGCGACAAAAGCGTAATAGCAAGCGGCTCGAGACAATAGACTGCGGAGTCCTAAATCCCGGTGGTCTTCCATGTAAAAGAAAGTACTCAACATGGTAGACAACACTCGAAGTACGCAGGGCGGTGCTTTGTTGAATTGTACTGTCTACATAAATAATAGATCTGAGAGAGTGAAAGTTAGTGTGCAGAGAACAGTAAGCATTGTCGTGGAGAGTTCGCTGTTGGATTGGCGAGCACATGATCCTGAGAACAAAAAACAGACCAAGAAAAAGGACAAGGAAGAGCGTTAGGCACGATTCTTGTCCCGTTTCTCGTGCTGTTTTCTTTTTTTTTTTACTTTACCGTGGTCGCGGAGAAGAAAGCAAGTGAACTGAACGACAATGGGGAGCGCCATATCAATTACGTGATATATGCGAGGGTGTGTGTGGGTGTGTGCGAGTGGATTCCCTGTAATGAAGCCGAACATTCTAGATAAATTTTTGTCAGAAGGTAAGGCAAAAAAAAAGAATGGCACGCTTTTAAAAGCCTTCTGGCAAACGTTGCCATTGAAATGAATGGGCACCGAAGAAGTGCGAAGTAGATGAACGCAAAGTCGCTTTTAAGCATATAAGGTTATTCATAGGTAAGTAAACAAGTGGGATATTTCTTCCAGGCTTCTGGAGTTCACACAGTCTAGCTTGTCCACACATACGTTTCCTTGGTTTGAGGAGGAGGAAGAGCAAAGAGGGAAAGCAGGGAGAGATGGGCATGTGGCTGCCGCTAAGCGTAGAAAATTCGCATCCATGGCACGGTTGCGGCATTTTTCTCAGGACCACATAGGCGGGGATACGAAGAATTCTCCTACTGATATAATGGCTGTTAAATGTCTTTGCTTTAAACTAACTCTTTTTTTTTATTTGTATGGCAATAGGAGCTGCAGCTCGAAAATGGCTTTGCTTTGTCCGTCTGCCCGTCTTATTCGCGCATGCTTTCCTTAAACGATCTTCACCGCGCCTTCATCGTCGGACCACCTTCTAATCCTGAGCTTTACCTTCCCAATAAAAAAGAAAAAACACGAATATGCGGAAACCATATACAATGATTACCAACGTAAGCGAATAGTCTAAAGTTTCTGTAAAGCTATTCGCTTTATTCAAGCAGTTAAACACTTGAAGACATATATTTGCCACAGTGAGGATATGAGGTAGAGCATGGCGTAATTACCTGGAGAACAGAGCCGTTAACCAGTGCATCTGCAGCGGTAGAATGAAGTTTAGTGTTTGACGGAAGCCCATCTGGTCGGCATGAAACATGGTTAAAAGGTAAACAAAAACCCGGGGCACTACGCCGTCCAAATAAAGATTTAAAAGAAAAAAAGACGTTTCGGCTCCCACACGGGAACAAGGCTTCCGTGTGGGAGCCGAAACGTCCTCTTTTCTTATAAATCTTTATTTGGTCGGCGTAGTGCCCCGGGTTTTTGTTTACCTTTTAACCACGTAGCGGTAGAATGTAATACGAGGCTGTATATATACATACAAGCCGATTCGTAAATAGGTGTGTTCTGTCCAGCGCTGCGAGCGCCGGCGCGGAAGGATAGCCACTGCTCCCGCAGTCACCACAGAGGGAGAGGGCGGCGCGATAAGGGGAAGGTCGTCCGTCCCGAACTGGCCACCACAGCATGTCAACCCTCGGACGCCCCAAAAGCTCTTGCGTAACAGCAAGTGGTTCACAGAGAGATATAATAGTAGGCTTTCGCGGGCCGAGCGTGCCCCGCAGATCGGTCGCACGAAACCACGCACGCTTTGCATCGGCGGCTTTGTATCGCCGGTGAAAGCCTCATCCCCCCCCCAGTCCCCCGACCAACGACCGCCAACCACCACGAAGACGAGCGAAAGAGCCCGAAAAAGCAATTCTCTTTAAAATAAAAATGTCCCGCTGCGACCAATCAAGCTCATGCCTCGTGCGCAAATGAACAGTGGTTATTCAGGGCTGCTAAGCACTGAGCTATGTGGAAGCATTTGTGATTGCGAATTTTTCCCGGTGTTTGTACAGTATAGTGACTCAGACGACGATCGCGCCTAGGCACGTATATCGGAGGCCGAAGGGGCCAATCCTGTGGCTGACAAAAACGACGTTGTGCCCATCGCGTTGAACTTTTTGAGAACATTGTGGTATGCGCCGTAACTAATAGCCCGTTGCTCTTATTAGAAAAAATATTGCAAGAGCCCGTGAAATTACTAAGGTCGACTCCCCCCCATCACCCCTTTTTCTTTTTTGCGCTATTGTGTGCACAAACTCCTCGGTAACATTTTCTTTCTTTCGTCCAATGGTACTCTATTGGGAACATTCACTCTACAATGTTGTTGCTTTCATGCTTTGATCTTATGAAACAAAATACCAGCCTTGTCACGTGCATGATAAACATACATACATTAAGTTTCAACAGAACTATTTGGTGTTCTAGTTGGTGTTTGCTGAAGGAAATATTTTTCGCCGAAAACTGTCACATACAGAAGAAAGACACATACATGACACCGGTGGCCGCCTCTGCCGTCGTCTATGTTTCCTCCTTGTGTCTTAATTTGTAGAAAATAAAATAAAAAACTTTAAGCAAACTGGAATGCTTCTTTGGGGCACATAATTTTTACGAGCCCGTTACATAGGATAAAACTCGGCAAGGCATCGTCACGGAGTATGGGAATTTACGTGCCTCCAATGAAAGATGGGAGGCTGATCCTGCTCAGCGTTCGGGCAAGAATAAATCTAAATGTTCTCGGTTTAGTAGACAGGCCGTAAGGATTGCAAAGCGAGAGAAAGAGAGCTCATCTGGTCAGCGGCAGCGTAAATGTGCGATGCCGGCTGGGAAATCTCCGCCGTTGTCGTCTGGCGGCGAGCCCGCCCTCCATGCAATCAAAGTTTCGGTGGCTCACCTTGTTAGTGGCATCTGTTCGCACGTCGTGTTTCGCTGTCTCGTGCGCCAGATTTGCATGCCAAGGAGGTTTTCCAGCTGAAGCTCGCGTCTGTTTTGTAAACCACAATATGATATAAGCACCAAATAAAATCAATAAAATACGGCATGCAGGAGCGCTACGATGAATTCACAGTAAGATTGCACAAAAAAGTTGTGGTATAACACTGAAAGCAACGCAGTCAAAGTGTGGCGACATAGTGAGGCTCAAAGCTTCCAAGGGGAGGGCGCAGCTCAGGGTCTAGGCGCAGGGTGCGCGCCTGGCCTACAATCTCGTAGCACCGAGCGGCGCTCCGGAGCAAAACCCATTCTGGCGCGAGTCTTTTGTTCGAGGCTGGACAAAGGGTTATGTGGTTTACATATAGAAACGAATAGGCGTGCCCAACCCGAGACTGGCTGCAATAGGGTGGCAGGTGCGTTATCCTAGTATTTCGCACGGACGCGCACTTCTGTCTTCCGCGAACACTGGCGCGCCAAAACAAAAGGAAATGTATTGTTGAACTGCTTGTGCGAGATGACACAACTTGTACAACTAACCGATGGGCGTGTACCTACGGTATTTCCATGTTCTCTAAAGCTTTATACAAAAAGAAAGTTTCATTTCTCTTTTGACTTCATTTGTTTCTTCCTTAAGGTCCAAGAGGTAATACGAAAAAGGAAGGGGGGAAGGAGGGCGGGCATAGAGGCGTAAACACTAGCTAATTAGAGAATAGAAAATATGACTGAAATATGTGATCAAACAGCTATGAGAAAATGGAATATAAAGCATATTTAAGAAAGTAAATTTAGGTTCCAGTTAAATACAGGAGGTAAAACAGCAGTAAATGGTTAATATTACGGGTAGGAAATGCATGTCATATCACAAAGAAGAAAAAAATAATTATTATAGAAAGATGAATAAACAATATGGTAAAACGATAACAAGGAATATCGTCAGGAATGTATGCATTAGACCTAGTTACAAGTTTTGTGTGACGTATCTGTTCATGAGTGGGGCGTTGGTTTATGCGAAGTGAACAGAGAGCGTATCGCGATTCTTCTTCTTTTTCGATTCATGCGCGAAACTATGCCATCGGAGAGGGAATTACACAGCACTACGGCGGTGAGGAAAACAAGAAAAAGCTCATACATTGCGCGTGAGCGTTTACACGAGCTTTTGTCAGGCTATAGTTAGAGCCAGAGGATACCCGAGATGGTGGTCTCACCAGCACATGGCGCGATTCAAGGTCATAGTGAAAAGAATGAAGCAAGGAGAGGCCGCAGAGGCACGACATGCCACGTCGCGACGCCAACGAACGCAGGCCGAGTGATTGTTTTAGTGTCGCAATGCTGACGTAAGTCGAGTATTGAGAACGGTTGAAGTGAGTGCCTTGGTTTTAGATTGATTCTGTAGGTGCGCGATTAGATGATACCATCATGCGTGCCAAATGAAACGCATAATTTTCGACAGCCCTATCTTTAGTGGTCACCCTTAAATACTTTTACACTGTCTTTCTCGGCGTGTTGCTGAAACTGTTTGATGGAAGTTTGCCATGTCCACAGAGAAGAGGTATAGGTGACCAATCTAAATCCTGGAATGTGTGGAGAAAGCTTGCGTTTGCCTCAGTGGTATTCAAGTTTACGACGGTGCTTTAAAGGTAAACCGCCAGATAATTTGAAATATTTGCTAGTACCAAGTGTATGTAAACATTCTTGCCAACGTTTCTGTTTTCAGAAAATGTTTACGCGATGACGACCACGAAAGACGGTTTAGGAGTTATTCGTAAACCAAGGCTCCTATACGTCAAGTTCTCACAGAAGAGCTGCGAACGTTGGCGCAAGTAAGCCAAGCGGTATGGCAATCACTGTTTGCAAGACTGCATAGCCAGCTGTGTGATGCTCTACCAACTGAGCTACCACGGCGCCGTTCGCCCGTCCGCTTTCTTGGGTGTTTATGTTTTAGTACTAGAACTAAGCCCGGGAGTGTTAGCCAGCGCCAGCACTCACAAACTTTGGCGGCGGGTGTGGAGCATTCTTTCTGCCGCAGGTGTCGCGAGTACGTGATTTTTTTTTTAGCGAACGCAACTGGTCAGTAAACCCACATATGCTACCTGATGGCATTTATGTTGCCGGATTCAAGACCCTCGTTATGTAATGAACGAGAAGAAACCCAAGAAAGCGGATGCGGAAACGGCGCCGCGGTAGCTCAATTTCTAGCGTACTGCGAAGACGTGGGATGGTTCGCCACCTGCGGCAAGTTGTTTTTTTCATCCACTTTTATTGCCATTAACTTCGCATTTCTTTAAGTCAGTAAGTACAAGTAATTTCGCCTGTGTTGGTGTTGGTGTCATTGTTTGTCGGCTGCTTATGATATAAGGCATAATAATTGGGCCCCTCGATTAACCGCCTTTCCTCTCGGTCAGACATATGTATTGCGTTGCGCTTGTAAGGAACCTCTTTATTCCAGCCGAGCTCGTGCTACTGCCACGAGGATCAAACTGTGTGGCTGCCGATGAAATATGGAGATGAAGAAGATGTACAATGAATGATATATATAGATGCAGCTGACAGTCAGGCATGTGTTGCGCTCACACCATACTATATATATATATACACACACATATACTCAGTGTCGGCTCAAAGATGTCTCTAAGTACACCACCCTGTTAATGAAATTACAGATTAAATTTTAGAAGATTCTCTAATTCACGCCATCTTCACTGATTTAACCCTTCGGTATGTGCTACTGTGTGTGTGCCCATTCTTGGACAACAATCAAGAATGAGTCTCTGTCCTACGAGACGTAGGGGATCCTTCAGTGTTGCTTGATGCTTCCCGAGCTTTACCGCGCATGTACCTGCGATCCCCGTTCTCGCCTCGACAAGCACCGTAAATTGTCTTCGTCCTCGTGACGTCACTGCGCACACGTCTCACACTGTGTATGCGCCTGACTTGGAGTTGGTATTTTGGCATCACTTCTGAACGGCGTAAAAAAAAAACCTGCACGAGAATAGAACTCTGATTTTTGTGATGGATGAGCATAACCATTGCAGGGGTGCATAGGACGAAAGAAAACTGTGCGCATGGGGGTTAGCTGCAATGCATTTAAATAACCACTTCACTGCAGCTGTACTTCAGAAATATTCGAAAATGTGTGGTTCATCTGCAAAATTATTATTATTATTGTTATTATTAGTATTATTAATCCTACTTTAAGTGCACTGTTATATATTGGGCAGTTAATAGAGGTAACACGCACAAAGCCGTCCTTGCGCGGACCATTATGTAATAAAGATTTTACACGCGCAGAGCTGGCGCCAAGAGGGTCAACAGGGAAGAAACCAATGCACATGTTAGACAGCAGTAAAGAAGGCAGGGGCAAACAAGTATCAGAATTCTCGAGAACAAGAAAACTGTTTTATAGCTGAGTAAGCATAGCGCGCAAACACTTGTCAACAAAGGCGCGAAATCGAGCGAGCGCGCGTGCGGCCGCAGGCTGGTTCGCGAGGCGGCGCGGATTTGTAGCGTGCGCGTCAAAAGTCTCGCGTGCTCAGGAAAACAAAGCAAAGCAGCAGGGCTTACAGTGGCCAAGCAACAGATGAATAAGAGAGAGAGATAGAGAGAAAGGGAGAGGGTAAGCGAAAGAAATCTCCGTGCAGTGTCGCTCACGAGCGGAATTCAATTCGGCGCCACGATTCAGTTTTCCGGAAAGCTGAAGAGATCGACCGTGGCCGCCGGCCTTCCCGGATGCTACTATATACACGCAAGTCGCCGAGGCACTTCCGTGGCCAAACACTATGCGCACTCCGTCCTGTAGTTATTCATTTATTTTTGTCCAATTTTAGTTTTTCTTGCCGGACAGTTTCGGCGAATACATTTTTTTATCCTTTATTGATTATTTCCCGCACGCTGCTGTTTTGTCTTCTTTGTCTTGTTTTTTACGATTGCCTGGTTTTCCTCGAGTAAAAGCTGGCGCGCGCGCGCTTTTTGTATGCTTGACCGGCATCGACAGCTGCAAGCCCAACAATGGAGATGAGAAAACGGAATTTGACGTCGATTCAAGGAAAAGGACGAGAAGAAAAACACACAGGAAATTAAAGACAAAGCAAAGTAAAGAACCTTGCTAAGAGGGTAAAGAAGAATTCATTATTACGACATCTGGACGCGCTTTTTTGCTGGCTGGTGATGATGAGGAACAAACTTTATTGAAGCGCACCCCCGATTCACGTACATTACACGAAGGGGTATAGGTCAATCGCAGGTTACAAAGTGGTAGCGGTCGTGGGTCCTGCTTGGCAGCAACTGAGGCGAAAAACGCCTGTGAAAATTGAGTACGACGAATAAACAAAATTGGAAAGAAAAAGAAATACTAAGAGTGTTAGAACACGTTTGGCTCAAACGCACTACCGAAACGAATTTTCGAACTGAACCAATCCAAGAAATAAAGAGAATGAAAAGCTATCTGCTTTAAATATAAGACATTATAGAGGATATTTTGGTGTTTCGAAAAAATGAGCATATACGCGGAGAAAAAAACGAAGGTTCAGAAAACTCTATTTTGACTGCTTGTTTCCTTCGGGGCACGCAGCAATATTTAGAAATCTGTTAGACGGAAGATTGTAGAACTGCATGAAACGTGAAAGTTCGCCATGAAGAATGTCTAGTTCCCTTGCAATGAGCTTTTCAAACATGCGTCTTTGTCTAAGGCAGGCATGGAACCCCTTACATTGAGTCATTCGAAAAGATCGCCAACCGCAACCCAAAATAAAATAATGTGCTTGGCCTATTATAAAAAAATTACAATGTTCCCATGTTAGAAGAAAAAATAAAAAAATAAAAGAATAAACCTAGAGTGCGGATCATGCCATGAAGTTGAGGTGTTTGGTTCACCCTGCAGCGGAAGTCGTATATTGTGTCAGAAAAAAAAAAGGAAACAATATGGCAGGAGTTAGTTTCTAAAACGGCGACGAGTGACGCATTGTGTCAACCACCAATTTGTTTATTTATTTTTTTCATTTGTCTCGAATGACTGGGAATATTTTCAAGAAATTCTCATCCTGACTAATTCTCATCTCAGTAGTGCTTTCACCCATATAGAAGTGAAATGCAGTTGCAGAAAGCGGGTGGGGCTTCCAACCTCTTCACGTCATCTCTTAGCTCAGTCCTTCTATTCAAAGAATGAGGCGCTTCGAGAACTACAGACGCTGCACCAGTCAGTGACGCTGCTGTCAAACAGGCGCATCCAAATGAGAAAGCAATTTCCAGAGGCCCTTCGCCACCACCAGCAGAATAAAGTTCCTGCACCATAACAGCCGATATGACAGTGGAGAAGCCGCTGCTTTCTGAGAAGCATCTCCTTATGTTTTGTTATCTGTCATGTCTTCTGTCATTGAGTTTAGGCCTGAAGTTTTTTTTCTTCGGCATAGTTTGTGCTGTTGCCTTAAGTTCGACAAACGCCTTCAAACTTTCGTTCTGAATTCGTGTTGCCGTTTTCATTTTTCGTTTGCAATTCTCATGAAACTTTCGCACGCCTTACTGCTTTGTACTTTTTAAATCAACTAAATGAGACGCTACAGACCTATTGCCAAGTCTCCGCCAGAACAAAGGATCACTCAAATAAAACGGGCTTCCTATGAAATTAAAAGAGAAACGCTGCTTCTTAAGGAACAATTATCGCGCACAATCTCTGCTGCTTCCTTTGCGGCATAAAGAACAAAATGAAGCTCAGAAGAAGGCCCTGGTTCTCTCGTCTTTAGAGAAATGAACCACAGAATGATTATGCGCTTTATTGCTGCTTTCTTATTTTTTTCACATCTCTTATGCCATATTCCTGAATAGTCTCTGTAAGCGCCTCATTCTCAAATAATTTTTTCAGCGCGAGAAGCGAGAAGCACGACAAAGACACTTACACGGGCAGCGTTGTCGGTGAGCGTTTCTTTGTCATGTTTTTCGTTGCTTGCTCTGAAAGAGTTCTTTGAAGATGAATCAATATCCACTAGCCTGACTTTTTCTTTGTGGTAGTACCGTTGCCCATTCTCATGAAATCAAGCGCTCGACCGTAGCAATATGCGCTGGGCATTGTTGATAAGCTATACTTTTTTTTCAATATTCCCTGCTCTTTGTAGAGGTATATAATGAACATCGTCTGTTAGAGTTTAACTAATATCACGTGACGGTGCCTATATTCCGTCAAAGAGCATTCATTCGCATCCCAAGGTGTCCCTCAATTCCACGCAAACGCCAGTTTTCACTAGGTTGGTCGAAAATAAACGCACTGAGTAATAAAGGACACTTATGCAGAGAGAACTTTCGGAAAGGGAGGTTCAAAACCCTTCAGCCCAATAAGTACATTTCTCCTTCTACCCCTTTTTTCCGATGTTAAAGAACTAAGCTAGAAAAAAATAACGTCATCGTCGCGAAGCTGTCTTAAATCTTAGTACGGAGTCTATCTTGCCAAGACCGTAGGAGAAAGCGAAGTGGTCTTCATTTACAATTGTTGTCACGTACCGCAAATAATCCTTTGAGAGGAGCCGTTGAATCATTTTGCAAAGCCCCGAAGCAAGTGATCACTCTAGAAGAGTGATCACTGGCACTGGAAATAGGCTAGTACTCAAGGGAAGAGCGACTTCCCACATCAACGGCATTCAGCGCTAAGTTATCTGGGAGGGCTTTCTTTGGCGAGCACCACGATAGCAAAGTGAACGCGAGTAAAAAAAAGAATATCTTCGAAGAAAAGGGGCTTAACCTGCACCGCCCATGCGGCTTCTTTTCTCCTAGTGCAGTGCAAACACCAGCTAGAATTTAGGGTATAAGTCAATCGACCAGTAGTTTCCGCTGCCACCCTTCCGAGCTTGCTTGTTTGCTTGCTTCCTATACTACGGCGCACAACCACTATGGGGAATTGGCCCCCGACTAAGCCGACTTCCATCCGAAAAAAAAAAAAAAAGTCTTTACTGGTGGTTTTCTTCTTGCCCTCTTTGTAATGCGCACATGCTGCTCCTTTCAATATGCCTACGGCATTCTCGCGTTGCGTCTTCCTTTGATTGCCTTGGAACGTGATGCCTTTTAAAAGGCTGTTTGTCAATTCAGAAATAAGCAGCTGGACGTAGCGCACTGTTATTTCCTCGTTTATATCACCTTTGTTGCGCTGAAACAACACGTATACGTCGTCTCGTCCTCACGAGGATAAAAAAAAAACACACACACATGTGCGAAAACACGCGTAACTGCGTCATATGTGTCACTCAGTGTCACACTTTTTGTTACACGCCACATACAACGGTTGCCAGGGCAACGTAGAGGAGCCCCCCATTGAGGCTTTCCCACAGCTGACTGCAGCGTCAAAACACGAAGCTTGCACACGGCCTATATCTGGCCGGGGGAAACAAAGTGAGAGGGCTGCGACTTTCGTCGCAACTTGCGCTCAGTAATCAGCAGTTTCCGCACGATCTTGGCGCATAAAAAAATTTTCCATTTTTGAACTGCAAGTCAAGATTCTGCGAACAAACGACTTTCCTAAATTAGGTGCTTCTCTTATCCTTCTAATATTAATTCAGTCAGCCGTCGTTGAGCCCATGGGAATGCACACAACCAATGTTTTCATCTTGGCACGAGGTGAAGGAGTTTGCTGATCGTGCATCCTCCTTGGGAATTCTCCACGGTGTTCCGCAACACGCTGGACCCGCCAGAATACAGTTCTTCCCTGTAGAGAATACTTTCCACGGGTGCTTTGGAACGTTTGATGTTTCTACGCACCATTCTCGTCCAATGCCGCAACAAATCTGGTTTTTCATTTCTTGTTCGGTTTGTTGGTAGACCTCCATTTCGACAAAGGTTAATACTAAATTCTACAAAAAGCGCTCGCATAAAATTGCAACTTGTCATGAGGCAGTGCGGCTCGTCAAAAAATTGAACCAGATCCATTCAAGTGGATTGGGCGAGAGAGTGGTGCGGGTAGACCTTTTCCCGCGCATAAATTTGTTACATTGACACCTCGCACGTTCAGACTATAGATACGTGATGTTATATACACGGTGAAAAGTAGGCGAAACTCGCGTGCTTTCGGCAACCGAACTTATTATACATCGCTAGCTCACGTGTGGTCTCATTGCCAGCTGTTTCAGAGTAAATTGGGCTATCATGAAGTAAAGCCTTGGCGATTGAGCTATACAATAACAACGCTGGCAAACAGAGAAGTCAAACACAACGTGTGCTCCCTGCTTACTATTAGACAGCGCTTGCGTTTGTATTGGCAAGCGGTAGCGACACTCACGAACACAGTAGCAGAACTGTTAATGGTGTAACTGGTGTTATTGGGCGAACTTGTGCCCAGAAAAACAGGCCTCACTCAAAGCACAACGATAGCGGCGAGCACAGTAGGCAATCGTCGAAAATCTGAGCTGTGCGGCAAGCGCGTCAGCTTTAATAGATGAGTCATCGAATATTCCAGAATAATCGATAGTGCCCGCGTGTATGTATATATACATATTCTTGGGCCACAGCCCAAAATAAATCAGTTGGAAGTGCCGCCCGTGTTGTCTTGATGTGTCTTCCTTTTGTCAGTGTTCAATTGCGGCAAAAAACATGTCTTTTAGCAAGCACCAACTAGGCCACAAGCAGTTCTGTTCCTCCAGAAACTACTACACTATTCGCGTTGCGCATACGGCCAGATTACGCAAGGTTCGGTGGCAATAGACAAAAGATAGAACTATTGATAACATTCGAGAAACTTCGATAGATGTAGGTGAGTCCTGCGTTCAGCGATAACATTTAACCTTTGTTAGCTTGTGAAATAGGGGTCGCCCGAGAAAGATAAACAAGTTCACAAGTTCACATGTGAGTATGTGCTTGTTTTTTCTTTGATTTTTCATGTTACTTTTAATCTGCAGGAATTATTGAGTGCGAATATAGCGCAATATAAGCCCAGCTTTCCCCGACACAATCACGAATGAAATATATTGATGTATGGTCCTATATTATTGCTTGTCAAGATTCTTAGTGGTAGTAGTCACCGGAAATTATGCCATAATTTCCTATAGGCTCAAGCTAGCTAAATGTGCCGAGTTTATTTATTTTAATTGATCTATTTAAGCACTATAGTTGCAATCAACGAATGAGAGTCGATGAGCGCCCAAGGCAAGTCTACTTAATAGGATTCCCCCAAGTATGAACAGTCTTCAGACATTCGTCCGCAAAATACACAACAAAACATTTGTTTCACGTAGTTTTCCATCACATGGGTTAAAGAAGATTTGTCACCGCATTTGGCTTGTTCTGTTTGTTAGAGATGACAAACGATAGCGGTATAAAAGCGACGTCTGCATCGTTTCAGAGCGATAGCACTGAGCCTTGTTGAGAGAAAAAGCCTGAATTTGTAACTGATAAAAACGAGCATATAATTAAAGGCTCCCAGGATGAAAACGAACGCTACACATCAGTATATAGCATGTGCTGCTGTCATGGGATAGTTTGGCGTTGAGGTTGTTACATATAAACGTACTCTGCACAATGAGGTTCCAACACCCACGACCACCAGGTGTATCCCCTATAAACAAACGCGTTTGATTAGTTAAGGACAGTTTAGCAGTAGCACTACTTTATATATTCGGGTTTTTAGCTTGCCTGTGGAGACATTTGCTAAAAGACAAGTATACGTTATCCTGCTTTTCGTTATGTAAAATTTACCTGGTAACCATTATTTTATTGTTCCAGCAAATATATGAGCGTAGTAGTCGAATAAATGCAAGTCTGTTATTAATATGCTTTCTCATATGAAAAAGCGGGACCGCGAAGCAAGAGCTAACGGTAATGCGTGCTCTTGCAGCACATTCTGTCACGCGCAGGGCGCCAAATGATTTCATTCTTCGCCATTCCCATAATAGCAGGCTATAGGCTCACCGCACCTTAAGAATGCAATAAAGAAGTTACTGCCTCTTTCCCTGTTTTACAGTTGACGGAGTGCCGACAGCAACAACTGATACATATATTTTTTTTCAGCTCAAAACATTGATTGTCCTCAAACTAGTACGTAGTGCTAGTGCACAGTAGCTCTTACCACGTGTCGATAAATTCTTATCATAATCGCATCTTATTACCGCTGTTTTCGCATGTCTTTATGCGTTTCACCACTTTAACACCATGGCTTCTGTTGTGCGCACTCCAACGGAACCAAGTATTGACGTTATGTGAATAAAGTTAACTACACGAAGAAGCTCGGAAAGTATGGCCTCCGGCTCCTCACTACTGAACTGTCTCACGCGTCGGCAATTTCAGTATACTCGAGGCTAGGGAGAAGGCTGTCGGCATAGTCACTGCAAAGTTCATTCCGTGCCCTGAAGAATGAAAAGACCTGCCGCAGAGCTACTTTCCATTAAAGCTCTAGCTCAGCAGGTTCAGGTCGCACTACTTGAAACTGTGCGAAAAGTTTCACCTAGCTTTCCTCGATTTGCGATAAGGTAAAATCAAGTGAGTTTGGTCGGAGAGTGCTCCGGGCTCTCTTTCATGCGATCGGTGCGTTTTGCGATAGAAAACGTTTCTGGAGAACGGAAATTGCGTATTGAGCGCTGAAGAAACGATAGCAGTCGTTGGCCATTAACTGAAAGCGTATCCTTGTTTCGAAATGGCGATCGGAGGAAGTGATCGAAAGTGCACCATTCGCAACTGCGTAGTAGCCAGCTTAGCGTCTTTACGGACGAACCTACTCTGCAGTTTACCGTGTTGTCAACAGTAACCCGGCACTGATTGATGCTTGTCCCAAACAACTTCGTCCTCGCACCTTCTGGCCAAGTTAAATGTTCCAAGCGCGGAATTTATCACGAGAGACACTCGAACTATCAAGGATTGCAGTTCCGAAGCCGTCCTCGTTGATTTTATTATCATAAACGCTAATCTTGCACGTCCATTAAAGCGAAATTGCCACAAAGTACTCCAGCAGTCATCTGTCGAATAAAGTGGCTGACCACTGGCCGTGAAACATTACTGACGTGAGTTGGCCATTGCCACTTCGCCGATGGATTGATCCTGCCCTAATATAAATCGTTTCGGATGCAAGATGGCAGAACTACGCTACAATTTGTCCACTATTTGCCAGACCTTCGCAGGGATATGAAATAAACAATATATATATAGACACAATGAGGAACAAGCTGTCGCTATACAAGGAGACGTACATCCCTCAGAAAGGTAAAGGGAACATGAAGCAGAAAGGTGTCGTATACAAATGCTCACGCACGAACGTTGACGACCACCGTTAACGATAATAACAATAAAAGAAAGTGGCTCCATAACGGGAATCCGCAGTCATAAATGTGTGATAATGATTCTGCGGTACTAGAGCGCGAGAACTGCTGCCATGGGTGTGATATAGCGGTCGTGTTATGTGCCGTTATAAGACCATGTCTGGCGGTTCTTCTTTTTGTATTTGGTGCTATTTTCGGCCAACGCAAATATTATTTCGACCTCGGCACGTGCTTCCTTTCATTATTACTGAACCTGAGTGCTAGAAATGTTGAGAAAGAAGCAGTATACAAAGGGAGGGAATGTTAAATAATAAAACGTTTGCGCAGAGCTACATTACTAGTCTACGGGAATAAGCACTAAAAAAAAAAACTGCCGACAGAAAACATGACTTAAGCTACAAACTCTGATATACGGCCTGACATTTTTATGCGCATTCACTGAGGCAATGACTTAATATAACTTTAATGAGAAAGAGAGAGAGGCAGTTTTGTCATCTCTAGCACCAGTTTAGCTTCTGGCATTACGTTCGCTTCCGTTCAAAGATAAAAATACACATATGTAGTCTTCTAAGGATAGTTTCTCGTCCAAACGACTGAATGCAGTTGGAAGCCCTTTGACTGGGAGAAAACGAAGAGCTAGTATAAATGAAATGCATATGTATTTCACAGCCAGTCCATACGAACGTATATTCACTCTTGGGCACGCGAACTGGGCGAGAAAACTTCCATACAGAGATTACACGAAGGAGAAATTAAACACAAGGCGAAAGCTCGGATAAAAATTCCTCAACGTGTGTGCTTGGTTCCTTCCATTTACGCGCATGGTAGGATATAGCGTTTCGGTGGTACAGCGCACACGGGCAGTACAACGAACCTGCGGCATCAGCGCTCACGCTCAAGGGACACAGTGCAAAGACGCCCGTGGGTTGGTATCCTTCGGGGCACAGGCTGTGTAATGAACGAGGTGCGGCAAAGCTTAGTACTAAGCCTTTCACTCTGCTGACTCCGAATTACCGCAGCGTAGAAAACGCGGGCGTTGAACCCGGCTGAAGCACGCAAAGGCCAGCTTCCCTCTGCGCACGTGTTATTATTAATTTGCGGAACAAGAAGCGCTGACAGTGCAAAGGCTTCGTTGCAGTTTCTAGCGCGGTCAGCTGACTGGATACTGAGAAAGCGCTGGGATACAGGGCACAGTGTCGCTTGCGCTAATGAACAAACGATTTATTCGTTGACGAGCAAGAATGGTCTAAAGAGGAATAGGTGACTGGTAATTCTCTTTTACAACTAGTGTTTCTGAACCAGACTTTAGTGAACTTACCTAAGTGGCAAGTGTACAATGTTTTTTGCTCTTGCTTTGTAGAGGTCTATAACTGGAGTCGTATAAGAAACGCCTTTCGTCTGACTAGCCCGCATTATTTTATTAAGTCCATGCACGTGGAGAAAGAGGCCGAGCTGCAACTTTTTCAGAAAAAGCTCAACAACTAGAAAATTATTCTAATAATAGTGAATTATTGAAGAGTGGATATCAAATATCACAAGAAAAAAAAGGAACCCGAATAACTGCGTTGTGCAACGATGGCGTAGCACTGCAAACACATCACCGGAACTTGGAAGACCAAATGAAGAATTATGCCACGTATTAACGCGAACTACTGCTTTTAGCTGCAGAGAAACGTGCCTTGAGCGAAATTCTTGATGCTCTTAATTTTTACGTAGCAACCTCTTGCTTGAATTCAACATCGCGCGCGCAAGAAATACAAGCAGTCATTTCAGAAGTTGAGCGCAGCCTTCAGCACGGGGCCCGTGCCAAGAGGATACCTTGTACATCAAACATTAAGTGCTGATGATGCGCAAAACGTCTGTGACCACGTAAAGGAAGATGTTCATTTCCTATTAGAATGTATGTGAAACAGTTTTCCGAGGCGACATTTCATACAGAGAGAGGAGGTTAGCCAGACGCACGTCTATAGTCGGGTGCAACTTGAGAAAAAAGGGGGCGTTTACTCCTCCAAGGCGCATGTACACGAGCCTCCACGGGCGGATGCACAGTCGCGGAGGCAATCGGCTGTCGCGCTGCGGTGTAATGGGCGGGGCCTCCCTTTTTAACGCGACAGCGTTAAGGAGCTCGTGTCGCAGAAAAGCCGGTGTCGTCGGCGTCGGCGGCCGTGAGCGATAATTCCCAGGAGGCACTTCATGAATAAAAAACAACTTGCAAGATTGGCAGGTGGGAATCAAACCAGGGTCTCCGGAGTGTGAGACGGAGACGCTACCGCTCAGCCACAAGTTCGATGCTTCAAAGCGGCACAAAAGCGCCCCTAGTGAATGCGGTTTTGCCTTAGAAACGCGCCGTAGAAAGTTATACTGCCGTGTATATCGGTAAATATGAGCATGTAACTTACAGAAGTCGCAGTTACACGAGTAGAGAAGTACGTTTCCGCTACATTTCTTCTGCGCTCTGCGTACACGCAGAGCCATCTTGCGGCAAACACAGAAGACCGCCTCCTCGCAATGTGCGGCGCTGCCCCGACACGTGGCTCGCCACTCTCCCGCTTCACCGCTTCGGGCCGTGCGGGGACCGGTGCGAGGATGCCCCACTACCCTTGAGTTTAATAAGTTTTCTCGATCTCTCTCCTTCCAACTTCACTCGTCACCCGAACCCTCGTGTTTTGGCGACGTGGCTTCTCTTTCCTCATTTCTAGGTGCAGCGTCCGATGCAGGACGCCTCTGACGTGATCGCTGTGCCGTAGCGCGTCTGGTGGGAAAGCGTCCCCTGCGATGTGTGCCGAGCTGCTTCCGAGGAGGCATGCGTCTGTGTGGTGCTCCCAAGCGAGATAGCGGACGGTCCCATCGAGGCGTCAGCCCCATGATCGCGTCGGCCTTCATGGCGCGTCGCGGCCCGGCTGTCCGTGCCGATTACGGCGTTTAGCTCGCGCAGATTGTTTCTCCCTCCGAGACACCGAGTTCTTTGGTTCGTTCCGCTTGCTCAGGCGCACGTTTCATTGCCGGGCCGAACGCTGCGTTGGTCGGCGCTCACCGCGTGATTGGTGGGTGCAAAGTCCGATGCGGAGCGCCTCATAAATGATCGCTGCGCCGTAGCGCAATGTCTTACACCCCTTGGCGGGTCGACGGGAACGCTGTCGCGTTCCACTCTTGAAGGCGAAGCTTAAGCGTCCTCCAATTTTTTTTTTAAAGTTGTACCCGACTATAGATTTCTACCCTTCACTGGTGGAAAGAGATAATGTGTGAAAAATGGGATTAAGGGAAGAGAGAGTTCCAATTTCTCGCACGCTAGAAGGTGCGCGCTAAGTCTGTAAACGGTCGCTGACACCTGTTGACTTCAAGTGCTGTAGCAACGCCCTCGTTGCTTGCTGCTCCATGGCGACGCGCACGGCCAGGGTTCAAGGATCTTTGCATCTGAAAACGATCTTAGGTCTAGCCAGTTTAACGCTATCGGAAGAGGGCGGCGCTAAACGTCACAACGAGAACAAATGTACAGCAGGTGTTCAATAGCTTCTTCGGTCCCGCAAAGGTCGCACATAGGTATGTAAGCCCTGTAAGCCATTCCAATGTTAAGCGAGTAACCTATCGTTGTTGCCACCCCATTGAGAGGCGGAATAACAACGGGGCATTTTAGTGGGAAATTTGCGATGACAGTTACAACTTAAAAAAACGATCCAGGTTATTTAGGCGAAATATTGAAGAACTGACTCCTCGCAGAGGCCGTTACGGATACGGGGAATCGGAACCGCTAATAAGTTACAATATGACATTTTACTAGCGACTGCTGAGTTTGGGAAACATGTAATATTCCCAGCCAACATGCGCAGTGCAAGGTTGAGCTCTAATGGTCGTTAAATAAATTGTTGAATTATTCAACGCTATAGAAGCCATTAGTTATTACAAGCCATGGTGTTGGTATGAATTACATTCTGGATCTATTTTTAATCTGTTTTTCTTAGAAGTTGACTTAATATTTTATTACAACTTGAAATGAAACATCTTTGTTGACTCTGGCTTAATTTGTATTTCCTTTGGTTACTTCGCGTGTCTTTAGTCTACGATTACGACGAAGTGTCTTCTTGGCAGAACACTTGTTTCTGTGCTCTGTGAATTTTTGGTAAAATCTTCGGCTTTCGAGGTGCCTCGCCTCCCCGTCTTGCAGCCATGGACGCGGAGCATGCTAGAGGCCCGCCTGGCCAGACGTCATCACAGCCGTCAACCGCAAGGAAGCGAGTTGGCTCCCCCAGTGACACCGAAGACACCGAGCTGTACTCCATGTCGGACGACTCATCCGACGACGGCTTCATACCCGTCCGGAGTAAGAGGGCGAGAAGAAAAATCGTCAACACAGCGCCGTCAACTCCTGCGAGCACAACGACTATGAAGTCAAGGCCTGCGCGCTGGCCACACGTCATCATCTATATGCCGGAAGAGCCATCAAGCAACCTACGATTGCTGAACAGGCAAGCCCTATCCATTTTTCTGGAACGTGCGGTGCCGGATCAAATTAAAGATATAAGAATAAATCCACGCAAGAATATACTCGCCATAGATGTGTACAACGCGACTGCGCTTGGAAAACTTCAAGCGATCACGGAGCTAGGCGGAATCAAAATGCGCCCCTTTATCCCGATCGACGACACATCCATAGCCGGTGTGATTTACGACATCGACATAGCCATTCCTAATGATGACTTACCTAGCCTCATCAAGCCGGCATACGAAGGCACGATCATTACGCAAGTGCGCCGCCTTGGGAATACGCGCTGCGTAAAAGTAATATTCAAGGGGGATTGTATCCCATCCCACGTTAAAGTCGGACATTTTCGACATCCGGTTCGACCATTCATCCAGAAGCCGCTTCAATGCCATCAGTGTTTCAGGCTAGGACACGTCAAGGGCGTGTGTCCCAACTCGCTACTGTGTCCCCGTTGCGCTGAACCTCATGCAGAACAGACCTGCGGTGCCACGGTCCTGAAGTGTGCCAACTGTAGCGGCCCTCACGCGGCCTCGTCGAAAGACTGTCCCCGCATCAAGAGGGAACGCGCGGTTCTCAAGCAAATGGCCAGGGACAATTCGGCCCACAGGGAGGCAGCCAAAGTAGTCCGGCGTCGGCGTCGACGTCGGCACCATCGTACGTCTTCGAAGAAGACGCATGCGCGAAGTGACAGTACCCACTCCTCTGCGGTGCCAGTTAGCCGCGCCGCGAAAGGGCCCACCACTTCCACGAAGGAAGCAGAAAAGACTCTATCTTTAGAGGAATGGCCTACGCTACCGAGCCGCTCCCTTGCGAAAGAACCTCAGAAGGTCGGGGCCCCACCTGATCCTTCTCCGGCCATGGATGATTCACCCAAAACAGACCGTCAAGTCATCTCGGTGCTACGTTCTCTCATGGAGGCCATTCGAGCGCTTTTAGTGGACATGAGGACACCATCTGCTCGAAGCGCACTTAAAGTGTTGGACGCCTTAAGCCCAGTGCTTGCATCCCTCAACTAGAAAGATGGCTACTCATACCCCATCCTTCCGGAAAGAAGTCAAAGCAGCGTCCGTCATCCAGTGGAACGCCAGAGGGCTAAAATCACGAATTTCAGATTTTCGTCAGTTTGTCTACACCAATGGGTTTCCACTCATCGTCATTTGTGAGCCCAACTTGTCGAAACCAATAAGACTGTCAGGATACGAGTTTATCATGTCATCAACAAACGGTGCATGCAGCAAAATCGTCGTTTTTGTTCGTCGTGAACTCACCTATGTCTTGCAACCAATTGCGCCCCACGACGACAATCAATATATATGCATCACAGTTAAAAAGAACAAACTCTTGTTTACTCTCATAGGCGTGTATATATCGCCTTCCAGCAATTTCGATACCAAAAGACTTGAGGATATCTTGAGTGTTTGTCCCGCCCCATGGGTCATCATAGGAGATTTCAATGCGCACCATCCAGCATGGGGAAGTACAAGGACAAATGCAAGAGGACGAAGATTAGCAAGTATCGCCCACAACTATGGCCTTACTCTCCTGAACGATGGTAGCCCCACCTTTCTTCGAGGCGTGACATACGGCAGCTGCCTCGACCTTGCTTTCGTCTCCAACTCTCTCGCCAGATGTGTGAAGTGGTTTCCAGACATTGAGACACATGGGAGTGACCACATTCCCACCTATCTGAACATCAAAGGCTTGTCGTCTACATCAGGCTCACGGAATACCATTCGGACGATTCAATGGGCCAACTTCAAATCTGAGATGGAAGATGCCTGCCGCGAGGGCCTACCCTCTGGGTTAGAGCAAACGATTAAAATGACGATGCAAAACGCCACTCGCATGATGACGATTTCTTCCACGCGAAATGACTTCGACATAGAATTAGAGCGACTTCGAGCGCTTCGTCGCCGGGCGGAACGTCGATATCGACGTACAAAATCAATCCATGACCTTAGGGCAGCCAGGAGGATGCAAAAGAAGATTCAGCGTCGTATGGATAGATTAGCGTCGGAACGGTGGGCAACGTTTTGCCAGACACTCGACCCTCGCAAGCCACTGTCTCACATTTGGAAAACGGTGCAAGGTCTGCGTTGCCTTCCGGAACGGCGTTTTCCATTCAAGGCGCTAGCGCTTTTCCAAGGGCGGCAAGACATCGATGTCGCAGAAGACTTTTGTGCGCGGATCGCAGACCAAGCGACTCGTCCAGATCCTCCAGCCCGAGCTGACGTCCCCCATTCCCGTGATTGCCGCATGGACCTTCCTTTTACAATGGAGGAGCTCGAAGCGGCACTAGCTCTCTGCAGGCGCTCATCATCTCCGGGTCCAGATGGTATATCATACCGGGCCTTGTGCCATCTCGGAGAGTCCGCACGGATAGAATTGTTGAGCCTTTACAACTCCTCATGGCAGGAGGGAAATGTTCCTGACGAATGGAAAGTAAGCCGCCTGGTGCCACTCTTAAAGCAGGGCAAATCCCCATTAGAACTCACCTCTTACCGCCCAATAGCACTGGCCAGCTGTGTAGGAAAGATAATGGAACGGATGATCCTTGGCCGCCTGGAATGGTACCTTGAATTTTACAAGATTTATCCGCTTTCCATGGCTGGTTTCCGACGTGACCGCTCTTCCATCGACAGTGTAGTTGATCTCGTTTCATATGTCCAGCACGAAAGGTCCCGTAAGCGTTTATCTGCAGCTTTATTCTTAGATGTGAAAGGGGCATATGATAACGTATTACATGAGGCCATTCTCGACGCTCTTGCGACGGTTGGCCTAGGTGGTCGAGTTTTCTTGTGGATTGCAAGTTACCTGTCTGCAAGATCATTCTATGTGTTAACTGACGATGGCCCAACTACGCGACGTTATACCAGCAGGGGCGTTCCTCAAGGCGGTGCTCTCAGCCCGACGCTATTCAACCTCGCTCTTGTTGGACTTGCTGAATGCTTGCCAACTACCATCAAGATTTCAACATACGCTGATGACATCTGTGTCTGGACTTCGGCAGTCACACGTCCTCAGATACGTGCGCGACTTCAAAGAGCGGCCACTTTGACAGCGAACTACTTGTGTAAACAGGGTCTCAGCATTTCACCTGAAAAATGCGCACTAGTCGCATTTACTCGGAAACCGATGACGCCTTATGTCATCTCAATCAATGGGCGGACCATTTCCTATGTCCGAAACCACAGATTCCTTGGCGTCATTATTGACCGAGACCTCTGTTGGAGCCCACACGTGGCCTACATGAAACGGCGCCTGACAGCTACTTCCCAGTTGTTCAAATACTTGACAGGGAAGACGTGGGGGATGTCAGTAGACGCAATGCTTAAACTCTACAGAGCTCTCTTTCTCGGTTTTTTAAGATACAGTCTACCTGTACTGAACAACACCTGCAAGACAAATATTCGTGTTCTGCAGGCAGTACAAGCTCAAGCACTCAGAGTCTGCCTTGGTTTGCCCAGATGTACGTCAACAGAGGCGACTCTTGCGATTGCTCGGGACCATCCAATGCGAACTCACATTACGGTGGAAGCCCTGAGAACGCACATCAGACATTTTGCACGTGCCCCCTATCACCACCTTGCAGCACTACCTTCAGACAGGCACCAATCATCATTCTCTAAAACTATCAACAAGTACAACGACAAACTTCCCTCGGGCTTCACCGCTGCATCTAAACCATCGATACCCCCTTGGTGTCTTATCAGCCCCACAGTACATCTCAGTGTACCAGGAATCGGAAAAAAGTCTGAACTGGGAATCGGAAAAAAGTCTGAACTGTCGTCGCCTGTCCTCAAACAACTGTCTCTGCTTCTTCTGCACGAGAGGTACGCGGACAGTGAACACATTTATACTGATGGTTCCACAAACACCCAGTGTTCGTCCGGTGCTGTGGTTGTCCCAGCAAAAGCTATTACCATCAGCTTCAGGACTGACCACCCGACAACGTCGACATCTGCTGAACTAGCTGCTCTTCGCGCTGCACTCCGTTTCGTCAGTCGGGAGCCACCTCGACAATGGTCCATCTTCAGCGACTCAAAGGCAGCCCTACAATCTGTACTATCAGCTCTGCGTCGCGGGCCATTTGAACAGCTCGTATTCGATATTAGATGCCTACTCCATACATCACAGGAGAAAGGACACCACGTGACGTTTCAGTGGCTGCCAAGTCACTGCGGCGTCACTGGAAACGAAGACGCCGATAATGCCGCTCGGGCAGCTCTTGAAGACGCACAAGAAGAGGCCATACCGCTTTCACGATCCGACGCAGCTAGCAGACTTCGAGTGCTTGCACAGGAGATGACGCTCTCTTCATGGTGCACACCAAACAGCCAGACCAACCAGAGCAACCGTCAATACCACCTGCCCTCTTTGATGCATCTCTATATGCCAACTGGACTCCGCCGAAGCGAGGCGACTCTGCTTTATCGCTTATGGTTAGGGGTGGCTTTCACGAAATCTTACTCATTCCGCATTGGAATGGCCGACAACGCTCTCTGCAATGCCTGTCTTTGCGAGGAGACGCTGCAACACATTCTGTGCGACTGTCCTGAATATAATGTCCAGCGACAGTCCCTGGCATCCGTTCTCGCGCACCTTGACACTAGACCATTGTCCCTCGACACGATTTTCACATGCCGCCGACAGAAGACATCGCAGGTGAAGGCGACGAAGGGACTACTTCAGTTTTTGAAAGAGACGGGATTGGACAAGCGGCTCTGACAGTGTTATCACGTACAATGCCAGATTGATGGACTCTACCGGATGATGTTTGTGTGCTGTGCTATGTGCTCTCTCTCTCTCTTCCCCTTCCCCATCTTTCATCGCCCCCATCCCTCTCCCATGTGTAGGGTAGCAAGCCGGTTACGCTAAACTGGTTAACCTCCCTACCTTTCCTTCTTTACTTTTTCCTTCCTTCCATGTACTATAGTCAACTCACATTGTGAATATGATAGTATACTAGTGACCTCTATTTTAATAATTTAAGCCTCGTGACATATACGTTCAAGGTAATTTTTAATTGACGTAATAGTTCTGCGGGAATTCGCAAGGTGGAGAGGAGAAGTAATTAATAAAGTGAAAATTGCTACGACGTGGTGGGTGTCTGATTTTCCCTTTATTAGTTACTTCTCTCCACTTTGCGGGTTTCCGCAGAACTATTGCGTCAAACTCTTGTCTTTGCTTCGTGTTGTCGACAAATTCGACTTCGCCTTGCCATCTGCTAGTGGCCTGGTTAGCAGAGATGGTAGAGCGGCTGCCCCGGAAAGGCGGTAGTACCGAATTCGAGTCCCGGGTTTGAATCCCGGACCAGGACGAACGTTTCTTCAACTGTGAGGCTTTTCTTTCGAGGAAACCGTATGGGTTTCCTTTGGAGCAATAGCTACGAACTGGTGGATGTCTGATTTTCACTTTATTATGTAATTTTTAATTGTGTGTTTATATTACTTATTATATAGAAGCCAATTTATGTGTGGTAACATCGTCTGAGAATCCTACGTTTCAAAAAAAAAAAATATGATGATACGCGGCATTTTCTAAAGTTAATTGTATCGCCATGTATTGGGCGCATATTTGTGGAGCCTGAATGGGTCATGCTACTCGCGATTATAACGATGCACCGAATGCGACGAGTATATAGATAAAATTGGTTAACTGCCTTGGCAAGCCTTAAAAAATCCATGCCTGCGCTACGAGAAAGCAACCATATTAATGTTGTCTCAAATTATTTCTACTATAGGCCTAGATCATAAATCAACGAGTGTTAATTAACCTAACTTGCTGTGGTTTATTTTCTCGAGCTGTAATGAAAGCGTAAGTGGTTTTAAAAGCACCGTCAAATTAGGCACTTGCTCACAAAGATATTAGTGGCCTCAAACATGCTACCAACGAAGGATTGGGGCTACACACAGATCGAACAGAAGAATGAGAAAGTAAAAAGGAGACGTGATGGCCACCCCTGTCATCAGTGTTGCATCGCCATTGGCCAGTAAAACATTTTCTCCCCTTACGCTATCCAATAGCAAGAACGCGCTGACACAAAATTTAGAATTCTGTGCCACGTATTGTATATCTTTTGTATAAAGTTACTTCATTGTTTCAACAGAAATAAATATGTGGCCAAAAGCAAGAACCAAGTGCCTACTCGTCGATATGTCGCCGTCCATTGCTTAATACCTAATCATGCGTTCAGTATGCCTCCACCATCGATAAGTTGCTGGTAGCATGTCAGAAGGCGCTAATATGGCTGCGCTAAAGCGTCTAATCGTGCAATATTATAAAGCGAATAGCTTTCTTTGCCTGTTCTTTCCATTTTCGTGGTTCGTCGCGGGTCAATCGTCTGTGGTCGAACTCGGTCGTTCGGTGACGTTCGTTCGTTCGTTCGTTCGTTCGTTCGTTCGTTCGTTCGTTCGTTCGTTCGTTCGTTCGTTCGTTCGTTCGTTCGTTCGTTCGTTCGTTCGTTCGTTCGTTCGTTCGTTCGTTCGTTCGTTCGTTCGTTCGTTCGTTCGTTCGTTCGTTCGTTCGTTCGTTCGTTCGTTCGTTCGTTCGTTCGTTCGTTCGTTCGTTCGTTCGTTCGTTCGTTCGTTCGTTCGTTCGTTCGTTCGTTCGTTCGTTCGTTCGTTCGTTCGTTCGTTCGTTCGTTCGTTCGTTCGTTCGTTCGTTCGTTCGTTCGTTCGTTCGTTCGTTCGTTCGTTCGTTCGTTCGTTCGTTCGTTCGTTCGTTCGTTCGTTCGTTCGTTCGTTCGTTCGTTCGTTCGTTCGTTCGTTCGTTCGTTCGTTCGTTCGTTCGTTCGTTCGTTCGTTCGTTCGTTCGTTCGTTCGTTCGTTCGTTCGTTCGTTCGTTCGTTCGTTCGTTCGTTCGTTCGTTCGTTCGTTCGTTCGTTCGTTCGTTCGTTCGTTCGTTCGTTCGTTCGTTCGTTCGTTCGTTCGTTCGTTCGTTCGTTCGTTCGTTCGTTCGTTCGTTCGTTCGTTCGTTCGTTCGTTCGTTCGTTCGTTCGTTCGTTCGTTCGTTCGTTCGTTCGTTCGTTCGTTCGTTCGTTCGTTCGTTCGTTCGTTCGTTCGTTCGTTCGTTCGTTCGTTCGTTCGTTCGTTCGTTCGTTCGTTCGTTCGTTCGTTCGTTCGTTCGTTCGTTCGTTCGTTCGTTCGTTCGTTCGTTCGTTCGTTCGTTCGTTCGTTCGTTCGTTCGTTCGTTCGTTCGTTCGTTCGTTCGTTCGTTCGTTCGTTCGTTCGTTCGTTCGTTCGTTCGTTCGTTCGTTCGTTCGTTCGTTCGTTCGTTCGTTCGTTCGTTCGTTCGTTCGTTCGTTCGTTCGTTCGTTCGTTCGTTCGTTCGTTCGTTCGTTCGTTCGTTCGTTCGTTCGTTCGTTCGTTCGTTCGTTCGTTCGTTCGTTCGTTCGTTCGTTCGTTCGTTCGTTCGTTCGTTCGTTCGTTCGTTCGTTCGTTCGTTCGTTCGTTCGTTCGTTCGTTCGTTCGTTCGTTCGTTCGTTCGTTCGTTCGTTCGTTCGTTCGTTCGTTCGTTCGTTCGTTCGTTCGTTCGTTCGTTCGTTCGTTCGTTCGTTCGTTCGTTCGTTCGTTCGTTCGTTCGTTCGTTCGTTCGTTCGTTCGTTCGTTCGTTCGTTCGTTCGTTCGTTCGTTCGTTCGTTCGTTCGTTCGTTCGTTCGTTCGTTCGTTCGTTCGTTCGTTCGTTCGTTCGTTCGTTCGTTCGTTCGTTCGTTCGTTCGTTCGTTCGTTCGTTCGTTCGTTCGTTCGTTCGTTCGTTCGTTCGTTCGTTCGTTCGTTCGTTCGTTCGTTCGTTCGTTCGTTCGTTCGTTCGTTCGTTCGTTCGTTCGTTCGTTCGTTCGTTCGTTCGTTCGTTCGTTCGTTCGTTCGTTCGTTCGTTCGTTCGTTCGTTCGTTCGTTCGTTCGTTCGTTCGGTCGTTCGTTCGTTCGTTCGGTCGTTCGTTCGTTCGTTCGGTCGTTCGGTCGTTCGGTCGTTCGGTCGTTCGTTCGTTCGTTCGTTCGGTCGTTCGGTCGTTCGTTCGTTCGGTCGTTCGGTCGTTCGGTCGTTCGTTCGTTCGGTCGTTCGTTCGTTCGTTCGGTCGTTCGTTCGTTCGTTCGGTCGTTCGTTCGGTCGTTCGTTCGGTCGTTCGTTCGGTCGTTCGGTCGTTCGTTCGGTCGTTCGGTCGTTCGGTCGGTCGTTCGGTCGGTCGGTCGGTCGGTCGGTCGGTCGGTCGGTCGGTCGGTCGGTCGGTCGGTCGGTCGGTCGGTCGGTCGGTCGGTCGGTCGGTCGGTCGGTCGTTCGGTCGGTCGGTCGGTCGGTCGGTCGTTCGGTCGGTCGGTCGGTCGGTCGGTCGGTCGGTCGGTCGGTCGGTCGGTCGGTCGGTCGGTCGGTCGGTCATTCTATTTGCTTATATTGACAATCATCGTTGGTGGTTTCTGCAAAACTGTTTCGAATGCCGCGCATTCTTGCTTTCATTTATTTAGTTTTTTTTTTTGTAGCCTAGAAAAAAACACAGCAGCTATCTTGTTGGAGAGAAATTATTTGGAAATTTCCCCATAGTTTTTACAACTTCTCCATTGAAATTTCTTTTTTTCGTTTAGAGCAATACTCTAGAAGTTAGTTAATTCATTATTGATAATAATCGACTGAGCTCATAGTAAAAATACGTTGCGCTGTTCAAGACGACAGCAAACAATAGTTGTATTCACGTAATGCATGTAGGCATTTTTTCAAAGCTTCATACGAGTTACATGAAACACCCTGTATATATTGGGCTCATACGAAACACTGTTTGCAGAAAAAAGCTACAGGCAATTCTTCAGCAGAATAATAATCTGGAGAAGTTTTCATTTGCCGTCTCTCACAGTCTACGCTGCCGCAGTGACTTATAAGGAAGTCACCCTTAGTTGAAGCTCGTTCACACAGATTAACATCGAAATTTGAAGTGGCAGGCCTTCATTGCACATGAATAAACATTGGGACGACATCTTCGGCTATCCATATTGCGATGTAGTCAGATATGTTAATGTTCCATATACATAAGCATATGAAGGTGGCCTTTACTATGAAAACAAAACTTTGAATATGTATTTTTTTCCTTCAGCAACTACGTATTTTCCGGTAGTTGCATTGTATACGGGCAGCTTGAACTACGGTACTGTCCTCCTGTCGAGCAAGCACACAAACAATGCGCAGTTACCAAATGCAACCTGCGACTTCCCGTCAGAGCTTCTATCAAAATTTGCTCCAGCGCCTGCTGCACCTTAGACGCAATTTACTAAGCAAGCAATTCTGTATCCGAGGCTTGTTTAAAATAAACGGGCCCGATTCATACTTATTCATTCACAGTTGAATCCTACTCTCAAATAATTGCCATTTGTAGCTTAAAAGTACGCATATGAACGAAGGAACGAAATAAATAGCAGGTATGGGTGATTGAATCAACAGGCAAATGTTGTAGCCATGCTAGAACACAGGTATCATTGGCTAACTGTTATACTAGCACTTTACAATACTGGGCCGTCATTTGCCTTCAAGAAACGAGTGAATGATCGAGGTTCTTTTCCTCAGGCCTACTGGACTACTTTGGTAAAAGACCCGTGCTCGTAGGTACCTGCTTGCAGGAAGAGCAAGTTTTCAATCATTATCATACGATATCGGCTATAGGTGAGGCGGACCTCAGTATAGGAAGAACAAAAGGGCGCAGCAGGGCATCAATATGACGAAAAAGGAAGCAGTGTATTTGCAAATCATTTACGAGTTGGTGATTTCTTTACTCTCTGTGAGTCTCTCAGAGTCCCGAGAGTCTCTGTCATAGTGAACTTTTGCTGCCTTTAATAAGATGCCGTGAGAGGCCCGGAATTAGTGTGCGAATTCTTGTGAGAGGGTCCTTTACACATCCCATGGCACGCTAGGATTCTGTATTCTGATCTAAAGTGCCCAAATTCCTTTCTTAAAGACTCCAGCTGCCAACATTATTTGCCTCCTTAGATGGCATAAATTCACTTCTGCTTGTGCTGTCCCACGCATTATCTGCTGCCATTTACCAAAAGCTCGATGAAGCACTGAGACAAAGTCAGGCTTATCCCATGGCATTTCTACACTCGCGGACAACTTTCTGTGGCAATGAAGGGAAAGCTACGGGGGTGGGCCTTCTGCAC
The DNA here is from genome assembly GCF_023375885.2 of Dermacentor andersoni. Classification (NCBI taxonomy): domain Eukaryota; kingdom Metazoa; phylum Arthropoda; class Arachnida; order Ixodida; family Ixodidae; genus Dermacentor; species Dermacentor andersoni. The sequence goes on along the minus strand of NC_092815.1, from coordinate 128,277,000 downwards.
ATGTGTTACCGCGCCAAGTAGTGCGCCAGCGCTTGACAGTGCTTTTGGTTGCTAGGGACAGACGCTGAATCGACGCAGTTTCCACGAGGGACGGTTTCGCGTTTGCCCAGACGCGGTAGGGAAAAGCCGCAAAATAAGTAAACGTTTACATTCAGTGCTGTGTTTCATCTTATTTAACAGTTGCTAATAAGGTGTTTATATTTTTTGCTTCCCCAGCTTAAACTAACGTAGTTGAAAACACGGCACTCTCTTCAGAAGCGCTCTCACTTGTGCGCGCTTTGTAACCGTCACTTTCCCTTCATTGTGACAAAAAGTTGTCTGCGAGTATACATAAATGCAAAGTATTGCTAAAGAGGTGAGCTCAGCTAGGGCCGTTCCGACCAGAAACTCGTGTACAAACACAGCTTCTCCAAGGCACGAACGTTATTAAGGAGTTGACACTACCCTTCTGAAGTCCGGTGGCCGATCATCGGCGTCTCTGTGCACGTTCCTTCGGCGCTGGGTCTATACAACGTGTCATTCCGTGTGGTACAATTCCGAGAGGAAATGCAGACGCCCCGTTGTTACCTTCTCTCCGCAATCGTTGCTCGGTATTGTGACTCGCGAGCTCTGGGAAAGGAAGTGCCCTGACCCTCTCACACGCGAGGGTTTTCCGCACAAAAAGGAAGCGCAGCAGAATAAGCGCCGTGCCACTGGTTACAGAATAGCCGCAGTACGCATACCCTCCTCCACTGGGAACGCAAGCGTTGGGTCCGTCTCATCGTAGAGACGATTAACTTGTTTTGCGTATAAGAAACTCAAGGAACTACGGCTTCACGAAGCCGAGCATGTTGTCCTGTGGGCAAATAACAATCGGCACTTTGCATGCAGTTGCACACTTTACGAGGTGTTATTTATTTACGGTGTTCTGTATATGGGTGCACAAGAACCCGTGCGTGTTTGCTGACGGATATGTAGTGATCTCATTTTTGGGGGATTTCTAAATTAAGAAACAGCAAAAGATAGATAAGACAAGCCGAAAACGTTCATGCGCGCGTGCTTCATACCGTATCATTATGAGAAACTGACGCGACAGCAATTTATACTGCGTAACGTTACTCTCTTCTCAATTATCCTACATTAATACAAGTAAACAGTTTGGACAAGAACGAACAAACCTGTTGCGGTGCTTTCCTCAATAAACAGATCTGAAGTAGACTCTGCCACTTTGATGTGATGCCAGCTTGTTCTTCCTCCTATATATATATATATATATATATATATATATATATATATATATATATATATATATATATATATATATATATATATATATATATATATATATATATATATATATATAGAGTATTTCGACCGCGTGTACACAGGCGACTACATCCAAGTGTGGAGTGGAGAAATTTCACATAAAAAGGGCAAGCAGCTTACGTCTCCGTGCAGCAGCTTGCACGGAGACGTAGCTGTGATAGTGACTTAGTTATGCTCATAGCGAAGAGCCCCAAGCAACGACGGCATAGTAGACAGAAGCACCAATGAAGTTGCACCAGCCAGGAAATCAATGAAGGAACAATGGTTGCACTGCCGCTTACTAAACCAAGCATATCATTGTATCTACGCCTGTATAGCACCCGCACTTCATTTTCGGATTTTTTACACCTACGCGAGGCAAGCTTGTAGCTTCCTGCTGAAGCCTCGAACTGTGCTCTCGTTGCTATGAAAAAAGAAAAAAAAAATAACGCAGCCACATGCAGCCGACTCTGAACACACCTAATGTCACCAACCGATTCTTCGCACACAGTCAATGCCACGTAAATGTGCGATTAAGCAGCAAAACAATTATTCGCACGTTTAAAAAATGTTTATATTCAAAGTAGATTTTGGAATATATGTGCAGCAAATATTTCGCGAGGTCGTTAATGAAATGCTGTAGATTTGTCCACGTCATATCGGCGTTCTTGGCGAAGAGGAACCTGGCACGCACATGTGCTCTCGCGCAGCAGCGCTACGTAATGTGGCGATTATTAGTGTCTTGAATTGTTTAACTTCTCTTTAATTATTTTAAGTGTGCCGCCCGCTTCTGTGCTGATTCCCCGTCGTCGACATGTGCTCTAGTATGGAAATAATCAACATTAACAACAAGCAATCATCTCAAACAGCACGTGTTATACTACGCCCGAAGTGAAGGCTATATATGTGTGCTCTGATCCCTCAAATAAGCCAGTCGTTGAAAGTCAGTCCTTTGTCTGTCTGTCAGTCAGTCCTTTGTCCTGTGTCGGGGGCACTACGGCTAAACTCTTCAGTATGTCGTACACAACAAACCCAACATGCAACCTTAGTGAATTTGAAAGTATCGTCGTACGGCACTTGCAATGGTGCACTGATAATGATAATGTCATGGCGGATAAGAGCATGGGAGGTTTGCCGTAACAATGGGCTATTTAAGTAATTTTGCGGTTGTGACGAAGGCGTCGGCGAAATGGCAGTGATAATTCGTTGGCCCCTAGTCTAGCACTGAAAGGTAACAGATGGTGGTTTCCAATCGAAGAACCCTTCAGGTACGCGAAGCGTCGTGTCGATAACTGGCGCTGCGGCCGACCACGGAGTGCCATCCTTGATCGTGGTGCGAAGGCAAAGGAGAACCAATGACGCGTGTCAGTTGTGAATTCTGAAACACGCCGACAGGGAAGGTGGCAAATTTCACGCAGGGTATCGGAGGAGCTGCTTGAGGCAGAACCATAATTGAGCGGTTAGGGGGGGGGGGGGGGAGACAATAAAGAACTGACAACTTTCCACGTTCTGGCGTGGGTGGCGAGAGAGAGAGACAAAAGGGAAGGAAAGACAGGGAGGTTAGCCAGTGTAAATGCCGGCTGGCTACCCTGTGCTGGGGAAAGGGGTAAAGGGAATAAAAGAAGAAGGAAGAGAGAAGAAGAAAAAAAAACAAGAAAAATGCACACAGTAACGCAATGTTACGCGCAACAATAGTCAAAGGCGTTCGCACAATTCACATGTCCTTAAGAACTTGAGCAAAGCCCTTAAGGCCTTGAGTGCCGAAACCCGTCTGGACCAGTGTCCTAGAACTTTCTCTTCTGTGAAGGGGCGATTGTCCAGTTTTTCGAGCATGGTCACGAGCACTTTTCTTTGCACATTGTAACGTGGACAGTCACAGAGGAGGTGCGCGATCGTCTCTTCGCAGCCGCAGGTGTCGCTAGCAGGGCTGTCGGCCATACCAATACGGAAGGAATAGGAGTTCGTGAATGCCGCGCCGAGCCAATTGTAAGTGGCGAATTACTAAGTACAATACTAGCGATTGGCCACGGAAAATGTCATGTCTAGCTTGTTGTAGAGTGAGCTCTTTAATAACTGGTTAAAATGAGAGGTTCGTGCCTACATGTGTCACCGCGACTGCTTCTTTGTTTGTGATGTAAACTGCATTCACAAAGTTCCAAACAAAAAGAATTATAAACAAACAGACACAGACACATAAGCGTACACGAAGCGCGCGTACAAAATTTTTAATGTTTACATTATTTGAATGTTCACACAAAACTTATTCGAGAAGAAATGAATAGGATGCAAGTTGTTCGCAACCATGCTATTGACGTGCAGGGCCGACAGCTACGCCATAGGCTTCGACCATAACGGGTGTCGGCGCGTCAGATTCGAAGTATGCAAAACAGTAGTGGTAGCAAGGGCAGAGTGGAAAACGCGTTCAACAGCGTGTCTCCGTAATAATGGCACATAGCGTCGTGGCTTCTTGGAGAGATTGTACGGTGGCTGACAAGATGGAAGCGCAGGGTGAAATTACGACGCAGCAGTAATTGACGAGGGCAAAAAATACAGGTTACCACTCAGTGGTTGACGGACGCGAAAATCCTTTGATGACTTGCATTCAGGAAAAGGGTTTGACACCATGCTAGTCAACTATATGACGGAGAAAGTCGAAGGAATCGATGCCGAAGTCACTTTTTTGGAACTGAACGAGGCCGCAATGACCTGAACGTAGGTATACTGCGCAATGGACATCGTAGGCGGTAAGTTACCAGAAAATACAATAAAAACAGCCAATAGTTATCGATGTAGGGCATCAACGAAACGGGCTACGTTAGCAAACCTTTCCACGCACGGAAATAATTACTTTCCCTACACGCACGCGTAGAAGACAAGATGGCGGTGAAAGTAATTGACAATTGCTTGAGAGCTCGAGTGCACTTGTTTTTTTTTTTAATAAAACAGACTTTCGTGGTTAGTTTCTGGCGCTAATATGTCGCTTTCTATTACAAATGTGACCGGTTAATACAATATGTTCTACAACATCACTACATGCCCGTGGTTGTATTGTGAGGTAGCAATTGGGAGACATGGAAGAGTATGATTCATTATTGCCATTGTTAATATCCATCGATGAAATTCTGATTAGTCTACGAACAACCACGGGCTTCCTATTGTATGCGTTCATATCAAGCATAAGGGTAAAACCTTGCCTGTATACTCCATAGCTTTTGTCAAACGCTCGATAATGGTTGCTGCTATCATAAACGAGCTCGTGGTGCACCCGTCTGCGTCACTCTCCAAGTATCCCTGACAAAAAATCCATCGCATAGATGATTCTTTTTGTGGGTGTGTGAGATCTATTCGACTCGAAGCTCAACAGCACAACTTTGTTAAACAACGCAGGTGGTCGCTATATGATCTCGAATTGGCATAGCGCACACAAAAGATACCTCCCCGGAACTCATCCTTAAATGCTGAACGTTAAGCTCCCTCTTTACCTCCCACCCCCCCCCCCCCCCCCCCATCAGTGTACTGAAGAGAAACAAATAACAAGAAAAATGTATGAGCAAGACGTCGTATGACTCACCCTCTTGGCCCTTCTTCAGGTGGATGCTGCTTGGGTCTCGTAACTTCGCTGAAAAAAAGAACATAAGCGGCAAACTATATGGCAAAAACAACAAACAACATATTACCACCATGGAGCAAAGGTATAAATCCATGGCAGGAAATTTTGATGAGTTGTTGTAGGTCGGCGTCCTGTTCCGCATATATATACGAACGCTGCTAACAGGCACAACTATCGTTGGAGAGATTGATTCACATGAAGCAACTATTCATTATCTTGATCCCCATTGTTTAGCCAACTCAATTCCTGCAGTTTTGTGACTTCTCGGAAGAAGCAGGAAAGTAAGAAAAAATGACGGACGAAGAACGGCGCATCCTGGAAAATATATCATCGCCTGTGCGGCATAGCGACGTTAGATTATGTTCTGCCATGCAGCCATCGCACAACCTATTCCACAAGAATCGGAAAGAGTTCCACAATGGTGGTCGCTTTGGTAGTGAAATAAAAGGCGAAGACGTCCCTTTTCTCCCAGCGAAACAACACTTGGAAGTTTTTCGTTTCGGGCGAGAGTGCCTAATGCCTACTTCAGGTAATTACGAAAGTAGAGAAGACGACTTCATTAGCAAGAGTGGAGGAAGAGGTCAGGAAGATGGGTTTCCTAGTTTCTCATTACAAATGTATAGCCTCTTATTCTTATTCCAGTCTCCCATATGGTCGCATGAGGTGCTTTTTGGTGATATAGGCGCCTCCTTGTCGCTTCCTGGAAGTATTACATTGGCGCCGCCACGGTACCTGCGCATGTGTGTTTCTTTTGAGGCCAGACCGCTATCTCTATTAGCTGTTGCTGCATTGTGGGCGGGAGCGAACTCTTGCGACAATAATAAATGGAAGACGGTGGCGGGGTTCCCCTAACATGCGCCGTTCCGACCGAGGACAATGCGCCGTGCCTGCCACAGCCTCCGGTTCCCCTGCCTGGCGCGCTGCGTGCGATTCCGCCTACGCGATGGCAATGGCGCTGCTCGGCTCGGCCATGCTCTGTCGCTTTTGCAGCCCTTGAAATATCTGGCGCGTGGGTGCTGGAACGAGTGGCGTTTGCGTAATTATGCGAAGAGCCTATACTATCGTTGCACCTTCCTCGTAATGTCTCGCTCGTGTGGGCCTAACAAAATAGAGCGAACAGTGCACGCTTGCTAGCCAACACGACGCTTATTCACAAGTTCTCTGAAGCAATGCGTCACATAGGTCGGGCAAATTGGATGCAATGATATTATGTCGTTTCGTGTCACCTACGCCATTCGCTTATTTTTCTTAGTGCTTTGTATAGAATCAGTCATGTTTGGATTACTGACCTCACAAGCGGTGTTTGGTTTCTGAGAGAAGTAACAAAAGAATCCTACGAAAGTCTCGAAGAGCTCTGCCTCCAAATAAACTTTGCTACATGAAAAGTACAATTGTTACTGAATGAAACGGCTAGTCCTCTTGAAGCGCTAATTTTGTTAATGAACCTAGTTATGACGCGAATCACAAAAGCTACGAGCGATTTTTACTTCCTGCACCATTTGAGCCAATTCGTGATACAGGTGTAATTTTCGGCCCAGCTTGCGGAGATCAATGCATACACCTTTCATTGTGAAGGAATGGGGAGGGAGTTCATTGTGCTCGTTGGTTTTATAAGTAAACATTTAAATGCAGTGCGCCTTGCAACGTATTTATTATTTTTTTATTAAGCGTGTATATAAGAGATGTTAGCAACCTGGGGTGTCTAGGCCAGTTTCTTCATCGATTATGTGCCCGCGCGATGAGCTTGAGACGCGTTCAGGTGTCACCATCTATTCAACGATCACGCGCATCACTGTTGCTTCATTAGTTCAACCGTATTTGTTTAGACTGATCCAGGAACTAGAAAGCAATTCGGTTCGTAGTCAGTCGGTCGGTATGCTCGTGGAACGAGTTGCGGCAGGAGAAATGGCCAGTTGCGTTTAAATTTTCCTTTTGCTTCATTATTTATTCTAGTGACGGCTCGCCGAGATGCTGGCAAATCCTCAGAGCCATGCGTGTACCCGCGATATGGGTTAGATAAGGTGGAAAATAAAACGATGCGAAACAGCGACCATCATCCAACCCTGCGATAACCGTTCAAACCATAAGCAATATGACTGTCACCCATTACGTCGTGTGGTTTTTCCCTAATTGTACAGCGCGTTTCGTGGAAAATTGGCAACTGGAAACAAGCGTCGTATGGAGTTGAGAAATTAAGCAATTTACTAAGGGTGAAAGCCAAGCCAACAGCCAAACAGGAAGGAAAAGCGAAAATTAACAAATTTAAGCGTTGTTTGTGAAAATACTTATGGAGCAACATCGTTATGGATCAACATCAACGGCGCCGTAGCAAACGACGAGGAAAAGACAGCGCTCCCCGTGCTCATGACATTTGCGCCGCGCCCTGTCGAACAGCTTTCGTACGAAAATAAGGAACTACAGAAGCAGACATTCGCAACCACTAATAACTTGGTTTTCTTACCTTCATCAATCAGTGACTACGCTTCCGCTCCAATAGTCGGCACAGCCTACAACGACATGGTCAGCGCAGTCCCTTCCTTTGTAGTGGTAGGAGCAGAGGCCGTCGCCATTATACATCTGCCCCCTAGTCAGCTCTGCCAGGACTGCCCATTTAGCGTCATTTCGTGATATGTCACAACTGAAGAATGGGCAATATACCGCGCGGTCATGATTACAGAACACTTCAAAGCGAAAGCAAAGGTGAGAGTACGAAGAAACGTCTAAAATATTCTGCCCTTCTAGGCACAGGTTCAAAAGTAAAGCGAAGCTCGTCACATATATAGATAACTCAAACTTCTTGTAATTGGAAACGCAAACGGCGATTGCTGCGTAACAATTTTTTTCTAAATTATGCCGTGTTCATGACCATCCAAAGGTGGGTATGTAATAAATACAAAAAAAAAAACGGTCACCGGAATGCTCTCCAGCGTAATCAGTTTACGCAGCAAGCGTTCAAATACCTTCGGCAGATATAAATTATAAGTTTTCCACTCGTGGCGAAAACCAAGAGGAATCGCTAACGCACACCGAAGCGAAATTTCCGTCTGCGCGTCAGCTAACATCAATCGGACCAAGTGACTTCAGTTTCTTCCAACACCGTAAAATAGTACGCCACGCTAAACCAAGAAACATATTCGCTTGAAAACAAGCTCGGAAGATCTTTCGTTTCGTCGTATAGCCGTTTTGATAAGCACAGCGCTTGTTTCTTCATAACGGCTGCCGAAAAAAGTGTTCTTACCTCTCGTCCGCTGGGAAACGGAAAAAGTTCTCCCTTATCACATAGCCGCGCTGCAAGCCTTGTATCCTTTCCTCAGTTTTTCCGGCACTGCCGGAACATTCGAAATCGCAGAAAGTTTTGAACTGCAGAGCACATGAAAAAAACGTGTACCTGCATGGAAAGCGGCAGGAGCAGACGAACAAAATGGCAGCAGAAGCCATAAGAGCGAAGCCGCCGCCCGTTGGCGCGACAAATTAGGCGACAAAATGAAGATACAGGATGTCGAAAAAGAAAATAGCCAATACCACATTTTATCTTTACATATAGTTGCGTCACTTCACTTTATTGTTAGGTTATATAAAGATAAAGCCACTTATGCAAAAGTTCTTGAATTTTCCTTTGGCTACCAGTGCCATGGCGACTCTTTATTACCATTAACGAAACTTGCCCCACTGGCTTCTATTCATTTTTTAAAGCACTGGGACAGCGCTCCTACATACGAGTGCCAAGCAACTATAATGAAAAATATTTGTGTAGCAAGCCGCCGTTAACTACCTATATATATATATATATATATATATATATCCACTTTTCATGAACTTTAATTTCCATTAATTTATCGTTTCTTTATTTCCTTTATTAAGCACAAGTAATTTCCCCTATGGTGGCCTTGGTGTCAGTGTTTTTTGGCTTCTTATGATATGACTAATAAAAATCGGGCCCCTCGGTTAACCCCCTTCTCGTATATATATGTTAACTATCTATTTCTTAAAAGTCGTCGCATTGAAATTTCTAAATTGGGGCTAAAATTGGGGCTACAGTTTAACTAGTCCACAGATATAGTGAGGGGTAGTAAAAAGAAAATAACTTCCTAGCACCATGAATCGTTAATTTTGCTCGCGTGTTTTGAAGGGGATCAACTAAATCTCGCCGATTGCTCAATCAGCCAAAACTCAACGCAAGTGAAAGTTGAACGTTTCTTTTTTTTTTCGCACACTTCGTACTGGAAAAAGAATTACCTCTACGCAGCGCAACAGTGTCTCTCTGCAGAATAAATTTTCATTCACAAGTGAAATTTGTACATAATGAGCAAACTTTCATTCCAGAAGATCCAAACCAATGCGATAATTACCCATTACGGGCTGGTCACAGGGAACTTCGACTATCACGTATGTTATAAAGGTAACACATTTCGTGCCTTACAGAAAGAAAGTAGAGTACAATACATGTATTTCATTTAGAGTATGAGAAGTAAGGACACGCAGAATTTGAAACCGTCTACACGCAAATCCATGAACAGGAAGTAGCGTATAATTGCTGTCAATATTTGTACTACATGCCGAATGAGGAAGCATATTTCTATAGCGCTTGCAAGCGCATATAATCTGCCTGTCGCCATACTTTGTGTCATAATCATACATGCAGAAAAGCACGGCGAGTATTACGACACTATTTTGAAACAACAGCAACGCAAGGAACCAACAATTCTTAAAAAAACTTCATAGCACTCTTCATCGCAAGCAGGATTACCAGTTCGTACTTAATTAGCATTGAAACTCTATACTTGTATTACTCGTATCATTAAATGCATTTTGCCTGCGAAACAGGTAACATTGCGCCTCGTCTATAATACAGGTGCTCAAAAACTTGCACACACCGAAGCTGGGCCTAAAACAAGGTAACTGAGCGTATGGTACCATCTAGATGCCAAAATTCCGATAAAATAGAGAGCTTCGAGCTTTTTAAGTACGATATATGAGTAATGATGCATCGAAACGCAACAAGCAATTATGCTCGTGCATCCTTTCGCCGCCATTGCTCTTGACACTTGATGAAACATCACGGCTGTGCCTTTTTTTCTTTACTTTAGGCTTAGCTGTATGTCTCGACAAAGAGTGCACAAAATGTATTGCCCAACAAACACGTACTCAAGCCCTTCGGTACAAGTATTTCACGTACAGTTGATGGACTGCCGTCACGACGAATAGGTCGAGCGACACTGCTCGTATGTCTGTGCACACAGAATTGCACAAAACTGGTTCACTCATGCGAAATGAATACTTGCTCAGAAAATAGAGTGAAATGCTTGCGCTTACCTGCTGTCATTAGGAAACCTTGAAAACAGCTGAACTGAAATTCGCGGTGTTAGAACGCCACAGAGCCGCGCAACACATGTGATGTCTCGCTTTAGCCATCTTCGTCTAATGGTTGGTTGATCTGGTTTCCTGCATCTTCCGCTCTTCCGTTCGCTGCACGCCGGATCAAGCTTCTCTGTATTATCTTTCCCATCTTCATACTTGTGACGACAACCGAAGCAGATGACCAAGCGCGATCGGACTTGGGATATCGCTGAGCGAGTGGCAAGGGCGAGCGGAGGTAATCGACGAATGCTCGATGACAACCACTTCCCGTGCTTTGCCCTACTTAATATTCACAAAACGAGAAAAAAAAAATAAGTTGGGATGTGTTGCAACCGCTTGGAGCGCGCATGTTCCTTGAAACCAAAAGCAGCACTCTCATTTCCGGGTTTGCTTAAAGCTCCGAAACATTTGTTTCTGTAATGTATCCTCACTGAAGCCAGCGTCCGTCCGGCTGCACTGTTCGCACCGATGGCCTGTTCATACAGCCGTTTCCGGGCTCCGATGTGGGGTGCGTTTCGCTTTAAATAAAAACAAGAATTTGTTGTCGGCTCGCACGCCATGTTTGCGTAGTGTTGGGTATTGGCAGACGCAGCGCGCCCTGCGGTTGCTAAAGACCTCGGCAGTACGCGGCAAAACGCGGACGAAAACGTGTTAACCTGCTCGTCGTCCTCATTGTCCGGGGTGCCGGTAGCTTTCACAGACATAGCTTGTCATGCAGAATATTACAGCGCCGTGCGCCTTTTCAGAACGATAGCTGTACTACTCCAGGTAAAAACCCATAAAACGCATTCTTCCGTAAATCGGACCTTCAAGCTCAACCAAGGACAAACTGGGACTTAGCCTTCCACTACCTGCGGCTGCTACGTACCGGGCGTGGGCGCCCATATCTTGAATGCGATCTGCGATGCGGACAAAGTGCGTCGAGAGATGGTAGCTTCGTATGCGCTGTACTTTCGACGCTTACATCGCGTTGGTGAGAGACGCAGCATGAAGGTCCATTCACTGACTGCTGCGGGGGTATTCTGTAAGAATCCACCTAGTGGACTGTCCATTTCGGCCACTGCTGATTGGCTAGGGCCGCTCCTCTCCTCCTCTCTCGTACTGCTGCATCCAATCAGCAACGGCCGAGATGGACAGTCCACTAGGTGGACTCTTACTGCTGCCGCGCTGAGCAGCATCTGTGCGTTGTCCTGCGATAGCGATTATATGTACTCACCAGGCGCACTTCTGCCGTCGCCTCCTATCGTTCATACTCTTCTCCGTCGGCTAGCGTTCGCGCCTGCTTTACGGTCGTGCGGGGGAGCAGGGGCATTAGGAGTACCCTCTGGGTCACGCCTCACAGCGGAGGTCGGAGCAAGACTGATCGACGCGTGTAGCCTGACCCCTGACAGCCGCAGGGACGAAGCGTCTACCACTTCTCATCGGGAACGGCAGCGGTGCGAACTCAGACGCCCTCGTTACGCATGCAGGCGTAGCTAAACTAGTCGTACAAACTGGGTAGCGTCGCATCGCGCAACTCGCTGAACTAAGGCGCACCAACGGCTCCCATTGGGGAGCGAGTGATTGCAGTGGCATTGAAAACAATAGAGGAGGCGTTGCCCAAAGCAAGCAAAACCGTGCTATCCCTCGACAAGCGTGGTCTAACTGCGTTCAACCACACCATTTTATTGCGATACGAATTTATAACATTACCAGCATCCCATGCAAAATCTTCGAGCACATACTCTTTTCACATATTGTCACTTTCCTTTAATCAAACTAGTTTTTTCAATTTCTCAGCACTGTTTTATGAAGTCCTATTCATGCGAAACACAGCTACTCTTATTCACGCACACACTTCACGCAATTTTAAACGGCCACTCGATCGCCGACTGCATCATTCTAGATTTCGCGAAGGCATTTCATAAGGTCTCCCATCATCTTTTGTTACTAAAGCTGCGCATGGTAGGATTAGACACTGACATTCTAAAATGGCTTGAAGTGTTCCTTACCCATCGTCAGCAATTTGTTGCCGTCAACAGTGTTAATTCCACTGTTCACCCTGTTCTTTCCGGTGTAACCCAAGGCACCGTCTTGGGGCCCCTGCTTTTTCTTATATTTATCAACGACTTACCCAGTAACCTTTCTTCTTCTGTACATCTTTTTGCCGATGACTGCGTCCTTTTTCGGGAAATAACAAATGATAGTGACAAGCACATGATTCAGACTGACCTTAACGTTATCTCAACATGGTGCTAAACTTGGAATATGACTTTAAATGCTGAAAAATGCAAACTTATGCGCATCTCTCGTGTTAATAGTCAATTGCCAGTATATAGTCTTAGTGGTGTGTTACTTGATCCTGTTACAAGATATAAGTAACTCGGAATTCATATTACGTCTAACCTTAGCTGGCATGGGCACATTGAGCATATCACTAACAAAGCTAATCGCATGCTCGGATATCTGAGACGTAACTTTCACGCAGCCCCAACTAGCATCAAACTTCTACTCTATACCACACCAGTACGTTCACAACTAGAATATGCTTCATCAATCTGGGACCCTGGTGTTAAGAGTTTGATCGACCTACTGGAGATGGTACAACACAAATCAGCGCGGTTTATTCTCTCTGACTTTCGGCTTACATCAAGCGTAACCACTATGAAGACTACCCTGGGCCTAACTTCACTTGCATCGCGACGCAAAATTGCACGCCTGTACCTTTTTCACAAAATATTTCATCATTAGTCTATTTGCTACGAGTTACTTGTTCCCCCTTCATATATTTCACACCGCAGGGATCACATACATAAGGTAGGCATTTCTACATGCAAAACTAAAACATTCTGGGATTCTTTTATTCCTCGCACGTCATATGACCGGAACCACCTTCCTTCCTCAATTACCACAATTCCTGACCCTGTATTGTTTCGGACTGCTGTTACGACTTCTATTGAATGATACATTGTATTTATCACTTAATCTAACTTATCTATGTCTTGGTAATTTATTGTTCTCTGCTGTTGTTTGTATTTTCAGTGTTATTATGTATTACCGACTCCCCTCTGTAATGCTTTGCCCTGAGGGTAAAATAAATAAAACAAGAAATGTAATATGGACACCCCAGGCGCATTTCTGACGTCGCCGTGAGCTCCCGTATGAGTGAAAGTGCGTGAGGGTGAGCCGGAGAACGCGGTTCAATCTCGCGTGTGCGAGCGAGGAACGCGGCACGTATGCGTGCCCTCTCCTGTGGCGCGCGAGGCAGTGGTGTCAGGCGCGGGAGGAGGGGCGTTCTTCCCTGGCGGCTGCTATAGGGTGCCTGCATTTCCTCCTCGCCCGCCGCGTCGTACAGAGTGGAGGCAACCGCGACGTCTACTGATGCATTAGCCACGCGAATCGCGGACACCGTAGTGTCCGCGATCCGCGGCGGGAGCATCCCCGTCCCCCTCTGCGATGCCGAAGCCTACTTATGCGAAGGTTGTGGGTTCGGTTCCCACCTGCGACAAATTGTTTTTTTATCCACTTTAATTTCGATTAATTTATCGTTTCTTTCTTTCATTTATTAAGTACAAGTAATTTCCCCTATGTTGACCTTAGGTCAGTGTTGGAAGGCTTCTTATGATATGACTATATATATATATATATATGGTGTTCGGAAAGCTGTTCGGGTCCCAGCCCGCTCCGGAAAAACTCAAACTGTCCGCCTACGGCTACTCCAATTTACTTTCTAATACACGCCGCTGTCTCTTGCAGTGCGCTTAAAAATTCTGATTTCATCACTCTTTGCAGGGTTCTTAACTTCTCAAGGTTTTCTTCACGCCCATGGTTCTGCCCTATATGTAAGTACTGGTATAATGCAATTTTATTCCATAATACCCCTAAAGGCCCCCGAAGGGGTATTACATAGGGGGAACCGATACATGAAAAAATGTGAGCTTGGCGCGTTACGGAAAAAACAACTGAAGTACACAAAAGTTATACAAAATTTTTACAAAAGAAAACACATAGGTTATACAAAAGTACGATATCTAGCAAAATACACAAGTAAAACAATATACGAATTACATTAGCCAAGTGAAACTCAGAAAATACAAAACTGTCTGAGAAAATAATTAAGGGAATTAAATAGGCACAATGTAAAAGAAGTAAAACGGGGTGTTGCTCGAAACTGCGCCAGTTGTCACGTTAACAAATTAATGAGACATGAATACACTTGTACAATGTGCACGCAGAACGATAAGACACATGATCAAAACAATATATACACTGAACAACGTATGAAGAAACAGTCCATGATGGATATTTACACGTGACTATTGCGTAAAACTTCCTGAAAGGTTGCGAAATCGGTTTGAGTAGCAATGTGTGATGGTAGGTTATTCCATGCAACAATTGTTCGGGGAACGAAGGAGTTAGCATAGTTAGCTGAGCGACAACTGATGCGTTTTATCTTGAAGATATGGTCTGTGCGTGGAAAGAAGGCTGTCGCTGGTTCGAAGATACGGTGAAGGTGCGGATGATGATAAAGTTTGTGCAGCAGTGAGAGGCGGGCAGTTCTGCGGCGATGAGATAAGTCGTCAAGCTGAGCGCGAGCTTTTAGTGCTGAAATGCTAGTATAGGGTGAATAATCAGAAAAAATGAAACAGGCCGCGCCGTTTTTGCAGTGATTCGATTTCTTGGGTGATATATGTTTGAAAAGGATCCCAGATAGCTGATGCATACTCGATTTTGGGGCGTATTAATGTGATGTATGCTAGTCTGCGTAGTTTAGCCGGAGCATGCGTTTGAGGATGCGTTTGGAGCATGCGTTTGAGGAGGCCTAAAGAGCGGTTAGCTGATGCCAACACCAAGCGGATGTGATGATGCCACGTTAGATCAGACTGTAAGTGAACACCAAGGTACTTATATGAAGTTGTAAGTTCAATTATGTTGTTAGATATTACATACGATGTTGGAATACGGTGGTTGCGCCTAGTAAATGATAATAACTTCGTTTTAGCTGTATCAAGAGTCATCAACCATGTTGAACACCATGTGTTAATAGCGTTAAGATCGGTTTGAAGAATATCTTTGTCATTGTCGCATGAAATTAATCGATATATTACGCAGTCATCGGCAAAATGTCTGATGTGGGAAGACACACAGTTAGGCAGGTCATTAATATAGATTAAGAAATGTAAATAGCCAAGACTTTTTTTTTCGAGGATATAGGTAAGTTCCGGTCAATAGTAATGCCTATCGAATGCCAATCCAACCGATTTTTATTCGTCTCTGAATTTCGTTCTGATCAGCGTCCCTTGCAAATGATGTAGACAAACGTACTCTTGCACAGATTCTAGATGCTAACGTGAAATATTGAGTTCTTGTTCTCCAACCACGCTATTTCGCTTCTGGATCTTCATCTTCAAGCCTACTGTTTCACTTTCTTGGCTAAAGTTATAAATCAATGTTTGTTATTCGTCCCAGCGTCGCTGAACAGCACAGTCTCATCTGCAAACCCTAAGATATTGAGATATTCGCCATTGATCCTCGATGCTAAGCTTTCCCAGTGTAACAGCTTGAAGGCTTCTAAGAGTGTGTCTCGTACCCTGACCCCTTTCATGATCAGGATTTTTTTCCTTTTTTGCAGCAAGAATTAGGGTAGCTATGGAGTCTTCATAGATATTTGCCAAGATATTCACTTATGTTCTTGTATTCTTTGGTTGCACAAGGGCTCTATAACTGCGGGTATCTCTACATGAATCAAATGACTTTTCGTAATCTATAAAAAGCTATAAAAAGAAATTGGGCTTAATATTTTTGTACTTCGTAACTTCTCAATGACCAGATTGATGACAGGGATGTAATCTATTGTAGAATACTCCTTCCTAAAGTCAGCCTATTCTTCTCGTTGATTGAACTGTTGCCGTGATTCTATTAAAAATTCTCTTAGTTATAATTCTATACGCTAGTGAAAGCAAGCTCATGGGCTTATAATTCCTCAATTCATTAACGCCTCTCTTGTCATTAGTATTATGTTGACATTCTTCCAACTCTCTGGTATACATGAAGTGGTGAGACAATCTGTATAAAAAGTCGCAAGCTCTTTAAGTAAAATATTCCCTCCATGTTTTATTAAATCAAGTGTTGTGCTACCTTCTCATCCCGCTTTTCTTCGGGACAATTTTTGCAAAGCCCTTCTAACCTCATCGCTAGAGACACATGGAGCTTCTGGATCCTGTTCGTCACTACTTACTGTCAAGTTTTGGTGGCCACTTAGGTGCGGAACAGGCCAGTACAGAGTGCACTGCTGCCTTTGCTACATCGTGCAAATTGCTGATGCCATTCCCTTACTTATATTTCACTTCATGCATCTTGATCTTTGCTAGGAAAAGTTTCGTTCGCAATTATTTTATGTTGCTCCCAATTTTACTGCCTCCTCAATCTTTTCAACTTTATAATTTCGACTATCGCTTACTTTCTTTTTGTTTATCAGTTTTGGCAGTTCCGGGGAATCTCAATGATCTCTTCTATTCGTAGAGTTGACGCCGCAAGTGTAAATATAACCGTAAAAACAGAACAAGTGCTTATGTTGAAATACAAAGTGTGCTAACAAGCTAATACAGATGAAGAGCGCATTTCGCGTGCTATCTTGTAGAAACTTGACAGTCGTGACAGGCTGAACGTCCCTCGCCAACCGCGTCTTCCGGGTGTCTAATGACCCCGATCTGAAAACACAAGTTCGCGGAATCCACACGCATATACAATACCACCGCAGTACCAGTTTCTACTCTAAGTGTTCTACAGAAAACTAAAGGATGTTCGCAATGAACAACCCACGCGCGTGGAGGCCTAATATGCGAAGATTTTAAGAAATATTTCAGCTTGTTCGCCCTCTGTTGAGTTTATCGATGATTTTTTTTCCGACAAGACAAAATGTCAACAGATTCCAGATTTCAATGAAGGATGGGCTCCACATTGGGAATATTGACACCAAGCTGAAGTAAGATCTCTTCGGGATAAAGATACAATGAAACCGATGTCCTGGGGATAAAGATAGTCGCGCAACGCTCTTACAGCGTTCCCTCACTTTGCAATGTGAGCTCACGCTGAAAGCACGCAGTCTTTCCTTTATCTAAAGGCTATTGAGCACATATGGCTTGGCAATATGGCTTGGCAATAGCGACACAACAGGTGACCGGAAAGTCAGGCTGTTCGCAAGTATACTGCATCAAAACGGCAAGTTGCGCCAGTTGCTCGGCCAGTTGGAGAGGTGTGTCGTCGTTTTATACCTACTTTTTGTCCGTGTCTTGTGTTGCGCTGTAACGAACCTTGGACTGCTGGTAAGTGCCTGTGCAATGTTGCATTGGTAAAAAAAAACAGCCACTGCACAGCTCAAGATATCACTTCATGCATCAGTATTTCGCTGCAGCATGTCCTTTGTACTGAGAAGCGCGATACTTCCACAATCATCACAATCATCACACATCACACATCACATTGCACATCACAAGAAACTGTTAGTAAAGCCAACTGGTTAAGACTGGATCAAGATGGGATAGGCGGTCGCCACTAGTGCTCGGAAATGTCGGGAAAACTGAGAGTAGCGGTGATAGCACACAGAGGGCGATGCATCTCTTGTCTGTTATCGTCAACCGAGACGAAAGTGTTGAGAGCTTCTTGTAGTCATTATTTCTTTACATTTCTTCGGCGCAATTTATTCGATCGTTCGCCACACTGTTGTTGTTTTTTACCTGATTTGTGAGAGCTCATTTGATATACAGCATGGGAGCTATTTTCGGATACACCAGAGGTTCGGGGTTGGCGTGGTTGTCAAAACCCACTCAATACTAGTTTGAATCGTAGCGTTCACATTGAAAACATGCTAGACGGTGCGCGGACGGATAGGAACAGAACATGCAGTACCTCGCAGGGTCCGCCCGATAGTGTGCGAAAACAAAAACTTTGCGGCTACTACTGTCAGGATTCAAAGAAAAGCAGTTCGACGTCAAGAGGGCTCAATATAAAGTGCACACATTTAGCCATCCTACGCTCCAAAGCGACGATGTACGTCAACAGCAAAGGTCCTCACATTGAAGTTGTTGACAGCTGAGGCCAGGATTGTGGACTTTCCAAGGCGCCAGTGTTTCCTGGGTAAGTCAAGTGCGCTTGTCGGCACTCTTTGGCGCTGTTTAGGGAAAAGTACAAAAAAAAAATGCTGTCACTACACTTCGTACATACTCCTCGATGAACACGACGAGTGCCTGAATTCGCTATTTATATGATGCCAACCGTTCTACTAGGTATCAATTCCCGCCACACAGACCACACTTGGGAGCCAGCGCCTTCCTAAAGAAAAACTAAAAATGACGTCACCACCACTCCCACAACTTTTTCTTTTTGTTTTGATGTTCCTAAATATTACCAGAACGGGGACGCATTTATGGGGGGCGTCTGTAAATACATGCCACGATGAGATGCCTATCAAGTAATTTTATCCGCACTTGCACAAATTATTTTTCTAGTTCCTTGCCAATGTCGTCAGTGTCACCCATGGTTGTCTGGCAATAATACAAACAACGTGAATTGGGAGCATTTTGTCGAACTGCGAATACATGACCCTCTATGTCTAAGTTTCATCATAAACCTCATCTTTACTATATAGTTGTGACAGATCGATTCGCACATTATAGTTACCATTATTCCTAGACAGAATCCAGAATATCAGGATAGCTGCGTCTAAGGCCACAGTTTTGGGAGTCCTTGAAATAGATAGCAGTGTAACTTGATCTGGAGCCACAGGTTTATCGCTATACTTCCGTACATGACCCCTTAACATACCGTCACCGACACTTCGCGTAGATTAGGTACACATAATTCTGGCAGGTGTACTTTGGTCACGTATAATAGGGCAAACTTTGTACTTACGTTGAATTCGGGACCCAATATAAGTTGATTTTGACCTGACGTCAATAGGCACCACCCCTTTAGGGAGTTCTCACTTTGTAATTTCGCACATAGCTGCACCACAAGGAGCTTTTGGAAGTTTTTGTAACAGAGAAATAGTTTTACGTGCACACTTACCTGGCAATGTATTAGTGCACTCAGTTGGCATCGCCAAGCCGACGTGAAAAAAAAAACGGATATTCCGAGCAAGACATTATTTCAAGCAAAAGGTGCAAAGCGGAATTGTGTTGTGCAATATCCGCTTTCTAATGGATGAACGGGCAGCTACAAAGCAGCTACAATATCTATAAAGGAAGCCAACAAACTAATTCTTTCTGGGCTTCATATTATATGGCTAAGAAAGATCGGGCTCCTTGGTTTTCTCTCTTCTTGTTGATTATATATATATATATATATATATATATATATATATATATATATATATATATATATATATATATATATATATATATATATATGTGTGTGTGTGTGTATAGTAGGCAAAGAGGGATTCTTCAGGCTACCTTTCAAACGTAAAGAACTTGAGTGGTGCTACAAGCTGAACAGAACAAGTATTTAATTTCGACAGTTTCGATCGGTGGACCGATCTTCATCAGGGTTTACAAAAAAATGGCAGTTCGGCCCTGGTAGTGAAGACACCAGACCGGGTGCCCGGTCGTTCTTACATACATCAAACCGAGAGGGACAGCTGTGACAGTGATTGATTTTCGGCGCCTTGGCAGATTTACAGCGGCCTTTGGCAGCTATGCAGGGCAAGAGGAAGGCGGAGTCACATGTATGTAGAGCAAGGAGGTCAGTGAGGAAAAAAAGGGAAAAAGAAAGAAAAAGGAAAGAAAAAGAAAAAAAAAAAGAAAAAGCACACAGGAGGAGGGAGACGTGAGTCGGAGAGTGAGGGGGGCGGGAAGTAGCGGCAGCTAGGTTCCCGTGCACCCGAGGCAAGGAGGGAGAAAACGGTCGCTCCGCAGCACCAGTGCGTGGGCTGCCGTTGTAGCGGGAGAGAGGGCAAGTTGAATCGGGTGGCGGGGGGCACAATAGAGAAGGGGCCCAGAAGGAAGACAGAAGAGCGGCAACTTGTGGAAAGAAACACAGTGTCACAGTACACATATACAAGGCACGGCCCGTTCCGGCAACTCTGTGGTCCAGCTACGGTGCGAAAAAAAATATATAGTTCCAAAAAAGTATATAAGCATGGGATTCGCAAAGCAAGTGCGCCCATGGGCTTAGATTTAGGGAGCCGAGTTAAATAGCCTCCTTGTGGTCCAATTTTTGAACGTTTAACAGACAACTGCCATCAAGTCAGCACGTGCGTATTTCAAGAAGGGCAATAGGTCACTCAGAATGACCACTTCAGTGGCAGGGTCCAGGAAACTGAATTTATTCGTTTTACGCTCGCGCCCTTGAGGCACATGCGGAGGGGTGAGCAAGCAGTAAATAGACAGCGTCTCAATTTTTAAGTACAGAACATGTATTCGCGTTTCCCATGCACTTTCACGGCATATCCCGGAGGCACGTCAGCCGCCCCGGACTCTCATTAATTCCTTTAGTGTACGTTCCAAATTTATGGATGAAAAAAGATTCTCTCTGCTCGCGTGCACGGGTGTGTTGGAAACCAGATTGCAAGAGCACAACGCTCACGCGTTCAAAGGAGTGATCTGGCAGCCGAACGTGCCTGGAGAAGGGTAAATTGGGGTAAATATATATATATATGTATATATATATATGTCGACGTTTTGGATTTGTGCTCCATAGAGTTAAAGGGTGCACAATATAGTTGGAGCTGCGTTGTGCCATTATACCGCTAACCTAAAGCTATAGACTGTTCATTAATTACCGCCACGTCTTTCGCACCACGTAGTCTACTCAATCGCGGCTAGCGTCGATAAGGGGGGCAAACACTTGTGTACACCACCTCCTTTACAAGAATGAAACAAACGATCACAGCTAGCCTTCAGTGTAATACGGCTTTTACACCATCAATTGAAGCTGCTTTTGTCGGAGAAATGCACGATTATTTCTGCAAGCCGTGCGCAACACCACAAACTGCACAGTGCATGCTATGGGATGGCATCTTTCTCGAACAACGACGACGGAGAGTGTTGATGACAATACCAGTGTAGAGTTACTGTAGGAGGCAATATACACTAACTCTTTACCCGCGGAGAATCCATCTTATACCTAGTAGCAATGGCTGAATGTTTCCCAAAAACTCGTGGTGACACGGCGACTGCTCCTCAACTAGATCCAGTATTCTTGTTCTCGTGTGGGTATATCCTTCTGGCACTTTGAGCGGTAAAGATAAGTCCACCACCTATCAGGGCACAGCAGAAAAACCAAACTCCTACATGGCCCCCTACGAACCGGTCAAATCACTTTTATACCGCACTCCCCATTTCTTCCCATCGTACCCGTTACGTGCCCTATGAAAAGTACCCTCTAAAAACGCTATGAAAATTATTTCGTGCAAACAAACGTATGCAAAGTATATCATGTTGAAACCGAGTACATCCACCAGCATATGTACAAGAACACACGCGTGCACATGAGAGAAAGTTTAACAATACCTGGGCAGGCTAGCCGAGCGGAAGATTTGAAGTCCTAGGGATAGTTTATTATATCATGTCATTCAAAGAGAGATAGAAAAGAAACTTAAGGATGCATTCCAAGAGAATGAGAGAGAAAAAAGGTAACAACTTAAGGATGTAATTTCCATCTTGCAAACCTACTAATGCAATGAAATGACGTTGAGAGCACCAGAGTTACAAGAAACAAGTAAAGATTGTGTTTTGTGATTACTATAAATATGTAAAATGTCTTTAGATTCTTGACTTCACGTTTCAGCTGATCATACAGCCACACCTAATATACTCGGCCGGAAACACAGGTCCTACTCGTACCTTTCGCGTTGGTTCTGAAGGGGCAAGAACAAGGGATTAAAAAGGAACAACTGAATTCGTAGTCACGTCTGCATCACGCTATCGAACGCATCTTTGTAGTATACACAACGTGGCCGAACTTCCCCATCTTGATATGTAGGAATAGCGGTGTTCTCGCTTTAATTCCGCAAATGTACCTTCTCGCATCCCCACGTGAGGATTTTGAATGTGCTTATTTTAAAGAGTTCACGAGCTTCCGTTAACAATTCGCCACCTCGCTTCCTTTAAATCCAAAAGCACATCTATCTTCCACACCCACGCGGAAAGGAAAACTGTCTCGCGCTGAAAATGGCAAACACAAAAACCACGCAGCATCGTGAATTAAATTCTAGACGGGAGAAGAAAAGGACGAAGCGAGGTTGGAGACGAGAGGCAGGTAGGGGGGGGGGGGATTTTAGAGGAGGCTGGCGTAGAATTGTTTGGCTTCTGTTTTCTGTTTTTCTGCGGCTTCGCACAACATGAGTCACGGAAAGTCGATAGTGTGTGGAGCGGACAATACTGTACAGCAAGTGTGTGTGTGTGTGTGTGTGTGTGAAGCAGAGAATGCTGCTAGGCCGTTAGTCACAGATATTTTAATCAGACAAAATCTGGTACCTGAAAAGAAGTAAAAATTTATACGCACAACACCTTTTTCTTTCGGTGAGATCCCATTCATTTCACAAGAGGTGCAAGAAAAACGAAGGCGTCTATTCACGCCAGCATGGGTCGTACGTTGAAACGTAAGTCGACGCAGAGAAAATAGGAGTGAGAAATTCGAAACGAAACTGCGACCGTGCTATATATAGTTATATATTCGAAGTGGGTACAGGGGACGTCCATTTGCCATTGCAGACATGGTACGGACGTCAATGCAAACACAAATAACAAATAAGTGAATACTAGCAAGCCATGCGCTGTTTTAGTTATTGTTTTTGTTGAGCATGTCATCACTCTTTTTTTCTCCTTTATACTGTACACATTGACACACGTTCGCTAGTGACGCGGCGGCAGAAGAGTTTTTGAAGATAACATTTGCCCCACCCGGCCCTCACACCTGAAGTGCTTCTCATCATGCTGAAGCGTCTTCCATGAGATGCAGGAGGCCTTCAACGAGTAGCCGAATTGAATGGAAAAACACGAGTGACGCCTCTCGTGGTACCGCTAGCAGTTTCGTTTTTTCTTTTTTGGTTAATCATCCTCACTTGTAGACGTTTTCGCATTGCAATTTTGGCATCTTCTTTTTGTTGTGCCGTTCCATTCTTCCTTGGCGCAACCCACTGTCGGTCTTCGATTCATCATGTGATCTGAGTGGGTCTTCGCTACTGTCAAACAGGCAAGTAAATGAAACAGAAGGCTCAAAAGCCTTTGCAATCCGACCACCTACGTCTTCTGTTACTTCTGTTACTTCTGTTACAACAAAGAAAATGAGAACCACTGCAGTAACGAAAGCTCTCTGACAGCAATGGTTGCTCGGCCCCTTTTCGCACGGACCACTTTTCTGAATTAAAGAAAAAAAGATGTGCATACCCACTTTTTGCAGTGTTATACGAAAGTGGGGAAAGCCGACTGAGAATACATTCAAGCGAAGCTCAGTGCAGCATCAATATCGTAACTACCTTGCGGATAGCGGAAGACGTGAGAGAAGTTGTTGGTGAGCGGAGTATGGTATCGATTTCGAGGCTCTGCTTGTGCGACGTAATCGTCACTGTAATGCCCAAGCTTGAATGCTGTATTTTGTTACCTGCGGGTCTAAGAAATTGACCACCCCTTATTGAATATCATGTTGTTGAACTATAGTGTCATTATACGAGATGATGGTGAGCTGCCTGGTGGGATAAAAGAAAAGTGTCAACAGTAGGCACATATTTAAGTAGAGCATCCAACAAACAACTTTACCCGCGATAGTGTCGCCATCTATTTGAGGAGCCATGAGTGGACTAAGAATCTCCGTGCTTGTTTACAGAGTCAATAAGAAAAATAAGAACACTCTTAGTGTCCAAACTAGTAAGTATGGGTTAGCGCAGAATTCAAACATCATGAAATGAACAGCATGAAGAACGTTACCCGAAGCACTTTCTTCCCATTTTCTTGCTCTCTTACTCGTGTTATGAATAACATTTTTTTCCTTTCCTTGCTTTATTCTTCGTGCCGTAATTTTCTACCAAAGCTTCTTAGTCCACGTCATTCCTCTTTTGCGTCGCGACGAATGGGTCCTTCCATTCCAGAAGTAATTTATTGTTGCATTAGGATGTAGGACAAAAGCCTTATTTCTCGGTGTAATTTGTCGTTCAGTTGTCCTACAGCCATAGTACTTCTTGTATCGTTGTTTCACGGTATTTAAACTCACATGAGTCAATTAACACGCCTCTTTCAATTTCTTCCTCAACTCTAGTGCAAATTTACATATACATGAAGGAAAGTTTTTGCAGGCAGCCGATGAGTCTCTCAGTTTAACTAGCGCGGTAAGATAAATCGTCGTCACTAATCTCTTTCAGTTTTCTTGTATCACTCTGTTATCTTACAGTGTTGACCTTATGCAGGGTGGCCGACGCTGCACCAGCACCAACGCTTCCTTTGCGCGGTGTAGTACTATATGAAAACTTGATGCAAAGCGTGCCGAGATGTCCAGCACCTTCATTCATTCCTTACGCAAGGTTGTCAGCCGCTTAGCAGGCATAGATATCGCAAGATTGAAGAGAAAATATAGTGTGAACATGGCAAGTGCTTCAGGATGACGCACGAAGTAGAAGGAACTCGGGATTGACGACCTGTAACGGGACCTATAGCAGCCACGTTTTTCCAAATTTCCTCAACTCCCTGCTGCACCACCGGGCGCTTCCATCGTCGTTTGCGCCATTGTAGTTGCCATTGCGTGCGAATTAAGTTCATGACTTGCCTCTACATGAAAAAAAATAATAAACTGTAGCGACAAAAATGCGAAATGTGAGAGTGAACAAAGTGTTTTTACAGCGTAGACGCCGAATGAAGTAATAAAGACAACAAGTTTGCGTGCCTAATACTCTCTTCTTTTACGCTCGCACGAAGCATTAGTTAGGATGACTTTCGCGATCAATTCCAGTCTGACCCGTTCTCGCTAAAATTTATGCGCATTATAGCTACAGCAACATGACTAGATCACGCCCACTTAAGCATAGTATACGAGGCTATGCCTGCGGTGTGTAATGCTTTATTTCTTCGTTGTTTATTTTCTGCCTTTTTGTGTGTGTTACTTTTCTTTTTAGATTCCTTAGTCGCTGAACTTTATTTATAATACTAGATGTAGCCGGCCCCTCAAAGGCCTACTTTTGCAGAATCTAATCTTTTTCATAACGAACACGGAACACCAAAAACGAAGATATCCTTCGATGGTATAAGCTGCAAAATAACTGGCAACTTTTTTTTTTTTTTTTTTTACAACGCCTAGTTTGCATTAATCCGTGCGGCTCCACCTCGGTCTCAGAGTCATATGGAGGGTGTTGGGACAAGAACGACGAAGAAGGAGACGAAGCGCTCTCGTGCTTTGTGTCAAGCAACAGCAGCTACGCACAAAGTCGGGCTACGGTTTATGCTTAATAAATTCCTTTCTTTATGCATCAGGAGGCTCGATTCTCTACAGGTGTGAATACCTGTACAATAACATTCGGTACGACCTGCAGTCCCTTTCTTTTGGCGGTGGCCATGCGTCGTGACCTTGAGCAAACGTCGTCTGTTTACCCCGAAATTACAAAAAGGTTGTGGCGTTCCATATATGCTGCAGACATTTTAGCCGCAGCGGACATCGTCGAAGACGCGTCGAAGCTTCGGTCAGATGCCACCGAGATATTGACAAGGGCATCTATGAAGTTACACAAGTGTGCGTCGAAAGACCCTCGCGTTCTTGGCACACGATCAACGCAAGTGATGGAGTTACCTCTTGGATCACTGTATGGCGAACTCAAAAGTCCTGGGATTGGTATGGCATCCTGACACCGATGTGCTGTCGTTTAGTCCAGGAAATGGTATGGAGTTTGTTCAACAAAGAATCGATTCCAAGCTGTTTACGTTACACTGTAAAAATGTTTTCACCCTGAAGGATGTTTTCTTGTCGCACTGGTAACTCCCTTACCGTAAGGGCCTTACAAAAATTTATAGAGGCCGATAGCGGAGCTCTAACTAGACGTGCGATGACAAACGACATAGTTTAAAACTATGCAATCAATCTGACAGCCTTGGGCGCACACAAGTCTCTGACAGAAGAGTTTCACATCTCTCGCTGTGAAATTCTCTCGTCGGATATTTCTTTGTGCCCAAGGCTGTCAGAATGATTGCAAAGTTTTCAACTGTGTCATTTGTCATCGTACGTTGTCAGGCCGTTGTCGGCCTCTATAAATTTTGGTAAGGCCCTAACGGTAAGGGTATTAGCAGTGCGACAAGAAAACACCCTTAAAGGTGTAAATACTTTTTACGTGTACAGAGGGCCTCTCGCCTATACGACCCTCTCAGTATGTTGACCCCTTTCACAAGAAGAATGAAGATCTGTAAAAGCTTTGGAAGATAAGTGTTGACTGAGAAGAATAGTTGCCACTGGATG
Organism: Dermacentor andersoni; assembly: GCF_023375885.2. Taxonomy (NCBI): domain Eukaryota; kingdom Metazoa; phylum Arthropoda; class Arachnida; order Ixodida; family Ixodidae; genus Dermacentor; species Dermacentor andersoni. The sequence goes on along the minus strand of NC_092815.1, from coordinate 128,250,338 downwards.
CTCTACACGTATGAAAGAATTCATGCAATGAACTTCAACAGATCTGTGATATTGAAATTCACCTGTTCTACAGAGAGGAAGGGACTTGGCGATCAATACGCACTGCATTTTTTCCCTGACGTCAGTAAGTTGACCTACGGTGTTGTCTGCTACATTTTCACAGCAGAAAATACGACCGACAAATGCTCAACTGCAGTCTTTTGCAAGTCCAGGGTGGCGCCAGTGAAGGAGACAAGCCTTGCCACAATCGAACTGCTAGCCTGTCTCGTCTCAGCCCGAATGTACGAGTACGTGTGCCAGTAGCTAGCCGAGGACATAACATCAATCCAATTTTCGACTTACTCAATGAAAGCACTGTGCTGGATTACCGGGGATTCCAACAGATGGAAAGAATTCATTTGCCATAGGGTGACGGCGATTCAGAGTATAGCGAACATCACATATTGTGGAGGCATTGCCCTGGAAAGCAGAACCTTGATGATTTTTGACAAGAGCAGTTTCGGCCTTTCAACTGACAACAAACTCAGTGTGGTGGACAGCACCCCATTGGCTTAAATGTGAAAAGAATGAATGGACACCCCAACATAGACCGAATTCTACCGATCTTCCACAGAGACTCATGGAGGAACGTCCTCATTGGGCACCATCCTTGCATCCTTGCATCCTTGGCATGCCAAGCGAACCACCAATTACGGACATTCACAAATACTGCTATCTTGCGCGACTACACTGTCTTACAGCTTGGATACTACGATTTGCCTCAATACTAAAGCGAAATAGTGTGTCCCGGGGAGCCCTGAATGCATAAGAAATGCATGTCGTGAACGATACTGAATAAAAAAGGTTCAAAGTTCAGCCTTTTCGCAAGAAAGTGACCGCGTCTATAAAGCAGCTCCGTATATAAAGGATTCAACATTTCGGGACGTGACCTCCTTCCTCGATAATTGGGTTCTTCGAGTCGCAGGACGCCTACAATTCAGCAAGAAATCTTAGGATGAAAAACATCCAATCCTCTCACCAAAGGACCACTACTACTGCCAGCTCGCGCTCGTCGTACAACATCAACAACTTCATGCAGGAGTTCGGAATACACTTGTACAACTAAGGCAAAGATTTTAATATTACGAGGGCAGCAGCTAGTCAAGAACATTATAATAGGATGCATCGTGTACGAACGCTACAACGTCGTACGTTTCTCTGATGTAACTGCACTGTTACCACCTTAAAGAGTGACCGCTTCGGAACCCTTTCAAGTAGCAGGACTAAGTTTGGCCGGTCCCCTCTATGCCAAACATCCAGATGACTACGCCAAAGTGTATATTCGCCTGTTCACGTGCGCCGTGATTCGAGCCGTTCATCTCCAGCTAGTCGAAGATATGATCGCCACAAGCTTTCTCAAAGCTTACCGATGCTGTGTGTTGTGGGGGGGGACTTCCTTTTGTTATATATTCTGACAATGCCTTAACATTTAAGAAGAGCAAGATAGAGCTTTTGAGATTGTGGAAATTGAGAAACGACGAAGCTTGTAACTACATCGCTAACCATCATATAATATGGAAAGTTATTGCCGATCATGCACCATGGTGAAGTGGTTTTAAGAGAGATTTATCAGGTCTGTCAAGCTGACATTGAAGAAGTGCATCGGAAAGGGATCTCGCACGGAGAAACACCTACAAGCAACCTTTACAGAAGTAGAAGCTGTCATCAATTCCCCACCAATCACAAGTGTTTATAGGTACTGTCGAAATCTGGAGCCTTTCTCACTTGATCATTGGAAGCGGATGTCTGAACTTCCCTACCTAACACTTGGCCAGATCACAGTAGATAGTCGCCATATGCTACTCATGTGGGAACAGCGAGAAAAGCGCAAAAACTTTCTGGGACCGTCGGTCCAAATAATACTTTTAGGAGTTAAGAACAATGCCCAGCCACAAAGCAGCGACCTCTTTTGACAGAAATAAGAAAGGCGACCTCGTCCTTCTACAAGAGTTCAGCAAGCCGTGGCAACTACGAAACATCGTTCAATAAGAGGAGTTCCATAGAGGAAAGGGCGGAACGACAAGATCCTGTACCTTGAAACTACTGGATGGATCTACCGTTAAACGGACCGTTTCACACCTGTACCCACTAGAATCAAACTTTTTGTGAACTTTTGCGCGCGGGGTGGTTTGTTGGAACAAGAACTACAAAGAAGGAGACGAAACGCTGTCGTGTTTCGGATCACGCCCATCAGCAGCTACCCATGGAGCCAGGATACGGTTTACGCTGAATAAACGCCTTTTTCCATGTATCAGGAGGCTTGATTCTCCGCAGAGGGGTCATGGCGTACTTCATTCTTATGTGCGCCACAATGCCGGCTTGTCCACAAAAGATAGTCGGTTTCTTTTTGCCAGCAACAGAACGATTATGTGTCAGAACCGAAACGCCACAAGGTATTACATCTCAGGACTGTACGTCTTTCTTTAGACTTCTTGAGCGCACATGCAATTTTTATTGTTCGATTGGCTTCCTCAGTTTGCCTTTTTAGCCTTAGGTACCTGTTCTGAGTCCCTGTCCCAGCAATGCAGTCATGTTATGCAAGAAACATGCTCTGAAGGTAAGGCTTCTCGAATAAGCCTGCGTTTTAAATAGCAGCGAATGGAAGCAACTTAAATCTCGTGACTTTCGCAGGTGCCCTGTACGAACTTGAGACCGCCATGCATATTGCTGACGGACAATGACTGCAGCCTCGTTGCATTCAGCTTTCCCAGCCGCAGCTTGATTGCATCTAGTCTTCCCAGTCATCACCCTCGTCCACAGACTGTTCTACAGGTAAATTATCTCCTGTGTTGAGGCTAGAATGCGTGCCCCATGACTTTTAAGAGGAGGGTAGACTCTCATTATGCGCATATAGCCATTAAAGATCTACCGAGATGATGACACGGGCCAAAGTAAAAAAAAAAAACTTATTTTCTTCTTTTCGCAGAAATGCCTGTGGTGTCAGAGCCAATTGACAAAACCGGAAGAGTGCACTTGAGCAAGGCTGGCAGCACGCACTTGCTTGGTGGCGAAAGTTGACCATGGAGCAAACCGAATGTGGACGAGTCACTTACATCTGGCCTTTGCTCGCTTCCTTCCCAGAGCTATACATTTCCAAGAAACAAGAGTAACACGTTCTGCCAGCGGGATTGGTATGAAAAATTCGCGCGGTTATCATAAGGCAATGAAAGCGGTGTAGTGCTTTGCCACGAGTGCGTTAAATTTTCCAAGGGAAAGGGTTGCAGGCTTGGAGCGGAAGAACGAGCTTTTGTGAAGGCTTGTCTTAATAACAGGAGATATAGAGAGTTTCCGGTGGCATGAAAGCCATTTCTACTTATATTCTTTGAAGCATAAACTGTCAAGGTGGAATGGTGTCTGTGTAGCACAGATCATAACACAGCAATGTAGTAGGGTGTACTAGATAAGGGGAGTGGGCCCGGCGCAGTCTCACCGCTGAGGTTGTTTTTGTTATTGAAAAGTTGGTGGCGCTACCGTCGTCTTGACCCGAACCAGACCCGCGCGCCGGCTTGACGCATGTCGTGCCAACGACCCTGCAGCAGCTGCATGGAGCTTTGGCAGGCTCTGCTGCATCTAGTTTTGATACTTGGTGGCGGAAACAGCGATTTTATTCCCCACCGATCTGTACAAAATAAAATGCAGAAAGCGGGAAGGAAAAAGTGCAAACGAGGAAACAACGATGGTGCGTCGAGCAGACAACATCAACTCAGCCCGTGAACTCGCCTCAGTCGAAGGGCGCTGTCGAAACAGCGCCCTTCGAGATATAAGGCGAAGGCAGCGCCGCCGCAATTTCAGCGTCTTTTGCATCACCCTCGATGCTTTTCAAGGCGTCCACTGGCCCCATTCGCCTATTCTAGTACACTCTAAGTGTAGCAAGCAGCAGAAGGAAGCCAGCGCGGCACTACGTGTCATTGTAAGCTCCGTCGCTACCTCTGTCGCACTGGCTAAGCTCTAATTGGGCACACTAAATACGATATAAATCTACTCAATTTCCCTGATGAAGGTCAGGGGAGGTTCCAGCGTTGAGGGAGTGGAAAAATAGAAAAGCAGTGACGTTCGAGACCAGTTAATTGAGATCATAGCCCACACGGCACAGCGGGAAATCATTACAGGCGCTATTTGTAGCCCGTTCAACGGCATAATAGCTGACGGAACAACTGAGGTGACAAGTGAAGAGCAGTTTGCCATTTACGTGCGTTGGGCTGACTCAAGATGCACGAAAACTGTATTGGCCTGTACAACGCGCCAGGTAGCAGGACTGACACGCTATACATTGCCATTATAAACATACGACTTTGCGCCTTGACATTTTTTTCTGCAACATTTGTGGCCACGGCGTTGAAGAGGCAGCTAACATTTCAAACCGTTTTGCAGGAGTCCAAAAAAAATATGAGCGATTCTGAGCCAAGATTTCTGTAGGGACGTTGTAGTAATGATTGCTTACATCTTGTATCCCTGGAAACTAGTAACAGCTGGAAACCCATTGGCGATGCTTTGAATACCATAAAAAAATTTCCAATGTCATTCTTGAATAAAAAATTATGCAGAAATTCCATTGGAGTTCTCTAAGTATGCGTAAGAATACTCCCAAATTTAAGTTTGCCACCCCCAAATTTTAAGTTGGCCCACCTCGAAATTTCATTTGGCCTACCCCAAATATAAGTTGGCCTACCTCAAAATTTCCATTTGCCCACATCCAAATTTCAAGTTGGCCCAGCACCAAACTTTATTTGGGCCACCCCTGAATTTAAAATTTGCGGACCCCCAAACTTCAGTTGGCCCACACCAAAATTTCAAGTTGGCCCACCCCCATTTTCGGCTTCCTCATGCATTTTTATGGAGCCCTATGTATCCCTTTGGGTATGCATGAACCTGATCACATGGGTGTTCTCTCTGATCAATTTTATTTCTTCTTGGTTTCAATAGGCCATTATAAAAGAACGTTTGAAGCTTTATCAACTTACAAAGCTTCCAATGATCTCCATTTAAATTATTTTAACAAATAAATGTCCTCACTTCGCAAATCACGCATTTTTGTGCAGATACAAGATGCTACACTTGTTGCGTGACGGACAGAATTTGTTGGGGTACTCGGCAAAGAATGCTTACGCATCAAAAGCGCGAAAGTGTTTATTTATGTTTTGTTCTTCTATCAGTAGGGGACTCATCGGATGAGCCGGAGTCAATGCCAAGTAGCTTTCTGTCACTGTGCCAGACGAGGTGGACAGTCAGGGTAGAGTCTATGAAAAGGTTCACCGAGAATGCTATGGTAAAAGAAACACTGAGTGAGATTCTTCAAGAAACAGGTTCGATGGCAGACAACAGCAAAGCTGTTTTGAAGGGATACCAAACAATCCTAGGAATGTTTGAAAGCTTTTGGGGAGAAGTTCAGAGTCTCTTATGTTACCCGTAAGACGAGTTGAAGGCGAAAGCCCAAGTGCCGATGCATCAAATACGCACATATGACGTACACAACCGATTTAATTTTCTTAGTCTACTTCGCTGAGTCATCCTCTTATTTCGCTGACTCATCTGCTTAATTCGCTGAGTCATCGTCCTAATTCGCTTATTCAGCCGCTTGATTCGCTTAATCATCAATCTTAACTCTGTTACCTTTAACTCGCCTAAGTCATCCACTTAATTCACTTAGCCATCCATCTTAATTCGCTTATTTATCCACTTAATGTGCTTTATCATCCTTAATCCGCTTAATCATCGATCTCGATCACCCATCTTGTTTGCTTACGGGGGTACGAGCCATTGACGATGATGATAGGGTTTGCACCTTTCGTGTCGGCGGAGCGTTTTCGCTCAAGGACTTTGAAGGTCGACAGAACGATGAGACATTTAAGGCTTTCACCTTAATAAATGTCCACCGGCCGTGGTTGCTCAGTGGCTATGGTGTTGGGCTGCTGAGCACGAGGTCGCGGGATCGAATCGCGTCCATGGCGGCCGCATTTCGATGGAGGCGAAATGCGAGAACACCCGTGTACTTAGATTTAGGTGCACGTTAAAGATCCCAGGTGGTCGAAATTTCCGGAGTCCTCCACTACGGCGTGCCTCATAATCAGAAAGTGGTTTTGGCACGTAAAACCCCATAATTTAATTTTTTTGTTTTGATTAATGTCTGCTTAGCTTTGTCTGGTCTATGTGAGGAACTAGCAAGACTCCTGCAACCCTCAACGTCTCGCGCTGCAGATGCGAAAGAAGCTGGACATACTGTACGGGACAATGTCCCGCCTACTGTGGGAAACCACGTTTATGTTGCGGCACCGCACTAGCAGTGCTACATATAAGCTTGGTCTGAGGGAGCCTTACGTGGACGGCATACAAAGCCGCCGAGGAGGTTCGAGTTGTCCGGCCCGCCTCTAAGGCCAGCTGTGCTTGATCCCAAAGCAGCATTAGGCAAAGATAGTCTGAGGCGATAGACCGTACCACAAGCGAAATGCCGCGGCGCTTTGATCAGCCTGGCATGGAGCAGCCAGTTCAAGTAGAAGGAACGTTAATTGACGACGCCAAATAAGACAATTATCGGCTGACGACCTAAACGCGGAATTAACTATGCACGCAGCTGATTTTGACCTAACCTGTCTCTGGGCGCAGTTCTTTTATTTTCCTCCTATTTGGTCCAATGTCGAGTCTTGATCAACTGAAAGCATTTCGAAGAGCCTGCAGGCAAAATCTGGACAAGTCTATGAGCTACTAGACAAAATCGTCAAATGGAAGCAACTTGTTTCTGTAACTGCATGTGAAGTTTCGGCAGAGCGCGGATTCAGCGCTTTAGGCCTAATTAAAATTTACTTGCGGAACCGCATGACGCAGAGGAGGCTAACACATCTCACTGTCAGTTACTGTCGCTGTCGCAGCGCTGTCACTTACAGCAGTGACAGCACTGCGAACACTGCCCTAAGCATCGTTTTCCGCCCACAGCATGGGCCAGATCTGTCCCAGGCACGTGTATTCGACGGCGACGCACAACTGACAATGACGGGAAGCAGTGCGCGTACGGATTCGTCATCGTACTACCGACGAGAACGCCAGCGAGCGGCCGATGTCTGCACACGTGGTCACCTTCAGCGCGTACGAAGCCAACAGGACCCTGGAGCCTCGCTACTGGCAGCAGTGACAGCACTGCGAACACTGCCCTAAGCATCATTTTCCGTACGCTGCCGCTTAGTGCTACGCAAACATTTTAGAACATTTCAATCGATATCTTATTCTTATCGCTGCTGCTGCTGCCCAGTGTCTGTTGTTTGACGTTTTACTTTTGATTCGTGAGATGAGTAAGGAAGTACCGAAACTAATACTAGAACTCAAAGATGAACTGAAGGTCGATATGAGGCTTTTCAAGGATTCCTTGGAGCGAAACATCCGCCTTGACGAGATAAACCTTCGTACCGAAATAGACGAAATAAGTAAGGGCATGGATCTCATGAGGAAATGTCTTGATGAAGAAACAGCCGCTCTGAAGGCACAGCCAGAGAAAACAAAGTACTGAAAAATGAAGCCGAAGAGGTTCGGCAGAAGGTTTTCACATTAGAGAAAGATTTGACTACAATCCAGGATGAGCTGTTGAAGTCTGAGCAATACACGAGGAACAAAAACGTAGAAATCAAAGGCATCTAGCAGGAACCGAACGAGATCCTTGCGGATATACTTCGAAAAATAGGCGAGGCCATTGGTGAAGCTATATCGCCTAGAGATGTCGACGTGTGTCGCAGAGTATGGACGAATGAAGATACCAAAACGAATACTGTTGTCCAGTTTAAGCACCGAAGAAAACGGGACCATTTCCTTGAAAAAGCGCGTAAGAAGAGGCTAAAGAACGATTTGCTCGGCTCCCAGTGTAATGACCCGATCTACATAAATTAGCATCTTTGCCCTGCAATGAGAAAGCTTCTTGGGATGGCTAGTACGCGCAAGCGCGAACATGAGTGGAAGATTGTCTGGGTCAAGAACGCCATCATTTTCGCCCGACGAACCGAGAAATCGCAGATAATACGCCTCAGCCGCTGAAGTGATGTTGACAAAATCTGCCCTACGGACTAGCGTAATGCGCACACGAAAAAAGGACAAGCGCAACCATACGTTGATCTTTTGTAATGACTATAGTGATTACGTTCTTCCCCAAGATATTGGCAAAGTCGGTGCGACCCAAATATTACACAATGCCTTAAACTACTACACTTAAATACCCGATTACTAGCACCAAAGCGAGATGATATCTCTACAAACTAACTTCCTGCAAACTCAAATTTTATATAGTAATGCTTACTGACACATGGTACAATAACGTCTCCGAATGTTATGTACCAGATGGACTTACATATTTCTATTTGAACCGCGCAGAAAGTAGAGGGGCTGGTGCTTCTGTTCTGACGGCGATGTCTGTCTTTGAAATGATGCAGTGTTTTAGTCAAATAACCGATGATTACGAAGTATTGTGTGTTAGGCAGCGCGAAAAAGTTTTTGGAGTACATCCTAGAGAGACTAGACATAGGTTACCACACACAGCACGGTGTCAAGGTGGACATCCCGAGAGAGACGAAGGAAACAATGGTAATACCCCCAATACCAAAGAATATGCACCCAGAACACAATAAGGACAGATGAGAGAACAGAGCGAAGCAGATACAAAAGAAATTCGGCAGCGACAAGGACGCAGTCTTCGTAGACGCGGCTCGATACAGTCGCAGACGGGGGTTTACGGCAGCCGTAATCGATGGCGAGAAACAGTGTAAGACGTGCGCGACGATACGCATCACAAGTAACGAGACCGCGGAAGAAGTAGCCATAGCGCTCGCAGTAGCTCAGACGAACGCAACCGTGATAGTCAGCGACTCTCAGACGGCTATAAGAAACTTAGCCAACGGCCGAATCTCCCCGGAGGCACTACGCATTCTTCTTGAAGGAGGTCAAAATTTCAAAAGAAAGATGTACTTCACATGGACACCCGATCACACTCTCGCGGAGGACGGCAACAACGAGACGGCACACGACGCGGCTCGAGGGCTTACGGACCGAGCTGCAGTCGCAAGTGACGCCCCGACACCCTCCGGACGTGACGATGCAGTAAATGAGTGGGAGTGGGAGGACGGAATGACAACATATAATGACATTACAAAACACTATAGGTTACAGAGGGCCATATTCCCACGACCTCACCCAAAATTGACAAAAAAGCAGTCTGTCGCATGGCGGCAGTTACAAACTAGGACGTATCCGAATCCGGCGCTCTTGCACATCATATATCCGGATATACATCAAACGGACAAATGCAACATATGCGAATCCAGAGCCACTCTGGAGCATATATTATGGGAATGCCGAGGGATACATAAAGATAACGGGAACGCTGCCTCTAGCAAACCTTCGCACGCTCTGGGAAGCCGCGCTGCTCATCGCCGCCCTCGAGGATCAACTATGGGCCTTCCAGCGGGCCGAGGATGCCGCCAGGACCCACGAACTCCTGGCCGCCACCTAGGCGGGGCCTTTGGCCCTCCCCACCAACTCGCAGGACACGCAATAAAGTTATTTCCTCCTCCTCCTCATTTATCGCCCCCCTGCAGGACGTATGCGTGCATTTCTGGATTTCTTTGATGGTGTTCTTTCCTACGCGAATGAAATGGGATACACTTTAGCTATTGGCGGAGATTTTAACATCAATATTTTGAATCAATCCATGCCTACAACAGAATTCTTGGGAATGCTTCAGCACAATGTGTTTCACAATGTAATTACCTCGCCAACGCGTGTCACTGCTACACCGACATCATTGCTTGACAAGTTTATCATGAATATGCCCATGCACCGCAGCATATCTGGTATTTTAAGCTGCCGATATTTGCATTTACAAACAGACGCCCCCATCTCCAGTTTAACAAGGGTTGTGAAACCACATATCGACTTATATCTGAAGACACTCTGCAAACATTAAGAGAGAAGACTCAGGTCGTAGACTGGCCAAGCGTTTTTGCTCAGCAGGACGCTAATCTGACACAGTATTTTCCTTCTTTTCCTTCCTTCTTGCAGTAAGACGCAGTATTTTCCTTCTTTCCCAATGAAGAACTTTCGGCCAAGCAATAAATCACACAAACCATGGTTAGTAAATATTCTTCGGCGCATTCGAAAAAAGCAGCTTTACCTACGATTTCTTCGAACGCGGGATCAAAGTGATCGGAATCGGTTTTTTTTTTCCTTACAAAAAAAAACAAATTTTATACAAGTCTCTATGCCATACTTAACTCAGTCATTGCGCGATAATACGGGGAAGCACAACAGGAAATAATTTAAACAAACTTACACTTTTCCAAGAATGAAAGTGTGGGCAATAGAAAAAGCTCTCTATAACGCACACACCGAAGAATTACTTAAAAAAGATACGATAGTCAGAGCATTCCAACTATATAATCATAAACTAGCCCGAAATTATAAAGGTGCAGTACAGGGTAGACTGGCAGCATTTTCGGAATTAGCTACGTTACAAAAAAAGGTCTCGCCATACTCCTATCGATGTCAAATTCCTTGGCACGTTCCATTCTCACGCACAGAATATGGGCGCCAGAGATTATGCCATACATTACCGAACATATTTAACGAGCTTTCTAAACAACACGTAGATCCTTTAACCGTAAGTAACCAGGGTATGTTGGAACTATTCCTTTGAAAGCTTGTTTTTAGTAAAAGTTGACTGTGAAAACGTGCCCCTCAACGCAGCAAATACTACTACGTTCCACTTTCATTCATTTTAGAATTTATACAAATTGCTTGTATTTTTTTTAACTGTATACTCATGAACGATGTCTTGAATTTATGATCTGAGTGCTTTCTACATTTCCTGCGTATCTTTAAATGAAGTTTATTTTAGCTGTGACAAACAATACACTACTGTATTGTCGCATTGTTTTTATCCGTTTTTATGACGCCTGCTTTAATTTGTTTTCCAATCAGTAAAAATATGGCGTTTACATTTTCTTTTTGACACATGTCAATGTTCACGCTATCCCCGTTTCTAGGATCTGCCTTCCAAGGTACCTTGTTTTGCATCTTGTAGTGTCCTAACTGCTGTGCGTATTACCGCAGTTTTTTTAAGATGCAGTGTTTGCGCCTGATTCCTGATTGTTCATGGTGACCGGAGCTCCGTCAAGTTGCTATAATGCAGCTTTTTTTTCGGGTCACCATTTTTCTCCTTGTGTACTGTTTCGTTTGTGCGGTGAAAAATAAACAATTGATTGATTGATTGATTGATTGATTGATTGATTGATTGATTGATTGATTGATTGATTGATTGATTGATTGATTGATTTTGCACGCTCACAAGGAACGGATTGCCGCGCTCAACTTAGAAGACGTGACCGAAGAATTAGTCACGAGGACTGCTTGTGCTCTTTGATGCGATCAGTAAGGTGTGCATGTGTCATCATTGCTTTGACATGTGGAGGAGACTGCGTGCAATAAGTATGTGCAGCTATCCATCCCTTTCCGCTTCCCTCTGTCTGCTCGTGACCTCCGCCTTGAGTTAGCGGATGTTAGTCCATAGGTTGCTAGTCCTCTTAAAGCCGGTTGATGAAGTGGCACTGCCTTGAATTCATAGCTTGTGCGCATGAAAGAATCATTCTGCTGCGATCAAGCGATGCATACCACAGAGTTCTGCGCACAGCTTTTCACAGCCCGTCGCCCCCTCCCCACTTCGAGCGCTCTTTGTTTTCATGCGCCGAGCAGATCGGAAGACGGGTTGTAAGCGCACTGTCAAGGAGAAAATAAGAAGACGGGGTATTATATTGAGCTTCGCGTGACAACAAGGACGGATAACCCAAAGTTCTTGATCGTATGATTAGGTTCAGACCAAATTGAACCCTAGGCACATTTTGGCTTTCGCTTTCTATGAGGCATAATCTTTTTGTACCATAACTTATGATAAATGTTTCTCCGGATGCACACGTGTACATCCAACAGCAATAGCAGAGGTGGCACCAATTCTTACAACAGTGCTTCTCGCTTCCCGCATGCCACTTCAATTCCTAACCTCTACTATACATGAACGCGTAATGAGAGAAAATTTCGTCAAATAAACGCAAAAAGCCAGTCTGATGGCACGAACATCTTCTGAAGAATGAATAGATATAACAAAAAAGAAATATCTCGTCGAGGAGCTTTCTCAGCTGCGTCTGACGAAAATCACTACGACGCCGAGCATATTTTCCGAGAAAGTTCGCAGAGAAATACGCAGAATGATTGGGATGGATGAGTTTTTCGCTGCTTTAATGCGGTACACTGGCCTTTCTGACCATGAATTATTCAATCTGGGATTGGATGAGCTGCATTTATCAACTGCGTCCGTTTCTCAGGCATGGTTGGCAACTGAATGCCGACGAGCTCTTTCATGGCGAATAAAGCAATGCGCATAACACACTGATAGCAAACATCACTGTGAAGAAACCAAGGCTCTAACGATAACCATTACCATAAGCTGCTGCCCCTTAACAAGCACTATTTAGACTCAAAGCCCCAGATAACCCAATTTTCTCTTAAGTTAGATGAAAGCTTTAAGAATTTAGCAAAATTAGGCAGATGCACTTTTTGGGCAGAAAGCTGCATTTTTGTGTATAAGCTAACATAATTCTGTGAGAGGGGTGTCTTGAGACGCGTTGCCCTACTATATTGGTAAAGAATCTACTTGATTACCTCGTTTTTTCTTCTATTAGAGGTCACTCATCAACTGGCTTCCTTGACTCAGGAACGCCGCAAGGTTGTCAGCTCAATAGGTTGCTAAAGTAGGGTTGAGTGACTTTATGGCAAGTGTCGAATCTAAGAACTGCTTGCAAACTTTTTAATGTATAATATATATAATATATGTAACTTGTAAATACATGTCATGAGCAACATAGTTACGTAGAAAACATTACAATATTTCAGAACTCTGAACGTTATTTTCGCAGTTACGGGACAAAGACGGGGGCTTTCTTTTGGCCGTATTTTTTAAATTATGATAACTTAGTCTACTTATATTTACCGGTCCTGTGTTTGTGTGTGTGTGTGTGTGTGTGTGTGTGTGTGTGTGTGTGTGTGTGTGTGTGTGTGTGTGTGTGTGTGTGTGTGTGTGTGTGTGTGTGTGTGCGTGCGTGCGTGCGTCGGTGCACGCGTGCGTGTGTGTGTGTTTGTGTGTTTACCTGCCTGCGGTTAAGCCCCTGTCACAATAGCTTGTATTAGTCTTCTGAGGTGCACAAGTAGTGTCATAGTAATTACGCTGAAATTCTACATACAGCAATGCTATCGAATGGTAGTAAGCTGAGCTGAATGTCTGGCTTTTCAGACAGACGGGAGGTACCATATGCTGAAATAAAACTGACAAAGTTCAATCACAGTGGTACTTGTGTAGGAAGGAAGAAATTTTGGACCAACGGAGAAAAGGAGATAATAAAGGCAATGACTAAATGTGAGAAAATTAAACGCTTTACAGGTACCCACCTCTTGTTCGAGGCCCAAATTGTTTAAAGGCGCGCTAATACAATTTTGTCGCGTAACAACGAACGTAACGCGTGCCCACAAGTTTACGGGCTGAAAAAAAAGAAAGTTACACAAGCACCACGATAGGGGCAAGCAAAGTCGGTGACCGTCGAAAATGTGATCAGTGGGTCAAGCCGGCCAAGCGCGTCGACTTTTATACATGACTCGTCGGGAAGCGGGAGGGGCGGAGGGGCCTTCCAGCGCAATCGCTCGTGCCCGCTTGCCTTCCAGAAAGTGATACACAATTCGCGTCGCATATACAATCAGATTATAAAAGTTTGATGACAACAGAACAGGGAAATGACTTTCGATAACATTCGAGAAACTTCTGATACATGCAGAGGCATCTCATGCCGAGTGATAACGTTTACCATTTGTCAGCCGGCGAAAAGTGGTCACCGAAGAAAGATAAAGTATGCGCAGTATGCGCGTCAATTTGTTCAGCAGACGTTAAGTAGGAGTATAGAGCGGAAACTACGCTATCGTTTGATATGGAGACACCGGGCTTGCCTTCTTCAGGTTGAACGAGTAGAAGTTTCCACCATGATTTCCCCTTCGCAGAGAGTAGTCTTGTAACATACGCTACCCTCTATCGCACCCCGGCACTAAAGTTGGGGTGCAATGGGTGGCTATCAATATTGCGTCTAGAATGCCTAGCTTACGGTAACACACAGGCAGCTCACCGTGTTACATGGCATGGCCTGGCTGGTATAGCTCATGTCTTTAAACGACTGAAATCCTTGGTGACCAACACATAGCTACGAACGTGTCCAACCGCATAACAGGCGCACGAAGGAAAATTATTTCGAGCCATTGCCGACGTTCTATGCTGACTAGCCAAAGCCCTAGGCCTATTGCGCAACGCTTGCATATGCTGACAGGGAACCCACGAACAATATTACGGCTATAATACTGACCCTTGTATGGATTCTTAACTCGCATAGTCTACGCCCCGAAACGATTGAAACGTTAATGAATTTTCACCAACGCACCAATGCCTCGAGACGCTTCTATAGACGTTTTATTCGAGCGAGTAGGTAAAGACGCATGGTGAGATTTTCCTCCTCTCTTGTGCTAGACAGCCTGGCACTGCTTGAATGTGTTTCCGTCGCGTACTGCGGCGCTATTTGGAGATGTCATAGCTCGTTTTTCGTGAAATGTACGTTATGCCAGTTCATACAAGATCGTTGAAGAACGACTGCGTACATTTTCGGCGCAGCGGTAATTAAAATGTGCGGAAATCGCTCTTGGCTGCGCATGCATGCGAAACGCATCGTGAGCAGTGCTGTGTGTATGTGTTTTGACCAATTTTCGATGTATTGGCTTTCACTCCAAAGAAAGAAATCTACGTCTCTTAATTACCAGCTTGAATTCAAAACATATTCTCACTATCTGATCAGAGAGAGAAAATAATGCAGAAAAAGGCAGGGAGGTTAACCAGAGGTAGTTCCGGTTGGCTACCCTGCGCAGGCGGAAGGGTTAAGAGGGATAAAAAGAGAAACAGAGTGGAAGGGGGAGATAGAAAGAAAGGGAGACAAGCACGAACAAAGCGCGTACACTACAGAGCGGTAGGGGGCGGCATTCTTAGAGTCTGTCGTGAAGGCCCGTAGACCGCAAGAACCTTAATAGCGCGAGTAAGGCCTTCAACGCGGATGTTCTTTCGGAGCATTGGCCTAAAGCTTTTAGTTCTGAAATTGGACGATTGTCCAACTGGTCCAGTACTCTGCACATCACTTGTCTCTCAGCACTGTATCGCGGGCAGACACAGATAATGTGTGCGAGCTTCTCGTCGATGTTACATGTGTCGCACGTGGGGCTGTTGGCCATTCCTATGAGGAAAGCATAGGCGTTTGTAAAGGCAACGCCTAGCCACAGACGGTAGAGCATGGTCTGTTCACGTCGTGGTAATCCAGGCGGGAGGTGCATCCGTATGTCCGGAGACAACGAACGCAACCGACACATGGTGAAAACGTTTGAGTCCCTCAGGGGCAAAGTGCACTCACGTGACATCAATCGCAGCTCAGCCGCAGCGTCTGTTCGCGAAAGCGGAATGAAGACTCGTTCACCACTTTCATGTGCAGATCGGGTGGCTTCGTCTGCGTGGTCATTCCCGCTGATGTTACAATGTCCTGGAAGCCACTGAAAGATTATGTTGTGCCCCTTGTCATAGCTTTGATGATATATGTGCCGAATTTCTGAGGCCAGTTGTTCATTAGGTCCGTGACGCATTGGGCTTCGTATGCACTGAAGGGCTGCCTTGGAGTCACTAAAGACTGTCCATTCTTGCGGTGGCTTATACATAATGAAATCAAGTGCAGCACGGAGCGCCGCGAGTTCTGCACTCGTCGATGTGGTCGCACATGAAGTTCTTAATTTAATTTCCTCAGATTGTGCCGGGATGATGACTGCAGCAGCAGAGCTGTTGAGTTTTACTGAACCATCTGTGTATACATGTTGCCGGAATCTGTGCACGTTGTCAATGTGCTCCAAAGTTGCTTGTTTCAAAGCTTCCCATGGCGCTCCAGCTTTCTTTCTGATTCCTGGAATTGCCAGTTGCACTTGCGGCCGGTGCAGACACCGCAATGGATCTGACAATCGTGTAGCGGGCGTAAATTCTGATGGCAAGTACGACTGATGTCTTACAATAGTTTTAGCAAAAGTTGAAAGTGGCCTTTTTGCTGGCAAGCAAGCAAGATGGTGTGAGGGAATCCGAGTCAGGTGTCGGATGTGCGCTCTCAGTACATCTGTATCAATGTAGACTGTCAAAGGAGCGTCTCTGGCTATGGCCACTGTCGCAATCGACGACGTTGTTTTGGGAAGACCGAGACAAGTCCTGAGTGCTTGGGCTTGCACGCTCTCGAGTTTGCGAATATTCGTAGTGCAAGTATTTCCATCAGTAGACGTGTGTGCCCAACCCGATGCAATCCCGAGACATCTAGGCACCAATCGTTATTAAACATTTGCATCTGCCATCGGGATTGTTATCACGCATTTCAATTCTAGTAGACTTAAAATCAATATGCTATTTCTACGTTAGCCTCCTGTATGAGGCCGATGGCGTTGTTTAACACAGCGATCCCTGCGGTTAGTAAACCAGCGTGATATATAAAAGCTTTGTGCTTCGACATCGGCTCTTTTCTTGCGCGCGTGTGTGTGTGCGCGTGGAACAGTAATATAAAAGGGAAACCACATGAATCGTACAAAAACGTTGACAGGTATATGATATGAGATATCCTCAAGCACGAGGGCATAGACGTCGGTTTAGTGGAGCTGCTGATGATCAACAGGCACATCCGAGCACAAGTCATATGGGAATGCCAGAAATGAAAATAACTCAAATGAATTTCACCTAAGACACGAGTAATAAATTCTCTCTCTGTATCCATTGTCTTTCACGATTTCTACAAAGACGAATGGAAAACACTAAACTACGTTTTGAGTTATCATGCATTGCACTAACGCACAATGGAAGAGTGTTACAGAGACTTGCGGATGCGTATTACAACGAAGCGACATTGGCCATAAATTTATCCCGGAGAAATCGAAACTTATGCTCTTTATTGAATGTACGAGTAACGAAGTGGGTGCCCATAGCCAAGCAATATAAATACTTGGGCGTATACTCAAACGCTGGAAAGGCTTAACCACCCAAAAAAGTAATCGGAGCACGGGGGCGAAGCGGGAATAAGCAATTGTGAAACATACACAACTTTCAGAATACAATAAATACGAGGTAGTGCGAGGAATATGGAAAGAAATTATGATGTCAGCACTAGCAATTTTAAATGCCATTCTGTGCTTAATATCAGATATTTTCACGGAGTTGAAATTCAACGAAACGTTGATAAGCCTATTAGCATTGTGGGCCCACTATAAAACCGCAAATGGGGAGCCGCCGGCTGATATGGGCTGGGCCCCTTTTGGAGTCAGATAAGCGCAGAGAATTATTACTTTTGAAGAAAGGCTCAAGAACGCGTATGAAAAGAAAAGGGCGGCTAAAGTGCTACAGCATTGGTATCTAAAAGAACGTGCACTCGAAATCGAGGAAGAGATCAAGAAAACAGGCAGCCAAATTCAGGGTAATTGAGAGTGTAAATAGGCAACCAGGGGCCATCAAAAAAGAAAGAAAGTGTGAGAAACAGAGACGGTAAACTGGATGAAAAAGAGGACGGAGAACGAAGACTCGTCAGCGCATCCAGAGGGTGGATTCTCTCCGGGCGCTCGGACTGGCCCTCAATGCAAAGGGCAGAAACGCACAAACTATCTCGCGCCTGAGCTGGAAGACAGAGAACAGGCTCAGACTTGTTTCGCGAGTGACGAGCAGGAGGGGTGGCATCAGCAAAGAAAACCTCCTAAGGATCTACCACGCATTCCTAGTGAGCCATATCAACTGCGTGGCTTCCGCGCTAAACTGCTCGTGGTCGGAGGACAACAAGATCGACGCACTCATCAGGAAGAGCATTAAATGAGTACTCGGCATCCGCGTGACGACCAGCACGGAGAAGCTGATTGAACACGGGTCCACAACACCCTGAACGAAGTCGTAGAAGCACAGAAAATGGCACAGATCGTTCGTCTGTCTACCACCCAGGCCGGCAACCGAACACTCGAGATGGCGGGTCTGGCAGCCATGGCCGAGGAGTCGTGCGCCGTCGCGCTCTGCCAGGGTGAAAGGGCCGCCTTTCGAATCTCCCCCTTCCCGAAAAACGTTCACCCACAACACAACGAGGCCTGGCGCGCAGCAAGGGCCGGAGAACTCATCAAGACTGCCCTGCAGAACCCAGAGCTCGCGTCCTTTGTCGACGCAACGCAGTATTCCGGATCAAACTCGTACGCGGCCACGGTGGTTGACCCCCAGGGCAAGATCTGAATGCAGCGTCTATCCAACTCTCGACGGCGTCCGTCACAGAGCAAGTCGCAGTGGCGCTCCTGGGCGAACCTGGGCGCACCCAGGTATTCACGGACTCTAGGTCGGCGGCGATGGCCTTTCTCGCCGGCTCGGTCTCGACCGAGGCTTCGGCGGTGTTGAGAACCCGCAAGCCAGGCATGGTCCGTCTCGTCATCATTTGGTTCTCGGCTCACATGGGCCGGAACGTTGCCCCCGTCTCGATTAACTCCAATGAGTTGGCCCACGTCCAGGCGCGAGGTGTCGTCAACCGCGCCGGTCCGAGTGGCCCGGCTTCGCAGGGAATAGACCGATCCACGGACCCGCTGCTTACGTCCCACGACATCACTGCTCACTACCAGCTGGTACGCAGGCAGTTTCCGGTTCCTCACCCGAAGCTAGGCAGAAACCAGGCCTCGGTGCTGAGAATGCGGCACATGAGCTCCATTCCTTCTCGATCCAGGCTGAGCCACTAAACTCCGGGTTTGCATCCACGCTGCCCCAACTGCGGCGAGGAACGGTTCACCTTGAACCACATGCTGTTGCAATGTTCTGCGTTGCACCACTCAACTTTCAACAGACAATAGGATTGGGAAGAAGCCATCAAGAGCGATGACTTTTAAGTCCAACTTCGGACTGTCCTTCTGACGGTCCCTACGACAGGGCTGAAGATCACGGTCTTCCGCCCCCGACGCGGGTGCGGTACGTGACTACGTGACACCATTGTCGTATACGACAATGGTGTACCCTAGGACTAAATATAGTTTCTTGCCTGTCTGTCTGTCTGTCTGTCTGTGTTTGTCTCTGTCTGTCTGCCTCTCTGTCTGTCTGTCCGTCCGTCTGTCTGTCTGTCTGTCTGTCTGTATGTCTGTCTTGATCTGTCTGTCGGTCTCTGTCTGTCGGTCTGTCTGTCTGTCAGTCTGTCTCTGTCTGTCTGTCTGTCTTGATCTGTCTGTCTTTCTGTCTGTCAGCCTCGGTCTGTCTGTCTGTCTGTCTGTCTGTCTGTCTGTCTGTCTGTCTGTCTGTCTGTCTGTCTGTCTGTCTGTCTGTCTGTCTGTCTGTCTCGATCTGTCTGTCTGTCTGTCTGTCTGTCGGTCTGTCTCTGTCTGTCTATCTGTCTTGATCTGTCTGTCTGTCTGTCTGTCTTGATCTGTCTGTCTGTCTGTCTGTCTGTCTGCCTGCCTGCCTGCCTGCCTGCCTGCCTGCCTGCCTGTCTGTCTGTCTGTCTGTCTGTCTGTCTGTCTGTCTGTCTGTCTGTCTGTCTGTCTGTCTGTCTCAGTGACTGAGCTGGCTGCTTGAAGACACAGTAAATGCTCGAAACACGACGTGGCATGTTCGTGCTGCTTCAAAATTCGAGAGACGACTTGGTACATCGCAATGGAACGTCGAGATATTCAACTAGCAAGACCCGTCGGAATGTCTACCTTCCAGAAGCGCTGGGATTTAAAGCGTATGCAAGCATTAACTGATCAGAAGTCGATATACGTAGGAAGTGTTTAGAGTTTTTGTTGTAAAAAAAGCAGGAAACGCATTGGTACAACCGGTGTCCTTATAACCGTAGGTAACTGTACATTATAGAGATAGAGGTTACCATGAATACGGACAAGATCAGAGAAAGAGGCAAAATGCTAGAGTGTTAATTCTACGTGTACACGCGTATAATACTGATTAGCTCAAGCAAGCTTGGCGACTGTAATGTCGTCGCCGCATTGCGAAGGATACGCCTATGGAAACAGTCCTCATCATTATCATCAAAAGAGAATGATGATAATCGTCATCGTTATAGTTCAACAGAACAAGTTATAAAGGTAACGCCGCCAGAGGAAGCGTAAAGCGATGGGATTGCCTAACGAGAAATAAAAGCTGTGACCACGCGGGTCACGAAGATCAGGGCGATCTTTTAAGCATATGCTATATATATATATATATATATATATATATATATATATATATATATATATATATATATATATATATATATATATATATATATATATATATATATGACATAAAAATTGTAACAGCGCAAACACATGCAACCACAAAGTATCAAGGACGAGACACAAGCGCTGCACACAGACACAGAAACAGCGCTTGTGTCTCGTCCTTGATACTTTGTGGATGCATGTGTTTGCGCTGTTACAATTTTTATGTCAAGTATGCACCAACTCGCCCAGAAAAAAGTTTTAATGAAATATATATATATGTATATATATATATATATATATATACTCGCACATCTCTTTGTGGTTGCTTTCATCGCTCCTGCCTCACTCACAGGGCCAATTTCTGCTGTCACGTAGATTGCTACAGAAATCAGATTGCTTTATTATCAATAACACTCTGCTTTAATTAAGATCTACTGTTTCAGTATTGGTGGTATGCAGCCTTCATTACCCAAACGCAAGAAATCATGAGTTACGTCATCTTCGGGCGTATTGGGCAGTACTCCGTAGGGCGTCACAAAATAGAAGCTGGTGGTCACGTGGTGCCACTGTCACGGGCTGGTTGGTCAGCCTATATAGTGCAGCGGTCGCAAGTCAGACGACGTTATGGCGACGGTAAACTATTAAACAATAGGCTTAAATTGGTGAGGAGGGGCACCGTGTATGCCGAAGGAGGCGATAACAGCGGACCATGGGCACACCGTGTCGAATGACGAAAAGGGAAAGAAAAAAAGAATGGCTGGCGGAGCGCGCTCCCGGCTTTCGGAACAAAGTGATTTCGTGGTGTCTGGTCATTGCACCAGACAAACTAAGGGCCCGTTGGTAGTTTTTTCCTACCATGCGACCACCAACTGCGATTTTCGCGGCGTGTGGAAAAGTGCTGCTCAACATCTTCTATGCACTCCACGAAACCACGCTGCCTTTGGCGCGCGGTTTAAGCTGGTTGCTTCAAACGATACTAATAACCATTTCGTGCTCGTTCGAAGAACTGAGGCACCAAGCAGTTGTTAAAGAGCTGGCGGCCACCTACGAAATAAAGAAAAATGCAAAGGAAATTTTTTTTTTGTCTCAGTATAGAGTCGAAAACGGAAGCTGTATGGTTGCGAGATCACCTGTGTTCTTTCCGTGTTCTCACCAAAGTGAAAAAAAAAAAACCGAAAAAGAACAAACAACACAGAAGGCTTCGCCGAAACGTGCGACTTACATTTCTTTTTCACACTGTTCCTTTTCTTTTATTGCGTTGAGAGAATACAGAATTATTAGAACTAATGCTTTTTTGTGATAGTGCTAATGTGATAGCGCTAATACGGTTTTAATGTATCCTGCTCAAATCGCTTCCCCTTTATTGCGTTATACTTTGTTCTAATTGCCTTTCGCTGGAGCCCAGGACGAAAGTTCTGGCGTCCTAAGCAGAAATATCAAAGTCGAGTCGAAATCGTTCTCGCCATTTGCTGCCGCCTCGGCGTATAACGCATGCGGGAGCAAAACGGTACTTCGCGCAGTTGAACTTGCTCGGCTACGGCTCCGCCGACGCTTGACAAATGAATGCTCTCGAAGTTGATTAATGACGTTTCCGTGGCGCTCATTTGCGAACGCCTATGGTAAAATATGAACCAACGACATTTCGAAAAATTGAAAAGTAGCACGAATTAGGCGACGCTCGGCTAATGGAGGTCCGGCGCAGCCAGTTAAGGAGGCTTCTAACATTAGTATCGTTTCGCATCATCTTGCTTGGCCGGCAAGCACCGAAGTTCAAGTGAAAGATTCGCTCGATAAGGTTAGAAGACGGCTGCTTTACGAAAGAATGGTCATTATGATATTTGGGCCGTTCATTATGCACTTCTTTCAGAACTCTGTGTTATTAGCATCGTTACACGTAAGTCTCTCTTCTTCACCGACTATGTGTAATTATCGTCATCGTGGGCGGCGCTGGTTGTTCACCGAGTCTCTCGCGCCGAATAAAGGTTGTCATAATCGATGCCTCTCAATATAGGGAATTTTATTTTGTCATGTAAAAGGCATTCAGCGTTTTCTGTATAGTTGTGGCTGCTAATGAAATAGGGCATATATGAGATTCGTGTAGCTACTCCAAAGTAATCACCTATTCATTATGAAAGTGCGGTTGCCCAAAGGCAAGGCTACTTAAAGAAAATTTTTGATGCATAATATTGTCCCCTCCGATAAATTAATGTTACAAGGCTTTCACCACCAATACTAACCAATAACGACTACTTACGATGTCCTAAGAAAACATGGTGCACTCATAAACCATGTTTCGGTGTCATCGACATTTTCAACAATGCCTCTTTTATGCTGAGTGCCTACTAAACCAACGATACGTGGTCATATTTTAAGAACTAGGGCAATTTGCACTACATTAAGGCAGTATAGCAAAATGCGGGATCGTCTTTGAGATGACTTCGATATATTCACCAATGAAAAATGAATAGCGAATACAATTCGCTGTTTGTAGATGGTTAATTAAATTCAGTAATGGCTTAAATTTGGGCCAGTAGTCCAGAATTTTGCGAAGTGTTTCTGCGCATAGTGCGACAGGAAATAAGGTACGCTTTATTTTCGCGAAAGCAGCTAAACCCAAACTATTGCATTGAGTATACCCGCGTGGAGCCTATATTCATTAAGTGAAATGTAATTGGCGGATTAACTCATGCAAAGGTTTGCAGTTTATGGTTTTAAAAGATTAAGAAAAAATAAGGGTACCCACCCGACAGAATTATGCGCAAAAATACCCAAACCGTATGCATATGCGCACCATTAGAACTCTTTATGCAGAGAATCAATAAAGCAATAATTGCTTGCGCGGTAAAGTCGCCGTATAGACGTGACGAGGCTACGCGAAATTTTAAGTCCGGGCGTAAGTATCTTTTCCGCTTTTTCAAGAGCAAGCGGACCATTCTCACTGTGGGACAAGGATTTTTTATCTCCCCCCGCACCTCAAAAATAAACTAAAGAATAAAATAAGACAAATGAACGAAAAAAAAAACTGTTGCGAAAAGGAAAGACGGGTGGCGATACCGCTTTGAAGTTCCCGTACTATATCCTCCTGGCTCCACGGCGTTTGCCAGGGCCTACTCAGCTCTAGTTTATGGCGTATTGGTAAAGAAGACTCCATCTTTCGCTGCTATAGCCTGCGCGGGATCAAATCCCGGCCACGGCGACCGCATTTCTATGAAGATGAATTTCAAAAAGATCCGCGTGCCATACATTGGGTGCGCGTTAGTGAACCGCAGGCGGTCAAAATTTATCCGGAGTCCTCCACTACGGCATGCCTCATAATCATATCAATATTTTGGTACGTAAGGCCCCAAAATATAATATATTTTAGTTTTTTTAAGACTCAATCACATTCGTAGCGTTCTAAAGCAGCAAAAAAGTCAAACTAGGAAGTCTGGAAAACCCCTCTTCGGCTAAACTGGCCCAAACTAGTCAGGAAATTTTGAGATCCCTGACGTCACTTACCCGTGTTTTAGAACGTTCCTCCCCTCGATATTGCACCTATACTTAAGAATGGTGAATACAGCGCCCCACCTCGACAGTAATGATCATTGTGCTTCATTGACACTCTCCAGCAATTCATGAGAAGCGTAGTGTCATCTTCGTTCGAGGGGCGACGCCATTCTCAACCTTCTCAACACTGTCAAGTAGAGGGAGATCTCCGAATTTAGGCTCTGTTGGGAAAACGGAGGTTAACCTAAGCAGCGCTGAAATCCTGGCGCATAATTAAAAAGAAAAGGAATAGAAGATCAGCCCCTTTTTCTTTCTGGTCACCGAAGATTGCTAGAGTTGCAGATGAATTACGAAGAAGTATTTAAAAAGATGTCTTACGAGTATATGCCAATTCATAGCGCCATTTTAAGAATCAAGGGTGCTGTAAGGGCGCTCTATTCCAACCTATTATTCTATTTCTGCAATAAGCCTCCTTCCACGGTTGGTTGAAAATTTTTCGGGCCACCCCCACTTCGACTGTCCGTCATGCGACGTGAACGAAACGACGTCACCCACCTGATACGACGCGTACAATCCGTTATGTATGATTAGACTGAACAGAAGGAAAGTACTTTTTTTTTCAAATTCTGTGCTTCTTTAGACATTAGCCATCCGCGATTGATCAAAATTATCTTGCGCTGCTCCCATTTGACCTGTCTGCAACGCGACGTCAGAAAAGTACGAGAACTCACTCCGTCAAGGTGACGGGTAGCATTAAAGATGCCACACGTCACCTTCCGCCGTCACCATCCGCCCGCCTCGAACTGGCCGCCCGCCGCCACCGAAATGAATCAGCCCGCTGGGCGGAAAGTTCAAATCGTTCTCCTTAAAACGACGCAAAGAGACTTCGTCGCGGAGACCATCTAGTGAATACTGCCAGAAATGGAGCCGCTCATATAGCTTACGATATGACTGGGCTGCGGGTGCCGCGGAGGCCTGTGACTTTTTTTTAGTTAGATGGAGATGACGTAATTTGTGTGTGATCTTTCTGCCACGGCTTCATAATGACAGCAGGGTCGCATTATGAGCCAAGTGTCGCTCTCGCATTAAATGCCGCTCTGAATCAAACAGCAAGGCCAGATTGGAGCACATTAGCGTTAGCGTGCACTCCAGCTCTGTCGTTCACAGAATTAGCCACGCCACTTGCATGTAGCTGCTTGTGCAGCGCAGCGTAGATACCGAGGCCGTGGCGGGGTACCGCGACGAGAACGCTCGCCAAGCTCACTGCTGCTCGCTGAGGACAAAACCATGGTCTGATTGCTATTGTTGCGTGACGTAACTCAAGGCCCGAGTGCCAACACCAGACGAAGAGGTCGTCTGCTTCCCCAGTTACATTCCCTCGTGTTGCGTCGCCATGAGGGTCGACGTTCGGTGCGTCGAGTGAGGAGTCAGGAGGAGTCAGGAGCGCGGCATTCGTCGCTTAGCTGATGTGCGCGCTGCCGGCGTACTCGCACGAGTGAACAAGAAGATGAAATTTGTTCGACCCTCGGAAACACTGTGATTGTAGTAGAGATAATTGCGAAAGGAAACGTGTTACTCATGTCACTCGGAGCGAGAATTCGCGCGTAGCTCTCTCGTACATTGTAGCACAGCAAAAGGACGAAACACCGTGAACTCAGCCGTAAGCTGAAGGGTAGGCTCTGAGTGTGGCTCGTCGTAGGCGTCATATTGGAAGTATAGAGAGGCGTCTCCCCGCACCTCAAATCGAACTTGAACTGCGCGCCACGGTGACGTTCAGTAGACGTAGCGTTGTGGGCCCCATCCCACTCTGCCGTAGCCCTCGCAGTGCAACATATTGAAGTAGGATCGGCAGCGCCACGAAAGGGATCGCAAGCGATCCTTGATTGCCAATAACTCCGTCTCAGCTGAACGCATCGAAGTACTTTATTGCGACAAATATATTTTTTTTAATTTACTGTTTTAACATCAGATACATTTCTCGACTTCGACAAAAAGGACAGCAGGATCCCTTCGAACCAGGCCAACTCTGGCGCTGGACATCAAGGGGACCTTGGACAACGTTTCCCATTACCTCCTCTTTGACAGCCTTGCCACCACCCGATACGTAAAAACGCACCTACAATTACGCCACCCTAATTATTTGACTTCAAGGCCACGACCAGCCTAGGCAATTCGGTCAGGCGTCATAAAACTTTCCAGGAAAAGCACGCCACAGTGTTCGGTTCCCTCACCTGCTCTCTTTAATGTCACCATAGGAAATCTACCATGTCTTACAGAGAAACATTAAAACATGAAGCACGCCCTCTACTATTACAAAGACTGAGCAACTTGATAAATATCGCGTGTACGTCTAACAATCATCATGACCTATAAAAAATCCCAGTTGCAAATAACATTCTTTTCTTTTAGTGCCTTTTTCTTTCACCTTGTTGCATTGTATCTTAATCACCGCATTCTTTTCTTTTTGAAATTTATTATTCGCTTTCTTCTTTGCTTTTTCATTATGAGTCTTTGTATCATTGGGCTTTATGTACTTTCTTTTCCACGTGTGACATGTGAAATCTGCAACGTGCCTGTGTCCGACGAGGTTGCGTGCAACGTGGCTGTGTGCTTTTGTGTCAGCGTATAATAATGTTTTTTTCATTTACACGAATTTATGCAAACCTGCAATTTTTATGCTTCTTTTCTTCTGTACCCCCCCCCCCCCCCCCCGCTCTTATGCCTGAATGGGCGCTGCGCGTAAAAAAATAAATAAAACAAAAAAATACGGAGGATGGAAAGAACAAATTAATGAATGCAGTCGCTGACTTCCAACTGCGGGTTTGAAGTTGAAAGCCAGAGCTCGTGTTAGGCCATTGGTTCTTTCCGTTTTTTTGTCCGTTCTTGCACTGTTTTTATTATCGAATATCAAAGAGCCTGATCACGTAAATGCCCTCTACGCCGATGATGTAACAAGCTGGGTGACTAAAGGGTCAAACGGCGCAATCCGATACGCACTATAGGAAGCTGTAAATAAAGTTCAGGTGTATGCAACAGCTGGAGAGCTCACCTGCGCAGCTGAGAAGTCGCAATTCCTACTTTTGTTGAATAAAGCCCCTCAGGCCAACATACCACCATACGTCACCTTGTATCTGAATGGCAACCTAATTTTCGAAGGGTAGATAGACTTCGTGTGCTAGTCCTTAACAGAGTACGGCAGGTCACTCATACCCTACACCTACTTCGAGAAAAAACTTACCTAAGTAAAATATACGAAAAATCCATTAATAACCACCGGCTAGCAATCCTAAGGGAAGATGTACTGCGGATCGCTCAAGCCCTCATATTCAGTGGGCTAACGTTCCACCTCCCATGCCATAACTTCAGTAAGACCGAGACGCACCAGACAAACACTACCAGATGCACACCAAATGCCCACTTTTCCTGGCACTCAGCACTAAAGGCAGCGCTTTCATTACTTTCGGAAGCGTACATGCAGCTCCCACTACTATATATGGTGCGAATCGCACGGCAACAAGAGAAGGTCACCTTAACGAACAACTTGAACGCCTCCAACTGCAAGTCGGAGGTGCCTCATTCTATCCCGGCTAGCACACCCAACTAGGACTCTAACAAAAAAAAAAAAAGGCAAAATGCTTCTGCATCACATCCGAAACAACACTCAGGTGGACCTTGAATATGCTCCTTGAACGTCATAAAGGCCCCACACACGCCAGAGTGCAAGCCCGGGCTCGAGTAATTCAGTTATTCGTCCCGTCATGCGAGTCAGGATCTAGGGTATGTTGACTACAAAAGCCTATCGCACCTCGATGCTAGTTCGCTGTTAGTTCGTGCGGGATGTCCTCTAGCGCTCAACAACGTTATGTAATCACCATATTTCATTTTCTTTGTCTAAGTGTGAACGGTTGCTGCCAATGCCTTATCAGGCAAACAAGCACATCGTGTCTTGGGGGTCAGCACAATATATCTACGTATGTAGGAGTCGAAATGAATGTGGTCATCTGGTGTCAGTAGGGGGTAACTGGACATCGCGGGGAGAGGCCTTCATTCGGCAGTCTACACAAATAGGATGATAATTGTGCTGCTGCTGATGATGACAGAACTGAATGAAATCGTATTTTGTTCTATTCTTGGTACTATCATATATTACGTTCAGTAATGTGGCTGCCTGGGCTTGTTGCTGCGACATATTGGTGAAATGCAGCGCGGATATACACAAGGACAGACGACAGACAACGAGGCGACAGACAAACGCTCATCTGTCGTCTCGTTTCTTCTGTATTTGTGTATATTTGCGCTGCAATTCAGCAATATGTCGTATATTATGTTGCTTCCCTATAAGGGACATGCCAGGATAGAATCATTATTCACACACCATATCATTAGTCACACCCCACCGTCCCCTGCGACGTTCGTAAAAAATGTCATTAGCAGAAACTGAATGGTCGCTCCATATCTCAGTGTAGCAGCGAAGCATGTCATGCGTCACGTTTTGCCCTAACAAGAAATAATGGATACTGTACATTTGCGACAAAAAAATACGACACCTTTTCTCAGTCGCATTGTGAGAGGACGCGTCCATTTGATTTATTGTGGACGAAACAGGAGGAAGTGACACACTCCAAAACGTAGTACTAAAGAGCATCCACTACAATCTACAAGCAAAATTCGAGCGCGAAAAAGCAGGTGGTTTAGCTCCCCCCCCCCAATAATAAAGTAAAAAACATGATTACCTGACACTCCTAATTAGGCAACATACAGCTTCTACTTCACGTGTTACGACAGCCACTACAGTATGTAAAACTAACTCCCAGGTGAACTATATCTCGGTGAAATACTGCTGCCTCAATCTGTGCTATACGAACTGTATTGACGGCGACTGCAGAAAGTATAACATGTTGTCCAGAGAAACAAACTCGCCCGTTCTACACTTAGGCCGAAGGTAAAGGGGTATTGAGAATATGAGAGGATGTAAAGATTTACAGCGTAGGATGTTACAGGCTCATTCCAATAGCTTTTTCGTTTGGGACTGTTATTCGCCACTGCCACCGGTGTTCGTCGCAGCTATCGCCAGGAATAAAAAAAAAATATGACCCCGTTGCCGCCAGGATAGAACGCGTCCAGTCTATGCGCGGGAGTCACGTATACTCGATGAATACGGCACTTTAGCGCTTGCTGTCTACTGCGTAAGTATGCCCTATACAGGCATCTATAGCGCGCCAGGAGTCACGGATGGATGGATGGATAGATGTTATGAGCGTACCCTTTGGAACGGGGTGGTCGGTTGCGCCACCAAGCTCTTGCTATTATACTGCCTAGTGTCCTACCTAGGTTAAAAAACAAAACAAAAAATATTATGATTTCTGATAACCAAAGTTTCTGACCACGTATTGTGAGCTTTGTTTTGTACGTCTTCGTTTTTGTCGTTTCCCTACTTTTCTTTCACCAAAGTTCCAATCGCCTCTTACTAATCTCTCTTGCGGACATGTTCACTCTCCGAAGCAAAGACAAGAGTTTGATGTAATAGTTCTGCGGAAACCCGCAAGGTTCCTCTTTCGAGGAACCCGTACGGGTTTCCTTGGTGCAATTGCTACGATTGGGTGGATGTTTAATTTTCTCTTAATTATTGTTTACTTTCCCCCTGCTCTCGCTGAACTCAAGGGTTTCAAGGAGTCCAGCGGTGCCTAACTCGACCGCTGGGCAGATATCTTGACATTCTAATAAAACATGCTCCATCATTTCCCTAACTTTACCGTAGCAAGCACTTGCTTCTTCTTCCTTCTTATATCTCGCTTTATAGGTGCGTGTTCTAAGGCATCCTGATCTCGCTTCGAAAAGTAATGAGCTTCCCTTTGAGTTATCATAAATTGCTTTTTCATGATTTCGTTTTTCTTTTTCGTTTAAGTATTTACTCACGGCAGGATTCTTTTCCAGTGCCGCCGCCCATGAAATTATTTTAGCCTTTTTGACTTTTTGCTTGACCTTCTTTGTTGCTCACCCTAGAAGCCGCATACTTGCTGGTAAGCTTCCTAGTTCTTTTCCTCTACTGTGAGTCAATGTTTTTCCTGTAAAAATACCTCAACACTCTTTTGGCACATTTAATCTTTTCCATATTCCTCAGTCGTTCTTCGGAATCAATTTTACTGTGATCTTCCCTCACTTCAAAACTAGTCCAGCCCGTGTCATCCTGCAGCTTCATTTGTAGTCTTCCCGTGAGCGTCCAATGCGAGGTGTCCCACGGACCTTTGTTTACCATCGAGTCTTGATTGTATCCCTGATTTCAAGCAAACAGCGGCATTTCCAAAAGTAAGTCTTGGAACCATTACATCCTTCCACATACACCGGAGCACCTCGTACCTGTTGTATCCCCATAGCGCTCTGTGCTTCACTATGGATGCATTTCTCTTCCCCTTTACTCTTATTGTTTTTCCCTGTGTTTCCATATTTCTATTGCCTTCGTTTATCCATATAACCAGGTATTTATATTCTTTTTAAAGCGAAGCTTTCTTTGCCTCTTCGTTCGACTTTCACACTGCTGCTGTTGCTGCTGCTGCTGCTGTGGGCTCCTGTGGCTGTTCCTGTCGCGCACACCGCGTCGGGGGGTGGCTCAGAGCGTGCCCCGTTTCAAAGGGGACGCTTATAACATCCATCATAACACAACATTGATGACAGGCGTGAGTAAGAGAGGAAAGGCGACGGGAGAAACTCGTTTTCACCCCGCTGCGTCGAATGTGCTCAATGCCCTCTGCAGCTCCCTGGCCATCGCCACATTAGCCGCTTGACAGCTGTAATTATCCGTGACTCCCCTCAGAAGCATTGCATAAACTGCAGCGCTTCCCTTTCCACTAACGTGCAAGGCCAGAGGGGATGCAGATTGAACTGTAGAGAGGAGGGAGAGGGAAGAGAAGACGTAGTTCCCATATAACAGAGGGGGGGGGGGGGGTTCAGTATCCAAAAAAAAGGCGAGGCGTGCAGACAGGACGCAAGAGTAGAAAAGTGGACAACACGAACGCCGACTATAAACTGGTGGAATGGTGGAAGTGCGTGCATGAGTCAGCCTTCGATTACTTCACACAAGGAAGAGATGAAGTGCCTGAACAGTTATCTCTCACGCAGACCGGCACATGTACCCGACTGACACGTGGTGATACTATTCCTGAGCTTGCGCAGATAAGTTTTGTGCCTTCTTTCTTTTTTCGCCTCAGTGCTCCCTTCACTTGATAGTCGGCATTCGTGTTGTCCACTTCTCTAATCTAGTGTCTTGTCAGCACGCCTCACCTCTTTTTTGCATAATGAATCCTTACAAACTAGCTCAGCTTTCTGTCGTTCTAAGTGTGCGACGTGACGTGAGAAGGCAAGGAAACCCCACTACTATACGACAGTGGTTACGGGGAAACAGGACAGGCTTAAGTTCAAGGTACGGTGCAGTACGTTGCTGCTATTTCTGAAAAATAAACGCCATGTAAATATGTCAAGCGGGCAACTTACGCAGGGCGTGCAGAAACAGAGCCGCATTAATTAAAGCGCACTGCAGGGTACAGGAGACAGTAGGTAAGCGGTCGACCGTCAAATCGACACTTCTGTCCCCGCTGCGTTGTCATTACGGCTATGGCATTGCTAGAGGTTGTGGATTTGATCCTAATCGTGGCAGCCGCATTTCGACGGGGCCGAAATAGAAAATGCATGTGCACTTAGATTTTGGGACACGCTAAAGAACATCACGGTGTCAAAATTAATCCGGAGTCCTTCACTACGGTTTGCCTCATAATTCGAGTGTGGTTTTGGCACGTGCAGCCCCATATAGCAATTCAAGTTTAATACTTATGCCACAACGCCATGTGCCATGTGAGGAAATGACAACGATCAACCCTCTAGGAGGTTATAAAATATGGCGCACAACAACGCCTCAAGCAAACACATTTCCCTGTGTGTTCTGTGTACTACGCAGACAAACAGCAGTGGTGCACGGAAGGTAACGTTTACCATCACCTCACCACTCTCGTGTTAGACTAAACTCTGAAGAAATTAAGCTATAGCCGTTAACATTACCGCAAATTATCGTCAATCAAAGCATCCAGCACTGAAAGCTTCGCTTACATCTATTCCCACAGTGCGAGGGATCTGCATACTTTTTACCCGATTACCACTGTCTACCGTTTTCAATGAATACCATAACATCTGATTTTCTAATGCTAAATTTCAAACCTAAATTTTCGCCTTCCTGTCCCCACACATTAGCCAGACGTCGCAAACCACTTTGCTTGTTACCTAGCAACACAATGTCGTCCGCATAAAATAAACCTGGAGACTGCTGCTCTACTACTGTACCCGCCTGTTTGTATGAGAGATAAAACACGATATTACTTCCTTCTAGCGCATTCTCCATCCTCACCATGTACATCATAAGCAGCAGTGGGGATAAAGGGCACCCCTGCCTCAGTGCCTTGTTGATATCAACGTTCTCCTCGCTTTCATTCCTTCCCATTCAACGCAGACAGTATTTTCTAGGTAAATCTCTCTCAAAAGCTGTAGACAATCGTCGCCTAAGGCTTCCATTTCCAGAATATTCCAAAAATGTTGCGGTATACATTGTCATACGCTCCTGTAATGTCTAAAAAGGCCAGATATAACGGTCTGCTTTCTATTCTTTATATTTTAGTGCACTGAGTAAGAACAAATAAGTTATCATTCCAAACACCTACCTATTCTGTAGCCATTCTGAAGTTCTCCCAAAATGCCATTATTCTCTGCCCATGCTTGCAGCTGTAATTTTTTTACTTTCATTGCTAACCTGTATATTACCGATGTAAAGGTCAACGGTCTATTTGAGTGAATTATATCTTTCTCCCCCCTACCTTTACAAATTAAATTCATTCTACTTTGTCGCCAACTGTCTGGTATTCGTCTATCTTTTAAAGTTTGTTCCACGGCTTTCACCAGAGCTTCCTTAAGTTTTGGTCCTAGTTCATTAATCAGCCTAACGGGAACCTTGTCTAGCCCTGTGGCTATGCGCTTGGGAATATTCTCTTCGGCTTTCTTCCAGTTGCATTTGTCAGCACCAGCTCCTTTTCCACCTGCTTCTCTTTCATGTTCTTTTTTTTTTTTTGTTCAAATGCAACCTGTCACGCGATTTGAGATGCATGCCACGTAGCGTCAATAGGCGCACCCTTTGCGTCGCAGTTTCATATTATTGTACCAGGTGGCACACCATGAAGCAGTTGCGTAGGTAGCGATACAGGGTAAGTGGAGAAGTTTTGAGGAAGAAAATGAAGATTAAGGAGATGCATGCAAAAATATTAGAATGAAAAACATGTATAGCATACCCGATAGAATCAAAAAGGCTACGTGACGAGTTGTCACCGCCCCCTTTCAAAGGGGATGCAAATAAATGATCGTCATCATCATCAGCAGCGGCGGCGGCGGCAGCGGCGGCAGCAGCAGCATATATATCTCATATCGCGTGCACATTGTCACGCGATATCAAATGCTGGCCACGTAGCGTCAATACGTGCAAAGTTTTCAATACAGCTGCATTGTATTCCACGGAGTGTCACAACATGTAGCAGTTGTATCGTATCGTGCCACGCGACAAGGCATGTGACCTGTGTTTACTCTTCAGTACACGTTATGGTGCCGCCTCGCAAGGTGCGAACCACTGAAGAAGCGAATCATGGAGCTACGCGCGCGGTTGCAACCAGGCAACGTCGGGCTCAGCAGGCCGCTGTGCAGGGAGCAGCACAAGCCGCTGCTCGTCGTTGATTGCTGCGGACAGTTCAGTTTGTGCTCGTGAAAATGACGCAAATAGTCTTCGCCGCGAAGACCTCTAGTTAGCGCCGCACAGGCCCGTGATTTTTTTTCTAATAAGAATATCCTATGTGAAGATTGATCGTTAGAACTTGGGCACGAACGCTCCCTCGAGCTGAAATTGCAGCAGTGTTTGTGAGCGATAAGCGATTGCGGAGCATACTGTGCCGATATTACAAGCTTTGTAATGTACAACTGTTCCGCACCAGCGTAATGAG
This sequence comes from Dermacentor andersoni, assembly GCF_023375885.2. Taxonomy (NCBI): domain Eukaryota; kingdom Metazoa; phylum Arthropoda; class Arachnida; order Ixodida; family Ixodidae; genus Dermacentor; species Dermacentor andersoni. Next base: position 128,216,475 of record NC_092815.1, on the reverse strand, counting down.
ATTCGCTTCACGAGGAAAAGTTCGGTAAAGGTAAGGTGAAATGTCGTTACACCTGGAAATAAATTTTAGTCTTGTTACCTTAAATACCGCATCTATGGCCTAACTTTGGCATGAATATAACGCTGCGTTGTTTTGACGCATACCTTTAAATGTCTGCCTGCGCACAAATAACACAATGGCATGCCAGCATTATCTTTTTAATCATTTAGTTTACGCCAGGCTGTGAAAACATTGATAAGCATAAGAGCAAAATTTTGTCGATGATGTTAAAACACAGTTCGGGTACTATAGTGAACCAACTATTCTCATTGTGCTAAGAGAATGTGCCGTTCGGTGTAAGAAAAGGTTTATGAGGAGATGAAATAGGAAGCCAAGAAAAGTTCGCGGTAGAAGGTATTTCCAGCGTAGTGCATTTGACATTCTAACAGATCTACATGAGAATGAGGTGTACACGGACTGCCCATCGCGTTCTAGGGAGCTACCATTAAGATCTTCAGCTCCAAACACCACTGAACACAGATTACTGTTTCTAGGCCTCCTAGCTTCAATGGTTCGATATTTCAAGTTTAACAACACGCATAGTAACGCACGCATCTTCTTTCTTGATATTAATGATATTAGTGACACGCTTACTGGGTGAGTGGGCGATCAATCAAATCATTCGGGCTTCAAAGAGCCGCTGGAGAAGGGCAGCGCGTCACCGATAGGAACGTACGTTTTGGAGAGGAGACCTTGCTCTATCGGAGCCGCGCTGGTGACCAGTTAGGGAAAACTGTCTTTAGACGAGACAAGTTTCTTGCTCCAGGATACAGCTGATCTGATTTCCAAATTTATTTAATGCCGAGTAGCCGCACAATATCTAAGACAGTAGAAAGTCACAAAAACAACATAACAGAAGAGCAGTCAGGAGTAGTCTCATGCCGGCCATTCAAATTTTCATTGTCATTAGACAGAACTATGGAAACCCTTATTCATCGATTAAGGCTAGGCAGTGCCTACACAAAGCATTTCTTACACAGAATTGGCCGTGCGGAAACCCCGAATGTGATTGTGGATTTGTAGACGAAGACATATATCACCTCCTTCTAGATTGTCCACATCACGACACACCAAGATGCCGAGTTAAAGCAACGCTAATTAAATTAGACCGCAGACCTTTCATTTTAAGGAAACTTTTGGGTCCTTGGCCAACAACGTCCTTGCAGAAAAGCGCTTTAATAGGACTCAAGACTTTACTTGAAGACAGCGGCATTGTTGGACGTTATTAACGTTTTTATTGTTCCCTTCATTTCAGTGTCACAGTATATATGCATGTGTTTGTGAATTATGTTATGTTGACTGTTCTGTTGTGACTGTATGTGATAATGCATTTACACGATGTATGTACCACCCGCTGACTAGACACTGTGTTATTAGGCGACAGTATCGTTTGTACTTTTTAGACTTTTATCTACATAACTGTGGAGATATTTACCTTGTATATTGCATGTACCATGTGTTTCTAACGTCATAGTCTTCCTGTGAAAACGCTGCGTGATAAGTCCCGGTGCAATCTTCAACCCTGTATGATGTATGATGGAACCACTCAAGAGATAAGGAGTAGCCGGCGCATTAAATTGTGCGCCAAGATTTCATTATATCATATCAATAAAAAAATGAAAGAAAAAGAGTCAGAACGAGCAAGCTCTAGAAAAGTAGGCACTCAGAAACAAGATAGGCGGGAAATGTGCTGGAAAAACAAGTCTGTCGACAGTTGCTTTTTAGCTGGCAAAGCAAAACGAAAAATCAGTGAGGACAAAATTTCCTAGGATTTTCGGCCTAGCACTTCCCCCAGTTCGTCTTTACTGCGTTCGCAGATAAACAAGATAGTGCAGCGGCTGAGAGCTGGCAAGTGCGCTGGCCTTCAGCGCTTCCTCTCATGACTATAGGTGTCGTCAGACTCTGCCATCAATGTGAATGTCTTTTTCTCATTGCTAATGCCCAAATGAAAGTCCGTACGTTAACGTTATTTGCGCTACGACCTCTCAAAGAGACGATCCCCGTTCCTTCGGGACCAACAGAACTGATCTCGAAAACACTTCCCCCGAGGGCAAATCCTTCGGTGGAAATATTATGTTTGCTCTTTTTATTGTTACTCTTCATCGTTTGAGCTTCTGTGTGGGGGATGCGTGCCGCTCCAGGTCCATTTTGTCTGGTCCTGTCGCCTGTATAATCTTGTCTGATCCTGTCTGATCCATTCACAATTAAATTAACCTTGAGTGCCGCCTCTTGCGTTGAGCATGCGCAGGGCGACATAGATCGCATAGAAGGCCTCATGAGTCTGAAGCCTGTTTTGTCGCTCACGTAGAGGCTCGTCGTGGCGATTGTACAAGCTTGCTTAGCGATACTCTCAAGGAATAATATTAAAGTGCCTTCCTATTTGCTCCCTGCTTTGTGGCTCCCTCTTGCACGAATGTCTTTCGTGCTAAAATAAAAACGTGCACACAAACGTCTGCGCAGCAAGCGGCCTCCTCAGACTCGACAGCAAGAAAAAAATCATATAAGCGTAAATCATCGCAAAAATACCAGGCGTATTGCGTATCTGCAAAGGTAATTGCGTATAATTGTTAATTGCGCGAGATAAGTGAAATTGCCAAATTATCATTAATTGGAAGTGACATAACGCGGCACGTTTGAAGGAATTGATGTGAGGGAAGGACAAGTCGGATACGAATGAAACTTAGAATGAATCGATTGGGGCATGAATTCATAAGATCTCCTTTCTACAGAATCGTTTGCAAGCGAAAATCGCCGCCAATGTGGATGCTGGACGAATTAGAAAAGGCGGCCAGCCAGTGCAAAGAGCAGATAGGAACGAGAAGCTTTGTCAGTCCAACTTCCAATAACTTGCAGTATACGCTACAGCAATTTTAAACAAGTTCTAATTGTCAGCAGAGTCCCCAGAAATCGTGTACTTCGGACTAATAAAGTGCCGCTGCGCCGGAAGAAACTGCGACAACACCAGCAAACATTGATGCAGATTTATGCAAACATTATACAGGTAATTGCTATACAGCCGATTGCGATGCGTACAATTCTATCTATCTTTAGCCTCGGCAAGCTCTATTTTTCTATTGACATGAGAGAAAGAGGTGACGCAGAAATAAGGTGCCTGATACTCATTAGCACTTGAATAGCTCTTACACATTCACACAAAGTTTGATATATTTCTGCAGGGAGTTCTGTTGGGAAAAAAAATGTTAAAGAATAGATAATATACACACAACGACGTTAAGACATAACAATAAAAACAACACCAGGACATTAAAAAACAAGTACTCTCAAAGCAACAATGCGAACGAGAACAGGTCCTAACACTGTGGCATTAGACATAAACACTCAAAGCAAAAAAGCGAACTTGGAATCGTTGCAACAGAACGTGTCGTTCAATGTAATGAAAATAAGTGAGCAGCTGAGATAGAAAGCGAAGAAATGTGCGAATATCGCGTAAACACAGTGAACATGGCAAAGAACGCCAAATAAAGGCCAGCAGTAACGCCCAACGGTGCCAGAATATTTATAATGCTAATAACGTGCACTTTTGCATGTCTCTTGTTGACTACGGGCCCAAATATTTCTGTGAACTAAGCAGTTTACTGCATAATAATATTAAGGATGATTTAGCTCGGCATCTTGGTTTGCCGTGACGCAGGCACCCTGGCACAAGGTAACGTGTGTTTGCGTCAACAAAGGTCCCACTGTGGTCCAACAAATAATCCCACTGCTGAATTTAGGCGCGGCCAATTTTACGTGAAAAGTGTTTTCTGCAGGCGGGAACAAGCCGTAAGTCTTAAACGGGGATGTTGGTGTTACCATATAAAGTTAGCGACATGCTGAATGTAATGAGTTATCAATAAAGAACAGATCGGAGATCTTGGACTTTTGGTCGAACCATGTCTCTCTCAAACTAGTGATGGTCAAACCAGTGATGTTGGCCTATTTATATTGCAGCTCCATTAATTTCCTGATAGTGAATTCGTCGCGCATGTGTGATATAAATCTCTATAACATGTAACGTCATGCAATGTTTATGTTTATTCACAGCGCCGCTCCCAAGCTACGCCGGAATTGAAATTTCAAATTAGCTGAATGCACAGTGTGAGAGGTCGACGCAAGGGTGTCACCAGTAGAAAGGAATGCATGACACTTGTCGGGAGAAGAATGGCGATGAGAAGAGCAAACACAGAGCTATACAACATATATTTAAACACATCTAAGCATTAGTTCCCTAAGGAAATTAATTTATTGACTGTCTTTCGTACAGACAGCTTTTCATGTGCATAGGTTTGTTCTTTTGCCTACAAAAGGTCTATAGGCTTTCTACAAACCATATTTAGGTTGTCCACTTCTTGTCTTTGATTCCCACTCCGTAGGGTTCCTACAGACAAATGTTCTTAGGCGGTATATTTTTTTCCTGTTGATTCTCCGGCTATATAGATTGTAAAAACCTGTTATGCTGGCCATTTATTCAGAGGATTCGCAGCATATAGACCATAAAGTTTCAAAAGTTGCTAGGTTGTCAAAGACAGTATGTTGATGAGCGTACTTAGCTGGTATATTTATTTTAGTCTATTTATGTACGTAGATAGCCTATTCAGAAATGTCGCTAAAGCTTCTGCCTATCTTTGCGGGTTCCATTTTTGTGTCGTCTCTATATCAATAAAACCTCTGAAAGGTGTTTATGTTATTCCGTCAATTCATGGCTTGTACGTGACGCATACGTGTTGGCTTACAACCGAGGACGCTTCTCGACATTAAATTAGAGTCCTTAGGATTTTACCATATCATACTCAGGGTTCTACGCTGATAACCAATTTTTCATATTTCATCGCAATATACCTCTTTGTAGTTGGGAGAATTTTGCACCGTTTTGACCTTTGGTGAAGCCTACGTTTGGAAATTTGCAAAGGTCATGTTTATCTCAGCGAAATGCACGGATGGCGAAAAAAAATTCCGGCATCTTACACGAAAAGAAAAACGAGATTTCATTATTAGGGACACCCAAGTGGGTGACTCAGTAATAATTTTGACTACATAGAGCTTTTTTCCGAGAACCGACATCTAAGTACATGAGCGTTGTTGCAATTCTCCCTGTGGAAGCACGCACATTGTTACCACTATAAACTGGTAACAGTGGTAACAGACTGGTAACAGAGTGGTAACAGAACCTTCTACTTAGAGCTCAGCAGCGCAGGTCACGTCCACTATATAAGCTACCGGGGCAGTTATAGAAGCCGGTTGCAGCGAAGCGTACATTATTTAAGTGCCGACGTTGTAGCAGTACTATTGCTTCAGGTACACTCGTGGTCTATAGGTTCTCGATGCACAAAACTTGTTAAGATGCGCAAGTCCTGCAGATAGGGTAATCAAAGTGGTAGTGATGATGCGGCGCAGGTAGTAATGATGCGGCGCAGGTTATTTTAGGTCACTGCCTGATCTCACACTGTGGCGGTCGCTGCTTAGCCTTTTTTGATGCCTTTTGTCTATATACACACGGTGCAACAGCCACGTAACCATATGCAGTCCCTCTGCGCAGTCATTCGCTTCTCTCGTCGCCCGCAACACACTCAATACTTTCTTACAGTTCTTGTACCGCACACCTCACCAGTGTTATAAAAGAAAACAAGAAAATGCAGATCCGACTGACATGGTTGAAATCTATGTGAGCGAAGCTCTCGTGAAACGGTTAACTGTAAGTGCGTGCAGGTTTGTCGATGCGCATGCACTCGCGAACTGATACAAAGGCGCACACACGCACGCGTGCTAGCGCACACGCATACACAAATGCGCGAACACACACGCACGCACTGTCACTTCCTTACACGCACACACACATGCACGCTCTAATACACACACACGAATCCACGCATGCATATGCGTGCATGTTCGCGAAAAAAAAATAACCAGAAAAATCCAGTACCATGCTGAAAAGCAAGTTACGCAAGTCATAGCAGACGGTGATGCCCGAATTCAATTTTTCAGTATCATAACCACCCGCCTTTTAGAAAAAAAAGAATATATGAGAAATCAGGTCAAATGTGCGCATTTGGAACAACACATCGTCCCGCACAGCAAGAGCAGGTCAAGGTTACCGGTTTATAAGAATAAGAAGCAGCGCCAAAAATGTTTTCAATTTAACTCAGTGCATAAATCCTTTTTTTACGACAACCGCTCATGAGTTGTTCGATGCCTTTGCCATTGCCATATGAAGATTTTAGTGCGCATAAAGTGATGACATTTAGTTTTTTGAGTGACTGCTGTTAACAGAAAATTTTCATAAGTTGAAAACATTTTCATGGACTCTTCTAGTTCACCTTCATAAGAGTTTATTGTATTTAGTCAAACAAGGGTTAACCAGAGTTCCATGCAGTGAAAGGCGGCGACAAAGGGAAAGGATGAGAGAGCACTTTGGTATTGTGTTCCGTGGGAACAAAATAGCGTTAATACAGAGGGCATGGTGCCCTAAGTCACATGGTACCTTGCTTCAAGAAAATTAGACAGCTTCACCGGCTTGTGTATAAATCTACATAAAGATATTTTTCGAATTCCAAGGTCACCACTTCAGCAGCATTCTTCAGCATAATTGGAAATAATATCAGGCGCGCTTAATACTTCACTGGAGTTGCTGAAATCATTGCGTCACTACGTTGTCAAAATCCTTTTTGGAACATTTAAGGAGTGAAGGGACAAAAAATATGGTCTCGTGGTCTGCAAAAGTATGCAGACTATATTTGTCTAATACTCTAGGTGCAGAGGTCCGAATCAAAACATTTCCGCTACGCCATTTCACATCTGTGTGGGATAGGGTTCTATAAGTGATGTTAACTATAAGAGAAGAAATTGTTCATGAATATCGAGAACACGAAAAAAAACGACAATATAGGAGAGGATGTCAAACCGAGGCTCGAGAATAAAAGAAAAATAAAGTTAAAACGTGTGCGAACTCTCAGTATATTAGTGCTTAGTTAATATTTAACAATGAAATTTCTTGCAGCACACAGTACCAACCTTGCAATGCAAGTATAGCAGCGCTATTGACAGGTAACAATGGCCAATAACTTTGATTGCATTAAACTTCACGAAAAGGCATCGCTTCTGTTTTGCACAAAGCTGACAATTTACCAAAATACATTCAACGTCCTCATTTTGCTCTAAAGGATAACTAAGCGCCATACGAGGTAGGAATTTGTTGGTGAAGGTCGCATCTAGCCGAAGGTCGTGTCTATCTGCCCTTCTACGGCGTGGTGCCGTCGTGGTCGTTTCTTTCAGAAAAGGAATGGGAGGCATGGTACGGTTGCATACATAGAATGAATCCCATATACTGACATCAATGACATGATATGTTTGTCATGGCATATGTGCGACGACACAAATCTATGAAGTGTGATGCCGTCGTGATCATTTCTTGATCACGGTTTATAAGAATGCGAATCACACGCAAGCTTGAACTGACATGGTTGACGTGAAAGCGTGCCCCCCCCTCTCACATGGATGACATGACATAAATGTCATGTCATAAACGAAATGCGTTTCATGACATCAGTGACATAAATTGAATGACATGAATGACAAAACATGTATGCACATGTCATGCCATTGCATCAGTCACATCACATGCTTGTCATGGCATGTACGTGATGACATTGTCGCAGGATGACGTATTGCAGCAGAAATGTTGAAACGTAAGTGGCAGTTGCGGAAGGCACGGCCGTCGTCTCGCAGTAGCATGTCAGGTAGTCGACGCAAACGACTATCCAACGATTTCCCTTGGCTGATTTTGGAAAAGGGCCTACGAAGTAAATGCCCGCTTGTTCAAAAGGCATGCTTGGAGGCGGGATCGGCTGCAGGAGACCAGCTGGAGCAGTAGATGGCCGCTTGTGGCGCTGACACTGCATGCAGCTGGCCACATGCGCCTCAACAGACTGCTGCATTCCAGGCCGATAAAAGTGTTCCTGAATCCGATAGAGCGTCATCGCCGAACCTAAATGGCCAGACGTAGGGTCTTCGTGCATAGCACTCAGAATCGCTGTGCGAAGGCTCTCCGGTACTACTACGAGAAAACGTGCGCCACTACTGGAAAAGTTCCTCTTATACAGGAGTCCATCATGTACATGGAAATGGTTCGCTATCGTGGAGGTGGTCGTAGCGGTGAAGAGCGGTGTTAATTTATCATCTTTTCGCTGTTCGGCTTGGAAGCAGTCGAAGTCTGGAAAATGCGGCGACAAAGAAGCCACGAGGTGGTCGAAGCCGTCGGCTTCACAGTCCGTAGTCCTATGTGGCATACGCGAGAGGCAGTCCGCATCAGCGTGTCGTCGACCACTCTTGTAAGACACAGTGAAGCCGTATTCTTGCAGTCGGAGCACCCAGCGGCCAAGGCGGCCACAAGGGTAATGAAGACTCACAAGCCATCACAAAGAGTGGTGGTCGGTGACCACTGTAAAGGGGCGTCCATAAAGGTAAGAACGAAACCGCTGAACCGCAAATATTACCGCGAGGCATTCTTGTTGTTTGACAGTGTAATTCTGCTCGGGCCTACTTAATGAGCGACTTGCATATGCGACCACGTGTTCGCGGTCACCGTAGCGTTGAACTAGGACGGCACCAATACCTCTGCCACTGGCATCCGTATGCAGTTCCGTCGGAGATGAAGGACTGAAGTGTTGAATAACCGGTCGTGACGTCAGCAGAAACTTCAATTGACGAAAAGAAGGGTCGCACTCCTGAGTCCACTCAAAGGGAGTGTCCTTTCGCAGCAGGCATGTCAGCGGATACGCGACGTCGGCGAATTTAGGAATAAAGCAGCGGAAATAGGAACAAAGCCCCAGAAAACTACGGAGCTCCTCGACAGGGCGCGGTGCACTGAACGCTTCAATGGCTGCTGTTTTCTGGGGATCAGGGCGGATGCCATCCTTATCGACGAGGGGCCCAAGCACAAGGATTTGGTGGTCTCCGAAGTGGCATTTCTTAGAGTTTAAAACTAGACCAGCGTTTTTGATGCAGTTCAGGACAATATCCAGACGCGAGTTGTGTTCCCTGAAGGAGCGGCGAAATATGACTACGTCGTCGAGGTAGCACATGCAGATGTTCCACTTCAAGCCGCGCAGAACAGTGTCCATAAATCTCTCGAAAGTTGCGGGAGCGTTTCACAGTTCAAATGGTATCACATTAAGTTCGAAGAGCCCGTCAGGGATTACAAAGGCAGTCTTCTTCTTGCGGTCAGGATGCATCGCAATTTGCCAATAGCCGGATTATAAATCTACTGAGGAAAAGTAAGAGGCGGAATCAAGGCAGTCTATTGCGCCATCAATACGCGGGAGTAACGTACACGTCCTTTTTTGTTACAGCATTCAAACGGTGATAATCGACGCAAAATCTCCAAGATCCATCTTTTTTTTTAACAAGAATCATTGGAGCTGCCCACAGACTCGCTGACTCTTGTTCGCTTGTTGAACTCTTGTTTTTCATCATTTCGTGCACTTGTTCGTCTATAATCTGGCGCTCTGATGGTGAAACACGATATGGCTTTTGTCTAATCGGATTTGCCGAACCCGTGTTGATGGTATGGCGTGTTCGAGACGCAGGGATTGCAGGTATTTTGTCCTTGTGCGCAAAGTCGATTACCGAAACGTGCTTCGAAAGCACACCCACTAACGTTCGGCGTTCACTTGTGCTGAGCGATTTATTTACCATCGACAAGAGGGCCGTTTCCGAACTGTGGCCATCAGGTTCTTCCATCAGATCTGTAAGTTCAGCCACTGATAAGGATTCGTGTTCCCTGGCGAAGGCTAATTTCATGCCGTCTGGTAATATAAAGGGCTCCTTAGAACAGTTTACGGCCCATAAGTCTGTGCGTCCACCTTTGAGCGACACCACACAATGTGGCTATTCTTCTTCACACAGTTAAAGTGCATCGGCTCTACGGTAGCTTCGAAGCTCTCGGAATTGGTGCCGCAACAGACAACGGGAACACAAACGGTAGATGATGCTGGTACGACCACATCACCACAAACACACAGTGTAGTTTCGCGATCTACAGGGTCCTCCAGGAGTCCTGACGGAAACCTACCACTTATGATTGCCTTCCCTGCGCGGCTGTAGACAGAAGCAGCACACTCCCGCAAGAAGTCCATGCCGAGAATATCATGGGTCGACCGAGGAACAATTACAAATTTTGGCGTAATAACATGGCCTCCAAAAAACACGGCAGCACTACACACCCAAATAGGTCAAAACGGCACGCCACTCACTGCACAGAACTTTGAATCTTTGTCCCATTTAAACAAAACCTTTCACCCAAACACGTGTTTAAAAGAGACAGTCATGACCGAAATTGTTGCGCCTGTGTCCACCAGAGCCATCAAAGGGACATTATCTACAAGAACGCGTACTTTGTTTTTCAGCATCAACACAGGAGGTATTTCTGCCAGTAGAACGTCTCCAGCGACCTCACCTCCATCGGCCGCGCTAGCTAGGTTTCCGGTGACGACGGAGACATGGTGCGACGCAGCGGTGAGGGAGAACGGGGAGCACGACGTTGCGGTGGGGGTGTCAAACTCCTGTCAGATGCCGGGGAGCGATTCCGGGAGCTGCTCGGCCAATACTCGTCGCCAGATGATACGTGTGCTGGCCACGGGGCACCGTATGGCAGTTTGGAGGGCCAAGAAAACTCTTAGGGGTGGCCATACCACGTGGTCATACGGTGGTTGCAAAACCGCGATATATGCACCGGGACACCGCAGGAATAACACACCAGGAGAGGTCGAAACCATGTTTGTTCGTCGATGAAGCGGATATTATCATTTTCCCTCGTGTAGTGGGTTGGTTCGTGGCGTGTGTCACGATGATACATCGGGCGTCGAGAAGGCGTGTGCTGAGCGCGTTGCTCCTCGACTGTGGGGCTGCGCTATACTCTACGGCCGCTGCGGTAACCATCGGTTGCCAAGGGGTCGAATGTGGCGCCGTCATAGCCTCACGTGACGTGTACACGTCATGGTGGTCAGCAGCTAAATGCGACAACTCTTCGCGGCGGGAGAGTTCCTCGCGGACAATCTGTCGGATGGCCGAAGGAAGGTCGAGGCAAGGGCTCGTGTCTACACTGACAACCGTCGTAACGTTTGCCAACCGACCACACTTTGGCGCAATCCGACGCATCTTGAGCGTTTCAAAAGTTCTGCAACGCCCAATGACGTCGTACAAAGAACTGAGGCTTTCATTCCCAATTAGAAAATTCTACACATCCTCAGCCACTCTTCTCAGCAAATGTCCAACTTTATCTTCGTCCGACATGCGAGCACTGACCACCTTACACAGCTTTAACACTTCTTCGATATATGTTGTGCGTGTCTCACCTGGTAGCTGCGCCCGTTGCGACAGTGTCTGCTCCGCACGCTTCTTTTTGGCGACTGAGTCCCCGAAACCCGCGTTTAACTCGTCAACAAAATGTTCCCACGTCGTAAGCGCGTCCTCGTGGTTCTTGCACCACAAGAGGGCGGTATCAGTCATGGAAAAACACCACATTGGTGAGCTGAGCGGTTGCATCCCACCCGTTCGAGTTGCTCACTCGTTTGTAGCGGACGATCCACTCGTCGCCATCTTCCTCCGCTTTGCCTCCGAAGGTGGGTGGAACTCGGTAGTATGGCATTGGACTGCTAGGCGCTGCCTTCGGAGCGGCTACTTCTTCTGGCATGTCGAAGACGGTCAAGGCTGATGGCGGGAGGCCGACAAGTCGACGGCTTCGACGAAGCTGCGACAGTGACGGTTCCGTTGTTGAGCGCTACCCCGCACCTCTACAACTTTGTTACACGCGAAGGAGACCGTTTATCACCCTTACGGATGAATGAGGCTGTTTACTTGAGGTCGCCAAAGTGAACCGAAGAGCCGCCAGCTGGTTGATCAGCTCAGCGTCGTTCTCTTCTTTTTCCCCCCACTCGGGACCGCAAGCATGTTCACTGGCCTTCGTTTTCTTCATGCGTAACAATATAAGCGGTATGAATGACTTGACGCCGTCATGATCGTTTTTTTAACACAATATATATCTAGGTGAGACTAACATGACAAGCCTACATGACCTCACATGAGTGACATGACATAAACGAGAAGATATGAATGAGCATACCATGCAGACATGTATCATCACTGATATCACGATTCATGTCCAGCAAGAAAAACAACCACGACGCCTTCACCTCATGTCATTTAGGTCATTCATGAAAATTACGTCATGACATATAAATCATGTCATTTATGTAATATATGTCATGTAATTTCATTCATCTCATAAATGTCCTGATACATTACTTGTTAAAATGGCCCCGACATGAACGACGATCTTGTTATGAATTCATTGAGACAATTTAGCTGACTTGATAATAATATATTGAATCAGATGAAGTGAATTTCTTTAACTCGATATAGTCTGGATACGGGTGTCATAAAACGCAGGCGCGACATGAATTACATGTTGTGACATGCCCGTAATATGCCTGTCATGGCATGCCTGTCTGTCAACTCGCGACGTGATTCGCGTGAATGTCTGGCACGCATGACAAGAATGACAAATTCTGGACATGCATTCAGGTATTCACAGCATGACATTATTAACATGACAAGAACTTATGCCGACCCTGTGGACCAAGTTGTCTACCAACGTGAGCTATTGCCTATATACTCGCGTTCGTGATGCCGTGATGGTCATTGCATGGACATTCGAGCTTCGTGATCCCCCTCTTACCGCCGATTCTCGCGTGATATCTACGCTCGAGCCAGGTTGTACTCGCATGAAGAACCCGGCATTTCGGCACTTGAAAACAATGTGGTGGTTGAATCCGTTCAACCAGCGATTGAAAATTAAATTTCCACAATCGCCAATTTTCGAGCGCCAGACAGTAAAGCACCGCCTCCTCGTTTCTCCAGAGGTTCTTACCGAACTTTCACGGTACTTCTGGTCGTTACCAGGCCGCTTAATCAAACAACGAGGTTTGCTTTTTCCTGGTGAACATATTGTCCCAGTATGACAACGCTGTACCTAATTTCATTATGGCAGCGTCATCATGGCTCGGCCAAGACAATCAGCGGGCCACGCCCCTCGCCCGAATGGTTATAAAAGAACACAGGCTACAGTTTGGCCGTCAAGTCACCCGTTTATGCGTTTAGCATTTAGTTTATGCTTCTTGCCCATCTCATACTTCCATACGAGTCGTTCACATCAATTTCAATGTTCGTAGAAATTTCATGCAATCATCTTTACCGTCGCCGTCGTCTTGCTGGTGTTGCCACACTCGCACTCACATTAATTCCAGTTCACTGTACTCGCGTCGCATACACATATACTGGATTTACACAAACACATTCGTCAATCCGGTAACGCTTTGCCGAACCCCAAACAATGCTGCATAGCCAGCTGCCTACAATATGCTTCGCATAACGTCGATTCTCACAGTGCGAAGAATCTCCAAAACTATTTTTGTTAGTTACTGTGCAAAGCTTCTCCCCTGGCAACGAATGCACGTTCGATTAATTGTTCAAGACTTCGTGGCTTCAAACGTTTGCAAATATCGTGCGTTTGCCTTTTTCGCTTGAAACACAAAAACAAAACGTCATTTAACTATGCAGAACTCCAGTACTTTAGGCCCACACGCGAGTGGTAGCTACATATATTTGTGTTACCATTGGACGGAGTTTCTGGTGGCTGCGTTTTGCGTTAGCAAATGGTTGCTCCATTTCAATTGATAGACATGTCCTTTAGCAAAGAAAAGGTTGCCTTACAATTCTTTTGGGCGGACAGCGGCTGAAATCGGTGGGTTTCGCCACCCGTGATACGAAACACCTCTCAAACTTCGTACAATAACAACATTCTTTAAAGTATGCCGCCTCCGCAAGGACTCAGGACTCTCCTTTCCTTCTCGCTCGTAGTCGCTGGAGCTGCCGCCGCGTCGCTATTGGCCTACTGGCGTCACGTGAGACCATCGCCGCGATCATTGGTTTACTTTTGTGTCGCGCCGCCATCTATATTTCAGGAGCACCCCTGATTCAGGATTATCTAGGTTGCTAGAGGGCTTACTGGAGGTCTGGATGGTAGCGCCAGATTCTAAAACTGTCGTTTACAACCATTCGCAACAAGATCTTGCGACACTGGCGTAACAAAAGCTGCGTACCTAATTGCGTGCCGTCGTCGGTCATCGCTTTAGAATCGTTTAGATACTTTCTTTGCGCAATAGTTAGACAAAAAAAGCTGCAGCTTTTAAATTCGCAGAAGCCTGCCGACAGAAATCTTGTGTTGCACATGAGTTTAATAGGAGGCAGACTGCTAGCGCAAACGCGTAAAGTACACCACATGGCCAAGCACGCATTCACTCGGTGAAAGGCCGCCTGCTAAGTTGCAACATTTATATTTTTGTGAGCATGAGTATATTACTGTGTTTACGCTCTCTAAAGCTTAGCCTAGACAAACATTTATTGAAGTTCGCTTTACTTATCTTGTGAATGCATGTATTGATATTTATATTGTCTACTCCTGACGTAGTAGTTCTGCGGAAACCCGCAAGGTGGAGAGAAGTAATGAATAAAGGGAAAATCAGACATCCACCCGTTCGTAGCAAATGCTACAAAGGAAACCCATACGGGTTCCTCGAAAGAAAAGCCTCATAGCTGAAGAAAAATTCGTCCTGGTCCGGGACTCGAACCCGGGACCACCGCCTTTCCGGGGCAGCCGCTCTACCATCTGAGCTAACCAGGCGGCTAGCAGATGGCAGGGCGAAGTCGAATTTGTCGACAACACACGAGGCAAAGGCAAGGTTTGACGGAATAAAGGGAATAAAGGCTAGCCGCCTGGTTAGCTCAGATGGTAGAGCGGCTGCCCCGGAAAGGCGGTGGTCCCGGGTTCGAGTCCCGGACCAGGACGAATTTTTCTTCAGCTATGAGGCTTTTCTTTCGAGGAACCCGTATGGGTTTCCTTTGTAGCATTTGCTACGATCGGGTGGATGTCTGATTTTCCCTTTATTCTCGTCAAACCTTGCCTTTGCCTCGTGTGTTGTCGACAAATTCGACTTCGCCCTGCCATCTGCTAGCCGCCTGGTTAGCTCAGATGGTAGAGCGGCTGCCCCGGAAAGGCGGTGGTCCCGGGTTCGAGTCCCGGACCAGGACGAATTTTTCTTCAGCTATGAGGCTTTTCTTTCGAGGAACCCGTATGGGTTTCCTTTGTAGCATTTGCTACGAACGGGTGGATGTCTGATTTTCCCTTTATTCATTGTCTACTCCTGTACTGCTTTACTTATCTTGTGAAAGCCTGTATTGATGTTTATATTGTTTACTCCTGTTGAAACACTTACTTTGTGTCCCCCCTTACCGAATGCCCTTAAATGGGCCTGTAAGGTATTTTTAAATAAATAAATAAATAAACAGAGTAGGCGGCAGCATGGAATATGAAGGAAATAAGGAATGCGAAAAGGGTAAGGAGGAGCAAAGGAGCAGAAGGCGGAGAGAAATGCCATCAAAATGTGTATGGAATCGAGCGTTGCGTCACGTCACCGAACACTGGTCTCTCAATAGTAAGCATCTTCTGGCGTTTCTCTCACCTATATCATCTCTTTCGTTCACATCTGTCGCTATGGAGGGCACCAAAGGCGCAAGAAGGAACAACGAGCTAAGAGAATCTATCGGTTAACTAATAAGAAAATTCGGCTTTCACTTGCCAGCAAGTCTAACGTGGTTATGCTGCGGAGAGTCATCAGTTTGAAAAGGCTACGTCTTTCTATACGACTGTCGATACGTCAAGCGAAGAATGTCAAGAAGTCTAGATTGAACCATGGAGGGATGGCACACGTTTGGGGCGAAACTGCTGAAGGAACTTGAGCTACGTTGTGAAAGTGCATGCTTGACAGATTCCGTCTTCGTTTGGGTGTATATAGGGCGTAGGAAGGTGCGCAGAACGTAGGATATTATAATAGAGTAAATTTGATCACCGCCAGGGAACAGCAACTACATGTCAGGCAAACGTTTCAAAACTTCACATATTGCTATCAGCGGTGAAATTGACATTCGTTCTGTTCCCCAAAATAAAGTATACGCACTTGCAGGGCTTCCCTTTCGGCAAGTCACCAGCCTCCAATTTCATGGCATTACTCTGGATCGCAGGCCGTGTTGTAGAGCACGTTGCAGCGTTATTCGAAAGTTTTAGTATGGCATCCGTAGCAGCTCTGCGTACGCACTAAACCCGAGGAGGCGTCAGTGCGCATGCGCAGTACGCAGAAGCACGCACGGTATCTTGCGTGCGCCCGCAGCTTTTCAAAAGCTGCAGGCTCAGCGGTACTTGCGGGACGTTCTCGCGTCTCCTTGCGTGTCCACGAGAGCACATTTTTCGATATCGCTCTAGCCGAGGATACGACTCCGGCTTGTGGTTTGACTTAGAGGCGGCTGATATTATCTACACAGTTTTATAAGCTGGCATACGGCGGCGGTGAGTAGCACACTACCGGCTCCTGCGCGTGCCAGTCAGCAATGCCCTGCTCAACTTTTGCGTCCGGTGAACTACTGCTGTTTCGTGCGCACCCGCTTCGCTAATCTCACAGGACCTCACGCGCTGCGCGCGTAGGTGGTTGCGGACGCCCAACTAAAACTGTCTATTGTCACAAAGGCTCCACGTGCTTTAAGAGCAGTCGCTGGCATACGCTGGGCAGTATAGTGCTGGGAAGTATAGAAGAAACATGTATCTTAGATACGATACCCTTTGGGTATCTTGTATCTTTATCATGATACGTCTGGGAAGGCGTGTATCAGTATCTGTATTTCCGATAAATTAAAGAATGTATCCTCTATATTAAGATACAAGATACTGCTATCGCAACATCGCCACGCGTAACTATAAATGTTGGCTGAACTCCACTTCTCAAGGTGATACTCCTGCCACTAAGCCACCTGAATAAAACTAAACGCCTCGACGCTCTTCTATCTTTACGCCAGAGTCCTCCAGCGAAGCCAGGCCATAAGGTTTACGCGTTCCTACACTCTTAGAAAAGTCCTGCATAACGTCCCCCGTATAAGCGGCATGTTCTCGGTTCAACTCAGACCACCGCATAAAAGCGTACTTTCAAGCTAGAGCATGCGCGACAAAACGCGGCCGAGCCGCTGCTCTAAGCTGTACGCGGCCAATGATAAAAAGCAAATTTAGCGCCCAAAAAGAGCGTGCGGAATCGATGAGAGGGTGTTACAAAGCAAAACCTGCAAGGAGTGGTGAGGGAGGTGCTGTGAGGGAGAAAAACGGCGAAAGGCAGAAGCAGATAACGAATAGACTTAGAAGTCGTCGCCTCTGCGCGTAGCTCTGATGGCGGAGGAGGAGGAAAGACTGCGCGGCCACACCGGCCGGAAAGGAGCACAAACATGACGTGAGCCGGTGACGAGGCGATTGTTATCGGCGGCAGTTATCGTAATATATTTGCACTGGTGACGTTATGCGACTCTGTTCGTGTTAGGCGGTCATCTGGCCGCGTCGATGAACGCTCTTGGTGATCTCACTGATGTTCAATTCCACCGATGTTACCTGAAATACCGAGAAGCCAGTGCAACTTCGACAACTCGCGCGAGTGCGACGGCTATGCTGTTTTGACGGCCACGTGCACTGCATCGTCGGGCCCCAAGAGCGCATTTTGTACAGCTGCGAACCAGTGTCGAGTCGGTAGGTAAATTTTTCCTTCTGCTACGCTAAACTTACTAAATGCTTAATTTCTGCCATTAAAGCAAATAAACATTGTTTGTGATTTAAACATCTGAACGTGCCGTACTAATCCGGATACGCGCACTGAAGCTTTGTCGTGGGAACTAGCTATAAGTGCAGGCGTAGCTCCGTTTCAGTTTCCTCCTATTGAAATATTGCTGGCGATATTCTTTTTCCCTTCCTAGCCAGGTGTCCTTTCGCTGAAATTTCATGGGCCGATTTTCACAAGGACTTGTGCTTTATCGAGCCGCTAGTAATCACGTCTAGCGTTTTAACCATTAAATCTTCCATTTTCTTTTCATCCCCTACGGGAACTTTCCGGAGGGGACTTTTCATTGCATTTCGTAGTTTAAGTTTGTCGAACGACGGCTTTATGTTGAATAATTTTCCGGTCTATTAAGCACATTCCTCTGCGTAATGTGTGGTTTTGCGTCGGTTTCTGACTTTCCTGTTCAATGCGTCGAGTTCACTGGAATTCAAAGCTTTACCTCAAAGCTTGCTTAGCACGGAAACATTCATTTAACTCCGATGTCGCAGCAGCACTGAAGTGTCAGTTTGCGCTGGAAGTAGGATTTGCGACGATATCTCTTAGAGAGGAGCACTGCACTTGTTACTTGTAGAAGGGGCGAATTTCTATGCGACTGGCAAAATTTCAGTCACGCGTTATCTCACGTCGAGCTAGCAGTTTAAACTTTTATTGCAGACAGAAAAATCAGTGGATTTCAGAACTTTCGTCGTTTCATAATTCCAGAAAACAGCGCTGCGTTACTAAGAAGCTATGAAAGAAAAAATATATATATCACAAAGTTGTATATATTGCTTTTTTCTAGGGATTACTACGCTCTAAAGAGCTATATAGGGAGAGTATCGCAGTAGTATACGGGCCGATGTACTCTTCAAGGCGTTCTTTTATTCTCGCAAAACGTCAACTGGAGTGAAGTGCATTGTTCACTTTGTCAGCAAGGAGGTAGTGAAATGTTCTTTTCACTCAGTCCTCCTGAGATAGAGTAGAATTCCCGTTCAACTCTTGCGGCAATAGAGAACAAAAGGTAGCGTAAGCTCCTGCTACAACTGTAGGAGGCTGGACCCGAACGTGGCGATGTATCACTCACGTAGCTGAGCAAGGAGCACACCGTTTCGCCGGAGTGTACCAGACAATGGTTGAGTGGGACGAACGGCACTCTCCCGCTGAGGCCCCGCGAGTGGAAAAATTTTGCGAGGGCGCTGAGAGCGAACTCGATTGGGGTGGAGACGCGCTTAGTGGTATATTCGACTCGCTGAGAGCGATTGCACGCGTGAGGTCTAGTACTGGTGCTTTATTTCAACTGAAAATTTATATTGACACATTCTTGCTACGTATACATATTTGACGCATTGGTTATACAACATAACGTTTTCAATCTTGCTGTCGTTGTCAAGTGCGTCGTCAGCGCGCGAGCGTGCGTTCGTTGCGCGGACACGCACCGACACCCAGATTACTCGCGAAATGTCTGTGCAATAACATTTTTTTATGGTTTTACTTGCTTTGGTGCACCTGTACCAATCGCTGAAGAGATTGCGCAAACAGGCTGTATATGTCGTAAGCGATCTACCTTGGACAGTCACACCACCAAATTGGAAATTGAGGCTCTCACTACGCGCGCTTATAGCTTCCAAAACGTCGGCTTTACGCGAGTGAATGAAGCAGATCTGTATAGCCCACAAACTGAAGAGCGGGTACAAGGACATCATGTTCTCTCTTATTCCTGTAACTTTGTCTGCAAAGACAACCATAATGCTGCTATAATGCTGAAGAGCGGGTACAAGGACATCATGTTCTCTCTTATTCCTGTAACTTTGTCTGCAAAGACAACCATAATGCTGCTATAAATGCCACAGTTATGTACTCCCTGAGCAACGGTATGCGCACAACGGATTCTGCGAGATAGCCAATTGTCTTCTCCGCCTATGTTGTAATTTGAAATTCAGGGACTGCTGTCCCAACTCGGCATTTTTAAGTTTCCACTGCGGTCGGCACTTTGAGTTTGTGCGTCTGAATTGAGCGTAAATTACGTGTTTTAAGTCGGCAACAAAAACAAAAGTGTATTTTTCTTTTTTTTTTCTTTTTTACGAAAGGTAACAGGCACGAAGGAAGTGGCAACAGCACTCTCTCGAGGCACCCCTACAAAGTTAACTAGACTAGACTGCCTGAAGAAATATGGTTATATAGAGAAACCACCACAGTTTCCGCCTTGGCAGGCTTCCCTTCACTTCTCATGTTACTAAGGTGAAATTGAAGGAAGATAACTAGAACGCAGGAAATATGAGAAGTCCACATTATGAGGTTCTGAAGCCCTTGGGCCTCTCCTGCGCGCGAAGTTGGGGAAATATAATATGTACGACCTGAGATGAAAGTTGTGTTAAAGTTGTTCAGTGAAGCCAACTAAATAACCTTTATATTTTTAAGAGAGGGGAGGGGTTTGGTAACCAAGATTATAATACATCTCTTGCTACAGTAAATGAAGCCATTCTTTCAGACAAACGAGACGTCCCAACCTATATAAGTTTTTGGCCCCTAATATTCGGAACCGGTGCAATGAAAAAATATGCATGCGTGGAGGGGAGGCAGTCAGCGCTTACGACAGGGATTCTCAATTTTGCTCGTCAATGCAGCTTTCAAGAAGTGGATGGAACGAAGCGTTTACTGTGCCGCCTATAGTGAGCATCAGTGACAGTATTCTTCACGGAGAGGGAAGCCTAACCAAAACCACCAGCTCTACTTTAATAAATGTCTCCATAACGACGTAAGAAAATATATTTTTTTACGAAATGTCAGAGAAGTTGGCCTGAACTTTAATCATCTGTCCTTTCACTCTGTGCAAGGACAAAGAGAAGCGGATAGACGTCATACGTTTCTAAAGAGTAGTTTATAACCATATTGCCTTTCCGCTCACTTGCTTCCACGTAGCATGAGAAACCAAGTTCAATGCCAATTCCAATGCATGAGCAACCAAGTTCAAACCAATATCCTGGACAACGCAAGGCGTTTTATGAAAGCCAGCGGCCTGACTTTATCAGCAAGGGACTAGCAAGGTCCAGCCACAAACCAACGTTTGAGCAAGGGGTTTTCTCCTCATCTGGGCACCAGCCGCACCCCTTGATATGCTATATATAGCTAAAAAATAAACCTACTGCGCGAAATTCACCGAGAAAGAAGGCAAGTGATTTCCGCGATTCTTCTTTCGTCTGTACTTTGTCATATCTCTCTTCGCACCAATCTTGTTACATTTTGAGCAGTACATTGTTTGTTGAGTATTAACCAATAGTTTGCAACAGAAAATTTATGCAGCTCCCTGCTCTGCATAGAGAATGAGCGTTTCCTGCAACAATAGATTGAAATGGCTGGCATTTGCAGTTGCCGATAGGTTTTCATGGAATTCGCGCCAGCTTACTGTTTCGTAAATCTTGTCGATTAAATTGCGGAGCGATTAACATTGCAGCTTTTGTACAGCCACGTTTTTTGAACTTTATGGTAGATAAAAATGTGGTCTACCCATAAATATCTCAGCCAGTCACAGCCGTATATGATCTGACCTCTAATGTCTGCAATCTTCTCATCTTTTTTTTTCAGTTGTGACTAAACCCAGTAAATGTAAGTCTTACAAGAAACAAGACATTTTATTTCAAGCGTGCTCCACTTGACAGCTTAATTCATAAATTCAAAGACAGTTCACGCTTCATGACGACGGTCCCTGGAATTAACGGCTATAACTCTGCCTCATTGCCATTGCCTCTATTGCAACTTACCACATGCTTGTTAAAGAATACTCATGTGAAATGTAAGTGCACCATGTAAGTGGGCGTCAACTTTTATCACCTCAGAATTTCCGTTTTTTCTGCCTAATGTTCATTTCGTCTCGGTGCTTTCAGGCCGCCAAGCTTGAGCTCGTTACGAGAAGTAGCCAAAAAAAAACCCTGTGTTAGCCGAAGCTGTAGCGCCGGCAATTCAGCAGTAAGCTGGAGACGGTTACGAAAATTGAAACAAAATCATATTTGCCGTAAACTGTTTATTTAGCAGCGATAGCTCTTCTGTGAATATGTGTTTCTCAATATTGTAGCACATAAAAGTGCTGATGTACAATTTTACGAAAGCACGACGCCTTGCGAGTCTGCTGCAAGATCTAACAAGAACGTGCCGGCTCAACATGCTCGAATTAACAAGAATACTCTTTATACGGT
Organism: Dermacentor andersoni; assembly: GCF_023375885.2. Classification (NCBI taxonomy): domain Eukaryota; kingdom Metazoa; phylum Arthropoda; class Arachnida; order Ixodida; family Ixodidae; genus Dermacentor; species Dermacentor andersoni. The sequence goes on along the minus strand of NC_092815.1, from coordinate 128,194,511 downwards.
AGATGTGCACGCGAAAAATGGTAAACTGTTAACGTTTTACACATACAATAAAACCATATCTTATTTCGCAAAAAATTCAAACTTTCTCCGTTGCCTAGAAACTGCCTAGAGTTGAGCATGAAAGGTTTGTATCGGCACTTGATAAATACGTGCCGCCGCGCTGCACGATATCCACTATCAGAGTACGCACTAGGCCAATACCCACTAGTATTGCCTCTATGCGATTCTCAGAACCCAAATTGGCGCCACAATGATGATGCATGGCGGCATGGTGCAACCAGATGCAAGTATAGTGGACACATCATGTCACGGGCAAATATAAGTTCATGTCTCTTCCATCATTTCATTTTATCTTTTAAAGCATTAACTTTTCTACGTTGCTCAATTTCGCGCTGTTTGTGATGTCCGCCGTGAGAAAGGTGAGAGAAAAGTGCATGGAACGCGGCGTTCCTCAGCTTCGCGCCATTGGCTGTGATCGCAGGCGCAGACTTAAGGTGCTATAAGGTGCTATAAGGTGTTTAAGGTGCCTAAGGTGCCTAAGGTGCCATAAGGTGCTTCCACTAATCAGAGAGGGCTATTAGGTCACGGTGACACAAAGGTTGGTTCCCCGGAGCATACGCATCAAGACACCCGCGCATCAAAAATGGCGAAACCCACCGAATGCGCCCGTCTTCGTTCCATCGACCTTATTGCTTCATTGTCATTTCATAGTGATTATTCCGTCCTTACTCAGTTGTGATTACGACGCCACTTTTTTTTTTGCCATCGTCGCCACTGCGTCGACTTCATGCATTCGTCGTCATACCATCGTCGCGATGCCCTTGTGGTCGTTTCACCTTTGTTATCCAGCTTCATCATCCCATTCTTGTCGTGCCGTTGTCGTCACGTCCTCATGTAGTCGTCGTCATCCGATTCTCGTCAGATAGTCATCGCCACCCTATCTCACACAATCGTAGTTATTCCAGCTTCATATCCGATTCTTGTGATACCATCATCGTCACATCATCGCCGTTACGCCATCGTTGCTATACAATTATCGACATAGCCTCTAACCCCATCGTCGTCCTGTAGTCGTCGTCCTGTAGTCGTCGTCGTATATTCGTCACCATCCCGATGTTCTTATGCCATCGTCGTCACAGTGTCGTATAAATCATCATCATTTGGGAATCGTCATTCAGCCGTTATGATACAGTCATCTTCATGCGTTCGATTCTCATACCCTCGTCATGATACCGTCGTGGTCGTTCCATCGCTGTCATTCGAAGATCGTCGTTCGATTCTCGTCATAGTATCGTCTTCACACCATCGTCGTTATGTGTACACTCATCGTCATCTCATTGTCATAATGCCGCCATCTTCATACCGCTTCCGTCGTTTCATCGGTCTTTCCGTTTTCGTAATTTCATTGTAATCGGGAGGCTGTCACTTTATCATGATTATGACGCTGCTGTTATGCTATCGTCTTCACTGCGTCATCGTGCAGTTGTCCTCATGTATTCATTGCCATGCCGCCGTCATGTTGCCGCCGTCGTCGTTCCATGGTCGTCATTCCAGTTTTGTCACCTCGTCATACTATCCTCGTATCCTCGTCAACAGAGTCGTTCTTCACGCGATCGTCTTCATACACTCGCCGTCATCTCATTGTCATCAAGCCGTCGTGGTCACGCTGCTGCCATTGTGCCATCATACTAATTTCTGAATTGTCATTCCATTATCGTCATGCAGCCGTCATCATACCGCCTTCAGTTACGTCAGTGTATACATGGAAATCGGGTAAACACCCGAGCATCGGAGAGGAGCGCAGTAACCTAAATGAAAGTGCTATAAAATATCCTGTACGCTGAAATGTCATGACGCAAGCCGGGCCTTCGGACTCGAAGCTGATGTGTCGAGCTCGAGATCGGAAAGGAAACGTCTCGTGTGTGCCACAGCCACGCCTAGACATTCGCGTTACGCACTCGTAACACTGCTGTGAGTTTTTGTTTCCCGCGTCCGCAACCACCGCATTTAGGCCAGAGTCGACGGAGGTGATAGCTATGTAGTAATACATGCAGCCTTTACACAAGGAACAGTTTAACAACAACAACAACAACAACAACAACAACGACGACGACGACGACGACGACGACGATAATTAGCGGACAAACAACGCTATTGCCACATTGAAAATGAACAATACGCGTACTGACTACGTCGAACGGTGATAAAGCGAAGTTACACAAAGCCGAATGGTGGCCTCCTTTATTTGTCCGCGTCTTCTGGCGCAAAATCCATTTCGCAAATAGTGCCCTCACGAGCGAAAATCTGAAGCCCGTGTGATTGCCCAAATGCATGTTATTGTGGCGACGTATCTGGTGAAACTGGCCAGCATGTTGGCTGTTACAGATTGCAATAAAGTTCCAACTTGGGCCGGTTAATTGGTACATGTCTAAAACAAATTGTTGGCTCTCCCTTGATTCAAAGTAGATGTAAGCATGAAATGGCAACTGGCATAGCAGATTGATTGGAGATGATACTAGCCCCAATTTTAAAATGGGTTTAATGCATATTCGCAACCGCACACCCCACCCCACCACACCGCACCACGTCATACTGTGCACTGGTCGATATGAACGCTGCCCAGCTAGAAGAAGAAAACCGGTAGAAGGCAGCACAACATGCGGCGAAAGATGCCAGGGAGACCAACCGCACTGCCCAGCTGGGAGAAGAAAAAACCTGAAGGAGGCGCGACCGAACGCCTCAGCAAATCTCCATTCTTGCTAAGTGACCTCGACGCAAGAGGTCACGTGTTTGCCGCAACTGAGCAAAGGACTTGCTTCACGGATTGTTCGCTTTCCAAGGCTAGATGCGTGACGTAATAGTCTCTCATAGCGCCGTAGAACCGCAGTAAATTCAATTTCCCAGAAGTGAAGTGTGGGGCCCTGTATCTGCCTTTTGAACGTCGCTGTTGAACATGACAAATAAAACTTCAGCGTACTAGAAGTTACAGCTGAAAAAACACTAGGAAGAACTCGGAAGCAATGTTTTTTTTGGGAACTTCTTGGGGTAACGAGCGTATATAATGCGGTCCTGTAGAAAGGGTGGGGGGTCTCATTTTGTTTTCGCAACTTGCCTGGATGATCTCGTTTGAGTGCCCAGATAACGGCTCTGGCTTTTGGCTTAAGGTCACTTGAAGGTCGCCGACAATGGGAGCTAAAAGAATTTCATGGTTAAATATAGTAACAGCGCAAAGAACGAGACGTGCAGACTGACACAGTCTGCACGTCCCGTTATTTGTGCTGTTACTCGTTTTCATTTTCTTTCTTTTTTTTCTCACAAATTTCTCGGCCACCCTTTTCTAATCGCCACCGCGCAGCTGTGGCTATCATTTCCTGAAAAGCGGGGCGTGATGTCTGATCTATCAAATGACAAAATTCGCAGTTTTTCCGAAGGGCGAAGTATTCGCATAGCTAGCAAAATATTAGAATTTCACAAGAAGTAAAGCTTCTATTATTTATTTACGAGTGGCATAAGCTGGATTAAAAATTCACTTACTAGGCAGTTTTAGTTTAGCGTACGCAACTTATAGCGTGCACTATACGCTATAGTGTAGAATACGCTAAGCAGCGCACGTTTTTTATAGCTTTAGTTGGCCGGCGAGATCCTCAGATTTCAGAGGCCATATGCCGTCGTTGCGGCTATTTCGCGACTGTAGCGATATGTGGCGCTGACATCTCGAATGTTTCTTTTGTTAGGCTTCGACTCGTTCGAAACGAGAAGCGATCTCGAAAACATCATAAGATTATCCATAATATTCGTTTGTCGAAGCGGCCTGAGACAAAGCGAAAGCCGTTTACACAGCAATTTGCTACGAACAAAGTGCATTTTACAAAAGCAACGCCAAATTCAATTCGAAGCGGGCAGCCGGGACCACCGCCATGTTTCACGCAAACTTCGCAAACCACGCAAAAACGCTAAAGCTAACTCGTTTGAGTTGCGTACGCCCGCTATACTCGCAATTTCGTTTAGCGTTCAGCGCATGCGCAGTGACGACTCGCTGTTTTTTAGCGTACGCAATGGTATAGCGTACGCTATACTAAAACTGTCTACTAACTAAATGAGCATGGTGCCAGTCGCCCAAGGTCATCCATGAGCAGAATTATTTACCACGACATCACTCTGAAATATCCGTATAATTGCTATCTCAGTACGTTTATGTCGTGCATAGTCGAATTCGGCTCATCAGTCGAGACAATGAACCGCTTTAGTGAGCGCTCGCGCCACCCTGGCTCAGCCTCTGCCTGGCAACGCTCGAAGGCTCTGCCTCGGAGCAGTCAGATCTGTAGCTGCAATCTCTTCGAGCCAGAGGCAGAGCGCCTCATCGGAGCACACTTAAGAGTGACGGAAACGAATAGATAAGCAAATTACGTAACTGTTCGAATGCAGTGCGACAACAGAACAGACGTGAGAAAAATGGCGGCTCAACGGGCGGAAACGACGGGTGTCACGTGTTCGGGGCTTGGCCTGATCTCGGAGCCGCTCTAATGGAAGCGAGTCGGGGCGGCCTTCAGCGATCTCGACCGGATCGAATTGCACGGACGGAAACAGACGAACACATTTCAAGCGCTGCGTTTCAGCCAGCAGAAGCTTGAGCCACAGCACTCTAAAACGATTGATAACGATTAGCGGAGATACCGTTACTTGTCGTGATTGGTATTGCTGCGCGAGTAATCACGGCACTTCGCTGCAGAGAAGCATACGTCTATACTTCCTTGAGGAATGTGAATCCTTACGATCACTGTTTCACGCCCTTAACAAGTGTAAATACATAAACACGAGACATTTCAATGCAGCCATTAGTTTGGAACAATTCCGTGTCACCAGTATGGCGTAACTCATGGCTTATCTTTCGTGAGTTCTCTTTGTCAGTGGTCGCTTTTAATGTAGGTGCTACGTCAGAATTGGCTGGCATCGGGATTGCTACTCTTACGAATTGTATTAACATAAAAACTCCTCTTTCGATAGGGGCCCGTATTATCAATGTACTAAGGTTTGTTCCTTGCACGATATGCACTCAAAAGGAAGCGACTATACGGGGTGGGAGCAATAGCCGCCTCGTATATATGCCTACAACCATAAGAATGGCCTCGCCCTTACAGTTCTAAATGTCGTTGGGTCGTCATCTCGTCGGCAAACGGAACACGGGAATTCGGAGGCTGGGCCCTCTCTTTTGGGGGAACCATGGCAATCGACGAAAGCTCATCTGGGAGGCATCCCTAGCGCACTATAGAACAGGAAGGGCAGATGGAGGCCGGTATGGCGGCAGGAGAGAAAAAAGCGAAGGAGGACGGAGGACGTTTGCCGCGGAATGCGGCCGAGTTAGCAGCCTATATGTACGGGCACGGCAAGGAGCCCAATCCGATTCCCGAGTGAACGATTCATGTCCGATCACGAAACTCGGTCAATATCACTCGCGTTCTGTCTGCCGCGTTTCACCGTGCCTTCTTCCTTTCGTCGTTCTGCTTTTGCTCCAGTGTGTGCCATCTTTCGTACGTTTGGAAGCGAGATATTTTTCTGCTCCGTTGCTTACGCGCGTCGGTGGCATATGTGTAGGTGTAGGAGACGTCGCGAGCATTTCCTGATTAAGCACAATCAATACTCATGGAAATGCAGTTCGCGACTAGTTTGTTGAAATATTTTCTTATAATATGCGTAAAAATCTAATGACAGCGATGTTGCATTTGAATACATAAAGATGCATTTTATGTCGGAAGAGACGTGTCTTGTATTGGTGGTTTTCAAAAGTGATGAGCTTCATGATGTCCCGCGATTCTTAAGTAACTGCCCAAAAATATTGCTTCAAAATATCTGAGTGTTTGGGTGCAATCTAAATTAAAAGAAAAGTCGCAGTTTCGCCCGAAAGGCGAAGCACCGATTGCAATAGCAAATAAGTAGATAGCTATACGAAGTAAGGATAATAGTTCTATCGGCCGTATGGACCTGTAAACATTCACTTACTAGCAAAATTAACCATGATATTTTGCGTAATCGCGACGGAACGAAGACGTAGGAAAAAACTGGCGCACATAGGCAGCGCTGTCTCTGTGCGCCTGTTTCCTTCTACGTCCTGGTTCAATCTCGCTCACACAATCTATCATAGATTTAGACGAACTAGCCAGCCATCGTGTTTTAACTGAATTAAGAAGCACCGATAAACATGAACACATGTCGCTCGATAAGCGCTGAAACTCGCTGTCAAAATGCTGGAGTGAGCAATCGCGGCAGCAGCAGCGATCGAATTGACCCTCGTGCCTCTTTCGCTTCAATGCGAACGAAACGTCGAAAGCACAGCGCATACGAAGCTACCGGCACTACGCGCAATCCGCAAACATCGCAGATCGCTTTTAAGTTGAGGCCCGTGCGGGCGGGTGCTTTGGCCACTTCCGCGATTGCTTTCAAGATAAGGTGCCCGCATGACCACGCTTTAAGTAACAGCCGCCTGAGAAAAACGACCCGCTCTCTCGCCTCACCCACGTGCAACCGTGCCCGACAGGAGAAGGCGCGCTTCCCGCACGCCTTCCTCGCACGCACACGCGAGATTGTGCCGCGTTCTCTGGCTCACCCTCGCGGACGTTCTCGTGCACCTCCAGCGTACGGCGAGCGGCAATTTTATCGGCATCGGACTTTATACGGAGCCTCACGGCGACCCCGGCGGTAGAAATCCGCCTGGCGTGTCCATATAATTGATATCGCAATAAAACACGTCGTTTGTGAAAGCGCAGCAGCGAGCAATCTATTCCTGCAGGCTATTCCTACCAGATACTCTAACCTTACGTGCCTACTACCCTATTTCACTGTTTAGAGTGTTATAGCACTGATCAGGCGATCGCACGTTCGGTTCCCAGTCCGGACAGCTAAGCTGAAATGATGGTGGAACGATGAAATGACCACATACTTGTACTACTTATATACTTATATACTTATATTACGCTCTTAAAACGGTTGCACCCTTCGTGGTCCATATCTCTCACAGAACAACAATCGTCATCTTCCTTCTTTGCGTCTCCCTTCTTGAAAACTCTGCGCTCACTACTTTCTTGTCGAGAATTCTCTGTCATGCTGATAACGCGTAAGGCGTTCGCGACTTGGAAGAAACGGGCTTGCAGCATTAAAGAAAAGAAATGCGGGCAAGACATATAACGATCATATTCTGCGACACGATAACCTCCAAAGGGTGTAAATTGTTTTTAGAGCGTAGTAAAAAAAAACCAAACGCTTCCACTAACTCCCAAAGACACATTGGCGGGCTGAAACGATTACAGTCAGTGATGGTTTGAAGCCTAACGCGACCAATCATTTTTTTTCTTTTTCTTGGGTACTAGTAACTCAAGCGCACCCTGACGCGTTCGTGTTTGTGTTCTTCAGAGGAATCAAAAAGTGTTTTTGGAAATAAATCATCTTTTTTCTGGCGTGCTCGAGAGAGAGAAAAACAAGAAGAAACATGTACATTGAGCAAAATAATAGTTTTGCAGGAGTAGTTCTCTCTTCACAGAAATCCATGTGCCGTTCTGGCTGCCACCTAAGGAGAGCTGCCGACCTAACGCATTCGGAAGAACAGGCGCAATAGTGTACGTTGATGTGGGACTCTTCTTTATTTCATCATTCATCATTAGTTCAGAAGGAGGTCCCGGAGTTACAAGAACTGTCAGGGGGACCTCCCATTAGTAATTTAACAATGCAGGAATTAATACATTATGGTAACATAGCAGCGATAGACAGCAGAAAACACGAAGTTAATGAAGCAAATAAAGAAATACAGAAAGGTGCTTACAGTAATTGAAGTTCAAAATACAAGCAAATGAAACCGATACAGCGTATGAATAAATAAATATGTAGTAATTGACATGTTATGAAAACATAGGAATGACACATATCAAAGAACACGAGGTTAATGTAACAGATAATTAGCAACAAATATATGCTTAAAATACGCAAAGTACAAATGTTATATAGACTATGCGACAAAAAATTTAATAGATACATTAAGTAAATACAGAATCATTGAAAACTGGAAAATAAGTTTGTACACAATATATACTTATAGTAATGAATCAGTAACCAGTAGTGTCGTTAGCAAATATTTCTTCGTATCTCTCCTGAATGTTAATGTTGTGCGGCAGGCTTTAATATGGTGTGGTAGTTTGTTCTAGTATTTATTGGCCGTAAGAAGGGAAGCAAACATTCCATAATTAGTGTTTATTCGAGGGAGTAAAAAATTTTTGTTAGAGGAAAATCTCGTATTGTTAGTGTTGTTAAGAGCAGAGTTATTAAATACATCTAAAATTATTTCATGATTTAGTGTGCGGTATATTAGTAAAACCAATTTGAGCTGGTACATGTAACGTAATGGTAGTATGTTTAAGGAACTGAAAATTAGTACTGCATGTGACATGTAACTACAGAAATTGATGATCCTCAAGGCTTGATTTTGTAAATGTTGTAGATGTATTATGTGCGAGCAATATGTGTTTCCCCAAACTGAGATGCAGTATTGCAAGTGACAATGAATAAATGCGTAATAATGTGAAGTTCTAACGTTTTGTGGAAAATACGAGCGCGTTAGAATTAGTACCCTTATTCCAAAAGCAATTTTTTAAGACCATGTCAGCATGCAAGTTAAACTTAAGTTGGTGGTCAAGTTTGACGCCAAGGAAGACAACTTCATGTGCAGGTGAGAGAACATGAGTCTGTAAGACGAGCGGTGACGCGGGCGTGATGACGCGTTTATGTGCATGAAAAAGCATAAACTGAGTTTTTGAAGGGTTGATGTGAAGTTTGTTACTTGTGCACCACGCAGATAAGTTGCTTAGGTCAGAATTTAGTCGTTTTATTACACTATTTAGGCATTTACTATCAGTAAATATAGTCGTGTCGTCAGCATCTAGTATAGATGAAGTACTGGTTAAACAGTAAGGAAGATCATTAATGTACACCAGGAAAAGTAAAGGGCCTAAAAGTGAGCCTTGTGGGACACCCTTAGTGACGGATTTAGTACGCGAGAGTGAACCACCGAAATTTACAACTTGTGTTCTGTTAGTCAAATAACTGCGGTTGAGCGTAAGAGCTGGGCCACGAATCCCCAGAGCTTCTAACTTGTAAGATAGGATGTTATGACAGATGGTGTCAAATGCTTTAGTAAAGTCAATGAAAACTGAAACAACAATATGGGGGTTATCAAGGGCATGTTTTATTTTGTCAGTGAATGATGTTATAGCTATTTCAGTCGAATAACCTGTACGAAACCCGTGTTATTCACGGAGTGAAGTGCAAAATTCCAAGTCGAACCGGCGCCGATGAGAGAGTGCCGGATTGACAAGAATAGCTGCACCGCCGTTACCATTACCCTCACGATAGCAATATTCCGAAACATTGCGGGAAATTCCGTACATTGTAACACCCTATGAGGTCAACCATGTGTCTGATAAGCTTATGAACGAAAACGAATGATCGATGATTCAATGGAAAGCACTAAGGTCATCGTGGTGTTTGAGAAAGATTCGGATGGTAAAACGAACCAAGGAGCATGCAGATGAATTGTCCGAAGTGATTTAGTGTGTTCGCACGATAAAATGGGCGTTATCCGTTTCGAACGGAGGTGCAAGTAATAAATAGGGGCTTACAATGAGAAACTTCAAGGTCGCTCACGCTGGAGATGCGGTGCACTCGCCTTTCTTCCAATTTCCTGACCCTGATAATGCAGTTATGTGCCCAGAGAAACTTCCATCCCCTAGCTTTCTTAAGCTCAATGGAGTGCGCAAGAAGTCGCTTATTCTCCGGTGTGAGGCGACCGTTGCTATATATAGGTACAGTTGCATTCCCAGAAAACGCCACACCACTTGCATTAGGTCTTGCATTTCGTGCTTTAATTTCAAGGTCTGCCTTCTTGCACCATGAGCAGAACCGCGCAATAAATGTGAAACATCGCTGGCTTTCTTTCCTTTTTTTTTTTTTGCAATGTCGTCAGCAGCTAAGTCACAAGCAGTCAACAAACCTGTACTGTCGGATTCCTTGATCGCGAGAACGTTTTCAGTCATACCATTAATGCTAATTTAGAGGTAATTAAATGGAAGCTCTTTATGCCTGCGATCTCAAAAAGTCCTAAAAAAACTATTTCAACTTTTGCGTTTCCGCTCAACACACGACAGTTGCGTGTGCCCTCAGAGAACGCACCGGAGGCCGTATTCTGGAACGGTTCGCTCTCACGAGCGCCATTGGCCGGCGTTCTGTTGTCATTTCTGGTGGGTGTTGATACAAATTTTGTTGTCATCACAGAGGTCGTCAATCATCTGGCAAGCGAACCCGTCGTCTGCTACGACTGCAACCGCGGAAAAGTAGGGTCGCGCACGGTGCTGAGCATGATCCAGAGGGTTCTTGCAAAGGGTAACGCAGAAGCGTTGCGGAAAAAGGAGACCTGGGGCCCTATAACGTAAAACTATTCCAATGTGTTTTTATTCCAAACTACTGACGTCAAATTGGCGTAACCACCGGCGCAAACGTGGGGTGTTCCCCCAGAGGGTTGCCTGAACAGACCAATCAAACGCTCTCCTCGTTCATAGGAGGTCACTTTTGTTTGCTTGAAAACGAATAACATTGCCTACGCTGAGCGGCTTGTCTTATCTCATTGGCTGACAAGAGGCGAGGAGCACGCTCAAGTGGAGAGGAATTTGATGGGGCCGAGCCACTGCACTGAAAACCGATAACCGGATGAAGAGGCTGGCGCCGGCGCCTGCGATTGGTCCGCTTTCCCTTATATACCTTGCGGTGGCTGGTCGACAATCGTGGCATGCAACGGGAGCTTAAGAATGACGCTAAAACGGATCCTGAGCAAAGAAGAGTTGGCAGCACGAGGTCCTAAATGTGCCGAAAGTACTCGAAAACGTTACGCGGCCACGCTAAATGTTTTGTTATACGCAAATAAACCCACGCTTTCCGGCAGGTGCGAGTAGCCAGTGCCTGAACGTTCGGCGGCAGCCATCTTTTATTCCTTTTGGAATGGGGCAGCCTGCGGCTATACAGAAGAAAATTCAGTTCGGCATATTAAAAGCCTCTTTATCGTGTACACGTTACTTTTACGCGGTGAGTTCTTGTTGTTTCGTGATGTTGCTTGACAGGCAGGTGAAGTTGGTGCAGCCCGAAAGCTTTTGACCAATAACCTACGGCTAATGGGGAAATGCGTTGAATCAGAATTAACTAACTTGCTTTTGTTCGGTCAGATCATGCATAATCAGTGTGTGCACGTCATATCAGATGCGGAGCTATTGCCGTTTTCGTGACGTCACGTCACAGCCAGGCGAAGTAGGTGTGGTCCAAAAAAAGCTTTTGACCAATCGCGTAGGGCTGATTGCAGAATTGGAATAGAAAAATTTGGAATAGTCTTACTTTATAGCGCTCTGTACAGGAAAGTCACTTGCAACTAACTTAGTTGCAAGTCAGAAGCGCCAAGTCAGCGACAAGTCAGAAGCGCCAATGGCCGCTCCTTTGGTGTGTTGCAGGCGAGCGCTGGCGAAAGACAGCGACGGGACGAAAGGCATCGGTGCGACGCGTTGGACACGAGCGAAGGAGAATTCCGCGGACATTCTACTAGTCTCTCGAAAGATACAGAATGATCTCGGACCACAAGATTTAGTGGCGTTGACATTGCCACGAAAGTGTTGTGCACGCAGCGTCCTTTCTTTTTTTTTTTTTTTTTCGTCCAGCGTTGTTTTCCCTAGTGCATCTGGAATCAAGATGCGATTGCGTTTTCGCAACGGTCAGTCAGTCACATCAGTGCCGCCATCGCCAGGGCCAGTACGGTTGCGCGAAAAGAAAAAGTGTAGGAGAGATGTTCTTCTACGGTGCAGGACAAAGCCGCAGTCAAGGAATGCTTCCTTGATCGCGGCAAGATTCTCGAAGACGTGGGATGTGTTGACGGAACTCTGATCGCAATCCTCCACACAAAGAAGCTCAGCCCCTGCGAAACTAAATTATATTAGAGCCGTAGTCTAGACCCAGAGAACCTCCTTGATTACTTATCGTATGACACACCACCTGGGGGATAAAGAACAAAAGTCAAATGAAATTAAAACACTAGTCGCTCTCTGCGTCGCAAGCTCACAGTTATTACTGTAGATTAAATGTGCAAATGTTCTTTCTATACTAACCAATATAATTTTATCAAGCTATCATCGTCCTTCAATGACTATATCGTCACCAAAATTCAAACAAAAATGATAACGTGATCTTCTGGCAGACCACCGCTCCTTGATTGGTCTCCCTCACCCAGCCGCGTTCCGCTTGTTCTCCCAGTGGCGCTATCCTGACGTAACAGCAAGAGCGAACCGGTTCCAAAGCGAACCGTTACAGAATACAGGCCCAGCATGCTGCGTAGCGTAGATACCATGGCCTCCATTTGCACTCGGGCCACAGACAACCGCGTGCACTGATTGGTTTCTGTGGGCGATGTAGCAGCACCAGGGGCGTGGCGACGCCAGGCAGCTCGAGCGCCCATCTTTCGTCGAGGGAACGACGTACATGCCTGAACTAGAAGTATAGTGCCAAGAAAAAAAGAAACGAAAATGCTCAACTTTGTTTCTCTGGGGGGAGAGGAGCTTGCCTGCTTGCCATGCCCTCTGTGTGGCGTCTACTGCCCTATTGTGGTGATGAAAACCGAGGGAAAACCATACATTTGTATGATAACTACCTGCAACTTGAAGGATTCCAAAACATTTTGGCGGCAGAAAATTCGATATATAAATTTTTTTAATTTAATTTTCATTTTAAGGGCACCATGCTAGGATTAGTTAAAAAAGTTGTTTATAAAACGGCAGGGAAGAATTGACGTAGTGACCAGAAAGCGCACGAATGCGCGTGAGGCAAGAAAATGCTCCGATGTATCATTGTACGGCTGATGTCTAGGTTTCGTGGAAGCTGCTGCACAGCAGAACATCATGCAAAAGGCACTTCCATGGCATATGTTACAGCAGTATTCTGCTGCTAGACGAGTTTGAGTTCCCTCCACCGAAACAACCTTGACTGCCAGCAATTATGCGATATGACTTTGAAGAAACTTGCTTTACCGTATTTTAAATGTCTCCAAGATGCGTGGTTGAAGCCGTGATGCATGTAGCAAATCACAAAAAAATATCGTACTACGATTTACAACATGGCACGTGAGGATCAAGAAACCTTTGCCTTGTTAGGTAGAAGTTAGAGAAATGTCCAGGAATTATTATCATGCATCAAAACCAACCCAAACGCTTCAGATCCTGCGTATGTTCCTTGTTTCATTCAAGGCAAATAATAACGCCGACTAGCTCGGCTTAATAAATGCGCTGTCTTGCCTGACTTAAGCAAAATAACTGGCAGGCAGAAGAAAAGTGCGAATACAGTGACGCACTGGTGACAAAGACAGCGGGAGGTGTCGATACAAGCTTTAATGTTATGCTGTAGATGTTAGGCTGCACTAAATGTATTCCTGAGCGTTCTTTTCTCCCCAGCTAAGCACGCTACCGTGCTCTCGAAGGCACCACTTAGACCAGCCACAACCCGCATCTTATATTACTTCACAGCCAGATAGTGATACCTGGAATTACTCTTGATTTACGCCTACCATTGCTAGGGATCAAAGAACACGCGACATATTTAGCTAGGTATAAATCATAGTCAAAAGTCGTACAATAAAACTTCCGCCTCCATTCTTGGCGCCAAAGTGCAAGCATAACGCGCACGGTTCTCAAGCGAACAATGTATGCATCTGTAATGAAACCCTCAAGCTCTCTTTTTTTTTTGCGAGTCTCCTCCAATATTTGTGTCAGGTCTTTTTTCAAAGTCACGGACGTAACTGGAGATGACAGGGGTATGCCTTTGCACAGACACCTGCAAAGGAGAAATAATAGCGATTACCGTGAGGACAACGGCCGCGAACAATTTCCGCAGCGATGACCTAGTGATTGTGCATCCGAGTAGTGCGTGGGAGGTACTGGTTTCAAATCCTAGCGCTGCCGGAAACCTACTGGCTTTTCTGATGAGTAGAGATTCCCCCAGCCTATTGGCTCCGTTACTTTCGCGATTTCGCATTCTAAAAAGGGGCCCCCTGTAGAATTTTTGGAGTGGTCTCTGAACGGGCCCCTGGTACAATGAACAGACGACCTTAGTGCGGAGCGTCCGTCGCGACTGTGGGATGCGAACTAGAGCTGCCGCCGAACTCCTGCGGGTAAAATAACTACAAGCGCTCTCGGCCTGGTGCTCGCCAATTACGGCGCCTGACTGCTTTCGACATGCTGTTTCTCCCAAATCCGAGGGCGTTTCAATAGAATCGATGCTTTGGCGTGCCTTATGCACATATTGCGGCCATGGAATTGACGCAGACTCCCTCCTTCAGGGTTTTGTTGCGGCCGCAGGGTACGAGGGGATTTTCATGGCGCGGGTTCTTTCCTCATGACAATTCACTCCCAAGCACATACGAAGCGAAGTGTCGGTTAGGGGGATGAAAGTTCCCGGTTGGATAAACGGCCGGTGACAAGTGGCAAGCGTGGCTTTGAAACCGCGTCACCGCGCAGCTGAGGCGCACGCTCAGCCACGAGGCCAGGAGAAATAGGTTATTGTTTATGCTCACTGAAAGGCATAATGCACAAATGATGCGGAACCAATAAAAGGAGGTGATGAATCACGAGGTACGTCTTCATCACTGCAGATGCTCAGTTCAGCATTTGCGAGATAGATAGATAGATAGATAGATAGATAGATAGATAGATAGATAGATAGATAGATAGATAGATAGATAGATAGATAGATAGATAGATAGATAGATAGATAGATAGATAGATAGATAGATAGATAGATAGATAGATAGATAGATAGATAGATAGATAGATAGATAGATAGATAGATAGATAGATAGATAGATAGATAGATAGATAGATAGATAGATAGATAGATAGATAGATAGATAGATAGATAGATAGATAGATAATCTCTATTTTGAAAGTTGAATAATTAAATTATGGGTTTTTGCGTGCGAAAACTACGACCTGATTATAAGGCGGGCCGTAGTGGGGGACTCCGGAGATTTGAACCCCCTGGCGTTCTTTAACGTGCACCCAAATTTAAGTACACGGGTGTTTTCGCATTTCACTCCCATCGAAATGCGGCCGCTGAGGCCAGGATTTGATCCGGCGACCTCGTGCTTAGGAGCCCGACACCACAGCCACTAAGCAACCACGGTGGGTTGTATTGAAAAGTAAATTCAGCATCCCTATGGTAATATTATATTGTTGTATCTCAATTATATGTTTTTATTGTCTTAGCCTCATCATCCGTGAATTTCTCGTGCACTGCTTACTATATACGATGTTTACATTAAAATACTGCTACTTCCTATTGTTGCTAGACATAAAATCGATTGAACATATGTATACGCTATACGCTATACAATGTATCGACACAATACTGTTTATCAGCCTGTTCCTATTGAAATAAATATCCATAGTAATTTATGCATTGTGTCACAAACTAGCACAACCGCTCGAAGCACGTGTGCCTGTGGTTAGTTGCTTAAATTATGAAAATATAAGAGGAAAGTAATGTCTTTTGCAAAACGCGCCAACGAAGACATTAAGAATCAAGGCCTTGTCTTCAGTATAGGACACGCCAAGAAAAAGAGGCGCCGATTATTTATTTTTTCGTTTTGTTTTATTGATAATGTCACGAAAAGCCGTGATCAGACCTATCACCTACGTTGCAGGAAATTGGTGATTTCTTTAACGGGTAACACGAACGTATGCGTAAATAATCTTGTCTTTTTGTCCAACGGCCAGACTGATAACTCCATCTTCGGTACCTTATGAGCGCGGCGTACACTCTTGGGAGTCTGGAACGTGCTCATGCAGCCCATGTGGCCTCAACAAAGTTTCCCTCTTTCGAACGATCGCAGAACGAATAACGCCTCACGGGAATGATCGCTCTCTAAGGTACTTAAGGGCGCCAGTACCAAACCTTCCGAACACTCAGACAGTCACTGTCGTAAGCGTCTTTCTTCCGCCAGGGTAAACGTAACAGAACACTTGACCCAAAGCACCCCCCTGGTATTTCACTAACAAAATGGCCACATCGCAAGGGAGAAGCAATGTATAATCAGCGTAAAACTGGTTGAGGAAGTCTACTAAAAATAATAAAAAAAGTTGTGACGTTCTACTTTGTGAAGGTGGATGGCCAGCGGAGCTGTATATATATGGTGATAAATATGTTGATAATGAATATGTGGGAAAATAAAAGAATACCCCAATGAATTTTGTTTTCTCTCAATTTTTTGTTGTTTTAGTAAACTGAATTCTCATTTTCTTTATTTTTGACCTTCTTTTGTTTCCTGTTTTGGATTTATTATTCAGTAACAAAGGTGATTATCGCTTTATCATTGCTGTGATATACAGCCAGTGGCTCTGTGGTGACACTGGAAAGGTTCTTGGTCAATGTAAAGTCTATACACGACCGATCACGCGTCGAGGGCACACTGATGTTTGTGTAATATTGAATGCCGAACCTTTCCAAGAGAAACGCCACGAACCACTTTCTGTGTGGCCGAGGGATGTCCACGTTAAAATCACCCACGATATACGATGGGAGGGGAGTCGGCAGGGGTGATCCAACCAAAGGTGGATACGCTTGGCATTTGTGGTACGGTATTCGTTTCTATAGTACGTGCCACCCGCCGTCACCACAGCCATTCTCGCTTCTGTTTACGACGGTGTTCCTCGTAGGCGCGCTGTTCTGCCGCAGTCCTCACCGCACGCGGCCTACCCACTGCACGGGTGGAAGGGAACCGAGAGTAGGTTACGTGGTGTGCCTATAGAGCCTGTGACGTCAAACCGCAATCAATACTAAACGGTGTCTATCTCTGTTTTACTCTTTTTGTTACGATATTTATTTTTATCACAATACACATGGCGGTACGCTTTGCGTATGTACATAGATACAGACGCTGTAGCAGTTTCTCTTCTACGCGCTAGGTCTACGCGATCGTTCTAAGCACGAAACGAACCGCCAGAACTTAGCGTATGACAGCTCCGCTGTAAAAAAAAAAGAAGAAAAGAATCTGTTCATTTAAGTGATTGCATCGGCTCTGAATTGATTCAGTGCGACTGTAGCGCATTTTCTCACTGTGAAGACCACGATCTTGTTTGCAGGCATGCTTGCTCCTCGAGATAGTTGTTCTCATCAACTACGGGGGAAAGGAGAAGACGCCAACGGTTATTACGCTGAAGAGAGGCATGCGTTTTATGAATGATGCACGAATTTATATAGTATATAAACAGGCATATAAAGTTTTTTTGACAATGATTAAATAAAGTTGTTCTTTTGATAAAACCACACCGTGGTTGCTCAGTGGCTATGGTGTTAGGCTGCTGAGCACAAGGTCACGGGATCGAATCCCGGCCACGGCGGCCACATTTTGAGGGGGGCGAAATGCGAAAACACCTGTGTACTTAGATTTAGGTGCACGTTAAAAAATCCCAGGTGGTCGAAATTTCAGGAGTCCTCTGCTACGGCGTGCCTTATAATCATAAAGTGGTTTTGGCACGTAAAACCCCATATTATAGTTTTAATTTTCGATGAAACACGCTGCGAATTATTTTTGATGCATACAGCGTCACTTCTGTGTGATATGGCCTTGCATCTGAAATACAATATACTTAATAAGACTCGAGTCCACTGTGTATACAGAGACAAAAGTGCGTTCGTTTTACCCAGGCAAAATGCATTCATTTAAACGGAACCTTGTAATCACAGCGGTGTGGTCTGAGCCTTATAGTGCTCAATGTCTTTATTATTTGAATATAACCTACGGTGACAATGTTGGTGTATTATGTTATTGCTTTTCCGTTTCTTCTTTATTATTGTCATATCTCTCATTCTTTCAACGTTTCTTTAGCCAACATCCCAATTTTAGGCGCACCTTCCATTTGAAGTATATTACACATTTTAGGCTCATCGTCATCATCTATCAAAGTATGTGGAATCTACGCTATTTTCCCAATAACAATTACGAAAAATTACAGACAAGAACACCTTCATATTCTCGATAAGAACTCTTGTGCGATTTACAGTGCGTCTTTGTGACGCAATTTTGTGTCGGATACTACTATCACGCCAGAGTTCTCTGCTTCATCATCACGCTCTGCAATAATACACGCAGATTTACGTGCTTTGAGACGCCTACGATCCGGCTAAACACGCTGCAATAAAAAAAGAAGTAAAAGGATTACAGTGACAGTATAGCGCGCATGGTCTCTGCATACAGTGCAGTAGTTGTTTTCGTGATGGATAGACTTGGCTTTTCGGGACCCCGGCAAATGCCAGCTACTTTATACCAGTCATTCATCACAACGTCGCTGCCATGCCTTTGTTTGGCACAGGGCATTTCAGTTTTCTCCCTAGTGCTTTTTTTAATGCTTTTTGCTCGTCTCAGTTGCAGGAAGCATTTAAGGGAGAAGTGCGACAGAAGCAAAGCAGTCGGTGACAGAAGAGTCGGCACATCTGCTATAAAAAATGCACGTGCGTTATTTTTCGGGAACACAGCCCTATAAGCACAAGGGACTAAGACCAACTATTTTCTTCACAGTACCTGTTTGTACAGCATTCAACTCTTTTTTTCTAGATCCCCAGCGCACTTACTCAGGAAAAGTGTACCTACTCAATCACGCAGCTGTCAAGTGACTTCATTGCTTTATTTTGAAATACTGTGCCAGTGCGAGTTCAGAAAGAAAGGACACTATCAAAACAAGAATTCTTACCTTTCGAGTGAGACACAAGGCGTTATCTTCGAAGCCACTACACTGCAAGACGATGTTGCCATAGAGGAGAAATATAAGTAACTTAATATTAATAAGTGATTTAGTCCAGAAATTTGCCGCTTACTTCATTCACAATACAATATGCTTGGAGGTTATGATTGGGTACAGTTTGCAGTACAATGCAGTAAATAGTTAGAGGCAATGCTCTAACAGGCGACTCTGGCTTTACTGGCGGCAAGCGGCTGCTGAAACTGAGTGAATCTATTGCACAGCTGTTTATAGAGAGGTGCCAGAGTCACCAACAGCTAGATGTTTGCTGCAAAACCGGTAGAGAATGCTACACTTGCCAGAAAGAAAAATTCGCACATACTCTATAATCATGTGTTCTGTTTGCAGGCTGACCGCAGCCTACATATTATGACTAGTGCCTGCTCAGCGTAACGCAGATAAAAAGGGCACAAGTCAATGAACCGTTCTTCGGCTCTGTTACCGCTACTATGAAATGTATAGCTCTAAGTAAAGAAGCAAGTCACTGATCATAACCAAAACAAAATGATATTTAAAGATCTGTAAGGATCTCTTCTTCACAATCGTTCACGTTGGGAAAAAGGGATTGGCATGACTCCTAATATGTCTTTTTTGTTTTGGTTATGGTATGTGACGTGCTATATTCCTAACAACAATCTCACCAGACCAGAGTGTATTCCGTTGAACACCCGACTAGAAATTTACTCCATCGTTCTTTTTCATGCGATACTGAGTGCCGTTACCAGGTCGCGTGCTTGTCATAATGCAGTGACTTTTGCCATTGTACTTACTCTCACGTCACACGGACATAACATATAAGGCTCTAATGTGACGACTTCTACGAATCTACATCCCCTAGAAATATCTTGGAACATTTGTTTTACACAAATCGCAATCCAAGTGCCATATGACGCGGCCCTGTATTACACAACTCTGCTGTCGTGTGTATGGCACCCATTGTTTTTGTTGTAGCGACTCGTCATGAGAGAATACGAGCCGACTACATTCCTTCAGCTTTATTTTTTTCCACAGTCCATATTACCTGATTAGAGTAAAGCGAAAAGGCGCGGATGACTGTTTGAGAAATTAGACTTTGCAAGGATGCTCCCCGTAACGTGTAACTTTCGGTGGGACGATAATAACATTTTCAGTTTAGTTCGTAACCCAGTTCCGTCGTAAACCATACAAATTAAACTGTTCAATCTAATAATTGACGTAGTTGCGGGACCTTGCGCAACATATTTCAATGCACGAATTATGGCCGCTGAGTTCGCACGGCGTATCCCCTTGGAACGAATTCTCTGGACCGCACCACTTCCGAGATAATTTTCAAAGTGTTCGACAAGGAAGGAAGGAAGGAAAAAGTGGAGAAGGAAAGGCAGGGAGGTTAACCAGTTTAGCTTAACCGGATTGCTACCCAAACAAAATGTCCGACAAAATGCATTGGCGTTCCAATTGCTTGTTTAAGAAACCAATCTTTTATGCACTGAAGCACAAAAGTGACTGGAACATCAATGCATTTCAACTGACACTTTCAAAATTAGTGTCACAGAAGTGGTGCTGTCTAGAAAATTCGTCTCCAAGTGGATACGCCGTGCGAACTCCACCGCTATAATTCGTAGATTGAAATATGTGGCGCAAAATAAATAAATAAGAAGTTAATTATCTTATTTCAATTATTATTCAAATGAACGTTTTCATTACTCGTAGAAGCAATGGTCGCCTCATCGAGTAATTTAGAGAAAGGGTTAAAAATATTATGGGTTTTTACGTTTCAAGAACACGATCTGATAATGAGGCACAATCGTAGTGGGGGACTCCGGAAAATCGGACCACCTGTGGTTCTTTAACGCGCACTTAAGTCTAAGTACACGAGTGTTTTGGCATTTCGCCCCGATCGAAATATGGCAGCAGTGTCCAGGATGCGATCCGGCTACCTCGTGCTTCGCAGCCCAACACCATAGCCACTAAGCAACTACGGCTGGTAGATCAACGGTTATAATTGTACTATCTGCCACAGGGATTAAATAAAGAAATTGGTGCAGCTAAAAAAAACGCCCTGTATATCGCGAAATGGAAACGCGTATAGACTGCGTTCAAATTTCGCCTTAGGGAGTCTCATAACCGTCGGTTAAATTTTTAGTGGTGTAACAGCGCACCACTGAGAGTGCGCTGTTTGGCTGACCTTTCCCTCATCAACGAGTACCAAATTTCCTACTAAAATATGTCACGCCCAATGGTAAGGCTTTCGCGAAAGAGCTGCGAACAAAAGGTTCGAAACTACCGTACACCTTAACTCAGAAATCGAGCGTACTTAGGTATGGGAAATGTAAGGTTACATCTTTTTCTGCCCATGTATGTAGTTTGAATTTCACAACCAACGTGCATTACTATATGACATAGAGAAAAAAAGTTGCGTAGACCGCACTGAAATTGATCACAACTTATTAATTTGAACAGTACTTTTCTTCTTTAATATAACATAATTTAATATTGCTATTAAACATTTCATAGCTTCTCTTTATATTATTACATTTTGATACGGCCGCAACCCTGCACCAAACCAGCCACCTGAAAGCCGCCTTCTGGCTTCAAGTCCAGTCCCGGTTAACGGGTGAGCGCCATTAATGGATCATAAAGCAGGAAAGCAAACATAAGATGGTAGTCCCTACAGTTCGAGAATGCTGTTTTCGCAGTAATTGAGGAACCGCATGCTTCGCTAAAGTCTGGTGTCGTTTTTTTTTTTTCGTCTTTTCTTTCCTCAGGAGCCAGCTTCTCGCGCATATAATAAACGCCGCCACTACTTCTTGTGATTTGTGGCAGTATGAATGCCTGGAATTTTTACATGACCCTGCAGGCTCGACTATGTTCCATATGCCATCCGGATACCGAGCGGAGTACACAATGCACAAGGATTCTGTATTCCGAGTTTACATTCTGCTGTGAGCGCAGCACTATATATATACACCCTATACGGCTAAAGCTGCATTTTAATCACAATACGAGCTTGGAATGAGCTTGATTTATCGGCAAATTCGCTTAAGTGTAAAGGCTGTGTTTGGTAGACGAATGTTGCCGTTTCTAATATCAGTGGCGCTTCAGTGCCTATTTCTTTCTCTGCAAGACAACGTGATTATGCGCGATACATTCGTCTCATATTTCATACTACTCCTATTACGCTACAATATTATTAGTGAAGTTGCTTCTTTTCGATTACAAGATGGCGCCGAGGACCCATATACGAAAGACGGATTTTGTTTTTTGTTTTCTATAAATGTGCTAAGAAATTTCAGAAATGCAGCGATTGTACTATCGTGCTCGAAGTGACCTGCAACGTGCCAGCCGTGGCTGCTGTGACACTTATGAGAAAATACTAGAGAAGGGCTCGCTGTTTGGGGGAGCAATGCGCACACCCTTTGTTTTTCGTCCTCTGCTTTCGTCGCGAAGTAATAATACACTGGAACCCGAGCGACTATCGCTGCATCACGGATAAAACAGAATAGTTAGGGCTGCATGCGCCATGGCAACGCACGCTGCGATAATGGTTAGGGGCTTATGGGCTGCTCTGCGGGCCGCCGTATCATCGCTTCGTGAAGAAATCGGACAACGTAAACCACAGGGATATTCGCATTTCTGGAATGGCGATACCTTTTCTAATTCTTTTATCGAGAGCGTCGTGGCGGCTACGGCTCACGGGTTGCAGCTGATATTTAGCACCGTAGTAGATATATAAACATAAATTTTTTATGCCGAGCTATATGTTTGATATCGCTAAAAATTTTGGACTATTCAACCATTAAACAAATCGCTACTTATATGGCTTCCAGTTATTTTCATTCAAAATATATTAACCGAAGCTGTCAGTACAAACCTTGTCTGATATTTCTTAACTCTCCATTGACATTTAATACGATTTACCATCTACTGGAAAGCAACTTGAGTGACACTAATGAAGATGGTGGTACTAGAGTGACAAAAAGGAAATCTTCACTAAAGAGGCCGGCGAACTCATTGTGCCTTCTTAGTCTACTGTACTATGTAATCGAGGGAAACCACACTGCAAGTGAACCAAAGAAAGTGAGATGTGTTGCCCTAACAAGAAAAGCCGGCACATCCCACGCTTTGTGGGAAACTATGTTATGCAAAGCACTGTGCGGGGAGCCTACTAAGTTAACGAAACGACTATGAGAGCATCAAGACGTAGGCGGTTGTTTCATGGCCTACATGACACGCATGCCATGACCTATCGTTTGTGCTCGCCATACACGCTTGTCGAACTATACCAGTTTTGGTACACACAACGTTAACGAAAATACCATGAGAGCATCAAGACGTAGGCGGCTGTATCATGGCCTACATGACACGCATGCCATGACCTATCGTTTGTGCTCGCCATACACGCTTGTTGAACTATACCAGTTTTGGTACACACAACGTTAACTAAAATACCATGAGAGTGTAAAAATGTAGTCGGCTGTGTCATGACCTACATGACACGCACTTCATGACAATCATCTCATGACTTCTCACTTATGTTCAATATACACTCTTGTCATAGTATGCCAATTTTGGTACACACAACGTTAACGAAAATACCATGAGAGCGTAAAAACGTAGCCGGCTGTGTCATGACCTACATGACACGCATTTCATGACAATCATCTCATGACTTCTCATTTATGTTCAATATACACTCTTGTCATAGTATGCCAATTTTGGTACATATCATGTTAACGAAACGAACATGACAGCCCCGAGACGTAGACGCCTGTTTCATGACCCACATGACCCACATGTCATGACAATCATCTCATGACTTCTCACTTATGTTCAATATACACTCTTGTCATAGTATGCCAATTTTGGTACCTATCACGTTAACGAAACGAACATGACAGCCCCGAGACGTAGACGCCTGTTTCATGACCCACATGATCACACATGACCCACATGTCATGATATTCGTCTCCTGTCATTGTCATACACTGTTGTCATACTATGCAAATTTTGGTACGTATCCAATTAACGAATGACCATGAGAGCATCAAGACGTAGGCGGCTGTTTCATAAACCTATATGACACGCTTGTCATGACCTATCATTTATGTTCGTCATGCACTCATGTCATACTATGCGATATTTGCACATACCAAGTTAACGAAATTACCATGACAGCATGAAGACATAGGCAGCTAGACAGACAGACAGACAGACAGACGGACGGACGGACGGACGGACGGACGGACGGACGGACGGACGGACGGACGGGCGGACGGACGGACGGACGGACGGTGTCAAAGTGGCAAATGTTCGCCGAGAAATGCTTTCACATCTTTCCGAGCAAAGTAATTATGGCGCGCGGCACGGGCATTGCATACCACTTAGTACTAATATACCTTCCTTACACATATCTGGGTTTATCTATGAATGTCATGACATGGATGTCACGTAGGTCATGAAACAGCCGCCTACGTCTTGATGCCATCATGGTCGTTTCGTTAACTTCGTATGTACCAAAATTAGCGTAGTATGACAAGAGTGTATGATGAACATAAATGATAGGTCATCACATGCGTGTCATGTAGGTCATGGAGCAGCTGCCCTCGTCTTGGTATGTACCGTAAGTGGAATAGCATTACATAAATGTATGACGAACATAACTTATAGGTCATGATATTCGTGTAATATGGGTCATAAAACAGCCGGCTACGTCTTCGTGCTCTCATGGTCTTTAACTTGGTGTGTACCAAAATTGGCGTAGTATGACAAGAGTGTATGATGAACATAAATGATAGGTCATGAGGCGAATGTCGTGACGTGTGTCAGGTAGGTCATGAAGCAGCCGCCTACATCTTGATCCTCTCATGGTCGTTTCGTTAACTTGGTAGGCTCGTCGTAAACTGCATAGCATAACATCGATTTTCACTGGCCATGGGATCTGCCGTCTTTTTTTAACACTTTCTTTTTCTGCGGTGCCACTACCTTTTCAATTATTATTCTAGAGAATTCAGCATGCACTATATTGAAAAGTCTTTCGCGAAAGGTTTTGGGTATTCGAGTTGTGTAGCGCAGACGGAACGACCACAATAAGGAGGACAAGACGACACACAAAGCGTATATGTTTGCGCTGTTTGCGTCGTCTTATCCTTTTTGCGGTTATTCCTTCTGTGCTATACAACACGAAGATCATGAACCGACGAGGCCAAATTTCAACTATCACGAAGTTCCATGAGTAATACTGCGAAAGGAATGCAAGAATGCATTATTGGAATAGCATGCGGAACGTTCTCTGAAGCAATCACAGAGAGAAATAGGAAATAATTCAATAACTTTACAATCCCAGCTCGTGCTCTCTGGTCGCAAGAAGACTCACCAAATTGGTCAAGATAGAAGTGCAACGCGAGGACTCATATTTTGGGCTCATCTAAAGTGCAGCACATCCGAGTAATTTTTTATCCAAACGAGAACCCCATGAGGCCGTGCCTTTTCAGTTTTATTTTCCCTTGAAGACGAGGACACGTGCCGAGGGAGCAAGCAAAATTGGCAGTAAAAATTTTAGTCTTCGTAGAGCAAGAAAAAAAAAACGAATACCTACTACCATTACTAATTTGGATATGTTCGCAATATGTGCTTTGAATAACTCCCAATGATGTCCTTCTTTTTTTCTTCCTTTTCAACTGGTGTCCGCCAGAATGGGGTCACTAGTCGTCGCTTTATGGAACGCGTATTTTTCAATCTCGAAGTCCAGCACAATGATTGGTGTGTTGACTTAATGCCTGTGTTTCTTTTTTTCTTTTTCTTGCGTTTTCCTCTCTGTCATCTTTCTAACCCCTATCCCCCATCCCCAGTGTAGGGTAGCAAACCGGAGACTCATATCTGGTTAACCTCCCTGCCTTCCCTCTTCATTCTCTCTCTCTCTCTCTAATGCCTGCTTCGCTATTCTATCGCCGTGTCAGTGCGGCTGTTCTTCGTGAACTTTAGACAGCCCGCTTCCTTTACTAGTACTGCTTCCTCGCCCGCCTCCCTTCCCTTCCTTTTCTGAGAATAATGATGACTTTACACGGATACTACGGTTCAGCTATGCCTAGCTGTGATTGGCACTGAAGTTCTACATGCTGTCATATTTCATGTCAGTACACGATATGAAGTTTCTTTCTGTGCCGCTCAAGGTTCGGTAGTAAGAATGCTGTTGTGACATTGCAAAATTATTATTACATGTTCATCAGGAGGGGAAGGAAGAATCATCCCCTGTGATTTTGAGCAGTGGTCTCCATCAAATTAAGGCCATTGCAGGGAGCGCAAGAAAAATCAAGAAATTGGTTTAATTCTAACTTTGATAGTATCTATCTAACCGTCCGTCCGTCCGTCCATCCATCCGTCGGACGGTCAGCCGCCCGACCTGTCTGTCTGTCTGTCTGTCTGTCTGTCTGTCTGTCTGTCTGTCTGTCTGTCTGTGTGTCTGTCTGTGTGTGTGTGTGTGTCTGTCTGTCTGTCTGCCTGTCTGTGTCTGTGTCTGTCTGCCTGTCTGTCTGCCTGTCTGTGTCTGTCTGTGTGTGTGTGTCTCTGTCTGTGTCTGTCTGTGTGTGTGTGTGTCTCTGTCTGTGTCTGTCTTTGTGTGTGTGTCTCTCTGTCTCCCTGTCTGTGTCTGTCTGTCTGTCTGTCTGCCTGTCTGTGTCTGTCTGTGTGTGTGTGTCTCTCTGTCTGTGTCTGTATGTGTGTGTCTGTCTGTGTCTGTGTGTGTCTGTCTGTCTGTCGGTCTGTCTGTCCGTCTGTGTGTGCGTGTGCGTGTGTGTGTGTGTGTGTGTGTGTGTGTGTGTGTGTGTGTGTGTGTGTGTGTCTAGCTAGCTAGCCGCCTATATCTTGGTGCTCTCATGGTAATTTCGTTGACTAGCGAGCTAGCTAGCTCATGACATAAATTTCATGACATGCGTGTCCACGGGATCGAATCCCTACCACGGCGGCCGGATATCGATGGGGGCGATGTACTTAATTTAGGCGTGCGTTAAAGAACCGCAGGTGGCCCCATTTCCGGAGTCCCCCACTACGCCTTGCCAGTTAATCAAGCCATTGTTTTGGCATCTAAGACCAAATAATTTTAAGTTAATGAAATCCGTGTCATCTAGGTCATGAAACAGCCGCCTACGTCTTGGTGCTCTCGTGATCGTTGCGTTAAATTGGTATAGGTTCCGCGTACACTGCTTCGCATGACATCGGTTCCCACATGGCGTGAGATCTGCCAACTTTTTTTTTACCTGCGTTCATCTGTGCTTCTTAACAAACCCTGCATTGCTTGACGCTTTTGGGAGTTCATAGTGATGGCGAGAAGGCGAAATAATCCTTTTAGCGTTGGTGTGAAAATCAAATGCAAGTAGCTGGCATAGCCGACATCTGCATTTGCATTTGCCGGCAAAGGCACATAGCCGGCATTTTTGTTTCCCTTGCCAAGAAAAAAGAACTTTTGCCCTTGGTACCGAGTCGAAGCGACGAAGGGACAAATCGCGTTCTCCAAAACTTAACATGAACAGCGTAACTTTCATGTCCACAATGTTTTGTGGATGTTCAGAATCGCAATAGAAAATGTTTCCAGAACACTGCGAATATTATTGTATCATTGGCTTGTCTGGGGTTGCATGGTTTCAGATGGGGCTAATGTATTTGGTTTTAGGTTAAAAATACTGAATACGTGGCTCCCATGACGTCTGGGATGTATGTTACTGCCACACGTAACAGAAAGCACTAATACAGGGATTACTTAGTTTCGTCATTTATAGCGGTCTTAGGACATAAAAGAAGCAATCAATTTTTATTTTGATTGACACAAAAAATACATAACTTGTGGGACATTCTACAATGCTTTTAGTAGCAGAGAAGTTCTAAGGCAATAAAATGCAAAAAGTAACAGCAAAATAAACAACAAATGACATCAAACGATTTCCTTTTTTCATATGTACGTCCCTTTCGTTTGCAATCCGTTTGCATGAAGTCCGGTATTTTACGCCACCGTCTGACGGGTCATCAAAGCCATTTTAATGTGTATATTTTCCACCTCAATATGATCTCAGTTTTGTCGGATTGTTGCAGTAACCAGCAGACTTCCTACCTCCACTCTCCACAGTAAAATAAGTACTGAAGAACAAGGTCCATATTTACGAAAATGTTCTTACGGTACAACTGCTAATCAGGGTAGAATCCAGCCAATCGTGATATCGGCCAGATCATTAAAAAGGCGTTCCGCTAATAGCAAAGGGCACTTACGAGCGAATGTTTTCGTGAATTTCGCCCCCCAAAAATAGAAGAAAGTGTTTTGCGGAAATTTATTTTGCCTTCATGAAGCTATCCATGTCTGTGGAACTTATAGTAGAAATTTGAGATTTCTGATAATCTGTGATGCCTATAAGTTGGCTTTCTCCATGCATCCTTGTGCGTGTGGTCTTTTAACAGAGTCTGAAACCTCCTCGCTCTAACTGATGGCGTTGTGTCGCGTTAAGGTCGCATAATTTCGAAACTTTTGCAACGTCTACATGGATAAGGTAGAAGCGTATCGCATCATTTCACCCTATCGCATATATCGATACGTAACCTTTCACATGAATGCGCCTAATTCTGTCTAGTATAAGCCTACACCACCTAGTATCATATTTGAAGGTTACCGCTTTCAGTTCTGAAAATGCAGCTTTAGCTGTCATGTTTTGAACTACCCTGAAAGTACGTGCAGGTCGTCGTCACGTGCGGTCATGGTCGGTCGCGGCTGGCTGTAAAGGAAGAGACTGAAAAGAAAACGAGTTTCATGACATGCTTCTTCTGGAGCGCAATTCCTGTACTTTTTGATAAGGAGACCACAATCAATGCTGAGTTTTTTTTTTTTGCTATTTATTTTCTTTTAAATGAGACGCACATTCACTGGCAACTTCAGAAATACCGAATATAGTAGCGCTCTGCAAACGCTTAACGCATAAATTTCGACATGGCATAAAAAAAGACGAGAAAATGGCCTCTTAACACTATAAAACCTGTCACCTCTTTCTGAACACGCGACACGCCACCTTGACGAAATTCATTGTATTAGGCATCGGGCATCAGTCCATGACCTTGCCCCCCCGCCATCGGGACCACTGGATCAATGTAACGCTCAACAAGCGCAGGTTTAGTGTTTCATGCTGCGGGGAAATCACAATAAGAAATGCGTAAGATCCCTTGAGGAAGACCTGCATTTAATTTTCAACTGGCTTTGTTGTAGCTATGACATGGCCGCAGGAACACAGTTTCGAAAGATGTCCCACGTGCCATTGAAGTAGTTGAAGTAATTTACGAGTAGTAGCACGCTGCTATAGAAAAGACATAAAACGTGTACGCAGCTGTTCTTTTGAATATTTTGTTATTTTGACTGTCCCGAAATGCAATAGTTTCTAGACATAGGGCTCCCAGCAGCTTTCAACGCCATCGCACCTTTAAGCCCTCTTTTCGTAGAAGTGAGCGGCATCGATTTGGGATTACTCGGTTAGGAAATCAGGTATAGGAAAGACAGAGCGTGTGATTGTTGCCGTGAGCAGTATGTGCACACCACCCGCCTTGTGTTGGTCGACAAGCGCAGGGAATATTAACTGGCAGCTTCAACACTGCACTCTCAGGCCTCGCGGGAACATTGTGTGATGTGGCGAAAATAGCTCATCAAACTTGAATGTGGACGTTCAAAGGCCAATGAAATGTCACTCCTTGGGACAAAGTTACACCCTTGCATTCTTCTCGCCGCATACACAGAGAAGGTCAGGAAACAGTGTCCTATCTTACAAAAAGATCTTGTGGAGAAACTGCCAAAGGAGGTATAGGCTAAGTCCACTTGGCCGGTATCTTCCTTTAGACATTTTGTTTACATTTATATTTTGTTTCCACTGCCTCTAACAGATTTCTATGGCGTGTATCAGCTTAAATAAATTCGCGTATAGGCAGGCAGGAAAGACAGAGAAAGGGATATGAGAAAGGCAGGGGTGTTAACCAGTCAAGAGTCTCGTTGGCTACCTTACGCGGGGACAAGGGAGAAGGGGAAGAGAGAGAAGGGCGAAAGAAGGTATAAAGACATGCACAGACAGTCATTGAATCAAAGCAGCTCGTGCAAAGCAGACATTCTCGAAAAGCACAAAGGTGCCTTTACTGCCTTCTGAGCCGATGACCTGTGGGGACGGTGCTCTACTACTGTCTATTCACTGAGATCACGATCATCTAGTTTCCTCAATGTGTTGGGCAAAGATGATCTTTGTGGTTGAAATTGAGGATAGTAACACAATAAGTGGTCAATGTTCTCATCGCATCCGTAAACGTCTAATGCAGGACTATCAGCCATTCCAATTAGTCCTGAGTAAGTTTTCATGAAGGCGACTCCCAGTCACAAGCGACACAGAAAAGATGCTTCACGTCGGTGCATTCCTGCCGGAGGCCTGAGTTGCATTGGAGGGTTTTGTCTGTGCAGTGGGATGCGCCTTGTATGTGCGGTATTCCACGCTGCTAAGGAGAGCTTGTGTGCTAGAATTCGTAGTGTGTCTCAGCGTCGGTTCTTGAGAGAGGAATGGGGATGCAGCGATCTTGTTTGTTTGACGTCCGAGTTGCCTCATCTGCCTCATCATTTCCAATGGTACCGCAATGACCTGGTATCCATTAAAATAAGATATCATGGCCTTTTTCCCTGAAGTGGTGGATAACTTCCACGATTTCCCACGGGAGATGATCGCGAGTTCCATGTCAGAGAAACGACTGCACACATTGGAAGGCCGGCCTTGAATCGCAGAAGACTGCCCATATTCGCGATGTTTCAGCATTCATCACATGAAGCAGCATCTCAAGAGAAAGAAAGGCATGAACGTTACAAAGAAAAACACCACATAATATGCGGAAGTCGCCAACCAACTCTTAGACTCTCATCATTAGGCATAAACAATTGTAGCGATTCTCATATAGCTACTATTTTGGTCTTTTCTGTTGCCTTGTCGGCGAATAAGTACACCTGTTTCTTTAGAGAGAACTTTCTTTTTAACCAATATCACATTATCCTTTCTTTACTTGGCTAGCTCTATGCGTTTGGGCGCGCAGACCTTCATGCAAGGCAGTACGTCACTTATTCAAGCTCGAAATCTGAGTTTTCCCAAAATTACGTATTTTATGGCTGGTTTCAAAGACCTGGCAGATTATTTCAACAAAAGTTGGTGACATGTCACGCCGGCGAGAACAACTATGGCTTGCGATAACCCGCGTAGCACTTTCCAAGTCATATTATGTTACCGTATAGAGTATAGCACGCTCGGTGCAGTTAAAAAGTCGTTCTGATTGTTTTAATGTACGAGAATAACGGCTTCGTCGCCTGACGATTTCACCTGATAACGTAATCTGGTGACGTCATCACATCAAATGTGACGACACGCGTTGACGTCTTGGTTAAGTGATGATGCCACCTGGTGACGTTATATGATGCTTCTCGTAGAAGCAGCTCACTGCGATTTCCGCTTCATTTCACTGCCTGTGCGATCGGCCTGCATTTCTGTGTCCCCATCACGCACGCAGACACGAAAAATAGCGACCAAATAGAGGCTAATAGCTTTTCTGTAAGATGAAGCAACGGCAAAAAAACTGAACATTTTGCCACCATACCCATAATAACGCTGGAGATCGAAGCCAATATGATCACATTGTTGGCATGAAAAGATCATGCAGGTCTCGGCCCACTTTCTTCAAAGAGGCCCAAAAAGGTCACTTAGTTGTAACTCAACTACTTCAGTTCAAGAAAACTCAACTAGGCCTTATCTCTCCCGTTATATGACAAAAAAAAAAAATGATCGTTGCACGTGGAGGACCAAAGCAAGTATATAAGAAAAAGAAAGAAAAAAAGCTTAGTCTCTTCCAAAAGCAATTAGTAACGAGTACGCAGAATCTGAGGAAAACAAGATCACGTTTCCTTTGTACTTCTTCGTTTCCTTGCGTATATTTATCCCCAGGGAGTACCGGGAAGCGCGCTTGGTGTGCATTTGCGACTTGGAGCGAAGGCACAAGCTTTCACGGTGTCGTGTGTAAGGCTTAGAACTAGAGGGCACTCTATGAGAGAGATGTCTCGAGACTCAGCGGTGCCATGCTCGAAGAAGCAGCTGATTCACCGTAGACGAAACGGGCCGGAAAGAGAACGGAAATGAAAACAACCGGCCAAGCAGCAGAAAGAAGCAGCATTGACGCTACTTACGCCCCTGGTCGATGAAATCGCTCGCGTCGGCTTTTCGCTGTAATTGGGCGAGCGAACGAACGCTTTTCTTAGCAAGCGTTCCACAAAGCTTGTGCGCGACAGTCTGCCCTCTTTTCTCCCCTCCTCGCAACTCATTCGTGCGAGAGCTCACGTGCGACCGTACTCCTGCCCACGCCTGCCTCCCGGTCTCCCGCCCCCTGCTCCTCCCAGCAACTCGGTTGTGCGAGAGGACGCGCCCTTTTCTTCGACTACTCAGTCTCGCGAGTCGGACCACCAACAACCGGCACCCGTGAAAATGCGTGAAAGAGGCAGAGAAAGCTATTCGTTCAAAAAACAAAGAAAGGAAGGCAATGGAAGAAACGGAGGCATAGTCAAGTGAAGATAGTGGGAAAATCTTGCAGGCACCATTGTGCAGCTTTGTTACCACTCCTGTCCGATTAAAACGTTCCTAATTCAGAGGCGATATATATAACTGAAGGAGCGAGATTCGCGATTTCGGCCAGAAGGCGGCACGAGTTTTCTGTCGCAGAAGACGCGACACGACGAGAATACCTAATCTGCAGGACACACTTTCTTTTGTGTTACCAACTACGGAAGCTGTCCGTAAATAAATAAAGACAAATAAAGACAAGATAACGTGATAAGATACTTGACGTACATAAAATAAGCAGCAAGGGCACCTCACTCGCGGATGTGGGAGACAATGGGAGCGAGAATAATGCAGAGCCTCCCAGTACAACAGGTGTAAAAAAAAATATTAAAGGTAGAATAAGACAAAATGATAAATAATAACTGCGTCGTGGGAGAGCGAATACGTTCTGCGAGTGAAACATGCTGGGAAAACCACCACAACGGCCACGATTTCTGCTTCATTGTGTTCTTCGCTGCAGTGTTGCGGCACGTGCAATTCACACACAGTACAGCGTCAAGACGAATGCTTACTTCAATTTTATTGAGGTGCATGGTTAGCATCACTGAGCTCAAGCGCCGGATGGGCGGACTCTGCGGTTAGCAATGCTTTTCGCTTTGCAAGATACAGCAGACGGTCATCAATCCAACACCAACAATCATCAATACCTATTGGTATAGGCGGCATTGCGTGCCTATAGCTGACCGTTGCTTGACATTGCCAACGTAACTGTGATGCCTGCGGTTAAAACACGGTATGTTCAGCACGGGGGCGCTTAAGACAATGGAGCAGAGATTCTATCTAACGCTCTAGTACAAGGCGTGTGAACTTCGTGCGAAGGAATAGCAAACAATAATGCGAATAACTGTCAATGCGATCAGACCTTTGCTACGAGCTCATGCATGCCCTAAATCCTGGACAGCCTGGGTCACCAACTCTCCGTTATAACTTCTTACAACGCTCAAATAAATTAACATAAACTGTGCAGTAGACATATTACTCGGCTACTACATGCGGTGACCGTTAATTGCCAAACTGATCGCAACGTGTGATATTAAAAACAATAGTAGTTTCGTCCTGAGGGCGAAGCTGCCATTACAACACGCGAGCCGGACTAAGGTGAGCGCGACATACGCGGCTGAACCGAAATTTCAGGCACTGCTAAAAGCTTTAAGATGCCATATGAGTATACAGTGTCATTGCAGAGGCACCACTACGCTGCCCTTGAAGTGCGGTACCCGTAAAATTACAAAAAATTATGGTTTCAGCATTGATAGCGTTTTGCCGTCTTTTTATTTAATAGTCGGAGAAGGTTTAAAATAAATGGCTTGCGCTCTGAATGGCATGTTTCATGTTATTTGCTTGTGGGCTGCCATTCTAAAAATTCAGAGGAATAATTTAGTTAAGAATGTAGGATGAGGTATGAGCAACTTTTGTGATTGAATAGCGAATCAATAAATATCGCATATAGGGAATGGCTAAGAATATAGCATATATATACCCAAATATATGCAAAGCTCCACAGCGACGCTGACGGCCACGACGACAGAAAAAATTTGCTAAGAGCGTCAATTTAATTCTAACCACAAGAACACAATTACTGGTGTAACATTTCAATTAGTCATTTGTGATTACTTGTTCTAACAGCAGCAGGAAACCCCCTGAGTGCTCCAATGAATGTAAATCAATCCCTTGGTACATAATGAGAACTAAGCCAAATAGAAAATCTATAGAACCAAAAAGAAGATAACATAAATCCTGCATGTGTATCCGCCTAGCCACAAATTCACAGCAATGTTATCATTGCTTCCAAAAATGTGCCCTTCCACTCATTCCTTATATCTGCTCGTTTCGTTGGCCGGATCGGTACCAAGATGACTCGGCGTTCCGTGATTGATTCTCGCGAAGATCCTTCCCTGGACAATGCGTGGGAAAATTACCAGAAATACCACTAACTATTCGTTGCGCATACTACTTTCAAATATTTACACATAAGAAAGCTTTTTGTACATTAAGGTGATAGCGTTACGGGCCCATGTCACACAAAATCCGGTGTCAGAATCTGGCGTCGGACGTCGTATTGCGCAATATCATTCCGAACCACAACGACGCAAGTCCTGCGCGTGGTGCAGAGGCTTTAGTGAATTAATTGAATTCCTCAAAGTAAGTTTCGTCAGAAAAATCGTAAGTACAACCCAAAGACAACCCACAGACATGATTGCGTCGTATTGTAATTTGAACATACCAGAAAACACAATTCTGTTAAGCGGAAACTCAAACATCAACCCCCCTTTCCAGCGTTTCTACCAAGCATAGAGCGGCGAGCTGCGCTCGGTTCCTTGCGACAAGACCGTCCAGATGGCGCTCAACTCCACGCATCCGTACGCATCCGCGGCCTACGCAAGAGGCCGCGTTCCTACGAGAAAGCTCGCACGCTCGCCTCTGGGCATAGCGTTCGCCGCCAGTAGTGCCCGGCAAACATTACGATTACATAAGTTGTAGTTGCCGGGATGCGCGAGAAGCGGTCAAGTATCTTTGGATGCTAGCGCGATGTACACTTAAACGCGAAGCATAAGCGTCCGCCGTTTTTTTTTTATTATTATTTAGCACATAGGCGACTAAACAATTAGTTACGACTCGTACTCTTTTAAGTGAAATATTTAAAAAAAAGGTCAATTGTCAGAAAGTTCACTGGCTAACGTCGAAATGGGACTTGTAAATGTTATGCGATAGAGTCGAATTCACAAAGCTTCTCGTTGGGAAGTGCGTCTTCATACCAGCCTGACACCTTTGCTAACAGTAATCTAGCATCAGGATTGACACAAAAAAAAAGAATTACGAACAATTCTTACGCAAGAGCTTTTTTTTTTGTGAATAGTGGTTCAAGAATTCAAGTGATGGCGTAAAAAGAACATTTAAAGACGTTCTTTATTAGAAACATTCGTTCAAAGTTAAAAACACCGCGGCTCATATAGTTCCCAGCTTGACGAGCCTGCTTAAGCCATTGCTAACATCGCAGCTAGTCCTTAATCATGTCGCAAACCAAAATCAGGAAAGTAAAGACGATCTCCTCCCCTCCCCTCGCAAAAAAAAAATAATGCAGCAAACACATCCGCCGTGCAACCCCTGCCGCATCCGCGATGCCTCATTTCGAACCTTCTTCACTCATCATATAAGAAAGGCCACCTGGAGTGCGCGACGCGGGCCTTATTTGGGGCAGTAAGCCGTTTCTATGGCTACACGGCGTTCCGGATTCATATTCAAGCTTGGCCCGGCTCCTCTCTAAGGCTGGTCTTCCCATATCTTTCTTCGGTTCCTATAGAAAACTCACCGATGATTACGATACTCCCTAATGCGAAATTTGAGCGCAGCTCTATACGTGTTTTCATTTCGTAATACATTGAGGCAAACAAATTGAGAGAGACATATAGCAGAGTCGGCGATGGGAGAAAATGATCGTCGAAAATGGTTTGCCCATTCTCTCAGCATTCAACGTGTGGTTTGCACATGATCGTTGCTTACATTTCGAAATAGCAATTTTCATTCTAATATACCCTGTGGGTCATGCGCGTCGGCTTTTATACGTGACTCGTCGGCGGTTCCACTGTAATCGCTGGTGCCGCGTGGCTTCCAAAAGTAATGCACAATTCGCGTCCGGCATACAATTAGATTACAAAACAATCGCAAACACCGAAACGAGCGCGAAAGAAACCAGACCAAGCTAAGCAAACAAGATCGAGCGAGAGCTAAAGCGGGCAGACGATAGTACGAAACCAGTGGTTCGGCTGAAACCGCATATGAGTACGCATTGAGCGATCGGGAGGGTCCGCATGACAACACTTTCCCGCGCGCACGTCACCGAAGGGGCCGCTCTCATTGATCTCCGCCTTTCGCGGCTCGCTTCTTTCATCTCCCGCTCCACGTTCGCTCCATCATCTTTCGCTGTGCTCGATCGCTTGGTTACACCGCCGGCGCTTGCCGCAGGAACGGGCGCCGAAGCGCTGCACTCCAGAAACCAAGTAGCCGGAAGACGATTCATTAGAGGCGTGGTAGGATATTCTATCAGCGGGTTTATTTTATAGGTGTCGCTTTCCTTCCCACTTTCACCGCACATTGTGACAGCTCAAAAACAACCCCATTCACCTGCACGTGGTGCTCCTTACATGAAAGACAGATGTAGAAATGCCTGGGTATAGAAGCGTGCGGGTTTTTCGCATGGCGAATGCTACAGCAACGAATGCCATGTAGGGTAGCAAACCCAACGTTCGTCTGCTGGGCACCTCTGCCTTTCTGCTCCTTGTTTTGTCTCTATCTGATAAAGGAACTAAGGTGTGAGTGGATTCACTCCCTTGCGTATTCGATAACCTCTGCAAACGTGTATTAGACTAGTAAGGCACTGCTTACATATAATTCTCATCATGCGTGGTCTGCTCGAATTATCACCGATGCCCTTATTCCGCATTTAAGGGTGCGTTTCTTCTAAGAATAGCCTGAAATGCAGCTTTATTGAACTATGTTTACGAGGTTTGGCCAAATTGTGTCGCCAACACAAGACAACGCAATCTTGTTTTGTATTTCTTTTTACCCTTCGCGCGCATTCACTGACAACATTTTACGCTGGACAGTGGACAAATTGGGCATAACTGGCATTGTTTTAAACTATTTCACCTTTCTGTATCTTACTTGAATGCCAAATAACGAACTTTTACCTACATTTGTCCATGACATCGAATTCATGCGCGTATTCCAAGTAACATCATATGTAGTTCCAAGAAAGAATGAGGTTAACATATGTAAACAAATGCCTTTACTGCTGAGTGTGCAAAAGTTTCACATTTTAAGGCGCATTTTTTCTCTTCTGTGACACAGACTCTAGCTTAAATATTTCTATGCAACTTGGCAGATGTGACAAATAACGCAAGAGTCTAGCCGTGGCGGAAGGACTAGCATCGAATGTTGCAAAATGGATACAGTGAGCCTAGCTCTCGAACTTTCAGGATCGTTGCATTGGAAGTAATCGTAAGAGGATCCAGGTATCGTTCGACCCCATGATAGCAGCGGGCTCCAGCTCTGTATTTACAAACATCGTACTTAGGCTAGAAGTATCCCTAACCACATATGCCACTAGTGATATTGCACACATTATTGGCTGAGATGGCTAGCCAATGACAAGCGACCTCTACAAACTGAAGGCTTTGTGAACTCGGCTACATTATACTGTGCCTTCTTTCTAAAGCTCGAAGAAAGAAGTTACAGGCGAGATGAGACCCCACTAAGGCAATAGACTTCTCTTTTGTGTTGACGCCTTATTAGATAGGTTTCGCCATTATCTCTGCATTCTTGAGCCTGTGTTTTGCTTATGATCGTTGCTTCCATTTCGAAAGAACAATTTTCATTCTAAATTGTAATGAGTTCTTTCTTTACGACGCAATATGTCACGTATTTTGCTACTAGGGATAGTCTGAGCTGCACTGCGGCCGTCACTCAAAGAAAGCTCTTACCATAAAATTGTTCGCAATAACAAATGTCAATCAATCCTGATGTGGGACATAGCATTAGTGAAAGCGGCTTGTCAATGGTAAAGAACGCTTCGGAACAAACACCTTTGTGAATTCGACTCTGTGTTCCTGACGACGGCTAGCGAATGTCTGCAGGTTAGTTGTTTGCCAAAGTATACATTTGTTTAAAAATTATTGAGCTCAACAAAGTGTTTCATATACTTTTCCTGCTCAATAAAGTCCACGATCTCTGTAGATCAGTATGCACGACCATTTTGTGAGGACTTTTTATTTGCTTTCTTAATCTTTAAATGCCGTCAATTCCGCTATGATCGGAGTTGCTTTGAGAGGGAATTTAAAAAGGAAACAACATGAAAAAAGGGAATACATACAAAGTGGAACTCTGGCGTTTCACTTCCATCATCGCTAAATATATATCGCAGCCTGTGACAAGCCACACCATGATATCCTGTGGATTACCTCTACAAACCGACATCGACAGCCACACAATAGATTATATACAGTGTTTCTCATCTATCACGCACCAAGACTTAAAAATATACGAATGTCACGTA
This sequence comes from Dermacentor andersoni, assembly GCF_023375885.2. Taxonomy (NCBI): domain Eukaryota; kingdom Metazoa; phylum Arthropoda; class Arachnida; order Ixodida; family Ixodidae; genus Dermacentor; species Dermacentor andersoni. Next base: position 128,155,977 of record NC_092815.1, on the reverse strand, counting down.
GCTGGACCGAAACAAGGTAACGTTGTTTGCCACCGATTGGAGATACTCAGATTATGTTTCGTATTCCACCTATTTACATAATTAGTGGTAATTATTTACTCAACTTCTCAAATGTTATGAGTGCCAATGTCAAATGTTATGAGTGTCGAAAGTGTCAATTAGAGAATTGTAAAGTAACATAAAAACTACCAATATTGCTTTCTGTTGCTCAATGCGTGCCACATAAAAGTGTTTTTCCGACCGTTAAAGAAGCCCGCCAACAAACGCAAAGTGCCTAGAGTGGCCAGTCGCGCGGCAACTGACCAGCAACTGCACTCCATGTAGAACTATTTAGTCCAACGTATGTCTCCCGCGGAGAGTTGCATCGCCGACCTCACCACACGTGTTTCAAGTCTCGTGTGGCCTGATCAAGGTACACCTGTATCGGCACCTCAATATTCCCTTTCCCAATTCCGTCATGCAACAATGTGAGGGACCCTTCCCATGTCCACCTACTTTTGACGGTACCAGGTTATGGTCTGCTTTTCGTATGCCTTTTAAGTCTGTCGCTGCTCTTCACTCTTGGTTACCTCATCACACAGTTCAAATCCTCGTGACTCAGCTTCGTCCTGCTGCTACTGAATTTCTGGAGTTGCTGCCGGCATCCAACAATTCCAACTGCACAAGCCTCGTCTCGGCACTCGAGACCCGCAGTGGTGATGCCCATCTGCAGCACTTACATCTTCCAGAATTTCAGCATGTGCTGAAATTCTGCTGCTAGCTGGCAAAAATCGTCAACCATCCTTTGGAGAAATATTGGTAACTGTGACTGCTTTTGGAAAAAGTGTAATTGTCCCATTCATTGTGGCGCAAAACCACTACATACCCTTAATTATGGGCTGCAACTGGTGCTGAACAGTGGACGTACGCATGGACTTTAACCACGCCGGGTGCATCATAGGATTGCCTCTTTTCGATCCGGCACCTGACCTGGCAGCGAACACAGTCCCAAACAAAGCACTGTCCTCGTGTGTGCGCTCTATATTTAAGTTGGTCAGCCGCCCGGCTGCAGGAGCTGGCTCTTATCTGAGCAATGCAATGGCACTTCGTCGTTCGTTAAGCATTTGTGCAGCTTTTGTACGAGAGTACGTGACCTCTCAACACGGATATGTGCGCTAACGATTCTGCTACTACCCAAGTCCCACAAAAATGAACGTGTTCGCTCACCACCACTGCTTTCTTTTCTTGTGCTGGCAACATCTACGGTAACTATATCCTTGTCTACTCTTGCATGGTTTCCCGTTTGTTGCGTCTAGGACGCGCGCTTAGATGCAGATGTCTTTGTTGAGCGCACTATGTGCTCGTGACCCGGCAATGAATTTGCCCTCGCACGCTCTTTACTGCTCTCCTCTTCTGCATTTGCTGTCCTGGAGCGCTATAAGATAAAGCTAATTCCAAACTTTTCTGTTCCAATTCTGCAGTCAGCCCTCCGCGATGGGTCAAAAACTTTTTTGAACCCCTCCCCCCCCCCTCCGCTTGCCCATCATCAGAAGACACGAAAACCGCAATAGTTTCCAATCTGATATGACGTGTACACACTGATTATGCATGATTGGGCAGAACAAAAGAATCTTTCTGATTCGACGCCTTCTCGTCATCAGCCTTCTGCTATTGGCCGAACGTTTTCTGGCTGCACCCGCTTGACCTGCCTGTCACACGACGTCACAAAACCGCAAAAACTCTTTGCGTCAAAGTGACGTGTACCCGTTAAAGATACATTAATATGCCGAAGAAAACTGGCTATTTTTCTGAATTGTCGGAGACTGCCCCATTACAAAAGAAATAGAACATGGTTTTCGCCGATCACTCAGACACTGGCTACTCGCACTTGCCGGAGAGCATGGGTTTGTTTGCGTATAACTAAACTTTTCGCGCGGCTGTATAACGTTATCGAGCCCTTTGGGCATGTATGCGTGATCGCTCTGCCAACCTTTCTTTGCTGAGGAGCTGTTTCAGAGGCATCTTTTACTGTATGTTGCACGCCGCCGCGATTTTAGATAAGCCACCTGAAGCAAAGTAAGGGAAAGCGGACCAATCGCAGAAGCCGGCACCTCCCTCTTTATGCGGTTAAATGCTTTCATTGTGCTGGCTCGAACCCATCTAAACCCTCTCCACCTGAGCGTTCTGCCTCTTGTCAGGCAATTGGATTAGAAAACCCGCTCAATGTAGGCAATGTTATTCAGTTTGAAAGCAAACAAAAGTGACCTCCTATAAACGCGGAGAGCGTTTCATTGGGCTGTTCAGGCAAAGCTGCGGGTTACTGCTCGATGCATGCGCCGGTGGTTACGCAAATTTGACATCAGAAGATGGAATAAAAACATATTGGAATAGTTTTACGTTATAGCGCCCCTGATGTATACCTTCTTCCCCACCTCCACAACGCCTTAGATAGGCTTCACGGCGCTAGATTTTTCACTACACTCGACCTCTTCCCCGGCTACTGGCAGGTCGGGTTTGACGTGAACGACACCGAAAAGACTGCTTTTATCACACCGGAAGGCCTGTACCTTTTTAACCGTTTTCCTTTTGCGCTGTACAATAGAGCTGCTACGTTCCCACGACTGATGGAACGGGTCCTTGGACACTTCATGTGGTCGATAGCGTTGGTGTATTTAGATGACATCATCGTTTACACTCCCACGTTCTCTGAACACCGACGGCCTTTGAGCTCGTCTTATGTGCGCTAAATGATGGTGGGCTCTGCATAAAGCATTAAAAGTGTTTCTTCGGGTATTCAGAAGTTACTTACTTGGGTCATGTTGTGAGTGCCCACGGCATCAGCGCTGACCCTTCGAAACTGTTAACTGTAGCAATAATTCCGCCTCCTACAACGGCCAAACAAGTTGAAAGTTCTTTGGGCTTCGCTTCCTACTTCCGCCATTTCGTACCTGGCTTTGCCGCTCGATGAACTTCTGACGAAAAATCAGGAGTGGCATTAGGGCCCGAACAAGTAATCAGCCTTTCAGACCATTAAGGCAGCCTCGATGACTCCATCGAGATTCATACACTAACAAGAGGACGCCCCTAGCATAATTCACACTTAGGCCAGTGGTCTCAACCTTGGGGCCGTTCTTCTTCAATTCGACTGCGAAGGGAACGAGAAGCCCGTTGCCTATTCCAGTTGCCGCCTCAGTGAACCAGAGAGTCGGTACCACGCTTCAGAACTTCGGTGCCTTGTGGGCCATTAGGAAGTTGCGGTTTTGCGTCAACGACAAGCATTTTACTATTGTTACTGACAACGTTGCACTGCGCTGGCTCCGAAAAAAGAACTTAAATATCACACTTGCTCGGGGCCCTCAAACTTCAACACTACAGCTTCAGGGTAGTATATCGTAGTGGTTCTTGCCACCAAGACGCCTACTACCTTTCGCGCAATCCTGTCGTTACTCACTACCCTGCGCCGGCATTTGCAGTACTCGATCTCCGAGCTGCACTATCAAAGGATACCGAAATATGCGACATAGTTTGGCGCCTCTCTGGTGCTACTAGTACACCTCAGCGCCAGCTCGAGAGACGCTCATCAGCTCATACAGTCCGAGATCGCATCGGTTATCATCGACGTCAGGACTGGAATCATGCCCACCTGCGATGCCTCTGGTCATGCGACCATGCATACATTTTTATGTCTCATAAGGCACCCTCTACTGGCCACCCGGGTCAACAGAAGAGACTGGCTCGCGTTTAAGGGAATGTTTTAATGGTCTGGCATGCGCAACGATGGCTATATGTACGTCTCACCCTGCGCTATTTGTCAACCTCGTAAGGTCGGCACGAAGCCACAACATGCGCCCTTGCAACCAGTGACTAACGAACCTAACGAACCTGGGCGTTAATCACACCGCCCTATTTCCTCGCAGCAAGCATGACAACAAATATCTCAATGCCTTGGTACGGCATTTATTTCGCGTCCCTTCAGAACTTTCTTCTGTAAACATGGAATACGCCACGCTGGAGCATCCCCTCAACATCCACAAAGCGAGAGACTGAGTGCACCAATAGCACCATAAAAGACATCATTTCTTCCTACTTCTGCCCCATTCACGACGACTGCGACGACTGCGTCGAATATGCGGTTTTCGCTATAAACGCGTCCCAACAGGCAGTCACTCGTACCATGCCGTTTCAGCTGCTCTACGGGAGGACGCCAAGGTTACCACAAGAACACCTTCCTGGCTTCGACACGTCTCTGCAGGAAAGCTCCGCAAAAGTGGACTCAAGCGAGGCCCTGCGCCAGGCTCGACTCCGAGATTGGCTAGCAATAGTGCACCACCAAGTGCAGTTCAATACGTCTTTTTTTTATTATATGGTATTTAGGAAATGTTGTCGCCTTTAATTGGCGCCGGCTACTCCTTTTCACACAGGGATTTAAAAACAAACGAATAAATTGTAAGAAAAATAATGAGATGATAACAACACTAACTCCGGTAAGTACACTAATGTCACACTGTAACTGCAACACAACTCCAAATCATAAAAGCATAAAGTTCAGTCACGTAAGCAAACTAATGCCACACTAAAACAAAGGTCAACTCAGTAACACAGCAACACAAAGTCCAGTCACATATGTGCACTTAAGTAAACAAGAAGTCCGGTCTCCTTGCTAGACTAAAATAAGCGCACATAAGAAATCGCAAATTAGTCTTATGAAGTTACAAAAAACCAGGCATTGGATTGGCCAAAGTTGGGGAAAAGAAAAACATAGAATGCGCTATCATATTTAAACATTGTATTCAACATTTTCCGAGAATATCGCTCGCTTCTATAAATCTTCGAAGGGCCAGTAACGCTCGTCTTTGCAATGAGTACGTTGGTCAAGGACCCAAGATCTTCCTGAGGCTGAAGGGCCTACGATCTAAGGCCAATAAATTAAGTGCTAAGCATTGTCTGTGTGTGTCGTATCGCGGACATTCCAGCAGAAGATGCTGTGCATCTTCATCAGAATGGCCACAAGTGCATTCCACACTATCAGCTCTTGAAATTTTATGTACAAAGTATTTTGTGCACGCGGTACCGAGACGCAGACAGTTAATCAGCGTTTCAAAGGCTCTGGTTGTATTTAGTGGGGACGGGATATTAAATTGAAGCAATCGGTCAGTGTGAAATAAATCGGAAGATTTTGTGTTCTGATCAAACCATGTAACTTTGCAACCACGGGTTGATATCTCCCTTAGTATTCGGCACAATTCGCCTTGTGTTAGAGGGGGACCATGTGTGGTGTTATTAACATGCGCTTGTCCAGCTGCCTTGTCTGCTGCAACATTCCCAGGGATATTGCAGTGGCCAGGTATCCACTGGAACGTTATTGTGCGATTTTCTTCACTTGATTTCGGGAGTTTCATAAGTATCTCGTTAACTAACGCTATGTTTTGTAAATTGCTGATGTCGCTGTGAAAGGAAGACAAAGCTGCCTCGAGTCACAAAGGATGCCCCATGGTTCCCCTTTTTGCATTTAATTTAGGTAGCGTAGCAAAGACAATATTGCAAGAATATCTGCTGTTCTTGATGACGTCGTGTGAGATTGTTTAAATGTTTGTATTTAGTTCCATTCTGGAATGTCCTTTGCCATTCCAGAATTTGTTCGAATTGGAAAGGTCATTCTGAGAAGAATTTGTTTGGCACGAACCACCTGTATACGCTTGAATGTACTCAGGTATCGAACGTATATTTGGTATAACGCCAGTTGTACTGCTAGCATAAACATATCTCGTTTGCGAATATTTCCCTCAACCGAAAGTCTTCTCAGCAACGCCCTACTCGCTCTTTCCAACCGGGCGATTTAGTCATGGTTCGACGGGCACTTCGTTTAACTCGCGGTGCTGCGAAGAATTGTTACCCCGGTTTTCTGGATGTTTCTGCGTTGTAGAAGCTTTGGGTCGTGTTACGTTTCGTTTAGCCGCGGCTCCTGAACTTGATGACAACCGCCGCAAATGCACTTTTACTACTCATGCCAACGAAATGAAGCATTACGTCCCTTGTCAAGCCTGTATTTAACTCTGTCTTGCTCCTGTGCGAACTCGAGAGTAGAGGGGGTGGCGAGTGTAACGGTTACGGAGAACGCGGCAAGTGAACGAGGATGAAGATAAGACAAGCAGAAGGATAGAGGAGCAGTGGGCCAGGGGAATAGTGGGCCTGTGGAACGGCTGATATTTGTGTGTGTCGTGTACCCGTTGGAACTCGTCCAAGGCGCTGGGCTCCCGTTGCAATATTGTCTCTAAAATTACCTGGCTATAAATAACAATGTCGCTTCTGAACTCAACCCAATTTTGTCCTATTTAAGGCACGAAAGTATTAGCATGGGCTGTATTTTTGTACTGTTTTTCTGCAGTGCTCAATAAAGCACCGTCTAAATCTCGAAAGGACGGCCTTTGCTGAAAAGAGACGTATGCTTTGCCTTAGGTTCTTTTTTTATGTTTATGGTATTCTTTCCTGAATCCTTATCCCGCGTAGACGTCTTGACCTCTCGCTCCAAACTTTTGCTCTTGGAAATAATAGGAAAGATAGAAGACTTAGACTTCATGAAAATTAAGGAGCGTATACGCTTAAGCCCTGTCTCTAAAGAAGATCGCTCTAACGGTAATCTGTAGATTAGTCACGCTTCCATGGCTAATCTTCGAGCGGTTCGTTAAGATGTCCCTCGCTGACGACGGTGCTGTGTAAATCTAAAGATAAGGTTGACTGAACCTTTATATTGAAATCATAGAACAGGGGCCCCCCAAAGTTCAATTAAGGAAGACTGTTCCTGTTTTATACCTTGTTTAATTAGCACCATTCATCAATTTTGCACAGCTTTGTACTAGTCAAAACTCACACCCTTCTAACCGATAGAAATTTTTTTAAATAATGAATTCAAAAATAAATAATAATGTTGGAAAGGGATACCATCTTTAGTTGGCGTCGATGAAATGTCTTCCTGAGCGAGTCGGGGGTGAGAACAGAGTGTATGAACTATAGAATTTAGTCTGAGAGCTGCACAGCGTTTCAATGACAGCATCTTAAAAGCTTTCCATGGGTAAAAAATGTGAGAACGCTCCCCTTAACACTTGTACCACAAGTACCGCCACATGTCGATGCCTGCGCCGTGCGATGGTAATGCGCGGTGGTACCACAACTATATAAAAAACCACTACTACTTACCACACAGAGTGACCACTGTTACCACTGTTCTTAGGCATCACCACTACCACCGTACCACTAATACCCGTGGTATTGCCTGTACCGCATGGTAGTACCACCGATTCCGATAGATCAATGTCATTGACACCGAGTCTATCTTCGGGACGGGAGCACATTTTCTTAGACTGCACTAGCTCCGGGATCGGCCCACGAATGAAGCTAGAAACGTGCCCGATGCGAAAAAGCGGGAGTATCTCGCCAAGCAAGGCGTTGTGTTTAATAAATACAGTTGTTCGTGCTTGATGCCTCACCTAGAAAGTACTCGCACTACTTCCTTATTGTTCAGAGAGGTGTATCAATAAGACCGATTGTTTCGTTCATTATCGACAGATTAATTTGTGCCTACTACAGGACGAAGGCCTCTCTCAGCTCTCTTCAATTCCCCCGTCTGGCTTTAGAAAATTCTATCTCATGCCGGTGAATTTCCTTACCTCGTAACACTAGCTAATTATCGGCTGTCTTAGTAACGTGAAAGACAGGGCTGGCTAATTCTGCACGGTTAAAAATGTAACAGCACGACTTCGGAAGACGACACAAACCGAAAGCACACAAGGCCGAGAGTTCACACTCAACTGAGAATATTTATTACCAGTCAGTCAGTCAGTCAAGAACTTCAGTGAGGTCCTGAGGAGTTTCAAGCCGTTAGAGATCCCATACGGGGAGCTCCTCGGGCCGAAACCGTAGGCGACGCCCAAGCCGGGACGGGAACGTGGTGACGCTCCGCCAGTTCTTGGGCCCTCTGGACAGCCTTGAGCTGGAGTGTGAGGTCCGGGCTTTTGAGGGCTTCTTCCCATTCGGGCTCACTGGAGAGAGGGCCCTCTGGTAACGCGGTACATTGCCAAAGCATGTGCGAAAGTGAGCAATAGAGTTCTGGGCAGTCTGGGCAATTTGCCGGGATTTCTGAGTTGTAGTGGCTTAGTAGGCCTCGTGACGGATACGAGTCCGTTTGTAGCATTCGAAACGCGGCCGCCTGCGCGCGTTCGAGTTTGGAGTGCGGGAGCGGATATTTCATTCTGCCTTTTCGATAGTATGAAGTGATTTCGTGATAGGTGAGTAGCGGGTCATTAAACTGAATGTCCAGCCCCTCGGAGGCCGTGGGACCGTCGCGGCGGGCAAGTTCTCGCGCACGGTCGTGGGCCGTCTCATTGAGGTTTGGTTTCCGCGGGTGAATGTCTTTCCCCATGTGAGCGGGGAACCAGGAGAGGCGTCGTTTGCTCTCCTTTGAGCTCGCTAGTAGTATGTGCGCCACTTCTTTACATACGTTGCCGCTTTCGTAGGCCCGAATTGCGGCACGCGAGTCCGTGAGGACATGAGTAAATGTGGGGTCTGCCATGGCGATGGCTACGGCTATCTGTTCTGCTTTAGCGCTGGTGGTCGCTTTAACCGATGCGGATGATCGTAAGGTTCCGTTACCGTCCACGACTGCTATCGCGAAAGTGGATGTGTTGCCGTACTGGGCAGCGTCCACAAATGCGGTGGCTTCGCGATCCGCGTCGGTGCGATCGAGAATCGCGCGGGCGCGGGCCCGGCGCCTGCCCACGTTGTGTTGTGGGTGGACGTTTCTAGGAAATGGTGAGACCTTGTAGTTGCCTCTAATTTCGCTCGGTAGGGTAATCGCATGCTCGAAATAGGGAAATGGGGAGATATTAGCTTCGTTTAAGATTAGTCTACCGGCTTTGGACGAGGATAGGCGTAGTATTTGCGCCATAGTCTGAGCCTCGATCACTTCGTCGATGTTGTTGTGCATGCCTAGCTGGTCAACCTTTGATGTACTTGCTCTTTGTGGAATGCCCAAGACCTGTTTGATGCTCTTGCGAATGAGTGTGTTTAGTTTCGTCTTTTCTGTTTTCGTCCAGTTGTGGGCAGAGGCGAAGTAATTAATGTGGCTCATAAGGAATGCGTGGTATACACGCAAAAGGTTGTCTTCGCAGAGACCCTTTCTGCGCCCCGAGACTCTGTGGATGAGTCTGATCATGTTTTCAGTTTTGGCGGTTAAATGTTTGATAGTGTGTCCGTGGCATCCGGTGGCTTCGATTAGGAGCCCAAGAATGCGTATGTGGTCGACTCGCGGAATCTGTTGTCCGTCTCTTGTGTGGAGTGCGATCGGAAGTTCGTCTAGAGGTGTTAGGTAGCGGACTCCTTGGCAAGACTTGCGAAATAGTAAGAGTTCCGATTTCTTGGAGGATAGTTTCATGCCTGTGTCTAGTAGGTAGTCTTCCGTGGCATCTAGGGCAGACTGTAATGCCTGCTCCATGTCTGCCAAGGAGCCTCCCGGGCTCCAAATGGTGATGTCATCTGCGTATAAAGCGCAGTGTACGTTCGGGATGTCTCGTAGTCTGTCTGCGAGTCCCTTCATCACTATATTAAATAGTAATGGAGAGATGACTGAGCCTTGAGGTGTTCCGACGGAGCCCAGCGTGTAAGGGTCCGACTTAAGTTCTAAGACTCGCAGTTGGGCTTCTCTGTCTTTCAGGAAGGAGCGTACGTACTCCTGAAATCTCTGGCCGAGGCCGAGGCCTGCAACAGACTCCAGTACGAAGCGGTGCGAGACGGTATCGAATGCTTTTGTGAGATCGAGGGCGAGGATGCCTCGAACGTCTCTTGTTTTAACGTCGAAGATCTGTCTCTTTAGGAGTAACATAACATCCTGAGTGGATAGGTGGGGTCGAAACCCTACCATGTTGTATGGGAGGAGTTCGTGTTCCTCAATGTAGCGTGACACTCGGTTGTGAATGACGTGCTCCGCTACTTTACCCACGCATGAAGTAAGAGAGATGGGTCGTAAGTTGTCCAGGTTAAGGGGTTTGCCGGGTTTGGGAATGAGGACCACCGTGGCAGTGCGCCATTGCGTTGGTACCTCTCCTGTTTCCCACAGGTGGTTGATGTCTTTCGTGAGCAATGTAATGGATTGGTCGTCTAAGTTACGTAGCATTCGGTTGGTTACCCCGTCGGGTCCTGAGGCCGACCTGCTGTTTAGGTTGTGTAGCGCCTCTCGGACTTCTGCTTCCGTGAAGGCAGCGTCTAGCTCGGGAGTGGATTCGCACTTTATGCTCGGGTAATCGTTGGGGTGAGCGTCGCCTAATGGAAGGTATTGTTTGGCAATTACTTCCACGAAAGACTCCTCCGTTCCCCCTTTCTCTTTATGTGAGTGTAGAAGTCGGTCTAGCGCGTGGCTTTGATTTTCCTTCGTTTGGCTGTCGTCTAACATGCGTTTCAGGAGGTTCCACTTACCTCCGGTCCGCATGCGGCCGTCGACCGCCGAACAGAGTTCGTGCCATTGGAGTCGTGTGAGTTCCGTACAGTATTGGTCGATGTCTTGGTTGAGGATCGCGATGCGTTTGCGCAGTCGTCTGTTTAGACGTTGCTTTCTCCATCGCGTAAGTATCGAGGCTTTGGCCTCGAGTAAGTGTGCGAGGTGAGGGTCCACCCTTGGGACCTCCAGTTCCGTTTGTATGGTTTTCGTGGCTCTAGTTACGTCGCCCTTTATCGCAGAGAGGAGTTCCGCGAAGGAGTCGTACGTGTTCATGTCTTCCTTCCGTAACTTACGGAAGGTATCCCAGTCTGTGAGGGTGAAAGATCGGGGTGGGGCGGTTGTGTTTGGTATTTCTGTGCGTATGACGAAGTGATCGCTGCCCAGGTTCTCTTGCGTATTTGTCCATGTGTAGTTTTCTACATTGCGGAGTAACGTGAGGTCCGGCGTAGTATCGCGTCGCGTCGACGTACCCAATCTGGTGGGAAACCTGTGGTCCGTCACCAGGGTGAGGGACAGGTCGTCTATTGCGCGCGAGAGGTTGTTGCCGCTCGGCTTGATTGTGGGGTAGCCCCACGACGGGTGGGGAGCGTTGAAGTCACCTGCGATAATGAGTGGTGAGTTTCGTGCCAATGATGTGACTTTAGTAAGGATCGCGTGGAAGGATTGTTTGTAGTGAGTGGGGGAGCTGTAGACGTTTAGTACAAAAATGCTTTGTTTTAAGAGTCGGTTAGGCACAAGCTCGATTAGGATCGCCTCGATGCGACTGTTTTTCGGTAGGACGTCATGAACGATGTGCGCGAATTTTCTATTAACGAGCGTGGCGATGCCTCTCCTGGCGTCCCCTCCTCTTTGGGAGACGGGGCTGTACCCTGCGAGCATGAGGGTTTCGCATAGAGTTTCTTGTAATAGTATTACGTGCGGCTTTCTGGGTTGAATTTTGAGGTACTGTTGCAGCGAGGATTTGCGTTTCGCGTAGCTAGCGCAATTCCACTGCCAAATTTCTAAGGTATCCCGTGTCGTGTTAGCCATGATGGTTTGGCGGGATATTTATTGGTGGTGAAGAGTGCGTCGTCGTGTCCATCTGTTGTGGCGGACTAGCTTTGTTTTTAATTTTTATGGCGACTTTGTTTTCGACCACCTCTACACGGTTTGCTAGGGTACGAATACTTTCTAGGTTCTCTCGCGAGAGGCGCAGAATTTCGCCCAAGGTGTCTTGCGGTGCGTGACTCTCTTCTTCCGTCTCTGGGAGCGGAGGGGGTTTGCGTTTGGCTGTGCTTACTTTTACGTTTGTCTCTTGGGGTGGTGCTTGTTTGGGAGCTTTAAGGCTTTGAATCTGCTGTTTCGCGTCATTAAGCTGCTCTGTAAGCACTTGTATGGTGGCTCGGAGACCAGCTAGTTCCTGTCGTAGGGCTGTTACTATCTCGCTCTCATGCTCGGGCAATGAAGACCGCGTTACCTGTCTGGTAGATGAAGCGTCCCGTTGCTGCTGCCGGTGCTGTTTTCCTCGTACTCGGTCGGCCCACGTCAGTTCTGTGTGGCCGGATGTAGGGCGCCCCCTGGAGCGGGAGCGGCTGCTGCGTCGTCCCCTGGAGCGGGAGCGGCTGCTGCGGAGGGCGCTGCGGCGCTCTGGTGTCGGCGTGACCGAGCGACTCCTTGTGGTCGCTACGGAAATACCCGAGGTGGTGCTCGACTCGCTGTGACCGGCGCCGCTCGGTCCTCGGGAGCGGCTGCGGCCGCGTTGGTTGCGTCTACGGCGGCGTCTCTGTCGCACGATGTAAGGGACTTGAAACTTGCGTTTACAGTCCTTGTCCGCGGTTGGGTGTGGTCCGTCGCACAGGGTGCAGTGAGGAGTACACTGGTGATCTTCTGGTGGCGTTTTGAGACCACACTTCCGGCACCACGTGGTGTTGGGGTTAGGGCATACATCCGCGCGGTGACCGATGTTGCCACAGTTGTAGCAAACTTCCGTGTGTCTGCGGAAGAGCGTGCATCGAACAATGCTTGCTCCGCAGTAGATGTAGCTGGGTACTTGCATTCCTTGGAAAAGGATTGTCACGGCTGTGGTGTTCTTTATTCTCTTCACCTCCAAGGCATTTATTACCAACGAGAAATAAGCCGGGTGTTTCACGTAATTAGGTACAATCTTCAAATATAGAAAGAGAACACCTGAGGCGAACCAGGCCAACCGTGTACTGTTCGTTATCTTTAGTTGCACAGTTTTCTGAAGTGCGACTAGTCAGCTTGTTAGAAAACCTTAAGCATTCATTTTAGTGAATAAGTTGTGGTTGAAAAGTAGTAGAGAGTGCTCAGAAACATGAAATGGCGTTATTTCCTTGGCGTTATGTATTAGGTTGTTCTTTTTGGGGGCTTCTTAAATATATCGCGATATATAAAAATGACGTCACAGAATTCTCAGGCATGTTTCGAAAGAACTAAGCCCGAATGGCCGTGGTACAAAACTCTGACGAACGTGTTTGCATCCGTGTTTAGTTCCGGCATATCTTTAAGCATTTAGAGCTGGCAGATTTCCATCTTGCACCTGGAATGTGTCGCAAGGCGAACTCTCTAATGGCCTTCGCGGCATCTGTATACCTTAACACAAGCAGTACGCTCGTCTGTCTCGCAAGTTTGGTTAGCATGCACTAACTACGAGAAAACAGTCAACGATAGAAGATGGCGCTCGAGGCTAACGGATGTGTGCGGTAATTTGCGGTAGGCAGCCATTATTGCTGTGCGCATCTTGCCGGCAGCGTTTTCGTCGCAAATACCTCAACATTCAGGCCGGGGAACCCAATATCCTCGCGGAATGCGGGACCGGCAAATACAAATGTGTTCAGTGTGTGAAGCGACCCGGTACTACGTCGACAGAGCTTATTTGCAATACCGGCTGCACAGACACGAACCCCGAGGAACCTACGTTTTCTCTCGATCTTCAAGACGCTGCTCTCATCTGCGTTTCGTCTAGTGTTGTTCAGATGTTCCAAACAAAGGCTAGTCGAATGAATTTGTTGGTCGCTGAGGTGCGACAGCTTCGAGCGGCAAATTCGCTCCTGCGTGAGGCTGTGAGTGGCTTGAGTGCATCCGTTTAGGCGCGTACTGCGCACTAGAACGACGCTCCCGCTCCGACTTTTGAGAATGTCGCAAATAGGTGTCTGCTGTGGCGACAAACATCACTGCCACGAATTCTGGCACCCCACCGAAGTCACCTGCTCAGCACCCGCATACTCTTTCCAATGCTCGTATACAGCAGTGAGCCAGCCATCACGGTCTCAAGCGACGTTTGGCGCAGCTAAGCAATGAGTTCCTAATGTAACTCCGTAACTGCCACCGAAGAAAGGCCTATTTGTTTCTCGTCTCGACCCCATACACCAGCGTCAAACGTGCAGAAATATTTGGCGGATATACTGTGTGACAAGGTGAATACGTGTACAGGAGTAAAAAGGACGTACGATATGTGCTGTTCCTTCCATATCTCTCTGGATGAGCATTTGTTAGAACTTGTCAGCAAACCTAAAGTGTAGCCTGATGGTTGCGTAGTTCGCCCCTTCTATGGAAGCGTGTGGTCCTCACGACACTTTGGTGATTCTAACAGTGCTCTAACCTCGTCCGAAAATGGCACAGGAAGTTAAGTGGTACGATCAAACACAAGAGGGCTTCGAACCAAAAGTGAGATGTTCTTCGAGAATACATACTAGGGTGAGCATCATATTATATGCCTGGCGGAAACGTGCATAAATCGTGTACAAGTTTCTCTTATTTCTCAGACAAGTATGCTGTTTTCAGAGCTGACAGAAGTTACCCTGATCAGGTTAAATACGTCGGCGGAGTTCTCGTAGTGTGACGTTCTGCATTAGGTGCACTTATAAGGCAAAACTTCGCGACGTACGATTAATGCGTGTGATTGGAAATTCCAACACGCGAAAAATCACGCTGTCTCGTTGGCTGTTATTACTTTCTGCCTAAGCGTTTCACGAATCATATTTTGGTCAATATTGGGGATAAAGTTGATTTTTCAAAATGTCAGCTTTACATTTACGGGGAAATTAAGTTTCCCAGATTCGAATGGGTACCTGGTTTGGTCAACAGTGACTTCACAGCCATGCAAGAAATATGCGGATGTCTCATTGATTTTATGTACTTTCACGGGTTACGTCAGTCGAACGCGATGGAGATCTGCGCTGGTGGCATTTTAGATCTAATTATATGGCTACACGCATGTGATTTGATTGTTTTACCGAAGCGCGTGGGCGCCATCCCTCGAAAAAAGAGAAGGAAGAACGAACTGGGCTCGCGCTGTGAATCTAACCGGTCAGCGCTGCAACCACTGTTGTAAATATAACCTGTAAATAGTTGCTCGTCTTACTGACTCGTCCTCCGCGTAACATTGTGGTGGAGGGTGCCATTCCCCATCCTCCCCACGGAGCACCGCAGCGGCCGCACCATCCCGCTTTCCGCCATGGCTCCCAGTGACGGCCCACCTCATCTCCTTCTACTCCTGCGACCCCGACAACAACGTGCGTTACGGTTACAAATCCCTGCGATCCTGGCATATTCTCCGGCCAAGATAATGTCGACGTTGAGGACTGGCTCAAGCTGTATGAGCGTGTTAGCCAAAACAACCGCTGGTACCCTACCATTGTGCTAGCCAATGTCCTATTGTACTTGGGCGGAACTCCTTGTGTCTGGTTCCGGACACACGAGTACGAGATCGCGGACATCCTGCAGTCCTGTGCCATGAGGCACAATCTATTCACGTCATACCACCCGCAAACAAATGGCCTCACGGAGCGTCTCACTCGCACTCTCAGAGACATGCTCACGAAATATGTCTCTTCAGACCACACTGGCTGGGACCTCGTTCTACCGCTTGTCACATTTGCTTGTAATTCCTCGTGCCACGACACCGCCGGGGATTCCCCATTTTTCCTTCTGTTCGGCCGAGAACCAGCACTGCCCCTCGACACAACCCTCCCTGTTCACGCGGCATCGACCAGTGAATATGCATTTGACGCCATCGCCCGCTGTGCCCACGCAAGGGAAATTGCCCGCGTGACCACCTTCTGAAATCCCAAGAGAGTCAAAGGCGTTTGTATAACCGGGACACCGAGACGTGCATTTCCCGCCTCGTGTTTTGGTGCTTCTATGGTCTCCGTCGCGTCAGGTCGGCCTGTCAGAAAAACTGCTGTCTCGTTAGACGGGCCCATACCGAGTGCTTCGTGCTGTGACTCCACGTCACCTACGAGAACGTCCCTGCCGCCGCATCTGCTTCCCAGTCCAGTGATATCATGCACGTTACACGACTGAAGCAGTATCACCCTCCCAGTGATGACAATTAGATGCTCCGGGACGTCGCTTCTGCCGCCGGGGGATTGTGCTACACGCGTTGGATTTGAACGAGGCGCGTGGGTGCCATCACTCGAGAAAAGTTGAGGAAGAACGAACTGGGCTGGTGCTGTGAATCTAACCAGTCAGCGCTGCAACCGCTGTTGTAAATATAACCTGTGAATAGTTGCTCGTCTTACTGACTCGTCTTTCGCGTAACGATATCTAATGTTCCCGTTTTTTAGGTTAAAGCTGTGCGCGATACTCTTGTTCTGGTAGATAAGCTACATTGGCTGTTTACGTAGTCAAAGTTTCGACGCAAATTCGTCTGGTCAGGCATTGAAGTGAAAAAAGGTTTGCAGTCACTGACCAATGCAAACGAATAGGTAAATGCTTCGGAATACGTAGGGGTTCCTTGTTCACAAAGAAGCGGAGAAGATTAGTAGTGGCATATTGAAGGCTAAGTTTGTGACGTAACGGCTTATTGTAGATTATTGGCGTGCTTCTTGCTGCTCTGTTCATGGCCCCGGTTGTCGATTGGATGAAGGATGACTCAAGAAGAAGCCGCGTTGTGAAATTTCGTTCTTCGGCTAAAATTGCCATGTTGTTCCAATCAATGTGATGTCCGAACGTATGCGCATGCTCGGCAAGCGCACTAGAAGCGGTATCTTCATTTCTGACGTGATGTTGGTGCTCCTTGTGCCGCCGTGTGAATTTGCCAGTTTCGCCGATATAGACCCGGCTGCAACCGCCGCAAGTAATCCGGTAGACAACCCCAGGGAAGTTGATATCTGGTAGGCGGTCCTTAACGTTCACAAGCATGTTCCGTAGCTTGGAGATTGGCACGTGCCCAATGCGCACGTTGTACTTGGCGAACACACGGGACAAAGCTTCGCTTATCCCGCGAACATACGGGAATGCCTGCGCTCGCGGAAAAAAAATCTTCGGATCTTCAGTGACAGCTAATCCGAAGATTTTGCTAGAATTAAGGCATATTAATATTATTGCTAGGTTAAAAAGAAAATTTCACCAGTAGGAGTGTCTGCGCACTTTTCACTGTGCTCTGCAATTTCTTTTTGGAATGAATTACCATCAACCATAAAATCCTGTACTTCTCTTGCAATTTTTAAAAATCACCTTAAGCATCATTTCCTGCTATAACTTAACTACGATCTGGTGGTGTACCTCTGACTTTTATCTCACATGTCATTTATTGTATTTCATCCATGCTTTCTTTCGACTTTCTTTTATAACGTGCTTTTTCGTGTTGGATTGTAAATGACATGTCTAATGATGTATTTGATCTGTAGATGTTGTTTATAATACGCTAATTTGCTGACTATTAATATCACCATCAATGTTGTTGTTATTAACCCAGGGTCCCACTACAGTTTTTTCGCTTTGGGACCCTCGTCTGTATATTTGTCATGTAATTACTTCTTTTTTTTTGGAACCAATAAATCTGAATCTGAATCTGAGAGCACGTCACGAGTTCGAGTCAGCAGCATGGAATGGCGACACCGTTATGGTTAGCATAAGTTCGTACGCATCATTTACGGTAGATATATTGGCTGCTGTTGTTTTTATAATTATGATTCTCTCCTAGCAGGCCGTAGTATGTCTACTCTTCATGACAGGCGACTTGTGCGTGGCATGTAGTTGCTTCATAAAATTGTGCGTGCACCATAATTTGTGACCAGTTATTGAGGTCACTGCGGTTTCATATGCCTCATACAAAATCCACCAAATGGTGTTATACATTTTATCCTGAGATGTGTTTCATTTGTCCTATGGCTCGTTTGCAAATTACCTATATAGCATCCTTTCGTAGCTCGGACATATTTGCCTGAACTACTGTTTCTCGTCGCTCTTTTCAGGTGATTGTTTTATTTTCAGTTTTGTGTTTGTGATTTTTTTTCTGTAATGTGTTTGGGTCATGTCTTGGTATTTGCGTTTGACCTAGTGCACGCTCGTTTAAGCCAATGGATGTTGAGGCGCGCTCAAATTAAAATGTCTGTGTCTGTCTGTCTGTCTGTGTCTGTCTGTGTCTGTGTCCGTCCGTGTCCGTCCGTCCGTCCGTCCGTCCGTCCGTCCGTCCGTCCGTCCGTCCGTCTGTCCGTCTGTCCGTCTGTCTGTCTGTCTGTCCGTCTGTCCGTCTGTCCGTCTGTCCGTCTGTCCGTCTGTCCGTCTGTCCGTCTGTCCGTCTGTCCGTCTGTCCGTCCGTCCGTCCGTCCGTCCGTCCGTCTGTCCGTCTGTCCGTCCGTCCGTCCGTCCGTCTGTCCGTCTGTCCGTCTGTCCGTCCGTCCGTCCGTCCGTCCGTCCGTCTGTCCGTCCGTCCGTCCGTCCGTCCGTCCGTCCGTCCGTCCGTCCGTCCGTCCGTCCGTCCGTCCGTCCGTCCGTCCGTCCGTCCGTCCGTCCGTCCGTCCGTCCGTCCGTCTGTCTGTCTGTCTGTCTGTCTGTCTGTCTGTCTGTCTGTCTGTCTGTCTGTCTGTCTGTCTGTCTGTCTGTCTGTCTGTCTGTCTGTCTGTCTGTCTGTCTGTCTGTCTGTCTGTCTGTCTGTCTGTCTGTCTGTCTGTCTGTCTGTCTGTCTGTCTGTCTGTCTGTCTGTCTGTCTGTCTGTCTGTCTGTCTGTCTGTCTGTCTGTCTGTCTGTCTGTCTGTCTGTCTGTCTGTCTGTCTGTCTGTCTGTCTGTCTGTCTGTCTGTCTGTCTGTCTGTCTGTCTGTCTGTCTGTCTGTCTGTCTGTCTGTCTGTCTGTCTGTCTGTCTGTCTGTCTGTCTGTCTGTCTGTCTGTCTGTCTGTCTGTCTGTCTGTCTGTCTGTCTGTCTGTCTGTCTGTCTGTCTGTCTGTCTGTCTGTCCGTCCGTCCGTCTGTCTGTCTGTCTGTCTGTCTGTCTGTCTGTCTGTCCGTCCGTCCGTCCGTCCGTCCGTCCGTCTGTCTGTCTGTCTGTCTGTCTGTCTGTCTGTCTGTCTGTCTGTCTGTCTGTCTGTCTGTCTGTCTGTCTGTCTGTCTGTCTGTCTGTCTGAAATGAAGGCAAAGATGTAGGCTGGACGCCGTGGCCGCTTGCTTATTTTTTATTTTACGATATGCATGCAAGTTTTGTTCGCGCAAAAGTGCATTTATGTTTGATTTTTTATAAATTTATGATGTGCAGGACTTTTTATAGCCCGTTTTGTCTTTACCAACATTCTTTTAAAGATTCGGTAAAGACAAATATGTTAGAAGCCGCAGCTTCATTTGCCCAGGTTACTAAGTGTCCAGTTGAGTTCCACATTATGTCGTTATATCATTCTGCACCAAATCGTTCACACGTTAACACTGTTCAAAGGAGAATAGGCTCTCCTCCAACTTCTTCAGGTTCTACGTAGTACCAATAAGAAAGATAGGAAGGTGCAACCAAGACACGTTGTTCTGGATGTTACAATAGCGTAGAAAAATGAGAGAAGCAGGAAAGGCAGAAGGCATCATGTGGCGAACCAAAAGGAGCACATGTAAACTCGGTAACCACGTGACTAGTGGGTGTTATCAAACCGTCATCTCCCTGTGTGAATGAGCCAGAACCCACAAAAGTTGTATTAATGCATTAGCATTCTTTGGGGGTACTTCACACACTTTCCAGGAGCCATGCATTTATCCCCTTATCTATGCTTGTATCTATGTATCTAACCGTTTTCCCGCCTATCTGGGTCACGGGTAATCAGTGGTGGAATGAGTTGCCCATCAGGCTCCTGTGCTGAGGTAATAGGGTTGGAAAGAAACCATCCGAACAACTTGGTTCACTTAGTATGTGGGAACGCGCACATACGTGTTGCTCTTCAACGAGTCTCTTTCGCGCCAGCATTGGTGATTGTAGACGCAGGACTGCGTATGGACAGCTGTTCGAAGAAACTCTTTGACGCCGACTTGGAGTACGCGCCACTCAATCTGAGCTATCCAGTGATTGATCTCCAACGAACTTCTTTAGTTCCAACTTGGCGTCACTGGGTTTGGGCCAGCAGACGTGTGCCGTTCTTCAATGGACGTCTTTAAGAGGAAGCTTTAGCTCAGGAGCTCCTATCTAAATACATGCAAAAGGAGAGTTCGTTTTTCTCGGCAACCAGTTCGCCAAATTTGACGAGGTTTGTTGCATTTGAAAGAAAAGCTTAAAATCTAGTGACGGAGCTGGGCCCGAGCTAAAGCTTCCTCGTAAAGCCAACGTGGGTAACTGGGTATGTGCCACTGGGAACGTACCGCCGTAACTTGACGAAAGAAGATTTCTCAAATTTCTCCGATTTGGAGTGGATCGAACGCACGTCACAAGTGTTACTCAAGGGCAGCAACCCGGCGCATTATCAGGCCATGCCACAAGTGTACCGAGTATGTATTCCTTGCTATGAGTATGAACGCATTTCATACGAGCTGTGCAATGAATGCAGCGAATATGTGGCGCTATTCAGTGAACCTCTCGCTAACTTTGGCAGCTGAATGTGTGCCACTGATTGCGCGGTAAGCAAGGGAACAATTCTCAGCGTACGCAGGCACCGGCGCGCAGCGCCTCTCGTCTCGGAGGCCAGACGCGGACTTTTCGCAAGTGCCACTATATGATGTCGTGTGTCCAGAAGCATGGCCATGAGATTTTGTGGCGGATGGATGTCTTCTTCCGAGGCTCCGTGGCGGCGACGAAATCGTAAGTTTTTTTCTGTATACTTCCAACTTGCTTGTGTTACTGATTTTTTTTATTTTTTCGCTTTTAAATAATAATTTCTTTTTTTTTTCGCGTGCGCGGGTGTGTTTCGTGAATATTTGGTTTTGCAGGATAGTCAGAGCGTCCTTGTGCGCCACGTGCTTCAACACGTGCAATCGTGGGGGACGTTAAGTCTTTACAGCCATTAAATACTAGCTTGGAAGTGGCAAGACTAATAGGTATTAGTGGTTTTACTGTGTGTGCTTTGGTATCGGGAATATTGTATTGGTAGGAATGTGAGAGCATGGCTGCGTGGTTGAACACGTGCGAACACGTGTCATAGCTTAAGTTTGTGGGATATTGATTGCTTTTAAAACATTAGTGAGAATTACCTTGCGGCATTTTAAGGATTTAGATTCTGTGCGCACCGGTTTTTGCTAGAAGGCACGTGCTCTAGAAGCTTCGGTATTTGCATTACAAGAAGCCGTGATATACATGGCAAGAAAGCCGGGAAAGCGTGCAGTGTGCGGGGGGTCCCTCAAGGAAGACGAGTGGACGAATAAGAATGGTGAGGGAATCCAGTCGATCGTCACACACTGTGGTGTAGATGCTAGGCTGAAAAAAATGAAGGCTTTTCTGGATGAGCTTGTCAAACAGGTCGAAGAGCTCAAAAAGGAGCTAAATATGGAGTGTGATGCACCGAAGGTAGTGGAAAAAATACTTCGAGCAGCCGAGGAAAAGGTGAACAGGGCCGCCATTGTGTACCAGAATGGTAGTGACAATGGAACGCAGTCTCCCGACTTGACAGGAGAGGGAGTGTCAGCAAAGCACGTGGAATGCGTGGAACGTGGGGATGGGGTAGCTGGAAATAACGGCACCTACCTTGGTGCCGCCACACAATAAAAAAGCAGGAGCGCAGGAGTGAATGCCCCTTGTCAGGTCCGAATCACGCGGAAAAGGAAAAAGGGAAGCAGGAAGAGGTAAGAGAGAGTAAAATGGTGATTATCGCCGGTGACTCCAACATGGCTAGGTGCTCAGAACCAATTGTGGAGAGGGTGAAAGGCAATAAAAGAGTGGCGGTAGGGATATTTCCAGGGTGGGCATTGGGTTGTCATGGAGCAAGCAAAAGCGAAGATCGCAGAAAATGCATACGTGCGCAACCTTGTCATAGTAGCAGATCGGCTAAATGACGTCCTAAACAGGAAAGAGACAGGACTAGCCCAGCGTTTGGCGAAGGTGGTAGACGAATTGCGCAAGCTGTCCCCTGATGTGCAGATCGGGGTGTGCACGGTGCCCGAGGGGCCTGCACGTGACAGTAACGTAGAAAGAGCTGTATAGACTGCTAATGAGGCAATATGGAAAATGAGCCCAGAAAAAGGTTTCGAGGTTGTCCAAGTAAACAGGGAAGTGAGAAGGTGTGGTGGTTTTGAACGAGACGGGATGCACTTCAATTACAGGCTTGGACGAGAAGTGTGCTGGCGACTTGCTGGTGGCGCTGTTGCTTTTTTAGGGGACTCGCGGGCACTCAGGAGGCCAGAGTAGGTAGTAATAAAGAATGTCCCCTAGGGAAACCTCCGAATAGCATCGCCGTCAGTAACAGAAAAAGAAGGAAAACGAGAAAGAGAGCTCGACATGCAATATGCTACATAAACATGCAGGGTGGCAGAAGAAATGAAAAGTTGGTAGAGATTGAGAAGCAGTTAAATAGAGAACAGATAGGGGTGTATGCGATTACATAAACGCACCTTAGAGACTCGAAAGAGCCGCCAGTGATTGAGAGTTATGTTTGTGAAGAGTGCAAAGAACTAAGTCGGAAAAAAGGGTGGGGGAGCCTGAATGCTCGTCCATCAGGGAGCCAAATGAAAAAGAGTAAACTCAAAATCTCAAGCGCACCTTTGGTTATCGGGTACAATGAGTGAAAAGAAAACTTGGATAGGCGTAGCGTATTTGTGGACCGGAAATAATTGCACAGAGACGAATCCAGAGTTAGTGGAATCCGTAAGTGCTGATATTAAGGGTTTCGGGAATGATGCCAAAATTATCCTATTAGGTGACATGAATGCCCACATACAGGATCTAGATGGCTATACCGACAACAACGGGAACTCAATGCTAAATCTTTGCGAGTACCATAGCCTCGTTATCGTGAATACAGGGCCTAAGTGTTAAAGGCAGATCACGTGGGAAGTGGGAAACCGGCAATCGACCACTGATTGCTGTCTGATGACAGAAGAAATTCATGATCAGTTGAGAGAAATGGTAATTGACGAGGAAGGCTATAGCAGCATAGGGAGTGACCATAAACGCACCATTTCCAAATGGGCTATGCAGTTCGGAATGAGTGCAAGGAGAGCAAAATGGCTAGTCCAAATTTGAACACTCAACAAAGAGCAAAAATACTCACAAGAGTCCTGGAAGAACTTGGCAAATGGCCAAGCAAAAAGTGGGAATATAGTGAGCTTCTAAGTGTAATAATGACAGAAATACGCAAAGAGAAACAACAGGTTCCTTGGAAAGGGAAAAATAAACCTAAAGGCTGGTGCAACCGGTACATACCAGACGCGATCGCCGAATGACAGAAAGCATCCCGAGAGCAAAGGCAGGCGAAAAAAGACCTGTTGCCGCAGGATGAAGTAGCCAGTAAATGGGTATTATACCGGAAGAAAAAATCTATGGTTCAAAGATGAAAGGTGAAAGTGAACGCTGGTTGTCAGAAAAGAAGACTGCCCCTACAATATTTTGGAACCACATAAAATTATTAGGCTGGGAGTCAACCACATATCCTAGACGACGATGGAAACAAACTCGAAGGAGAAGCGGCATTCAATTACATGCGAAAAATAACAGCAGAATCTTTCCAAGGCAATGACGAGATTCTATTTGAAGAAAAAAGATGACCATAAAAGAGAACCAGATGGAAAAGGAGCTGGTGCTGACAAATTTCAGCTGGAAGAAAGCCGAAGAGAAAATTCCTAAGGGCACAGCCACAGGACTAGACGAGCTTCCCGTTGGGCTGATTAATGAACTGGGCCAAAAAGTAAGGAAGCTCTAGTGAATGCAGTGAAAAAAAATTTAAATATAGACGAATACCAGACAGTTGGCAACAAAGTAGAATGAAACTAATTAATAAAGGTAAAGGAGAAAAATATAGAATTCACTCGTATAGACCGTTGACCTTTACATCGGTAATATACAGGTTAGCAATGCAGGCAATCAAATTAAAGCTGTAAGCATGGGCATAGAATAATGTCATTTTGGGAGAACTTTAGAATGCCTTCTGAATAAGTAGGCGTTTGGAGCATAACTTATTTGTTCTTACTCAGTGTATTGAAATATCAAGAATAGAAAGCGGGAGCGTATGACCTTGCAGGAGCGTAGGACAACGTACACCGCAGCATTTTGTGGGATATTCTGGAAGGAGAAGGCTTAGGCGACGATTGTCTACAGCTTTTGGGAGATATTTACCTAGAAAATACCGTTTGCGTTGAATGGGAAGGGATGAGGAGCGAGGAGAAAGTTGATATCAATAAGGGACTTAGGCAGAGGTGCGCTTTATCCCCACTGCTGTTTATGATGTGCATGGTGACGACGAAGAGGGCGCTAGAAGGAAGTAATATCGGGTTTTATCTCCCATACAAACAGGTGGGTGCAGTAATACAGCAGCAGCCTCTGAGTTTGTTTTATGCGGACGACATTGTGTTGCTAGCTAACAAGCAAAGTGATTTGCAACGTCTGGCTGTGGACATGAAGGGGAGAATTTAGGTCTGAAATTTGGTGTTCGAGAATCAGGTGTTATGGTATTCAACAAAACAGTGAACAGGCAGTGGTAGTACAGTGCCAGGAAATACCTCGAGTAAAAGAATATACATACCTTGGTATATGGATAAAAGAAGGGAATAGATATATGGAAACACAGGAAAAAACAATAACAGTGAAGGGGAAGAGAAATGCAGCCATAATGAAACACAGAGCGCTATGGGAATACAATAGGTACGAGGAGGAGGAGGAGGAGGAGGAAGTAAATTTTGTTGCTCTAGAAAGAGCAATTTAGCGGTCAGGCCGGATGTCTTCATCTTCTATTGGTTGATGACGATCTCCGGCCTGCATGTTTGGCGCCCCTATTCCAGGGCACCACTGAGCGTGGCTGCTCGTCGGGCATGATCCACCAGCCTCCGTTGGAGGCTAGGGTTGCCGCTGGAGAGCACGCTCTCCCACTGCTCCGCACTCGGATATTCTACTTTCAAAAATGCCTCATTCGTATTGCACTCTCATGTGATGTGATAAAGTGTGGGAATTGCGCTACACCACAGTCACGTGTTCGTGTATTAACTTAGGAATATTTTACTTAGTATATATAAATTTGGGAAAGTTTCTGTCTGCAGCTTTAACCAGTAAAGTGCCTGTTGTTGAGGGAGTGTATTGTGGGGCGGGGAATATCCGATCCTCGTCCCTATATGGTAATTTAGTATATACGAGTACGTTGGGATCACTGTCATGACATCCTCAGGATCTTTGTTTAGATCCACTCGGTTTGTATGCTCGCGAGCGATCCTATAAACCCTTTGGTTGCCCTCAATCTCAGTGTGCCCCGGTACCCAAAGAATGGTGTGTCTAATGCGTTTATTCTGTCGGCCAGCGAGGAGGAAGATTTGGAGCGCTTTTTGATCGATTCTGCCGTTAATGTAGTTTCGGCATGCTTCCTTGGAGTCCGTTAGAATTAGATCTATTTGTGCGCTAGCCCTCCACAGCTGCTAGAGCAACAGCCATTTCCTCTCCCTCGGTTACCGTACAATCCCGTGCCGACGCGCAAACGATTTCCCTATAGTCCGAGTATATTACTGCCGCGACGACTCTTTGTTCTGTTTCCCTTCGTTCTCGAGGATATACCGCGGCGTCCGTGTATACCGCGTTCGCCTTGGTTGCTAGGTATTTTTCTACGTATCTTGCCCCAGCGTTCCGCCTGGCTGTGTGTAAATTCAGGTCCATGTTTCTTGGCAGGGACCCTACCTTGATGGTGCGGCGATACTCATCGGGTAGGTTTGCCGTTATTTGTTCTTCCCTTTTAATTTCTTTGTGCCCCAGTTTTTTAGGAGGTTTCTGCCCGTGGTAGTCTGCTGGAGTCTGAGTAGCTGCAACCCTAATTGTGCGTCTTTGAGCTCCTCGAACGTGTTTTGGAGTCCGAAGGCCAGCAGCTTCTCTGTCGAGGTGTTGGCCGGCAGGTGAAGCGCCGTTTTGTATGCTTTCCTTATGATGGCGTCGGCCTAGTCCCGTTCGCCTTTGTTTGTGTTGTAATATGGGAGGACGTACGCCATCCGGCTGATTATGAGGCTCTTAACCAACTTGACCGTATCTTCCTCCTTCACGCTGCTTCTTTTTTGCGAGACGCGGGTGATCATACGTTCCACCTGTGCCGTCGCTTGCTTGAGTAGGTTTATTGTGTGTGGGCAGCGTTGATTGCTCTGCACCCACATTCCCAGAATCCTCACGGCTTCTTTTTCTGGTATCTTCTGTCCTTCTAGGGTGACGCTGATTTGTTCTTCCGAGCGTTTTCCTCTTCTGACCCTCAGGAGCATCATCACGGCATACATCACGCCATTTATGCCGACGATATCACCTTCTGGACTAACCAAGGCTCGCTCAGCCAAAAAGAAGAACGACTACAAGCCGCAGCAACATGCGTGGAAGAGTGCGTTAGGGAAAGAGGCCTCACCTGCTCGACGGAGAAGTCCGAGCTCCTGAGAGTCAGAAGAGGTACGAGGAGCTCCGGGGTGTGTGGAAATGTGTAATGGTTCCAGGACTTATACATGGAACTGCGGTTATTTGCTTTAAATCAGGGGTACATTTAGGACTCGATGACAGCCAAAGGTCAGTGGGACGGCTCGCATTGCGCTTTCACAGGAAGACTAAAGCTATGCAGGGAGATATGGGCTGGAAAAGTATTGAAGTGAGGGAAGTTCACAATACAATTGATTGTGAAGAATGACTGAGGAATATGGAAGAGCATAAATGGGCTGGGAGAGTGTTGACGTATTTATACAGAAAAAACATTGATTCACAGTGGAGGAAAAGAACTAGGAAGCTTACCAGCAAGTATGCGGCCTGTAGGGTGAGCAACACAGCAACAAAGAACATCAAGCGGAAAGTCAGAGAGGCTGTAATAGTTTCATGGGTCGCGGAAATGAAAAAGAAATCTGCCATGAGTAACTACTTAAGAGGATAAAACGAAATCAGGAAAGAAGCCATTATGATAACTCAAAGGGAAGCTGGTTACTCTTGGAAGCGAGATCAGGATGCAGTAGAACACGTTGTGGGGCTAGTTGGTTCATAGCTTTCAAAAGATGAAGTGCCAACAGAGACCGCACACTAAGAAAGAACAAAGCAAGGACAAGGCACTTCCTGTCTTTGTTCTTTCTTAATGTGCTGTCTCTATTGGTGCTTTATCTTTTGAAAGAGATCAGGATGCCTTAGTACACGCACCTATAAAGCAAGGTATAAGAAGGAAGAAGCAGCATGTGCTTGGTGCGGTAAAGCTAGGGAAACGATGGAGCATGTTTTATTAGAATGTGAATATATCTGCCCAGCAGTCGATTTAGGCACACTGGCCTCAATCCCTTGGCTTCATCGAGAGCAGGGGGAAAGTAAACTTATCTGCAATAGAGATTAGTAAGAGGCGATTGGAATATTGGTGAAAGAAAAGTAGGGAAACGACAAAGAACGGAGACGTACAAAAACAAAGTTCACAATAGGGGGTCAGAAAATTTACTTATGGGAATTCATCGCGCGTTTCTTTTTCTTTTCTTTTCCTTCTTTAACCTAGGTAGGACGTTAGGCAGTATAATGACAAGAGCCTGGTGGTGCAACCAACCTAAGGGGACGCTTATAACATCCATCCACGTCCATCCGCGAGAGAGCAGCCTGGTTGTCGCATGACGTGTTCCTTAGTGTTTGCACGCTTAGCCATGCCCTATATTTCGGAAGCCACGCGCAGGCTTTGTGACAGTGGAGCTGTAGATGACTGCGGGTGTTCCCAGCCATTCGCGAAAGAGGCGGCCCGCTGAAGTACCCGCCTCGTACATAACGCGTTGCGATGCTGTCAATACGATCAGTCACTGTATCCATTCAGTGCTAATGCATTACCGTCTACAGTCATCCTGAGGTGGGTTTCTACCACAACTTTTTCTCTTAAAAGCAATTTAGTGTGGCCGTGTACCCAGCTATGAATTGAGCCATGGTATGACATCCAACATTAGGACATTATCTTTCAACATTCAGGAGGGCTGGTGTGTTGCATAATGTGTAGTATCCACGCGCCCAGAAAGCGAAGTTTCGGTCATTTAATTCAGAGGAAGAAGTGTCGACACGCAAAAGAACAAGAATGCATGAACAAAGAAATGAAAGTAGCAAATAGAAATTGGCGGATAGCTTAAATTTCCTGATTCGCTTAAGTGCATATGACCATTAGACATTCAGTGGTGCCAATCAAATTGCATTATATGTGAACAACCAGGCAGTCAAAATGACAAAACTGGTCCATGAACACGGAAACATGTGCTTTATTGCTTTAGTCCTCTTTTCAGCTGTGAAAGAACTCTCCATGAAGTGGTCTTTGACAACGTGGTTCAACGTTACATCCAAAAGATCTCTTCTATATGCAGTGGGCCCTGAATTAAAATTTAAACTTTCTTGTACCCAACCGAGAGACGGGGAAACATTTTTGCACCGACTTCATGTTGTGGCTTTGAAAACTCGATTGTTTTGCAATATAGAGCGAGATAAATCACTATTTGCTTGTGGCGAAGAAGTTTGAGACATTTCCCATCTGATCTTAAATTGTCTGCTTTATGAACAGTCGCGGAGAGAAGCAATTGTTAATTTAAGAACAATGAGGTGTCCAGCGCTCCCTTAAGAGGTTATTCGTGGACTGTGGCCTTCTGCAGACATTCGAAGGAGGAAATTATGGTACTGTGCGGAATCTTACAGCAAAGCTTTCTTTTGCCTATCATCCCATGGTTTCACCTGAGTCAGTATGTCTGTCGGTCAGTCTCTGGTTAGGTTCTAGCGTCTTTGGTCGGGTTCTCCTCAAAGAACATTCAACCTCATTTAAAAAAAATAAGGAAAACCGAAAGGGAGTGCGTCCGGTGGTGGTATTCAAACCTCTGTTTCTCAGCACAGTATCCCGATGCTCTAACTATTAGGCCAAAAATGCTTGTTTTTTTCATCGTTGCATGTACATCCTCAGTGCAATACTTTCGCAATGAAAGTCATATTTCCGCTCGAGTGGTGTTTTTTTTTTCCACACACATCCTTAATCAATTAATATATTAAAAACCCTGCATTGAAAGCGATTATTCGATCAAAGGCTAAAATGATAAACGATTAATTTTTAATCGAATAGAGAAAGTAATCGACGACCGCTGCTAGAAGTATTAAAAGCAAAATGCGAAATTTGTATTCGCCTACAATTCCGCTGAGTCAAAGCGAGTCAACGCGAAATTTTCCGAATGAGCCCAGCCATTGTGCTGCATTTCCAAAGCTGCGTAGTAGACTCTGATTTATTCGCTCGGCGCGATGTAACTTCGAAGCGTAACTTCCGGTGTACCTCAAGGTTCAGTACTGCCCGCCATGGTTGATCAGTGGCTATGGTGTAGGGCTGCTTAGCATGACGTCGCGGGATCGAATCCCGGCCACGGCAGCCGCATTCCGATGGGGGCGAAATGCAAGAACACCCGTGTACTTAGATTTAGGTGCACCTTAAAGAACCCCAGGTTGTCCAAATTTCCGGAGTCCTCCACTACGGCGTGCCTCATAATCCGAAAGTGGTTTTGGCACGTAAAACCCTATAATTTTTAAGGTTTATTACTCGAGTGCCTTTTGTTTCTCATTTATATTAACGATCTCCCTACGTCACTATCATTTCACATTCACTTATTTGCGGATGATTGTTTTATCTTTCGTGAAATAACTAATTCAGAGGATGCTAACCACCTTGAGTCTGACCTAATTAGTGTAGCAAACTGGTGCAAACATTGGCTAACGGAACGAAACGTTGGCAAATGTAAAGTGATGCGAGTATCCCGAATAACTAACAGCATGCCTACACATTGCCTAAATAATGTTCTCGGAATTAGTTCACTCTTACAAATACCTAGGTTTGCATATCTATGCTAATTTATATTCGAATGTTCATACCAACTACGTCATTCGCAATGCTAACCACATGCTTGGCTACCTACACCGTAACTTTTCAACGGCCCATTCATCCCTAAAAATGCTTCTTTATACTTCTCTTACACGTGCGAAATTTGAATATGCATGCGCTGTTTGGGATCCTGCCATACACAAACGAATTACTTCATTAGAACTCTAGGAAAATAATTCAGTTTGTTTCATCTTACGTAATTACAACAGAACCGCATGTGTGTCTGCTATAAAAACCAACCTTGCACTTACGCCACTTTCTTCTCGTCGTAAAGTCGAAGGTTAATACTTTTTCATAAATTATACCGTCATTCAACACTCCGCAACGATTTAAATTTTTCAGCCACAATACGTATCGTGTCGAATCGAACACCGTTATAAAGTTGGCCTTGAATCATGTCACACTAAAACTTTCTTGTAGTCTTTTCTTCTGCGGTCATCTACGGAATAGAACCATCTTCCTGGAGAAGTCGTAACCATTTACGATAAGCGAAGATTTCGAGCATTTCTCGTTAACATTGTGTAATTGAAGCATTTTTGTTGTTCTTTACTGTACGGTTGTAACCTAAGCACTTTTGTATTTACCGCTTTACTATCCTAGTTTGCTACCAATTCATCATGACGTTGTTAACCCTAGCTAAAACTGTATAATCAGAAGCCTTTGTACTTAAACCTTCTAACTGCTTATATTTGTTTCTTTTCTCATTTGCTCTAACCCACTCCCCTCTTTTATGCCTGTAGCCCCTAGGGTAATAAGAGGTAAATAAATAAACAAACAAACAAATAAATAAATAAATATTGTTGTCGTGCTGTAGCGCCGACCACTTCGGATATCCGTCATGTCGCGAGAGTACCCAGCAACTCCACCAACTTGTGACGGGGCATCAAATATACGGAAACCAAGCACGACTATAAGCAGATACTATTTACAGGAATAGCCAAGATGGCTGAACACGCACAACGTCCCGGTCCTCGTCGTCGTCTTCGTTAGTCAAAGGAGGTGGCTCGTAATAATATAATAGCCACGTGTTGATGATCATGATTGCCATACTATGGCACATTCTCACAACGGGAGATCGGCTACGAAGCGCGTCCACCTCTTTCAAATAATGCTAGTGATCTCCATTTAATGACACGTACCCAACATGGGAGATTGGCCACGAAGTGGGCAGTACATATCATGGAATCACCAACTAGTTCTTTGAGATGATTGCCGCATGTAGATGATGATTATCTGTTTCATACAGTGGTGTATATCCACAGCTGGCGATCAGCAAGAAACGGCCGGTACATTCAAAATAAATAAGTGAAAAAATACAAGCCAATACAAGATTTCTCACATTGTGGAGCACGGGTGTGCGAGAGCACATGCGCGCGCCCATTTCCTTTACGCCAGACTCAGGAACGAAATGGGTAAATTCATAACATCCCATTAGCTTCGTCATGAAAGCTTCACTTCACATAGATTCCAACATGGGCGCTGGATCTGCATATTTATTTAATACCAATTGCATTTTTGGTCTACTTCCGTTTCGAGCCTGTCCGTCCGTCCGTCCAGCGAGCCAGCCAGCCAGCCAGCCAGCCAGCCAGCCAGCCAGCCAGCCAGCCAGCCAGCCAGCCAGCCAGCCAGCCAGCCAGTCTAACCTCGACCCAGCATTCTAAGTTGTCTGACACCTTGGGTGACTAGGTATGTGCTCATGGTCGTGATGCCGTCGTGGTCGTCTCATCATCGTCAATACAGCTTCTTCGTCGATGCCCTTGTCGTCACACTTTCTACGTCTGACTCTGTGGCCTAAGTTGTCTAATAGTTAGCACCAGTACCTATGTGCTGGTGGTCAGGATGCGGAAGTGGTGCTAGCAACATCGTCGTTCTAGCTTTCATATTCGAGTCTCGTCATGCCGTCGATGTCACGCTTTCTTTGTTTTAAAGTCGCCATGCAATTATTGCCATACCATCATCTTGTTGTTATCGTGATCGTTCCATCGTCGTGCCTGAAGTTTTGTTATGCAACTCGTCGTCCTAGAGTCTTTGTGATACAGTCGTCTTCCCTCCATCGTTGACATACACTTATCATACGCTCTTATCATACCGTTGTCATTCCATCTTCGTCATTGCGTCGTCTTTATACAGTCACTGTCCTGCATTCTTTGTCATACCATAGTCGTGGTGCCATCGTGGTCGCTACATTATCGTCATTATAACTTTGTCATCCGCTCTGGTCATGTCATCGTTTTCACACAGTCGTCGTCATGCCATTGTTGTCATGCCATCACCGTCACGCCGTCATTTCACCGTCATCATCACCTCCGAAACGTCAACCGCTGTCGTCATGCCGCTTTCGTCGTTGTATTGACGTCGTTCCGTGTTCAACTATTGTAATGAAGCTGTCGTCGTTGAATCGTGATTATGCCATCGTTATCATGCATTCGTTGTCGTCATGTCGTCGTGGTCGTGTTATCGTCGTGAGTCAAGCTTCGTGATCTGTTTGTCATCATGCCGTCGTCGTCACGCCATCGTCATCGTATACTCGTCATCATTCCACTGGGCTTACGCTGTCGTCGTTAGACTATGATCATCATTTCAAATTCGCCGTCCCATTGCCATAATGGCTGTCATGGCCGTCATATTGACTTTCTCGTCACATTGACGTCGTTCCTTTTTCGTCCTGTCATCGTCGTTACTGCGTACTCGTCATGGAATCGTCGGCATCCCGTCTTGTTTGGGTGACGTTGCCAAGCAAGCAGTATAACAAGATGGGCCGTTACCGGTGACAGCATATATGGCATATAGCCATGTAGGAAGTTTCAGAATTACAATTACTTGTATTAATAAACGTTTCTTCAACAATACGATGTGTCACCACATTGCTTGAATCCTAATCGCATCACCGTCGACAGTCGTCGTTAGATGAGTTCTGCCGCAGTGTTGTTTTTGTATAGCCTTGCTACAAAGTACTGATAGTGTATATGTATTTGACCTTTAATTTTATTTTGCACCAAGTGTGCACCCGTTTGAACTTTATTTTTTATTCATCTTTTTTCATCCTTCCCCTCAAGTCTGACATCGCATCATCGATCGTTTCGTTGATCTTCATTTTGTGATGGTATTAAGCCCCATTTCGGTATAATATTTATCACTCATAGTGCATTTTACCCCGAGTGCATGTGTTGTTTACCCCAAGCATGTGCTGCTTCGCTGTCCACCTTACCACTGAGCTAAATTTATCATATATCGGGACAATAAACCCAGGTGAAGGACATTCAATGTTTTACTATCTAAAACTGTGCGGGCTAAGCAGAGATATACAACAGCAATCTCCGCTCTTGTTCGAAACATACATTAGGACAACCCAGCGTGCACCATCTCCTAGCATAACAATCTTCGCTTCGGGGCCTCTCCGCTCAAAGTGAAAACTCAGTGGACTCGCCCCCCAAAAAAGCGGGCTTCATTGAAAGGAAAATGAGCAAAACATTTTCTCAAAGGGCGAGAATGGGGAGCAACACAAGAGCGTGTTTTGTTCCCCGCGGCGGCAATACTCTTAGGAGCTCGGCACCAAAGCCTAGCGGAACTACGCCGAAGGCAAGAAGTGACTTCGACACGCACAGTGGACATGCCCAGCTTAAGAGTGAGCTTTTGCCACTTTCGAGCCCTCGAGAGAGAAAACAAGGGCTGTGATTGTTGTTCTTCTATTTTTGTGGTCTTTCGCGTTTTCCATTCTTGCCCACCACCTTTTATTTAGTTGTATAGTATAGAAAGAAGTAGAAGAGAGTGCATCGCTTGTAGCCCGTCAAATGTCAATCCTCATAGACTGGTCTTCACAGAAAGCCCCGATAAAGGCCCCTCACTGTTTTTCTGGTCTCTAACGAGTCTGGACGACGTAGCCTTAAGGGTGAACTTCCGGAACATACCTCTAGGTACGTACGGTACGCGTCCTGAATGCGCATTTCATGCTGAGCAGTAATAAAGTCACGTTCATACGGTAGAAACGCTGTAATTGTCATTAGCGTAGCCAAATGCGTACTTGGTATATGCAGCTATACTAATTGAATTTCAGCTGAACATGTTTCAGTGCTTCGTTTTTTACAGTAATCACAGCTGTTTAATGAAACAACAAGGCTTTGATGGCGTATTTCTCAAAATTCATGCTAAGGACTGCAGCTATGCCATGTATATGTGACTACATGACAGCACTGTTTCTTTTAATTTAGTACGTTCGACGAAGCTACAATCTTTATTTATTAACATTCACCGCTTCAAGAAACTCAGCTGTCGGAAATGCAAGGGCAGAATTACCGGAGTAATGGGAAACGATTCTTCAACCGTTGATGACACACATTTGCATAAGACGAAATAAATATGTACAATTCTCCAAAGTGCATACTCTATTAGAACATAGATTAAATGGGGCATGAACTTAGTTATTCTGCCGCGCTTTTTTCAAACGCATGGACAAGCCCTTACAAAATTTGCAGGACGCTTAGCTTCGCCTTTAAGAGTAGAACGCGGTAGCATTCAAAGATCCCTGACTGATTCACAGGGTTCCCGGCAACTGCAGCATACGTAAGCGCAATGTTTACTAAGAAATGCTTGCAGCGAACGCTATGCACGAACGGCAAGCTTTCTGTTAGAAACGTGGCCTTTTGCGTGGGTCGATCCCCCGTTATTATTGCGCGCTTTTAATATATCAGTCTGAAAAGAGCTAACATAACAGAGATGCGCTGTCGGTGTTTTTTTTTTTTTTTCAATACATTTGTTTGTGGGCTGCCGTTCTTAGAAATTCCGAGGAATAACTTTGTAAAGAATGAAAGATAAGGTATGAGCAACTTTGGTGGTAGAAGTGGCGTTGCGTATGGGTGGTTCGGAACTTGGGGCCCTATAACGTAAAAGTATTCCAATATGTTTCTATTCCAATTTCCTGACGTCAAAATTGCGTAACCACCGACGCAAGCACCCGGCGGTCACCCACAGGGTTGTCTGAACAGACCAATCAAACGCTCTCCTCGTTTATAGGAGGTAACTTTTGTTTCCTTGAAAAACGAATAACATTGCCTACACTTAAGGGCTTGTCGTATCTAATTGGCTGACAAGAGGCGAGGAGAGCGCTCAAGTGGAGAGGGATTCACTGAGGCAGAGCCAGTGCACTGAAAATCGATAACCGGATGAAGAGGGTGGTGCCGGCCTCTGCGACTGGTCGACTTTCCCTTACTTAGCTTGTCGTGCTTGGTCGAAAATCGTGGCGGCATGCAACGGAAGCTTAAGAATGACGCTAAAACTGTCCCTCAGCAAAGAAGAGTGGGCAGAATGAGGTAGTAAACGTGCCGAAAGTGTTTGAAAACGTCACACGGCCATGCAAGAAGTGTTATTACACGCAAATACACCCATGCTCTCTAGCAGGTGCGAGTAGCCAGCGTCTCAGCGATCGGCGGCAGCCATCTTTTATTCCTTTCGGAACGGGGCAGCCTGCGGCTATTCCGAAAGAAATTCAGTTTTGTTCGGCATATTAATGCATCTTTATCGCGTACACGTCACTTTGACGCGGTGAGTTTGTGCGGTTTTGTGACGTCGCGTGACAGGCAGGTGAAGTGGGTGCAGCCCGAAAACTTTTTACCAATATCCGAGGGCTAATGGCGAAAAGGGGTCAAATCAGAAATAACCGTTTTTCTTTTTTCTGTCAAATCATGCATAATCAGTGTTTACACATCATATCAGATGGGGAGGTATCGCGGTTTTCGTGACGTGCATGACAGACAGGTGAAGTGGAGGGTGGTCGAAAAAAGTTTTTGACCAATCGTGGAGGGCTGATAGCAGAATTGGAATAGAAAAGTTTGGAATAGTTTTACGTTATAGCGCCCTTGGTTCGAAATTGTTTTTGCCGAAGCGACATCCAACGCCGGACGCCGACGCATGATTTTCTGCGACATGGGAACCTAGCGGTATCGAGTTAAAAACATCATTCCGGCAAGACCCATCTCACGATGACGGTGGCCGTTAATGAGATTAGTATTCAAGCAATGTGGGAACACACCGTGTTGCTGGAGACACCTTTATTAACAGTCTCTAGTACTCATTGTCGTATTTACTTTATTTTGGGATGTTTGGTTTTGCTACCAATCGCACAAATTGAGCGTTCAAGTTCAAACTGATAGGGCCTCCATAGGTTGTGTGTTGTAACTGCAAGAATAGCGCTCCAACCGGCATTATATATACTTGTAGTTTACGTCATCGATGGGGCAACGCGCAACTGTCACTTTTTGTATTGCTTGACCTTACGCATCTTCGGACGCTCTAAAGACAGCATTACCAAACGCGGCCTGCCACGCAGAGCCAGTTTAGTCCTGCTGGAGCCCGGTGGATCACAGCCTTTGCACTTTCTCATACTGCCACTCATAACCATGGCAGGCGGATGTAAAACACCCTTTATTTCATAAAGCGTCACGTAACAGGAGAATTTAGGAGAGCAGGCATGGGACTAGTGGACCCTCGTGTTCTACCTAATGACATCAAGGCAGCCCGATTTAAGACCTTTGCTATGAATGAATGAGGATAAGGGGGGAAACAGATGGGCTCGATGCTTGTTAATCACGACCATATTAATCCAGGAGACAATGAAGCGAAGAGAAGCATAGGCGTAGTTAATGGCGGCTCATATTTAAATTCAAAGTTCAAAGTTTTGTCAATAGAGCATACAAATACATAAATTCTGACCTGCCTAAGCATGTTGTGCTTGTTGGCTGGTCAGGCAGCAGGTGGATAATCTTCTAAAAGAATAACTTCATATACATGCATTTTATGTTATACACGACATTGCCGATAAATCTGAGAGCAAAGGATAACATACAAAACAAGTAAAACTATACACAAGGCAATAAATTTACGCACCAATCTCGTAAACCAGTCATCATCTTTCTCTTGCTGCTTGCAAGACATATATCATCAGGAATTTCATTAAACACAGCTGGTACATAGTAATTGCGCATCTTTTTAACATAATTAGTATAGACCCGTGGTTTAACAAAATGTTCTGTTTTCCTCAATGTAACATCTTTTTTTACAGGAGTTTTATATTCATTTGAATAATAATGCCGCGTCAACACAACAAAATAAAACAGCTCACGAATCTGTAGGATGCCTAACTCAACGTATTTCTCTTTCATGTCAAGCGAGTGTAATTTGGTACCGTAAGATATACTGTTCACGATTCGTTTTAGTATGACATTTAATGCTTGCTTCTTATATTCCGAGCAGTTTCCATATAATGTAATACCATATTTTAAAACAGGTTCCACTAATGCTGTGTAGATTACTCGTCTAAGGTGAAGCGGAGATGTCCCCCTAAGGTGATACAACATAGCCGCAATGGCCCTAATCTTTCTAGAGAGGTAAACGATGTGCTCGTTCCAAGTGAGATGTTGGTCGAAATTGATACCCAGATATTGAACTGTTCGCTCTATTTGCATGGCTTCGCAATCACACGGGTAACAACGGGATGAGTGCAAGTACAATGGCTGCATTAAGGCAACTGTTTTGTGGGGGTTTTTAAAACATGTCAGTATTGTTTTGTGAAGGTTTAAGAAAATGAAATTTTGTGAGAACCAATCAACTATTTCAGTTATATCTGCCTGAAACGTTTTAACGTCAGTACAATAGTCAGTAACTTCAAGTGCGAGCGCTGTATCGTCAGCGTATTGAAATATTTTTGACTTAGTCTGCAATAGACCCAAATCACACACATAAACATTAAATAGCAGTGGGCCGAGTGTACTTCCTTGAGGTACACCGAAAGTAACATTCTTCAAATGTCCGTACGTATTATCAAGCTTTACACACTGCAACCTGTTCGTAAAATAACTGTTAAAAAACTTTTTAAAATGACCGCGGAAACCAAGTGAACTTAATTTTTCGAGTAGTAACGCATGATCTATCGTGTCAAATGCCTTCGTTAAATCCAGGAATAGGGCTAACACAACGCGATTACATTCTATTGCATTGTAAACATAATCAGAAAATTCTTCGAGAAGTGTTGTCGTATTTCTATTTTTTGTAAAGCCAAATTGCGCAGCATTGTTCAAAGAGTACTTTTCACAGAATGATTGCATAACGTATGCAACATGCTTTTCCATAATATGTGCTATCGACGACAGTATTGCAATAGGCCTATAATTTATTAAGTCGCCTTTCTTGCCGTGTTTGTACACAGGCCTGACAACAGATATCTTAAGTTCCTCGGGTATATCACCAGTTTCGAATATGCCATTCAGTATGTTCAGAAGAACGTCTTTTAAAACGCCAAAGTTCCTGTGCAAATCTCTGAGACGAATGCCGTCATATCCTGGTGGCTTGAACTGTTTCATTCTGCAAATAATGCTCCATAGATCATCCGCTGATATGAGGGGCAGGTACGCTGTATGCGCACATGCGCGTTTTGGTTGATATGGTACAGGACTACCGACTGTTATGGTTCGCAACTTTTCTGGTGTATTTAAGAACACATCATTAAATTTATCACAGAGCACCTTCACATTTTCCTTTGGAAAATTCTTCTTTACTGTTTCATCAATGGAAGCCTTTTTCTGCCTACCCATTAGTTCATTCGCTATCTCCCACGTTTTCTTTCCGTCACATTTGTTCAGTGAAAACTGCCGCATGAAAAAGGATCTTTTCGCCTGTCGCATTTTAGCCGTCACTTGATTCCGCAATGCTCGATATTCATCTCGTAGCACTTTATCTTCAGGTTGTTTCCTGCATTTCTGCCATGCCTTATCTTTTGCGCAGCACAATTCTGCTATTTAATTAGTTATCCATTTCTTATCTGGGCTTGTTATTTTGATTTTAACAGATTTAGTTGACTGTTCATAGACATTGCGAAGGATTTCAACAGTTTTCTTGTATAAACTGATATGATCTAAATGTAGAAGGGAACTCCAGTTAACGTTATGAATTAATTGGTCTACTTTTTTGTTATCTAAAACAGAACCTCTAATAATGCCTCCATCAGTTCTATGATCGCTAGACATAATTGCAATCGCTACAAAGTAATGATCGGCTAGTTTTTGCTTGATAATCCCCGAAACATATTGCTGGTTTTGCAAACGAATTATTATGTGGTCAATGCATGACTTTGTTATGTTAGCACCTAAGTGTTCTTCTCTTGTACATTCATTAATTGTGCTAACGATTCCAAATTCTGCCAGCAAATTGAGGTAATTAGCGGGGATATTTTGTCTCTTTCATAATGTCTATGTTAATATCCCCCGCAATAATGAAGTGCTTCTCATTCATGTACTTATAGAAAAAAGTATAGAGCTCATCTAGAAATGCACTGGCATTCATATTCGGTGGCCTATATATTGCGCATAAAGTGTACTCTGTATTTTCTTTCGAAATAGACAGAGGGACCGTCTCTGCATGAATAAAACTAACATCAATTCTATTCGTCATCCACACACTTTTTATGAACGCCATAACACCGCCTCCTTTACGATTTTCGCGGCACAGTGCATATTGAGAATACCCACCCAAGGTAAATGTACATTTTCTCGACGCTTCTATATTAACTTCGGTTAAAATAATAACATCAAAAGGAACCACAGCAGTCTTGAGCTTAAATCCTAATTCATCCCAGTATTTGTTCAAACTTCTGATATTAACATGTAGCAAACTAAGTTCGTGGTTCAATTGTGCTTCACTCTTAGCAGTTTCTAAATGAATATTCCACTCACGAAATGAGTCAAAGGAAGCCATTACGCTAGTTTACCAAGGTCTCTTTCTGAGTTGATACTAATTACCGATGCACCTTCACTTTTCCGGACAAGGATTTTCCCGTTGCTCACCCAGACAACTTTGAATCCTTGATCTTTTGCAAGCTTCTTACATTCCGAAAGCAACATTTTCTGAGCCCTTGTTAGGTTTTCGTTGATGTAGATTTTGTCTGCCCGCAGCGCGCACTTTTTCGCCAGCCACATGTCCCTTGTGGTCTGGTCCACAAAGCGAACAATAATCGGCGCAATCTTATCTTTATGTGCCTTGAGCCGATGCAATGCCTCTATCACCTGTCGCTCCGGTGACTGTATATTCAGCTTTACGCTGAGGTCGGTCAGAACTTGGTAAAGGTCCTGATTAGGGACTTCAGGTATCCCGTGTATTTCTACATTTCTGCGCCTTGTGTATTGTTCAGCGCTTTCGACACAGTCTTTCAACCTGGCAAGCTCAGTGTCCTTTTCAGTCAACTTCTCAGTCAGTTCCTCAGTTGTTTTTTTTTAGTTCAGCTATTTCCTTTTCCTGATTGACAATCTTTGACAAGAGTTCGTCGTACTTGGAAGCAAGCAACTCCATTGACTTTTCAACTGCCTCTGTGATTCTGTTCTGTTTGTCAACTTTGCCTTAGAGGGTTCCCAGTCTGCTCAGTATTTCGGCAAGCTTCTGGCTCAAGCCTTCAATCAGAGTATTCACAGAGCCTGTGGTCTTTTTGTTCTGCCTTGTCTCGCTGTCACTTTCACTATTTGATGCATCGTCATCAATTTCCGTTTCCTTGCAGACATCACACTTCCAAGTTGATAATTCTCTAGGTCTAAGACTTTTAAAAGCTGATTTAGTTGTTCCTGAGCACTTGCCTAAGTGGAAAGACTTTTCACATTTGCTACATGTTAAAAACGCACTTTCTTTTCCAATACCCTTCAAACAAGAGAAACACTGTTGGGCCATTACTGATTACAAAAAAGTGCACTCCAGTGGAGCATAGAGCTGAAAAAATGTCGCTTACCTAAGAGCAACAAGACAAGTAGTTAGCCCAGCATCCCATGCTCCACCGGACTGCGGAGTGTAGCCTTTCGCTGCTCCCTCTTATAGTGCTTAGATCCCGTGGTCCGTGACGTCAGTTTCGCTGCAGGCGGTGGCAGTGAAGTTATCTGTCGTTGCTTCAGTGTTTCTATCTTGTTTCCTTGCTACGGCCGTACAGCAGGATCATCAGACCAGGAAGGGACACGTCGGCGCCTAAGAGCAACAAGACAAGTAGTTAGCCCAGCATTCCATGCTCCACCGGACTGCCTAATCTAGAACATAATGAAGGAAACAGAAAATGAAAGTGTACGAAAAAAATGAATTGTTGCTGGTAGGGACCAAACCCACATCATTACCATTGCGCATGCGATGCACTACCGTTTGAGCTACTGGCACGGTCATGAATCTGTCATCTAACTTGGGTTTAATATGATTCGCACTTTTTGCCTACTTTAGGCGTTTTGAGCCTAGCTATCTACCTAGCCTCTCAGACCCAGTGGCTCAGTTGTCCAGCAGCTTGGGCCACTAGGTATGCAGTCATGGTCGTGATGCCGTCACGGTCGTTCGGTCGTCATCATTTCTCTCTGTTATCTGACTATCGTCATGCCAGTGTCACGCCTTCTACACCGAACCCAGTGGGCCAAGTTGTCGAACGGCCTCAATAACTGTTGGGAGCGAGGACTTACGGAGTCGCCATCTGTCAGAAGCGCCTCCCTTGTGTAGTATGAGGGATCACGCGGCGTGCGCCTCATTGGTTTGGCTTACGGCGCTCAATAAAAACATGACGCGGCAGCCTTCCTGGACATTTCTCTAAGTACTTTCAAAACAAGCGAACTTTCTTACTGTCGAAATAATAATCTTGGGCAAGCTGATAGCACAGAATTGTTTACAGACACTATATCTTTACCGAATACGTACAGTGAAAGCCATTGCGCGCAGTCTCCGCGATGGAGTCTCCCGAACCGGCTCCTTGCGTGAAAGGTAGGCAATCGCTGAACGCTATGTGAAATATGTTCTTATAGTGGGCTGTCTGTATAACCTAATGGCGCATAACACAATGAAGCCTCAATGCAGCGATCACACGGGTTTGCGGTGACCGACTGCGCGTCTGCATGCATGCCAGCGCACAATGTTTCGCTGCCACTGCGATCGCGTTGTCGCACCGTGCCGTTATATTTAGGCCACAGAATATGAGCACTTGACAGTACACAAGCAACCATTGTTGCGTGGACGCTATCAGAGCTGTTAAAAAATAATATCGTTATGGAGACTTCGACGCCTACGGCGACCGTGATGTGCCATCGCGATGATTCAACCTTTTTATTTTTCTAAATTGTTGGACTTTCCAATATTATTTCTGAAGTTGCTTCCCACTGTATGTTTATCGGTATTCTCAGCGGGTTATTTCCCGCTGCTTCTCTTTCGTAATCTAGTGCGTTAATTCACAACACAAACATGACCATATGCCATGCCTGTCTTTAATATGCTTCTTACCACTCCCTTTCCATTCCAGTGAACTTGCCAGTATCTAGCATCAACAAGTTCATAGGCCAAACCGTCGCGGCATTAGCCGGGCAGTGAGCGTGGGCAAGGGTCTCACTGTGCGCTTTCTGCTACTCAGCGAACATAGCAGTCCCGACACCGTAGCAGAAATCTTCCTAGCGTCTGTGCTTGCTGCCTATCCGAGTTGTAGCCGATGGCTGTTTGCTGGTTCCAAGTTTCGCGGGCCAAGCTTGACGCAGCTTCTTGTCCTGCGGCTACGTGTGAGTAAGGCTGAAAGCGGGCTCCGTTGCGTACGTCTCGCACTGCGGCGCAGAGCAGTAGCCAACCATGCTGCACGCCTCCAAAGGCAGCCACTATCTATTATAGTCATTTCAAATGTTGTCAAGCAGACACCCAAGGTGGGAAAGCCTAACCACTCAATCAGAATAGCAGCGCAGGTGGGACTTTAAACTTTGTTTTCAGCTCGCTTCGGCGCTTCCGAAGCAGCCGACGCGGCCGCTGTGTCCACGTGATCCCTCATGCCACGTCACGCCGACGGTGGCGCCAGCTTTTCCAGTGGTGGAGCTCGCCCCCAATAGTCGGGTACAACTTTAGAAGGCAGCGGCATTTGCCACTCAAATACGGACGCAGACGAGCTTCCACCAATGGGCATGCACTCGAGGCTGACATTATGAGCCACACGGCCGATTTCCCGGCTACGGTAACATGGCCGCCCGCGCTTCGAACTGTGCCGAGTCATGTCAGCTGTGGGCGTCTGCCCTCGTAAGAGTTAATTCCAAAACTGTTTTTGGTCTATCATGCCAGAAATATTACTGCGAGCTTACAACGTATCATTTGTGCCGCGTGCCTTTGTTCTCAGCCTTGACCCGGCAAAGAAAGATTGCAGTGACCATCGGTGACACTGCACTACGCTTCGTGTGAAAACAATCCCGCGGCAACAAACCGCTGCGAAGAAACGTCCTGTGTGTTTGTTCCATGGTGTTCCGTTTTGCATCGAAGTGAAGTTATGATGAGGAAAGTTAGCCAAAGTCTGGTACCTACTGCGAGCGGTGGGTGTGTTGGTGTACTGCATTGCTGTGTTTTTCGTCGGATGTGATGACGTGATGGATCAAAACCATTCTCGGGAGAAATGACAAAAGCGTATGCGGATGAAACAAACCTACGATTGTCTCAACAGAACACATTTGCGAAAGAAACCTCAAATGCAAAGATTCGTTGCTGCCAGATCAGCGCGTAAACGATCGTTCGATGCAGTGTTGTAAGATAGCCGAGCTTCTAGCAGCGTCGCTGTAGCGTTGTGTAGCAACCTCGACGGATTGCTGCCCACCAGTGCTGGAAATCAGTGACTAAAACATGTCGCTTGATGGAATGTCATTGAATTAGTAATGGGCGGGTGTTTAGTCGCGGTGTTTTTCTTCCTCAATGTCAGCCCCAGAACAAAGCTGTATAACGTTATTACCATTAAACTGGAGCCTTAACAGAGAAGCTTAAAATAAATTCATGTCGCTGTGTGGCCTGGTATTCTTAGCTCACTGCAAGCGCCAGCTACAGAATGCCTGTTGAGACACAATCACGTATAATCTGTGCTGCCAGCGTTTGACATGCTTTCCCACAACACAGCTCTGCACTATTTTCCATTCTCGTGGTATGCTGCTACTAAAGACTGTTATGACAGTTTGAAGGCGATGGCGAAAAAAATATAGAAAGAAGACGTATGACAAGGTAGCGCACAGCAGCTGCTGCGCTGACTCCTAACTCCTAACGGGGTCTTTCAAGCGTGCCCCGACCACGGAGCCCGTCAAGCTCGACGGTGGCTGCCCGAATGAGTATTTTGAACCTTCTCACATTGGGATTATTCATATCAACAGGCTGTAAAGAACGGTAGGGGGGGGGGGGGGGCACGACTATATTGAATCAGTCAATAGGAACATGCCACTGTGCTTGTATTGCTATTACTTGTTAAAGCAGCTTAATGAAGGTAACAATCACCCTGCTGTGAGTAAACTAAGCCGGTGTGTTTTTGTTATCGCTTGGCTGCATTTATTGGCCTTTAGGAGCACGTAAACCTTGACGATAGCTCCAACATGGCTGCCGTTGTTTTCGTTTCGACACGGTGTGTTTTCATTTCGACATGCAGGCCGCCAACATTAGCGGTCAATTTCACCTAGGCTGCTGCTACTTCACCATAGGGCCCCATCAAGCTCGGCAGTCTCACTAAGCTAATGAAATTGTTTTCTTATTCGCCTTACTTGCCTGAGTCAGCTAGCTAAAATAAACAATGCAACCACATGAATGTGCTTTGGCGCGCAGGCTGCTAACAGTGGCTGTCAGTTTCGCATTGGCTACTGCTATTACACCATAGGACCTGTCAAGCTCGATGGCGGCTGCCCGAATGGTCTTTTTGGGCTCCTCAAAGTTATTCACGGTAAACAAATGTGTTTGCATTTGGATTTGCCAGCATGTAGACTTCTCTCCATGCCGGTACCTCAATGGAGCACTATGTATGCAGGGCGTGGCTTTTTCAGAATTCTATGTTCATTGAAAGGAATATGCCATGAAATGAACTGCGCATTTGTTTTAGTGGTCACGGGGTGGATTCTCGGTTAGCGTCCCTACGAGCAAAACTTTGGTAGCCCTAAAAAAGGCTTTT
The DNA here is from genome assembly GCF_023375885.2 of Dermacentor andersoni. Classification (NCBI taxonomy): domain Eukaryota; kingdom Metazoa; phylum Arthropoda; class Arachnida; order Ixodida; family Ixodidae; genus Dermacentor; species Dermacentor andersoni. The sequence goes on along the minus strand of NC_092815.1, from coordinate 128,111,401 downwards.
CTTTGATTAATAAGGAGCCGTTATGCTTCGTTGACTCACAGTCAGAGTCGCTTTCTTCAACGTCATCGTCACCCATTTGGATGACGAAGGGTTAGATGTGCTCACTCCCTGACATGTGAAGTGTGAACTTTGCCTCCAGGTCCACCACATTCTGAATGTCCTTCCTTCAGCCTTCCGCCGTTATGTGCTTGATTTTTTTCCCCTCAATATGCCTTCGATCGTGGATAGTTTGAAGTCTGTATTGTAAACAACGAGGTCATTTTTTACCTTTTGCAACACTAGCTCAATTGAATTGAATTTGCAGTGGTAGGGCGGAAGCTGGAGTACCATGCAACCGGCTCTTTCAGCTGAATTGCCTGCGACGTAGCTCAAAAAGCGCGGCTTAGTAGGCGCCACCAACTCAAGGAGCTGCATCTTCTCCATCCTTTCACTGTCGATGATGTTGCTTTTGAGACACTCCTGTATTCTTTCCTTCTTCCAGGCCGTCAGCGGCAATTCCTTTCGTGCCATGGAAGTTAAAGTACATTGTCCATTGCGATCGTGCTACCAGCTGGAAACTTCTGCAGAATGTAACTTAACCATCCCTCGAAGCAGTTGTTATCCATTCCTCCGTGGTAGTTGACTGTTTTTTAATGCGTGAGCATTCTTTGCGAGTACCCCTTCAAAATCTGACCGACACGGGAAAAGTGTAATGAATTGTATCTGCACAATCATGCGTCATTTGTGAAGTTGAGATATTTCATTGTTATAGTAGTGCAACTGTTAATGATTGGTAGATTTACAAGTGTTAAGGAAGAATTGAAAAAGAAAATATGATGCATCAGAAAAAATACCCATATCGTTAGATTTATGCAGATCCACAGGGATACATGGTTCTCCATAGAAAATGCATGTGGAAGCCTATAGTAGGGGTGCGCCAACTCGAAATTTGGAGGTAGGCCAACCTGAAATTTGGGGGTGGGCCAACTTCAAAATTAGGTAAGGAGCAACAAAATTTGGGCATGATCCAGTTTAAGCGTTGAGGCGGACCAACTTGAAATTTCGATGTGGCGCAACTTAAATTTGGGCTTGGGCCAACTTGAAATTTGGGGGTGGGCCAAGTTGTAATTTAGAGGTGGGCCAAGTTGAAATATGACGATGGGCCCATTCAAATTTGGGGGTAAGCCAACTGAAATTCGGGGGTATGCTTACACGTAAAGAACTCCAGTAAAATTTCTGCATAATTTTTGTCTTCGGAATACATCCAAGCAGCCGTCGACGAAGCCATTGTCGCTGCCGATGTGCGTCACGATCAGGTGTTGGCCTTCCCAAAAGTTTCTGTCACGCCCGTCGAAAGGCCATTTGCTCGCGCGTACTGGCATCCGCGCTTCTGCACCACGGTGTCTGTGCACGCGATCGACCGAATGTGTCCTGCCGTCACCGTTGTCTCGACCAGGAAGAATATATTTTTGCCGTCAGCCTGGCGGTGCTCCAAAACCAGTTTCTTATTATAAGGGACGATGGCGTCCCTTATAGGCTGCGGATTAATTTTGATCACCTGTGGATCTGTAACGTGCACTGCAATACAAGCCCCACGGGCATTTTCGCGTTTCGCCTCCACCGAAATGCGGCCACCACAGCCGGAATTTGAACTCGCGATATCGTATTCAGCTTGCAACGAATCCATAAGCTGTATCTTAAAAAGTGATCTTTGTCATCAGAAACAAACATCCGAATTTCCTATTTGCCGAACCGTATGCTTGAGAGAGCACCGGTAGATTAACCAAGTAACTGTGCATTATAAACACGTGCCTACGGCCGTCAATCTTGCCCCGTAGCACACGACGCGCAGCGTTGTGGATGGCACGCGGTTATTTTTCTCTCGCAATCCAGCATGTGCTGTAGCATTCCCAGAACTACCGAACCAGTCATCAAGATATAAAGTCTTATTGATCCAGAGTAATATGCGTTTTAAAAGCATGATTTCTTGAGCGGGACTATTCCTTTAGTTGTGGAGGCAATTGGCTGCCAGGTTTTGGTCACCTGGGCTATGCGTTCCCGGTGGTGATGCGATCGGATATGACTTCGGTTTATGAAAGAGACGAGCTTGGACAAGCGGCTGTGACAGTGATGTCACGTACCGCGCAAGAGTGACGGACTGTAACTAGCGATGTGCGTGCTGTGTTATGTGCTCTCTCTCTCCTCCCCATCTTTCATCCGCCCCACCCCGCTCCCATGTGTAGGGTAGCCAACCGGTTAAGCTAAACTGGTTAACCTCCCTGCCTTTCCTTTTCACCTTTTTCTTCCTTCCTTGCAAGATCGTCATTCAGGCTTCATGGATTGCCTCTGGTCATGCCGTCATAGTCGCCCCATCGCTGCCAGGCCGTCGTGGTCTACAAAGTTCGTTACAATCGTCATTACCCCATTTGTGTCCGTACACTCGTCATCATTCGATTGTCTTCATACCGTTGTCATGCCATCTTTGTCGCCGTCATACATTCGTCCTCACGCATTTCTCATACCGCGGTCGTCATGCCATCGTGGTCGCTCTATCGCTGTCATTCAAACTTCGTCGTCTAACACTCGTCACGCCGTCTTTGTCACACGTCGTGGTCATACGACTGTCGTCATGCCATCATCGTCTAGCTGTCATTTTACTATTCTCTTTACTATTCTCATCACTTCAGTAACGTACTCCCATTGTCATCCTGCCGTTGTCGTCTTATCGACATCAATACTTGTTCGTCAGTCTATTGTAATTATGCTGTCGTCATCCAATGGCGGTAATGCCGCCGTTGTCATGCCCTCGTCGTCACGAAGTCGTCTTCAGACAGCCGCTACCATGCTTCCGTTGTGATAGCGTCGTCACCAGGCCCTCGTCGTCGTGTCATCGACGTCATACACATGTTGTTATCTAATTGGCCGCGTGTTAGCGTCGTTACGCTGTCGTCATTATACGAAAGCCATTATTTAGGAATGGTGACCTCATTGTCATCATGCCACTGACGTCAGCCGTTCCATCACCTTCATTCCTCCTTTCTTATTCCATAGTCATTATTGCGTCGACGCCCTACAGTCGTTGTCATGCTGCCATGCTCAAGCGTTAAAATGGCAAGCGACATGCCATAGTAACGTGCGAGGATACCGGATTACGCCACACATAACCGAAGCATGAGAAGTATCACGATGACATCTACGTTTGGTAAACAAAGTTGACTTCAGAAATACGGTTTTCCTCTACATCTCGAATGCTAATCGCAGCACAATTTACAGTCATCTCGTGGTTATTTCTGCCGAAATGCTTTCATGTGTACTAGATCTAGTCCCGGGAGTGTTAGCGAGCGCGGCTCAGAGGTATAGCCGGCATTTGTGAAACACCATATTTAGCACAATTGCGTCACATAACAGGTGAACTGGAAGATCAGGCACGTGGCTAATGAACCCTCGTGTGCTACCTAATGGCATCAAGGCAGTCAGATTTGAGACCCTTGCTATGAAATGACAAGAAAATGTGAAACAGAGGGGCCCGATTGTTGTTAATCGAGCCCATCTGTTACGCATAATCCGCAATGAAACCAACAAAAGGGTAATTGGCTGTGGCTGAAAGTGAAATGTCAAATCTAATGAAGAAAAGAGGAAATTCAAGTGGACGAAAAGATTATTTATCACCAGTGGGCGCCGAACCTACAGCCTTCGCATTACGCACGTCATTCACTACCAGTCGTGCTACAGTGATGACCACTAACTTGGGTACTTATGTGTACTAGATCTAGTCCTGCGAGTGTTACCCAGCGCCACTCAGGGCCATGGTAGGTGGATGTGAAAAACCGTTTTTCCCCAATGGCGTCACTTAGCAGGTGAACTTAGGGGAGCAGGCATGCTGTTTATTATCCCTCTTGTGGTACATAATGTCATCAAGGCAGCCAGATTCGAGGCCCACGCTATAAATTAACTAGCAGAATGAGAACAGAGGGTGTCCCAGTTTTGTTAATCGCGACCATATAAAGCGAGCAAGGAAGCCAAGGAAAGCATGAGTCTACTTAGCTCACTTAGTCTACTTAGCTGTGTAGAGGTGAAAATACAGAGCTCTCTACGCTAGTTAGTACGGTAAAGAAGTTAACCTGGAGACTACGAAGGGGAACCCAATCTTCACGGACGAAATAGTACTTCATCTGTCCTTCATAAAGCAACAGAGGCAAAAGTTTGTTTTACGAAATGGTATGTAGGTGCTGCATGCGACCGTAATTCGCGCAGACATTTCTCTTATACCGCTTAATGGTGCAAGTAAAATTATTTCCTTTGGAGGAATAGAAAAAACAATCAAATAAAGACAAATATCTGCACAACTGAAGCCCTTGGTTTCATTTCATTGGGTGCTAATATATATGAGACAGGTTTACGATAGACATGAACAATCTCTTTGGCAATACAAGCAAGCTTCTTTTTGGCACAGAAACAACTTCTTACTTTGTTCGAAGATCCGTGATTAAGGCAGTGAGAGAAGTATCTTGTAGCATGAAAAATATTAGAACTCTTGAGGATCGTGGACGTATACAGGGTGTTTTAGGGAACACTTTCATTTTTTTTTAATTGGCTATGCCAGATAGCCCAATACTAGTCTATGAGCTAGTCTATTCGAAGACGCGGGCATTACTTGCAGAAAAAACTGAATGCTTAATCGACTAATCCACAAAAACACTAATTAAGGTTTCAACTACTTACGTTATGGTACGTATTGCAATTTACAAATTCTAGCGGGCCAGACTGCAAGGCATATCCACTTTTAAATAATTGTGTGGAAGTCGCCGTTTACGAGACGTGCGCCGTCAAACTGGCGGCAAAAATGCACTGTCGTCCGACTTAATTAACAAAACGTCGTTTTATGTATTGAAGCACAAACGTAACTGGAGCGCCAATGCATTTCGCCGCGAAGTTCGCGAATTAATATTATTACGATACTTTATAACGCCACCGTCATTTCTCGTCTCTGTGTGTGGATTTTTTTAGCCCTTTCTTCTCTGTCCTCTTTCTAACCCTTATCTCCCAACCCCAGTGTAGGCAGCAAACCTGAGACTAATATCTGGTTAACCTCCCTGCCTTTCGTCTTCATCTCTTTCTCTCTCTCTCTCTCTCTCAGTAACCGTCAGGTGGAGGTTTTATCAACCGATGATTCTTCCGAGCTTATCAGACCTCTCACGCCAACCTCAGGCGCCGATCCCAACATAAGGAAAATAGTTGCGGTGGGCCTGTGCTCTGCGCAGGCTGAAGACTTTTAGGAAGTTTTGTAGTCCTGGCAAAATGTTTTCGACTTCGACGATCGCCCTTTAGGCCAGACGCATCGCATTCATATTGGCAATGCTGCGCCTATTTACCGACGACCATACCGAGTTTCGCTATCGGAACGTCGAGTAATTCGAAGTGAACAAAATGCTCGATAAAAAAAGAAAAGGAAGAGAGACAAGCACGGCTTGTGCAATAAAATTAATTAAATTATGACGTTTTGCGTGAGAAAACCACGATCTGGTTATGAGGCATGCCGTAGTGGGGGAATCCGGAAATATTGGACAACCTGGGTTTGCACCTAAATCTAAGTACACGGGTGCTTTCGCATTTCGCCGCCATTGAAATGCGGCCGCCGGGGCCGGGATAGTCGCGTGCTCTGAGAGTGCTGAGTTTGTTTCATTTCTTTGACCCTTGCGCTGCCTCTGATGACTAATCAAACCAATGCGCTAATTTTCTGCTCGTCTAAACACATTAGTATGTTAACTCAAAACCATTTTTGTATCAGTTGGTTCAGGTCCAGCCGCTGCAGTTACGCCCGAACAAACATTAAGCAAGGAAGATCGCAGCATGAGTAATTTTTTTCTTTCGCCTGTTTTGCTTCAGAAATAAAAATATTCACTTTACAGACCAAGAATACCTGCCAACTACGAAACCAAAACTCGCGGAAAGCAGCAATAAGCTGATGTGTGTTTTACCACCTTGCGTTTCCCGCACAAAGGAAGATTTAGACGCATGTTTGAACCTGTGTAACAATGAGGCCATCTGTAAGAAAAAATAAGGCAACAAAGTTTTCACTACCGAGCGCGAAAAAATATCACTGGACAAGCACTCCATACAGATAGTTAACCAGCGAAGCTGAAACGTGCGACCCCGGTGTTTATCACTGGGTTAATTGAGACGGTTCTTCTGCTGCCGCATCTTCGGTACAAAGTTGCTGCTTGTGCTTGGTTGCACGAGCCGGTTCTTGTGTCCGGGCTGCAGCATCAGCACGGCGTATATGAGCTCGTTCCTGGTTCGGATCGCGGCGTTGCTGATCGAAAGGTGCCTGCTCCTCAGGAGAAAATATGGCGTGCTACCTACCCATTTCGGAGCCGGAGAGAAACTGCTTTGCGCTCACTCGGCTGCGACGGAGAGCAACGACGTCACTACTGGCACAGCAAATCGCATGCCTGTTATTTTTTTTCGCGCATGTGCATGAGGCTGGGCCGGAGGAGCTTTCGGCGTACAGGCGGCCGACGGATGAGCAAACGAATTGGTTAGCCATATACAGCATCGCTGTAAAACATCATTGAGCCTTCTTCGAGTCCCTGGGCATCACGTATGGTGTTGGCTAAGAAGAGGGAGAGCATGTGGCGCTTCTGTGTATACTACCGTCATCTGAACAAAATTACTAGGAAAGACGGCTACCTGCTCGCATGTGTTGTCGATGTCCATGATTGCATGCACGGTTCCAGGTATTTCTCTTCTATTGATCTTAGTTTTGTTATAGCAAATTGCTGTTGACGGTAGGGACAGAGAAAATACCACATTCATAACACCCAATAGCCTGTACCATTTTCAAGTGATGCCCTTTCGCATAAGCAACACTCCAGCCACCTCTGAGCGTATGACGGACTGCTTGGTCCAAGGTTTTAAATGGTCCACATGTATCTGCTACCTCGACAACGTCATCGTCTAGCAACTTCACTTGATGTTTTTCGAAAGGCGAAGCTGCAACTCATCTCGTCAAAATGTCGTTTTGGCTGCCGTCAAATTACTGACCTGGGACATCTCGACGACGATTCCGAAGTACAGTCTGATCTCGACAAAACTGCGACATACAAGCGGTCACGCACAACAGAGGCCACACAAAATTGGTTCCCTAATGCTTCGGTGAGACGTTCCAAATGTGCGGGATCGGAGCCACATGGAAGGTTCGCATTTCTTTCCGCTTCATGGCCCTGGGAGCAGCACGCTTACGGGACCGCCACTACGGGAGAGTGGAAGGAAAGGAAAGGAGATACGCAAGCGCTTGGAACGCCGACAAAGAGAGGTTGGTGCGAACGTTGAATGGCCGACACGGGTCAAAGTGTGGTAACTGCTCTTATCAGTTTAATATCTGATACGGGTTGTATTTGGACTTATGATGCGAAAGTTATTTTTGCGAGTTGGCGAATTACTTAAAAGTTGGTTCACCTCCACCGCGGGTCGGCCCGGTATTGCCCTATTTTCGGGATCGGCCCACGCATGCGGTGAAATTCTCGATCTATACGGCTCGATAGACACGCGCAATTTTTCACAGAACCTAGCCTTAGACAGCTTTACTGCGGAAATGGTGGCAATCTTGTGCTCAGAATATCGCGTTTCAATCGCTGAACAATTTACATTTCTCACGCTGTTTTGCTATGGTCTAGTAGTTCTAACAATAATAAAGGAGCTGTTCATATGCAATAGCTTCGTGTCCCATGGGAATTGCCTAGTGGCTACGGAGCTTGGCCTACGAAGGCGAACACTCAAACTTGTAGTCGCCATTTTGCCGTCTTATCAGTGCAACAGTCTTCCTTTTAGGGTATAGTTTCCTTCGTGGCGCTTCCGAACTCTAGTTTCGTCAGGTACATGACAGTTTGCTGTGCATCGACGGCGAATGCAGACGCATCGGCGTGTTCACACTTCCCGCCACCAGCGGTTCTCGTCGCGTTAAGCTGTATGAAATAGACCATAGCTGAAGGTTGCGCTAGTTCAAAAGACATTAGGAATGACGAAGCATTTCAAATATAAAAATAATTCTAATGGAGAGAGAATGGGAACTTACCGACACATGTATGATCGGCAAAGCAGGTCAAGAAACACAACAAGGAAGACGCATGCCTCCTTTTTTTTTGTCCATAATTTTAGAGCGCAGCTCTTAGGCGCTCGTTCCTGCGCTGACTGTCAGCATCGGCGTAACCGAGTGAACGAGCACAGCAGACGATGAACGAGTGAACGCGGAGCGCAGCGGGGCATGAAAGGCGGCGATAGCGAAGAGAGCGCGAAGAAGGGGAGGAAGAGGGTAAATCGGGACCATGAGGCAGAGGAGGACGGTATGGCGAAAGTGTGAGAATAAAAGTGTAGTGCTACGCAAGACGGGCTCTGTGGAAACGACTGCTACGAGATGGTGCCAGAATAGTGCACCATCGTCTGTTCACTGATGACATGCGGAGAGCGCCTCGATCGATGCCATATATGGAAGCAAAGCGCTGCGTGAGTGGAGGTTCCTTCGCCACGGCTGCTGTGAATCGTGCCCACGTGTCCCCCACGCTCTGCCTCTCGCGGTCTCAGGATTAGTGATGCTGTCGCGCTACACTTTGCTCCGTTTGCAATGGGCCGCTCTAGACAGATTGTCCGCGCCAGTCAATATATTGCGAAATGAAAACACGTATAGATCTCGCATTATAGAGTGTTGTAACTGTCGGCGACGTTCTCACTTCGGAAAGAAACGGTAAAACCTGGGGCAGACCCACAGGTGGTACAATATCTCGCAGCATCTTCGTAGCGTTCAGCCACTGCGAAAGGACTGTGGAATGAGAGCCGACCTTGAAGGCGGGGGGGGGGGGGGGGGCAGTTTAACATTGTCACTAGGCGTTATCTGCCACGACGGGAGAATGGGACAAACTGACACGCTCCCAATCGTGATTCAAGGAATACAGTCATTAACTCTCGTGGCCGAATGGAAGCTAGAGTGCACACAAGTGTTCTAGCTCATGCTAAGTGCGACTCGACGCATACGTGCCAGTCGTGCCAAAGAACTGTAAAACAGGTAAACGCTTTTGTGATGAAGTGCTTGGGGCGTCCAAAATCCTTCATTCTACAGCGCACAGCTTACACAAGGAAAGGGACAGAGTTATTCCTTCGTTACACAGGTCATCCTGTTCTATAAAGTGGTGCTCGACTGTAATCGGCGTCGGCATGAGAGGAGCATGAGTACGGTTTGAAAGAAGAGGGACAGAGTCATTTCTTCGATGTGCAAGTCATTCCGTTCTATATAGAGGTGCTAAATTGTAGTTGCCGTCGGCAGGACAGATGCATGTGTATGGTCTGAAAATCTCGCTGCTGGATTGTTTGCGGCAGTGATTCGTTCGCACCGTGTATGTGCTAATCAAGTTTGCAATGTTCACTGACATGGTAGGTAAATAATACACGCAGAAGCATATGTGTTATCGCTCATAACAACTGCAGTCACTCTGGTGGTCGTCATCAACGTCATCAATCACAATAGTCTTTTGGCATGGCTTTGGTAGCAGAGAAAACCTTTTAGCTCAATATGTGCCATGCCAAGCACTTATAGAGCAGAAACGTGATGTTGAAGATCATATTTGCAAGAACGCAAGCTTTGGGAGCCAAAAGAAACCACAACGTCTACGCCACCCCTTATTTGCAAGAAAAACCGCAATACGTGAACGTTACCGTGTAGGTCTGATGTTGTTGTGATACCTGCACTGGCCCAAATTGACGTAAAAAGGACAATTGATGAGCGGCAGGTGCCTGTTGCTTCTGGGGCGCATACGCAGTGGCACACACCCAGGGGCCCCATGATACATGCCCAATGGTAAATATTTTAATCATTTTTCATACATCATCAGTGCACCGACGGTGAATCACCGTCGGCGCACCGATCCAGCCGTTTGAACCGCCTGAGACCAGGCAATACGACAGCAACAAGAAAATCCTGAGCTGAGGGAACGGAAGACCAAGCCATCCGGCACCGTTACCTGTGGGTTACTTAACCGTGAGGAAGGTCAGATGCACGCAGAACAAGCTTCGCTTATCCCCTTTTTCTTGTAGGGGAAGGGTTCAGTATTTTTTTGGTTCTCTTGCTTTATTTACATGATTAAGCACGCGACAATGTTAACACACACAGCAAAAAACATCTGGAATGTAAATGCGATAGTTCCACGTCTGAGCTTACCTCGGTGAGCTCTGTTGGTGGGGTGCATCTGGGTCATAATTTGCACTAGTTTTCTACTTTCTATATTACCTAGTGACATGAATGCGGCCTGACTCGTAGAAGTGGTGACGTTTCTCAAAAGTAGGCCAACGAAAATACGTTTTCCGGTACGTCAGGCCTTAAAACCCGCAGTGCGAAATCACTGAAAGCACCGTCAGCGCTTTCGTCCCGTCGTCTTCTTCACATGCCAGTGCTCTGACTTCTGCCGTTCGCGGCGCTTTTCGCCAGCACGTCGCTGACACGCATCTGGCTCCTTATGACGGCAGCCCTGGGCTTATATGGCCTGTGCTAACCATACTCGCCAACTTGCACATGTTCGTCTGTAAGTTTCTCAGCATAAACAGAAGTAGCGCTACGGCCTCCGTCACCGTGATCCCCATGATTCAGCCGGCACTTTCGTGTTGCTTCGGTCACCATCTCGTAAAGATGGTGACCAGTATTTTCATAAAGATCGCCTTTATGAAAAACTACTCTTCTGTTACACAGGCCCATATCGCGCGCTCTGCCAAGTGTCTGATGTCACTTATGAAATCATTCTGGCCACGCGCACTGCGTCCTCCACTGTGACAACCAGTGACATTGTCCACGTCGCTAGACTCAAGCCCTACAATTCTTTACGCTCCCTAGAAATTTAAGAGCACCGGGCCGGTGCTTTGCCCCCGTGGGGAGGGGAGGATAGTATTAAGATATCCTGGACAGATGCTCAAGAAACGATCCTCTGCGAGAGAGATAATAAAGTGTCTGGGATTTTGGCGCCAGCGAGTGCCTGCTTTGAGGCCTGGCTCCGGTGTAAATACCGTGTAGATAGTTTCTCTTGTCTGTCTTTTCACAGGTAAAAGTATGTCGAAACTGGTGTCATCCTGAGAATCCGCTCCAAGTGAATACGCCTTGCGAATTCCCCGGCTAGGATTTGTGAATTAGAATATCTGCCATAAGGTATAAGACCATTATGCATTCCAGTTTCTTGCGCAAGTAATGTCCGTCTCTTCGAGCAGACCAGCTCATGGACTAGAATTGTGCTAGACGCCCCAGACAATTCTGAAATATTTTTGAAAGGGTTCGCTGAAAGAACCTGCATTTCAATGCAATATGAAAATTCTTCTCTCACACACGCAAATCAGCAACACCATACTTTTACGGCAAACTAGCTTCAAATAAAACATGGCATTGCATCCCAGCGCTCACAACGCATGTCATAGCGCATGCGCAGCGTAGTTAAGTTCTTTCTTCTGGAGTACGTCAACAACTAAGTTTTTGCTTTCCACAAGGAAGTGCAGATAAGCATTGATTTATCTTTATATGATCGTACTGGACACCGCGACTTTCGTACCACATCAATACATAATTCAGGGATGACAATGGACGGCTCCTCTGCACAACACGCGTTATTTTCATTCGAATCCTCTGCTTGAAGCCTGTGCAAATTTGGGTCATGGTCTGTTCAGGAGTGGCGCCCCGATATGTCTAATGAAGTGGAAACATTTTCTCAGGACGCCGAAGTGCAAGCTCATGCTTTTCGGAAAATATTGAGTCTCGCTGCGTCGAAAAGTGATATTTTATCCCCGGATTGTTTCTAGCCGAAATTATAATTGGGTTGAAAGCAACTGATGCCCCTTGGGCTAGCTTTCTTTTGTGCCCGAAAACTTTCACTCTTGCTCAGAGCCTCATGAGCTTGACCGAGCATCACACACCGTATTCACTTCGCTTCTTAAGCGTCTCAGTAAATTACTGAGACTCAGAGACCCATTGTGGCTGTGAATGCAACGCACCCGGCTAATGCGTGTTAGCTAACGATATAAATGATCGTTTTTGAAAATGACTTATTGCAGCGAGAAGCATGACACTTTAGCACACTCTCTATATATCAACTGTCCGTTTCCTTTCAAGCTCTAATGGGCAAGCAAATTATTTTAAATATTACAAGTGGCCAAACACAAAAGACTGAGTAACAGACAACGTTCGCTTCGGGACAGGCACCTGACTACAGCGTCATTCCTGCTGTCATGACGCCAAGAAGCAATGAGCTAATGCCCGTCGGCCCACCTACCCATCTAGCCACTATATTCACATGCATCCAACACCGCAACAGTGGTGACTAGCGAGTGTGTTACCACACTAGGCCTCCTTCCCTTGACTTCGAGATTTCGAATTTTGCTGCTGAAGTGAGATGAACTGCAGTGCAAGCCTGCGACACCATTCATTTATCGTTAAGGAGGATAACGGTCTAAAAGGTTTTGCTCGTTCAGTCCGAAGCGGTAAGGCCGGATGCCGGTATATTGGGCGACCACGTAGTTCGCGGGCAACGGTTTTTGGCAGGAGACCTGAAATAAAACCACTTCTGTGGCAAAAGCGACAGAAGATGGTGTACTGTATTAAATAGCATGATGAGGTTCCAGAAAGGGGGAGTATAAAGAGTGTTCAAAACATACTAAATAGAAATATTTGGCAGTACCAGGTGCACCGTACCAGGTGTAATACACTGCAACATAGTTACACTGTATTTGACTTTCTTCGTTTACCGGTGTAGTGATTAACAATTTCGCAGAAAAAAAGGTCCATTCTCTCTCTGCGTCCTTGTGCACTTATTGACGGTACTTCCAAGCGAGTATCACGTCGCCATGTTTGCGGCACAAAATGTGGGAGTAAACTGAAAACGCGCGTGACCGGGTTGCAACTCTCATTTCTCATGTATACCTTTCTTTCCAATTTTGGGCAGACACCGCGCGAAGGACATTTTTTATGTTAGCTGCGTCCACCGACGTCTCTAGCTTCGATTCTCCCAGGCCTACTTTTACTGCAGTCGTTCCGATGGCAAAGCACAGAGAGCGTAGGGCTCCTCGCAGTGTGAAAACAGGAGAAAACAACGCCAAGAAGTACAGTACAAGCGAAGTCTCTGGTACACACACATACACACACACAAAAAAAAGCAAACAAAACAAACTCATTCCGGTCGACGTTAAAATGGACGTGGACGTGAGGGAAATAATTGACGCGTTCACTCTTGTATTTCGTATTCTAAAGGCGGCTGTATGAAATCAAAACACAAGGGCAAAGGCGATGTGGAATCTATATATGTAGACAGTCTGATAACTTCTGTTGAGAAAAGCTTGCCACTTTCAACATTATAGGTAGCTTAGCTGCGGGGATAAATTTCTATTTACGGCTGACGTGGTATACAGGTTATAAACAGGGATCAGACGCCTCAGAAAGGCTGGCCAACGTTTCGATAGAAGGACCTATCTTCGTGAAAGGAGGCCTCGTCAAACTCTGCAGGTTAGTTTGATCGGGTTAGTAGAGTGACGTCAGTGCAGTCGTTGTTGGTGACGGTTGGCTGTAAAGGCAGAGACTGAAGAGAAAAAGAACTGTGTCGTTTGACGTCTCTAGGCGTGGTTTCTAAGACGAGAGGATAAGAGCGGGAGAATAGGAAGGTGGCCAAAAAATAAATAAAAGGATAAAAAGGAAAGCGAAAAAAAGAAAGAGAGCAAGAAAGAGGTCATAGGAGGGTGGAGTGTTGGGGGAGCGAGATGTTAGGGAACATTCAGAGGGGTCGCAGGCGGCCGGAGTTTGTGTTTTTTGAAAAGCTGGTCAGCCGGTCAGTATGCGAGTAACAAAAAGACATGAGTTGAAAGAGTGACATGAGTAGTGTAGCACCAACGCGTCAGGTAATTTTGAAGGTGTTAAGATGACGACACGAAGTCTGGGGGCACTGAATAGGGTAGTTGCAAGGCAGCGGCTTGGTCTTTCGAGGGACGTTAGCCTCAATAGTTCGGTGTAAGCGTTGTCACGGCGGTATACTGAAGTGGCGCAACCCTGTGTGGTCGAATCGCCGAAAAAGGTATCCTGGCGCCTGGGGCTTCGAAACGTGTCAGTGTAAGTCTTTAAAAGAAAAAAAAAGAAAAATACCAGGAGGAAAGAAAAAAAAAGAAGCAACAACATATGGGATGGTGACAGCAGAAAAAAAAGCGAAGGAGCAGGTGTACATAGAAAAGGGGCTCTTATGGTTGATATATCTATAAAAGGGTGGAAGCTAATAATAAATTGAGTGTTAGGGGAGAGGTAGGAAAGAATTTGAAATGGAGGAATAGGTGAGGTTGAAAATCAAGGTTAGCTGGTGGCATAATGAGTTTCGTGCTTTTCTTAAGCATATGAGAGTTTCCGGTTCAACTTAGAGCTTTTAGCGATTCTAAGTTGCCTCGTGCCAACTTGATCCCCGTCAGGTGTAGGAATTGAAACTTATGTATTCTGTATATTCGCTCTCCTGAGTTTAATGGAAAATTGAAGTTTTTAGAGCCTTGCTTTATCGAATATATGGCCATGTTCATTTGAGTGGCTTTAAGTAAATTTTTTTTTGTATCTGAGTGATGGCTGTTGGGTATTGTATGAATTTGCTTTCCTCGCACCTATGTTTTGTTTGTTACAAGCGCCACATTCTATACTGCAGACCACGTTGCTTGACGTGCAGGTGAAACTCGAAGTTACTTGTTAAGGTAATACGACGTTGTACTTTTTACTGTAGTAATAGACTGAATATGTTTGAATGTAGAACACATTCAGAGGCCATAGCGACCGGATATTGGCTTAGTCTTTGTCGTAATTTTGGCATGGACAAGTATGTCCTTGAAATTAGTGTTGCATCTGCAGGCTACTCTGGGCGGGTCGGAAGAGATATTGTTAACTTTTAACTTTCTTGTTGCTGGAGAGAATTGGGTAGTATTTACTGGGGAAGTTTTTCACGTTCGGGAGTGCGTTTGAAAATTGAGTAATTAGGAGAGGCGTTGTTCTTGTGATCTTAGGGTGGGGTTTGAGGACATCGCTACGATCGGGTTTGGTTGCATCGGTGTAGGCATTTTGAAGGACAATGTTCGGGTTGATCCTGTTTGATAGGGTTCCTTTAAAGTGACAGAGTCTATCTATGAAGTCATGGGTTCTAACGCAAATGTGCCGTAGTCGTGTGGCTTGGCCTTTAAGGAGGCCTTGTTTGGAATGTCTGGGATGGTGGCTCGTATATTCTAGGTACTGTTGTTTGTCATAAGGTTTCATATGCAGCGTTGTCTTTAGTGTCCAATTGTCAATATACATTGTTGCGTCTAGAAAGCTATCGCGCTCAGTTCAACGTTCCGATGTGTATGTTATTGTTAGGTGAAAGGAATTTAGGAATGTCAAAAAATTTATCTATGCTGGCGTGACCATGTCCCCATATTATGAATATGTCGTCTATGTATCATAGGTATATATGGGGCATGTCTGTGCTGTGAGGTAGGATATCTCTTTCAATAGTCCCCATAAATATTGTAATGGTGCCACGAGAGGGACAATGACGACGATCACCAACAAAACGAAAGAGACGACGTAGGGGGGCTAACCTAACGTTCAGCCATACTGGTTGTACCGGCCATATGTTCTGCAGAGTAAACACGGTCCCATTTAACCTTATATATATTTGCCCGTTTCATTTTTGGTGGAGGTGCGGGGTATTGCACAAGACGGAACTCCGCAGCGGGCTTATCCTCGGCCGTCCTACAATGCTGACAGACGACCAGGCCGCTGGGTTAAGCACGGCATCAGCACCCAGCGCACCCAGGCCATGAGCATCCGCGACACCGTAACCAGCCGTCGTCTTAACCCATTCGCGCGACCTCGTCAGCCGCCTCCGTTCATACCCGTCAGACTCCTCGCTTAGCTTGTTCCTCGTTTCGGACGACGTCTTATACCGCCGAAATATGCGCACAGAAGGACATGAACTGCTGATAGTCGTTCCTTCTCATCTCCGGGCAACTGTACTCGCGCAATTCCATGATCTCCCCGCCGCTGGCCACCAGGGTGTTTCCGGGACCTACGATCGTGTCCGCCGGCGACTTTTTTGGCCTGGGCTCTACCGTACCATGCGACGTTATGTCGCTCCTTGCGAACCATGCCAACTTCATAAGAAGCCTGCTTTGCTTCCGGCTGGCACCATTCAGCCAATTGATATACCCACCGAACCGTTTTATCGAGTTGGCCTCCACCTTTAGGATCTTTTCCCTACCTCCAGAACTGAAAATGAGTACATCGACGTTGCAAAAGATTATTCAACCCACTGCGCCGTCACACGAGCCATCCAGACCAGTTGTGCTGCAGACGTCGCCAACTTCCTGCTCCAAGACGTCATCTTACACCACAGACCTCTTCGCCAGCTTCTCACAGACAGGGGCCGCTATTTCTTATCTCGAGTTATTGAAGATCTACTTCATTCTTGTGCCACGAAACAAGTTGACGACCGCATACCACCCTTAAACGAACGGCCTCCCTTAACACCTGAACCGAACACTTAGAGATATTCTCTCGATGTCTGCCTCCTCAGATCATCGTGACTGGGACGCCGCGCTTCCCTTTTTGACGTTCACGTACAACTCGTCACGTCATGACACCGTTCTCTACTCTACCTTCTATCTCCTCTTTGGTCGTAACCCGATATTGCCTTTTGACAAGCTCATGCCAACTGCTCTTGAGTCCCCGTCTGAGTGCGCTCGCGACGCTATACCTACAGCCGATAAGGCACACCAGATTGCCCACCATTGCCTGTCTGAGTCGCAGGCAAGACAGAAGTCTCTTTATGACAACAGTCATCGTGATGTCCAGTTCTCTGCCGTCGACCTAGTCCTCCTTTGGACTCCTTCACGGCGTGTCGCCCTCTCGGCAAGACTGCTCTCCCGGTACTCTGGCCCTTACTGTGTCGTCGGACAGCTCAGTGATGTATTTTATGAAGTAGCTCGAGCCAATGCTTCCCCGTCGTCCACAACAACTCATATCGTCCACGTGGGCCGACTCAAGCTATATCATGCGGCCGCCATCTAGAAGGCACGAGAGGGACAAAGACGACGATCACCAACAAGGCGAAAGAGACGACATAGTGGGGCTAACCTAACGTTCGGCCATAAAGGCTGTACCGGTCATATCTTCTGCAGAGTAAACACGGTCCCATTTAACCTGATATCTTTGCCCGTTTCAATATGTTCGCGTAAGTTGGTGCAGAAGGGGTACCTGTGGTTATGCCATGTATTTGTAGGTAGTAATGATCCTCAAATTCGAAGTAGTTATATCTTAGAACTAATTCAAGAAGAGAAAAGTAGACTTCACGTCAACTTATGATGTCATGTCTACTTGTCATGTCAATCAGTCAACCTTCAGCGGAAACGCATCCACGTCACGAAAAGTACAAACTGTGAACCCTCCAGTTTTGTTGGGAGTCGAACCCACTACGTTTTGTGTTAATTAGGGCTTTGAGCACGCGACCTTTAGTGGAAGTCGAACCCATGACCATTGGTGTTAATGAAGGCGAAGCTAATTCAGGCACAGGGAACTAAGTTAAGGCACTCGACCCCGCGACCTTTGGTCGGAGTTGAACCCTCACCACATTTGGTGGTAATTAAGGCGAATTAGGGCACAGATAATTCAGATAGAGTTAAGTCACTCAAACCCATGACCTTTGTGGGAGTCAAACCCACTTTGTCGAAGTTTAGCAGAAAGCCGCGGCAACCATCAGCTGCGACTGCTTGATTGTGATCAGAGAAAGACAAAGAAAAGTGAATTATACGTTCTGGAGGCTAACAAGGCGAAAGATCGTATTTGGCCCTGCGTAGGGGATATGAAATTGTCGGATTGTAAGGCGATTTAAGTACAAAGGTGATAATGAGTCTAGTAGCCGCGAACAGCAGGAGCTCTATCTCAACACACCGGAGGTAGTCGTTGTCTTCGAGCTGCTACCGAAAAAATGAGGCATGTCTGCTTCATTACATTGTCCAAGAGTGTGGAAGGGGTTATACTGGAGCAGACAATATTAAGAGGTGGTAATATGGCTTTAAGCGGCTAACACGCAATCTCGCGACCCCGACAACGAATGTCCGGCGATGGTGCGTCGGCCTCAACGATATGCAGCTCACAGGTGAGGTGGCGTCGATGATACGGTACGGACCGTGGTACCGTGCAAGTAGTTTAGAATAAAGGTCAGAGGTGTGAGGCGGTATCCGAAGCCAAACAAGGGAACGGGCAGCGAAGGTGAGCCTGGCCTGATGACTGTCATGTCGTGTCTTCTGACGGCCCTGATCCGCGCTGATCAGCGAACGAGCCAGCTGGCAGCAGTCTTCAGCATATCGGGTGACTTCTGAAATTGTAGTGCACTCAGGGGGCGTCAGGTCGGTGGGACAAGATAGCACCCAATGGACACGAAGGCTCGCGTCGCTACAAAAGAAACAAATGTGAAAAACCCGTGGTCGCTTGCTTCGCGGTGCTACATGCCGATGTAACGAAGGAGCGTACGGTGTCTCAATTGGTGTGGTCGGATGACACCTACATCCTCGACATGTAGCCGAGTGTTTGGTTGAACCGCTTCGTGAGACAGTTGGTTTGTGGGTGACACCCGGTCGATTTCTGGCGAATGATGTCGCACTCGTGAAGGAGGGATTGTATTGTTTGAGACAAGAAGACACGACCCCTATCGCTGAATAGTTCTGGAGGAGCACCATGGCGAGAGACGAAGTTCCGAAGAATAAACGTGGCAAGGTCGCGAGTGGCCGCTGCGGTAGGGCTGCGGTCGCGGCATAGCGCGTCAGGTGATCCACGCCAACAACAATACAGCGATTTTCACATCCGCTGTATGGAGGCGGGCCATAGAAGTCGATGCCGACGCGGTCGCACGGTCGAGCATACCTTTCTCAGCGAGATAATTCGAAAGGTATCCTTGCTACCGAAGTGATCCTCTGCAATCGACTGATATGAAAGTACTGCAGCTACCAAAGGAACTTTCAGAATCCGTTAAGATAGCCAGGGCTCCAGTGGTAACCACACTGAAAAAAATATCAAACCTTCCATACCTCTCACATGTAACAATTCAATTTATTCATATTAGACGCACAAGAGTTCTTCTATGATTTATATTATCGCATGGAACAAATAGTTATTCGGCCAATGAAAAATCTGTTTTTGATTGCTGAGTGAAATCACAAGAGAATACTGCTGGTTAAACCGCAGAATATTTCCCAAGCACATAACATTATATATCGCTAAAGGAAGGTCTCCAAGATACAAAATCAATGCCGATAGCATACGACATTATGCGTGACGGCAATGCTCACAAGTCACTTCTCGTCTCGCAAGCGGAGACTGCATTTGTTGGAAAATAAAAGCACAATACTCTGGTCTGCCAACGGGATGGTTACTCCAAAGCCTGCATACGTCTAAATGCGAGAAGTACAAAAAATTATGATAAGCTCTTTCTTCCGTTCGGTGCTCATGAAATCAGGTACCGTATGTTCTCAAGTGTTGGTGAGCTTTTTCAATCTGGACCCACGTATCAATGTAGAGTGGGCAGTCTCTAGTAAAATATTACAAGCAGTTATCTAATCCGAACATTGCATAATAAATGTTAGCTTTCAAGTTATGGTGGCGAAATAATTTCTAGGAACCTCTCAATGTGTATGAAGGCTGAAATAATTTTTTTGTTTACTGAACCACTCCTCGCTTCATTATCACAATAAAATCATCTTTTGTATTTCGTCAGAGTGATATGTTTCTTTTTGACCTGGCAGTCCAAGAGAGAGAGAGAGAGAGATACAGAAGATGTTTATTCAGCACTTTGTATGTCGGTCCACACAAGCCTTGCCGCACAGCTGTAACCAAAACCCCCAACAACTTCGCTAGGACTGATGATTTTGGTTGTAACATATGGCAGCAGTTCCTGTACTTCATTACTGCCATCCACACTGAGAATGATAACGCGCTGCTAGAAGCAAGTTGCCGTGAGTGCCCTAGCGTGGCTTGGATCTACTGACATGGAAAACGTTGCAAGCAAGGACCGCATGCGTCGGCGCAAATGCGAAGCACACGAACTGCTTAAATTGTCCATGGATGAAAGAAAGCGAGAGTTCTCGCGTGTACACTTTCAGACGAAGTAAACATTCAGATGAGTCTAGACAGTGCCTGCTGGACTGGGAGAAAGAAACGACCGCGCTATGCTGTGTTTATCTGGCACTCTGTCTGCTGCCGCAAAAGGAAAATGTAACATCAAAGAAGAGTGCCTTTTAACAGCGAGAGGACAGCGTTTTCTTTTTTTTTTCAACGTGCATAGGGCATTTGACGCTGTAGTTTTTCTTCAATCTCGATAAAATAATCCGTGTCGAAGAACATTGGCGAGCCCATATAACTTTAGCTTTGTGTCATGTAACCTCAGATACCTAATGAGGCGCTTTGAAAGTGTGTCGGTGAAAGTCATGCCAGCTCAGTCTTTTCGACCACGACAGAATCAGCACAGCATTCATGGAACATACGCAAGCACACATATGCAAGAATGTCGCGGGAAAGGACCAATTTTTTAACGTTCCCTAGTAGTTGCGTGTTCTGTACTTTTATACTCATAATCTTTATCTTAACTTACGCCTTACTGAGAACTACTCAAAGCAAGTTAACCTGTTAGCAGAAGGCAGCCTACCAAAAATGTCTCGTTTGCCGCAACAAGATTATAGGTCCCAAGTATTTGAGTGCATTAATTAGACAGTGACGCAGCAAACAACTTGATACCCATTTTACACGCGTTGTTGCATTTTTCGAGTGCCCTGTAAGCAGCACATGCCAAGCATCAAAAGGCATTTTTACCCTCCTAAGGATGTTCGCACCTTTGAACATTGCAGCCATAAGGGACTTAAAGGAAGATTGTAAGGATAACGAGCATATTTCATGCGACGCCTAATGGGACTTAAAGGAAGATTCTAAGGATAACGAGCATATTTTATGCGACGCCTAATGGACTGTAATACTTCCGTAAACTGATCTAGGGTTTCTGTATCCATGAACAATTATGATGATAGCAACTTTTCTTCTTTTGCACACGACCAACTTTTATAATAAATAACAAGCATTCTCTAAATTATGCTTGCGTGTGAGTATATATATTACTTTGGGGGGTATTTTTCAATAGCCACACTTAGAATCTTCAAGTTGTTCTAATACTGCAAGATTACCACAAATTGTCTACAACTACCATGTCAACGAATCCTCCGAATTCATTCGATAATGGCAAACCTAGTATACGGCGTATCTAGCCACTACAACTAATTTAACTGTCCATTCTGGAAATATTTACTTTGCTTGCACAATACACGAGTTGCATGAAAACATTACGCATGTTCCCGTACAAATGATATATTCTATAGAACCAATGTTTTGAAGAACACTGCGTAAATAACAACCTGTATCGCTTCGACTTATTGTTCATGGATTATAAGGCTTTGTGACATCTTTTGCAACATATTTGAGGATGAATTATTTCTTCTTTCATGCAATATACGTAGAAAAGTTCAGACATTTGCCGCCGAAGGCTCGGCGCACTTACAAAGACCCCTTTGTTCTTTATTTCGCTCCTTTTCCTATCAAACAACTTCTGTTAGGGCGTTAGTCTCTTAAGTTGGGAGGAGACATCCAAAAATTTATTTTCTTGCATAAGGTTGATTCGTTTTATATTTTTAGATTTTGTGCATATCGGAACATTCAGAAACATGTACCAAATGAAATTATCTTCTTATCCTCATTAGTTACGAAGTTATAGCCAGTTTTCAAACCCACACCTTCGTCTTACGAAACCAAAACCCTATTGCTTCAGTACGGAAAATCAGTATTATTTCTTTTATGTGAATACTATTCAGCATAGTCTTTTTCATTTTAATTTATCTGTAGTAGTAACGGATATTTTGGTTCCTCGCTGTGAATTTTCAGTTCTTTTAAAATCTCCATAAATGGCCACAAGGCCTTTGTATCCTCTATGTGTTGTTTTGGACAGCTTTCACCAGGTTTGAAACACATCTTTAGCTTTTTGTCAAAGCAAGATTTTTCTCCGTCATGTTATGCAAACTTCGATAAATGCTCAGAATGAATATTTCGAAATGAAATAGTGCCCACTCATTCCTCACATACGGATGCGTCACACGAATTAGGACAAAATGAAGTGATTAAATATTTTTAAAGTTACAGCTCACTTTAGAAATAAATTTGGACCAAATGGGCTATTTCTCTTGATTTGCTTAGCTATTCAAACATCACTTCCTGATGTTTATCACATTACATCCTAGTTCATTGCATAGGTCTCCAACTTAGAAGCATAAATGCCACAGGTTTAATAATACAGCAGGTCATTAGTAACTTCTTATTGCTGGCGCGACTAGGACTTTTAACACATATTATGAGAAAAATTGCATGTGGGAAAATAAAATGAACAATGTTTCGCACTTTAAATAGTTGCGCAAGTTACATAAGACATGTTTATTAGGGAAAAAGTTATAACAATCCTGAATCCTGCCCAAAAAAGCTTTTTAGCTTCCTACCCTAAGCGTTCTGGATTAATTTTTTATTTATTTATTTATTTATTTCGATACCCTAAAGGCCCATGCGGGCAGTACATAGGGGGGGATTCTTATACAACACTACTATACAACTTATATATATACAACACAGGTTATAAACGGCTGAAGACCGAAATAAGCAAGTTAAGAAGCCAGGTACAAGTTATTAAGAGAAAAAACGGCTAGGAACAGGATCTGGAAAATTGCACATGTAGCAAATGCCACAAGACAAAAAAAAATCCCTTGTTTTTCGCTTGTTTGGTGACAAATTTTTCCAAAAGACGTGAAGAACATACCTAATCGCATTCTTCAGGACCAGACGTCACATAGAAAGCTGCGCATTCACAATTAGGTGAACCAACAAAATTGTCTTCAGTATAAACGTACAGCAATTAAAACACAATTAGCGCCTCCTTGAACGATTTCAAGTTATTGATAATAATTGTTGCTAATTCTCCGTTGGAGTGGCTTGATTAGTGCAATCGTTAAGCATGGTGAGAAAACTTTACACTAAAGAATACAGTCTCTGAGCTGTCATCCTGACTGAAGGGGCCCTCCAATCTCTATCATGTGCTTCTGCAGAGACAGCTGAGTAGTATTCCTCATAATGGACGTGAAAACACTATGCTAAATATCGCTTTCCTGGAGAGCTGAGCACCTATTTTACCACCAGTCATTTCGCACTATTTTTCACAACTCTTGTAGAAATTCTGGCAGAATATGCAACAACGCTTCTTTTTTTTTTTGCTTCAGCGAATCAGGTACTAATTATCCGATTTCATGGCTTTTGACTTTTCAGAGATTCTGATTCTTAGTACGATTGAGTCTCTGCGGCTTGCTACTCATCTGTTTCACGTTTTTCCACCAAGCCTGGGCACTCCAGTGCGTTAAATTTCAGCTATGGCGTTCCGGTAATATTTTCTGCGGATAAGTGTAATTTTTATTTTAGCTCCAAGATAGCCTCAGCAACAAGATAGCTTCAGCAGCTGCCCAAGAATACGGACTTTATCGTTTGGAACATTCGCTTCAAGGGAGGATACCTTCCGCATTTAGCGCTGATTTTGACGCTCTCCTGAATAATTACATTGGTTTCATTTAGCTCTCGCTTACAAGGATAAGAGCGGCTGTTGAAGCACTAATAGAGCAGAAAATCCCGCACACATGTGCAAAACCTGCATTGTGCGTGTTCACTACTTTCGCGTGCGTACTCTCGGAGATCTTTTTTATGATTGAAACTGCCGCGAAAATTGCCGTGGGCCCGTTATATCGAATTTCAAGCCTCGTCATGCGCTGAAATCAGTCGTCACATGCACTAACCTTCTCATTAAGAAGTGCTCTTTTCCATAGGCCGGCAGCCTTGATTAATGGTATATCCAGCACAATAATCGCCTGAAATGTTCTCTGATGAACAGACCTTGCTAGAAAGCTTCTTTTGAATATATGGCCACAGCTTTGTGGATTAAACAGTCTCATTAAATCTCCGTTCCACCCTATTTATCAAGTGCAACAACTGCAAATGTGCCAGGGCTGCTGTTTGTATAGCTGTCCGTCTCTCTCTCTCTCCACTTGATTCACAGAGGAAGTAAGCGCGGCAGTTCCTTGAATGAGAAAACGCGGATCACAACGCCTCGGCCAGATTCGAAAGCGGTAACATTCCTGTGGCACCCTAGGTACCACACCAACAAAACTTTTTAGTTTCGGAGCCTCTTTACTCGGACTTCCCATCCTATGCGCTCTTTTTCTTGTACTTCACATTCTAGACGCAATGCTCTTATCGCCACAAACACCCTCGCACGCCTGCCGCCCTTGCGTCGGATGCATCGAGGCTATGGCGTGCTGGCAAAGAGGAGAAAAAGACATCTCGTCAGTCGCTGCTCGGATCAGATCCAAGTCACGTCTCCACTCAAGACACGCAGCTGGCGCGCCCACCAGCATAAGCATTGCTGGCGTGCCGTCTAGTCCTTCAGCACGCAGCGTGTTTACATAGCATTCCAGCAAGACTGAGAGAGTCAAGCAAAAAGCGGCACATGGAGATGACAATGCATGCGGATATCCTACTAGATAGAATCTTGGTGGGGCACCCCGGTCGCGATCTCGTCTCTGACTGTGGCTCCCTGTTCTTTCGGGCTGGCTGCTCGTCATCCTAAGTGTCTGGCCATTGCGCCACCAGCGTAATGGTTTCATGTGATGCAGATGCCACAGTAAACGCACGCACGGATCGTAAAGGCATTTTTGATGAGGCAGGTGGAAGCGTGACAAGATACCCCTTGGAAAAAGTAAGAACGCCGCTACCCAGTGCGTGGTTTCATATCGTGAATGAAAGAAAATGTTAGCATGCAAGAAAGAGAGAGACGAACACCAAAGAAAAAATAAGAAACAAAATATTTTGAACGGTCGTTTTCGGTTTCTTCGTGTGGTCTTTTCATACCACAAGCTTATACTGTAGACCGTAGAAGTTGATCCAGGCTCTTAGGTAAATAACAGGGCCCTAGAGACGGAGTACGTTATCTTTTGTGTGTTTGATAAGTTCTTACCGGAAAGCAACTCATAAGAACAAGTACCAGCCGATTTTTGCATAGTACGCAAGCATATTTTGCTAAGGTGACCGGCCAATGTCACGTAGTAGTTGTAGAGCAAAGCTTTATGAATTCAGTCTCCTGTTTGAAAGGTCCAACGCTTGTTGGTAGCACGTTAATGCGATTAGTAATATTTGTATACATAAGGCATTTCGAGTCTGTCTGTCTGTCTGTCTGTCTGTCTGTCTGTCTGTCTGTCTGTCTGTCTGTCTGTCTGTCTGTCTGTCTGTCTGTCTGTCTGTCTGTCTGTCTGTCTGTCTGTCTGTCTGTCTGTCTGTCTGTCTGTCTGTATGTCTGTCTGTCTGTCTGTATGTCTGTCTGTCTGTGTGTCTGTCTGTCTGTCTGTCTCTGTGTGTCTGTCTGTCTGTCTGTCTGTCTGTCTGTCTCTGTGTGTCTGTCTGTCTGTCTGTCTGTCTGTCTGTCTGTCTGTCTGTCTGTCTGTCTGTCTGTCTGTCTGTCTGTCTGTCTGTCTGTCTGTCTGTCTGTCTGTCTGTCTGTCTGTCTGTCTGTCTGTCTCAGTGACTCAAGTTGCCTACTTGCGTGGGCCGCTTCGTATGTGATCGTGGTCGTGATGACATTCTGGCCGTTCCATCGCCGTTAGCTTGGTCACCCGGCTTTCGTAATGCTACTGTCGTCACGCCTTCTGCGCCAACCGCGCAGCCCGAGTTGGGGGAGAGCTTCGGCAACTAGTTGTGTGCTCTTGGTCGTGAGGTCGTCTTGATGACTATATTGTCGTGGTACCCTCTTCGTCGTCTGACACTCGTCATGCCGCCGTCGTCGCACAATAATTCATAAACTATTGCCGTTATGATGTCGTTGTTAAGTTGTCTTTCTATTATCATTTGATGCTTCAGAAGCGTCAAGCCACTGTCACCATGCCGTCGTCATTGTACCTCATCCATCGCTTGTTTAAACTAATTTAATATTTGGGGTCTTAACGTGTCAAAACTAGAATATAATTATTACGCACGGCGTAGTGGAGGACTCTGGATTAATTTTGATCACCTGGAGGGCAGGTAGAAACAGCTCTTTATAGAAATAAAGAGAGCCTTGCCGGCGTATAAGTGGACACCTACATACTACTCTGCATAGGAAAGGGGATCAGCCCTGCAAGGAGGGCGGAATTAACTACCTGGCTTTCTTTAACTTGCACCCAGTGCACGCTACACGGACGTTTTTGCATTTTGCCTCCATGGGAATGTGGCCGCCGTGGACGGGATTTTATTCCGCGGCCTTCGACTTAGCAGTGCAATGCGCAATCCACTACACCACTTCGACACTATATCACAATGATGCTCTGTCCATTCAATTGTGTTTACGCCGCCGTTGTCGTGATTCTGTCATCCTCATTGCATCGTCGTCATGCATTTGTTGACGTATCGTCATCGTCATGGCCTCCTGGTCATTCCACTGCAGCTCCATGATCTAGAAGACGAGACGCAGTTGTCGTTACGCTATGGTTCTTAGTCTTCACGGCACGGTTGTCACACCATCGCCACGACACACTTGTCACCATCCAATTGTCTTCATGCTGTAGTCGTTACGCTGCCGTGGATATACCATGGTCTATATTTCAGAGTTGTCATCTCATTTACTTCATATCAACTTCGTCGTTTCATCCATGTCACTTGTTCGTCATCACACTGTTGTCGACAAGTCTTCGTGTCCATGGCCGACCTTGGCAAGAGCTACTCTCATAGCAAAGGAGTCCGATACCGGTGAGAGAGTATATCTCAATATGACCTGTACAGATTACAAATAACTGTCTTTTTAGCAATACGGTACGTTGCTATATTGCTTGAATGATAATCGCATTACTGTGGGCAGTCATCGCGAGATGAGTTCAGCTGAAATTTTTTTACTACTTTTTCATTTTCTGCGGATAAGGTTTTTTTGGTGACTTAGGATCGATTTAGAGTTCGTTGAAATGCGGGTTTTTGACCACTTTCGGCTTGTAAGTTAGGCAATTTAAGACATTGCACGGCATGTAGCACAACAAAACAGGTTTCAAGATGAAGCTTGCAGCAAAGAAGACGTATGAATTTAGCGTAGAGTAATATATGAAGCTTATTAATAAATATTAGCACAAGAAGGCAGAAATGAGAACCAGATGCGCAAGCTCAAACTGCGCGCACTTAAAACCTGAATCGGAACTGAGACTTAACTTGCCGAAAGATTTGGGTCGATCCTGCAGATCACCCAGTCTGAAAATTGGAGCCTATCCCTAACGTAATGCAGTCCAAAGAAAGCACACAGGTACACTAATGCTCAGAATAAGACTGCCTTTCTGGGGTGT
Organism: Dermacentor andersoni; assembly: GCF_023375885.2. Taxonomy (NCBI): domain Eukaryota; kingdom Metazoa; phylum Arthropoda; class Arachnida; order Ixodida; family Ixodidae; genus Dermacentor; species Dermacentor andersoni. The sequence continues at coordinate 128,083,939 of NC_092815.1, read as the reverse complement.
CAGCTGCTGTATAGCCTTCTTTTCTTGACCAATAAACTGAGCATGTATATAGATAGCCTGCAGAGCGCAAGTAAACAAAAAAAAAAGAAAACGTTATCGACTTTCTTCTATAGACAATAGACAAACCGGGAATAGACAAACAGAAATAGAAACCTTATTTACTGTCTTTTATAGACAGTCTATAGACAAAGAATGAACAAAACTAAAGAAGACTGCATCGACTTTCGTCTATAGCTAGTATATATAGCGGAAGTAGACGAAAAGAAACAAACATCTTATCGACTTTCTTCTATAGACAATCTATATACAAAGAATGAACAAAAGCAGAGACTGTATCGACTTTCGTCTACAGGTAGTCTATAGAGGGGAAATAGACAAAAAGAAACAAACACCATATCGACTTTTTTCTATAGAGCGACAACAGAATGTGAGTTGACAAAAATAAATAGAAACCTCATCACCTTTCTGTCAACAAACAGCCTGCAGACTTTGTATCAACAAAAGACGAATTATATGATGGCAAAGTCATCTACTAGAAATCCATATATTTTCTATAGACGCTCTAAACTCATTTTGTAGGGGAAGCTTTCTAATGCCTCATCAAAAATGCCGTTACGATACGATCCGTGCGCGCATTTCCGGTGGCATTTGCATCACACGATAATAATAATAATAATATTTGGGGTTTTACGTGCCAAAACCACTTTCTGATTATGAGGCACGCCGTAGTGGAGGACTCCGGAAATTTTGACCACCTGGGGTTCTTTAACGTGCACCTAAATCTAAGCACACGGGTGTTTTCGCATTTCGCCCCCATCGAAATGCGGCCGCCGTGGCCGGGATTCGATCCCGCGACCTCGTGCTCAGCAGCCCAACACCATAGCCACTGAGCAACCACGGCGGGTGCATCACACGAAGCCAATACGCTAGTGGAGTAATGGCCACACATATATGATGATGGGCTGTGAAGCCGAAAGAAAAAAGTGAGTCATAATTACAGACGAGTTCGCGATGAGGCACGTTCCGAAATTCTATATTCTAGAATATATACGCGTATTGTCTTCACTGTTTGCCGCTCTTTGCATTTCTTTCTGAGTATTGCTGTAACGCTTTGTAAGCATATGACGTACGCGAGGACTAGATGCCATCGCCTATGCTGATGCTTACTACACTTTGCGGTGTAGGTGGTTTGCAATTTAGTCCTTTATTGTTACCATTGAAATGAAAACAAAAGAAAGAGATTCGGGCACCCAATAGTGTAGAGGGCGGCTTCTTTTCGCACATAAGAAACACTATAAATATATGTATATGAAGTAAAAAAATGAAAAGAAACAATGTTGTCGAGCCAACAATTCACATCACACGTTCGTATAGCCGCAAGAACGTATAGATTTGCTGGCATGATTTTTGGCACAGTAATTACACTCAGTGGCGATCTCGCCGGGGCGTTTATTAGCACTCTACGGTGTCACTGAACGAAGAGTTGTCGTCACATCACCGCCGTCTCGGCAATTAAGAATATGTCGTCGCCAGCTTTCCAATCATGGGATCGTCATGATTGCTACTTACCATATGGGGATACCACGGGGTTTTACGGGTTTCTAGCAGAAATTTCAGGGCAGTCACGCAGCATTTACTTTCTCAGCAACTGAGTTCCGTATCTACGGAGTACGTAAGTTATACTGATTTCGTTTATGGTAATGGGTATATTTAAATGTCGTAGTTCGTATGACAACGCAAATTCAATCACGTAGACTCAATCAGTAAAGTTTAGATGTTTAGCTAAGAGCTTCTCAACAAAAGAAAGTGAAGAGAACAGACGCATCTCAGCGAAGCCACCAGAAATGTTTATCATTCACTCCAGTGTTTTTTCAGCGCTTGAAAAAGGGCGTTAGGAGAAGATGCAGGGAAAAAAGAAAGGACGGAAACAAGAAAGAAGAAAAGAGAAAAGAAAGAAGAAAAGAGGATACTGGAGCTAACTTACTTAGATTTGTTCCTGGGCGCACAAAACTGAACAGTGCTCGGTGTGAGCAATACATCTTTGCCCCGGTGGGAGGTAGTCACTGTCAGAAGCACCACACAGCGTCCTGCTCACGTTCGCGGCACTCCAAAAGAAGCTTGAGAAGTAAAGATTCATAAAAATAAGGCATTTGTGTCTTCTGGTTTCTTTTTACTTCTTGTGAACAGTGCATTCCCGCCAGAAACCACGTCAGTTCGATTTCGAAAGGAAAAAAAATGAGTGCGTAGCTTTTGTTGCGCCCAATTCCGAGCGATGCAATCGTCGAGCAGCTTCGCAAGAGGCGCGTGACGCGCATGTAGACTTCACGGCCCGAATATGTCAATGTTGTCGTTTATGAGCCATGCGTTTTCGCTTCAGGGACACCTTGGTAATTCTTCTTTCTGTCATTTTTCGATCAACGAACGATGCACGTCTTCGCCAAACTTTTTATTATGGACGAGATTAGGCAATGTACAATCAATTGCACTACCCGCAAGAGTTGTTCTGGTGCTTCTATGTTTATATTTAAGCAATTCAGTTTACGTCAATCACAGCAACCATTACAGATTGGCTTATTTTTATTGATGTTGTGTTTTATGAAACGAATGTATGGGGAAAGAAGCTACCTATCAGTAGCTAACCCAACGCCATATTTGAATGCTAAATTGACAGTTGAAGTGCAAGAAAGCTACAAAAATAGGAGTAATCTTTACTGAGCCTTAGATTCAAGAAAAGAACTGCTTGAGTACTTTAACACTTGAATAAATATGGCATCGATGGACTCTGGCCTCGCATGTGCACGTGCTACTCAGCAAGCCATGACGCAAATATTTTAACATCTAATTCAGAAATACCTAATGGCCTCAATTTCGGAGGAAACTTCCGAAATAATGTGGAAATTTGGTGGATCAGAATACCTCTCTAATCGTAGAAACAAGCACAAATAAACTTAAGTGACCAGCAGGCTTAGTCGACAAAGATAGAGATAGCGCCCGAGCATTTCTTCAAACTTGAGATGAAATTTAACAAATTTCTATAACACCATTTGGTTTCCGCGAAAGCGGACAATGGGTCACAAATTGGAGCCCATTTGACCTGAAGAGGGCAGATTGGACGCTGCCGTGTCGAATCATAAACGTTCCATTCTCATGCCAAAAATCGACGTATTACTGTGGCCCAATCCGTCTTATGTGGCTGCTGGCTCTTATTGAAGTGAGCCCCCTTTTTTTGTTTTTGCCTCTTCCAGTGAATTTACGGCGGCAGGCTGAGGTTTTGCTTGACGTTACGCATAAGGGATATGTCGCAGTGGGTAACATCTTTCCTAAGACTGTCCGCAAACAACGTGGCATCTACAGAGCTGTCATAACCAAGCGGCAGCTTGTCGATGCGCGACGAAACATCTATCGTAACAATTGTAGTTGGTGTTTTATGACGGTGCTTTCGACAACACGCTCTATGCATACTATTTTTCCATACGATGTTGTTCTAGATAAAGGCGATCCAGCAATAGCAGCAAAAACAAAACGCGAGTAAATATGATTGCAAGAACAGCATTGCAGAAGCTTAGGTAGCGAAAGTTGCCGGCCCCTGCATTCCACCATGTGCTCTAATACCGTCAGTAAAACGCACTCATCAATCCGTGTGCTTGCGAGCCCCAATCCTGCTGGCGGGATCTCGAAATGCCAGTTAGCGGTGCCACAGCTTAGTTAATGGTGCAGGTGGGGCCACTATGTTTCCGGAAACGTCGCTTTCTCTCTAGAAGAACATATTCTTGCCTTTCCTCCTCGTCCCTTAGATTACCCCGCTGGGGAGTACCTATGGCACGTGATTCATTGAAGCAGATCGACTCCTGCTTTGCACTCTCAGAGAAGCAGCTGCCTATTTACTCAGGAGAAGAAGTGTGGACCAATAGAACACGTTCTTTTTCCCTTTTTCTTACGTTTCTTCGACAATCCTCCAAAATATGCTTTCATTATTCATGGTGGCACCAAGTCAGCTCACGCACACTATGCGCAATGACAGCGTCTGCAGTTAAGGACACCGTTTCAGCAATACGTTAGATTATTGGGTTTTACGTTCCGTAACCACGATATGATTATGAGGCGCGCCGTAGTGGGGGAGTCCGGAAACTTGGACCACCTGGGGTTCTTTAACGTGCACCTAAGTCTAAGCACACGGGTGTTTACGCTTTCCACCCCGATTGAAACGCGGTCGCCGTGACCGGGATTCGATCTCGCGACCTTGTGCTTAGCAGCCCAGCACCACAGCCGCTAAGCAGTCACGGCGGGTCGTTTCAGCAATACGAATGCGGTATTTATTTACTGATGTATGAAGGAAACGTGGCAAATGAAGCATTAAATTTGAGAAACCGCCAAAGAAGATATGACTGCACGTTTTACCAAAGGGATTAGTGGAGCAATGATTCAAGCAGGAAAGTTTTTAAGTGAGCAATGTGGGAGACGCCAGACCACTGGAACAAGCTCTGCCAAAGTGTCGACGCTCAGGGGTTGCTGAAAACAAAGTAAGGTGCGTAGATGTTTTGACTGAAAAAAGAAGTCTTACACTTAACTTTTTAAGGTACCCATTAATTATTTGTCATTGATCTTAAGGCAATTCGGAGTTCAAGTATCAAAACGAGCAGATAATTGATATTGAAAAAAGCTATTGGAAAATTTATTTTTTCATTTCTTTTAACTGCATCGCCTGTGCCAAATACGAAGTGAACCTTATCCTTTGTAAATATACTTTGCATAGACTGGGCTCCAAGGGTCAATTAACGCATTCGAGGCTGTCAGAGGGCTAGACAGAGATGGCACAATAAATTTTACTTGTTTGAGATGATGTTCGGTTGGTGCAATACGCGAGAAATTGCTGAATATCTACTGGATAGTCCTTTATTGTGCCGAAAAAAACAAATAGGCTAATCACAACTATGAACAGCTGGTCTAGTGGTGTCTACAACTTATAAGGTTCTCGATTAGCTACTAAGATTTGACATCCAACTCATAAATCCCGAATGGCGTGCATTGTTTTGGGTACTTTCGAAATGTTCTAGAAATGTGGTGCATCAGAATATCTCTCTCTTCGTAGACGCCTGAACGCCTGCATAACATTTAATTACTTGCAGTGTGCAGCAGGACATGTTATACCGAAGCTCGGGGCGAAATTGCATAGAGGGTAAAGCTTATACCAGACTTTCACAAAAAAGAGAAAAAAAATAACTTTGTGAAAGGTCAGAGGGATGGCAAAAAGCTATCTATTTCCCACTGTAACTCAATTCGTAAAGATGATTACTTGTGTTGGTGCACATTCTTAACAGCATTTGTAATGCATAATAGTTCCCTTATATTCGTCTTTCTGTGAGCCAAATACCTCATTTAGGAATCACTACATGCAATGGAATGCATGTGCATTTCAAGTGTTCGCAGCAGCTGCAGAACAAAAGAAACTTAACTTGAAAATGCCGCAGCGCTCTGATACCTTTAGGGTATCTGTGGCACTGACACGTTGTTTATTGAGCTATGGCAGACAACGAATCTCATGGAGTTTATTTGTTTTAACACCTCAAAAAAACTTCGTTTCTCTTTAAACAATGTCGGCCGTTTCGAGCTACATTGTTTTGTGATGTGAAAGCAGACCGAGTAGAACGACCGAAGTAATTTCGCACAAGTTTTATTGCCTTTCACCACCTGCAGTGATTCTTTTGGGTCTACGGCGTAAAGCTTCGTGTCACGAGGACGCGGGTTTGATCGCGGCCGCGGCGGGCACTCTGCCGTCGAGGTGGGATGCAAAAACGATCGTGTGCCTTGCATTCAGTGCACGTGGACGAACCCCATGCAGGTGCTCCAAATTGATCTGGCCGCCGCCACTGCTGCGTGCTTCATGAAGAAACTGTGGTATTCGCATGTGATACCTCATATTTCAGTTTCATTTAATTGATTTCCGTCAATCTTTAACAAAAATTGGGCAAACAAGTGCAAAGCCTGCAAGGTAACACCGCCAGGCTGTTTTCGTTCATTCTTGCTAGAAAGGCTTCGATGTTTATCCCATCGCGACCCTCGCGATATATCTTGTGACAGATTGACGCGAGATGAGCACTCGAGCGGAATCTTTCATTCCGTTGACCATGGCACGGTGTCTCAATTTCACCAGCTCGCTCTTTCGTAACAACGCCGCATACAATTGTTTCCAGGCGTGCATCGCACCGCGTAAACACATTACGTGTTGTGTTACGCTTTGTAAATTAGGCCGTGTCCTGTTTCTTCGTGAACTGGCGTTTCTTTTATTTCCTAATGAAGTTAGATACCGAACCTTGAGTTAGCCGTGTTTGCACGGCTGAGCGTTCCGCGCCTACTGACTCTGCCGAAGGGGCTTTTCGCACAGGCCCTGTTTGCGCCATCGCTTCGAGAACACCGGAGATAACTTTGGCTCAATTGCTGGAGCAAATGCAATGTTTTTCAAGCAATGGCTACGCGCTGCGCCTCTTATGAATTACCAACGAGTCAGTATAGCAAGATTAGACAGCATTAGTTTCGCGTTTGCAACCAAGCGTAAACGCATTACGTACGTAAAGAAATAGCGTTGTGGCCGCCGCGCATGCTCTGAGCGTAATTGTGTTTTTGTGGTTTACGTACGCTATGACAACGTACATTATTTGGTGAGTTTGACGTTCGTAATGTTTACGCACGCCAATAAATAGCGACGTCCAACAAGGCGGCACTCATGGCGCTCACTTCAGCGTAAGTTCTCGTCATGACCGCGCTCTCGATCTCGTTAATCGCCAGTTACTATTGAAATGAGCTTTCGCTTCCTCTAAATTCGCCCGAAACGTTAGTTATGAGTGCATAGCGCGTTCAATATCTGGAATCGCTCGGCGATTCCGGCGTCCGTTCGTCTAAAGGAGACGCGTCCGCATAGCCACAACAGGACGGTCGCTAAGGGATTTCCTTGACTTGAATACGTTTGGCACAAGGCACCAGGCAGCGCTCTGTCTTCTGTCGTTCTACTTACGTTTGCGTTCCCGCAAGCTAAACTAAAGGTTGTGAAGGAACGCGTATCGTAACATCCCGCAAAAGTACTTGCGTTTAACGCATACAAGGCGACAAACGCTATTATAAAACTGACTGTGAGTCAAATTACTTAAGAAACTAGGCATAGCGGAAGAATATAACTGAAACCTACTTTCACAAGTTGTGACAGCGAGCATGCGTTTATAGAAAAAATCAATGTAAACGTGATAATATGTGTAGCTTGTACATACACATGCATACTCCGTGCACGCGGGAATAAGTAGGAGCGTTGATATTTACATGGTGTTGGTCGAACGCTTCACGGCTGCGTTAACACTTTCCGAACGCTTAACTCACGGCGATGATTCAAAATTACATATGAATGTCACAGCCGCTCATTCAGACAGGCTTCACTTAGTTCTACACACCAACGCCATTCCAGGCACCTTGCCAGCACCTGTAAGTGTTTCTTCAGCAAAAAGCCGAGAGTCCATAGAGGGCATAGTCACTTGACGAGCGCTCCGTTAAGTCGCGTGCAGTCTACACAAACCGATGACGTGGTGGCACCCTTACGAATACAGCGTCCCGTACAGTGACGCCTATTCTCATATCCAGTCTCGTTTAAATATTGTCGTGTATACGTTTCACGCAAGCTCAGTCGGCGTAGCAGTGTCACCTCGTCTCGTCGAATCGTAAGGTGAAGCTGAAGTATTAAACTAGTGTCCAGCCTGTACAGCTGGTCCTGTAGGTTAGTGAGATGTGGCCAAACTTGTTGCACAGTTGTATTGAAAAAATGGGAGAGAAGGATGGTAGCATCAGTTTGCGAAAAGGTAATTCTTAGGCTGATGCCAGGGTTGTGGATGATCTTTGCTTCTTAATGAACTTGTTCATTGTTATTAGCGCACAATGACTCGTAGTCCAATGTACTGTGGCTATGGAGTCTTTATTAAACGCATATGTTTATACTATAGGCCTTGCGCTTACCCACGCATTTTTTTTTTTTTACTACGATGTCCCATTTTCTTAGCAGCTCGCTGTATCCTGGCGAAGCTCGCATTTTTACTGCTAATACTGTTGCGAAAAAACATAATGCTACATATCTTCCAATGCTTTTTGAGCGTTCGTGAAGGGCTGTTTACGAGATTTTCAGAAAAACTAAAGTTGGGGTCTTTTATTTTGATATCTAAATGAGGTTGATTTTCGTCAAAACAACAAATACTAGGTAATTCGTAAAGAAAGGTATTTGTGCTACAGCATCCATCTGTATTCAGGAAAATTGTTGAGCACATTAAATTTTCACAGCCTGAAAAGTTCTAAAAATCTACATGCATCGCCCTTAGAGATAAAAGGTCGGAAGTGTAGCAACTTTTAAAATGTTTGCACAATTGTAAACTTTTCAAAAATACTTTCCCCCAGAAACCTCATACAATGACATCTCACTCTTCTTCAGCTACACGTGCTGCACGTGTGACACAAAGAAGCATATTCTTTGTACCTGTAATATTTCGTATTTTATATCGTTGGGTGAATATGCGGCAATGCCAGGTGCATGAAAATAGGTAGCCCCATAGAGAAGAACTTGGTTATTTTTCTTTCTAACCTAAGTTATTCACTTACTGAAGAAACGAAGTTTGCTTTTGGGCTACCGAGTGATATGCACATAAACCGTAAAATTGTCAATGGAATCTCAAATAAAATTTTTCGGAGCCGTATTGATCCCTCGTCGAATCACTCAACACGAAGCCCACCACAGGCAAATAACCCGGAACAACTCGCATGCAAACAAAGGAAGGCCGTAAGAAAAAGACAAACAAATAACCGTAAGACATAGCAAGGCAAGATGCAAACAAAGAAGGAAGAGGAAAGCAAATCAATGACGTCCTGCAGTTTGCCTGATTGCACTAACAGAGAAAGATTTTGTAGCGGACAGGGAAGCTGTTGTTTGAAGACGTGGTCACGAAAGGACGTGAGAGCTGGAAAGAAAAAGAAACAAAAAGGAAAAGCGAGCTCGGATGTAGGCTTTATTGAAAGCAAGAAAGGCAAACGAGGAACGTGACAACAAAATAGGGCACCCTGGTGCGACGTACCAGCAACAATGGTGTGCTGCGTCACTGTGCCTGCAAGCGTGCGCACACTTGTTTTCGACAAACATTCTCATTCGATTGCTTGCATGGTTAAATGTCAGCGACTTAGCGCACGCCCCAGTTCACTGGAGAGCAGCGTGTTTTTCGGCGTGTTTTTGAATTGAGCTGACCAAGAAAACTGATCTCCGTTAGAAGGCAACCTAAATGTTTCGTAAAAGAAAAAGCTAAAATACCACGTTAATCAAACAATGCTGTTCACTATGCTGAAGCATCAAAATCAAGAGCGTTACGTTGGCTGTGACCGTCAGGGTACAGAATATGTCTTCTCTCTCAATCTCTTTCTTTCTCTCTCTGTCACACACACAAAAAAGGCGCCGTAAAGATGCATGCTGACTGCTGTGTTTAACGTTCTTATAGCGTATGAGGAAATGTATATATGTGCGAGGACGATGAATCTATAGGGCAAACAGTCTGAGAAAGCATCGCTAAGAGCCGGTACCTTTAGAAACATAGAAACACACTTGACAAAATATTGACCTTGGGTAGGGCGAAGTAATAGTGAAGCACACATACATTTTGTCTGCGGTTATGTTCGAACCGGGTACACCAGCCGCAAGGTATATGCCTTTCCACTGCGAATCCAATTTATTATGCTTCAGTATCTCTTAAGAAGTTTGCTTAGCCTTTGCTGGTTATTAGCAATAGCAGATATCTTAAGCATGAGAACTTCACCTCTTATACGCTTCAAAACCGGATTTCGCTGTCGGCTGTCCCGACTTCATTCCTTTCATATATGACATTGTAGGCTGCAAGAAGGGGTGGTGAAAATCTAAGGCAGTTCCTACATGTTGTCGGCGAGTATGCAACCATTATAATATCCCTAAATAAACAAAAAAGACATCAAGAATATAACGCAGTTTAAAATTCAAAGTTGTCTGCACCACAACATCGCTCAATGTGTGTGTGTGTGTGTGTGTGTGTGTGCGTGTGCGTGTGCGTGTGCGTGTGCGTGTGTGTGTGTGTGTGTGTGTGTGTGTGCGTGTGCGTGTGCGTGTGCGTGTGTGTGTGCGTGTGCGTGTGTGTGTGTGTGTGTGTGTGTGTGTGTGTGTGTGTGTGTGTGAAAACATTTATTGTAATGAGGTCCGGAGGCTCGACTTCTTAAGCCAAGGTGGGCCGCTCCCACGTTGGCTTAATGTGTGCCCACAAATCTTCCAAAACAAATTAAAGCGTGCTGACATGGACGAAAAAACTGTGAGTAGTAATAATCATTTCTAGCATGTTCTTGTATTTCTTTTAATGTTACTGAATGGCCGCACACGTAACAAAAGCAAAATATTTTTTTTTCGACTGCAGGATGCGCCGCTTCTGCTAAGCCTTGTCATGTCATTACGACGTTTCTTCCTCATTAGGAGATGATAAATTATTCTGTGTCGCTTCTGCCACCATTCCGCTGCTCATTTGCGTACATAACGCCAACATCAAAGGTAACCACAAGGTCTCACGTGGTGTAAATGTTAGGAAGAAAAAAACTGGTGATAATGCACTTTCTGCTTCCGCGAACATGACAAAAAGGTTAGAGTACATTATTTGCGTTTGCTGTAGGAGGAAAACAACTACACACTAAATACGTTGAAGAATGTTTTCATTAGGTAACGGATGAACATTGGGGTAAGTTGCTGTTTCACTGTCGCTGGCGAAAAAGCAAACCAAAGACTGGAATTACCGAGCGCAATTATGTTGTGTTGAGTAGGGTCATTTGAGTGACAAGTCAGCTGGCCATTACGAACTTGCTCTACCTAGCCCTAAAGCACTGGTGAAGTGCACAAACATAAAAATACGGTAGGCTTACAAATACATACGAGGTAGAAACATATTCGAATAACGTACGGTAATTGACATACTTATCAGGCTGTAGGCAGAAAGTCGTGTGCAAGCCAGTATACCTACACATACTCTGTTATTGCCTTACCTTTGGTTTCACTGTTTTATTTGATAATTTATGCTTGAAACACCGGCGTTCGAATTCGCCAAAAGAGAAGTGTGACTTGCAGAGAAGGTGAATATCAGTTTTTTTGAATAAGAATCGAATACTAATAGCAGGTATCGAATATCTAATAGTAAAACTGAGAAGCATCTGCGTAATTATAGAAGGAATATTTATTCCTGTATAATTAGCTACCACGCCTACACTAACAAGTCCAAAAAAAATATGATGTGTTACGTGCCAAAACTACGATTTGATAGTGAGGCACGGCGTGGTGGGTTCTACGTAACCTAAATCTAAGTACACGGGTGTTTTCTCATTTCGCTTAGTAAAATAAAGTGGTAAGGAACAATGAGAAAGAATCAGCCTTAAAGAAAAGGTATCTAACTGTCATTAAAGATACACGGGTGGCCTCTCAACATATGTAGAGACGGGTTGCGAACAAGTTTTTTGGCGAATCAATGGCAGCTGTATGGATTGGACCTTTAGAAAAATACAAAAGAAATTGAAAAACGAAATGATAAGCTCGGCAAAAGGAAAGGAATATCTGCTGAAGAACTTGTGTGCCGTATACATGTAAACTTGCCCTTTGCAAGGAAAACATCCCTGCTGGTAGCGAACAAAATAAGAATGGTGCCTAACTATACAGCGAGAAATACTAAATGACAGACTAAAAGCAAGCATCACAAGTTCTCGCGTAGGGTTGCGCCGTGAAACCATAAAAGGAACCTGCGTTTCCAATTTTGTTTCTACATGTCTTCGATAACTTCTGTCGTTATTTCACTTCTGATAATTAGCCATACTGTGTTTCGTAGACCGAGAGCACAAACATAAATTATTAGAATATGTTTTCGAATATATTTTATTCGAATATTATATATAACCTTAATATATTATATATTAAGGTTATTCGAATATATTTTGTCCACTTAAAATATTCGAAAATACTGAAGTTCTTTTTTCGTGTACAAATACGAATAGTTAGCGTGTAATATTTGATTCGTATTCAAAACTATGAAAATTCGCCGACTCCTAACGAATTGGTATTCAGTAACTTCCGGTAACATTCTCGCGTAAGCTGCTTTTTACGTTGTTGCTGCCGCTCAAAAATGCAGAGAACAGCGAATGAAAAAAAAAAACGAGTAGTTCACTACTTCAAACGTCGGAATGCTGCGGCGCTGCCTGCCAACTCTTTTTTTTTTCTCTACTATTTGGGAGCGCTGCTCTGTTTTCGTGCTCGGCTTAACATATCCACTTTGCTGGGTTCCCCACACATACCAGACATGCCTTGTAAGGCGCGTCAAAACTATATATGGGTGAAAGTAATAATACCAGATTTGGCGCTTTTTCTATACCATCAGACGTTATTCGGCAACTTTCATGTCTCATGGCATCCCATGCATTTTGGCAGTCTTCAGAAGAACACCCACTGCATTGCAAAACATCAGGAAGAAGAGTGAGTTAGCGTGCTTCCATGTTTATGACTAATGGGAACGAAACTTGCACTAACGCATGCGATGGCTTCATCTGAACGGCTCGTCAGAATCATTCTTTGTTTCTAGACGAACTAGTATTTTTCAGCTTTCTTTTCCTGCCGCTGATGCGAGAGTCAGTACGTGCAAAATACAGCAACACACGCGCGGCTCATTAGAGTTAAGCACCGACGTCAATTCAGTTCCACGATTTCGCACATTACTGAAAGAACACGTCTTCTGAGCCGCAGCGCCACGGAGAAAAGCTGAGTGTCTTTGCTGTTACATCATGGACGCGGGAAACGGTATAGGCTCATTCATCTGCATATTAGTCATTACAGAGTAAGCTGTTTTGTGTTCATTATGATAGCCATTTCGGTCAGCGATGTTGGCAGCCACCACCGCCGGTGTGCGTCGCAGCTGTCGCCAGGCCCATGGCTATGGGGCATTGGCCAAGAAATGAATGGATTATCTTCAGGAAGAAAAGGAAGATTACGGCGATGTATACAAAAATGCTAGAATTGAAAACCTGTATAGCATAACTGATTAAACCAAGCAGTTTAGGTGACTGTTTCCCGCCGCCCCGTTTCAAAGGGCATGCCAATAAATCATCATGAGCAGCAGCAGTACCATCAGCATCTAATAATTCCACTTGTCTCGCGATGGGACATTCGCGTCACGTAGCATCGATACATGCGGATTTCGCATTGCAGTTCCGTTATATTCACACAGGTATCCCGGCATCGAACAGTTGCATGTACCAGGTACATGCTGCATGTAGCTGGCGCTGGTTAATTCAAGCAGGTTAGGTAACTGCTGGTCACCGGCCCGTTTCAAAGGAGATGCCAATAAATCATCATCAGTAACAGCATTGTATCGTGCAATGAGTGAAGGGGTGTGGCATGTGCGCCGAGTAGTCTCGATACCTGTGTTTACCTTTCGGTACACGTTATGGCGCCTCCTCGTAAGCTACGAACCGCTGCCGAGGAAGCGAATCGCAGAGCTGCACGCGCTGCTGCAACAAGGCAACGTTGGGCCCACAGAACCGCTGTGTAGAGAGCAGCACAAGCCACAGCTCGCCGTTGAGGCCGAGCGGACAATTCAGATCGTTATCGTGAAAACGACTCAAAAAGACTTCGCCGCGAAGAAAAGTGCATGCACTATGGGCAGCATGCACTATGGAGCCCACGCCATAACTGTGTTGCATGTGCTCTGCAGGCCCGTAATTTTTTAAAATGATAATGTTCTTAGAGCTTCCAGTCATTTTATCTTCAGACAGCGAGAGAGAGAGAGAGAGAGAGAGAGAGAGAGCATGTGAGGAGATTTTACTGGCTCTGGATTTTTATGCGGCACCGTTTTCCTTTAGGATCGCTCCCGCTTTTTTTGGGTGATGGTGCGGTAAGGTGTTAGTGCAGTCGCATGATCAAGCCAGTCGGAGAGCTTCGTTCAGGCGTAAACAGCAAATGACCTCTGGTCAGAGGCATGCGCAAAACGTGGAGGAGCGGACAAGCAGACAAACGCAAGCACCCCGCCCTTACTTTTGCCCATTTCAGTGCGGCGAGTGGTACATAGCAGCACTTCATGAGCAGGCGTCGCTTTAAGGCCGCGGTCGCCGTCCCCCGATAGTTGCGAACATTAGCTCTAAAATGTCAGTGGGTTTTAGGCGACCTCTCCCTAAAAGATGGTCTCCGGATTAAGAGCCAGATGAGCCTTTACGCGCACCCGGTTCCCACAATTACACATTCTCCTTGCAGCCCCATTTCTATCACCATATTGACATGACAGCAATTCCCCCGCGATCAGCAACCGAGGCGGTCTGCTGCAGAGGTTTGTTCTTGTGGTATTCTCCTTGCCCGTACCGCTTTACCTTTTGGTCCCCCCCCCTCCCTCTTCTCGGTCTGCAATCTGTAAGAGGAAATATAGTAGGACGCAAAGTTCAGCTCTCGAAATAACGTGGGAATATGATTAGAAAGGAAACTTCAGCTCCCAAAGTAAGGCTGGAAAAGGAGGCACCATCTATAACTTGGAGGGCTGTTCTTTGGCTGTTCGTCTCTTTTCATTCCATCTTAGACTTCGTTCAGCTGGTGTCGCCCTCTTTGGCATCGCCGGCGGGTAAAGCGAGCGGGAGTCCGATCAGTACAAGTAGTTGTCTAGAGCTGTGCTGAGCTGTTCGACTCTTTGAAAGCTGGAAATGATGGGAAGTAATGTTAAGGTATAACAAGCAATGGCTCTGGAAATCAAGCGTGAAAAGAAGAAAGAAGGGTCCTTGAGGCGGTGCATAAGAATAAACTCATAATAAGTACGTCGCGGCGTTTGAAGGCACGAAGAGTGTAAGCGCGGGCTTGTGCGGGGTACATATGGACACACCTATTACCTATTTGGGACAAATGGATGGTGCTCACATTGCGAGCTCCTCCCCTCGGCCGCCACGGATTGCCTTCTGAGCAAGCACACATTCCTCTTTGTCCGAGCATTTACACTGCCTTCCTCGACTGAATCGATTGCTCTGCGGGACGACTGGGCTTTTTGGAGCCGTCCTTTCTCGTTGGCAACTGATTTGGCTCAGAAGTAGAAATTCATTAACTGCCAATATATCTGCCGGCTATCCCTCAGTTGAGTTGAGGGCTATCCCTCTGTGAGTTCAGGGCTATCCCTCAACTCACAGAACTTTTGTGAGCGTGGCAGATACCCAAAGGATGGAAAAGACCAGAATGAAATAAGGTCAGGCGCTCTATAGCGTAAAACTATTCCAATATGTCTTTATTCTAATCTCCTGAGGTCAAAGGCGTAACCGCCGATTGGCGGACGCCGCCGCGTCGGGCGGTGTCCCGCAGGGCTGCCTCAAAAGCCAAATAAAAAGCTCTCCTAGTTTATAGGAGGTCACTTTTCTTTGATTTAAAATTAATAACGCTGCGTACATTGAATGGTTTTGCGTTTTTAATTGGCTGCCAGAAGGCGAGGAGCACGCTCAAGTGGAGAGGATTTCGAGCCAGCGCATTGAAAATAGATAACCGGATGAAGAGGGTGGTGCCAGCATCTATGATTGGCCCGCTTTCCCTTACTTAGCTTGCGGTGGCCCGTGGCGGTGGCTAATCGAAAATCGCGGCCGTGTGCAACGGCACGTCAAGAATGCCGCTAAACGAGATCCTCAGCAAAGAAGAGTTGGCAGAGCAAGGTCGTAAACGTACCGAAAATGCTCGAAAGCGTTAAACGGCCATGCAAAAGGTTTTATTATGCAAAAATCTCATGCACTCCGGCCGGTGCGAGTAGCCAGTACCTGAGCGACCAGCGGCAGCCATCTTTTATTCCATTCGGAACGGGGCAGCCTGCGGCTGTTCAGAAAAAAATTGTTTTGTTCGTCACATTAATGCGTCTTTAACGTGTACACGTAAATTCGAAGCAGTGAGTTTTTGCGGTTTTACGACGTCATGTGACAGGCAGGTGAAGTGGGTGCTGCCCAGAAATTTTTAACCAATAGCCATGCCCTAATGGCGAAACGGCGTCGAATGAGAAATAACTATTTTTATTTTGTTCGGTGCAATCATGCATAATCAGTTTGCGCACGTCATATCAGATAGGAAGCTGTCGCGGTTTTGTTGACGTCGCGTGGCAGACAAGCGAAGTGGGGGCGGCCAAAATGTTTTTGACCAATCACGGAGGGCTGATTCCAGAATCGGAATAGAAAAAGTTTAAAATGGCTTTACGTTATAGCGCCACAGGAGGGGCTAACGAGAAAGTATTTCAGTTTTGTAACATGTACAATTCTAAAGACAAAAAAAGAAGGTAATGAAAAGTAAACGGGGCCGCGTCCACACTATAGGAGTGTAAAAGCAATGATTCTGGTTCAATAAGCTTCATTTGTGGGCACTATTTACAATCCTTTAGCTCTGTCGCACCCCATTTTACATTTGATCACGTTCATTTATAGAGAAAGCTAAATGGCACACGAACCGACGTCCTTTGTCGCCACTGTCGTATGACCTTTGACTTTTCAGTGGACGACTGTCCATCCTATCCAGCACTCAAGTGCATCATCGCCTCTGCGTGAAAAAATGTATTTGAGGGGTGCTTCCTGAAAACGCGGGGGTAGCTTACGCATTGCACCTACCAACTTCTAAACAGGAAACAATTATTATTAGTGTTCCCCGTTTCCTCCTCGGCAAGACATTTGTGCCAAGCTTCCCGCCGCCATTGTACTTGTTTTGAGTAGACAAGGCACAACTCTACGTAGCGATTTCTTTTTGAAGCGAATATTATTTCAAAATGTAACAGGCTTCTGTTTAAAGGGACAGACAACCGCTCAGAACATGAATCGAGATAACCCCGCAGATGGAAAGATTGCCTATCGTGATGACTAAAACGAGCTATATTTTTCTCGTTGAACTTGGATTTGTATTTTTGATCCTTCACTAGAAGTCACAAAAAAAATGACATTTGGCGCCCCACGCGACAAAAGCATGAAGGTGCATAAGAGGCCTATCACGGGACCTTCTATTATTGTGCGCGTTTCCTGGTCTTCTTATTAATATTGAAATGCAGTACACTTTTTTCTGTTATAAGTATTTTTTTCTAACTTTCAATGTGCAGACAGGCCTTCGCTTGCAGTGAGTTGAAAAGCCTTCATTTCGATGAGTTGGCTTGGCTCGTCTATCGACAGAACAGCGACGAAGGGGCCAGCCAGCCATGACGTAGACGTATACTGGGGAAATAAACGTGGTAAAAATATAAGAAAGGTCTGTACAACAGCGCGAGCTTATTGTACCAGCTCTTTACTTTCAAAAGTGGTTGAAAAGGACAAAATGTAGGTGCTTAACCACAGTTGCACTCACTCCTGTGAAAGCCGAACGATGGACGGCTTTCACAATTTGCGAGACCGGCTATCGACAGCGCTCTCATTTCTCAGCGTTGCTGGTGGAAGGACTCTTACTTTTTTGGAGGCTGCTCAGATTGAAAAATTCTGCTTACTAAATATGCACGTGCTTTTGGAAGTAACCGCTGCAGGTGTAAACAGGGCGAATGTAAACCGAGAGTGAGCATTGTGTTGCGCCGTAAAACATTAGGTCCTTAAAAATCGGTTGTCAGTCCCTTTAAAGCAACTTCCTTACACAATTTATGAGTACACGAATAAGAAAACAAAATGCACTGTCAGAGTATTTGGGTTACACTTGATGCACTTGTTGTGTTCATATAGGAGGTTGTGTCATATAGGAGGAATGGCCACAATTAGTACATTGACCGGGGTAGTTGGAGAAGTATGGGAGAGGCCTTTGCTCTGCAGTAGGCCTAACCAGGCTGATGATGATGATGATGATGATGATGATGATGATGATGATGATGATGATGATGATGATGATGATGATGATGATGCACTTGTAGCATGCGGCATACCACTACGCATGCATATATTGTGCTCCCGGTGCCTTTAGCACCAATGACTAGCATCTTGCCATTGTCTTCCTGTATGTTCTCATATTCAGTATTTCTAGCCTAGTGTCCATTGCTTAACGCAATTTCAAAGGCGCTTGCTTCTTTTATTGCTGTTTTGTTCCATACGTTGCTGATGGTTTTGAATTATTGTGTTTACATGTTATATGAACCACAATGACTTACTAGATTCTTTATTCATTCCCAGAAAGATACAGGTGATACAGATAGAGATGATGGAGTAACTCGCAGCCTTTGTGCAGTTTCCAAACAAATCCTCTTTCTGGGCTGATTTTCGATGGCAAGTTCCGTATTTAGGAAATGTGATTGGCCGGAGTAAAGCTCTGAGCCTATTTCCCTTAAATAGGATTCGTGCACTCAGTACTTTTTTTTCGGCAGGCATGAAAAATAATTTGTGACTAATATTTACTCATGGTCAGGTTATTTAGGTCTTTGCGAACTCACCCCGGAATTCTCCAACAAGGACATCGTGATAAGTTGAATGCGCCATAATTCAGTAGAAAACTAAGAAATATATCGGTACGGAGATTATCTGCCTAAGGACAAATAATGCGATTTATAGCTGTGCAAAGCACGTTACATTGACGGCGTCTATTCTAACATATATATTGCAGCGATAGTAATTTGGAGTAACCTTCGTGTTTTGCATGTGTTGGCCCAAATCGCAGTTAAGGGAATATAGTAGGCGGGCCGTCATATATGTTTTATTTAATGAACCTTCTCTAAATTCGCAGTTATTAAATTACGCGAATACCTTCTGATGATATTCGTTCTTGTCCATAGCAAGATTTATACAAAACAGTTAAGTGCAGGAATGGCAGGCTTTTATGTGTGTCCGCTTCTGTACTTAGCTTGATGAACATTTAAAAATAAAGAAGTGCAAATAGAGCGTTGAAATTTCCTTTAAGTATAATAATAATGTGGCGTTTTCGCTTAACTAAACTTTACAGTTAACAAGTCATTTGATATCACAATAATGTTTTGTCAATATTAACATTGCAATAGGCCGGCAATTTAAAAAATGCGCAATATTTTACTGAAATAGTCTTTTCTTTTCGGGTACAATAACAGGTTTAGATGAACAGCCTGTACAAGACATATTACAGTAATGTAGCAAAATTTCTGAGCGAGAAGTCCCTTTTGTGGGCAAAAATCCTGTATTGCAGAAATGCTGCGCTCAGTTCTGAACCACCAAGGGGCATATTTTACAACATCATTTAACCGTCATGTCTTGGCGAAATTCTTCGTGGTTGCCATCACTCTAGGTTTTCTGCTTGGCTTGTGTTTGAGTGATTGAGCGAGGCATCAGTGATCTTTATTTATTTATTTTATTTTTATTTATTTAGAACATACTGCAGGCCTACAGTAGGCCCAAGCAGGAGGGGCGAATACATAATATATGCAAAAAGAACAGGATTAGCAAAATTGAAAAATGTTAAATACAAGTTGTAACACAAAATACAGCAATAAATACAAGGCTCAGATGCAAAATACAAAAAGTAAACGTAGAAATAAATGGCTCTCAAATTAAATGCTGTGAAGAAAACATTGAGTCAAAAGAGTCAGCTCTGGTTAAAAGATCTGGCGGACACCTGTTCCACTCCTCAATGGTGCGTGGAAAAAATGAGTATTTAAAGGCGTTAATCCTAGCACTGTAAGGGGTTAATGATTGTGCATGATGATTTCGTGTTTGGCGCGTAGTGTTAGGTTTAAGGAAGGGGTCTGCATTCATAGACAGTTTATGGTTTTTTAGTAAGAAAAGTAGTTTCAGTCTTTGAATTTTCCGGCGCAGCTGTAATGTTTCAATACCGTGAGTTTGCATGAGGGTCGTTGGTGAGTTAGTTACACGATACTTTGAAAAAATAAAACGGACGGCTTTGCGTTGAATCATTTCAAGGGCCTCGATGTTACATTTAGTGTAGGGATCCTGCAGACGGTGCACGCATATTCTAGTGATGGGCTTATTATTGAAAAGTAAGTTAATTTTTTAAGTTCAGGTGGGGCAAGCTTTAGCTAATGTCTAAGAAAGCAGAGTTTACGAAAGGCTGAGGAGCATACGTTTGATACATGTTTATTCCAGCTAAGGTTTTTCGTTATTGTAACTCCTAGATACTTGTACTCGCTGACTTCGGTCAGAAGGTGAGATGAAATATTGTAAGGAAATGAGAAGGAAGCCTTTTTGTTAGTTATCGTCATGTATACTGTTTTCTCTAAATTTAGCTTCATGTCCCATTTATTACACCATGTATGTATGTTCTGAAGATTGGAGTTTAGTAAAACTTGATCATCTTGGCAAGTAATTTGGTGAAATAAAACGCAGTCATCTGCAAATAATCTAATTTGAACAGGGGTAGTTATAACGTTAGTAATGTCATTGATATATATCAAAAAGAGGAGAAGTCTGAGGACGCTTCCCTGTGGGACGCCTGAAGTGACCGGCAGGTGGTTTGAATAGCAATCATCAATACAAACAAATTGTGTGCGGTGAGAAAGGTATGAGGAAATCCAACGAATCATGAAATTAGGAAGATCAATAAGTTCAAGTTTGTAAATTAGTTTGGCATGAGAAATAACATCAAAGGCTTTGCTGAAGTCTAAAAAAATAACATCCATTTGACCAGCACTATTTAGTACACTTGCAAAAGTATGAATGACAGAAGTTAGCTGAGTGACAGTGGAAAAGCCTTTTCGAAACCCGTGCTGATGGGGGGTAAGTTCCTTGTTATCGTTTAGAAATGTAGTTATGTAGTTAGCTATGATATGCTCAGCAAGTTTGCAACATGTGGAAGTTATTGATATGGGACGATAATTAGCAATCAAGGCAGGATCACCCTTTTTCAGCACGGGCACAATCCGCGCTTTCCTCCAGTCGGAAGGAATGTTTCCTGTTTCAAATGATTTGCGGAAAATAACAACCAGGAACTCTGTGATGGCTTCTGCATAACGGCGCAAAAAAATATTTGGTATCCCGTCAGGTCCCGCGGACGCTTTAGTTTTGAGGTTGAGTAGCATGGAGAATACGCCAGATGAAGAAACAATGTCGGGGGTCGAGTTGGGAGACATGGTACTGGGTTGAACAAATAAACCATGATGGGAAAACACACTCTGAAAATACTTATTGAATGTCTCAGAGATTTGCGACTTATCAGCAAGCTGCACACCTTGACATGAAATGCGCGTAATTGTTTTTTTTTTCTTTTTCGATAAAAATTTCCAGAACTTATGTGGTGAGTCACGAAGAAAATTTGCCAGGCTATATTGAAAGTAATTTTGTTTATCCTGGCGCAAAGCGCTTGTGAAGTTAGCCTGATGTATTTTAACTATATTTCGACAGGAGCCCCCACGCTTCAGTCGTTTGATTTTTCTTTTCAAATGTATTATTTCTCGCGTGATCCAAGGAGTTTTTTTACACATTTTGTTTGTTCTATTAGGAATGTAGTTACCAATGCAGTACGTACAGATTTCTTTAAATTTATTCCAGAGTTCATCAACATTAGTTCCTCGAAACATGTCAAGGTGTAAGCTGAAGTAGTCTAACACACTTTCATCATTAGCTCTGAAGAAGTTTTTCATGGAAATAATTTTTGCTGGTTCACTGTCGACATTTTCTTGAATGGGAGAAGTAAAAACCACCATGAAGTGATCAGATAACCCAGTTTCAACTGAAACAGTAAAACGTTCTGTTTCTTGGCTGAGAAAGACAAGGTCGAGAATAGATGCAGCTTCACCGTGTATGCGCGTTGGGTGCTTAACTCCTTGTTGCAAATTATGAATCAGCATAATATCGCACATGTATGAAGCATTTATGTCATTGTTTGTACTAGGGAAGGGACTATTCCAGTCAATATTTGGGAGATTAAAATCACCGACAAGGTATATTTTATCACGGCGAAATTTAGACATGTGATCGGCCAGATCACATAAATATTGAGGTGGTGAATCAGGTGGTCTGTATACAGCAAAAAGCACAAACGATCTACCCCCGTACGACAGTTTTAAAGTCACACTTTCATGGTTAGCTATTTGCTGCAACATGTGTGCCTCTGTGTTTTGATTCACCAGGACCGCAACTCCCCCTCCACGTGTTGCTCTATCACGGCGAAAAACTTGATAGGAGCGGGGGAAAACAGTTTCATCATCAATATCATCTCTCAGCCAAGTCTCGGTTATAACTACGGCGTGTGGATTGTGAATCAACAAGATAGCCTCCAAAGCCTCCGATTTATTTACAACACTACGTGCATTTATATTAAGTAAGCGAAATTTCTTAACACGTGGTTGTGAAAGTCAGTCTTTGCTTTGATAACTGTTTTTATCACCGAGTTGAACTCTGCTGTTATCGCTGTCATCCCAGGTGTAAAGCATTTTTTCGATTCGCAGCTTGTCATTTATCAAGGTAACTTTTTTCCCTTCATCCCTTTCTGTTTTTGCGCTGTCCCACAGTAATTTACGCTTCCTAAGTGTGTTTCGTGAATAATCGTTCTGTATTGAAATATTACTGCCTTTTAGTTTCTTGCAGTTTTTAAAGAGTTCTTGCTTTTCGTTATAGTCCTGGAAGAACACAATTACAGGGCGGTTTGTTGCCTTTTTGCCCAGCCTGTGTATTCTGCCCACAGAACTGCAAGATACATTAAGCTTTTCTGCAAAAACTTCAGTTAGAACCTTCTTTTTCAAGTCAGCCTCAGATTCCCCGGGTTCCACTTTTACTCCAAAAACAATAAGGTTTGAGCGGCGGCTCCTGTCTTCTAAATCAGTTATTTTCGACTGGAGTTCATATATTGTTTGTTCTAGAGTGTCAATCCTGTTTGTCTGCTTCTCCAAGGCTGTAAACCTTAGTCTTATATCATTCATGAGTTTTTCCATATTGCTCTGTTGCTCTCTCAAAGCAGTCACTTCAGTGGCTAGGCCTTTTTGCCCTTTAAGTAATTCTTTCAGCATTTCACTAGTATCCGGACCGGGATTAGTTTCAACGTCTCCACATAGGAGCAGTTTGCACATACAAAAAGCAATGTAGGCAATTTCAACGAACTGCTGTGGGCACGGCAGGACCAGAAGGCAGCGGCAATCACTTTTAACAGAACAGTAATCGGTACTAACCTGCACAAGGCAGAAGAGAAGCTTGTGAGACCACATGCCTACGCTGGTCCCGCCGCGCCCACTGAAGACAAATTCCTGTTGACGTTCTTTTAAAGGCGATTCGGACGAGGTCACGTGGTGGCTAGGTGGCGTTCCAGGCTTGATGTCACGCGGGAATGGACAATCAAAAAGAAGAGGCTCCAAAGGTGACGGTGCAGCCAGAGAACACGTGTCGATTGCTGATCCATTTACTGCAGTCGTTGATGCGGCAGAACTGGGCAAGAAAACCTGCACAAGGCAGAAGAGAAGCTTGTGAGACCACATGCCTACGCTGGTCCCGCCGCGCCCACTGAAGACAAATTCCTCTTGACGTTCTTTTAGAGGCGATTCGGACAAGGTCACGTGGTGGCTAGGTGGCGTTCCAGGCTTGATGTCACGCGGGAATGGACAATCACGAAGAAGAGGCTCCAAAGGTGACGGTGCAGCCAGAGAACACGTGTCGATTGCTGATCCATTTACTGCAGTCGTTGATGCGGCAGAACTGGGCAAGAAAACCTGCACAAGGCAGAAGAGAAGCTTGTGAGACCACATGCCTACGCTGGTCCCGCCGCGCCCACTCCTGCGGCCACACCCGGTTGTGGACGCAGGCTGCCATACAGGTTCTGCACAATTTGCGCTTTTTCCTCGGGCTTGATAAGAAACCAAGCGTAGCCTGCGAACATAACAGCTGCATTAGTATTTAAGGTACCATGAACAAAATCGCCAGTATGAAATAGCGCTGACACCGGTGGGAAGCACGTCGTTCTGGGTGAACATTTGAAAGTCGTCGTCAAATATTCGTCGTGAAACGAAGCATCATTTCCTATCAAAATGGCACATTGTCTACTACGAAGGATATTGCCTACTACGCCCCTATAAATACCTTCTGTGAAGTCGGCACACCCGCGTATCAGAGACATCCTGAGGCATTACCTTCTCCCGCTGCTGACAACGCGTCAAAGAAGAGTTGCTTATAAAAATGACAAAATTAGCTTTGAAGAAGTCGCAAGAAAAAAAGAAACAGAACTCTGCACCTTCTTTCGAAGCTGTGAACTGAACGTGAACTTCAATCAGCAGTAGCAGCAAGGTGAGCCATGCCGCTTGCCATTCGCCTTGTGCCGTAACAAAACAAGAATACAAAAACAAAAGGCGTGTTTGAACTCCAATCTAGGATTCTCTGTATGAAATAGCTCACGAAGGTGCCGTGAGACGCAGCATATGTCCCGAGGGAAATATCACTCTGTCGTCGCAGGACGCGCGATGTGGCAGAAAATGGAAACACGAAATGCGTTTTCAAGTTCAAGCTATTTGAAGACGTAAAGTTTCGATTTCAAAGTGAAAAATTTGTATCTGTTGCTTTCATGCTTTTCATTCGCATGCTTTCCCTTTCTGCCTCTTTATAACCACACAGTTACTAGCGAAAAACATTCGTGATTTTTTTACCTCATTCGTATATTTGGAATGATAGCTTCTCTGTACACGCATTGTTTATGACGGCTGTTTGTCGTTTTGCTTCCAGCAGTTGAGTTTCGTTTTTTTTGTGTGAAAGTCGGTAATGCTCTTGCATTTATGCTGCACTAGCAATGAAGACTCGGTGTCATGTGTTTATCGAGCATGGGTGTCTGCAGGTGATCGCCATCATTAACAAGTTCACTCCTCAACACTATGGTTGCCGGCTTCATGCATTCAACATATTTACAGAACATGAGCAGAATGGTGTACGTTTGTAGGCATCGCCTGCACGGGTAAGGATGTGCACCAAGCCCTTCGTGTTAGGCTTGCGAAAACGACAGCTAAGCGCTTTAGCATATCCTGTTGAAATGTTCAAATTGAACGATTGTAGATTGCTCTGTGCTGCTGAGCTCGGTCCAGCAGCTTGAAGTCTGCCTAACTGTGACCAGTGATATTTCTGTTTTTTTTTTCTAAACTATGAGTTTCCACTCGATGCTAGGCTGGCAAAGTTGCCCCACAATTCTCGTGAGCGGCGGGACATAACTCTCTTCTGCATTGTCCATACTCTCTGTGTCATGCGACTTCTACACATGTGCCTTTCTCCTATATTACTTTGTTTTTCATTCCCCCTCATGAGGCAAGTGGGCATGGCTTCACTTTGAGGAAACATACTGACCCGGTTCTCGTCTTGCGAGTGTGATGATCGCATGTTTGCGTGAATAATAACAATTATAAAAATTACCGCAGAAGCAATCTCCCTACGTCTGTTGAGGTTAACGCAATTATTATCCCAGCAAGGTAGCCACGTGCCGTATTGCTGTAGACACCTTTGTGCACAATCTGCAGTGGTCATTCTGAGATTTCCTATTGTTCGGGTTTGTTTCAATTTGCACGTATGAGGGGCCGGTTCTTCGCCAAGGGAGGCTCTTTGACTGGTTTTGTACGTAGTCATGATTTACGTCATGGCGGATGCAGCGTGCAGCTGTTGTATATCGTACTGAGTGATATTGCGAACCTTAAGACGCCACAATGAAAACTTTACTAAAGGCCGGTTTCCAATCGCAGCGACTTTTTTCCCACTTGCGCTATGAAATTGGAGTTCAGCGTATCTGATTTCATGATAACTACGGCGCGATCGCACAGGCTTCTCTGTTTCAGGCGCACAACTTTTAGTTTCATTGTGGCCTAGAAGAGCGCGCTTGCTCACTTTTATGAAGAAGTAGAAGCCATGCGACGCGAGTAAGGTGCTGAACGAAGCGCTTCCTTGCACATATAATAATAATAATAATAATAATAATAATAATAATAATAATAATAATAATAATAATAATAATAATAATAATAATAATAATAACAATAATAACAATAATAATGTTTATTGCCACACAATATACAAAACAACACAAGCAGGCCAGTCTAAGCCTTAGTTGGCTTGTAGGACCGTGCCAAAAAATATGATAGACAAGGCAAAAAAATATACATAAATTGATGAGACATGAACATAATAATAATAATAATAATAATAATAATAATAATAATAATAATAATAATGAAGATGCTGCTGATGACGATGATTCCGGGGACGCCTAAGCACTTCTAATGAGTTGTGAATGCGACAGCATTCATCTATTAAACGCCACTGAGCGTTTCTTCAAGTTATGAACTCCTTGTAGGCAAGCGATCGCGCATTGAGAGGTTTGGCGCATTTTGATTAGGTCTAACCGATGCGCACTGCAAACGCAGACGATAGCTTGCGCGAACAGCAACGCGCCGATAACACATGCTTCCGAGAGCGAGAGTGACGTAACGTCGCGGCGATGCCCTTTCCCTTCACGCAATACCGCGATAGCAGGTTTACCCTTTCGGCCGCTCAGCTCCATCGAGGCCCGAGCCAGCAAGCGCGAGCCATCGCACGTCACGAGCGCTCATGACGTGACGCTGCAGCGAATGGTAAGTTAGGTGTCATTTCGCTGCCACTATATAGCGTCAAACCCGATAGCGTCAAAGGACCCCTCACCAGGCCCCGTAGCAAATTTTGGCTGTAGGCTGGTAGTACGTGTCCTGTAAGGAGCGTTCTGCCTCAAAAATTTTTCAAATCACTCAATTATAGCCAAGATAGAAATATTTCGGTGTCGCAAACCCATGATTTCAGGTGGTGAGCTTCACCGCAAACATTGACGCTCTCTCCCCTTGCCCCATCTAGCCTACGCAAGCGAAATTTCTTCCATGCGTTCTCCCATAACGGACCTCGAGTATTGCCTGACGCAAACGTCACGGGCCCAGCCTTTATTTCTTTTCTCTCCTCGCCTTGTTGTGGCACAGCGCAGCTCCGGTGGCGACGTCATGTGCGATGTGTTTCGATTGTCTCGTTTCGCGCCGCACACAATTTTGCGCGCTGTGCACGAGGACACCTGACTAGAGTCTGTGCTACACGGATACTGAAGCAGACACAAGCGGATCACAGAGCATGATCGCGTTCTGGAACACGGGAGAAGGTAGAAAATGACATAGTTTTGGTACCTGTGCACGTGACTGCATGACCGTGCCAAGAAGCAGACAAAGCGGAAGTACATATATCTCTTGCTGCGGGCGAAGTTGAACAAAAACAGGCAGACGTTCGGTTTGTGTGTTTTATTATTTCTCTAAACTTCAATTCGTATATTCTAGCAACATATTACACAAACATCAGATGTTGGCTTGACTAATATTCGGGGTCACGTGCCACCACGAGCAATGTCACAGAGCGAACACGTGTACGTAGGCGCACGTATGCGTCATCCTCCGCCTTGGAGCGCGGCTGCCGCGCGAAGGGAAAACGGCGTTCGGCTGGAAATTTCAGATCATCCCGTGGCACGCAGCGATGTAATATTTTCCATACAGGATCGTTGTCGCTCTGCGCTTGTCAGCTCAATATGACCAGATCTGGCGAGGGGCCCTTGAAGGGGCCCTTGTCGCAAAAAAATTCGGGGTCGGCGTCTTTCATCGGACGTCATTCCGTGAAAGATTATTTTCAACCACAACCACTCAGGCCGTCCGCGTGGCACAGATGCGTTACTGAACTTGTAAAGTACAACCTAAACACAACCTACAGACATGATAATGTCGGATTGTAATATGAATATACGAGAAAACGAAATTCAAGCATAAACCCCTTTTCTATCGTTTCTTCTATACGTAGAGCTGCGCGGCCCACTTGGTTCATTGCAACAATGCCATCCAAATGGTGCTCAAGTCTGCGCATCCGCGGCCCACGCAAGAGGCTGAGTTTCTACCAGAAAGCTCACCCTTTCGACTTCGTGCATAGCGTTCGCCGCCAGTGCTTCCGGTAAACATTACGTTTACACAAGCTGCAGTGGCGGAGAAGTGTGAGAAGCAGTCATAGATCTTTGAATGCTGTCGCCTTCCACTCTTAAAGGCGAAGCTTAAGCTTCCTCCAAATACTTTCGCTGAATGGGCCGTTTGAATCTTTTCATCGATAATAAGAGTTATATAGCGCAATGAGATTGCGTAGGTTGTATAACGGTCATTGCTGAAAGTGAGCGCGCGAATACATTGACCAGAGGACGTATAACGTAAAACTATTCCAATATGTTTTTATTCCAATCTCCTGACGTCAAATTTGCGTTACCGCCAACGCAACCATCGGGCGGTCACCTGCAGGGTTCTCTGAACAAACCAATCAAATGCTCCGCTCGTTCATGGGAGGTCACTTTTGTTTGCTTGAAAAACGAATGACGTTGCCTTCACTGAGCGGCTTGTCTTATATAATTCGCTCGCAAGAGGTTAGGAGCATGCTCAAGTGAAGAGGGATTCGATGGAGCCGAGCCACTGCACTGAATATCGATAACCGGATGAATAGGGTGGTGTCGGCGTCTGCGATTGGTCCGCTTTCTCTTGCTTAACTTGCGGTGGCTCGTCGACAATCGCTTGCGGCACGCAAAGGAAGGTTAAGAATGACGCTAAAACGGATCCTCAGCAAAGAAGAGTTAGCAGAACGAGGTCGTAAACATGCCGAAAGATCTCGAAAACGTTACGCGGCCACGCAAGAAGTTTTATTACACGCAAGTAAAGCCATCCTCTCCTGCACGGGCGAGTAAACAGTGCCGGAGCGATCGGCGGCAGCCATCTTTTATTTTTTTCGGGACGGGGTAGCCTGCGGCTGTTCAGAAGAAAATTCAGTTTTGTTCGGCATATTAATGCATCTTTAACGCGTACATGCCACTTTGACGCGGTAAGTTCTGGCGGTTTTGGAAGCCGCGTGAGAGGCAGGTGAATTGGGTGCAGCCCGAAAACTTTTGACCAATAGTCCAGGGCTAATGGCAAAAAAGGCGTCGAATCGGAAATAACCATTTTTGTTTTGTTCGGTCAAATTATTCATAATCAGTGTGTACACGTCATATCAGGCGTGGAGCTATCGCGGTTTTCGTGACGTCGCGTGACAGACAGGTGAAGTGGGGGTGGTCCAAAAACGTTTTTGACCAATCGCGGTGGGCTGATTGCAAAATCGGAATAGAAAAGTTTGGAATAGTATTACGTTATATCGTGCCATGTGTCTTGAGTAGCACGTGTTTGACTTGCGCTAAATCCAGGAACGATAAACTGAAGCCCTGTGTATATTCTAGCAAATAAACTGCTCCATAGTACCCCCAAATGTCCTGGACTAGAACTTTTTGTAACAGCACATACCAATCAGTCAAATAAACGGACATAATGTTTGCGAAGGCGGCCAGCTAATGTAAAACAGCACTTACGAACGGAAAGCTCTGTGAATTACTTGTAGTATTGCTTTTAGCATTGTCGGTGCAACTGTATTTTTTAATCAATTATTTATGAAGTAAGTAACGGCTTGGTGGCTGCCGAAAAAAATACGCACTGTCATACCAGGTTGAACTGGCGGCTTCGAATCCTTGCAGCAACATCCATATACCCATGAGAGCAGAATGGCAATGCCAAACAATTCTGCACAGAGCACTAGGCAAACATTAAAGAAAATGAACCTTATATATGAACCTACAGTCTTTCTTCGTTTAGCGGTGTCTATCACAGCCGCTATGTTACTTTGGAAAGTCACATATGTTGTGCAAGCTTCGTTGACCCGCGCTGAACATCCACACAGCATCCATAATTGGGCCCAGGCTGCATGGGCTTCATCCTTCATTCTCTTCAGAATAATGAAATGTTTTTATTATTTATTTTGTCGTCTGTTACGTACACAGGTCAAGCCGCACCTCGGGCTACTTCAAGTGCCGGCATAAGGTTTGCTCCTGATCTTAGAATCAAGACGACATCGCCGGATTCTATGTACTAAGTGCTGTCCAGCAACGCCCCTATCTCTTCCCACGAAGGATTTGTGCATCGCCGTTCATAAATAAGAAACATTCATTCATCCATTTAGTACCACAGTGTGTGACCTTACTAAAGCAAAGTGAGGAGGGGAACAAATTGGAGGACACGCTAACATCATCTGCCATTTGCGCAAGGTCGGATGGTGCAACATGCTTTTCGCGGTTGTAGCAAGAATGCCTGAGTACTTGACTGCTTATACCGCGTCCGCGTTGCTACACTACCGGTAAGATCAAATGTTTGTCTACTTTGATCTGCCCTGTGTGGAACCTTTTATGAGACAAATAGCTACACGTAAAAAACCGATGACTCGCTTGTCTGTCTGTTAATTGCACGCTTTTTTGTTGTTGCAAGTGGCTGCCAGCTACCTTTTTTCAATGGCTCAGCGCGCAAGCAAACGTGCAGCGTGTAGTAATTATGGAAGCAAGCTTTGGCATATATACGAGTGGAGCCACAACGCAAGCAAGAAGGAAAACGCAAGGAAAAGAACAAAAATCTTGAGCCATTCCAATCTGTGCAGGGGGATGGCCCACGAAGCGGATGACCGCCGGCGCAAGCATCGGGTGGTGACCCGCAGCTTTGAACAGCCCAATGATATGCTCTCCGCGTTTATCGGAGGCCACCTGATTTGTTTTCAAAATGAATAACATTGCCTACATTGAGCGGTTTTTCTTATCTAACTGGCTGAAAAGAGGCGAGGAGCACGCTCCAGTGGAGAGGGCTTCGATGGGTCCGAGCTAGCGCAGTGAAAAGAGGTAAGCGGATGACGAGGATGGTGCCGGCGCCTGCGATTGGTCCGCTTCTCTGACTTAGCTGGCGGTGCCTGGTCGGAAATAGCGGCGTCGTGCGATGGCAGGTTAAGAATACCGCTAAAACGGATCCCCAGCAAAGAAGAGGTTGCAGAGCGATATTGTATACTTGCCGAAAGGGTAGCATAAAGTTATACTGCCACGCAACAAGTTTTGTTATATAAAAATATATTGATACTCTCTGGCAGGGCCCGAGTAGCCAGTGCCTGAGCGATCGGTGGGCAGTATCTTCTGTTCTTTTCGGAACGGGACAGTCTCCGGCATTTCAGAAAAGAAATCAGCTTTGTTTGGCATTTAATGCATATTTAAGCGCATATAAGTCACTTTGACGCTGTGAGTTCTCGTGGTTTTTTAACGTCACGTGGCAGACAGGCAAAGTGGGCGCAGCCCGAAACCTTCTGAGCAATAGCAGAGGGCTAATGGCGAAGAGACGTCCAATCGTAAATATTTATTTTTCTTTTGCTCGGCCAACTCATGCATAATCAGTGTGTACACGTCATACCAGATGGCGTGCTATCGCAGTTTTCGTGATTCACGTGACAGATAGGCAAAGTGGGGGTGACGGGGTTGACCCGAAAATGTTTTCACTAATGGTGTAGCCTGTTTGCAGAATTGGAATAGTATAGTTTGCAGTAGATCAAAAGCGTGGCAGTTTGGGCGAGTTGGTATGTCATGACTTTTTAGGTTTGTAGCCCAGCTCAGAAAGAGCAGAAAGGAAGGTGGAAGGGGTAAGGAAAGGGAACGGAGAACAGAGTAAACGCTAAAACATGAGTTTAAACTAAAGTGAGCGCTGATATCAGCGCTCACTCTGTTCTCCGTTCCCTTTCTTTACCCCTTCCACCTTCCTCATTGCTCTTTCTCGGCAGCACTACAAGCCTAAAAAAGTTTGGGGTAGCTTTACGACATAGCGCCCTAGCACAGGACTAACAGGCGATGGAGAATTTCGAACAAAGGTACGAACACATTTAATGTTTTGATCCATGGTCATCGTGACGAAAGGCACGCACACACTTTCATTCTTGTATATACGCGCTCATTCGTGTTATGCGTTTGACATATTCATTCGTGTTTTCATTTCGCGATATATTGAGGGAAAGAATTTCGGACCGATATCGCCGCACCGACTGGCAGTGGGCCAGTGTCATCATCGACTTCGCAGAGGGAGAGGCAGTATGGGAACACTGGCATGATGAGCGGCAACGGCTCAAGCCGTGGAAGCCTACACCGACGATGAACGCTCGAGAAGTTGCACCAGCGGGTTCGCGCGGTTACGCCGAGCGGCGCCAACGAGCCAGCTGTGCCATGAGATGACGAGATACGCTAGAGCAGTGCCACGAACCACTACTGATGATAATAATTTTTGCTTACAGAGATTTGTTGACGGACACGAAAAATGCACGGAATCCTAGCCAAAAACA
Source organism: Dermacentor andersoni (assembly GCF_023375885.2). Lineage (NCBI taxonomy): Eukaryota > Metazoa > Arthropoda > Arachnida > Ixodida > Ixodidae > Dermacentor > Dermacentor andersoni. The sequence goes on along the minus strand of NC_092815.1, from coordinate 128,051,809 downwards.
GCTTCGTTGTAAAAAGTATGTCTCGTTCACTATAAGTGAAACGAGGTTTGTTTTACAGTGAAACCTGTTTTGTGCTCATTCCAATGGCCGTTTCGGTTGGCAATGGTGGCCGCTGCCGCCACCAATGTCCAGTGTCCGTAGCAGCTATCGCCAGGAATGAGAAAAAAATGAACAGCTCCCGCCAGGATCGAATCCGTAGCCGCTACGTGGGAGTCAGCTACTCTAACATTGAGCCACCCCAGTTTTATTTAAACATGGCATTTATTACAATGAATGAAATGATGTATGTACACGAACTATCGACAGTAATATCAGCAATAGCTGGTCATAAACAATCACCGGTCAACGAAAAGTAAACACAAAAAAAAAAATGTCACACAAAGCGACTTCTTCCGTCGCTGCAAAAACTTGTAAGGAGAAGGTAAACACCTAATGAATAGTGGATACCAATCCGGCTGACATTCTTATTCTTGCTGGCATGCTCCAGAAGCTTCTTCTAGAAACGCTTCCTAGCGCGTGAGGAGATCCGCGATGTGACATCCGCGCCTTGTAGCGTCGATACGTGCACATTTTGCATTCTAATCGCATATTATTACACCAGGTATAACGCCATCGAGCAGATGCACAGGTAGTGGTACAAAACAGTCAAAGAAAGTTTGAGGAAGAAAGAGAAGTTTAAGGAGATGTATACAAGAATGCTGGAAAAATATATATCATGTACCTGATTAAATCAAGCTGACTAGGTGACTATTTCAACGCAGCATTTCAAAGGGGATGCCAATAAAGCATCATCATCATTAGCATCGTATCGTTCTGCTTGCCTTGCAAAGTGAGATGCGCGCTGCGCAGCGTCTATACGTGCGCAAATCGAATTGAAGTTTCATATTATTACACCAGGTGGCACACCATATAGCAATTGCATATGTAGCGGTACAAGGTAGATAGATAAGCCTTGAGGAAGAAAAAATGTTATGGAGATATATAAATATTAACGTAATGAAAAACAAGTATGACATACCTGTATATTTAAAGCAGGCTAGGTGACTGTCACCGTCCCGTTTCAAAGGGAATACCATTAAATCATCATCATCATCATCATTAGCATCCTATCTTGCCATTTGACACGCGACGTGACCGGCGTGCCGCGTAGCATCGATACGTACAAACTTTCCATTGCAGTTCCGTTATATTGCACCAGGTGTCCTTACATGTAGCAGTTGTGTATAGCATTTGCGTGCTGCATGTAGCTCGACCTTGTTAACTCAAGCAGCCTAGTTGACTATTTGTCACCATCCCGTTTCGAAGGGGTACCAATAAACCATCATTATCATCATCATCAACAACAGCAACGTAGCAGTATGTGATATTAGCGTGGCATGGGTCAAGGGATGTGGCACGTGCGCCACGTAGTCTGCATACCTATGTGTACTCTTCGGTATACATTATGGCGCCTCATCGCAACGTACGAACCACTGCTGAAAAAGGGAATCGTAGAGCTACGCGCACGGCTACAACCACACAACATCGGTCTCAGCAGACCGCTGTGCAGAAAGCAGGACAAGCCACCGTACAAGCCGCAGCTCGCCGTCGAAGCCGGGCGAACAGCTCAGATAATTCTCGCGAACACGACGCGAAGAGTGTCCGCAACATAGACCCTGTAGTGCGTGGTGCCGAAAATGGAGCTCATATGGAGCCACTCTACCAGCTTACGCTGTGACTGTGCTGCGGGTGCCGCGCAGGCCCGTGACTTTTTTTTGTTGTTGTTAGCATTTCGTGTAGTGCGAGTCGCATTCCGCTTTCCAGTAGGCATTCTTGCCTATTGCCTAGCGGAAGAGCCATAATTATAGAATATTTTCGAGACATATATCTATGTCAAGCAGCTCCTCTAACTATAACCAGTCTTATTAACAAGAAAAGAAATCAAGTTCATTTAAAGCCGCATATGAGAAGGTATGAGAACTGGCGAGTACATTTATAACACTTGAATTCTGGAAAGCAGTGATTTACAGAATTTACAGAACTAGTTGAGCAGGAAGAGCGTGTTTATTGGTAGAGAACGCAGCTTTCACGCTGAAGTGGTATCATACTTCTCATTGTTTTCCTAATTTTTACCCCCGACGATGAAGCAAACACCGCGACAGGCAGGCATAGTTGTTCCGTCCGCTAGAGTGCCATGGCGGAACCTCAATTTTCTTAAGTGGGTTCGCTGCGGCTGGAAGCTGCAGCGCGTACGCATGACTACTCCTGTTCTGGTCATCGTGAAACGTGAAGATGCAACTCTTACTTCATAGAGGAAGCTGGAGCAACTGTCGTCGTTGCAAGCAAGCTCGCACTGGCGCCAGTAACCGTTGTCGCTTTTTAGCACTCGTCGTCTTCTGCTGTGCGAATTTTGTGCAGTGTTACGCTATCTAAATCGGATTCTGTCTCTATTCGTAGTTCCGGTTTTAGATTTGTAAGTGACGTGACCATCAACATATCATTTTGTTAAACGTGCCCATCTTTTTAGGTGCTGGTGCACGCCTTCTTTACCCCCTACATGTACACTTCATCTTCGCTTCCTTTATGGAAGTACTCAGCAACATAACGTCCGAGGGGAAACAATTTTTGGCTATAGCCTCTAATGGACTGCTTTTTTGTTGTATGCCTACCTAAGGTGTCAGTTCCGATATATTTTTCGTATATTATTTGTAATCTAGAAAGTAATTATGAGTGTAAGTACATCGCCTCTTATGCAGCAGAGCGACATTAAGCGCAGAAAGAGTTAACATTCTATAAGCATCTATGTCATGGGATAAGTAAAGCTTACGCCTCAATTCAACAGATTGCGTCTGTAGCCTGCAAGAGAACAAAACTGCAGATGGGGTGAGCTGATTTTTTAGAAAAATGCTACGGGGACGTAAATTATTAGGGAGGAAATGATAGAACATGTAGAATAAGTGCTGCCTTGCAGGTAAGTAACAAGGATTTTCTATACGCACACGCGGGTGACGGGACAAGTGAACAATCTTGGTGCACAAACTTACAAAACATAATCAGAAATTTCAATCAGCTACCTGAGAAAAAAAAAATCGAAATAAACTGCAGCTCTCCGCTGAACACATACATAAGATAACGGAACAAAAGTGAAAAAGCACCGAAAACATCCAAAAGAGTTTAGAGGATCACTCATGATATTATTATCCGATACCTATTGAAGTAACCTTTTTTTCAGGTATGAACACTAAACGGATGACTAATACAAGACCCTATCGTGTGAACTCTTTAAGATATTAATCTAATCTTATACCTTTCAAATGTGTGAGCCAGCGGACCAGGTTTCTCGTCGCCTGCCTCTTTTTGTACAAATTTCAGCCACTGCAGTGTTGCGATGACTTTGGTCCCGAGAAGACACTTGCACATACTTTTGGGGACTATCCTCAACATCATAACGTGTCAGCTCGCGTTAACGACAGAATGATTTAGGACCGAATCGATTTCGGAATACCGACCTAACTAGCCATCACAGCAGATGGCGCCGAAGGCATTTATTATTTATTAGGATAGCAATTTTAGGGATACTTCCGGCATGTTATTGCGATGAATACAACCGCTGGTATCGCGTGTTGCATCGCGCCAGTCACTATTGTGTACACCATGTGGGGTGAACACGGAGGTGTATACTTCGCAAGGTGCTCGTAATCGATTTCAGTGTTTCACCTCCTGGCGTAACTGCCAATTTCCTCAAGGCCAATGCACTTGCACGAATGGCTTGATCACTGGCAATAACTGTGATTGTTTGCTTGCCCTTGGTGTCTATATGCTAATCTTTCTACATACCGCTCCCCTATTCTCCCGCGTAAGGTAGCAAACGCGATTCTCTGTTCCAGTTGACCAGCGTATCTGTATAATTTCTTTCGTCTCTTTCTTTCGGTCTGATAAGCAAAAGAATGTGAAAAAAGAAATATATATATATATATATATATATATATATATATATATATATATATATATATATATATGCTGACCCCACGCACCAAGGGAATCGATGTAAGGGGAGCTTTCTATGATGTTTGCCGATAATTGACGATAATTAACGGTAATGTTGACAGCGAACGTGCAATTTATTCAGCTGTGAGAGTGGCGAGGCAGTTATTCACACGTTTCGCGACTGCATCGGTTTTACCTATACTCTGCCTCCTTTCCCCATTCCCCTCTGCATTTCTATCCACGTCCTCTCTAGACTTGCATTTTAGTAGAAAGGTACGTGCTGCAGTTCCTGCAGTGCTATTGAGGGAGGTCACAGATAAGTGCAGCTGTCAAAAGGCTAATGTGGCGACATCCTGGGCGCTCCAGAGGGCACTGAGCACATGCGATACGATGGAAAGGTCCAAACGAGCTCTCCTCTCTGCCACGCCCTAAACACGTCACCCTCTCCCCCCCCCCCCCCCCCAAGCATGGTGTGCAATGTAGAAGCACAAGCAGCAGCGCAAAAGTTGAAGGAAGAAGCAAAGCAAGCTTCATTTTGAAACAACTTGTGCCTGTGGATACCTAACCTACCGTTATGCGGTTGGTTTGACGTAATGCGATGGATATGGGTTCGGTCCACAACGGGGGCAAGTTTCTTTTCACATCGTATAAGGAGATGTTGGTGGACGAATACAACGCTGGCTGCTGCTTGGCTTTTATGTGGTACGTACCAAATACAGGTGAAACATGTAAATTAATATATACGACATAAATGCAACCAAGTTGCATTGTCTTATACAAGTCTAAACAAAGAGAGGAAATTACAAAGATGCAACTGAAGCGGTCATGCTTGCAATGGTGTCACATAATAAATAAACACTCAGGTAACAATGCTAACCACAATAATATCGCATATACACCTTGACAATAAAAATAAAGAATTCTAGTATAATTTATTTCTGCGTGTTAACGGCCCATTATGCTGCTGTCTTCCAGAAATGTTAATACCTTTAAGGGGCACTTTTGCATTGCTCTTGTTGGGCACGGCCGTAATAGCTACTTTCGTTTACTTTAAGTTTTCGTAGTTACCATTTCTATACTTCGAGTATTACTAGACATACCTTAATTTTACTTGCGCTTTTCTTAGCTTCGTTGTCTGATGACTTCATATGTAGTGACCGCGAAAAATCCGACCCTTCGGTTTCCCTTCTCCTCGTTCATTTGCTAGAGAGGGCCTGATGACCGGCAGATTTCATGCCTTTAAGTTGCATACGACAGCCTAGTAGCCAACTACCAACTCATAAAGTTAACGTACTACTTGACACCGTCGGACAAAAAGATGGTCCACATCCGCCGCGAAGGCCTGAGTGGCTGTGCCTTGCACTCTCGAGGTTATGCATACATATATAGGCACAAATGCCGTTGCAAGAGCCACCCCTGTAGCGCAACTTGTAGTGCATCGCACGCATAATGCGAGGTGGCAAGTTCGTCTCCCACCGGCGGCAAGTTGTCTTTGTCCCCTTTCACATGCCTTTATTTATCATTTCTACAATTCAATTATGAAAAAAAAAGATTGGGGCAGAATTCAACTCACGATGACTGTCGACGGCAATGCTCATTGCAATCGGGCACTGTAACGACAGACCATAATCTTTGGGTCAGGTTTATTTAACACGTGTAGTGGAAACATTGAGACTTTCATTGCTGCGGCTATATACCACATATTCTGATATTGTCCCACTTTGATATCGCACTCGCTTGCAAGGTCACCCATGAAAATGCAGGAATGACGAAGACATATGACGCGGACGAACTAATGATGGAATGGCGAAGAAGGAATGATATCGATGTAGCTGTAAAGACGTATAGCGACGACGGCACGACGACAACGAGATGGCGATTCTTAAGTTATGACAATTTGATAACGACGAAAACGTGACGACGATGACGTGAGGACAATGAGCTGACATGAGCAATGGCTGTGTCACAACGATGGCGGGACGGCAAGGGTATGACGTCAACCAGATGAAGAAGCGGGAATGACGACGATGGCGAGGCCAAGACACCCTGAAGACGACGATATGACAGCGGAAGCGTACTAACACATTTGTGATGACGACGTAATGGCGCCTATATCATGACAACAGTGGCATAATCACGAATCAATGACGATTAGCATGGGTGCGACAGAACGACGAACAAGGAAAGTCGTCGATAGATCAACGCAGGTGGCAGGACGATAACGGCATGACGGCGACGGCATGACGAAAATGGGAAGGCGTTTTAAAAATAACGAAAATAGTAAAACGACGCGCTGAAGCAGATGGCACGTCAACAATGGTATGAAGATCGACGGTGAGACGACGACGGCATGACAAGAGCGCGATGACCAATTTTGAATGATGACATTGTACATTGTAATAACCACAATGAAGATACTGGTGATTGCTATGGTGAAACGACAGTGTGACTACCATTGCATGACAACACAGACAGGACGAAGACGGCATGACGGGAGTCGGATGCCGAAGTTAAAATAATGGCGATGGAAGAAGCGCGACGACAGCCCGACAACGATATGGCAACAAATGCAAGTCGACGACTGTATGGCGATGACACAGTGATGACGATGGCATCTCTATGACGTGAGGATACTGGGATGACAAGTGAATAATGACAGTGGTGTAACGATGACTGTACCACGAGACCTGTATGATGACGATGATGTGACGATCACTGCATGAAGACAGTCGGATGAGAAAGCTTGATTGATGATGATGGCACAACCACGATGGCATTACGACCTGACAATAGAGGCATGATAGCGACTATCTGGCATTTACGGCATGCCGAGTGCAGCATAATTACGATGGGATGGCGATAGTGTGATTGCAATACAATGACGAAGAACGACTGACATCGATGGAACGATGAAGGTGTATGAAGATGACGGCATGACGACAATGCGATGATGTTAGTGAAGTGAGGAGAATGATAAAACGACACCGTCATGACGACAGCATGAAGAGAGTCGATTGACAAAGCTGGAATGACGACGATGGAATAACCGCGAAAGCATCACGACTGCGAACACACACCTAGTAGTCGCAGCCGTTGGACATCTTGGACCACAGGGTCGTAGTACGACAGCATGAAAAGTCATGTCACGAACTCGAACGACCACAATGACATCATTGTGGCGGTGTGACCACCAATGCATGACGACACTATGACAACAATGGCGTGACGATGAGGGCATGGCGAGTGTCCGGTGACAAAGATGGAATGACGGCGATCCCGCCACCATGACGGCATCCCGACTGGGACCTAGTGACCGAAGTTATTCGACAACTTGGGCCACTGGGATGGATTGGAGGTGTAACGATGACGACGGCAGGACCAGATTTGGATCACCAATCTCGCATGGCGAGCGGAGGAACCACGACGGCATCACGACCAGGAACACATACCAAGCAGCCTGAGCAGGTAGACAAATTGGGACAATGGGTCAGCGTAAAAGGCTATACAGATTAGATAGATACATTGTTAGACAGACAGACAGACAGACAGACAGACAGACAGACAGACAGACAGACAGACAGACAGACAGACAGACAGACAGAGACAGACAGACAGACAGACAGACAGACAGACAGACAGACAGACAGACAGACAGACAGACAGACAAACAGACAGACAGACAGACAGACAGACAGACAGACAGACAGACAGACAGACAGACAGACAGACAGACAGACGGACGGACGGTCGGACAGACGGACGAACAGACGGACGAACAGACGGACGGACGGTCGGACAGACGGACGAACAGACGGACGAACAGACGGATGGACGGTCGAACAGACGGACGAACAGATGGACGAACAGACGGACGAACAGACGGACAGACGGACGGACGGACGGACGAACAGACGGACGAACAGACGGACAGACGGACGAATAGACGGACGAGCAGACGGACAGACGGACGGATGGACGGACGGACGGATAGATAGATGGACAGGTTGAAAGCGGGATACACAAACTACGCTGAACCACGAGTTCGAGTTCAAAGTGATTATATGACATTTCAGGAGCATAAATTTGCGGCCACCACCGGTGTTATAACTAATATCTTGGATATGTCTTACTGAGGCGGCATGATTCCTGGTGCAATTTTTGGGGTGTGTCTTGTTTCCACCATCCAAAATTAGCACTGTTGCTTCCTTCCGAATTGATAGCGAAGATTTTACCAATGTTCTATAGCGTATACTCTATTTCTTCTGCGAGCTAATAGCTTCTCAACAGCCACGTAAAGTTGCAGTCTGCCGCGTGGTGTTACCTTTGCAAATGTTAAACACTGTGTAGAATACAAGAGAAATTTCTATTGGAGTCACTACATAAACTGTTACAACCGCCACACGTGCAGCTGAGAATTTGTACAAGCCAACTCAATGATATGGAGGCTTGTGCTAGTTCGCCGATCCGAGACAGCAAATTCTTAGCTATGCTTAGAACAACAGTTGGCGTAATTAGTGGGATAAAAACCATTTTGATAAAATGTGCGTAAGGCATGTAAATAACGGGGATAATAAGGCTTGCACAACATTAATGTAGAGAGTATCGTCGGCGTTTGCCCTTATCACCGTCACTGAATGGTTTCCCTGTTTTCTAATAATTTATTCTGTGCACAGAGGTATGCAAGTGATTGCATTTCGCTTTCCCTCTTTGCACATATTCTCATCTGGCGAAAAATACGTCTCCAGCCCTCACCCCAGTATGAGCCCTCTGCCTTTTTTAAGCGACAGCAAATTAAATGTGATGTATGTTGGAGGCTTGAGGTGACACCGACTAGTCCTCGTCGAGTGGCAAAGAAAATGCGATCATGATTTATGGATGTTACTGGCGCAAGGGCTAGATATGGCCAAATATAATGGGATCACACAGTGTACCCAAAATAGTTAATATTGTCACATAGTACAAACACATACAAAGCTGCATAATATTGCAGGCACACACCCAGAAGATTATATATGAAAACGAAAGAAACATGTATGAGCATGTACAGTTCTATAAAAAAAGTACTTGATATTGTCAGCGAACACATCGAGAAGGTGTCAGTTTTTCAAAGAGAGGCTTGCTAAGGAATTTTTTTACACTGCCTTGAAGAACGAGTATCTCCCTGAAATAACAATTTGGTGCGGAAGTGTAATGATATATGCGTATACTGCTACTACAAAGTACATTGACTGCTCATATTGTCATAGTGCTGCACAAGAAAGAAAAAAAATTACATGAAAGAAAGAAAAGAATTACTTGATTTATATACCTCTATTCGAACCCAACCTATTAGCTGACTACTCTTACTAGTCATATTTATTTGTGGCGTTATGTACAAGCAACAATTAGGTCAAATGGCTCCGCCATTTCCCTCTTAGGATCACGTAAGAAATGCGCTGCAGAATATTTAATTCATTTCTAACACTCCACTGTGTAGAAAACAAATAGATTTCATGCTGCGACTGATTTGTACAACAGGACAAGTATATATTTCCATCAAATGTAGCTCTCTAGTCAGCGAGGAACAACGCAATTCTTTCAAAGGAAGGACGCTTCGACCAAAGGCCACCAAAACTTAGGGCGATGACCTTTCCACGATGCCCGCTTAGACAATTTCTGAACAAAACGAATAGTTTGTGTTCAACACCTTCTAAAGGTATGTGAAGAGAAAGAAAACCGCACTCCTGTGGCATCAAAGGATTTTTGCTACCAATATTACCTTAGTTTTGACGTTTTTCGCAAAGCATTTTTTCGGTCTTGTCAGGAGGTTTCATCGCTTGAATTTTCGTTGGCTGCTAAAAAGTGCGCGTTAAACATCTTCCAACTCCTTTGATCTAGCATTTTAGGCAGAAATCCAAGTATGCGTATCCCACCAAGGACCTTAAGTGATTCTGCTAATTAGTTCAGGTTAGTGCAGGTATTTTCCTTTAAGATAGCTAACATACGGAAGCGCACTGGGCTCAGTACAGGCTAGCTTGCCGGGTCCACTTCCCCTATGCTGCGGAGGGATGAGGATATGAGGGTTACGTTAGCAGGACCCTAATAATGACTTGTGTGAATTTGTTTCTTGCTGAAAAGTGTTTTACACTGTTGCAACTCAATCACTTTTTTCATATTCCTCAGTCACTCTTCGAAATAAATTTTAGTCTGAGCTTGCCTCAGAGTAAAACGACTGCCCGTGTCGTTTTTGTGTTTCCTTCCGCTGTCGCCGTCTTTATCTGCGGTCAATATGATATGCAGGCAACTCTGAACTAGGCCACACTGAAGTTCTTCTGAAATATATATCTCGTGCAGATGGTCCTTCTTTCTGTGTTGCATCGTACCGCCCGTGCCGTTGTTGTGTTCTCTTCCGCTGTCCCCGTCATTATTTGTGGTCAATATGATATGCAGCAAACACCAGCCAAGCAAAATTGAAGTTCTTCGGGAGTCACTTCAAAACTTGTCCAGCTCATATCCCCCTGCACGACTTCATTTGTAATCTTCCCGATGAGGGCCCAATGCGAGGCGTCCGACTCCCCTGCGGTGAGCGGAGAGCTCGGCGGTGGTACAGTGTGAGAGAGGCAGCGACACGAAGACACAAAACGCTGTCGCCGACAGTCGGCAGACTGGAATCAGTGTCGGGTCGGCCTAGTGTAAGTGAGCCTTTAGAGCCGCAGCCGACAGATCGGCAGAAAGTCCCCTAGAAGTGGGTGAAGTTCCCCAAGAATGCTAATCGCTTTAAAAAAACGTATGTCAATTTTACGTTGCCCGCTGTTCTGAGCTTTTACTTGCCTGTGACGTCACGACTCCGCTCTACGCGCGTGGAATGCGAGGAGGTTACGTGGCTTGGTGCTCTCGCAGGTGGTTGCTAGGCAACGCGATTCGGCGCACAGCTGGGCTGAGTTTTCTGGTGACGCTCCATAGCGGAACTATAGCATAAACAGTTCCGCTGTTAAAACAAATGATTACAATCGCCAATCGTACATGCCAGCGCCTCTCAAGAAACACTGTGATCTCGGTGATGCCCCGCTACTCTTCAACCTCGTGATGATCGGGGTGGCCAACCGGCCAGAAAGAGTAGCGGGAGTCCGGCATACCATCTACGCCCACGACGTTACCCTATGGGTACCGGGAGGAAGCGACGGACACATCGAGACAACGCTGCAAGAAGCGGTCAATGCCATCGAGGAGCAGCTGGGCGGGTCTGGACTCGTTTGCTCTCCGGCCAAGTCAGAACTGCTGGTGATTCCACCGAAAGGAGCGGGCAGGAAAAGAAAGAATATGGAAGTCAAGTACGAGCGTCCCAAGATCACGGTCAAGACGGCGGGAGGAGAAGTAATACCGGAGGTCGAGAAGATTCGAGTGCTCAGGCTGCTCATCCAGCGAAACCGAGTCAACGGTGAAACGGTCAACAAGCTTGCGGGCAAAGCGGCCGCGGCAATGAGACTCATCAAGAAGGTGTGCAACAGAAGAGCGGGGATGAAGGAGGAGAGGCTGACTAGGCTCGTTCAATCCTTCGCAGTTAGCCACATAACGTACGTGGCCGCCTTCCACAACTGGAGGCCGAGCGAACGTAGCAAGATAGACGCCACCATACGCAAGGCGTATAAGGCGGCACTGGGTCTCCTAGGGAGCACGAGCACCGAAAAATTCATGGCGCTGGGAGTCCAGGGCTCTCGTGGACCTCCACGCCAGAGAAGAAGGCGCCGTCTACGTGGACGCGGCGGAGTATCGAGGGAGCAGCGACGCATACGCGGCGGTGGTTGTCGGGGCATCGACGGGTGCAACGAAGACCGCGGCGAGCGTCCAGACTCGACAAGCGCACCGGGTGCAGGAGGTGGCCATCGCCTTGGCTGTCTCCGACCCCGGATGCACTACAGTGTTGTGTGACACTAGAACGGCAGTGAAGAACTACGCCAAGGGTAGGGTATGTAGTGAGGCGGCGCGAATACTGCGCAACACCGAAGACATCGGACGCAAAAGTGCTGTGGTGATCAAGTGGTTTCCGGCCCACATGGGCAGTGACGTATCGGAACGCGGGAACGTGAACCACAACGAGACGGCCAACTCGGCCGCGCATTAACATGAGGTTAAGGGAACACGTGCCTAGTCTGAAAGGGCGCCCTAGCACGCATTTGGCAATGCATTGCCAAGAACATGATTGCTCATCTCGTTTTATTAGCACCGACATTTTGTATAGGCATAGGAATCAAACCACGAGGGAAATTGTGGAAGCACACCGGATTGAAAAACAAAAATAAAAATGCATCAGCCATTCTTCTGTTTCATTGTTGGATAAAGAAAATTCGCGTCTGCCATCAGATCTTTAGCGCATTTTATTGTAAGTGGTTGTTTCATGCGCCTTACTGTTTTTATGTTGACCGGGTGGCTTTGGTCCACGTCTTTTTATCACAGGTGTTGTTATATGTGCTATAGACGTGTTCTGCTGACAATATCGCGCAGATCTGTGGGTATTATATACGTTATAGGCGTGCTCTGTTAACTGGATCGCGCAGATCTGTGGGTATTTAAGCAGGTGGTTCTTCTAAAATAAAACCGGTTGTTTGAAAGCGCTCGTCCTTGTGTTACTCCTATCCTTCGTCCCTGTTTGTTTGGCAACAAAAAGTTTTAAGATGAATAATTACAGCTTGCAATCGACATTGAAGCAACCTATCTACAGCTAGAAAATGAATCAGCTTTTCCAGCTTTGAGCATTCAATTGCAGGCAATTCAAGCAGGTATACAATTCTTCAAATAGAATCTCTTTAGGAATACCAGATAAGGATGAACATTGAGCCTTTCCTTTGTACTTTCTTTGACCAAGTAGTCAAGTTTGAAATGACACCAATTAGCATCTATTATTATTATTATTATTATTATTATTATTATTATTATTATTATTATTACTTCCACAGAACAGACTAACCGTGAGCAGCGCGCGAGGATGAGAAGGAAGGTGAAAAACCCTACTGCAAGTGCACTTGCCGTGGGCCTACGTTCCTGCATTATGCACAGCACGTATTCATATGGCCTTCTTTGTAGAGGTTCAAAGTATCCTAAAAGCTCGAGGTTCCGGGCAACAAAGTGGACGACAGGCGCGTCTTTCCGAAAGGTCTGATGCCACGTACAAGTTTCTACACAGGTGACGGTAGCTGCTAAAAAAATGATGTGTTGGCTTTCGCGCCTTCAACAATATTCAGAGAGGACTCCTATATACATTCACCGCACGCGCACCGTGATGGACGAACCAGGATAGCGCTAAGGTTGAATGTCACAACACAATTTCCATTCTACGTTCAGTTCTCATACACAAGTCATTTGCGGCTTCATTCAGGGGCAGACGTGCGCTTTCGGGTTGGTGCTCTTGCTGCGTTTGGTGCAAGAATACGGCTAGGAGCAGGAACCGTCTATGTGCGATCACACGCATCATTTCTGCAGAAGCTGATGCTGAGCACGGGCAGCGCGAGGCGCTCGTTCAGCTGACACGACTTCGCTGCAGCCGAATTCCGAATACTGCATATGTGATGAGGGTAGCTATAGGAACTTTTCTCCGGACAGGCCGCCATTGCAATATGAACCTGGCAACGTTTAACGCTAGAACGGTATCTAGTGAGGCGAGTCTAGCAGTGCTATTGGAGGAATTAGAGGGCAGTAAATAAGATATAATAGGGCTCAGTGAAGTTAGGAGGCCAAAAGAAGCATATACAGTGCTAAAAAGCGGGCACGTCCTGTGCTACCGGGGCTTAGCAGAGAGACGAGAACTAGGAGTCGGATTCCTGATTAATAAGAACATAGCTGGTAACATACAGCAATTCTATAGCATTAACGAGAGGGTGGCATGTCTTGTTGTGAAACTTAATAAGAGGTACAAAATGAAGGTTGTACAGGTCTACGCTCCTACATCTAGTCATGATGACCAGGAAGTCGAAAGCTTCTATGAAGACGTGGAATCGGCGACGGGTAAAGTCAAAACAAAATACAGTATACTGATGGGCGATTTCAATGCCAGGGTAGGCAAGAAGCAGGCCGGAGACAAGTCAGTGGGGGAATATGGCATAGGCTCTAGGAATAGCAGAGGAGAGTTATTAGTAGAGTTTGCAGAACAGAATAATATGCGGATAATGAATACCTTTTTCCGCAAGCGGGTTAGCCGAAAGTGGACGTGGAGGAGCCCGAATGGTGAGACTAGAAATGAAATGGACTTCATACTCTGCGCGAACCCTGGCATCATACAAGATGTAGACGTGCTCGGCAAGGTGCGCTGCAGTGACCATAGGATGGTAAGAACTCGAGTTAGCCTTGACTTGAGGAGGGAACGGAAGAAACTGGTACATAAGAAGCCAATCAATGAGTTAGCGGTAAGAGGGAAACTAGAGGAATTCCGGATCAAGCTACAGAACAGGTATTCGGCTTTAACCCAGGAAGAGGACCATAGTGTTGAAGCAATGAACGACAATCTTATGGGCATCATTAAGGAGTGCGCAATAAAAGTCGGTGGTAACGCCGTTAAACAGGAAACCAGTAAGCTATCGCAGGAGACGAAAGACTTGATCAAGAAACGCCAATGTATGAAAGCCTCTAACCCTACAGCTAGAATAGAACTGGCAGAACTTTCTAAGTTAATCAACAAGCGTAAGACAGCGGACATAAGCAACTATAATATGGATAGAATTGAACAGGCTCTCGGGAAAGGAGGAAGCCTAAAAGCAGTAAAGAAGAAACTAGGAATAGGCAAGAATCAGATGTGTGCGTTAAGAGACAAAGCCGGCAATATCGTTACTAATATGGATGAGATAGTTCAAGTGGCGGATGAGTTTTATAGAGATTTATACAGTACCAGTAACACCCACGACGATAAGGTTAGAGAGAATAGTCTAGAGGAACTTGAAATCCCACAAGTAACACCGGAAGAGGTAAAGAACGCCTTGGGAGCTATGCAAAGGGGGAAGGCAGCTGGGGAGGATCAGGTAAAAGCAGATTTGTTGAAGGATGGTGGAAACACTGTCCTAGAAAGGTTGGCCGCCCTATATACACAATGCCTCATGACCTCGAACGTACCGGAATCTTGGAAGAACGCTGACATAATCCTAATCCATAAGAAAGGGGACGCCAAAGACTTGTAAAATTATAGACCGATCAGCTTACTGTCCGTTGCCTACAAAGTATTTACTAAGGTAATCGCAAATAGAATCAGGAATACCTTAGACTTCTGTCAACCAAAGGACCAGGCAGGATTCCGTAAAGGCTACTCAACAATAGACCATATTCACACTATCAATCAGGTGATAGAGAAATGTGCGGAATATAACCAACCCTTATATATAGCCTTCATTGATTACGAAAAAGCATTTGATTCAGTCGAAACCTCAGCAGTCATGAAGGCACTACGGAATCAGGGTGTAGATGAGCCATATGTAAAGATACTGGAAGCTATCTATAGCGGTTCCACAGCCACCGTAATCCTCCACAAAGAAAGCAACAAAATCCCAATAAAGAAAGGCGTTAGACAGGGAGATACGATATCTCCAATGCTATTCACAGCATGTTTACAGGAGGTATTCAGAGACCTGGAGTGGGAAGAATTGGGGATAAAAGTTCATGGAGAATACCTTAGCAACTTGCGATTCGCTGATGATATTGCCTTGCTTAGTAACTCAGGAGACCAATTGCAATGCATGCTCACTGACCTGGAGAGGCAAAGTAGAAGGGTGGGTCTGAAAATTAATCTACAGAAAACTAAAGTAATGTTTAACAGTCTCGGGAGAGAACAGCAGTTTACGATAGGTAGCGAGGCACTGGTAGTGGTAAGGGAATACATCTACTTAGGGCAGGTAGTGACCACGGATCCGGATCATGAGACTGAAATAACCAGAAGAATAAGAATGGGCTGGGGTGCGTTTGGCAGGCATTGTCAGATCATGAACAGCAGGTTGCCACTATCCCTCAAGAGGAAAGTGTATAACAGCTGTGTGTTACCAGTACTCACGTATGGGGCAGAATCCTGGAGGCTTACGAAAAGGTTCTGCTGAAATTGAGGACGACGCAACGAGCTATGGAAAGAAGAATGATAGGTGTAACGTTAAGGGATAAGAAAAGAGCAGATCGGGTGAGGGAACAAACGCGGGTAAATGACATCTTAGATGAAATCAAGAAAAAGAAATGGGCATGGGCCGGACATGTACTGAGGAGGGAAGATAACCGATCGTCATTAAGGGTTACGAACTGGATTCCAAGGGAAGGGAAGCGTAGTAGGGGGCGGCAGAAAGGTAGGTGGGCGGATGACATTAAGACGTTTGCAGGGACAACATGGCCACAATTAGTACATGACCGGGGTAGTTGGAGAAGTATGGGAGAGGCCTTTGCCCTGAAGTGGGCGTAACTAGGATGATGATGATGATGATGATGATGATGATGATGGGAACTTGTAGATAGGTCATCTTGCAGGTTGTTGTAGTGCAGACAGAACGATAGGGACATAGAACTCACGAGAAAACACAGAGCGCTGAACTACCAGCGACGAACGGCTGTTTACCTGTGCCGTGTAACATCGCAGTGAACTTCATAAACTGCCGTTGCGCACTCAAAAACGAATGTAGACTTCAAAGCGTTTCTAAATTACAAAAACAGCCTAACAGTTACTCGCCTCTTCGTCTTCCGACACCTTTCTTATAAACGGCGAAAGTGTCCAGGATGAGAAAACTGTGTGTTCTGCTTTTAATAACCATTTTAAGAATGCATTCACAAGTGATGATGGCTGTTTACCATGCTTTTCTGCTGAACTGCCTTCCCTTCCCGACATTGTTATTTCGGAACAGGGTATTCTAAATTTATTGTTAAAGCTTGACATTAAAAAATCTCCAGGACCAGACGATATTCCGAACTGTTTTCTAAAGCGTTACGCTGAATGGTGTGCAAAATATCTGTACATTCTATTTGCGAACTCAATTAACGAAGGATCACTACCGGAAGACTGGAAAATTGCTAGAATGAAACCTTTACATAAATCGGGGGATAAATCGCGCATCAATAATTACAGACCGATTTCATTAACATCAACATCTTGTAAGCTCTTAGAACATATAATTCATAAACATATAACTGGTTTTCTAGACGAACATAACGTTTTCACAAACATGCAGCATGGTTTCAGAAGTGGCCTTTCGACGACTACTCAACTAGTTGAAATCATACATGACTTTGCTAACACTGTAAACAAAGGAAAACAAACAGACGCGATATTCATGGATTTCAGCAAGGCATTTGATAGGGTGTCTCATGTTAAATTGCTTCATAAGCTAGGAGCTGTGCTAAAAAATGATAAAATATTAGCATGGATTAAAGCCTACCTTACAAACCGCCATCAGTTTGTTACTGTAAATAAAACAACCTCTGATATAGCTGCTGTAAATTCTGGTGTCCCACAGGGATCCGTTCTTGGCCCCCTTTTCTTTTTGTTATATATAAACGATATTGTCACTAACCTCTCTGTTAAAATCAGGCTTTACGCTGACGAGTGCGTTCTGTACGATGAAATAACAACGGAAGAAGACCAACTTAGGTTAAACAGGGACTTTAATAAGGTAGTTGAGTGGCGTAGACAATGGCAAATGAGCATTAATTTCGAAAAGACAGTATATATGCGGATAACATTAAAAAAGAAGCCACTGGTATATCGCTATGGCACAGAAAACGCTTTTTTGGCAGAGGTAGCGCAATATAAGTACCTTGGCTTGTACATAACAAAGGATCTTTCCTGGTCAAAGCACCTTGATACAGTAATAGCAAATTGTCGCCGCAAGTTGTTTTTTCTAAGACGCGCATTAAAATCTTCCACACCAACAGTACGTCTGTTGGCATACAAAACACTAGTCCGCCCCGTTTTAGAATATGCTGTAGTTATATGGGACCCGTTCACTAAAAGCGATATTGGAAAACTAGAAAGCTTACAGAAAAAAGCAGTTCGATTCATTTACAATACATATGGGCGTAGTTCTATTACTAACCTTTTATCTCGGAGCGGCTTGCCTTCTATAAGTGACAGAAACCGTGCATGTCGTTTAAAATTCTTTTTGCAAATAATAAATGGTCACTACAACATCGACACGTCTCGCATTATCACCTATGCAACAGGTTACGCTACCAGACAGCGACACTCACTAGCTGTAACTCCATTTACAACACGTGTCAACCGCTTCAAGTATTCCTTTTTTCCGAGAACTATAGTAGATTGGAATAAGCTGGCCGATAAAACTGTAACACAGGACTCATTATCACTTTTCGAAACATATCTTTAACTTCTTTCTTTTTTTTTGCACTTGCTGAGATTGTCAGTGATAGCACTGTTTTACTGTGTGATTGGGAAGTATCGCTGGTGTAACCTTAAAGCGCTTGTTTTTGCGCCTGTGTTTTTTGCGCCTGTGTTTTTTTTTGTGCCAGTTTTTTGCGCTTGTGTGAAGCGCTTGTTTGAAGAATTTTTGAGTACAATTCCCCATTTTTGTATCTATATTGTTTCGTGAACTTACTCGTGTACCACGCTGCTAAGATCTTGTTTAAGATCGCAGTATTTATAAATAAATAAATAAAAAAAGTAATAAAGACAGGTCAGTAATGTTAAAGCGTGAAAGTTTTCTTCGATATATTAAAAGAATTACGCGGCTTGTGCCACAAAACCTGTCAGCAAAAAGCCCTGGGCGTCACACCAGTCGCATTGTTGAAATCGCAATCATGCGAAATAGGCGCTCTAAAAATCGCATTGCAACGCGTGCGACTGCACCGATTTTCGTCGCTCCATTCGCAGCATGTCAAAGAGCCTTAAGGCGCCATCTTTCCACGCGCCCAAAGGAAGGGGGGGAGGGGAGACGCGGAGATGTGCGCGCACTAGTTGGGTTAGGGGGCAAGATGGTGCGCATCTCCTCTTGTGCTTCAGCTGTAGCGGTCGCGCACATCCTGTCTTAGAGGCAATCGGCGGTGGCTTCAAAGGCTGTATAGCAAATCTGAGGTAACTGGAGGCTTTGTGTGCGCTGCGTTCGGCAACAACGTTAGGCAACACGAAGGGAAATTCACTCGCCGCTGCTTTCACGCTTAGCCATGTCATTGTTCAGACAGCGAGCTTCCATAGTCATCGAGCGAGATGCGTTTATGCTTGCTTGTATGCGCGTCATTACGTGCTCGTTAATTTAGACAGTAGGTGAAGCTTTACAGCGGTTTATGCAGCTGATAAAACGAGAAAACTTAGTTCGTATAGCTGTCTAACAATTCGCTATCGCAAACGATGTTTCGCCCTTTGGTCGAAACTGTTGCTTTCTTGTGTCCTTGCGTCTCAGCGGCGCTTGGAAAGTGAACAAACCGAAGCAAATTGCCCGCTCTTGCAAACTAGAATACGTATCTGCTAAATATATTAAGCCCACGAGATTATGCAAAACTTGTAAGGAAGCAAATTGAGCCTGCATAAGACGTTCCCCACAAAAATATTTCGCATTTTATTAGAAGAATACACGATTGCAGACTCGATGACGTTATATAGTAGGAGCCGGAAGCGTCTTTAAATTATGCGGCGTTGCCGTAAGGAACGCTTGTGCAGTGAAATTAGCCTAGAAGACCCCGGAAATGTGGACCATTTACTGGAGTAAATTACGGTGAAGAAAAATTCATGCAAGAAAAGGAGAAATTAGCATCTTGCAGCTCATACCTCCCTACTTAGCCGTACGAAGCTGTTCTATACACGTCGCTAATTTCCTTGGAAACCACGCAACCTATAGCAACTCCAAGTACTTTCCTTCGCTTAGGCATTCCTCAGAGAAATGCTACGGTCACTTGCATTCTAAAGAGAAAAAAACACACTACGATAGACTCCTGGGCAAGAACAGCGCAGAACGTAGTAGAATACGATGGGCTGAAGCGAAGAGTATAGCCAATAAGATATTTAAAGCTGTCAAATCGGATGTCAGCGCTTAGACTACAAAGGCATACATGAAAGCCATAGGCTCATGTCCCTTGTGATGAACGCCTAAGAGACCGTTGTTTTACTGTATAGTCATTAAACTGTGGTCCTTTCTGACAAAAATAAAACATTGAAGCGATCGGCAGCCCCATTCCTTTAAGCCACGTTGTTTATTTATCATAAGATGCAGGATATGAAAATGCTGAACAATATGCATCCTTCTTCAACACTGATTCCACTCTACACAGCGCCTTTTGTAACCTTGGTTTTGGTCGTCAAGGGGATGTTTTATTTCTGAGGCAATTCCAATTTGTTTTAGTTTTTTTTTATTAAAGTACACGTAAAACGTATAAGTGGTTTTATGAGACAGCCACTGGGCCGATTTGGAGATCTGGTTGCGTTGGAGAGAGAAAGTTAAATTTTAGTGAATATGGGGAAGTGGGATTTAGATTTTGGTCCCAGATATTATGATCCTCAAAATTTGGAATTTTAGAAAAATAAACGGAGCCAGGAGGTTTG
The DNA here is from genome assembly GCF_023375885.2 of Dermacentor andersoni. NCBI lineage: Eukaryota > Metazoa > Arthropoda > Arachnida > Ixodida > Ixodidae > Dermacentor > Dermacentor andersoni. The sequence continues at coordinate 128,031,366 of NC_092815.1, read as the reverse complement.
CAAATCCCGAAATCTCCAATAAAACTGACAATGAAATTCTATAAATTGAGTTTTGTGAGCAGAGAAAGCGAACAAAATTGATATGTTAACTTTCAGGGTACGCAAAGTTTCCACAATGTTAACAAGAGTTTCGCGAAAGACGTGATCACCTATAAGCGGTGTACTTCAGCACTGTTTACAACACCTCAGTTTTTCCGCGTTAAATGTAATATTATATGCAGCTTATAGAATTGCATTTTTATTTTGTTAATGTTGCAGCCTTCTAAACTTGATACATGAGTTGTTTGTTTGTTTGTTTTTGTTTAACTTCGCAATTGACGTGATGGTGGCCGCCTTTGATAACAACGACTATAGCACGACGATGGTATGGCGTGGACGGTATGATGAAAGCCGAATGGCGGGGCTAGGATGACGAAGATTGAGCTACTACGATGATACCTAGTGGCCCAAGCTAGTAGACACCTTAAGACACCCGGTCGGTGTAGGAGGACGGGCGGATGGACAGACAGACAGACAGACAGACTGACAGACAGACAGACAGACAGACAGACGGACGGACGGACGGACGGACGGACGGAAGGACAGAGAGACAGACAGACAGACGGACGGATGGACGGACGGACGGACGGACGGACAGACAGACAGACAGACAGACAGACAGACAGACAGACAGACGGACTGACGGACGGACGGACGGACGGACAGACAGACAGACAGACAGACAGACAGACAGACAGACAGACAGACAGACAGACAGACAGACAGACAGACAGACAGACGGACGGACGGACGGACGGACGGACGGACGGACGGACGGACGGACGGACGGACGGACGGACGGACGGACAGACAGACAGACAGACAGACAGACAGACAGACAGACAGACAGACAGACAGACAGACAGACAGACAGACAGACAGACAGACAGACAGACAGACAGACGGACGGACGGACGGACGGACGGACGGACGGACGGACGGACGGACGGACGGACGGACGGACGGACGGACGGACGGACGGACAGACAGACAGACAGACAGACAGACAGACAGACAGACAGACAGACAGACAGACAGACAGACAGACAGACAGACAGACAGACAGACAGACAGACAGACAGACAGACAGACAGACAGACAGACAGACAGACAGACAGACAGACAGACAGACAGACAGACAGACAGACAGACAGACAGACAGACAGACAGACAGACGGACGGACGGACGGACGGACGGACGGACACGCTCAAACTGCCTGAAGTAGGCAAAGAATGCCAATCACATACTAAGTGTACAGCACCTGACGTGCATATGGTTCGCATTTTTACGGTTGTCTTGTCGTCAGTTAAAAAATGCTGTAAAACTGAATACCTCAAACACCAAACTTCTGGCTGAGTTGCCAAAACAATATAAGGCTCGTGTTGTTATTCTGTCAATTATGCTTATTATGACGAGTAATGAAAGCCTATAAATGTGGCATACTTTTCCGTGACTTCTGAAGGGAAAGTTATTCTGTTTCTAGCAAATGTGCAAATATCCACCTGGTTGAGACATGATCTTGATAAAAATAAAAGAAACCCACTCATTTGATTCACATTAAAAGGCCTATTAGGTGCATCTTAGATAACCTATTTTCCAAATTTTCTGCTTGTAATATTAACTCATCAAGCTGACGTTCTAACCGTTTCTTGTCATGTATGGAAATTTTGTCGACGGTTTAAACACCATTGTCTCAATTCTGCTCAAAGTCTGGCAATAGAATCGAACTGTCTCTAAAAGCGGCAAATGTTATTAGAAGCTGTTCCACAACGCGGAAGTTATTACATTTTATATATTATAGTGCGATTATAAAAATTTTACTTTTATATGAGCTAATTTTGTTGGCCGACAGCTGATGTATACATTCATGAAATTTTTACGTTTTTTTATCTTACTTATACTGATAATTTTTTGTGTGCTAAACTTGCCGGGCTTATGTTACCACCCAGTTCGCGATGTATTATCACGTGGTCTCGAGCTGCTTTTGGCGCATTTCTTTTAGTTTACTGAAATGATTTAGTAGCAAGCTTCTACATCCAAGTTGTTTATTTTAAAGTGAATGTGCGCTGTAACTCAGGCATGCTGAGATGATGCGGTGCCGAAAAACACTCGAAGGAGTTACTTTAACAAATGACTATTACAAAGCGAGGACCTAAGTGCATGTTTTATGTAGGTGGCTAAAGAATTTCGAAGATACAATCGCTTTTATGACGCTTCAGCCGCAGCTTGATTTTTCTTCTTTTTCTACCAATGGCAACTGGTGAACGTCCACGTTGAGTGCGCCGCAGGGAAATCATGCCTGCAAATGTGCCCACAGGAGCTCTGCTTTTCAGCAGGGGGCACTGTAAAAACGTTCTACATATTTTCCACACAGATAGACGCATGCAAAATAATAATAATAAAGCAGCAGTTCTGCGCCTATTTTTCATGGGCACTGTAAAGCACTTTTGTTGACTCCGAAAGAAAGAAATCGATTTGCTTTGCGAAGAAAGTTTCGCAAACTTTTAGCACTTTGTGACTCGCGTATGCATCAAACCCCTTGCGTCGTCATAAAGATCGCGGTGTACTTCAAAGCCAGAAGCAGAACAATAAACGTGAAGCTTTCTTCTACATTTTACTATCGGGCATTTGGGATAGTGAGTACGAAAGCTATAGGAATATTAAGGGAACTACGCTGTCTCAAGATGAAGTGAGAATGCGCAGTACATGTTCCACTTCACACACGGGATAGGCAGGTAGGTCTACGTGTCTTGAAGCGCTCAAATCTGTCGCACTTAAATAAACACTACCCACCATGGTAGCATTCTGTCTTTTGCATCGGGCTGCTAAGCCCTAGGACGTGGGATCGAATCCCGGCCGCGGCGGGTGCATTTCGACGGGAGCGTAATGCAAGAACGCCTGTGTACCGTACTCTGGATGTAAGTTAGACAATTCCCGCTGGTCAAAATTTATCCCAGCCCCCCATTACAGTTTGTCTCATGAGTATATCGTGGTTTTGGAATATAAAACCCCGGAATTTATTATGAACTTTAGACATTTATTGGGCAGAGTGCAGATTAGACTTTTTATTAAGGTCAGTCCGCCTGCAACACGAATTGTGAGCAAGCCCGAATAAATTGCCAGCTCGCGAAAGCGCACGTATTCGTACTCGCCATGGAAGATGGCCGGTGTAATGCAAAGATTAATTTCGCTCAATTGTATTCCGTTCTTATTATCAACTCTTCACTGCCGGTGGATTACGTGATGACGAAGTACGAAGAAAGATTGCATGGAATACAATCGTCACATGATCCCTGACCAAGACGTGCTGTTGGAGTGCCTATGTCTAGCGTTTTGGCAGGCTCTACCTGAGACCTAGGCCGGCAAAAACAAAAAAAGAAAAGAATGACAGTTTTGGCGAAAGTTGATCGGCCTCTCTTCCGATTCATGATATCAAACCGGAACCGTGTTATTAATAGCGTTGCATGCGGCACCAGAGCATGCATGTGTGTTGCTGATATTGTTTAAAGGGACAGTAAAGTCAAAAATTATTTCTTCTGCATCAGTAAATTACCGTTCTACAACACCAAAAACACCCCTCTTACAACGATAAGACGTTTGGAAAGCCAAAAAAAGCGCAAGAACGAAATGCGGGTGGCGACGCCTACTTAAGTTCCCGCACCTGGGGGCTGTGACGTCTTGAATTTTGATGGCATCTTCTAGGGCCTACTAATTATATATAGCGGTACAGATTGACTACATTGTGTTCTAAAGGAACCAAATATTACACATGCCATGTTTCGGGAACCTTTATTCAGCCAACGCGGCCCAAATGCCAGAACCTACTTTGGAATCCCTGACGTCGCGCTGACGTACCGGCGCTGGAGTTTCGGCGCGAAATTCAAATACTAATACTTGTACCTTCGTTTTCTCATCTAATAATCAAACTATATTTTTTAAATGACTGCCTACAGGGTTCTCAAGCAATGCTTCATTAGTCTAAACTGATTTATTGTATCGCTTTAGTGTCCCTTTAAGGGCACAACTTCTCGCCTTACAATATCCAACAGCGACCACAATAAACCAGGAGTTCCTACACGAACACGACCTTCTTGAGAAAGAGCTTATGCTAATTTGAATGGGCTAAGTAAGCAACTTCCGGCTATAAAAATGAGATTCACATGACATGTGCTTACGTTTATGGGACAGTCTAGAAGGAAATGAAAAGCAGAAGTTAAATGATTAGCGTAGCTGAAGATTCATGAATAAAGGGAAAATCAGACATCCACCCGTTCGTAGCAATTGCTACAAAGGAAACCCGTACGGGTTCCTCGAAAGAAAAGCCTCATAGTTGGAGAAAAATTCGTCCCGGACCAGGACGAATTTTTCTTCACCTATGAGGCTTTTCTTTCGAGGAACCCGTATGGTGACTAATGACACGCACATACTAACTGCAGTAATGTGCCCTTATCATGTGGCCTGTGCATTCTTTAGATGTCGACATCTTTTCTCGGCTACCATGTCTGGCTCTTGGTGAGCGGTGGCGTTTCGACTAGCACGGATTGAGAGAGCAGCGCCGGTTCGGTGGAGAGCAGGTAGCGCTCGCCCGCTCGGACAGCCCTCTTCGTCTTCGCCGCTCTCTCCTCTTCTGGAGGCTGAGGGAGAGGATGAAATCACTCTGCTTGCACACCATTGCTCGTGCCGCTGTAAACAACGTGCGTATAACGTATTGGCTTATATAGTGGCCCTATGCTAGTCTTACAGTGCTGATCGCTAACGGCTTCTTTCTCTGTGAAATTACTCAAGGCAACAACGCTGCCTAAATACTCTCAACCATAAAATATACCGCGTCAAGCTCAATACTGTTGTAATAAAATGAATATGTAGAGTTTGCAGGGACGACATGGCCACAATTAGTACATGACCGGGGTTGTGGGTGAAGTATGGGAGAGGCCTTTGCCCTGCAGTGGGCGTAACCAGGCTGATGATGATGATGATGATGATCTAGAGGGTGATGTTTTTTTTTTAAGTTTCAGATGCACCAAATTTTTGAAAGATTGCTTGTGGCAGGCAGCACAATTCTAACCATTTTTCTATGTTACTCGATGAGCCGGCGATTACTTTCAGCAGAAATCAAAACGTTTAGTTGAATAATTAACGTAATTACGGGAATTGAGTTTTCGATTAATTATTTTACGCCACATATTTCTATCTTGAAACTATAGCGGCTGCGACCGCACGGTGTATCCACTTAGAACGAATTCTCTGGACAGCACCATTTCCGAGATTTCAATTTTCAAGGTGTCCCACGAAACGCATTGGCCCTCCAGTTACTTCTTTAAGAAACCGCTGTTTTATGCAGGTGCGTGGCCCATTTACTGAGTACCAAGGCCTTGCTTCATTCAATAGACAACAAAAAAATTCGGCCTATCGTTTTCTGTGACTGAACCTTCATTTTGTCCACCGCTCAAAAAGTGCGGAGGCCAGCTGACCGCCTCATGGCGCCTAGCGCAGGCAAGCAGTTCTCGTTTCTTCAAGAGGGAGAATATGCTTTATTTCTCTCTCTTTTTTTCTTTAATTTCATGAAATACACGGTGCTTTCTCCCTTAGACATCGCAGTCGTTTATCTCATCTAGATCCAATACACTGCTGCTTGGCTGATCCAGCGCGAATAGGCCCGCAAAGCAGTCTTGCTAGGAAGAGTCATGCATCAAGTGTTGCCTGTGGCGCCGTCAACTTATGTGCGAGGAGTAATCCGACCTCTGTGAAATCTACGCCATGGATCGTATTGATTGCGCTCTAAGGGGCAATTCATTACACTGTCGCATCAATAAACGGTTATCCATACCCTGTGCACTTTCGTGGGAAGGGGCTAGCGCTATAAAAATACATAAGCGCACACACTTTGTGAAAACGGACGAGCAGCGAAGCTGTAGTGTGTTTTACCCCAAGAGAAGTATATATATATATATATATATATATATATATATATATATATATATATATATATATATATATATATATATATATATATATATATACACACATACATTAGTTATTATTATTGATGTTCTTGTTGGAGTAAACAGACAACGAATAAACCTTTTGAATGTGGAGTGATTTATACTTATTCTTTTATGAAGTAGTGACGTGTGCACGTACTGCCGCATGGCATACGGGAATTCTGCAATATTTGCAACTTCACTGTGAACTACGCAATTATGAAAAGCAACTGAGACTCGGCGTAATGGTAAAGTCCTCTCAGCCGCTAGTTGTCATTTAATTCGATTATGGATACTTTTGATAAAACAAGAGTTACAGCTGTTTTCTGTAACCATACTCCCTCCGTAGACGGCCATGTATTGACAGCCGACGGTAATTCTGTAACGTTTACAGCTCCACTGTGAACGAATTATGGCAAGTAAATGAAATTCGGTTTGATGATAGAATCGTCTTAGCGGCCAACTTGAGTATATTTTTTTTTCAAAGTACCTACATCAGATTGAGAGTTACAGAGCATTCACGAGAAACTAGACACAAAAATGTTCTCGCGTTGACGCGACGCGTAGATAGATGGACATTGACCACTGCCGGAGGGTACCTATATACAGCTTTATAACGTTCGTTACGAATTCCGTACGCCCGATCAGCGCGCATGATGCCTCAACCACTCGGGAGTCTTCCTGCTGTGGTCTTTATGTGCCCTCAACAAGAAAAAGGCTTTCTTATTGGCTGCAGCGGAGGACATCCTCAACGACAGCAGAGCTTCATGGTATCAAAGAAGCTGTCCTCTATATACTGCGCCGAGCGCCTGATGAATGGGCGATTTTCACTGACTCTAAAGGAGCACTACAAACATTGCGCAGTCTGTTAAAAAAACAATCATCAGCCTGTTTCCTTCGACATTGCGTACTTACATCAGTTGGCCATTGCATCAGGCCACTGTGTCAAATTTCAGTGGATACGTTCTCATTGTGGTATTCTGGCCAACGAAAAAGCAAATGAAGCGGCACACAAAGGTGTTCAACATCAGAACTATAAGCGGATTTATTCCACTAGATCTGATGCTTCCCAACTAGATAAAAGATTTGCTTCTGAAGAAAAGGACCGGCTGTGGAGCTTGCCGACCCAACATTACCCTTTCCTTTACTCAATCGACCCGACCATCAGATCCAGAGTCCCGTCTAACATTCCTCGCCATTTGGAAACTCTATATCATCGTCTTCGCCTGAACACTGCCTGTGGAAACGGCTTACGGTACAGCTTCGGTCAAGCGACAAGTCCACACTGCAACAACTGCGCCTGATTTGGAACCGTGCAGCATATCCTGTTTGAGGTATCGAGCGTACGCGGACGAGCTTCCGTTGTGGGAACATTGCATGCATTCGCTTACACTGAGACTTTTGTCATTTGACTGTGTCTTAGGCCCTTTAGCCTGCCTCACAATATAGAGGCGTGCGATGAACTTTTTATTTACATACTTAGAAAACATTGGTCAACTCGACAAACTTTATTTCTACTCTGTCACCCTCATGTACCTTTCACGCAGCGAATTATGCCACCTCATTTTGGCACCGTACATACACTGAAGGACTTTACCGCAGCGCGCCGTTGCCCATGAGTCAAAAAACTCAGTTCCCGTTTTTTTATAACTTATTCCTTTTTTGTGCCTCTCTCCTTCGCTCTTTCTCTCTCCAATTCCCTTCCCCACTCAGAGTAGCATGTTAGCGATGTCTCTACGCCGGCTAAAACCTCTGCCTTTCATGGAAGGCATCTCTCTCTCTCTCTCTCTCTCTCTCGAGCCATCGTTTTTGCGTATACATAGATTGTTATAATCGCGTCAAGTATTTTTCGTCATATCGTTCAGAACACATAATCTAAAAAAAGGTTACAAAAGATTTGCTTAACGGGGCAATGACACGGTCGTCGAACTATCCTCAATTTATCATTGTCGTTGTTAGTGCCGTGGCTCAGTATTGTTATGAGCACAAAAACATGTGCTCTCAGCGCACATTCTAACTAGCAATTTTTATTTGAAATAAATGGCTCTAAACGCGTTCCACCGACAGTGACCACCGTTCCAGCTGGAAAACATGTGACATCAGGATAAGGGTGTAAACCCGTGTCGTCTGGTCGAAAATTTGGGAACAACATAGGACTTTTCGGTACGCACGCTCAGAACACTGTTGAAACTCAATGGCGCAGCAAGGGCATCACCGTTAAATTGTAGCCGCAGTTATTACGCTCACGTGATGAAAAGTAGCAGCAAACCGCCGAGGTGCTCATGCAAACAGAAACGACGCATGGTGGCAATGACGTATTTTCAGCTCATGCAATTCCTTCCGGTTTTTCCAGTACACAAAAGCGTAGAGCTCGTAAGTAGCTTTGGTTACCTGAGGGAGCCCTTTCCCGAGATGCGAATGCATTTATTCACCACTCAGTATTGTCACACACGGTTCAGCTGCGACATAACAAGTACTAATATGCAAAAGTTTTCAACCGCACCGAATGTGCTCAAGTTTCGCTGATTGTTTATTAGACGCGTACGGTTTAACATGCAACCAATAGTTCAAGTTCGAAAATTCAGTATCATGTTGTATTTAAGAGTTTAATCACACGAGGTGGTTTCATCGCTGGAGATGAGGTGATGAAAGGGGAATTGCAAAGACATAATAAACACACGTTACAAAAGTTGAGTCTCATGATATTCTTCGTACCTCATTATTTTCTCCATGACTTTTCTGACTATTTACGTGTAGCACTTCGAAATTTTAAAACTCATGTCAACCGAGTAAAACAGAGCACAAAACAAAGCGCTTGTACAGTAATTGCTGCTAATTCCCCTTTTTGCTGCGTGAACGACTATAGAAGGATCCCGGAAAGGTTAGCGGCGTGCAATGGGCAAGACTTACAGATTGCTCGCAGACAGGCAGCTGATTGTTTTTTTTATATATATTTCTGATTGATTATCATGGCCCATGCTTTGCTTTGACTGCCAAAACGTGCCGATATAAGTGCACAGTTGAATTGAATGAAGTAGCCGTTGCTGATGTGAAATACCACTCTCCGTCACTAATGTTTCAAGAGCTCCTGTGTGAACGATGCCCAAAGTTTCTGCGTTTGTATTATTAACTTCGGCTACACGTGAAGAAATAAAAGACTGTCTGATGCACGCATAAAACTGAATAATTCAAGCCACCACTAAAGATGAGGCTTCAGCTTATGCGTTTGTTTATCGCAAGTGAAAATCAATTTAACTAAGTTCAATGCAGTCGCCTTAATTATATTGCAGTAGCGTTTGTAAACGCACTGAGTGTTTCGCCTTACACATTATATTCTTTGCTTCTACTTCACTCAGTCAATCTCGGAGCTTCGGTCAATAAAAGAACAAACTTGTCACAATGGCGCGTGTATGCAAGCCAACCAGTGTGATTCGAGGTTTCAGTTCCTCAATAACTATAGCATTTGAATAAACGTAGAGTCGTGATTTTGAACAATGTCGTCATTGCTTGTTCCTTTAATTAACCATATTGACTTATCTGCCCTCGCCGCGACCTAAAAGTGGCGAATTGCAATTAGCGTTCTTTTAAATAACTTGGGGTTCAAATTATCTGCATTGTTCATAATACATTACAGCTGAGATTGATGCCAAACGCCATTCCGGCGGAGAGTCTGACGGCTACATCTTCATTGACAGTCGAAAGTACTAGAGCCGAAGTGGTGGCCCAAAAGAAGGAAATGTTCAGCAGGCGTAAACTGGTCCTGACGGAAGAAACATGAAACACTCGTTAACAGGCAATGGGGGCGACGGGCCGTCAGTCGCAATTTACGGAAGTGCTTATTCTCCCTCTCATTGAGTATGTACTTTTCTTTCTTCTCTGTCTTTGTATTGATTCGCACTGCATGGCGGGATCAAAGGAATGCCTCATTGTTGTAAAATAATTTTTACCCTAATGAAAAGGCATTTAGCGGCTGATTTCGAGGGGTATTCCATGGTTTGCTTTCATATTCCAAACACGTGACGTACAAATTGCAATTTAAACGCTGATTACCCACCGTTTCTGCAGTCTCCTCTTGTAAATAAAAATAACATGAATAAGTACACTTTGAACTACACGAAGCAGTTTTTATCTTCCCCGTGAACGGAGAATGGTACGCTGCTAAAGTGGTTGCTGGTACTACAGGTCACTTGGGAAACCCTTTACACATTCTGTGCAATTTGACGATGTCACTTCTCAGACCAATTGCTTAGAGTTCCGGGGCTTCGGATGTTTCAAATAACCTAGATGACTCTCTGTATTGCCGGTCTCCCGAGCTCCCGGTTGTTCCGCATTGCTTAAGATTCCCGTGAGCTTGATCTAATGTTAAATAAAGCCTTAAAGCATTAAGTCAAAGGAAAGGAACTACGCAACACCTTAGTTTCTTGCTGTGTGAGATTCATGTTCATCGACAAATACATAAAGGCGGGGACTAAATTACCGTCACTACATGAATGAACAAAGCGGGTTTATCTCGACTCGTCGCCTCGCCTTACGGTTGTTTCCTTTTGTCCAGCTGGCACTGTCACCTGCATTTATTGTTTCACTCCTGTGGTATATGTGTGTCCTCCTCTTTTACGTGCACTGCCCCGTACGTTTGGTGCCTCCTTATCTCCGGCGGGCCCACAAGTGATCGTTGCTTAATTCTTTACTTCTGTTTTTTTTTCTCTTGACCTTGTTGTACAAGGTTGTTATGTTGCTATGCATATGGGCTTGTGGACCCATTCCAGCAGCAAGAAAGTGCTTTATAATGCCGAAACCCTGTTCATGAAGGAAAATGAAAATAAACTAAATATAACTGACTCAGTAGCATGACTTGTGTCAATAAAACATGCATTGCCAGCTGTTTAAAACTTGAGACTCAAAACAACAAATGATGCGGATGTTTCCCACAATGAGAAGAATGATGTGAAGTTGTTGGTAGTTCATCTTCAAACCAGCGAGTTGCAGCGCCGTCAGGGAAAAGGGACTCGAGAAGGCAGAAACGAATACACACTGCTAGTGGCGAATACGCGCTACTGGCGAGGACACTCTTTAGTTTCGACACCAAGCCATACTATATACTGGACGTGTACCGCGATACAGATCACGTTAGAACAGCAACTTCCAACGAATATGACAAAAAGAAAAACACGTAGCCAGAAAACAGCATCACTACCGCTTCTGCTGGCAATACAGCTCTTTAGGCGACAACCTATCATCAACTTGCGCATGCACAGTTTTCCTATGGCATTTCAGCATGCTCGGCTTTTACTACTCATGCCGGAACTGACTTCCTACAATGGCTTCCTAGCTTCTCGGGCCCTGAAACCACAATCACGAAGGGCTACTTTCTTAAGGCTATGCGAGACTTGATGATCGTTGGGGATTACGGCGGTGTTTTTCTTATCTAAACGTGCGTGAGTTCAGGTATTAGAATGGCGCGGTCTTGGGCGTATTTTCTTAAGCAACTTGTCCGCTTCAGACATCACTACGTGGACTGGATTGCCGGCTTCCTTTAAGCGTCAGGCCTGTTGCTGAGAAGTCTGCTTTATAGAGTACAGGTATGACTTCTTGAAAGCGTCGTTAAAGCACGTATTCGTTATGCTTCTCTTGACTAGTTTCGAACGGCTGGAACAAAATGGAAAGAGTGCCTTGTTCATTCGAAGGTTATAGCGCAACTAGAGCCGGTGGCAGGGGCATGCGAACTTGAAATCAAGATATCTGATCCCATTTACCAACAGAGCATTAGATGGCGCTGATTGGCTCATCTTAATTTATTTTAGTAACGCGCTGATTTATATGCATTGCATAAAGAAACAAGTCCGAAACAAAAGTTGACAGTCCTGTCAACTTGTGCTTCCGACTTGTTCTTTCGTGTAATTGGTTTAATCAGCGCACGTCCAGTGTGTTGCCAGTTTTTTTTTTTCATTTTTGTATGTATTATATCTTTGCAATTATGTCAAGTAGTTAGTTTAAATTTTACTTCTCTTGTTTGTATTCTTAGTATCCACTCCTGCATGGGCCCAAGAAGGGCCTGCAGTATCTGTAAATAAAAAAAAAATATAATCCCAAAGAAACCCATCTACCGGTTATTCAACTGCCACTTCAAGGGGATGAAGGCTACCACGACAAATATTTAAAACTTCAGCCCTCTCCGTTCGAAAACGCTGTAACGTGCAGTGCAGAAACACCGTAAAATCTTTCACAAACCTAAACAGGTTTCGTACATTCGGATCGTTCGAAACGCTCTGACAAGTCTCTATCTAGCTGAGCTAAAAATAGATTGCTTAAGACTGGAGAAAGGTATGATGCAATGCAAGCTCTCTCGCCCTCCCAACTTTTTTTTGCGCAGTAATTGCGGCACTGTTCTCATAGATGGAAGCTGACGATAAGAGAAATTTCAGCAAACTTGAAAAATCGACCACAGAAATACCGGCTTCACTGGAAAATTTAAGCGCTTCTAACTCGTTTATGCTACTTTCGGCGCATTTAAGCAAGTCAATATGACGACGCAAATAGTACATGTCCTTCACGTCGACCGAGAAGGCTGTGAACCCCTCGTCAGCATGAGCTTTCACAAAATCTAAAATACTGTGAGCACTTTTCACTAAAACGAATATCTGAGCTAAAGAAGGTTTACCTTGTCGAGTAAATACGCGGCAATTTCCTTCTACTATGCGCCATTCTCAGTAGCAATTAAACTGAATGGAATGCTGACTTCTTGCGTGATGGCACTAGAATAATGAAGTTGACTTTCCTTTTAGCATTTTTCAATCCTTTTGACGATCTTATCAATGTATACATTATTAGACATCTGAATGGCTTTTCCATTGCTGTTGTTCGAGGAAATTTAAGTATATTCGTCAAGCACACCATCAGCTGGCTTAGCTTTTGCATAGAAACACTTGCAGTGCAAAGGAAGAGACCGCCTTCTTTGTGGCCCGGTAAGACACATAGAGAATGGTCTCTCAGGTAAGGCGGAACACGTGTTAAAGGAAGTTTCGAATATTGAGGCTTACGCCGTAGTAAGGCATCGGCACCTTCAGAGCTCAGCCTTGCGTCCTCGCCCTAAGTGGCCCGCCATGACACAAATTTGCCATCAAGTACGCCAAGTATTCCCGGTTCTAGACCAATCCACAGCCATTCTTTTCTCGATGTCACCCGTTCGTTGAGCTCGCCGTGGCACCCAAACGGCCCACTGCGAGCAAGCCAACTCCTTTTCGGTGAAACGTCTTTTTTTTTCCCGTCTGATCAACTTGAGCTGAAATGGTGTACCACTTCCCAGCAGGGGATGGCTCCATTACTCGACCCCAGGCCCGACTGTCGCTGCGATCCAGGACGTCATTCAAGCCACGCGATTGCAGCATGCAGTCTGTACATCTCATGGTTCGTGACTTTTGTCACTCCCAACCACTCCGGGCTTATTCGACCCCAACAATACCTACAGTATCACTCATGCATTGCAGTTCACAAGCTGTATTGGGGCATCGTTTAGCAGCTTGCCGTACCTGACCCCGCAGTTATTTGCCACGATTAAATATTACTGTTTTTTACTAAATTGCACAGAAAATAGTTTTTGCTAACTGTGCATTTAATAAAATGACAAAACATTACTTAGTAAGAATATTGTGGTACAAAACACTGTATAGTACAAAGTGTGCCGTTTATTAACGAACAGCGCCTACAAATTATTCATCTGTCATTGAGAAAGCGGCAGGGTCGCAATTATTTCGGCTCCTTGACTCCGATCTTGTCTAACGTGAACCGCAGTGCGTGACCCATTCAGCAGCGCAAGTGGAACCAGACTCTTGCTTGAATTTCGCTTTCCGCACCTGGGCTGCTCGCCTTTGACTTTGTCAGCTACGGCGTAATAGCTTAAAAGCGCTCTTCGTTTGCGCAGGCTCGTTTGAGAGCACTCGATTCGTGGAGCACGACAGGGCAACTATATATATTTTTTTCATCTATTTCAGACACTTTCTTTGTGGCACACAAGAACTTATTGTGCAATAGATGGAAGATAAAAGTGGCAACTTCGAGCTTTCGTGTAGATGTGCCTGCATATTTCATATAGGAAGGCTTTTCGGAAATAAACACTTAATTACCGTGTAGATTATTTGACTGACTAATTGCACACGCAATCAATGTGCTGAAATAATCGTCACTTGTTTCATGGAGTGGCCAAGAAGAGGGCTTCACAGTCGTTTCTCCTATAGTGCCCAGGCCAAGTTTAAGGCCGGGTAGAGCTGACTCGAACGCCCTGCTATATAACACAAAGTGGTGTTCCTTTTTTTTTCCCTGCTTTTTCGCACGCTTCTGGTTTGCACGGTTGGCTGGAAGAGCAAGAGAGACGATGGTGATTGCAGTGCCATCCGCGCGTCTCAAGGCGAGACGTGACTTGAGTTCTTCGCAATGCCGGCTGATGAGACCTCCTGACATCTCTACACACTCGAGATGATTTCCTATAGCACAGGGAAGTGCGTGAGGAAGGACCAGAGTGATAGCCTGATGCGATGAGGCTCGAAAGACTCGGGAAACACGTCAAAAGGAGCGTGCTCACCATGAAAATGAAAGGAACTTTGTTGTCAATTGTTAGGATGAAGTAGGAGAAGTGGCAGTGGCAATGCCATTCTAGAAGTGGGAAACGGCCAACAGCCCTCTCCTTGCTTGTGCTATAGTATTTTCGTGCATATAACTCCTGGCTTTCTTTTTCTTTTCGGCGTGAAACATAGGCGAGAGAAATAGCTAACCTATTTGCCAGCGCTTATTACGAACTTTAATTCAATAACATCGATATATATCTTAGAAATTATGAGGAACGTTAAAGCTGATCGGGCACAATAACTTAATTCGGCCACTTCTGGTTCCGAAAAACCCTGGTTGCTAGCTTGGCTACTCGTTCAAAAGCTCAAAAAAAGAAACTAATACGGAATTTCCATGGCATCGGCAATCAACTAGCTGATTCTGCCCTCTATGGGGCTAGATAACACAATAACCATCGAGCCCTCGCTGATATTTTTATGGGCATCCTTCATAATTTGTACTAGAGATGTGCGGCTGACACTTCAAGATTCATCGTCGAGATGTTAAGTAGTGTGCCGCAAATGACAACACTGAAGAACATTCGTCAAGGAAGAAAGACAAAAAGGACTAGTTTACCCAGTTGTCACTCTCAGTGATCAACTGAAACTGCAGCCCTGTTCTTAACTGAAGTTGCCTGGAGGAGCACATCCCCAAAATGCTTGCTTGGTTTGTTCTTTTTCAGTGCTCCAATTTTCTGCACGCGATTTCCTTGAAGTTAATGAGCGCCTATGTTCAGTTTAGATGTTTGCATGTTTTCATTTAATAATCAGAAACATTTGCACTTTACACATCACCAGAAGGAGCAAACATTCAGAATAAATAAACAGGAGACATTGCTACGCGGTCTCTATGACGAGAACAAGTAAGCAGGAGATACTCGTAGACACGGGATATGTTCCAAATGAAACATGAGGAATCAACTGCTCGCTCTAAAAGTTTACGGGACCTATCTGAAGGAAAATGTTCGTGTTCGGTATGTTCTTAGTAAACTGCGAGCACAGCGTTGAAAAAACAAGCAAGAGAAAGGCAAACGCTGACCTAGCGGTGCTTTTGTAATTTCTATTTTTACGTCCTTATCTCCCGCCTTCCGCGCTGTCCTTGTTTGTTGAAATGAATTGAGTGATTTTACCTGCACTATTAAAGGCCCACTACCATGTTTATATGGTTCTGCAATCTATATTATATTGCTAAACGACAAATGCTAAGTGACATTTGACCTTTCATCCACGTGGCAATATCGCGCTAGTGTTATAGTTGTTCACTTTCCTCGCAGCCCTATAAGATCTGCGAAGATAGTGAAATGAAGTTTCAAACATGAAACGTGCCGAGACTTCATCACTCGGCTCGCTTGGGAAGCGCGGAGCTTTTCCCCACGCGAAAATGCCCAAAGCTGTGGAACGTACATGATTCCGTGATTGAGCGGTATATATATATATATATATATATATATATATATATATATATATATATATATATATATATATATATATATATATATATATATATATATATATATATATATATGAT
This sequence comes from Dermacentor andersoni, assembly GCF_023375885.2. Classification (NCBI taxonomy): domain Eukaryota; kingdom Metazoa; phylum Arthropoda; class Arachnida; order Ixodida; family Ixodidae; genus Dermacentor; species Dermacentor andersoni. The sequence continues at coordinate 128,015,220 of NC_092815.1, read as the reverse complement.
GACGTCTCTGCTGGAACGACGTTTATTTGCCCCGAGTACTCAGCATCGAACCAGCGAAGGCACGCACTCGATGATGATCACACAGCACTGACGATGAGGATCATTCAACGTAGGATGATGACAATAATATACAGTCGAAGAACACGTGCGTAATAAATGCCCACACTAAGTCCCCCCTCCCCACCCCCCCTTGGAAGCGGTCATCCTGGCCGCAGGTCAAAGCGACAGAGAACAACGCGTGAATGTTTTCATGCGGCAAACGTGAATGACCTCGGTGCTGTGACAATGGTGGTTTGTTGCGGCGACAACAGGAGTCACGCTATTATTAACGGCGATGTCTGCTCCATGACTATGTATGGCCCGATGAATTGTGGTTGGAAGTTGTCACACAAGTCAGGAGTTAGAAGGGGCGTCAATAGGAGTACCTTGTCACCCGGTCGGAAGGACATAACGCGATGGAATGTGTCGTAAATATTCTTCAGGTCTTGTTGTCTGGCCGCAGTATTAACGCGAGCACGCTGGCGACGCTGAGCGAGTCGTGAAACGAATTATTCGTCAAATTATGTAGACGAGTTGATCGGAGAATCAAAGAAACATCAAGAAGGGAAATAGGTGATCGTCCGTAGACTAGGTAAAATGGCGAATAGCCGGTGGTACGCTGAGCGGACGTGTTGTTAGCGAAAGTCACCGAAGGTAGAAGCTTGTCCGAATTTTCGTGGTCAGGTTGAATATATACGGTGATCATGTCGGTGAGCGTGCGATAAAATGGTTCTGTCCAGCCGTTAGTCTGTGGATGGTAGCTGGAAGTTGATTTGTGAGCGGTACGAGAGGCCCTTAGGAATTCGTTTAGAAGTTGCGAGAGAAAGGACTTTCCGCGGTCGTGCAGCAGTACCTGAGGAGCACCATGGCGTAGAATGATAGCTTGAAGGATGAAGTCGGTAACTTCGGAAGCCGAGCCAGTGATCCCTGATGTTGTCTCAGCGTAGCGCATCAGGTGGTCAGAAGGTAGCGCATCAGGTAGCGCATCAGAAGCGTTAGAGAGGTGGTTCATCATACGCGGACATATGGGTCAGCCTGTTGGCGAGATGCGAATGTCAAATGGTCGTCCGGAGGAACGCAGTCTATCGAGGCTAGGGAGTAAAGCGGCGTAATATTGACATGAGAAATGCTGCTTTGTGACACAGTTGCCCAGGTGTCGAGCGGGTGCGCAGGAAGCGGACAACAAGACATAGCGTCAGCGTCTTGGTGTTTTTTGCCAGACTAATGAACAATGTCAAAGTCATACTGTTGCATGCGAAGAATTCAGCGACGCAGACATCCGGTCGAGTTTTCGAGCGTGGAGAGCGAGCATAAGGCATTGTGTTCCGTAACAGCTTTAAAATGACGCCCATGCATATAAGGACGAAACTTCTGTATGGACCAAACAGCTAGTCACTCCTACTCAGTGATCGTATATTTCGTCTCGGCATCGGTGAGTACGAGGCTGGCGCATGCAACGACTGTCTCACGCCAAGAGTTGTCGTGTTGTAGAACAATGGCACCGATGCAGCTGCCGCTAGCGTCTGTGTAAAACAGTTTTGGTGCAGTCTGATCAAAGTGGCAAAGCACAGGTTGAGACGTGAGGGCACCCTTCGACATGTTAAAAGCTGCTGCGCATTTATGAGACCAGAGGAAGGGTACACCAGAAGCAAGTAGTTTGTGCAGTGGCGCAACAAAGGAGGTAAAGTTCCGTATAAAGCGAAGGAAATAAGAAGCGATGCCAAGCAAGCTTCGCAAGTCTTCAGGCCTTTATGGGCGAGCGAACTGAAGGACCGCAGCAACTTTGTCAGGATCAGGACGATTGCCGTTCTTGCTCACGACATGCCTCAGGATTTTAATAGATCTGCTCGCGAAACGCCATTTCTACGTGTTGAGCTGAACACCAGCGTCGGCAAGGCAAGTTAGAGCTCCAGCCAAGCGTTGCAGGTGCTGAGGGAATGTTAATGAAGATATGACAATGTCATCCAGGTAGCAGAGGCACGTTTTCCGTTTCCGGCCACGGAGCCCGTTGTCAATAATGCGCTCAAAAATCGCAGGTGCCTTGCATAGCCCGAAATGCATGACATTAAATTTGTAAAGTCCATCTCGGGTGGCAAATGCTGTTTCTTCTTTATCGTCTTCGTGTATGAAAATTTGCCAATAGCCAGAACGCAGATCGAGGCTTGAAAAGTATTCTGCGCCTTGTAGCGAATCAAGGGTGTGGTCAATGCGTGGCACAGGACATACGTCCTTTTCAGTGTTCTTATTAAGGGCCCAGTAATCGACGCAAAAGCGCACGGAACCACGTTTTTTCCGGACCAAAACCACACGAGATGACCAAGGGCTAGCTGAGGGTCAGATCACCTTATGTTGTAGCATGCCCGCGACATTTCCTTCTATGATTTTCCACTCGGCTAGAGACACGCGGTACGAGCGTCGGCGCACTATGTACGCTTCATCTGTCTGAATACGATGCGCTGCAACAATGGTTTGGCCGAGAGTCTACGAACGAACATCAAACAAAACCATTTGCGTGTTTGTTCAACAAAGCAAGCAGCTGCTGCATTTGTGAAGGAGGCAAGTCACTGCTGATGGATGCAGTAAGGATGGAGGGAGAAGCAGTAACACAAGTAGAAGAGCGTGAAGAGGTTCTCTCAACGATTAGCGGAACTTGCTTGCTAGTAGTCTTCCAGTCAGTCCTCCACATCTTCCCCAGGAAGACTAGCGAAATGATGGGGGTTGATGCTTGGGGCAGCTTCTAATATACGGGGTCGCTTGCGGTGTCGAAACGGTAGCGGTAGAAGTGGAGGCTGGGTCGATCTGAGACATGCTAGCAGACAGTGGTGGTCTCAAGTGGTGGCGTGAACGAAGCTGCAGGGGTTAGGCTGAGTGGGTAGAGGATGGAGGATCGAGGAGTCACCTCTATCACGTGTGATGACTCTGGTGGAACAACGTTTATTTGGCCCGAGTACTCGGCATTGAACACACCCAATGATGATGATCCTATTGCGCTGAAGATGAGGATCGATCAACGTAGATGGATGATGATGATATATATATATATATATATATATATATATATATATATATATATATATACTTAACATTATTATAAATACCGCTGACGCCTTAGTATATAAGTATTTGCTGAGTTTCATATTGGTGGTGTAGTCACACCGGTAATGAACGCAGGTAATGTTCGTGACGATGACTGCCGATGTAAGCGAATAGCCCGAACGAATGAAAAAACAAGCTTGCGAGCGAAAGAACGAATGAATGAAACTAATAAGTGAGCTAATAAAAAAAAAAACGAGCTAGCGTCCAAACGAACGGACGAATGAATGATCGAGCTGATAAGTGAGCGAATTAAAAAGCGAATTATTGAGCGGACGAACAGACGAATGGATGAGCGAACTAATAAGTGAGCGAATGAAACGAATGAAAAAGGGAGCTAGCGAGCGAACGAACAAGCGAACGAACAAGTGAGTGAATGAATAAAAACAAGCTAACGAGCGAAAGAACGAATTAACGAGCGAGCGAAATAATGAGCGACATAATGAAAAAATATGTAATGAGTAATTCCACTCTGTGAAGGTGGATGACCAGCGAAACTGTTTTGCATACGAAACAGAGGTGACACATAATTTTGAACGTAGGGGCGAGCTCATTTATCGTGATATTTATATATATTCACGTAGACAACGGGAGTGCTGCACCGAGGAGCAGGAGGAAACTAGACGCGGGTGCCGTTTCGACGAGACCGCCACCACAGGAGAGTGGAAGGAAACGAGATACGCAAGGGCTACGAAATCCGACGAAAAGGCGCCAACGTAGACATGGCCGACGTGGGTCAAAGTTTAATATCTCTTCTTATCAGCTTAATATCTGATGCGATTGGTATTTGGATCCGAGATATTAAACTTCACCACGGCTTCACCTCGGCCGCGGGTCGGCCCGGTATTACACTATCTACGGGAGCGGCCTACGGTTTGTGGTCTACGGACATCGATCCGCTGGAAACTAGCCATATACGGCTTTGCTGTAAAACGAGCTAGCAAGCGAACGAGCGAAAGAAAGAACGAGAGAGTGAAAATGAAGGAACGAACAAATGAGCAAGCGAGATAGCGAGTGAGCGAGCGAACGAACAAACGAACGAACGAGCGAAAGAACGAAAGAAGAAGAAGACGACTAACATGCTGCTAGCCTGTCTGAGTAGCTCTGCCTACATTTATTGTTATTTTCGTTATTTTCTGGTAATATTACTGGTCAGAACGGTTCAAGACGTCTGTCGACTCGAAAAGGTACCTTCCGTATCGGAGACCGACGGGTGCTGCGCCACCCGACGCCTCACAAGGTGCTAGAAGGAACCAAGCTGGCACCGACGAGCACCCCGCCATGACCTCCCAAGGGCTGACACCGGGCCAGAAACGCCAGCTGGTTTGTACAAGCCAGCCTGACTGCAAGCGACAAGACACTGGTGAATCTGAAGACGAGTCAATTATAATCGAGGACGACAACGTGGCGATCCCTTCAGACCTGGACATGGACGAGGGTGGTTTCCGAATTGTGCGCCATCGTAAAGACAGGGCGGAGGGCATTCCACTGTTAATCACTGCAGCATCCGAAAGAGATGATTTAAGGCAAGTAAACCCTATTGTCCTGTATTCTGAGCTTGAAAGAATTCTCGGTGGAGCATCAGTGAAGAGCCACTTCACAGCACAGGGAGCATTGCTCTTAGATGTAGAGACAGAAGGACAAGCCAACGTCCTTCTAGAGACCAAGAATATCGGCGGCATAGTTATATGAAAAACACATGCATTGTTAGAGGAGTCCCTAAATGGTACTCGGATGAAGAGCTGCTCACCTACCTGAGACCTCAGGGAGTGTTCCATGCAAGAAGAATCATCCGTCGGGTCCAAACCTCGTCATCTGAATGGGAGTCAAGGCGCACTAACTCGGTGGTTCTCACATTTGCTCCAAATTCTGAACGCTCGGAGAAGATCAACCTTGGTTTCACCAGACACGAGCTTGTCGACTACGTGGAGACACCACCACGCTGTTTTAAGTGTCAGCGCTTCGGACATATCGCTAAGTACTGTCGTGGGGAACAGAGGTGCAAGCGCTGTGGAGGACCTCTTAACTTTAAGACGTGTGCAAGTAAAGACAACTTTGTGTGTGCAAATTGCGGCGGTGACCATCCTGCTAGCTACGGTCAATGTCCTGCGCGGACAGCTGCTCAGCGAAGAAATAAGTTGTTTGTTCTGGGCCCAAAAAGTGCAAGCGCACCATCGAACACGAAGAAGACGTCCAGAGCGCGACAACTAACTGGTTTGGAAACAGAGTACGCCTCTCATTTCCCGCGTCTCACACCGATAAACGAAGTTATTGAGCCAACGCAAACGGTGACAGCCACTGAGAAACCTGTTCGAAAAGAGTCCGAAAACCTATGCGGCCGCAGTAAACCGACCTCAAGTACCACTTGGAAACAGTCAGCAGGAAAACTGCCAGCATGTTATACGCGCTTTGTTCACGGCACTACGTTCCCACGTTGCGAAGATGCATGCTAGTTCAACGAAGGATATGCTGGAAGCAGTGCTGGCTCTTGAGTCAATAATACTCTGCTCTACTTCCACATACCCTCAGTAGCATAATGGCAATTTCTCGCCCACTTGGTTCATTCCGTCTTCCAAAAGTGCCCTTAATAATGCAATGGAACTGCGCCGGTATTCTACAGCGTCTTTCTGAACTCAGCCTTTTCCTTCGAGACATACCTATACCAATTCTAGCCCTCTCGGAGGCCGGTCTCCCGAATGGAAGGACGATCCCAGGGTACATCAGACATAAAAATCCGAGTATACCGTCATTTGCAAATGGAAGTGCGATGATATACATCAGGCGAGAAATACCTCCCTTCACGTTACCAGAGCAAGACCTTTGTTCTACCTCCTTGGAAGTAGCCGCTGTGCAAGTGTGCCTAGGAAAACGAAACCTCAGTGTGGTGTCGGTGTATATAAGTCCGCGCAGGAAGGTCTCCATGGAGGCGTTTATAAAGGACCTTTGCATTCGTTGCCCCTCTGCTAGAATAATCTGTGGCGACTTTAACGCACATCATTCGCTTTGGGGAGACAAGACTGCAGATTCCCGAGGCAAGGAACTTGTCACCGCCACGGATGCTGCTGACTTATGTATCGCGAACGATGGCAAACCGACTTTCTTCAGACCACCAGATTCATGGAGTGCCATAGATCTCGTGATCCATTCTACAGACCTTGTCGTATCGTCAACAACGGTCCCAGACAGGATGGGCAGTGACCACTTTCCGATCTTCACCAACATGACCGGATTTCCCACTGCTGGGCGACAATTCTGTGCTGCGACACGCTGGGACACATACAGAGAAGCATTGGATGAAACCCCTGGTGAGCTGTTCGCAGATATGCTGTTGAAACTGCCAGATCATTTCCCTACTCCTGATTTAAAACTAAAGAACCTCAGCGCAGCGCGTAGGAGAGCGGAGCGAAACCTAATGAGAAAAACGGGGAATCCATCTGCGAAAACTGAATACAACAGGATAAACGCTGTAATCCGTCGTCACACAAAAAGATTAAGACGAGTTCAATGGGCTGCTTTCTGTGAGAGCTTATCGGCGTTTACTCCCATGACAAGGATATGGGGCGTAATGAATAGCCTATTCAGAAAGATTCGCCTACACAGGCCATTCGAAGCACTTGCTTTAGAGGAAGGAAAAGATTTGCAAACCCTTGCAGAAGATTTTGCAGACATATACACATCTGGAAGATCAGTAGGAGTATCGAACCCACTGTTGTCTGAAGCATTCCATACCATGGATACGCCGTTCACCTTTCGTGAGTTGGATTTCACGCTTAGCAAATTAAGAAGACGCTGTGCTGTGGGTCCCGATTCGATCAGCAATCAAATGCTGACATATCTGCCATATGAACGAAAACGAGCCCTTCTGGACATATTTAATCACGTCTGGAGCACAGGAGAGATCCCAGAAGCGTGGAAGAGAGTATGGGTGGTGCCAGTGCTCAAGTCCGGAAAGGATCCTGCAAACCTCACCTCATATCGGCCAGTATCGCTAACATCATGCGTATCAAAGTTGATGGAAAGACTAATATGTACGAGGTTAACATGGTATCTTGAGCAAGGAAATAGACTGCCATCATGTATGACCGGATTTCGTCCACGGTTGAGTGCCCAGAACAGTGTCATGGATCTACTAAGCCATATCGAGCACCATCGCGCCGACGGCCTTTCCACACTCGCCATCTTTATGGACGTTGCCAAGGCATACGACTGTGTGCTTCATACAGGCATCATCAACGGACTCCGAGCCATGGGCGTCTCGGGAAATGCTCTACGATTCGTCCATGAATTTCTCAGCGATCGATGTGTCCAAGTTAAGCTCGGAAGTATAATGAGTGACAAGCGACGAATTTCCCTCGGCGTCCCACAAGGAAGTGTCCTATCTCCCTTGCTTTTTAACGTGGCCATGGCCAGCCTTCCAGATGCCCTGAAAACAGGTCGGACGGCAGTTAAAATGTCCATCTACGCAGATGACATCTGCATTTGGGTCTCGGGGTACCAACACAAACGTTTGGCCCGGATAGCCCAGGCCGCAATCTCCACTATCGATCGCCACTTATCGACGCTTGGCCTATCTTTATCAGCAGAAAAATCTGCCTTCATGGTCACATTTCCATGCGGCGCTGAACACCTTCCGATTTTTAGGATTGGAATGGCCTAAACGAAGTCGCCTTGACCCGCCATGCTCCTTTTCGGACGTTACCTGCAACCTCAATGTACCCCACCTACCGACGAAACGCACCATTTCAACTGCCGAAGCAAAGTTTATTGTGCTGGACCACTTCAGCACTGTGTTTCAAAGCCATCTACAAGTGTACACAGACGGTTCGGTGTGCGCACAGACAGCTGTGCAGCGGCATTCTGCATACCATCCCTTGATGTGTCATGGTCTGGCCGACTGGATCGCGTAGTTTCCTCTACAACAGTAGAAAGCGCGGCAATCACCACGGCCTTGCGGAAACCACGGGCCTTCTCTGCACGAGATGTCGTGGTGCTGACGGATTCCAAGTCAGCATTACAGAGATTACATCGGGGCCTACCTCTAGAGAAACTTACAAGGCAGTCTCTGGCACTGATTACCGACCTAACGAGCAAAGAATTTAACATAAGGTTTCAATGGATTCCATCACACGTAGGAATTGATGGAAACGAGAAAGCTGACGTCCTTGCACGCCTAGCGCTGACATGTGTCCCAAAAGTGAAAGCTCCAAAAGCTTTTCAAAATCCTAAGGGTGCAATCCGCCTTCACTTTAGAGAGATGCACAAGAATCCACACGAATCCTGTGTGACTCATGGATTTACACGCGAAGAAGCGACGCTTTTATACCGCATCAGGACCGACGCCGCGTACACCCCAGCTTGGTTATTCAAGACTGGGCTTCGCAGTTCCCCACTCTGTGTTTTCTGTGGTGAAATTAGCGACATCGAACATTTCATTTGGGTATGCCCGCAGTTTGGCACAGAAAGAAAAGCGATGGTCGACAACCTACAAAAAAGCGGTCTCACGCACAGGACCTTTGAAGACGTTGTTTTCTCCGGAGGGCCCGCGGCATTCAGGAAGAGAGCGCAACGACTGCTGATAGCCTTCCTGCGAGACACGGGGCTCATCGACACCTGGTGACACACCCCTGATCTCAACTCGAAGGATGATCAGGTGGAACAATTGCCGGCTATGTATGCCAGGCTAACCCCGCCTGCTTCAACACCACCACCACCACCAACGAATGAACGAACGAACGAACGAACGAACGAAAAAACAAACAAACAAGTGAACGAACGAACGAACGAACAAACGAACAAACAACCAACCAAACGACCAAGCAACCAAACGAACAAACAACCAAACGAACAAACAAACAAACAAATAAACGAACGAACGAACGAACGAACGAACGAACGAACGAACGAACGAACGAACGAACGGTTTCTTTACCGAGTCTGACCCCCGGCCATGTACCATCACAGACCTTCGAGAAACCACGTAAACGGCCGATTGAGCTAAAAAGTATTCCCCGCCCCCTTTTTTTTTAAAATTCAATATTCCAGATCCCGCACTTTCTGAAGTCGGTGTAAATGAAGCTTTGATAAGCGGACAAGGCAAAATGGCGCTTCACGATAAGTTACGGGCAGCCGTTTTTCGCCGACGAAGGCGCCACGTAACCCGCTCTTAATGGTCATCTTCCGCGACGCCGCACCTTTAATACATGCAAGCGCATTGTGAGTTCTTGCCGAATGAGAACGCGACGCGGCGGCAAGATTTCCATGCCATTACAGCGTGTCCAACAAGTGCCGAAAGTTGACAGTTTTTAGCACAAGCTGCAAGACTATAAATAAAGACGAAGAGCGGCATTTCAAGAACGACGACATCGTTGGCTGGCAGGACGCGTTTTCGGCCTAAAAGCCATTACATATAATAAATTTCCTGTTCAATGGTCTGTCCGATTAAATAGAGACAGGCAGTCACGAAGTTCCGCGTGCCAGAAGACCTGTCCAATCGTAGACGCTGCAGCTTCGGTAGCCCGAAACGAGAATTAAATTAAGCTGGAAGTTCCAAAGATTTTTCTTTTTCTTCTGTTACAGTGTGCGAATCTTGGTTACTGACAAGCCCGCTGCCCTTAAATTCAAGCTAAAACAAACATAAAACACCAAAACATGTAGTGGCGTGTTAGCTTAACTTGTCGCTATTCTAACGTTGTCCTGACGGCCGTGCAGTTCCCTCGGAGTATCTCAAATTTCCGCTCAACTTCAGCGCAGGTCACCCTATTCTTGTGCTATCGGGCAAAGTAGGACAGCCCGAGGAAAACATAAAAGGCCACGAAATGCCTTTGTGTCAATGTCGCTTTGAGACGACCGCTGAAACTGGTTGCACGGGTAACTTCACATTACAGGATGACGTTGAAGAGTTAGTCCTCTGGCCGTCACATCCTTTTTAAGTTTCAATGAGATAAAAGTGGCGGATTTAAGTACGTTAGGGGCTTTATGGAGGCGAAGTTCGAAAATAGAGAAGTCGTCGCGCTTAGCGCTACAATTTTCGGGCGCGTGTCACTGCGACACCTGTCACTGATGTTGCACGCCTCCGCTGAAGCGTTTACATCGGTTTCACGGCCGCCACTACTAAGCAAACGGGACTAGTTTAGAGAAGGTATTTGGCGGCAGTATCGAAGCCGGTCCCACGATGCACAAGGCTGATGCATACACGTCACTGATGCATCATAACGTTTTCGTTATCAGCAGTTCTTGTTCTTTGTGTCATTGCCACTCAGAAGCGGTCGGCAGTGTTAGGTTCATCGCCAACGCTAAAATGTCACATAGGGGAACGAATCTTTCAATGTGTGAATCCCGGTACTTTTCATAATTTTTAAGAAGCAAAAACCTGGCAGAACTTTTTTTTAGAATAGTGTGGTTATAATGCGCGTATATAAAATACCCACATACAAAAAGAGTTTGATCCTATGAAGTATGGAATCGTTATTAAATTATCCGAAAAGAAACACATTTCGTATAGATCCTGCGGCGGAATTAATAGGGGACTGGACGATATTATAGTGTTCCATAGCCAAGGAAGATAGCCAAATGTGATTCATTGAAAACGGAATTGTTAAGAACAAAGGCAGGTCAGTTGCACTCCTGAAGTACACTATGCGAAACGAAAACCCGTTTTGACGAAATTAAGCAAATAAACCGTTATAAAGTGTTTTATGCCACTTCTGTGTATGGTCGCAGCGAGACCATCAGGAGAGAAACGTGTTGTAAGACTCTCTAGCGTGTACAAAGGGTGAGTTTCGTATAGCATACAAAAAAGAGAAAAAATGGTATCTGCTTAACGTTCTTTTATTGTTATTGTTGAGGGTACTGGTGCCGAGGAACAATGCTGATTGCATTGCAGAGAAGAAGCGCTCAAGAAATCCACGCGGACATGGAAGATAGCAGTAATTCAGCACTTCCACATTCTGAACTTTTTAAAGAAGCCTGTTTTTACTACGTCACCTTATAGGAAAAGATCGAATAATAGACGTGGGTCACCAAAGGAGCACCATGTCGCAGAACCGCTATTGACTACTGCAGGGAGCTAACCTGTTTTCGTACAAAACGAAAGAGCTGCACATATTAGCGTATGTAAAAAAAAAATAATACTGGACGAATTTATTATGTTTCCTAGCTTTGGCCTATACTCTACGAGGTGATGCAGTTTTGGTATCGCTCAAAACAGCGTTTGCTGAGTGAGTGCGTGTTTTTCTTGCGACATTATTCCGCTACTTCATTACCTTCAGTTTCATGCTTTGAATTTTTTGCGCCATCTCCACTGGCGATCAAGCTCCGTCCTTCTGGTAATAGGCTGCCGAGAGTCCGAGCACCATGCAAATTATTTTTCTTGCGACGCTGTTTAAAGTTATCCACGTCTGCTGTACGTCTCCTTTGATGTCAATGTATTATATGCCCGATGTTTGAGCATGCAGTGCCCATGTGCGACTCGTACACACAGACAAACATCAACAAACTGAAAAGAGTACACAAAAAAGGTAGCACGATATATTTAGAATTCTTATGGGCATACGTCAGTTACTGAATTCATCAAGCGAAGTGGAGAACCTTCAGTTATCAACAGAAATCAAATTTGTCGACTAAAGTTCTTCTACCAGCTGGCAAAAGGATATTATATTATAGATACATCACATATTACACTTACTCCGAAGGCTATGCTACTAGGCAACGACATTTTCTTACAATAAGGCCTTTAGTTTCGCTTAATAACGGTTTTCAGTACTCTTTTATTCCCAGAACCAACGTAGAATAGAATAGCCTTGCCGACCATTTTGTGACCCAGGATTCATTTTCTTCGTTTGAGAAATACTTACAATAATTCCTCGAGCAGGGTTATTTATGTTTGCGTGTGCCTTTTTTTTTTTTCTTGTGCTTTAGAGGGCTAGTTAGGCGTACAGTGTTATATGATATTGCTCTGCCTCTTTGGCTTTATTTAGGGTTTGCTATTTTGTCTCAAAATCATTTGTGTTATTCATCAATTTCCTGCTTTTCGCATTTAATAAATTTTTATATTCATTCACTATTATAACGTACTGTTTTTATTTTATTGTGCTCATGCATTTTTAAATTAGCACATTTTATGTATCCGACAGGCTATGACCTCTCTTCGAGATCGTAGTATCTATAAATAAATAAATACACATAAGGAATAAGAGGCGTAGACAAGATAAGTTACTATCAAAAGATATTCCAAGATATTTAACACAATCCATGTATGAAATAGGCGCACATTTACAAGAACTACAGTTCGACTTATGTAAGTAGAGAGGCATGTTAATTACAGTAGTCTTGAGTAAAGAGTAAAAATAAACAATTGTTTTTGGACATTGACAACAATTCCATCGTTAATAATTCAAAACATTGCATTGTACACGTCATTTTGCTACATCTCAGTGGACATTTCAGTGAACATCTCAGCAGCATCTCAGTGAACACCGAACATTCGGAAATTGCTAAAGGAAAGTCATTAACGAAAATCTTTAACAACAACGACGATAAACAGGACCCCCGAGGAACTCCCGCATTCAGCGACAGCTTAGAACTAAAAACGCCCTCACGGGATCGAATCCCGGCCACGGCAGCCGCATTTCGATGGGGGCGAAATGCGAAAACACCCGTGTACTTAGATATAGGTGCACGTTAAAGAACCCCAGGTGGTCGAAATTTCCGGAGTCCTCCACTACGGCGTGCCTCATAATCAGAAAGTGGTTTTGGCACGTTAAACCCCATAATTTTTTTTAAAAACGCCCTTATTATCGGTTACGACCACTTGAAATCGGTTGGCCTAGTAATTTTCGAGAACGTTGTAAATAGGCCCACGATATCCCAAAAGAACACAGTTTATTCAACATGGTTTGATGATTAAGGGTGTCCAACGCTGTCGGTACATCTAATAAAAGAGCATAGGAGAAAAGATTTTGATCAAATGCAAAGAAAAGTTCATGTGAAAGTTCATCAAGCATTGTCACAGTACACGCCCACTAAGAAAGTCAAACTGTCGACCCGCCAGTATCAGAAAGTCAGTGGCAAAAAGATATTTTTCTAAGACCTGAGTAATAATCGGCAATATAGGAATTCGCCGATAGTTTTCAATATTATAGTTCTTCCATGACTTGTACAGTGGTAAAACAATTGCAGTTTTTGGCATTCCGCAATTTCGTCACCTTCCAAAATACCATTCAGTATGTGCAGGATAACATCTGGCGGAGCAATGAAATTTCTTCTGATTATGGGCAATAATGGTCCAGGAGTCTTGTTAGTAGGGAAACTGAAAAAATTTCCTTCGAGATCCCGCCTCGAAATTCTCGGAAGGAAAGCTGACGCATACGTGGATTCCCTAACGACCGATTGTTTGTGGATAGAGAGACAGCTCTTTGGGTCGCTCTTACGCATTCCCTGTTGAAAGCATCAGCCACTGCTGTGGGAGGTTGCTGAAAACGATTGAAAACAGACCGTTTACTGGAGCTCCTCCCTCTGAGACCATATACCAAAGACCAAGTTTTGCTTACATTATTTGAAAATTGTTGCAATCTATCAAAAAAGTAATGGCGTTTAGTGCCCCGCATAAGAGCAAGAACTCTATTTCTTGCCGATTTGTATTCTAAACGCAGTGCTTGGTTTCTTGGACTTCTTTTGCAGCATTTGCACAAGGTTTCTCGATACAATATATAAGCATGAATATCCGCGTTCATTCAGCTGTGACCCTTTCTTATCGGCTTAGTTATCAGCCGTCTGCAATGTAATTCAAAGTTTTTCAGTTGCGTACAGAACCTTTCATACATTTTGCCCGACGAATCTACTTTGTTGAAGAATGTGCAGTCACATTAAACTATAAAATTATCAAGCTCTGATGGTATAAGTAAAGGGACAAGGCATTTGTGCGGCCCGAATGCAGTTTCGACCGACGGCCTTCCAGACGCGTCTGGTAATACAAGGCGGCATGCTACAAAGTAGTGATCAGCCAACCTTTGTAGAATACTACATGACCTAAATGAACAGTTCGGAGTTCTGACCGCTATGCGATCTAAACAGGATTGCACTAGGCAATTATTAACCAATTGCGCTGTAGTAGGATCTCCAACTGTACATTCCAGGCCATAAGCGGATAACGAAGATGCCATGAACACACTTTTTCATGGCATAAAATGTTGACAATAAGGTCTCCGATCAAACATAATCGGTCAACTGAGCTCCACTGCCGCATAGTTTACCAAGTTCTAGAAGAAATCATGAAAAGCTACGTGATCGTGGTCGAAAAAAATCGATAAGATATGCACAGAAAATGAGATCTTACAAACTATGGCAATAATAATAATAATAATAATAATAATAATAATAATAATAATAATAATAATAATAATAATAATAATAATAATAATAATAATAATAATAATAATTTATTATCAAATCTGCGAGTATAAGTACAGAAATCGGGTTCGCCTAAGCCATCACAGTGGCTTGTCACGCGAAACCCGGCAGTCAGTAACAAGACTCAGCCAGAAACTGACTTTTCTTTCTTTTGCAAGAAATAAAAATAAAAAGACATTGAAAACTAAGGTAGCGAGTGATAAAGTACAAGGAAAAAAAAGAGAATCACGAAAAAACAACAACAAAGAAAAAAAAAAGCGAAAGAACGACCAGAGAGCGAAGACATGTTTCAACAACGACAGGAAAAATAAAAATATGACGCCTCTAATCATTCCGTGTACGATGCCCTTAAATTTTTGCGAATGTCGCGTACAGACTTACAGGAAGAAATTTCAGAAGGAAGGGCATTGAATATATCTGGAACATAAAAGGCTCGCGTACATCTTCGAAATCTGGTACGTTTGAGAGGAACTGAAAAAGCAGGTGCATACCGTAAAGGACGGCAAGGCACAGTAGGGATTTTAAAGGTATCCGTCCAGAAGCGTTTCAGCACCACTGTTTGAACAAACAGTTAGCGCATGTTCGGCATTTTTAGCATCTGAAAAAGGTTCATCTCTTGTGGTCTGTATACGTCATAAGTAACACTTTTTAACACACACTTTAGCAACCTATTTACACGTTGATTCCAGGTACTAGAACAATGTACAAATGTTGTAATTCCATATCTGAGCACACTGTAGGCCAACGAGTGGACCAAAAGTTTTCTAACAGACAAGGGTAAAAACACTTTGATGCCGTACAGTAAATAGACGATTTTACGAAGTTGGGTACATATGTAAGATAAGTGAGTAGAAAAAAGAAGACTGGAATCAAACCATATGCCCAAATACTTGACAGAGTCAGAAAAATTTATTGAAGGGCAGGAACAATTAATACATCGAGAGCTGTGCAGATAAACTGAAGAAGAAAGTGAAACACGCTTGAGTGGGCTATGAAAGCAAATCAACCTTGATTTAGAAGGATTGATGTCAATTACATTTGCACCAAAATAATCCATTCATTTCCCGACGTCATTTCGAAGGATTGAGAATGCGTCTGGAAAATTCACATGTGTGGCTAAAATTGCAGTATCGTCTGCATATTGAAATAAATTGGAGACAGATAGCACGTTGCACATGTCCTGAACATATATATTAAAAAGTAAGGAAGACAGTATGGAACCTTGTGGCACACCGGCCTTCAGAAAAACACTGGAACTGGAAATGTCTGAAATGGAAGCCATCTTGGAGCGATCTGTAAGGAAATTGCGCAGCAATCGGAAGAAAGGTCCTCGAAAACCTAAATTGTAGAGTTTCTCTAGCATAATCGAATGGCAAACCGTGTCAAAAGCTTTTGCCACACCTAAAAAAAGTGCACAACATACAAGATTTCTTTCAAGTGAAGAAAATAAATGGCCACTCAATTCTTCTAATAAAGCCTGGGAGCCCCTTTTCAATAAAACCATATTGACAGTCGGAGAACCCCCCCCCCCCCCCCGCTTTGTTAATAAACCTGTTCATTACTAAGAATATATGTTTTTCTAGAATTTTTGCTATAATAGGCAGGATAGAAATGGGGCGATAATTATGCACACACTTAGCATCACCACCTTTTAGAAGTGGTCGAACTAAGGCCGTTTTTAACCGCGTAGGAATACTTCCGCTTGTAATTATCCCATTTAGGATTTCTAGCAAGACATGTTTCAGAACGCCGAAGTTCCTGTATAGATCAAACATGCGAATTTGATGGATACCTGGTGATTGATGCCGGCCAAAGCTGCATCATCACGAGGCATCGATGAAAAATAATAATAATAATAATAATAATAATAATAATAATAATAATATCTTTATTGCCATAACACATACACAGCATTATAATCAGGCCTGTCTAAGCCTACAAGGGCTTGTGGGACATGGCCCTGCAGAATTGGCAAGGCAATACATTGAAATATGCAAACAATCACGTATAAAAAAAAATAATGACGCTGTTACATAAAGCGCGTGACATTACATTTGGCTGCGCAAATTTATTGCAACAGTACCTAGAGTTCAAGCTTACATAAAAGCAAGAATTCGTATCTTTGAAACAATTTCCACATAACTGTTAGCCGAGATAAGAAGGCGAAGCAATGTGAATATGGAACGTGTTTAACCTACAGAGTACGTATCATCTTTTTCAGTGGTATTTTCGAAGTTAACCTACAGAGCACGTATCATCTATTTCAGTGATATTTTCGAAGTTGCTGTGAAAATGCCCGCTGGCAGATTGTTAAACAGATTAGGAACGTACACACATCGCCGGGCCTCACCGTATCTCGTTGCGGAACGAGGCCCAGTGAAACGCAAGCCCGAACGGAGCATGCGCACAGGTTTATGTTCAACTTTGAAATCCGAGTCCCAAAAATGACCTAATACCACTGTTTCAACAAACAATGAGCGGAACGAAGGAAACCCTACGGTAGTAAATATGTTTCGAGAAGAGGCGAATTATACGCTACACTTTGGAGCATGTTTTTCAAGAGAGCGTCCACTCGGCCCTCCTAACGCGCAGAACAGAAGGCGAAAATTGTGATGCCATACCTTAATATTCCGTGCGCAAGGGCGTTCACAATTGCTTTTCTTTACTGAAAAAGGAGCTATACTTTTGCAGTGGTAGAGCACCCAGGCAACGCTTCGGAGTTTACTACATAAATACGCTAAATGCGATTCTTACGACAGGCTTGAGTACAAAAAATACGCCCGTGTATTTTATAGACTGCACATATTCCACTGGAGTACAGCTACAATGCGAACATGACTCATTGTGCAAAAAGATATGTTCATCTATTGACGTCATCTTCAAGGGATTCCTGAAGCAAATCAGCTTTGTTTTTGAATTATTGATTACAAGAAAATTTTTAGAAATCGAATCAATTACGTTATAGACATCTTTTTGTAGCATATTGATTGCTGATTTGTAGCATAAATGTTTTGCTAGTAGAACGGTGTAATCGGCGTATTGAAAAATTCTGCATTTTGAAACAGTGGACGCAAGGTCATTCATGAAAATATTAAAAAGTAGCGGGGCTATGATGGATTCTTGAGGGACTCCAGCTTTAATAGTAATATTTAATAGCTTTAATAATAATAATAATAATAATAATAATAATAATAATAATAATAATAATTATTATTATTAATATTATTATTGTTATTATTATTATTATTATTATTATTATTATTATTATTATTATTATTATTATTTATGCACCACAAGAACAAATACATGGTAAGCGGGCCTGTCGAAGCCTAAATGGCTTGTGCGACTAGGCCCGGCAGCGCCGGCAACAGCGATGAGGTCAGCGTATGTACATGTACATACAGGCATTACCTTAGTGCCGAGAAAACATTGCGCAAATACAGAATAATATTAAAAAATATAAAAATAATTCTGAAATAAATAATATGATAAAGCAAATAATAATAATAATAATATTATTATTATTATATTAATAATATTAATAATAGTTGTAGTAGCAATAATAATACCAATAATAACCGATGATTAATCTACCCTGCCCAGTAACAACCACTCGGTCTGTGTTCTGGCCAACGCATGCATAGAAGATTACAGAGGAATATAGTGTAAAATTTCTAAAATAATTGTAAAAAGAAGAGTGGACCTGAAAAGTGTGCACATGCAACCATTATTTAAAAGCTGTACACTAAACAAAGCACTCAGTAAATATAAAAGCAAAAAGGAGGAGAACGATAGTTGAACATTGTGTAAAACTATAAATCTACAACACAAAACTCGGAAAAGAGCAGTGACAGCGAGTTAAGAAAAAAATATCGATATCATCAAAATAAGCGTTATAAATACTGAGCATTCTGTGGACAGTTCGAAGTGGGTAATTACAGGTGGGGACATGGAAAGTCCTCTGTTCGCTGGTGATCTTGAGCTGAGTATAAAACATGATACAGCTGAGTAGTTCTGAGCTGGTGAGCACACTGGGAAGTAGTTTGAAAAGAAACAGAAAGTCAGGGTGATTACGTCAGCAGTGAAGCAAGAGAAATGTCAATAATGCAACAGTGCTAGAACAAGGTTTAGGGCAGATGTTAGCAAATCGGTGATGATATGTGCTTAGGAAACTTTTCAGGACCCAATCTATAATGTCACCATTCTATCTAGAAACGCCTTTCCAGACAACCGACGTCTATTCGACTTGAAGAAGACGGATTGTTGTGTACAACTGGCGATAGAGTGTAGGAAAATTAAATTCCCTCGATAGTCTGCAAACCGAGCCAATACAGCACATACCCCGCATTGCAACGCCTTCAGTGTGAGCAGAAAAGTGTAAGGTTGTAACAAAAAGTACACCGAGATTGTTGATCTCATATAACTTGTACAACGTTACAGAATATACAGAATAAGGAAAGGAAGTGCTTACTGTTTTGTGTGTTAAAGCTATGACTTTGGTCTTAGCACCATTCAAGGTGAGGTTATTGTCTTTGCGCCATTTTAAAGAAAACAGGCCAGATCGCACGATGCGATATTCATCATCAATGTGAATTTACTTTGAAATCTTCACGATATAAGAACAATATTAATAACATTAGTAATATTCTTCCAAGATGAGAAGCATCACAGGTTTGGAAAATACTTAGAGAATACAACTAAAGCAAGCACGTGACGTCCGCGTAATGTCCTAGACACACTGAGGCGTATAGAGGAAAGAAAAAAAAAAGCGGAGACAAGTTGCACCACAGGCCTACTTGCTTCCATTTTTGAAGCTGAACCATTTACAACGAAACTGTTTGTGCGACCAGAAGCACACTCAAAAACGTTATGGATATGCCTGGAATAACCAAGACGTTCACGGAGATTACATTTATAGCGAACGTTGGGTGTGCTGCGGATGGTGAACAGTGTGTGTTGATTGTATAGAGTGTGTTGATTAAGTAGGAAAGAAACGCTGCTAAACCCTCGTTGCTCACTTGTTTCGAGGCGTTACAGGAGACGCTCCGGAAATACCCGCCCCTAACCCCTTTTCGAATTAAAGTCAGTAACAATGCAACATTTGTGGATTATATGGATCATTTCATGACTTACTTCCACCGAAAGTGTGTAGTGAATATGCTCAATATAGCATGTATATAAAGTACGTAGAAAGTATGTGTGGGCGTTATGAGAATCACAGGTGACAGTGAGAAGGTGACGGGTAGACTACCTAACTCATCTGAGTACCGGATCTCACGTTTCTGTAAGTCCCTAACTGAGCGCTGCATTAAAGAGCTATGCCGGCGCCCCAACCGCAACTGAGAAAAACCGCATAGCAGACGATGTGGCAGGAACCTGACATGCCTTAGCGTGATCAACGCGAAGTAGGTACACCGAGAAAAACAAGTTAACGTCTGAACCCGTCCAGCCGTCTCGTTCTCCTCCTTCCAATAACATATTTTTTTTGGTTCGCAGGAAATAATCTTACCTGACGCCGAGAGAACGAATGTTTGGGCCATTAAAGCGGCAGGAATGTACTATGCATCAGCAAGAGCGTCTAGGCGTTTATTTCATTTTTGGGCCTCAGTAACTCGCAATACTAAGAGGAACCAAGGGCAATGAACAGAAGAAAGAGTAGTTAGTTTCTCTGGGTCATTCGTCTCTTCGGGAGGAAGAAATAGCGCAAGCAGTGACAGAATCAATGTAAGAACCCGGCACAGCATTGCGCCAGACAAGGCAGCCAATCGCAAGATCGGTGCGTGTACGGAAGTCTGTAATTTTATTCTAGGCCCCGTTTATTTTACTGTGCCTTCGTTCCAGCCGTCAAACTTAGTAAGATGCGCTAGCACCAGGACTACGCTCACAAACTTTTCATTTTGGCTTTTCGTTAGCAGTGCTTGTCCATACGACTCCGCGACTCATTCGACAACGCAATTTAGGGCCGGATGTTTCATTTCACGCATAATAGCTTAGCTGATGTTGTAAAAATCCACGCGTTAGTTTTATTCCCATGTAGTCAACCAGACGCAAATAATTCTGCAAAGTAATGGTAAACCTTAAGATCTGTGCTGAGAGGCTGGTTGATGTAAGTGCCACAGGCAGAGTGGGATAAATCGAGAAAAAAATGCCGTTATGGAAATTGACGCTAGTTAATCTCCAGGTCACACAAAAATACTTTAAACAACGTATAGCAGTTCACGACTTGTAACGGGTAAGAATGCAGGGCAGATCTACTTAGAACAAATTCTGAGGATGACACGTTGAATTTTGCGACCACAAAGTGTACAATTCAATGCTTGTTTCAGTTTCATATATCCGGCAATGCGTAAAACAGAGGCGCTGATAAAATAGTGAGATGAACGGCGCAGAATTTTACGATCAACAATAAAAGTGCCTATGGCAAAACTGGTACTTGCGTTGAAATTCGTTGAAATCGTAAATTTTAATATGTTCCACAACTTATTAAGTGAAAGTGCTTATGCGAGAAGTTTGGTGTTTAGTTGCTTATCCATTTCCATTTCTCGTCTAAGCAACGTTCATCTTTCAAGCAAACCAGCTTAAAGATTCGAAATATGCTATCTGCAACCGGCTAATTTTTTAAAGCACCTGGTATGTTGTAGGATGATGCTTCAGAGCTATATATTTAAGAAAGATATAGCATACGCTTATACGCCAGTAATTTCGTTCAATAAGCAGCAAAAGGTCGCGCGCTTTGCCGGTTATGCTCACTGAAAGATCCTACAGGAAGAATTGGTCGCTGGGTTTTACGCCTACAAGAATATTCGCATACTGTCGCCTACAAATCTGGCCGCCTGCACAAGGACACTGACTGCCTGTCTCGCTACCCGGCGACGACCTTGACGACGCTGACAGTAGTACGCCAATGGCATTTCCTCTGTGTCTGCCTTCGCTAACATCGCCGATGAGCAGTACCGAGACCTATCGCTGCGAGCACTCATCGAGCGTCTGCGCTCTCCACCTACCGACGCATCCGTTCGCCGATATGTCCTCCAGGGCGGCATATTGTACCGAAGGAACTTCCTCCCTGGCGGATCTCATCTTCTTCTTGTCGTGCCAAAACATCTACGACAGACTGTGCTCTTTGAGATGCATGACGAACCCACTGCAGGACATCTTGGGGTAACCCGCACGTACGACCGGGGCCGCCGCTGCTTCTATTGGCCTGGTCTCGCTCGCTCCGTCCGACGCTATGTTGCTGCCTGTGATCCCTGCCAGCGTCGGAAAACACCTCAGGTGCTACCTGCCGGTCAACTCCAGCCGATCACCGTCTCTGTGGAACCGTCCTTTCGTGTTGGATTAGACTTCCTCGGTCCCTTTCCCACGTCATCCTCTGGGATAAATGTTTCTATTTTTTTTTATTCAGCATTGATTTAGACACAGTGAAGGTCTTGGATGGCAAGGCTAAAGGCAGTACATTGTCTGCCTGACTAAGGCCCTGTCACCCATACATTGCTCAACAGTGAAGAAGCATATCATAACATATAGTACATATCAATAGCGTCGATTAGACATACATAGCATACATTACAAACATAAGGGCATTAAATACAACAATCACTGTACAACTTTCTAAGTAGAAACAGTTTAGCATCAACAGAGTAATATGAACCCGAAAAAAGCTTTATATATGTACAAGCACAGTATGAAACGGGCTTAAGGTAATTATTCATAAAACACACAAGAAACCAATTAGCGCAATGTCAATCAGAAAGAGAAAGCAAATATTTTTTTCATAGCATTTTTAGAGCAGTTTAATGATCTGAAGTTGTGCGCGATAGTAATCATGTTAGGATGTGCATTTACGAAGGATGGGACTAAGTATGTTAGTTGTTTTCTACCGTAGTTGGTCCTGCAAAATGGAACTCTAATATGGTCATGCCCGAAATTGTATTGGGTGTAACTTGTAACTTGAGAGGTGGTTTTGATAAAATATGAGTGAATTTTTCTCGAGTTTGCCTCGTATGTATATAGCGAGCTTAAGTTCGTACAGTTAATTTTTAAAAGTGCATGTTTTATGAAAAAAGGTGCCGTGTGATCGCGGGGTCCAAGGTTCTCAACACAGCGAACTGCTTGTTTTTGGAGACATATCAATCGATCCAAGTTTGATTGGAATGTAGTCCCCCATACCAACAGGCAATCACTAAGACGGGACTGAATCAAAGCATAATACAGACAGCGTTTCAACCAAATAGGAACAAGGTATCTAATCTTAAACAATATGCCTATTTACCTACAAATGCAAGAATGAATCTTCGTTACATGAGGTGTAAAAGTCAGGTTCTCATCAAAAAGTACACCTAAAAATTTAAAAGCTGAAGTCCGCTCGATTACACAACTATCTAACTTTACACAAAAAGCACAGTCATAAGGCCTATTTCTAGGCTTAAAAACCACATATTTAGTTTTATTGACGTTTAACCGTAGGTGGTTCGCTGATAACTAAACAAAAAGTTGATCTAACCAATTATTAGCTGTAATTTCTAGCACTCGTAGACTTTCACCTGAGAAAAACAAATTTGTGTCGTCAGCATACAAGACTATATCTGGAGTAAGCGGTATGTTTACAATATCGTTCACGTATAGAATAAAGAACAGTGGACCCAAAATTGACCCTTTAGGGACACCGAGGGCAATTTCTTTCTTTTGTGAACAAAACCCATTATAACACGTGTATTGCTGTCTGGTAGTGAAGTAATAGTATGACAGTTTATTAAATAGGATGGTGTGTTCAATGGAGTCGAAAGCTTTTCTCATGTACAGGAAAAGACCAACCGTATATAGTTTGTTCTCGATGTTACTCAGGAGTTTTTTCTTTTACCTTGAGAAGTGCCTAGTGCAGTAGATCTGTGTTCACGGAACCCAAACTGTCGGTCTACTAGGGCGTGGTTATTACCTAGAAATTTAGTTAGTCTGCACTTTACGAGTCGTTCCAACACTTTTGAGAAAAGAGGTAGTATGGATATCGGTCTATAATTATTTAAATCAGCGACAGAGCCTCCCTTATGCAATACAATCACTTTGGCAATTTTCATGGCATAGGTAAAAATGCCATTCGTGAAAGCACTGTTACAGATATGGCATAATGGAGCCGAGACATCAGCAACAGATATGATTGGCGATGCTTTTATGTCATCGGTCCCTGTTGCAGTATCTTTTTTTAAAGCCTTAAGAACGGAATACACTTCCATTTCAGTGAAGCAGAAGAAGTGGCCGTGGCCCTCGCACTCGCACAACCGGGAGTGAGGACCGTGGTCACAGACTCCCAGACCGCCTACGCAAGCTACCGCAAGGGGAACATCTCTCCCGCGGCACTAGCGATCCTCACCAAATGCAAATCACCGGGACGGGCCGTTGAGTTCGTGTGGGTCCCGGCTCACTCGCAAGTGGAAGGCAACGCACTCGCCGACCACTATGCCCGAGAACTGTCAATCCGGGCCGAGGACGAGCCAGAGCTACCGCACCCCGTGACAAGCTACAAAGAAATCACGCAAATGTACAGAAGCGGCAGATGTAGGCTTCCCCGTCCGCATCCGCAACTCAGCCGAATGCAGCAAACAATCGTGCGACGCACGCAAGCGGGGTCGCTAGCGCATCCCGTGCTCTTGCACAAGATGTTTCCAACAGAGCATGACACTTCATGCCCTTTTTGCAGACGGTCAAAAGGCACTCTAGCACACATCCTTGCAGAGTGCACTAAGCTCAAAAACCCCCCACCATCCCTACCCCCCACCCTCCCCAACCCCAACCCCCCCGAGCGATGGGAGACCTTGTTGTCCAGCCCCGACCTACCGACCCAGCTCGCGCTGGCGGCTAGGGGCCAGGAACTGCTGGACGCATATGGGACCTGAGAAGAAGGTTCCACCCCATCTGGTGCCAGCGCACACCAACTGTCACTAAGGGCTCAGTACTAAAGTTGTTTCTCTCTCTCTCTCTCTCCATTTCAGTGCAAGGTGATAGGAAGATAGAATTGGACGTCTCGTAGTTTAGAAATTTTTCAGATGCCAGTAATGAACCATTAGAGTGGGATGACGCACCACCAAGTAAAAAATGATCGTTTAATTTATTGCCCAAGGAAGTTTCACTGCATTCAGTGTCACCAAACGTTAGAGTATTCGGGTTTGTGGTATACTGGGTTCCTTTTAACCTGCGAACTGCATTCCATAATTTCTTTGGATTGTTCGATACCGTAGAAAACATATGTTCATGATAGCTTTTTCTAGCTTTCTTGAGGTCTGAACTCAACTTGTTTCTTATTTTCTTGTATTCACTTAGTATAGCAAGATCCCTGTACCGAATAAATGTATCAAATAATTTGTCACGTTTCTGCATTCTCTTATAGATCTCTCGAGTTACCCACGGCTTCCTAGCTTTCTTTTAGGTCCTTATTGGTTGTAATGGGAAAGCAGCATCATAACACGACTTTATTGTCGGAATAAACGTATCATGCAATATATTCGCATCATTTTCGCTATACACTTTAGATCAGTCTGTATTCTCTATCATTGAGCGAAAAGCGCTCATATTCTCATCGCTAAAGTGGCGACAGAAAGAAAGCTGACATCGAAAACGCCTTCTTTTGTTTTCATGTCGTGGCAAAAGAACAAAATACTTGCAAATGATCACTTAAATCAGAGGTGAGAATTCCCGAAAAAACATCACTTGCATCGTGGTTCGTTATACATATATCAATTAATGATTCAGAATCTGGCGTTATTCTGGTTGGTGAACAAATTGTATTAGTTCAATTATAAGAATGTAGTACGTCAATGTAGTACGTCAATGGGTAGCCATCGCAACTGATTACGCCACCCGATACGCTATCACGCGGGCTCTCCCTACCAGTTGCGCCCCTGACGTCGCCGACTTTCTCTTGCGTGACATTATCTTACTTCATGGTGCCCCGCCACAGCTGCTTACTGACCGTGGTCGTAACTTCCTCTCGAAAGTTATCGCCGACATTGTGCGTTCCTGCTCCACTCAACATAAACTGACTACATCATACCATCCTCAAACCAATGGCCTGACAGAGCGGTTAAAGCGTACTCTTACCGATATGCTGTCCAAGTACGTTTCCAAGGGCCACCACGACTGGGACATTGCCCTTCCTTACGTCACATTTGCGTATAATTCTTCCCGGCACGACACCACCGGATTTTCTCCATTTTATCTACTGTACGGTCGCGAACCGACCTTGCCCCTTGACACGGCACTTCCTCCTGCTGCGATCTCAACGACCGAGTATGCGCGCGACGCCATCGCTCTCGCCGACCATGTACGCCTGCTTGCCCGTGCTCGACGACTGACTGCCTCGCAAACCACTCAGCAGCGTCAGTACAACGCCCGCCACCGTGATGTACAGTTTTCGCCTGGTGCGCTCGTGCTACTCTGATCGCCCTCTCGTAACGTCGGGCTTTCAGAAAAGCCTCTTTCGCGATACACAGGGCTCTACCGCGTGCTGCGTCAGGTGACGCCTCTGACTAAAATATTGTTAAAATAAATATTGTTAAAAGAAGCACGTGTGTGCCAAATAAGGCCTAGCGCACGCCCTCTCCCAATTTATAGCCTTTCACTTTTGGCGCCGAAAGTCTAGTTGACGCGTCGGGTGTGCATGCAAGAAAGTTATATGCACGTGTTATGAAAGTTGAACCCAACACTGAACCAGATTGTGAGGTGATTTGCCGTATAACTTTAGGGATTTAGTGTCAGCTTAGACGTCCACAAATAACGAGGGCCCTTAAAACATTTATTTGCGATACATGACCATTTCACGGGATTGTTTTTTCTATAAAGGGTTTTTCAATTGCGTTTGTGGGATATCGAAACCATAATTCTTGAACTGGAATGATCGAAGAGATGGACGCAATTGCACGGTTAATCGAGATGTCCAATTAACTAATTACGATTATTTACTCATAACAATTTCCACCTATTACATTAGGGCATATATAGCAGAACGAATCTTAGCCAGTTAATTTGCAGGTCAGACTCACTTGAATTCTTGATAAGGAGTTGGGTTCAAGATATGCGCCCTGAAAGTTGTGGTAAAATTGAACGGTCGCTGCAGTTCCCTTTTTGTAACAGCACTCCATTTTATGCTTTGAAGCCCGAAAGTAAACTAACCACCAATGTATTTCATCTCACATTTTGTAAATTATTATTTTTAAACTGGTGTCATCCTAAGAATTCGCTTCAAACAGACATGCCTTACGACCTCACAGCTATAATTCGTAAAGGGCATTGGGTGTTTAAAGTAATCGTAATAAAATAAATTAACAAACAAATCATCCACACTATAGTATCGTTCAATGGGGGCCGACAAGCCTTCCAAACCAAAATAAAGCATGCTGAGATGAACGAAAGAACTTCGATTGTGAACAATCATCTCTAGTGTGGTCTTGTATTTCTTTTAATGCTACTGAATGGCTTGACATGTAACAACAACAAAACGCTCTTTTCGACTGGAGGATGCGCCGACTCTTGAAGCCTTGTGTCTATTTCGCCAAGTCATTACGGGCTTTCGTCCTCATTAGAAGGAGATAATGAATTATTCTGTGTAGCTTCTACAAGCGTTTCGTTGCTCTTTTGCGTTCACAACGTCAATAACAAAGATCACCGCAAGGTGTGATGCCATAAAGGTGTTAAAAAAAACATTGGTGATAATGCACTTTCTGCTGCTGCTAACATGGCAAAAAGGTCAGACTGCATTATTTGGTATTTCGCGTGGGAGGAAAAACAACTCTAGGCTAAATATGTTGAAGAATGTTTGCATTAGCTAAAGTAGGATCAATAGGTAAGTTGCTTTTTCGCTAGCAAAAACAAACAAAAGAGTGGAAGTACCGAGGGCAATTAAGTTGTCATGAGTATAGTCATTTGAGTGACTCGCAAACGAGCTTACCATAACCAGCTTGTTCAAACCAGTTGTAAAGCCTTGGTAAAGTGAACACACACAAAAATACGGTAAACTTACAACTACATACGAGCTAGAAACGTATTCGGGTAACGTACGGTAATTGGCATATTTATCAGGCTATGGGCAGAAAGTCGTGTTCAAGCCAGTATAACTGCACATGCTCTGTTGTTGCCTTACCTTTCGCTCTACTATGTTATTTGATTGTTTATTCATAAAACAACAGAGTCTGATTTGGCCAAATGAGAAGTGGGACTTCTAGAGGAGGGAAAATAGCAATTTTTCGAATAAGAATCGAATACGAATAGCAAGTATCGAATGTCAAATAGTAATGCGCAGAAGTATCTATGTATTTACAGAGGGAATATTTATTTCTGTATAATTGGCTGCCACGCTTGCATTGACAAGTCCCAAAGAAAAATATCTGGTTTACCTGCCAAAGCCATGATCTGATCATGAGGTACGCCCTAGTGGGGGTCTCTGGAATCACTTGGACCACCTGGGTTCTTGATCGGACAGATTCCTCTTTTGTGACTGCATCAGGCATTAGGTGACTGGCGCTGCAATTACGCTGATGTTTGTAGCAGTTCGAAATATACTTACTTTCATGTATCATCAGGTAGAAGGCGATACCTGTAAAGAGTATGTTACAATTACTATGAAGTTGGTGGACCAGCCTTTTACTATGATTGACACCCACATAACGCATCCCACGCAGTTCTGTCTCGACGGCCTCTAAGTAATTATTAATGTAACGGTGGCTCTACACACATTGAATGGAGACCAATGCGGATCATTCAATCGGAGGCGATTCTTAGACGACTAGGGCACCGGCACTCTTTAATTTTACAAGTGAGTATGATCTGATCTTTTTAATCAAAGGGCAATGACGTTTCACAAGCGTAAAACATCTGATGCTTTTGACATTTGCCTTATTTATTCCCGTTATCATCGCTCACCTCTTGTGTTTTAGCATTCATTATTATAAAAGTGACCACGTACCAGCCTGATTCACGGCCTTGCTTCCGGTCAACGCAACGGCTATGTTGGCTGCACAAACTTGGAAGTACTTATTGTTCTGCAGACCAACCGTAGTTGGCACACGATGGCCTTGATGTTAATGCTCAGGCTATGAAGTCCAGCATATGATTATTGAGGCTGCGGAAGGCTTATTCAAAGGAGTACGCCGAGCATGAGAAGCATGCGATTCACCGCAGAGGCTATATAGTGAAAGGAGTGGTGAAACATTCTCTTTACTGATGACATTCCTGTAGCGACGCTCATTTAGAATGCATTACGTGGCACCTCGACAAGCTGGCCGCAAGGGCGTAGAGAACATTCTGTACGAAGCTTGATCCACGTAAGTCACTCACTAGAAAATTGAATATTGTGCATAGCGTATGAATGAAGTGTTCTAAAATTCATGCTTTCAACTGTGTGATTTTATCATCGTGGATTTAGTGATATAGAAACTTAGAAGCTGCAGATGTCTTCTGCTCTCAAGAGGCCTCCTCGACGCTGCAGTTGCCTTACAGACGCTTGTTGAAAGCATAACTGCGTCACTCAACGCACCTTCAATGGATGAGCCACTAACTATGAAGGAACTGCGGTTGACTGTGTTTTTGTTTAACAAGGCATCAGCTTCGGTCCAAGATGGTATCCGCTGTTTCGCACTGTCACACCTTAGAAGATAATGGCCCAGCTCCTTCATGTGTTCACCAAATACTGGCAGGCAGGCCATTGAGATTCTAATTCGAAGTGCGCATCTCTAATTTCGTTCCTGAAACCAGGCAAGGCTCCCATGACCTTTTTCATGCATTCATTTTTTATTTGTCTGACAATGCCTAATTTGTCGTGATGCAGGAGTCTAAACGCGACGTTAAAGGCGTCTTCACTCCGGTTGCCCCATTGGTGCAGTAAGTCACGTCGACGAGTTCATAGAAAAGTGTTGATTGAAAGCTTAGAGTCGGACTTGATGAGCGGAGACATCTACCATCACGATATGTCTAGATTCAGGAAAGCCCACATTAGTATTGACAACGTGATTCCACGTGCAAGCTGTATCTAAAGAAGCAGATTTATGCGTTATATCACTATAGGTGTGTTCCTTCACATCAACCTAGCACTTGACAGTGCTCGACATGAGAATGTTCTAGTGCATATGAGATCTCCAGGCTAATACTATTGTGGCCACGTATGATTTGATATCGCGCTATTGCACTACTAGGTCTGTTGACATGTAGTCTTATGTGGAAATATACATTCGTATGTATCTCGTGGAGATTAACAAGAAGTTTTGAGTCTTCTAACGGTCTTTGACATCTACTTTGTTGGTTTAGAGAAATTCATACCGATTTCAAAGGGCATCTCCTTCTACGCAGATGACGCTTGCATATAACCTTGAAAAACTTGTAGCTCGTCTTGTGTAAAGGGCTGCGCTTTCTTGAGTGCTTCTGTACGTGAAGGCATACTTGTATGTGAGTCTGCCTTCTTGAGCTCTGAAGCTCTAACCAAGATGGCCGCATATGCTGCTCTGGACGCAACAAATGAATACGACGCGAAATACTGCCATCAGACATCAACTCCTTCAAATATTTCTGCAGTCCCGAGACCTTGTTATGCCAACAGTCTAGCGTGGTGCCATCGCTTTCACAAACATTTGTCTCGCAGTATGTTCTGATTGTTGGAGGCAGTAGTATACGATACGTCGCAAAAGAAGAGGTTGCTGGGGGCACTTTCAGACAAACAATCATGTGGTCGCCGCATGTACTCGGTCTGAAGTTCGCTTTCTTCGCTAATATATCGGACCATTTCCAAGACTCCATTCGAATGCTCTGTTGACTCACTCGATCGACCGTCCACTGCTTACAGTGACGGCCTGCCTCGATATTCTCTCGCTGCCTTCAAAGCCTGTCTCAAGCAAACGTCAATCTTTCTGAAGGCATGCAATCAAAGCGCCTAGAATACGCCTTGGTCTTTTCAAGAATACATAGACTGTGGGCACCCTGGTGGAGACCAGGTGTTTGCCGTTACCATTTTTTTTACACGAAAGAGCTCCTTCGGTCTGGAGTGCGATACGTGGCTATCCACTTGCTACAACACTCAACTGGAGACAAGACTTCGGTGGCGGGACGTTATTGTACTGCGGAAATAAGCTTAATCTAGTGTGCCTCACTAAGGCGCTATATCGTTGCACCAGGACGCAGGACTCGAAAAGGACTCTGTACATAATATTTGTGGTAATGCACTTAGGGCGTGGGCAACTATCACTGTGTGGGTGCTTTTTATTAAGGCGGAAGCCTTATACGGCTCATGGGACGAAAAATCCGATGTCCGGTCTTATGACACCAAAATTCATGGCACAAAATTAATAGTCAGTTGAGCCCTCGACCTTTGGTCGGAGTCGAACCTACGACCTTTTGTGTTAGCTTGGGCGAATTCGGCCATCAATTTCTTTGAAGGAACGCGCGAAGCTGAGGCGAAGAAGAAGCGTCAGCACGACCTGTAGTGGAAAGGCACATTAAGGCACAGTTAAATTAGGCACTCGAACCCACGACCTTTGGTGGGAGTCAAACCCAGTTGAAATTTGGCCACATCTCCAAGTTCCATTCCATTTGCCATTGCGAACGTCAGGAGCCGAACCCACGACCTTCGGTGAGGGTCGAACCCGCGACCTTCAGTTTCATTTAGGGCGAAAGTAATTATAGCGCACATAATTTAGGTGGA
Source organism: Dermacentor andersoni (assembly GCF_023375885.2). NCBI lineage: Eukaryota > Metazoa > Arthropoda > Arachnida > Ixodida > Ixodidae > Dermacentor > Dermacentor andersoni. The sequence continues at coordinate 127,984,007 of NC_092815.1, read as the reverse complement.
GATGATTTAGGCATCAAACCCATGACTTTTGTTGGGAGAAAACAAGCAATAAAAAGTAACAGCGCATTAGAATGAAATTATGAAGTAATGAACGTCTTGTGAGCGGGCAGGCATTCACCATCATCTTTTGCCTATGGTAAAGCGACTGTTTTATACATTATCTCTCACTCCGTTTCTCTCCTTATTCATCTCACCTGGAATAGCACGCCAATCCTATTGCTAGGCTAACCTCCCCAGATATCATTAAACTTTCACTCTGTCTTAGATGTTAATGTGTCTTCGTAAATCATAGTAATGTCCACTGAATCAGCATGCAGTTTTATTTCAGTAGAAAGGTCCATAATCAAGCGACGTAGTAAAGAGAAGCGACTTGCATTAAAAGCCTTAATTCGGTGGGTTCGAGTTTTGAGTGATACTCATGCTATATCAATGTATCCCCGCCAAACATGCTCTTTATATCTCTCTTTCTTATATAGTGACTTATTATATAGGCTAAAATTCCCGGTATTGACTACTGCTGTTCTAGAAACATTTTTTGGGTGTTTTACTGCCAGAACACAATGTTACGCAATGTCATCTTCCTTCAATGATAGATCCACTTATTGATCGTGGAAATACGGGCGACACACTATGTGCCAGTGCTGCCACGTTCATCCAAATAAATAAGCCGATCGGAAGAGTAGGTATGTCCCAACACTGCCACTTTCATCCGAATAAATAAATCGATCGGAAGAAAAAGGAGAAGCTGGACAGTGCTGTAGCTGTCCCGCTCACTCAAGTGCTCAAAGAAAACAGGCCGGCAGAAGCCATCAGCACCTAATGACATTTGACCTGGAGTGAGATGGACGCTGGCAGCCCCACAAGCAGATTGCGTTAGTAACCAGAGAACTCTTCACTATTTCTCTCTTCGCAGACACTCGGTCCCAGTGTTTGTAGTTGCGCAAGTGTCTCTTTTTTTCCCTTTTCAAAGAAAACAGAAACCGAGTAATAAACTCGTTCGAATTTCCCGTGCCGCCCGCATTTCCGTGAGGGTTCTCGAGTTTCTCGCGCTTCAGGGAAACACGAGGAGGGCAGGCATGGGCCACCAAAGGAGTGGTCAGTTTGTGTTAGGGTCAACGTTCCGTACAAGCAGCAGTTGGTTCTCGGCAAAATGCAAAGCGTGACTTTTATGCAATCACCCATGTAGCCGCGTGACAAGAGCTGTGCTTCTTGCCGTGGGGTACAATGGCACTCCATGGTGAAGCAAACTCGTGATCGGAACTAAGGAGAATCATCTCGAAGAAAGTACGATGACAACGCTCACTCTTGTCTTCCAATCCTATAGCTGTGTGCGCATTTCAGGTGTCGAATTCTGTTCCGTTGCGAGCGATCTACGGCCAAGTATCGTATTGTATACGGTGCTATTGGCACTCACTTCATCGTCATACTTGGGTAACTAAACATCATGCAAAAATTATGTGAATGCCTGCTCCTTATGAAGGCACACTGCGTTTATCGCTTACGACGACCATTTGCTTACATGTAACTTGAAATTTCCTTCCTCACGTGCGTATACGTGTGCAGAAATATATTTTGCAATAGCAAAAAAGCAAAAGTATTTGTTTCAATGAAGTGCACTGTGCTACTGAAACGCATATGTAACGTGACACTTTCCATAAAAGAAGAATGCAATGTTCATGGCGTTTTCATCCGAAAGGGGGGGGGGGTTCACCTTCGTTTGATGTTGAGCCCCTGTTGCCACCTTATACTCTTCAGGCACCCTGTCCATATTTCGGGACGCAAGATGTCCTTTTCCGGTTCTATCGCAGGGTGGCCTAAATAAAGCAGCATAAATTAAACTTCACATGAATTAAAACCATTACGTGCTCAACGTTGCTTCATTTAACTGGCAGTCTGCTTTATACTGCTACAGGCAACCAATTCGCTCAATGCACAGCCATTTCTGACGAGACGTTCGACGTGGCGCGTGCCAGCAGCAACGTAAGAATAATTTTGTTTGCTCCTAATGCGTGCAGCAAATGACAAAACTGGGCTTACGCTCCAATACTGTGATATAATTTTTTTATTCAAAAATCGGAGCATCACTGACAAAACAATAAGTAGATAATTGTCACTCTCTAATTACGACGACTCATTATAATATATTCAGAGCACGATCCTACTACCGTACGTTTCTTGTAGTGCAGTTTTGAGTGCCTCGAAATGAAACAGTACAAAAATGACATGTTTATATACAGTGAGTCATAATTCACACCTGAGGGGGTAAACTACGATCACGAGGACGAACCCCGGAGCTAGTGCCTACAGGAGCGGCAAGTGTTTATTTATTTACAGAGTACCTACATCGCCATAAAGGCATTACGTAGGGGATGGATGAATGGATGGATGCAAAACTTTAATGAGGTCCTGAGGTACGCGACTCAGCGCGCTGCGGGTCGCTCCCACGTTGGGACAGTCAGGAGTTGCCCGACCGCCGCATCGTGGGCCCTCTGGACAGCCCATAGTTGCGCCCTGGCATCGGGGCTCTTGATAGCGGAGAGCCACTTGTCCTCATTGATTTGTTCTGTGCCTCGTAACAAGGGGTAACGCCAGAGCATATGGTCTAGACTAGCGATGTCATTGCAGTGCCTGCAAGAACTAGTGGCATAGGTGTCGGGATAAATTTTGTGGAATAAAGCCGAGTTGGGATATGAGGGGGGAACAAAATATAACCTGTAATACAGAAAAGCTTTTGGACAGATATACTCACAAACAGAGTATATGTATATGTAAACAGAAGTATGGTAGTTAAGCCATCGATGGAATCATAGGTATCGTAGCTGTTTGCATGAACATCATTGTTCTGACTTCAGATGACTTCGCAACTTCGCGAATGTTAAGCATTGAAAGTTATCCACATTTCTCTGGCATTCATCGGCAGAAAAATTTGCATTGCCTGTGAAACGTTAGGGAGCCCACATAAGAACCTGTATCTTATACGTCAAAAGGAATTATTGGAGGTAGGAGTGATGGGGCGTATGAGTTTTTTATCTATAGCTGCCTCCCACTCTAGTTTCTTGCCAGCACCTTCGCCAATAATGCACATCACGTTAGGCCTCTCGCTAGGCATACGATGAGCCTCTACGCACAGCGTCCGTACCTCTTCGAAATGAGCCAGCCTGTCAAAAACGTTTATCCTCGGAATGCAGACGTTTAGGCAGAACTGCTTCTCACATCATACGCTAAGGTCCTATGGCCGGCTCTGTGAAGCTTCATGAGCCCTGATTAAGTTATCGAGGTTCGCGTATAGTAGACAACGCCTTTCAAGACAAGGAAGAGGAGCTCTTCTACCAGCTCCCCCCTGAGTGTTCATCGCATTGAACCGATCTACCGTGTGTACCAGCTAACGTTAGCCAAGCAGTTTAACGAAAAATATTTGTTAGAAAGGCACCTTGCACGATACGACTTTAAGGCGTACGGTGTGTGATCGTCAGACTACTGACGACCTGAAAACGTAGATTTTATGATTGAATTGAATTCAATGTAAATTTATTCTCCTTAAACAAATATACAAGAAACAAGTAGCCACAAAAAGCTACTGAGATCAGTTGCTTGACGGGGTGGCTTCCCCTTTATAGTGCACAGCAGCTGCACTTTACAAACACTTTTCGTACAAATGGCTGCTTTTGTACACATGTATACTGAATAATTCGACAGGGGAACATAAGCGTTTTGCAAAATACAAAAGAAAGCTTCATACCATAAATACAAGAAAGCAAATAAATAAATAAGCATATTTCACGGAAACTGATCTCGCATTGTTTTTACTGAACAACAGTGACACATCGACAGACTTCTTGGCAAGGTTATTTAACAATGCTAGAAGGGTGAAAGTGATTTTTAGTTGGGCATTCTTGTTTTGAGGAGTACATATGTGTCAAATATAGCGGCGACGGTTAGTGTGTGCGGCAATATTTTCTCTTTATTCTAAAATCTCGCTGTAAAAGGGATTGTTCTATTTTGTGGCAGAGCAGTATGAGTGGAGTACACGATAAATATAAAAATAATTCACATTTAAGGCCTGTTTAAGGAGTGCTGCGTGTGAAAACCATATAGGACGTTTGCAGTTATTCTCATAAACTTCTTTTAAATAGGGACAGTCGGTTAGATCTGTTTTTGTTCTTGTGCCCCGTACTAGGTGCTCGTAAGTTAAAAGAAAAAGAGCTAACGAGTTATATCGTAGTAGTTTTATACGTTGAGACTTGATATGTCTACATTTGTTTAGCATACCCGCTGTTTTGCACATTTTTTTGTTTTTCACGGACATGGTCATCCCAAGATACAGTACTTGAAAAATATACGCCCAGCATTTTCATTGGGTTCCCCTATTTCAATGACATTATCACCGAGTGTAATCATCGGCAAGTTAACAACCTTGTTCTTTGTATTGAAGGGCATTGGCTTTGTTTTTGTGGTATTTATAAGTAAGGAATTCAATTTTGTCCACTCTTACTACAGCGGCTTTGTTTCATCAGATGTCTTTTTTATATCGTCAGGTGTTTTACCGGTGATTAGGAATGTGATGTTATCAGCATTGCAAATTGATGTTGATTCATTTAAGGTAAAAGATTAGAGGCCATTAACGTAAACACAAAATAAAAATGGCACCGGTATGCTGCCCAGAGGTATCTTCATCTTTATTGACTGAATCTTTCATTAAATTATGGGATTTTACGTGCCAAAACTACTTTTTAATTATGAAGCACGCCGTAGTGGAGGACTCCGGAAATTTGACCATCTGCGGTTCTTTAACGTGCACCTAAACCTAAGTACATGGGTTTTCTCGCATTTAGCCTCTATCAAAATGCGGCTGCCGTGGCCGGGATCCGATCCCGCGTGGATATAATATCTCAAGACGATGCACCTATTGACATGTATTGCTTACGATGGCTCAAATAAAAAGCTATGCGCAATGCTGTGTACACCGTATGATTGCAATTTATCAAGTGGTATTTAACGCAAGTAGTATTTAAATGAAGAGCTTTCGATCGATCTACGAATAATGGCAATGCTAAACTATGGATTCTGCAAACTTTATTTTAAGATTATTTCCTTTTCCTTTAGCAGCGCGGTTTCAATCGAACAATGCTGACGAAATTCATGCTCAAAATTAGGCAATATCGACTGCTTAGAAAATAGTTGGACAATCTCATATACAGGACTATCGCTTTGGAAAAGAGCAGAATCGATGTCGATCTATAGTTCTTGAATAGACTTTTGTCAGCACTTTTTATATTGAAAGCCACTTTTACAATCGGCATTTTTTGCGTAAAGACACCACAAGATAGAATAACATTGAAAATGTGCGTTAATGGATGCGCTATCTCATGCACTATATACTTTAGTCGTCCTAATTGCAGGTTGTCTACTTCGCAAACGCTACTGTTACTAAGGTTTATAATTGTGCATACCATCTCTTCAGCGTCTGTTCGGTAAAAAGATATGGTGTTTCCGCTTGTACAATGCCCTTGTATTCTTTCGTCTTGTTGTGTTCCGTTATTTGTGAATTCGTTAATGAAAAAATCGTTAACAGATTAGCTAAAGCAGAACCAGAAACTATCGTTACCGTAACATATTGATTCACTTTCATTGCATACTTGTTTACGCCTGAGCACATTGTCTATTATTTTCAAGGTGAGGCCGGTATGCTTGAAATCATGTGAAAATAAAATAGTGATACGTCGGCCTTGTTTTCCGGAGCAAATTCACAACGTTATTTCTGAGTCGCTTAAATGCAGCAAAGGCATTTACGTCTTTGGTTTTAAGGAAGGTAAAGTCTTTAGTTTCGATTGAATTTTCTGGTACACGCTTTCTAAAAATGACTATGAAATGCTCTGGCATATCATTGATGAATTGCTGACTCAATAAACGTTTAACAATGTCTCAACAGTTATTGAAAGCCCACAGTTGTTGAGTAGTTCACAACAATAAAGGCCTTGACTAAATGCTCTTAAGGTGTTGCTGAGTAATGTGGAGTATTATTGAGCCTTATTGAGCAATATTGAGTTTCGAAATATGTGTTAAAACTCACACACATGTATATGTGGTCGTGTTTATTGATCACTTATTCAACATTCGATATATACGGGGTGTTTTTCACCTTCCTTGAACCATATGCGTATCTACCGAGTGGGCGGGAGGGCAAGTGCCCCCTTGCCAACCAGATAGATACGCGAATAGTTCAAGCTACGTGACTTGAGCCTCCCCCACTTCTAAGAGGCGGGGAAGTGTCCCTTCCACTTAAATAGCAGTTGGCAGCCTCTGTCCATACCCAGAAGATACGTCTGCCGTTCAAGTTGCATAAAACACCCTGCATGTATATATATATGCATAATCGTCAGGATAGCGGCATCTATGGTTGCCGCAAGGTTCCATTCAAAAAGTTCATACACTTCTGAAAAAATAACTCTCCCTCTCTTTCACACACACACACACACACACACACACACACACACATATATATATATATATGTGTGTGTGTGTGTGTGTGTGTGTGTGTGTGTGTGTCATTAAAACGCCCCTACAAGCAGTGAGCAATAACCGATGATTAGACGCATCATTAATCCCCATCGACGCCCATTGTAATTGGCCAGTGCCCTGGCTGTGTCTTGGGAAACGACATTGCCTCCATGTTAAATATGGGCCAGATGGCGAAGGAAGTTAACAAAATGCAAGTCTGAGGTTTTACATGCTAAAATCACAATTTGATAATTAGGCACGCCGTAGTAAAGTACTCCGGATTGATTTTGACTCCCTGGGGATCTTTAACGTGTACCCAATGCACGGTAGACAGACGTTTTCGCATTTCATTCCCATCGAAATGCAGTCGCCGCGGCTGGGATTAGATGCCGCGCATTCTGGTTTAGTAACGCAACACCTCAAGAATTACGCCATCACGTTGGGTGTGGCGGGGAAAGTGTATGAATATGGTTTTTAAGATAGCGTTTCGCTTAATTGTTACCCCTTAGCCCACAATGGAATGAAAGAAAACGTTTAGCCGATATCTACGACATTGTATTCATATTTTATGGGATTCCAAGGTATTTTCTCTGACATAGACGACACAAAAGGCGTGCTGGCCAGTGTGCTGGGAATCTGCTTGGCCACCGAGCACAATCTGCACCGGCAAACTTTTTCGGTGACAAATAATATAGCGCAGAAGCACAGGCACAAATGTTTAAAGAATGGGATGGCAGACCGTCTGTGGTTTGCCATGATGTCGAGCTAACAAGCACAAACAGCGATAATTCTTCACTTTTCTGGTCAATAGTTCAGTTCGCGCGGTTGCTGCATACATTGCCTAATTCGTCTTTTAAGCCAAACAATTGAAACTGTGCGCGCACACATGGCGCGCCGTTTGCGACGTCTGACTTTTTCACCGCTTCCCACGTACTCCGTAAGCTCCAGATGGTGCACTGCATTACTTCGATAAAAAAAGCAGTTGATCAAAGAAGTCAAGTAGAAAACTTTCGTACACTTGCAAATCGCAGCACTTGTTAAGTAATCACATTATTTTACAAAATTTGTTAATAAACATTCCAATTCATCTTGATGTAAGCGTGTATTTGTATACGTTTACTTGTATGAAGGCGCGCTCGCGCTGTTGACCAGCGTTGTCAGATTGGGCTATCAATAGCCATATTGGGCAACTTTTTATGCGGGTTGGCGTCAAAAATTTGGAGTTGGCTACATGGCTATATTATATGCCTCATCCGAATCTTTTATGCTACGTATGCACTCGCATGTAGCACCCTTCAAGGCTTCATTAAATTGCGTCGTTTGTGTCCGAATTATCTTGATAATGGTGCTTACGCTTTTTCTATTTTTACGACAAACTCTGTCTAAGGCTAGAAAAACAGGTAAATGATCACTCATACCCCAAGCTATAGTGTTAACGATAGTTTTTTCGAGCATGGTGTTCGTTATGAATAAATCTAACAAAGTATCTGATGTGTTCGTGATTCTCAATGCGCTTGTAGGAACAATATCAAAACTGCACTTACTAAGAATCGATAACAAAGTAATTTGCTTGGAGTCACGTTGAGGGAAGGCAATATTAAAATAACCTCCAACAACACATTTCAGATTCTGCAGAGTTGAGGAACATAATAAGGGTTCAAAAAGGAAAATAAAGAAATTGTCAGAACTGCCAGCGGGTCGCATATACAAGCCAACGAACATCTAGCCAACGAAGACACTGCAGCTTCGTAGTCATCGATCACACATGCGTACTCTTTCTCAAGGAGATAATCTATGCATTTTTGCGTACGGATATATGAACTGCCCCCCTCCCCCACCACTTTTGTTGTTTCGTGTCACGAAGAAGTAAGCTTACGCTGGTGGCGCATACATTTCTGTGTGCTTTTCATACCAGGTTTCTGTTAATACTATCAAAGAGAAGAGATAGCTTACGTTGTGAAAGAAAAATTCTAAGCCATCTATTTTTGATTTTGCAGACGGACAAGTGAGGCCAGAAACAGACAAAAATTTTGTGATTTAGATTGATCAGAAAACTGATGGTATAAGACGACCATATCGAATGATTACACAAGTGATGCTACTATGCGTCAACAATTTCCACTACGTGTATTTCTTGACAACAGTCACTCGATTACCTGCGGCCTTCCCCATAAGTTTGCCGTCGGCATGCCAGACAAAACGGAAGTTGGTAGCCGCCGCCCACTCTTTTGTTGAGTGCAGTAGTTCTTGAGTCCGTTTAGTTATACTACAGCGAAGCTGTATATGGCTAGACGATTCGTCTGTTCGTCTGTCGCCTGTACGCCGAAAGCTCTTCCGGCCCAACCATGCCCAACCCCATGCGCATGCGCGAAAAAATAAGAGGAGCGCGGTTGGCTGTTGCCAGTAGTGACATCGTTGCTCTCCATCGTAGCCGAGAGCGCACGCAGCAGCTCTTTCCGGCTCCAAAATGGGTAGGCAACGCGTCATACTTACTCCTGAGGAGCAGACAGCTTTCGATTAGCAACGCCGCGACCAGAACCGGGAACGAGCTCGTCTACGCCGTACCAATGCTGCAGCCCGGGCAAAAGCACAGGCTCGTGCAGCCGAGCGCAAGTGTAACTGTGTACCGAGGATCCGGCAGCCTACCAAGCCTTAGTTTATTGAACCATCGGGATTAACCCAGTGATCAAGACGGGGCCCGCACGTTTCAGTTTCGCTGGTTAACTATCCGTACGGAATGCTTGGGTGGTGATTTTTTTCTAGGATTGAAGCACGATTCCCGGCGTCCCATAGCATGTTATGTTTATCGTACTACATCTCCCTCTCTCTGATTATACCGGGGGTATTGCCCATGGCCTTACGAGAAGTCGGTACGTGGCAGTAATATTATTGCCTTTCACGCAGGGTACTTCAAGAAAAGGTACTCATTCGTTCACTTTACCGAGAAAATCTGCACCAGGTGCCGCAAGAGTACCATGAAACCCTAAATCAACGCGCCTGCTGGGCCATTCGAGTTCATTGATGGCTTTCTGTAACTGCATCTGTGTTTCGCTGAATCGCGCTTCATGAATCCCAGCCACTTTCTTCTTGAGCGACTGTATATTCTTGTCTTGTTTGTCTGACGTTTAATGATGTCATCAAAACCTTGTGACATATGGTGAATCGATTCTTCTATTCCAAGAAGAGATTATCTTAGTGGTAAAACTATTTGTAGGTCTTCACCTATCAGCGCTAGTTGCACGGAAACATCGGTTGCCTCGGATGCTAAACTGCAATTTTTTGCCGATACAGCAGCCGATTTTTCTTTCCGACAAGAGTCCCACTTGCATGTTTTTCGTTGCGTATCATTTTTTGAGCTCACCACTTCGCGCGTCACGTCGCAACGGCTTCCAGTATGGAAAATTTTGTTGGCCACAATACAAGCAAAGATCAGTTCATCGCGTGTGATAGGTCTTTCATAGACAGAGCACTCTGTATCAGACACAACCACACGAGTTCAAAGGCAGCAGAAGCAGGCGAGACAAATTAAAAGCAACAATAGTACAATGTCATGCTTAACCGACTGAAGTAAGCAGCATGGAGCTTTAGGATGCCTTTGCTCATCGGCTCTCGCCAGTGAAATACCAGGCATATATCGCTGGGTTTATATCGGGCGAATCAGTGTCCTGGTGTCGCAGTAGTTCCGTGACGTTGCGCCGAAGTACGATGCAGCGGTTCAGCTTGTTGGTATGGGCCTAATGGCCTGCGTTCCGTGACAAAATAGCAGTGATGTTTCTTTTTTTTTAACTGCGTAAAGCAGTACACAGTTTTAGGATGCGCTCTGGGTCGCCGCCGCTGTCGCCAGCTATCTATCTATCTATCTATCTATCTATCTATCTATCTATCTATCTATCTATCTATCTATCTATCTATCTATCTATCTATCTATCTATCTATCTATCTATCTATCTATCTATCTATCTATCTATATGTCTGTCTGTCTGTCTGTCTGTCTGTCTGTCTGTCTGTCTGTCTGTCTGTCTGTCTGTCTGTCTGTCTAATGGTACCTTTTACTGGATTTCTCTAACCTTTTTATTTCTGAACAGCTTGGCTAACGTCAGCTGGGACACAAAGGTATTTTCTTTTTCATTTCTTCATTCTTCGATGTCATCTATAGCAGTCCAGTAGTATTAGTGAGGTCAGCCTCACTAATAGGCCAGCTGTCGAAAGTAAAATGAGATGGTAGTTTTTTTTTTAGGACGAGGCATAGAGACGGCAGTCAGTTTTGCACGCAACGTGAAGGAAGGAAAAGCAAGTGAGAAGATAATTGTACTCAAAGTTCCATTCAATTTCTGTAGTGAAACGAATAAAACTTATTTTTCCGTCTAAGTAGCATCGCCTTCGAACCGTGGTGTAATACTGCACAATGCCTTGGCCAGTCGCAGGCGTGCACTAAATCTTGAAACGAGTTCTGCAGCCATACTACATTTTTAATACTAAAGCACTCCTTGCCTACTTGAATCGTTTTATTATCTATCTATCTATCTATCTATCTATCTATCTATCTATCTATCTATCTATCTATCTATCTATCTATCTATCTATCTATCTATCTATCTATCTATCTATCTATCTATCTATCTATCTATCTATCTATCTATCACACCTACCCAGTGATTCAAGTTGTCTACCAGCCTGGATCTCTAGGTATGCCCTCATGGTCGTGATGCCGTAGTGGTCATTCTGTCGTCATCACTCCAGCTTCGTCATCTGATTTTCGTCATGTCGTCGTCGTCACGCCATCATCGTCATAGTCTTTATGCAATCGCTGCGATACCGTCGTTGTGATGCCGTCGTGATAGTGGCATCCTTGCCATCCCAGCTTTGAGGGTGTATAGCACAACGGTAACACGAGGGACAAAACGGAGACACGGACGAGCGCTGACTTCTAACTGAATTTTATTATTCAATAAATTGAAACATATACATAGGGAAAGCGAGGCTTAGGTTATCATGAACAAACCAGATAAAACGAAGGCAGAAAGAGCTAAACATTAGGAAAGATTAAGTACCAACGAAAGACAAACGCCTTTCATAATGTTGAGTTCTTTCTCCCTTCGTTTATCTGGCTTGCTTATGGTAACCTTAGCCATGCTTTCCCTTTGTAAAGATGTTAATCTTTTTGGTAATAAATTTCCGTTGGAAGTCAGTGCTCGTCCGTATCTCCTTCTTTGTCCTTGTTCTTACTGTTGCACTGTACACCCTCGTAGATGCCGAACCAACTAGTCCAAGCAACCACTCTCATTCCAGCTTTGTCATTTGGCTCTCTTCATGCCTTCATCGCCGGCATAGAGTCGTAATGCAATCATTGTGATGCCGTCGCCTTCAGGCAATCGTGGATGTTGCGTTGGCACGGCTCCAGGTTCGTCATTCGATTTTGTCATGCCGTCATCGTCATGCCTTCTACACGGACCCAGTGGCCCAACTTCTTTAATAGATTTGACCACTAGCTAAATGGTGGTCGTGATGCTTTCTGGGTCCCTGCATTGCTTTCATTCCAGGTTTATTACCTAAATCTCGTCATCCAGTCCTCGTGAAGTTATACCGTCGTTTGGAGGTCATCTTGCGGTCTTTGTATTGTAGTTACTGCAGCTTCATCATTCGACTGCCGTCATGCCGTCACCGTCTTGCATTTGTCGTCATAAACTCATTATCTCATTGTCCTCATACCTTCGTCATGCCATTATCGTCGTTGTCTAGTAGTCATACAGACATTGTAATGCATATGTCGTCATATCATTGTCGCCATGCCATCCTGGCCCTGTCATCGTCGTCATTCCAGCTTCGTAATCAGGTTCTCGTCATACCGTCCTCGCCACTCGGTTTTCATCATAGACTCGTCATCATCCCATTGTCCTCATGCCATCTTCGTCAGGCTGTCGTCGTTATATCATCGTCATCTCATTGTCGTTTCATCGTCGTCATTGCGTTACCATTGCACAGTCGTCGTCATGCCGTCATGCTTAAGGGCGACTTTCGCACGTGAGTTCCAGAGGGGCAAAGTGCACTCTAAGAACAGTTTACACCCTTTGGCGTGCCCCTTCTGCCACACAACAATAATCGTCATCTGCCTTGATGCGTTTCCTTTCTTTATCGCTGCGAACCCGGAACTTTCCAGTAAAGAACGGAATTTACGGAATTGTCGAAACCGATCAACGATGAGAAAATGAAGGATATTTGAAATTATAACTTGAGAAAGATTGAGAAAGCCGTAAAAAATGGACGCAGCATGAAATTAGTGAGAAGGAAACTTGTAATAGGAGAACCGATTATGTATGCACGGAAACATAATCAGGGTAATATCATCAGCAATTTCGAAGGTATGGTAAAAGTAGCGGAAGAATTCTATACTGGCCTGTACAGTACCCAGAGGAGCTACGATACCTCCATTCGAAGCAGTAAGGAACAAGTTGCAGAGACTATTTCTATAACTAGCGATGAGGTTAGAAGGGCCTTGCAAGACATGAAATGGAGAAAGGTGGCAGGAGAAGATGAAATAATGGTCGATTTATTCACAGATGGAGCAGACATAATGCTCGAAAAACTGGCGGCTTTCCATGCGAAGTGTCTATTGACTTCAAGGGTCCCAAACAACTGGAAGAATGCAAGCACAATACTACTCCAGAAAAAGGGAGACGTTAAAGAATTGAAAAATAATAGGCCCGTTAGTTTACTCCCAGTATATTCATCAACATAATTCCCAATAGAATAAGGGCAACACTGGACTTCAGTCAACCAAGGGAACAGGGTGGGTTCTGGAAGGGATACTCTGCGGTGGATCACATCCATGTCATTAATCAGATGATCGATAAATACGCAGATTACAATAAGCCTCTCCCAATTACAAAAAGGAATATTATTCAGTAGAGATACCAGCAGTCATCCAGGCATTACGTAATCAATGAGTGCAGGTCGCTTACATAAATATCTTAGAAAATATCTACAAAGATTCCACAGCTACCTCAATTCTCCAGAAGAAAAGTAGGAAGATACCTGTAAAGAAAGGGGTCAGAAAAAGAGACGCAATCTCTCCAATGCTATTCACTGTGTGCTTAGAAGAAGTATTCAAGCTATTAAGCTAGGAAAGCTTAGGAGTAAGCATCAACGGCGAATATCTCAGCAAGCATCGGTTTTCAGATGTCATCGTCCTATTTAGCAACACTGGAGACGATATACATCAAATGATTGAGGACCTTAAGACAGAGAGTGTAAGGTTGAAGATTATTATGCAGAAGACAATGATGATGAATAGTCGAGCAAGGAAATAAGAGTTCAGGATCGCCAGTCAGCCTCTAGAGTTTGTGAAGGGGTACGTTTACCTAGGTCAATTACTCACAAGGAGGCCTGATCGTGAGAAGGAAATTTACAGAAGAATAAAAATGGCTTGAGAGCATACGGCAGACATTGTCAGCTCCTGACTGGAAGCTTACCATTATCATTGATCAGAAAGGTGTACAGTTAGTACATTTTGCCTGTGCTAACATGTGGGGCGGAAACTTGGGGACTGACAAAGAAGCTTGAGAACAAGTTGAGGACCGCACAAAGAGCGATGGAACGAAAAATGTTGGGCGTAACGTTAAGAGACCGAAAGAGAGCGGTGTGGATTACAAGCAAACGGGAATAGGCGATATTCTAATTGACATTAAGAGAAAAAAAATGGAGCCGGGCAGGTCATGTAATGCGTAGGTTAGATAACAGGTGGACCATTGGGGTTACAGAATCGGTGCCAAGAGAAATTAAGCTCAGTCGAAGACCGCAGAAGACTAGGGGGGCGATGAAATTAGGAAACTCGTGGGCGCTAGTTGGAATCGGTTGGCGCAGGACAAAAGTAATTGGACATCGCAGGGAGAGCCATTCTCCCTGCAGTGGACATAAAATAGGCTGATGATGATGATGAGGATGATGATGATCTAAGAAGAAGTCGCCTTTATTTGCCTTGTCTGCAAACAAGGTAAATAAATATGTTGGAAACCATAGATTCACAGATCAGACTCCTAAGGCCCGCGCCCCCTCCCTCTACTCCCCCTGATGTATCGCGCGCGACGGAATGTGGTGCGCTTCTTCCCAGCTTTTCGCTCTTGCACCCACAAGACTGAGCCACAATCGTCAGCTAACCCATGACCCCCCCCCCCCCCCTACGCTTTCACTTGCCCATACAGCATGCGGCGCGCAGTCACGATGTTATCGCCCTTAGACTTTATATGGAACATGAGGGCGACGGCGACGGCAGGAATGCGTGGGGAGTGTCCATATAAATGATATCGCGATAATATATAGTAAGAATATCCAGCAACTGAAGGATACCGTCGCCCATTACTTTCCGCAAGAGAAGTAGTACCAAATTGGAACTTTCACCAGGCGACAATTCGCTACGCCGCAAGAATGTCTTTTTTTTTCTTTTGTGGGGCTGGGGCACCGAAATGAAAAAGAAAGCAAAGGAAAGCATGTTGGCCACATTCGAATGCCTACTTTGTGCAGCCAATGTGGCCGCTGAAGGATATCCAAGAAAATGTGAGGCGCTTTGTCCACAGCGAACCGTACGCAAACTGCTCGGTATCCTACACCGGCGAGACAAGACTTTCCGGAGAGGTTGCGCTCAAGCAAACGCGTTGCAATCTGTCGAGCCCCAACAGGGATGGCGGCAAGCGACCGTTGTTTCTTTTTCTCGTGTGCTAGCCCGAAATTGTCCAAAACTCTGGCAGGTGAAAATCCGCTCGGCCAAAGAAAAACGAATGCGCACGGAAGTGCGCCACATGGTTCTGTGGGCAACACGAAAAAAACGCATGCACTCTGGCTGGCTCTGGCAGCCCGCGGGTAGCGAAAACAAGAAAATTAAAGATGCTCAATGTGTCCTCGTGAAGATAAGTCAAAGTAGAAAAATAAATGCCACCGTAGTTACCTTCGCTGGCTTTAGTGTCTTGACATGGATGCTTTGGCGCAGGTGAAAATAAACGTTGATATTTTTTTCTGTGACATGACGCCACAAATGAACCAATACAAGGCTTCGTCTCAACGGACCTCGCAGCGTGCTTTGTCAGGTTGTCTGATAGTGCGTTGATTTGGTTTGTCTCGTTGTGTGGTCCGGTGTACGACTTTAGAAAAGCCAATGCACCTTTGATGTTAAATATTTGTAACAACATTTCACTCACAGAGTTCCGGAATCGAAAGTCTGAATCACGGCTTTGGAAATGCCAGTGCCTCTTTCGCATCAAAGGCTTATGAGAACTTTTTACCCATGAAGTTTCTGAATTTAAATCCATGCGCTCCGTTGATTCTGCGGCCTCTGCGAGGTGCCGCGACGAGCCCACCCCCATCAAAACGCCCTCGAACTTTGTGCTTGGATGGGGCTCCTTGCGTTATGTGACTCCCGGTGCATGGGCGTTGCCACGAAATTCAGCCTGAGTTCGCAATGTTCGCGCTGAAATGTCTTTTCAAGCGTAAAAAACATTCTAGACAAAATCTAGAATGATTTCCGGCGCCGGGGGTTGTTTTAGTCGGTGGTGCATGACAGCACGATAATATTTTGGGGGGGGGGGGTGGAGGCGGTGCTGAAGCCCCACAAGCCACGCCTTCTCCTGGCTACGACCCTGCGCTGGATGGACATTTTCGTGATATATCAGCCATCTTGCCCTCTCAGTTTAACCCACACGGCTGCTACGTGGTCTTTTTGATTTGGTAAACACGACAACGTGCACAAATCACTTTACTCGACTACAAACAACAACACGATCGCCTATCAGAATGCTGTGCGAGGGCGACCACCGGTCAAGCTGAGACCAACATTGGCGGGACGCTTATTCTAATACCCCGGGTGTTTTTGCAGCGTTACCGAGAACAGATGTGTTTTGCGGCACACGAGAACATCTATTCTACCTTGAAAACAGTGTCAGGGCATTTAGGTGTGCACCTCCCTTAACTTCGCCAAATGTCTGCATTCACAACTATGCGGCGGATCGCTGCGAACACTCTTTATACATCCCCATCTGATGTCGCAAACAAGATACACGCTTTCAAGCCCTAACCCCGTTTGAACAATCTACATGTAAACACCATTGAAAACGTCGTCGCTGCACGACAGGAAACAAACGACTTATGGTGGTGGTGGTGGTGAATTGTAGCAACAGGCGGGTTTAGCCTGGCGATCCAGGCCGGCCATTGCTCCGCCCGAGCGTCTCGCACAATGCCGCTGAAGGGTTTCACCATATGTCCATCAAACCAGTCTCTCTTAAAAAATCGACAAGGAGACGTGAAGGTTCTTTGCGGGCTATAACTGATCCCTTGGGAAACATAAGGTGTTGCAGGCGCGCATGCGGAAGGTCCATTTTTTGCAGATTCTTCAGGAGAGCGTCCCTTTCACCTTGGAATTGCTGGCAGGACCACAAAATGTGCTCGATGTCTCCTGTCTCATTGCATGCCGTACAGTTCGGAGAATTGATTCGTCCTGTCTTAAATAACCAGGCCGGTGTATTAGCAGATCCTGTCCTTATTCGATATAGAAGTGCAGTGGTTCTGCATCATATTGTCACGGAATAGCCAGTCCGCAATGCTCGCAAGGACGCGACAAAGTGAAGACGATAAATGGGCTCCTATACTGTGCGCGGATTAGCCATATTGCGTATGGCTGTAAAAATATTGTGATGACATTCCATTTGTCTCCTTCTTTGTTACCCTATGCATTAAGTACTGTGTTTAGGCCTCTGAGCACTGTGACTACTGTCGTGAGATGTTCATTACCGTCGATAGCGACAGGAAACCTAAACACTAGTTTATTGCCTAGTAATGCACACAATTTTAACGCGACAGAGTTAAGGAGCCCATGTCGCAGAAAATCCGGTGTCGGCGTCAGCGAAACATTTTTCGAACCACACATACCCAGCCCTTCCATCTGACGCAAGAAACTGACTGAACTAATTAAATTTCTCAAGCTAAAATGCGTAGAAAAATCCTAAAGTGTGACATACACACAACTTATGGACAGGATAGCTCTCGGATTGTAATTTGAATATACGAGAAAATATAATTCTGTTACACGGAAACTCAAACAAACTTCTTTTCCTGCGTTTTTACAATGCATAGACCGGAGACGGAGTCCGCCATTTGCGTACGCCAGCGCTTAAATATCTGATTCCACGGAACAGCTCGCCCGCTTCCTTGAAACACTTCCAGATGGCGTTCGCCTCCACCCCATCACGATGTGCCTAGAGGTAAGGCTACGAGGTTGTCGAAGTAAACAGGGAAGTGAGGAGGTGTGGTGGCTTTAAACGAGACGGGATCCACTTCAATTACGGGGTGGCACGAGAAGTGGGCTGGTGACTTGGTCACTCCGTTCCTTTTTTAGGTTACACATGGACCCTCAGCAGGCCATACTAGGTAGTAATGAAGAAGGTCCTCTAGGGGAACTTCAGAAGAGCATCGCCGTCGATAACAGAAAAAGGAGGAAAGCAAGAAAGACAGCTCGCCAAGCCATAGGCTACATAAACATGCAGCGTGGCAGAAGAAAAGAAAAGTGGGCAGAGATTGAGGAGCAGTTAAACAGAGAACGAATAGGGGTGTATGCGGTTACAGAAACGCACATTAGAGACTCAGAAGAACAGCCATTGATTGAGAATTATGTTTGGGAATGGTGCAACAGAACTAAGTCGGAAAGAAAGGGAGGGGGAGGAGGAATGCTCATCCATCAGGGAGCCAAATGGAAAAGAGCAAATTCAAAATGTCAAGAGCATGTTTTGTTATCAGGTACAATGAGTGGGAAAAAACTTGGCTGGGCGTTACGTTTTTGTGGACCAGAAATAATTTCACAGAAAAAATAAAGAGTTAGTGGAATGCGTAAGCGCTGATATTAAGGGTTTCGGGAATGGTGCTGAAATTATCCTATTAGGTGACATGAATGCCCACATACAAGATTTAGATGGCTATGCTGACAACAACGGAAGTCAATGCTAGACCTTTGCGAGCAACATAACTTCGTTATCGTGAATACAGGGAATTAAGTGTGAAGGGCAGATCACGTGGGAAGTGGGAAACCGGCAATAAACCATTGATTGCTGTCTGATGACAGAAGGAATTCATGACAAACTTAGAGAAATGGTCATTGATGAGGAAGAGTATAGGAGGATAGGGAGTGACCATAAACGCATCATTTTGAAAATGGGATATGTAGTTGGGAGAGAGAGCTAGGAGTGCAAAATGGCCAGTCCGAAATTGAGCGCTGAACAAATTACAAATATAGTAACTAGAGTCGAGGAAGAACTTGGCAAATGGCCAAATAAAAGGTGGGAATATAGCTAGCTTCTAAGTGTAATAACGACAGAAATATGGAAAGAAAAACAACATGTTCGTTGGAAAAGAAAAAAGAGAAACCGAAAAGCTGGTGGAACAGGCAGATACAAGAAGCCATCGTCGAACGACAGAAAGCATCCCGAGAGCACAGGCAGGCAAAGAAGGCGCAGTTGGCGCAGGATGTAGTAACCAGTAAATGGGAAATATACCGGGAGAAAAAGTCTATGGGTCAAATACTGGTGTAAGCAAAATTAAAAGGTGAAAGTGAACGTTGGTTGTCAGAAATACGTGAGAAAAAGAAGGCCGCACCTAGAACATTTTGGAGCCACATAATATTATTAGGCAGGAAGTCAAAAACAATACAACGTATCCTAGACAAAGATGAAAACAGACAGGAAGGAGAAGCGGTAATAAATTACATCCAAAAAATAACAGCCGAATCTTTTCAAGGCAATGACGAGGTTGTATTTGAAAAAAACAGGAGCATGAAAGAGACTCAGGTGGAAAAGCAGCTTCTGCTGACAGATTTAAACTGGAAGAAAGCCGAAGAGAAAATTTCTAAGCGCGCAGTCACAGCGCTAGACGAGGTTCCCGTTAAGCTGAATAATGAAATAGGACTAAATAGTAACGAAGCTCTGGTGAAAGCAGTGGAAAATGCTTTAAAAGATAAACGATTACCAGACAGTTGGCGACAAACTAGAAAGAATTTAATTTATAAAGGTAAGGGGGAGAAAGATAGAGTTCACGCTTATAGACCGTTGACCATTACAACCGTAATACACATGCTAGCAATGCAGCTAGGCAATCAAATTAAAGCTTCAAGCATGGGCAGAGATTAATGGCATTTTGTGTGAACTTCAGGATGGCTTCAACATAGGTAGGCGTTTATGTGATAACTTATTTGTTCTTACTCAGTGTATTGAAATATCAAAAATATCAAAAGCTGTAGGCAATCGTCACCTAAGGCTTCCGCTTCCAGAATATCCCACAAAATGTTGCGGTCTACGTTGTCTTAGGCTCCTGTAATGTCTAAAAAGGCCACATATAACGGTCTGCTTTCTTCTGAAAGCAGACCGTTATATGTGGCCTTTTTAGACATTACAGGAGCCTAAGACAACGTAGACCGCAACATTTTGTGGGATATTCTGGAAGGGGAAGCCTTAGGTGACGATTGCCTACAGCTTTTGAGAGAGACTTACCTAGAACATACCGTTTGCGTTGAATGGGAAGGGATGAGGAGCGAGGAGAAAGCTCATATCAACAAGGGACTGAGGCAGGTGTGCCCTTTTTCCCCACTGCTGTTTATGATGTACATGGTGAGGATGGAGAGGGCGCCAGAGGGAAGTACTATCGGCTTTAATCTGTCACATAAACAGGTGGGTACAGTAGTAGGGCAGCAGCTTTCAGGTTGACTTTATGCGGACGATATTGTGTTGCTAGCTAACAAGCAAAGTGATTCGCAACGTCTGGCTAATATCTGTGGACAGGAAGGCAACAATTTAGATTTGAAATTTAGTGTTAAAAAATCAGCTGTTATGGTATTCAGTGAAAACAGTGAACAAACAGTGGCGATACAGGGCCAGGAAATACCTCGAGTAACAGAATATAAATACCTCGGTATATGGATAAACGAAGGCAATAGATATATGGAAACACAGGTAAAAGCAATAACAGTGAAGGAAAAGAGAAATGGAGCCATAATGAAGCGCAGGGCGCTATTGGGATACAATAGGTATGACGTGCTCCGAGGTATATGGAAAGGTGTAATGGTTTCTGGACTTACTTTTGGAAATGCAGTTGTTTGCTTTAAATCAGGGGTACAATCAGGACTGGATGGGAACCGAAGGTAAGTGGGTCGCCTCGCATCGGGCGCTCGCAGGAAGACAACAAATGAAGCTGTGCAGGGTGATATGGTCTTGACTAGTTTCCAAGTGCAGGCTCGCAGTAAAATCGAGTATGGTGAACGACTGAGGAATATGGAAGAAAATGAATGGGCTGGGAGAGTGTAGAGGTATCTGTACAGGAAAAACATTGATTCACAGTGGAGGGAAAGAACCAGGAAGCTTACCAGCAAATATGCGGCTTGTATGCTGGGCAACACAGCAACAAAGAACGTCAAGCGGAAAGTCAGAGAGGCTGACATAATCTCATGGGTGGCGGCAATGGAATAGAAACCTGCCATGAGCAACTACTTAAGAAGAAAAAACGAAATCAGGAAAGAAACAATTTATGATAACTAAAAGGGAAGCTCATTACTTTTCCAAGCGAGATCGGGATGCCTTAGAACACGCACCTATAAAGCTAGATATAAGAAGGAAGAAGAAGCATGTGCTTGCTGCGGTAAAGCTAGGGAAACGACGGAGCATACTTTATTAGAATGTGAAGACGCCTACTCAGCGGTCGATTTAGGCACCACTGGCCTCCTTGAAGCCCTTGGGTTCAGCGGGAGCAGTGGTAAAGCAAACAGGTCCGCAATATACGTTAGTAAGAGGCGATTGGAGGATTGGTGGAAGAAAAGTAGGGAAACAACAAAAAACGGAGACGTACAAAAGCGCAGTTCGCAATAGGGGATTAGAAAATTTGGTTGTGAAAGTTCATATTTTTGTATTATTGTTTAACCCAGGTAGGACATTAGGCAGTATAAATAGCAAGAGCTTGGTGGCGCAACCCACCGCCCCGTTCCAAAGGGGACGCTCGTAACATCCATCCATCTGTCCATCATGGCCCATGCGAGAGGCCGTGTCTCTACCAGAAAGCTTGCGTTCGTGCACAGCGTTCGCCGCGAGCGTTTCCCGGAAAACGTTACGGTTACATACGAGTATGCTGCATTTCCCGGGAAGCGTGAGAAGCAGTCAGGAACGTTTAAATGCTATCACGTTTTCGCAATAATTTGCGCCTAATTCAATGCCGAACATGCGCCATGCTCTAGCTAACGCTACGCAAAGTGAGCAAGCTTTTTCACGGAAGCCTTAATGAAAACTCTGCAGATGGACACGGATTTTCCACTACCTTGCTGGCGCGCTAAGCTGGGTTCTGCGTACGTGAGCTTTTCGCAAAGGAGCAGTTAATCTCTTCCCAATTAGGTGGACAGCGGATGTGTTGAGATTGCTGCCATTGTTAGCGACGTCCTTGTTGCTGTGGGGCCGAGAAATAAATATGAACTTTGTACTTTTTCTTGCAAGTCTTTCTAGCTGTTCAGTGGGGCGAGGGATTTTACGGTGTCGAACGTCACATGTACGCAGTTTCGCTGGAAGTGAAGCCTAGAGCTCCCACTACCACCGCTTGGCTGGACAGTAAGCTTGTGTCAGGGTACTGAAAATGCAATTACCTGGCAGCTTCCACACAACTCCTTATTACGTAACGTAAAATTTACTCCTCCCCTTGTGTACTATGTGTCACGTAGACATCTTGCTCTTTTGCCGCAAGAGTAACTATAATAGTTCTAAATGTGCCACGGATAGAACTCCGGCATAATGGACTGGCGGGAGCAAGAGCAAGTTGAAGCGGCCCTTTGACACAGTGCCGCGGAGACACGTGCACTTGTTCATGAATGGTCGCTTCAGCTGCACGTCGGAAGATGCAGCCACTGTGCACCCTGGTGAAACGTTGGTGTTTCGTGAAGGCGTGGTATTCGAGTGACATCCAGCATTTACTCGGTAACTGACTGATGTTGCCTCAGATGTATTGGTGCGCACTTTAGCATATGTACCTACCTCGGAGGCACATATCACGTTCGAAGATTCACGAAGCAGTGCCAGTAATAAGTACAAATTTATATCACTGCTTAAAAATTAGCAGGAAGTATGTGGCTAATTTATTCCAACAGATGCATGAAGCAATTCTCCATGTCTCTGGTGCTGCCTGTTTGGCAGTTTTGTGAGAAACCGCGGGTTCTTCGTCATTTGAATAATGTAATTATTTTCGATGTCCCCTCATTTCGGTTGGTTTTACTATTATAATTTCGGTAAATAATTCTTGAAATTTGAATAATCCCGCCTACTTCAAAATCTCGGCTCAATCCTTGTTTTCTAACTGTGTTTTACTATGCTGACACTTCGCACTTTGTATTGTTTTTTTTCTTTTTCTATGCTGCCGACTCAACGGGCTATTGTGTTACACTACCTGCCTATCATCGAGGCGACGGGCGCTCCCTTATACCCTCCCCCCCCCCCCCCCCCTCCCCGCATTCTTCTGAAGTGCTTGCCCTTCTGGTGGGCTTCAAACATCCACTAACAGCCTTCAAAGTTCCACGAAAAAAACAACCCCTGCGCTTGAGTTCAACTGAGGAGTCCTTTGGTACGCAGCACCAAAACTAATCCACTGACACCCTTCAAAATTTCACGGAACTACTGACCCTTTCACGTGTAGTCGGGTGATACGCAGCCTTGAGACTTCTCCCGGGACGAAAAAGGAATGGGACGCGGGTGACGTCCACACCCACCCCGCCTCATTCCTTACGACGATTGGTCGCCAAAGGGATTTAAGGCAGAACCCGCCCATTGTTAGCAGACAGAGTCGCTTCCCCCATATCCGTCGGTCTGGTGCGTCCTTAGTCCTGCATGTGCGCTATTTTCTGCAATAGCTGTATTATTGCACAAAGCTTTTCGTTTCCCCTTTGTCTGCTCCAAGAATCCGTCTTTCGTCCTTCACTCCGAGGTCACAACAGTGGATGGCAAGCTGTGGGATTCAAAGCGGATAACGCCCGCTACACGGCTCAATGGCAGCTGCGAGACCAACCGGCGTCAACCACTCTGGCTCGGTGAATGCCTGATGTTTGGTTTTCGTGTCACACAAGCAGATATTAGGAAAGTTTTTTTTTGTAGACTACGATTTAGGAATTTACCTTATTTAAATAGAGGATTATACTTTGAAGCGAGGGTACATTTCGTGGACAGACAACACGACGTACGAGATCGCGATGTACACATATCACGTGGAGGACCTTTTTCAAGCTCTTGAGGAGCTGGGCATTTCCGCCGACTCCCAAAAAGTAAGGAAAGCGATTCGCGACGTGATGCAGGAAAAGGACGTGACGGTCCAGGAAGATGACGTGGCTTGGAGGACAACCGTTGAGCGAAATCTGGCGGCAGAGGAACGCGAGAGGCGCGAGCTTGAAGCAAAGGCGCACGAAAGACCTCAGCAATAGGCAAGGCGAGAGCTCAGTTGACAAACTCGAAGCATGAATATGCCGCACAGCACGATACTATTTTCACATTTTCAAGGCAGACGATAATAATGTTACTTTTCTTACGGATTTTGAACTAAATAACAAGTGGTCAATATTTCTGCTCGGCCCCCAAACTCTACTGGAACGACCAAGAATTTACAGCGCCAAACCACTCCAGCCAAAGCAAGCACCCTCCGAATGCTTAGACAAGTCCTCAACTTAGACAAGTCCTCATCCTTTCACCTTAAAATCACGTAAGGATACTTACGTAACTGTCAACTTTTCTACTTCTCGCTCTAGTTGATATTATGCAGTCATAGCTGTTGTGAGTTTCGCCACAGCTCGGAGTGATGTAGGGAATAGATATTAACATACACTAGTATGGTCTCATAAAGCCAAGCAAAAAAGTAAAAGGCCACATTAGTATTACAATACTCTCCCAACATTTCATCACAAGTCTGCAAGGTGGGCCATCCTGCTCTATTTTTCGAAAACCACGCTATATAAATGCAGCACGTTTCCACAGTTTAAAAGAGTACTCAAAGGTATTTTCGAAGTTGTAGAAGCTCCAATTTGTAGACAACGAAGCTTCGGAGAAGTGAAGACTCACCTCTTCCACCAGAGATCAGTGTCTTGAGGAGCCACTTCATCTTTTAAACAGACGCAGATGACGAGAAGAATGGAGGGTATATTATTTTCATCCACGCGACACACACCAACAATTTTCTCATTGACACTTTTTATCTAATTATACTATTTCAAAAGTCGGACAATTAATTGATATTATTTATCCAATTAGGCGGAATGAAAATAAATAATTTGAGTATCACCAAACGACAGCAAACAAGATTATCTTGGTTCTATCCAGCTACATTGCATTCCCATATTTTTAAACTCCGGCTCAAGTTAGCTTGGCCACCCGGCAATACAAACATGTGTGAATGAAAGTTTTTCAAGAAGTGCATCACCTTTGGAAATAGAACCTTGCAGCAGCCATAGATGCCGCTATCATGAATTCATATATATATATATATGTATATATATATATATATATATATATATATATATATATATATATATATATATATATATATACGTGCAAGGCGTTTCACGTAACTTAATCCGCAGACGTATCTACTGGGTGGACTGGGGGCGCCAACCAGTAACCTGAATGGGACTCATCCCCTCCCCTGCTCTCTGAAGTGGGGGAGGGGCCAAGTCACGTAATGTGAATTATAGGCGTATCTACATGGCAGGCAGGGGTCGCTGTCCCCATGCCCACTCGGTAGATACGTCTATGGTTCAAGCAACGTTAAACAACACCCTGTATAGATGCAATGGTGATCAAGTGATCACTACAACAATATATATGTGCAAAAGACGCACACATACTTATGTGCGTGTGTTTTCACATTTACTTCGAAGCTAAATATTGCTCAGGAAGACTCAATCTTACTCAACAATAAGTTAGCAGCATTTAGTCAACGACTTCATTGTGGACACGCAACAATACCTCAATAATACTCAACATAATTCAACAATATATGAAGAGAATTTAGTCAACAACATTATTGTCGGGAAGAACTCAACAATGGCTCAATAATACTCAATACTATTCAAGAATATATCAACAAAATTTAGTCAACAACTTTTTGTTTTGAACTACCCAACAACCTTACTGTTGAATTATTGCTCTGCGGTTTAAATAATTATTGAGGTATTGTTGAAAGGCTATTGAGTGCCCAATTCATTAACAATATGCCAACAATATTTAAACAGTCATTCTTATAAGGGCGGTATTCAGATATTTGCAGCTACGTGGTAACAAAAACGGATTCTTTTACTTTGGACGAAAAAACAGTTCTATTCTTGTTGTTAACGTTGCTTTCACTGTTGTTTTCTACTTCAGCTACAGGTCATGCACAATGCGGTCATAGATGTTTGCAACTTGAGCATCATTGGCGTCCTTCAAATCCACACCAACGCGCTCAACGCTGTGAAGCTGTCGAAACAGGGTGAATAGGTATGCGTTTATGTGTCATTGACTTGAGATAAGATCGGCATTTCCCCATCAGCTCACTGGGTTGAGGGTCACGGTCACAAGCATTATAATAATTTAGCTGACAAGGTCACTTGCTCTGCTTCTTTACCTGACAGCCCACCTATTTCTCCTCCCTCCCACCCCCGCTCCAATTCCGTAGCCATAAAATTACTTCTCCGACGGGATACACGTGCTCTGAACCCCCCCCCCCCCTCCCCACAATCTGTCGGCTCCCTTCCTCGTAACCTAACTCGATTGAAAGACTGGAGACTTCAAGATGAGCCCGTCCTTACACGTTCCGTAGCCTGGTTCTGGGGCCCAGCACCTCGAGTGCCTGTTAAGGGCTCAAAGTCTGCATTCTCCCACGTCTGCAGCGGATTCTTGCCATCTGCTGCCACTGCGTTGAGGAACAAGGCGCACTAAACAAAAAATGCTTATTGATGCCGGGTCACCGGCAGACCAGGCCGCGGACCGCGAACAGCTGTAATTACGGACGACAAGTTCGCCAATTCACTTATGCAGCTCGTCCACGCATAAGGACCACACGAGCTAATTCAGCCATAATGTACCATATGGCAAGCCATGCAGTAAAAAAACACAGATATTGTTCTTTTGGCGCCAAACGTGACACTAAGGAAGTGTGAACATTTGGAAATGCTCATGAGCTATATTAACTTTCCATTAAGTTTGCTGTCTAAATGCAAACCTGGTTAATCAACATTATTGCGACATCATAACACCATGCAAATTTTTGCGACGTCATATAGTTACAGAGCAGGGTACAGTAACGTTGTGAACTAAAGAAGTTATCTAACAAGAACGCAGAGAACCAATTTATCATGACATCATTGCGTATACACCTACTGGGTACTGAAACCAGAAGTGATTAATAAAATAATTGCTGGCTCTCCCGTAATCGAGGCTAGATGTAAGCATGAAATAGTAACCGGCAGATTAGCTGGAGATGACACTAGCTAGGTGTAGTGGATTGTCGCAGCGCCACGCCCTACAGCACCGCACCACGCCACACTGTGCGCTTGTCCATATGTACGCTGCCCAGCTAGAAGAAGAAAACCGGCTGAAGGCGACACGACAGGCAGCGAAAGACGCCAGAGGGACAGAGCGCACTGCCCAGCTAGAAGAAGAAAAGCACATCAAGAAAGCGCCACGCAGCGTGGCGCCATCTCTCGAGGTGATGAAAAATCCGCGCCGCGGAACTCATGGGCCGCTGGCGTTCAATATAGCACAGGCAACCCTGTATAAACGCCAAAAGATTACAATGAAGGGCGTGATTCTCTGTACATGCCTTTTGTACGTCGCTATTGGAAACGACAAATAAAACTGCAGTGTACTACAAGTTACAGCTTGAGTGATATTGTGAACAAAGATTAGGAAGAACTCGGAAGCAATAACAATATAACTTTTTATAACTTGTTTGTGCATTAACTAGCGTATGTAATGCGGTCCTGGACAAAGGGTAGGGGCCAGAGACCGCATTTTCTAAAGTTTTTACTGGTTGCCCGGATGGCCTCGCTTTGTTATCGCAACTCACCCGGATGTCCTCGTTTGAGTGACCGAATAACGGCTCTGGCTTTTGGCTCAATGTCACTTCAAGGTCACCGACAACGGTACCTAAAAGCATCTCATGCTTAAAACAAGTATTATAGTAAATTATTAAGGCTGTTCTGATGATTGTCAATATTTTATTTCCTAGAGTATAGAAGACTTGGATCTTCATTTGTCGCAGAAAAAATGACAAATGGCAAATACAACTACACATGAAATTACTCATTTAATCCTCTTTCTATCGCAACGTTCTCCCGTACAAAAAAAATTATTGAGAAGGCATTGAATTATTGGCAATTATTATTGGTCAATGTTGAATTCTTCATTGAGGAATTGTGGAAATTTTGTTGGAGAATTGTTGGGCTAACTGTTGAGTGGTTTTGAATGTTGGTCACTCAAATTTAATAGAAACACCATTGGGTGTCTCAATGTTGAATAATTGTTAAGTTACCATTGAAATTGCATTGCGCTTAGATGGCTCGTTGTGTTCATTTTGTTGAGTGGTTGTTGGGTTACCATTGATGCTGCATTGAACTGACGTTGTGGTAGTTCCGTTGACCTGTTGTTGAGTTATTGTTGTCACAGCACTGAAAAGTAGGTTGTGGCCCAGTTGAGATGGCATTGAGATTTCAGAAGTGGCCATTGAAATATTATTCACATTTCGTTGGGCTAGTGGATCTTTATACATATTTTGAAATTGCTTTGCTATTCACACTTTCATGCCCCGGTGCCTGCTCATAACTTTCACAAACACAAACAAAAGCAAAGGAGAGGAATTTGAAGTACGTTTATTTACACTAAAATACGTGCCCATATAACATTATTACAGTACATAAGGCACCACTACATCGAACCTGGAGACATAGGCTAGTACCTACAGCACTCTTAACAGTGTAAATACATCTGAAAAAACCTATACATATGAATTAAATCAAAACGACCATTGTGGTCTTTACTTGCGACTTAAGTTTATGACTAGAAGGCAAAGTGACTCAAAAGGCAGGGCTTAAGCATACCCTTTTAACAAACTTTGAACACATGAACACTTGAAGCTGCTTGCGTGTGGATACACACAAGACATCTGAATACGTTATATTAAAATGTTTCGCACACTAACCCATCACAGGAAAGGTTACGGCTGACTGTGAGAAGGCAAAATAACAGACTTCAAACAAATGACTTCACATAAATATATACAAGCTTTAGCACACGTCTTTCACCGCGATTAAAATTTAATGAAGTACCAAAGTAGATTTTCCTGAGGTTTTTGTCTTCGAGATGTATATATTTTCAGGTTGCCCAATTATTTTATAAAATAACATCACTCAACTTAGCTATTAATTGATGAGACATCATTTAGAAAGTTCTCGGGCATGGTGAACACCTGAATCATGTTTCTGACGAGCCAGGTTCGCAAGAACAGTACACCATTTGTATATGTTAAATTGAGGTACAGAAGAGTTTGTTGGTGGTATTTCCTCAATTTAGTGAGCTCATTTTCAGTTAATTTTTCTGGACTTGCACAAAGATAATTAGAGCACTTTTTGGGGCCTTTTTCACTATACCCAGCAACTAAGTGGTACCTCAGTCAATAAAGAGATAAGGCAAGGCTAATACCTTGAACGATAAGAGAAAAAATAATTATTTAGCGCAGAAAATTGGTAGTAACAGACAGCTAACACAATTCTAAACAGCCTAATAGATGGTCACCTGCACTTGCAGTATCAAGTACCCCAGAAATAGTCATAAAGGATGGGGAAAGGTTTCAATGACTGGACAGCCAGATTGGTGAGGCAGTGAAAAACGCAAATAAATGCGTATACGAAAAACCAATGACCTCAATTGCGCGGGTAAAATGTTATTAAAATGCTACCAGAATTTTATTGCATAAAATACATAAAAGTTGAATAAAAATTGGGACAAAGCAGTAAGACGGAGGGAGATACAGCACCCGTGTTGAAAAAGAATTACAAGTGATATACATGCATATTTAAGCTCAAGACAATTGTTATTCTAATATATACAAAAAGAACCCATGCACTGACGGCATAAAAGAAGATTCCTGCGCCTGGAGAATGCAGCACAGTACAAAGCAGCGTCATGAGAACCGAAAACTAGAGCGTAGTATGTTTAAAAAGTACGAATACTTGCATACCTACAGGCATGTGACATATCATGCCTTGAATGGATGAAATTCATAAATCTTACACAAATGAAGTTACCATCACTCTTATGGCTTCCTCAGGGGACTCCTTGAAGTTGAACTAGAAAAATGTACATCAGTGTTAAAAACAGAGAAGATAAGACTCTATAGCGTTCGTCCTGAAATAAACAGCGCAAATATTTCATGTATCAATTCTATGGACACTTCGCCAATTCGGTGTACATTTATATTTGACAACCACACAAACAGAAACGAAAAGGATGAATTAAGGTAGGAACACACATGAACGCTGACTCAACTAGAAGTTTATTCGTGAAGACAAAGATTTTAAACACATTGGCCAACTTCACAAAGAAAAAGCCATGGATGTGCAGCAGAAACAGCCCGGCACAACAAAAAAGGACCGAAAGAACCTGTAGAACAAACATGTGCGTCAAAAACAAAAAAACACATGAAAACTGAAAGGTTTGTCTTGTAAGTGATATTAACGAGAAATACTGCAGCAACTCTTTCCCACTAATGGTCACAGAAATATTGCTTATAAATTTTTCTTCGTGATCAATAAATAATTCTTCCATAAGTCCTCTTGCGTTCTGGTCTTTGTGATGAAACAACCCTTCTTTCTGCTCTATACCTCAACACCAGAGGAGTTCCGGCAGAAATATTTATTTATCACAAACGAAACAAATACATAAGCAAGTTATCTGTTGCCCTTAGTGGGAAAGACTTGCAGTTCTCACGAGTATTTCTCGTTGGGTAGTATCACTCATCGGACAAATATTTTGCTTTCTCGAAAGATTTGTCCGATAGTTCTCGTTTTTCACGCACGTTTATTCTACATGACATGGCTTGTTCATATTTTTTTTCTTGTCGCTCGTGGCTGTTTCTGCCACGCATGCACGGCTCTTTACCTTTGTCAAGTTGACCAGCGTCTTTAATTCCTCTGTCTTCAAAAATAAACTTAGTTGAACTTGCGCTCGTGTGTGCTCCTACCTATTTCGTCGTCCGTCCCTGTTTGCGCTGCTGTTTCCAGTACGCACGTATCACTTGGTTAGGCTGGTAAACATTCTCGCAAGCAAAAGGAAATACCTCCCCTCAAAAGGTAGCCCATCCTTTACGACTAAAAGCCAGAGCAAATCGAAAGTAAGCCTTCACAGCGTCCATGCGCGGCAGCTAGTACACCACAGAGCAGCAGAAAAAATAGTTAAAAATCCCACTTGATGGAGAGCGGCAACAGAGATGCGAGCTTGCTAGTGAATCAGCCACATATCAACGGGTGTCCCTTGCATGACGCCAAGCTGCTCTTGATGCAGAACACTTGAGCATCTGGGCATTTGCTGCATGAGTAACCTGCGAGAAGGGAATGCGGACAGAAAATGAGATTGCGCGGATTCAGAATCTGCCACACACTGCACATAACTACGCACAAAATAGAAGTACACACTATACTGGCAAGTAAAAATTTGCGACTCTTTACGAGTGCTGTCTAGAAAAGGAAGAAATAGGTTGCTACGGCAAATGTTAGCTAAGACACGCACAGCGATGTTTCACAGCGGGGAGTAATTTTCCCGGCTCTCTCGCAGAACCAAAGACCACGCGACAGTGCATAGCCGATACCAAGCAGATATCGAATCTTTGGGTAGAAGTCCAGCAGCAGGAATGA
The DNA here is from genome assembly GCF_023375885.2 of Dermacentor andersoni. NCBI lineage: Eukaryota > Metazoa > Arthropoda > Arachnida > Ixodida > Ixodidae > Dermacentor > Dermacentor andersoni. The sequence goes on along the minus strand of NC_092815.1, from coordinate 127,952,590 downwards.
CCTAAAGATACGCCGAGAGCGATGCGAGCGTGAGCGTGCCTGTACGAGTGAGAACATGCACCGTTTCTTTGAAGCTAGCTGCTCCGGCGTGTCTCCGATCATCCCACGCGATTTGGGTGCAGAACGTCGCGTACACGCCCTTGCGCGTTTTGCGCGTTAGCGTCTGCGCAGTGAGCTAGCATCATGCACGCGTCATTCTTCACCGCGCAAACGGTGCTCGAGGCGACAACGCGCCGAGTGGCGCTCCTTTCGCTTCTGCAAGCAACGCACATTCGGATCGGCCCAGCTCAAAGAGGCAGTAGAGAACGGTGGCATCTTTCGGTTATCGCCAATTAAAATTGTACAGTACGCCTTCAACAGAAACGCGCCGCGCTAGATATAGATGCTTACTGCGGTAGTTTTGGCAGGGATAGGCGATAAGGCGAGCCCGTCGGCGGCTGTGTTCTTTGCCGAAGTCGTCACCACACCTCTGTTCATTTGCGCTGTGTATCCGTGTACAGTCACCGCGCGGAAGCTGTGACTGATCGGTTGGCCGTTCTCCGCAAATCCCAAAGAGGCGAAATATATTTTGCGGTGCGCCGCATCATTAGGCGCAACCTAAATCGTGGCGCGCTTAACCGCTACGCCACAAAAGGTGATCACACTAACCGCATGGTATACGATGAGCCACTACGGATTAAAAAAATAATTATGATGTCCTACGTGCGAAACCAACGATCTGATTATGAGGCAGGTTGTAGTTGGGGACTCCGTATTAATTTTGACTTCCTGGAAATTTTTACGTGCGTACAATTCACAATGCACGAGCGTTTTTGCATTCCGCTCCATTGGCATGCGGGCGCCGCAGGGATCGTATCCACGACCTCGAGCCCCAAATTGCCACGGCGGCCGCCATAGTTACGAAATGCGTATCACGCGCTTTCGCTCCGGGGCATACGGTTTGCTTGAAGAAAGTGAACGGTGTGCTTAACATCTCACGCTTGTCAATGTCAAAATAAAAAAAAGGCTACGTGCCCAAGAAAACGAGATTACTTACCTATCTGCAGAAGTTCGGCTGCGACTGTTTCTGGGTGCCTTCTCTCCAACAGGCATCATAACCTCTGCCGCACACCTCATCAAAACAGCCAGGCTCGCACATCAGTCGAATACTGGTAGCTGAGTCAGCCAACGACTTCAACGGATAAACGTCCCACTTATCGTCGTTAAAACATTTCACTAAAATGTGCGTCATGATGACCGAAAAGAAAAAAAATGATTTCATCAAAAAGCACGAGGCGTGAACCAGCACGCAACGGCAACCAACTACCTGAGTCCGAAAGCCGTTCACAGCTTCGCTATCGTATGGAGTTATAAAAACCTTTCAAACACAAAATAACCGCATGGGAAAACCACTAATTAATTAGTAATAATTTTTCATCCACTAACCTTTATAAAGTTTTAAGAACAACTAATTTGTAGCGTAAACAATGAATACTACGACCAAAATATGCGACTACGAAACTAGCGGTAACGATGTGTACTGTTGAAAAAGTGTGCTCAAAACGAAGCTACAACTGTTGCAACCGCGTGCGCGCACACACACACACACACACACACCCGAACGCTACCTTGACGTTGGTAGCGCCACCGAGAAGTAAAAATTACTACTAATTTTATTATCTTTACAAAAGTAACGCTATAGAATAGTTTATCGCACCTTTGCAGATGACGAGGTAACAAGTAAGGTATGATAAGAGTCCGCTACCTGTATTTCTTTCATTACCTTTGGTGTTCTATTTAAGTGAACATAGGGGACCTGTCCTGCAGGCTTGGGAGACCAGAGGACGACAGTTCGGCGAGGCTCAAATCAATCGCATGCTTCTTGCAAGGCGAGAGTCGGGAGCAGCCGCTGATACAGCGATTAGTTGCGATACTGTTGCGGCTGTTTCTGAATCAGAAGCTCTTTGAAGTCAATGGTTATAGCGGCTGCGCGCTGCGATCTCAAAGCGTGTTCGTTGTTTGATCTCTAGTACCACGGCCGTTGGATAAAAAAAGCTATATTTACTTTCCGGACGGAGGGTGCGTCGCAGGAAATTCGAAGATCTCTCACGCGTATGTTTACAGCATGTGCGCCGCTTGGATCCTACGGTTCCCAAAGCGCGTGGGATGCTCAAAGGTAGCGTCGTCGCGTGTCGGCGCCTGTCTTATCGCCGGCCGCGCTGCCGCCGTGTCTACTTTTGGGGAACTCCACATGTGCGTAGTCGCCGTGTTTGTGAGTGAACTTCGCATTCTTCTGCTCCCCGAAACGTGCTGATTTTCGATCGTACCAATGGCTATGTCATATCGTGTATGTTAAAACAACGATGGCATTTGTACACCGGCGAAGAAATAAATCGTTATGAACTTGGGTGGTCATGAAGCTAGTCTAACGCTGCAGTTTTCACAGAAAGAAAACGGCTACGAAAGTGGGGCAGTCCCGGAGATAGGCGCTTGAAAGCGCCAGCTTTAGCGACAGCACGAGGAATTGGCACGCTGCGCACGCGCCAAGCATTTCAGAACTTACTGGCTTTCGAACGAGAGGTGCATGCGCGCGTTCGTGGCCTAATGGTTAGAGCACCGGGCTCGACGGCCGACGTTCAATGCCACCCCATCGGTCACACATTATTTTCTTTTTATGAAAACGAGGCGAAAGAAGAGCCTACCTGCTGCAAAGTGACAGCAATGAGGTTGGAGCGCTTCGCCTTTAATTTTTGGTATGTCTTCATATGGCGAGTCCTAATTATTGATACTGGACTCAACTGCTACACAACGAAAAACAAATACAAAAATCAACACAATTTATCCAATAAATTCATTATTGAGAACACTCAACGGTAATATTGTTGTGCAAGTGTTGAGCGAACTCAATTGCTTTTGAAAATTTGTTGAAGTCCGTTGTTTCAACAATTCCCCAACAATATATCAATGGTTAATCAACAGTCATTTTTGTACGGGCTCGCACCGATGTCATCGTCATTATTGTCGTTCTCATAGGGTTATTACAAGTCATGTGGCCGGGATTTTGTCGAATCAACCGAGCAACAATGACAAGGCTGTAGGTGCCATGTTGCAGACAATACAAATTGCGCACTGGTGACATATTTAGATGTATAGACATTTTTCTCTCAAATCCGTATCAAATACTGAGGTGGAATTACTCATTTAATCCTCTTTCTATCGCAACGTTCTCGCACCGATGTCATCGTCATTATTGACGTTCTCATGGGGATATTACAAGTCATGTAGCCGGGATTTGGTCGAATCAACACAAGCAACAATGACAAGGCTGTAGGTGCCATGTTGCAGACAATACATATTGCGCACTGGTGACATTTTTAGATGTATACACATTTTTCTCTCAAATCCGTATCAAATACTGAGCAGGGATGATGCTTAGAAATGTAGTCAGTAAATGAGCCGCGAGGTTTCAACGGCGACGTTATTACGAACATAGTTTGCGCGCAGTCAAAAGGCTCAATTCTATACGTTCTAGGCGTAGCCGCCAGACATACCTCCAATACCTATTTAACATATCTCTCTCTTTCTCTCTGTCTCTCTCTTTCAGAAACTTCTGTACTAACACTCTTAAAACATTCTGCGTAGTATACTCATGCTTAATTCAAAGAAGATTAATTTTAACATATCCTCCCACGAAAACCTGTAAGTATACTTTCACAGCCAAGCTGTATATGGCTAGAGTATAAAACGTTTTGTGTTCGCTTACAAAAACTATCATCGTCAATGACTTATACGCCCGTAAGCACTCATACCCCCATGAGCAAGCAAAATATGCAATGGCTCATAGCCCCGTAAGGCAGAGGCTCCAAGCACTCAGCAAAGTCAAGCGAACAGTGCTTACATTTTTTATTCAGATACCCTAAAGGCCCTTATGGGCATTACATAGGGGGGGGGGGTTAACAACAGGATATTTCAAACACAATTAGGGGGCGGAAGGCAATATAGAACACCGTGGTAAATATCACCGAATACAACAAGAAAATATAAAAAGAAAAAAAGGAAAGAGAATTGCATACATGATGAAAACAACAACAACACTCCGTACAAAGCATGTAGATACACTTACAATGCGTCAAAGGCATAAAATTCTGCTTTTACCCAACATGCGTAAAACTGCGCTTCAAATTACTAACAAATGAGTCATGATCACGTATAGAAGCAATTTCTTTTGGCAGCTTATTCCAGTGATGAATAGCTAGAAAGAGCGGTGATTGTCGCAGGAGATTCGTACGTGCAAACATCGGACGCACTTTGAAGGGATGGTCGAGGCGGGGAAAAAATTTTTGTGGGGGTTTGATATGGGATGCTGTAAAGGATGACGGGGTATGATACAATCTGTGGAAGTGGGAAAGCAGTGCTAACAGTCGTCGTGCTTCTAGAGACGGTAATTGGAGGGACTCTTTGATAGCCGTGATGCTGGATGTTCTAGAGTATGTTTTAGTGATGAAGCGTGCTGCTTTATTTTGTAAAGATTCCAGCTTGTTTATTAGGTAAGTCTGATTTGGATTCCATATTATGGAAGCGTATTCAATCTTTGAGCGAACTAGAGCTGTGTAAGCTAATAATTTAGTTGACTCATTTGCTAAATACAAATTTCGCCTAATGAATCCAAGTGTTTTATTTGCTTTCGAAATTATTTCATCAATGTGATCATTCCATGTAAGGTTAGAAGTTAAATGGACTCCCAAATATTTTAATGTAGACACATTCTCTATGCATATGCTGTTCATAAAATATGAACTTAAGTGAACGTTACTGGCTCTGCTAAATGTCATTGTTTTAGTTTTAGAAACATTAATTTCCATTTGCCATTGCTCGCACCAAAGTGAAATTTTGTTTAGGTCGGCCTGTAAAATATTAGTGTCTTCAGAGGTGATAATTTGTCTGTAAAGAACGCAGTCATCTGCAAACAATCGAACTGTTGAGGTCAGGTTGTTACTGATGTCATTAATGTAAATTAAGAATAAGATTGGGCCAAGTACGGATCCCTGAGGAACGCCAGATTTAACTTGTGCTAAAGCGGAAAAGTGATCATTTACGGAAACAAATTGGTAGCGATTGGTTAAAAAACTTGAGATCCAATTAATAATTTTACCATGTATGTTAAGCCGACTAAGTTTCATCATTAAGCGAGAATGGGGCACTTTATCGAATGCTTTCTTGAAGTCAATAAATATGGCATCGATTTTTATGGAATCGTGAACAGCCTGATGAAGATCAGTTATAAGTTCAAAAAGCTGTGTTTCACAAGAGCGTCCTTTCTGAAATCCATGTTGATTGTTAGAAAAGAAGTTATGTTCAGATAAATATTTCATAACTGCGGAAGATATGATATGCTCAAGTAATTTACATGGAATACTAGTCAAGGATATAGGTCTATAGTTTGAGGGCACTGATCGGTCACCTGATTTATAAATGGGAGTGATACGACCGACCTTCCAGTCATCTGGTACAATTCCTGTATCTATTGATTGCTGGAAAAGGGCGGCTAATACGGGAGATATTATAGGTTTAGTCATTTTAAGCATCTTTGTGCAGATGCCGTCTGGACCTGGCGCTGAGTTATTCGAAAGTCGATCGATGGCCGATTCTATTCCCTCTGGTGTAATTATGAGATCATTCATAGATGAGTTAATTGAAGGAAACGTAAGGTCAGGTGTAATTGGATTTTCGTTTGTGAATACAGAGCTGAAAAACGAGTTTAATTCAGTCGCAGCTTCAGGGCTTCAGCTTCATTCTTTCTAATCACTCGTACAACATGCAGAACAGCACGTCGAAAACCGTTATCATTGATGGCTCATAAATCCGTAAACAATTGCTCATAACCTCGTAGGTAAGAAAAATAAGCAATGGCTCACAGCCCCGTAAGCTTCATGGCTACTCACTTTGCGTTGGCTAGTTGAGATGACGCTACCCCTGTAGTCGTTGTCGGTGATTTCAATTCGGATGTGTGAGGACCGAAAAGTGAGTGGTTTACGCCTTTCGGGTTGCAGACATATTGCTTGCGATTCCACACCGACGCGGCCCAACCGACCACCCACGCGGCGTACGTGCATCGATTTGACATTATGAAATAACGTGTTTGCAGTTGCGAGTATGCTGCCTATCAGTGTATATCATAGCGACCACAAAGCCACTGTGACCGTCGTTACTAAGTAACAATGAGTGATGCAATAACGTATTAGCCACACGTTTTCTTACCACAATGTTTATCCCGCTTTCCTCTTTTTGTTCCCCCTTTCCCTTCCCCCAGTGTAGGGTAGCAAATCGGACGCTCGTCTGGTTGACCTCCCTGCCTTTCCTCTCTTTGCTATCTCTCTCTCTCTCTACAACTCCGCTGGTCGTCCACCTGCGTAGGACAGGATGGCCTTAAATTTTTCACATTACATTTCTGTTCGCTGAGCACAGCTTACAACTTGAGCCTCGGATAGTGCTCCAGCTTCACTCTTTCAGCTCACTTTTTTTTCGCTTAGAGTGATCGCTCTTTACCTAGTGTATAAATTCAAACCAATCTCAAACCTTATATTTCACATGCGATTGAGCACTTTGTTGCGGTTCTTTGCAAAAAGAATACCCTTACTGATTGCAACAGCCAAGGCCTTTGCTGCCGTACAAGGCGTTGCCTCGTCCGACACGCCGCAGGGAAACCGGAGTGGTTATAACGCGAGAGGCGAAACGTGGCACTACAGGTTTCAATTATTTCGCTTTCGAATCCCTGGGTCGCGCTGTGCAGATAGCGAATATATTGATTCATCTATCGCGAAGGCTACCGGCGTCGTCCTGACTTCCAATGACGCGAAACGGCACCAGTCATATTCGAGCGAAGCCGTTTGCTATCTGCGGCAAAATTGGCATAAGCAATTTTTTTGTGAAAGGCGGAACTGTACGCCCACGACCCGCGCTTACTCATAAAACAAGAACAAATGAGAATAAGAGCATTGTGGAAGCAATATATGTATAAGACTCATTCGGTTCACGTTTTCTGAACCCCTCTTTCAAATTGCCTAAGGCTGGCCGCACCCCATCTTCCATTGTGGCCATTTTTTTTTTGTCGCCGCTGCCGCAGGGAGGAAATAAAACATACTTTGCGATGCTCTATGGGATGTGTAATGCACGCCAGAATACATTGACGCGAGGAAATGTATGGGTGCGCTCATTCAAGATCCTCTCACATTGGATTCTGGAGCAATTGATGATCGTATATTGAATTTAAGTTTACCAGGAGGCTGTTTTTCACGGAAACATCGCATTTGAGAACAAATTGCTTTATGCTAAACATTCGATTGGTACTTTTACGGCACGTTGGACAAATCCAAACATCTTCGTCGCTTTAAGATGGTTTCTGTTTTCGCGCTAAGTAAACAAATGTTTGTACTGTGCGAAATGTGCGGTTATTGTACCGAAAATGCAGGAAAGAAGTAAGAAGCCTGTAAAACCGAGCACATGAACAAATAACTCAAGTACGCGACGCATGTTATCTACGAAAAGCCGTTGAATTGTGGTAAGGTCTATATTGGTCAAACAGGCCAATGCGTCAATGACTGGATGCGTGAACATTGTGCAGTGACCAACTCTAAAGGAGCGGGTCACCTGTCGTTCGACTGCCGTCGCTGTCGTCAGTGTGACTGTGCACCACTTTTTGAAATTGGGACAATTCTTGGCAGGGGAATGACGAAAATCGAAAGAGAAATACGTGAGCTCTTTTATATCAGTGTACAAGAGGAAAGACAATGCATCTGTGTTCCTTCTATCTCTCTAAGCAAGAGAGAGATAGCTTTTCTAAAAGCTGAGCTTTAAAGATAGGGACGTACAACGCAGAAATAGATAAGGAAAAATAGGGTGTTCATTAATTTAAAGAATTTTATACCTTGTTAAGAGCATTGCGCATGCGACGGCGGTTTGATGGCCGAGGGTTTTTTTTTTTTTTTCAGATATATGGCCGTTGCTAGTCCAGCGTTGTGGTGTCTCTTCTTTCCCGTCGTGTATGCGTCTCATCTTTTTGCTGGTTTTCGGAAGTTTTTGTTTCAGCCAAATGGCCCAGAAAGCAGCACTTCTGTTTTAGCAGAAGTGAGAATTAGGCTAGTTGGTATTGACTGAGCAACATCATCTGAGTTCACGCACACACACCACGAGCTCTGTTAGTATGTGTGCATTGGATCAAAATGGCACCGGTGCCAAAGGAAATTTTCCTTGCAAAGGTCTACCGAAGCACATCATCTGAACTGTGTGGGCTGGCCAACAAGGTAATGCGATACGTCGACAGCTGCCTAATCGTTGTGCGAACTTTGGTCCAGAAACATTGTAAGCATTCTAAAAGTTTTGAGCGATTGCGGCAAAATGCATGTTCAAGTGCGAAGGCCTTAAACGTGGGGGAATTAAATTTCCTGATCTTAGCCTTAGTTTGAACCGAGAACACGTTTGTTGGACATGCTCGCCCATATCACTCGAATCCATCCTCAGTTACAAGTCAGGACACTCAAGACTGCTATACAACAGAATAACGGAATAGATTTGGTCTTGCGTAATGCCTTTGCTCCCGAAGTCATGGTATTCTAAAATTCTAAAATGGATAGAGCATGTCCTTACTAACCGCTTCCAAGTTGCTACTGCTAACAGTTGTAACTCTCCACTCACTGAAGTTCAATTGGGCGCACCACAAGGGTCTGTGCTCGGACCACTATTATTTCTTATCTATATTAGTGATCTGACCACCAAAATATCTTCTAACATACTTCTGTTCGCAGATGAGTGTGTTATCTCGTGGAAAGTTAAAAGCACTGACGATACTAAAACACTCCAAGCTGATATATATATGACTGGTCCGGGAAGTGGCTAATGGAATTAAATATTAACAAATGCAAAATAATGCGCCTATCTAGATCCAATTGCACTCCTAGCACCGACCATCTGAACAACGTTCCCTGTGATTCTGTCGTGTAATATAAATATATTGGTATACACATTACAAACTTAAAGTGGACCATGTATATACAGTACGTCATTCACAATGCTAATCGCATGCTCGGGTACTTACTGCGCAACTTTTTCAAAGCACCGACTACTTTATAGTTGCAGCTTTACAAGACTCTAATACGCTCGAAACTTCAATATGCATCTGCAATATCGGTTCCCAGTCATGTTGATATCTCTCTACCTGTTGAATTCTTTCTCTTTATAGCCATGCTGTGAGTATAACGTTAATGAAAACTAACTTAGCACTTATTCCACTCGCTAACCGCCGCAAAACTGCCATCTTTCGCTAGTTCATAAAATTTTAATCACACCAAGCTTCACGACTATTTCATCCAGCAGCCTCAGTACATTTCAAACCGCGTCGATGGTCGCAGTAAAGTAAGAATTAATTCATGTCACACGAAGTCATTCTTTCAGTCTTCCATCCCCTGTTCATCTCAGGAATGGAACCACCTTCCCTCAAATATCGTAGCCATCACTGATAACAAACATTTCCGCGAAACAATACCTAACATTGCATAATCCGGAAAATAATGGTATTAACAGAAGTGACTGCACTTGTTTGTTTGATTTACACTACTACTCTGTAACCCCTCCGCTCTTTAATGTCATATGGCCCGGAGGCTATTTTAAATAAATAAATAAATAAATAATTGTCCTGAAGGAAGCTTTTCGCGGCAGGTGGTACAAGGAAGGGGTTTTTTCAGAAAATTTGATTTTAACCGCTTGTGAAAGAGCCCTGATGCACCTTGAGTTTGGTGGTCAGAAGGTACCGAGGTCAAAATTTCCAAGTGTGTTCGACCGTGGCAGTTCCATATATTCATGGTCTATCGCTTTGACTCAAGAAGGTTCGAGAATGATAGCACGTAGGGGTCATTTCTCGCTATTGTCCCTATACAAGATTCACGAGTGTAAAGGATGACAAAACTTATTTTTGTGTTCAAGAGAGTAACACCGATGCAAGCGCGAACTGCTTCTAATGATACTGCTGCAGGAAGAGCGTGTTTGCCCCGCATAGACACCAGTTTCTGGGCGAAAGGAGAGCAAGACTAGCTGCACCAGAATAAATGCAAGTAATTAAAAAAGGCTGCCCGCCTTTACGCAGCGAACAAATTGGTTACCTTGATACCCGCAAGCCAATCTCATATGAGTGATCTCGCTCCGTTTTTCATCATTTTAAACAAATGTGTTATGCTATAGCTGTATACTTGGCCTTTCCAGTGAATTAAGCATTTTGCATGCATCTAGCCATTTGCTGTTTCATTTTTTTTTTTTGCAGTCAATGCTATGGTACATCAGGTATGATCACCTTTCCACCATTTTTATCTACAAGGCGGCTGCGTGAAATGTACGTTCAGTCGTGAATCGTAGCCTATTTAATAATGTAACTAACATTCTTTTTTCTTTACAGATATTTTCTTAACGCCGCCATTCTGCCATATATTGTTTAGAAATAAAAAAAAATATTTGCTTTCTGTGAATTATCGGGTGGTTTTATTGCTCAAGTATTAATATACCGTTTGGTACGAAAATTTCACCATGCGCACACCTCTATCGAAAATTCTATGACATACCGAGCTTTCTACAACAATATCACTTATTCGTGAACTTCGACGAAGGCACTAATGTGTTAAGTTCTCGTAGGCTCTATTAAGGGACCATCTACAAATACCTTCAATTTCAGAAACTTTAAAAAAAAGCATTACATTATTGAAGCGCATGCAGCCTCCGACAGGTCGCGTTGCATGGAAAAGGGCCTGTGAGGGCTGTCGTGGTGGGCATGCAGGGAATAATTTAACGTGGAGAGCGAACATATCCCACTACCGCTAAGTCGTGCACACCATCATACTTCAGTGGTAGCACTGAGCTAACCGTGGCCAAAGCCTTGTACGGTCGAACACACTTGTAGGGTCAGTGCGTGCACATTAAAGCAGTCCGATAAGCGAGGAAAGGCCTGCGTCGCCTTGACAACGTCAGCATTCTGCGTAGGCGCTCTCACATTCAGGGCCGTCTTTGCTGGGAAGCTGTGTGCTCAGACGTGGAGCAAATATTGAGAAGGCATGACGAAGCTTTTAGGAACAGCCACTTGCGTTGTGATGCACAGAACGCGGTGTAACGCGTGATGTCACTTATATTTGAAAGGAAATTTTAGACAGCTTCTAAGTGCATGCTCAAAAGTAACTCAATGCTGAATTGAGAAGGAATTTCAAAGGCTGCGTACAGGCACTGCAGGACGTACGCCGCCACAACTTTCTTCATGCAAATGAGGTTCTTGCTGTGAACAAAACATATAATGATAACCAAAATATCTGTAGACCAGTTGCCTTGATACACTTAGGTTTTATCAATACTCTGAGGTAAGTTTCTTTTCATGTTGAAAACGTATGTGATGCTACTTAAGTGCCGATTTAGATGGAAGCTGGTCATGCTGGGTGGCTCTCTATATTCAGTTTCCCGCACATTGCATTTTTTTCTCAATTGTGCTTCTTTCTTCTTTTATTCACTTGTGTTTTATGCTGACAACATTTTTGCGGTGACAGAAGACGCAAACCCCTGAATATGGGAAACCACAAATCAATAAGCGCTCCTGGTCTGTTGGCAAATGAAATGGTACTGAAACTCCGTTATTGTATAATGAAAATTAAACTTGCGTTTCTTGTGATGGTCCCTCTCATTATGTTTGTTCAAAAATTCTGAAGCAGAATATGCGGAATATTTAACTTCGTTAGACTCCTGTGATATGCGATAATTCAATTAGTAGATTTACGACATCCGCTGTCGATCTTTCGCAGATTTAGTGTGCGATGTAATACAGACTATATGTTCGTCAATAAAAATGAAAGAATAAACAGAAAAGAAAACCGTAATATAGGATGCTCAACTAGAAACATGTCATATGGCACATGTGAGCTAGCCTTATGAATTTTATTTAGTTACAGTCATCAGTAGGCCCTCTAAGAAAGTGTCTGAACCACTGGGGTCTCCAGATTCTCATTTGTAATACATGACTATGTTTGCGCAAAAGCAGCCTTTCATCATGTATAAGAGCCTAGCGTATTAGCTTGTCTTGGGCTCTTCATAAACTACGGTCAGATTGTGCGTGTAGTGAAGATTAAACTTCGGCTACATCCAGGTATTAAGAATAACAATGTCTGCTCGACGAAACAATGAGACACGCTATATCTTATCACTCCCTTTTTTTTCACTAAGAGGAAGCCTGTGAGCCGAAAAACGTCCGCTATCCTTACTCTTTTTTCTCGGTTCAAGTACATAAAGTGACATTTCGCTTACCGATATTTTCTCACGAAAATGCCCTGCGACCACGTTAACACTGCGTGTGAACATACCATTGTTGACCATATGTATCTGTACGCCACTTCTATAAAGAACAGTGCACTCGGTGACTTGTGTGATTTAACTTTATTTTAAACCGAATAATTTTCTTTCGCTCTTTCGGCAGTTAGCTTATGGTCCGACTGGTAAAGGAAAGTAAAGGACTTGTTCGTTCTTTCGCACTCTCTATCACTCCTTAGCTTTCTCTCTTTCTCTTGTTTGCTCTCTCGTTCGCTCACTTGTTTGCTCGCTTGTTTGTTTGCTCGCTTGGTTATTTGCTTATACTTACAAACAATTTTAAAGTTCTTGCGCAATTTTTTGCGGTTGACTTCATTTTTCTATCATTTTTTTTGCCTACATTTGTTAGAGCGGAGGGGTGCAGTAAGGATTTCTGCTGTCTTCTTGTGGAATGCGCTTCCCAACAGTACCAGTCGAACAAGCGACCAAGGAAAAGTTCTGCCAACTTATTAACGTGCATTTTCTTCTTAACTGTTCTCACTAGACCAGATTATACGCGCCTCCAGCAAGCATGCGTAATTTTAAACCGCCTGGTAAATGCTTCGCTACCATCTTTGTTTTATTCTGCCAGTATCGGTTATCAGAGTTCTATCTTACGCTTTTTTTTTCATCATTTCTTGAATTCTTATGTTCGTTCATATGCCCTAGTTATATGTCTTGTTTGCTATTGTGCCAATATTCGTTTAATAAAATGTTTAGTTGGTTCTGTTTGTTCTACAATAGGCCTATTACGTTAGTACCCGTGTTCTGGTAAAGTGTTGCATATTAATACCTCGTTCGCTAATTGTTGCATTATTCTTCAGACGTGGCTTTCGTTTTCTATTGTTGCTCTACACTTGTTCTAATAGGCTTTTCCTTTTGTTTCTAACATTCTTTTATACGGGAGCATCAAAAGGCCCATTGAGCGAGAAAGCCGGAGTATGTAGCACAGAAACGGCACATAAATTCCCACTGGCTGCGACGCCACGTCACATGTGATCCTGGACCTAACAGAGCGGACGAAATGTACCACCTGCTGCAGCGCTGGTAGGAGGTGTCGCAGGAGGGGAGAGGGCAAAGTTGCGACGCCGCGTCACATTTGTTCTCGCAGTGCTCTGTTATGCGCTGGTTCCTTTTCTACGCAAGCTGTCACCTTGCGTTCTAACTTTGCCTCGGTAATCGCTAGAAAAAAAAATAATTTATGAAAGAAAAGAATAAATTCGAATGGAGAAACGTTGGCGGTAGCAAGTTTCATACTTACGTACGACCCCGCGCTCAGAAGTCAAGTGTCTTACCCACGGAGCTAAACCAGCACCTCCGAGATAGCAGGCCTGTACGCTCTGCTTTATGGCATCATGCTACTTGGAGCGAAATTTCCATTACCAAGCCCAGGGTGACGAAAGCGGTGACGTCAAATTCACCGCGGCTTGCTCGGAATCATTCCTGCTAGATTCTATGGCAGTCCGGCGAGGTAGCATGACGTCACGGATTGAAGTACACCGGCCTTGTGCTATCTAGGAGACGTTGGCCAAACGCTCGCGAGGATCTCTTAGCTCGAAGGACCACCCTCAGCGGCGTTCAATTAGACATTAAATGCTTTCGCATTAACAACTCTTAGGTGCTCAGGTGCTCTCGTATTTTATTGTTATTATTATTTGCTTTGGCTTTACTGATCTAGTTTATTTTTTCTTGTAGCTCAACGTACTCACTGTCCCGAACAGTGTTCCGCCAATGAAGTTTTTTGAGCTAAATAAGTAAATGGCATGGGGGCACACTTGCTAGTTTAGAAATTCGAAGGTGGTGTCGCCATCAGCACTTCTATTTCGCGCTGTCTTTGGTAGAACGCGCCTGCCCTTTAAGCAATCAGGACGCAATGCAAGACGTGAAATCGACCAGTGTTTCTGGTCCTAGCCCAGATAGAGAGAGATAACAGAATAAGAGAAGAAATGCAGGGATATTAACTTCAGTAACAGTCTGATGGGCTACGCTGAACTGGAGGAAGTGGAAAGGGTACAATATATATGTATATATATATATATATATATATATGTGTGTGTGTGTGTGTGTGTGTGTGTGTGTGTGTGTGTGTGTGTGCGTGCGATTTGGATGCTATAACAGAGACAGTTTACAGAACTGTGAGATCTGTTCCTAATGCAGAATCACGTATTTGTAAACTGCACGCTTCTATTTTTCTAAGCTTACCAATAATTGGCAATTGTAAAATCTTTTAATCCCTGAATAAAGATTCTTCTTGCTGCAGTCACTACAATTTACCTTCCTCTCTGAAATGCAACAAATGCCATTAAAATCGGTGGAAGTGTTGTAAAAGTACTTGGGTGTTTTGCATGTATTTGAATAGGCGGCAATGGAGCTGAATCCGAGCTATAGCTTCCTCCTAACGTAAAATCTCAATGGTAGTTTACAAAAGCTCAGCTGTGTGCCACCTTTGCAACGACTTGCATCACTTTGCAAGTCGTTTCTTCTATCAGCCCTCCTCCTAGGTAAGGCTTTTAACGTCAGAAGCGTTCAGTAGGAAAATTCTATCATCTTGTTACGTAATACGCAGCTGTATATTGACGTATGTTAAATAAAGAAGACAGGTGACACAGAGAAAAGCGATTCGACAATAAGACTTTGAGGAGCTCTCTCTTACCAGCTTAAACGTACATTTGTTTTTCGTTCTTTCTTTTCATAATGGCAGCGCACAGTTGCATAACCATTTGAATGCGTTACGTTTCTTAGATTGAGTAAGAGTTCGATGCCACGATTGATCGATTGGTTCGTTGAAATTCACCCCCACCGTCGGCGTCCGAGACGCACCGTCAGAGACGGTCTGCACAGGTGGCTCAATGGGTGACTTAGGCCCGAAGAACAAAGACGCTGAAGTAACGAACGAACAAAAACTTGTATTTACAGATAAAATTACAAAGTTCGCTTACAAGATTCAATAGTTTCCACAGTACGTCGGTTACAAATAGTTACACTGGCTTGGACCACATAGGGCGACCCTATTTCGGCAGAGCCGATGGGGCTTAGCACCGAAGCCAGGTCCAGAACTCCCGGTCAGAGCGTTGCGGCCGCGTTTTCTAGACGCAACGCTCCGCCCAAAATTGTTGCTGGCGAATTACCGCCGGGTTGCGTCCCAACTGGACAATCCGTTCACCAATCAGTGCGTTCAGCAGAACTTGCGTGCGTGATTGGCCAGCCGAACAACCATCAATCAAAGAACATCTTTTTTAGTACAGTTCACAGTGTAGAATCCTCACCCAAAATAAACAATATATAACAACAGAGGGATGACGGTCACGCCAGCTGTACACGTCACAAGTTCCGAGAAACGGCCTGCGAGCACAGCTGGCGTAACAAGCACTGACCAACAAAACACATTCTCAAAAGCCAAAAGCCAGGAAACGTCGGGACCATGTTTTCAGTGCTCGAACACGTGCGCGACGCGACCAGATTCCAAGAAACCGAAGGCCATGCGGTGCCATAAACAAGCAATTGTTTGCAAGCCAAACTGTCACAGAGGAGCACGGGATAATTGTCCACCCGCCAAGGTCGGCCCCGTGTCCGGGCCGAAAGCCGAAGAAGACGTTCCCACGGCGCCTCGGAACCGAGACAAAACCGTAGGCTCTTGTGCGGTTCAAAGAATCTATACGCCGGTCAGCGCGCGGTCCAAACCCATAAAAAGTAATGAGGCTGGCGCGCCTGCTTGATGCCGCGCGATCCCCGTTTCCCGCGTCCAGATCCGAACCACGCATTCTCCAAGGGCACCCACCAGAGCACCGCTGAAGTCAGACGCGCACGCCCATTACGGCGTTTGACGCCCATTCGGAGAACCTCAAGCTGCGAATGAGTTCACAACCGCCAGCGGCCGCACGCAAGGAAAACGCCTGCGGGGATTCCGAGGAAGCGCAATATGAACATTCAACATTCGATAGTAGCGTGACCTTCAGTGACCGACTCTACTGTGTTCGTTCCACGTTTGTTTCACGTTGTTCACGTTTGTAGCATGAACATTCAACATTCTGTAGTAGCGTGGCCTTCAGTGACCGACTCTACTGTGTGTGATCAGTACTGTACCCTAACGCTTCTTCCTTCGAAGATGGGAGGTGGCGGGTTCAAACACCTTATAGTGTACATTGTGAACCGACTACCGGTGAAACGGTGATTACGTGCAGCTTTACTTGGCGTCTCATCGTGGCGAACACAATTAGCTGCATAGCGAACTAGCCATGGATGTGGTTGATAATTGTGGAGGCTGTTCGACGCGGCGTCACTTTAACTCCGCCTGCAGAGTTCTACTTTAGTCTTTAGATTTGACCTGTTGCAGTGTTCTACTTTGGTCTTTAGATTTGTCCTGTTGCTCTCCTTTCCTCTTTCCTTTTTCCTCCCCTCCTTCCTATCTTCCATTTCTGTGTTTCTGTCACCTCCCTTCAGAGGAATAGGCAGGCGTTGTGCCCCTTCCGGTGGTAGTTGCCAGCCTGCTCCTCGCTTTCCCTTTCCTGATACCTGTGTATATGTGTATATGTGTTCAAAACAAATAATAATACGACAAGGGTCCGAAGCTCCCTTTTTACTGTGATGCGCGACCGCTACTGTGTCGCTGGGGGTCCTCTCCGCTCCCCGAACTGTGCGGCAGCCTGTGCGGCAGCGCTCTCTATAGCTTCCATGCTGAGTGCTCGTAAAGACAGCAGAAAAACATATCCGCGCACAAACACAAAGGTGATTTTAAATGTTGAAGCAAAGACAGAACTACTCACAGAAAGCGTACGAATCAACGTAGAAGATGGAACGGAATCGGAGTGTTGTTGACTGACTTTCGAGATACGAAAACAATCCATCCTTGGGGAATGGGATCGTGTTCGTTTCCGTACTGTTACATACATACACTCCTAAATTTGCCGTACTCAGCGGCGACCATCTAGACAGGTTATTTGAATGCGCCACTTTTCTTGTTTATTTGTTTGTTTGTTTGTTTGTTTGTTCATTTGCTTCCGTGTGTGTCTCTGTTACCATTTTTCAATCTCTCGTTTATCAATTTTCCCGTGAGTGCTATGTAAGCTTCAGGAATACGTTTCCGCCCTTATCATGAATCTCCCGTGAAAAAAAAAAAACCTGTGCTTTCGAACTTACGAGCTGGGCTTGCCGACACACTGAAGTACATATGATATGGATAAATCCGGGGCAGAAATTCTCACCAGACCTCTCAAATCCTGGCAGTCCAGAGAGCTCGCAAGAGGGCCGTCAGGTTTCATGTGATGGTCTCCGAGTGGGCCTAGCCAGGTGACGTTGAGTTTAATCGCGTCTATTGTGGACCAAATAAAGTAGTTTCACTCACTGGCGCAGGTTTCCAGTCCCCTATGCCAATGTATTCCGAAGAAGTATTCCGCGTCAGAGTCGATTTTCTCTTTCGTCTATGATTGTAACTTGACATCCAAAACTGTAGTGCAAACGTTCCTTTGCAACCTCTCTGGTGCTTTCTGCAATTTCACTTTCCGCATCTGGTTTATGAAAAACAGCATTTTTTGGAGAGCTTATGGTTTATTTACTTTTTCTCACAGGTACGCATACGCGGTGAAGCTGTTGCTGCCCCTAAACCATTTTTTTCTTGTCAGTAGCAAAAAGAAAGACCATGGCAGCTCGTGAAGGAGCAACGAGGCTTCGTATAACTTACACTGTACGTCTGAACCTCAAGTGGCCTTGCACCGCCGCTCCTTGCACTTGACAACTTCTACTGGCACCGCTCCAGAAAATATTCTTTTCTATTTAGTCTTTCTACTTCATCGCTTCCTTTCTCCCTCTTCCCAACACTGACTTGTACGACCAAACATTTGAAGACTACTTTCATTTGAGTCACGTCGTTCCTCCAGCGCGATTATACTTTCTCTTTGCCAGTAAAAGAGAAATATTTTTGATGGTCGTTGCCTCGAGCCACGAAATATGATGTAGTTGCCTTTCTTTCGCTACCTTCAGAATCACGCTTTTTATGTTGAGATGGTGGCGTCTGCGCAACATCGGACTCACGAATGTCCCTAAGGCTTCTCAATTCCCTTATCTATTTTTGAAACCATTTTGCCTGCTTTCCTAGAAGTTCTTCTCCACCCCGATTAATAAATGTAACCTACCGCTAAACTCTACTAGAGCAATCTCATATATACCAGCTTGCCCTGGCATCCTTTTTAGTCCTCGCTTTCCAGACTGTATCTCACGTGTCAGTCAGTTGCTTTTCAAAGTACGCCATTTGACAGGCTACATTCGCCACCCCCCTTTCCTCCAGAATCTGCGGTTCGGGGCGAAGATAAGTCAACGTCGAAACCACGAAGGATGTCGAGTTGTAGTTGACAAGCATGGGTGGGGAAGACACGGTTTCGTCTTTTGGCGCCAAGTTCGGGAATAGCCGCCAGACCGAATGTATCAAGACCTAGAGCCTATACACGTAATGGACCAGCGAATCGGGGCAAAAAACTTCACGTAACGTTGCGATACATGCTGGACGCGTCGAACCATTACTAGGTCTCCTGATTGAAACAAAGGGGAAGTGCTTTGCTGGGAAGATGAGCGCAGTTTTGCATGTTGGTGCGCTAAAACCAGCCGAGCTCTGAAGTGAGTCTTTAGAAGAAGTTCGGAGTTGCTGGTGCCAGGAGGACGGTGGTGCAGTGTGGCGTCACATCCAAAGAATCTTTTGGAAGCCTCGGCATTCTTTCACAGACGAGCTTGAATGGTTATTGCTATGTGATCTCTTGCTGGGACGTATTCAGTGCGAACACTGCTGCGGCGACGTATTCGTCCCAGTCCTTATGAGTTCGACTCACGTATGACGACAACATTTCTTTTATGGTGCGGTTTGTACGCTCCACCAGTCCGCTTGTTTGCAGATGCTGAAGGATAGCCGTGGCATGACGAATTACATGTTCATTTATTAGGTTTTTGAATGCGCGCGACATGAAAGCCGTGCCGCGGTCGGTGATGAGCAAGCGTGGCATGCCATGGCGAAAAACGACGCACTCGTTAAGGAAAGCTACGGCATGCTGTGCCAAAGCGCCAGGTACGGGTTTGACTTCGGTCCACACTGTGAGCTAGTCCGTGGCCAGGACTAGGAAACTGTTGCCGCGCGACGTACGTGGAAACGGTCCCAAGTGATGGAGCCCACGACGTCAAAGGGAGTTTCAGTAAAAGGGATTGGTTGCATGCTGACCGGTGGCAGATTTGGTACGGCAGCCTTAACAGAGCGTCCCTTGCCCTGTTAATTCTGCCTTTGACGTAAGGTATGTCTGTTGTGAATTCAGCAATAAAAGCAAGATACCGGAGTTCTCTAGGAGTATGGGTGTCACTGCAGGAATGTAAAGCCGAAACAACTGCATGGTTTATGGTCGCTAAGAATTATAAATTGGTGCCCTTCAAGGAAGTACCTGAAATGCTTCATTGCAAGTTAGGCCACGAGGAGCTCCCGTCCGAAAGTACTGTGTCTGAACGCAGCATCCCGTAACTTGCGGTAAAAAGGGAGATGGGGGCCCATAACACCATTAATCCACTGATGAAGAACGGCTCCCAAGGCTTCCGAAGAAGCGTCCACCATAAAGCTAGTGGGAGCGGTCTGTGAAGGCTGATGCAGGAGGGCGGCTTGTGGAACTGCGGTCTTAATGGCGGCGAAAGCTTGATCAACGACCGTGTCCCAAGGAAGTGCGGTAGACTCAGCTTTCGAAATGGAAAGGAGTGCTTCAAGAGCCTGCACAAACTTAGAGCATGCAAGGATGAAACGGCGATAAAAATTGATGAGTCCGAAAAAACGTCGCAAGCTACGTGTGTACTTTGGGGGCGGGTAGTCTATTATCGCCTGAACTTTGTCAGGCAGCTAAGTAATGCCATGATTGGTGACGTGACTTCTGACAAAATCGATCTCGTGAACCCCAAACTGACATTTGTCAACATTGATGACGAAATCGTAATTCCGAAGTCCATTGAAAAGTTTACCTAGATGGGCTGGATGGCTTTCAGCCTCGCTGGTGGCGGCGAGATAATCTATGTAGGCAAAAAAAAAAACGGTAAGGCACTGGTGACTCCGTCTATAAAACGCCGAAAGGTTTGAGTTGCGTTGCGCAAACAGAAAGGCATGCGCAAATACTCAAGATGGCCAAATGGGGTAGTTTAGCAGTCTTTAGAACGTCGGGTGGCTTAACGGGTATCTGGTGATAAGCTTTCACATCCTTGAATCCTTTCAATCCTTGAATATATTGCTGTGCCGCTTAAAAACGCAGTACAATCTTGAATATTCAGTAGCCGGTATCGGTCGGCAACAGTGATCGCATTCGGTGCGTGATAATCACCACAGGGCCGCAGGTCAGTGCTCGTCTTAGGCATCATGTGTAGTGCTGACGACCACGAGCTCGATGATGGACAAATGGTTTTTACATGCAATATATACTCGAATTTATTGCGGGCAACTAGAAGTTCATCAGGATCGAGCCGGCGGGGGCGGCAGTGAATGGGATCGTCTGTAGTAACAATGCAATGGATTACAGTGTGTTTAGGGCTTTTGTCCAACGAAAGCTGTGTGGTAATCTCCGCAAACTCATTGAGTAAAGCTGCATATAGAGAGGTAGGCAGTTTGACGAATGTAGGGTTGAGAACAGTAGCGTGCGAGCGAAAACTGTTGTCAAACCTGCGATGTTATCCGCCAGGCGACGGCGGCTCATGTCCACGAGCAGATGGAAATTGCTAAAAAATCAGCCCTAAAGAGCCATAGCGGAGGTCTGCTATCCAAAAGAGCAATGACAAGCTTCTCTTAAGACCGAGATCGAGGTCAAGAGATTTCTATCCGTAAGTTGGGATGACGGAAGAGTTGACAGCTTGTAGGAGAATTGACTTTGCGCTGCGACACTGGTCACCTTTGGACGCAGGAATTATGCTGGCATTCGCAGCCAGTGTCTATACCAACAAACGCAGTCCCGTAGTTCAGTCGGTTATATGGAAAAGGTGGCTTGACGTTAGGCCATGATCTCCCGCCGCTGTTATTAACGATCAGTCTGAGCGTTTCTCGCGTGCCGAACAGGGTGATACAGATCGATGAGCCACGGCGCGAAAACATCGCTGGTAGTAGCACAGGCCCTGAGATGAAAAACTGTGTTCAGGCTGTTGAAACGGCCGTTGCATAGAAGGCAGAGGGAGAGGCTGATGAGTTAGATAGGTCGGTCACTGAAGTTGTGCTTCTTGCGTAAATCATAATGCATTTCAGGAAGTGGAGAGCTACGGACAGCAGCAATGAATGCCGAAGCGACGTTCACCATCTCGTCGGTCAATTCGGCGAGTTCCGACAAGGGCTTATGCTTAGCTATGACGAGGGCCATGCGTGTGTGGGCTGGAAGAGGTTGGAGAAACTCATCTAAAAGGGCTTTGCCGAAAGAGTCTAGGTTGTCACCGATGAGGTGTTGCAGGTGACGTAGAAACTGAGCTCGACGTCGGTCACCGAGCACTTCGTTGTTCAAGAGCTGTTGAATACGCTGATGCGCAGGTGGAAAGCGATAGGGAAGAGCCTCTTTTATTGTCCTATATGGCGTTTCCTTATGTGGCTGGACGAGAATGTCCCGTATCTTGGTCATGGCCGGTATCGACAAAACTTCAAGCAGGAGCTCATACCTACGACACTCCGATGTGACGTGATGACTACGGAACTTGTTGTCAGCTCGTATGAACCATAACATGCGATCGGCGAGCCATAGCTGCGGTAGCGTAATTGTAGCTGTAGCTCCTATAACACATGTAGAAGGTACCTGACCGGTTGCATAGATAGTGGGAGCGGAGTTGAGGTCGTCTGGAATATGGGTTTGATCCACTGAAGGTCGCGTTGGTAGTCCAGGTCTCCAGCAACTGTAAACACCAAGCATTATAGTTGTTTGAGGAAAGCCTAGACATCTTTGAGTTCTCTTTTTGAGTTCTGCAACGAAAATATCCAAGGGCTTTGCATGGCTTAGCAGACAAGTAAGGAATTACGATATGCGGCGTAGCGTAATTGAGTGTATTCGAAAGAAAGAAGAAACACAGAACAAAATGCGGTTTATCTCGGGTACAGTCAAGCCACTTTACCTTACATAAATATAGATGTAGGCATAGAACATATCGTTAATAACTTGGGAACGCGGACCAAAACGGGCAATTTAGGAAAAAATTCTTCCCTGTGGAGGTGGATGACCAGTGGAGCTGTAAACATCGTGGTAAAAAATGTCCGCAATCATCGATAGGTCATTTTCAAACCACAATCGGTCACACCGACGACAACTGAAGCCAAGCGTTTTTTCCACGAAGTGTCAGCGGAATCGCGCATCCACACCACTTAAAGTATTAGCATTCCGAGCGTGCTACCTTCAACGTTGCGCAGCATTATTTGCTTCCCCGACTGGGGGGCATTCCGCTCGAGCCCCACGCTTACGGGCAGAGGCTGCCTCTAAGGCTACCCGACTTCCACCCTTGAGGAACGACGCCATCGTTCCATGACTGATTGCAACATTTCAGAAGCCGACCTCGGCCATCTTCACTTAGGTGACCTAAAGTAGCGTACGTGACGCCGTCCTTTCGTAGTGACGATGATCGCCTGCATGTGGCCAGAGCAGCGTCCAGTTTCTTTAATGAAAAGGGTGCATTGAATTGTGGGAAGCGTGTCGCAGGAACCTCGCCCAGAATTTCGCCATTGATGGTGACCATACTATATGCCCGCAATCTTCGCAGACAAATCTTCGGCTATATCAACCTGCGAACGGCCTTGATGGAGGACTAAGGCGCAGAATGACTGTAGTTGTGGAGACGAGTGAAGACCGCGCACCGTCCTCCATATGATAGACAGTGGCTTGCGGGGGTCAAGTAATTCGCAGAACGTCTTCTACCGTTGTTCCGCCAGAAAATATACGGTGACTTCTATTTGTTTATACTAAATGCAAAAATATGTGTTGTATTTCGCGGTCCAATATTTTTAGCGCACTTTGCTACACGATCGCTTTTTTGTTTTGGTCCCATTTGCTTTAAAAAGCATCCCACATTTTTTTCTTGCCTTTTTCGCCCTCAGAAAATAACTATCCACTGTGCTTTAGCTACTCCGTCATCGTAGAAGCACAGTGTTGGTAACTTTGCAAAAGTGTCGCTAAATTTAGGTAGCTTTATTCAGCTGATGCGCATTACCAGTAATGGACCATGTAAGATTCTTGAAGTAATTCTACCGAAGCTACAGTAGTTGCCACAGCTGAAGCCACAGCGAAAGAAACAGCTGGGGCCACAGCCGATGGCAGAAATGGAGCCACAGTTGAAGCCACAGCTGAAGCTACAGTCGAAGCCACAGCAGATGCCACAGCCGGAGTCACAGTCACATCAAAGCATACAGCGCACCTCGGTAGAGTCCACAGTGCCGTTTCCCGATAAATTGTCCGAAGGAGACCGGCAGCTGGTTGTGATGCTTCAGTCCCTCATCAATACTGTTCGTGCACTTTTCAGCAACTTGTATACTCCGTCAGCGCGAAGTACAATGCAAGTGCTGGTGCTCTTAACGCAGTGCTTGCAAATCTCAAATAAGCCCCGTGGCTCACCCGCAGTCTCCTACTCGCTCAACGACCGATGGCCCTTTCGTCGTACCAGATGTCATCAACGCAGATCACTAGCTATAGAACTTGGCTTTAATGTCACGGCGCTTCACTGCACACAGATTGCTCACTTCCTTCCTCTTTCCTTCTTTCTATTCCCCCTTTCCCTTACACCCAGTGTAGGGTAGCAATTCAAACGCTCATATGGTTGACTCCCCTGCCTCTGTTCTCTTTGATATCTCTCTTTGGCTCAGTTCAGTGCATCGCCTACATTTTGCGCTCACATTTGTCGCTACCAGTTCAGAGCTGCCGCAGGGCTCTGGCACAACTAGTCGATTTGCCATTAACTTGTTGGTGTTTTTCGTGCATCTTCGTGCATGACGCCTGTTCAGTACACCGAAACCATTTATCACAACGTAGTATTTCCCTGCATACATGTGGCACTCGTAAAGAGTGGTTACCTGACCGAATTCATTAGCCTTGGGCTGGTGATCGCAATGGCTCCTCAAATTCCAGTGGCCACTCTAGCTTACTTTGCGGAACGTGCATTCACCGGCAAAGTTGAGATGGTCATGCCGGCGAATCCCGAAATGCATTACAGACCAGCTCAATCGCGTGGCACGTGACAAAAGCGAAGTATATGTAATACTTGCTAGCACTGAAGGTGGCAGTGGGGACCGAATGCGTGGGCAGGTTCTGCGCCAAAAGGCCAGAGATCACGTCATCGTCGCCCTGCAGCCGCTGAAGGAAATTTTCGTTCCAATCGATGCCACCACTGTGACGGCGACGTTAGCGTTGCGTAGCGGCAGTTCGTAGATTGTGGTTCAAACAAAACCCGAAGCGCCACGATGTCCGACAAAGTGTTTTCAGTCCAAGCAAATGGCGTTTTTTTTTTTGTTTTTGTCGAGATGGCATACGGTACGGCGTTGCGGAACTGTTGGGGTCATTCTGCCTCATGGCTAATGACCGCTCGTTCACTGGCGAAGGCATTAGGTGGCCTTCTGGTGCCGTAATTCAGAACGACCATGGTCATTTTTTGCGAGCTTGATTTGATCGTGTTGACGATAATATTAGGGTCAAGTTAAGGTAATGAATATGTTCATAGGCTTGGCGGCGGCGGGGGTGGGGGGCAGAGGACGAAGCTCTAGGGTCATGGAGAGAGAAACAAAGTATGCATGGAAAGGTAGAGAATTCAACCGGAGGTGAATCTCGTTGGGTATGCTGCATGTGGGGAAGGAGGTGCGAAGATAGCAATAGGAACAGAAAGTGCTTAAAAAAAGTAATAGATAGGAGCACACTCCCCCCTCCCCCTCCCATAAAAAACGAAGTAAACCGCGCACACTAACTATACGACCGTGTCAGGTGGCTTTGTCATTAAGGCAGTTAAACTTCAGTATGTTGTGTGCACTCTAAAACAAATGTACACTGTTTAGGTTGAACTCCAAAACAATAACCGTCATCTATTTTGCTGGCGTTCCCTTTTTACAAAGCTCGGCGCTAGCTGCTATGCCATTCGGGACCTGAAAGTACCGCGAGTGAAGCAGTAAAGAAAACAAAGGCATGCAGGACAGATGACGATTATCTTTTCGGGGACAATAAAACCGCTTTCAATGCAAACTTTCCTTAGAAGGTAGCGCAAGAATTGAAGTCTAGGGTTTAGTGAGAGACCTAGAAATTGGGAAAAGACTCCACATTTTGAAGGTCCGTGCTAGCTATGCAGGTTCAGGAAGAGGGACAGCGCAGGCAATGGTTTAGTGTTTCATCCGTCAACACAGACAACATAGGAAAAGACATCCGGGGTAGATGCATCGTCTGCGTCGCTCCGCTTACCTAGTGGGCAGAAACGTCAGAAATGTCTTGCACATGTTACATAAAATGTTGAGTCGAACATCTAGGACGTCATCTTTATTAGCGTTCAAATGTTACAAAGCATGCCTGCAACTTTTGTGTTTACACTCTATGTTGGTATTATGGAGCATGATTTCTTCAACTGCATTGAAATCGAGCAAACGTCTTACCTAAGATGGAATCTTCTGTTTGGTTTTGCAGTGACGTGTATTTGTTACTATTCGCGCGCATGTAGCCTCCTGTAGTGCTCACTTTTTTATATTTCTGCCTAACAAATGATTGATGCCCATATTCATAGCAAAGCTCTTACTCTAGAACTGCTCATGAGAGTGAATTATAGCCAATCCTGGTGCCAAACATATTATCAGCGAACGCGACCGGCCAATGGTAAAGACCACGTATTCGGTCAAAAATCTTTGCAAAATGCACCCCATATTTCAGCTCTATTGAACACATGCCTTAAACACGGTTGTTAACATTTGTCACCTAGCGAAATTTTTTGCACAGTGAAGAGACTGGCGTAAGTTGCCCAGTAAAGCGTAATCGATTCAGCAATTTGCAGTTGTGTGCGCGACTAAAGTGCGATCATTTTTTTCAAATTTTTATTTGTTTATTTTGTGTTAGGTATAGAGGCACTTGACACAAACACAGGCACACTTACTACTACTACTACTACTACTACTACTACTACTACTACTACTACTACTACTACTACTACTACTACTACTACTACTAATAATAATAATAATAATAATAATAATAATAATAATAATAATAATAATAATGGTCCTTCAGGCTTCTGATAGTCAATGAAAACATGGAGAAACAAGACTAAAAGAAATATATTTTAAGTTCATCGCACCAACAACGAAAGCAGCGTACGTTATCGAAGCATCCCTCGACCACTTCGTCCGCAGCGACTCTTCTTTGACAACATAATTCAATATAGCGCGCTGAGCACACGTAGAGAGTAAAAACGAGTACTCACCATCTGTGTAACAGACAAGAACGCACAGTGTATCTTTTGTCAGACGGTACGTTACGGCTAACAAAAATATGCAAGAATTGCCTGATACAATTAAGAAAGTGTCGAGTTTGTGCTGCGACTGTTCAGCTTGACGTCAGCAGTAAAGTGCTCATTCTTTCCACTTATATTTGATACAGCATGACTCGCAAGCTAGTGCAATTAACTAGTCACCCAAGCTTGCTTTTGTTTGCCAGTGCAGAGCTAGATTAAGCTCTGGCACGGCACTAAAAGAAGCAATCTGTATGAAAAGTGCCCAAATTCGTATTTTTATTTCTCTCAGACGTCGAAGCTAGAGCTGGAAAAAAAAGCACAATGAATTGGAGCGTGAATAGCACGTGCGCTGCATTTGCTCACTCCTTAGTTGCTACAAATTTTGTTTACAATGAGAAGTGTGGCGACCTTTGCTCAATCTCATCGCGAAAAAAAAAGAAAGAAAGCTGAGTTACTAGATGTATATGCTTCGAAGGAAGTTATATTTATAACGCTCTTTCGTTCATATTAAAAAACTGACAAATAAAAAGAACAGAATATACACTCGTTTGATCGCACGCCTTCATTGCCACGACGACTAACCTGTGTTGTCCGTTGCCTCTAAGTTGCAATAACGCCGAGCTGCGACTTTTCTTCCTCTTACCTTTCTCTTTTCCTTATTTTGACGTTTACACCAAATCCACTGGTAATTTACCCCACGCTTCTCATTGTATGTATTCCCTGTTGGTTTCATAGGGTAGTGACTAGCAAGTCTAGCCCCTCGGTCCCCCTTCTCGTTCAATACATAATGCGTAATGACGGTCTCTACTATGGCAACCCTGATGCTGCCAGGCAGCACACCGTAGTTTATTTTATATTGACACGTGTACTTGTTTATCTTTCACCGGTAACCGGTTTTCACCGGCCAACGAATGTTAAACATTATCGCTCAGCGGAGGGCGCGCCTGCATGTAACGGAAGATTCTCGAATGTTATCGATGGTCCTATCCGGTGTCTCTTGTCACCGAAGCTCGTGTAATGTGATTGTATGAGCGACGCGAATTGTGTGGTACTTTCTGGACGACACGCGGACACCAGTGATTACTCCGCAAACTTCGATGACTCATGTGTAAAAGCCGACACTCTTGACCCGCAGATCAGATTTTCAACGATCGCAGACGGCGCCGCTATCGCTATCAAGCGTAACTTGCTTTTGTGGGCATAGGTTCGCCCAATAAAGAGTCAGTTTCATAATTCACAGTTAAAAAAATTAAATTATGGGGTTTCGCGTGCCAAAACCACGATCCGATTATGAGGCACGCCGTAGTGGGGCACTCCGGCAATTTGGACCACCCGGAGTTCTTTAACGCGTGCACTTAAATCTAGGTACACGGTTGTTTTCGCATTTGGCCCCCATCGGAATGCGGCCGCCGTGTCCGAGATTCGATCCCGCGGCCTCGTGCTTAGCAGCCCAACACCATAGCCGCTAAGCAACAGCGGCGGGTAATTCAAAGTTTTGCTACTGTGTTCTAAACCGCCACTACCACCTGACATTTTTCTGGAGTTGCACGAGCCAGAACTGCGATTTGATTATCAGGCGCGATGTATTGACGGAGTCCAGATTAATTTGGACCTCCTGGGGTACCCTATGCATAGTACACGAACGTTTTTTGCATTTCGCTCCCATCAGAATGTGGCCGCCACAGTTGGTATTTGATCCAGCGACTCCGCGCTTAGCAACGCAGCGCCAAGGCCACCAAGCAACCACGGCTGGTAGCGCACCAGTCATGGTTACTGGTATGCTAGGAGCAACTACTGTGGTAGGCCATTTATTACCGCAATGTTCGTGTACTCTATAGTTGACGTCTATCGTTAAATCTAGAAATCAGTTGTGCAGAATTCCGCAAGGTGGAGGAAGCATTATGAAAGGGAGAAATTGTCATCCACACGAATGTAGCATGAAAAGGAGGAAAGAGAAAAGTAGAAGCCAGGGAGGTTAACCAGAATAAAGTCCGGTTGGCTACCGTACACCGGGGGAATGGGAAAGGGGAAAACAAAGATCACAGGGAGAGAGAGGGGGGAAGGAAAGAAGGAAATTGCGGTCAGTTCGCTGACGTGTGTGGTCTTACAGAAATTGCATTAATAGTCACAGATGGTCGCATAAATCCGTCGTCCTTAAGAAGCACAAAAGCGCTTTCACCGCTTTATGGGCCGACGGCCGACGGGGGCGCTGTTCCAGCAGTACCTGCACAGAAAGCGGCCGATTGTCCAGTTTTTGGAAAACTTTGGCAAGTGCTTGTCTCTCTGAGGCATATCTTGGACAGTGGCACAGTAGGTGGTCGATGTTTTCTTTGGTGCCACAGACCTCGCATGCTGTCCTGTCAGTCACTCCAATTAATGTAGAGTATGCCTTTGTGAAGGCAACTCCTAACCAAAGGCGACAGAGAAGCGCAGCTTCACGTCGAGGAAGTCCGAGTGGAGGTTGGAGTTGCAGCGAGGGGTTTATTCGATGCAGTCGTGTAAGTCGTAAATGTAGCATCCAGTCACAACTAGAACTACAAGCTACGAATCTACAAGGGCCAGTTTTGCTCAGCTGCGAGGCGTTCTTTCTGAGAAGCCCGTATAGGTTTCTTTTGTAGTTGCGTGTTTCATTCCAATGGATGACAATTTATCACGTTCATTATCGCGAAAATCTGCTTGTGGTTGAATCTTTTTCATGCCGCTCTTGCGTAAAACAGAATAAAAATGATGTTGTGAGGCAGAAACATTTCTCCTCCATTGTGTGCACGTGTTCCAGGCTTCCGACTATATACAGTAAAGCGGTATCAAAGCACGCGAGTGCGACACATGGGGACGGCTATGAGCTTTACCAGAAGGGATGAGTCCATAATAGGATAACATTAGCACATATTAAAATCTGCACTTGTATACGCTGACTTTGCTGCGTGCTTTGTCTGGCTTCGCGTTGATTAACACGATGTACAATGAAGACCCGAAAAGTTGAAGAGGCGATGGAGCCATCTGGGCCGAACTCCTAGCAAAAGCCGCTGCAACACGCGAGCAAGAGCCCTGGGAAAGCCAGTTCCTGCATATTGTCACGAGAAGCTTTTGCTGATGCTCCGATGCCTGAAGTGTCTTACAAACATTGTCCTCTGCCACAGGATTTTGCTACAGGGACGCGGAGGCTAACGAAGAGGTCAGTTCCCTGCAGACGAAGTACACATGCGCAATGACCGTGAAGTCACCAATGCGGGACCTGGCAACATGCGTCTCGTACAGTATAGCAAATAGAGCAGGCGGTCACAAAGTAGCAAGACGCAAACGCGCGCACGCACGCACGCACGCACACACACACACACACACACACACACACACACACACACACACACACACACACACACACACACACACACACACACACACACACACACACATGCGCGCGTGTGAGTATGCACACATGTATATGCGTGCACGTCCGCACGTATCACGCTCCCTTAGCTTCATTGGTAATTAAACAGGACAAATATTACGATGGCTATTGTTTGGTGGTTCTACTGTATGTTCCATACCGAAAGCAATCAGCTTTCCGTTGCATTAGCATGATTGCACCTACCTGCGCTTGTCTGGAAAACATCTACAGTCGAACGCTTCTTCAACGAACGCCTGCAAACCAAAATGACCTGTACAACGGGGGTATTATGTCCCGGCCGTATTCCCATCTTTTATTTGCGCTGTGAAGGCCTCTACAACGAAGACCACTACAAAAAATTTGCCTTTACAACGAAGAAAGTTATGCGTCCCTGATGGTTGCTTTACAATGAACGCCACGTATAGCAGTGCCACCACTGCCTTCCACAGATGTCACCAAGCTGCGCTTTGCGCTAGCGTTAACGGCAGCGCTAGCGTCGCTCTTGACGAGCATGTCTATTGTCTGTTGTGATCCTGCTGCACTGCTCTAGAAGTCGCTCAAGTATAGCGCTCTGCTTGTTGTAACGTATTAAAGCTTCTCTCCGGGCGAGTTGGGGCACACTTGATCTCAAAATTATAAAAGCGCTAACACATGCGTCCACAACGGAACAAGGACGAGACACAAGCGCTGTGTCTCGTTCTTGTTCCTTTGTGAATGCATGTGTTAGCGCTGTTATAATTTTCAAATTGTTGTAACGCATCTGTGGGTCCGACGGCATACGAATTCGTCATAGCTGATGAAGACGTGATGACGCAATTGTAACTATACGTCCGAAGACGTCTTTAAAGTCATCTAGGGCTGAAAGGATGCGAATGTCAATAAAGGCAATAGTTTTGAAGATCCTCTAAATGAACCAAGAATTTGGAAGGAAAATGAGGTGATAAGCAGCATTAGACGATATGCAGATTGACTTTGCGTGGCTTCTGAGTTTTGCCACAGAGCATGAAGTGAACCTCGGTGCAATAAGGCTGGCTGCTGTCGAACATTCTGTCAGTCAATGTGTGAACGAAAAAGTTTCCGGCTTATTTCGCTAAGTCTTTTTTAAATTCCTGTTGAATAAAAGCTTATTTCTTTGTTGAACGTGCTTAGCCTGCTGCTATATTGAGTCGTAAGGTGTGCCATCTTTAGAGCAAGGTTATCTGTGTAGATAAATATATTGCAGCTCCCAAGCACTTCTGTACAAAAGAATTTGATTGTATATAGGGTGTCCCAGCTAAGTTTAGCAAAGACGTTCCACGAAAAAAACCGTTCGATGATGCGTAAGTCTCTGACAGCATAGTTATGTTTCTTTATAGATATTCTACGGATGGTTGAGGCGCATTGCGTTGCCGTTGTCGTTGCCGTCGGTGTTGTCGTGTTGTCCTGCTTGTCGATAGCCCATGGGCAGCCCGCTTGTGGAGGAACAGAAGACGTCCAGACACGGGACGTGTGTTTTACTCCAAATGCGACTTTAGCCAAGAGGGCATATCTTCGTGCTCCGCTCAGTCGTTTGTCCCACAGCCAGAGTAGTGTTCTGGCTTCTCCTGCTGGGACGAGCGTTGTACGCACACACATTATCATCATTCTTGCTGAGTAGCTCTGCATATACCACACGGTTGGAGAACGCATAGCTAAATTTACCGAATTGTTCCTTTGCACACTGACCAACATCGGCGGTAATCCTTTGGCCTCATCATGCACCAATGAGGTGCGACGCTGGAAACACTGTTGGCATGCTCGTCATCAGGTCAGCCTTATGAGACGCTTCAACGCAACAATAAACTTTGATATCGCTTTCAGTGCGTCGCCTTTCAGGTGAAGCTAACGTTTTTTTTTAGGACAAGTTCTTCTTTGCAGCATTCAGATCGATTTGGGGTGTGTGGGATTTGGATATCTGGCCACATTTGTTACGTCAAATTAGACGATTGGAGGCGTTATAGTACGCCTAGGACAAGGAAACAGGTGTGAACATCAAGCTTAAAACAAAAAACGAGGCACCAAACAAACGAGGACCTTAGTACGAAGCAGTAATAATGCATAATTAGCTCGAAATAACAAAAACAGGCTCAAATGAAACACATGTGGGCTCCTCCAAACTGCACCCACTCAAAACTGATACTGGAAGTGTGGCTTTGCTCAACGAAATATATTGGCCAGTCCCTCAGACATTGTGCAGTCTAAAAATGGGGGCCGATCCCGAAGGTAGTGAGATTTGAACAACACATGATATGGTACACTAATGCGAACAAGAACACCTTGCGTTCAGTGTCAGCCACTCTCGACTCGCCTTTTTCCTAAGTATTTATTCACGATCGACTGTGCTCTGTGAATGCCAATGTTCACGTGACAATTTGCTCGCCTAGAGACGCAATAATGTACTTCGCACCTTTCTATGCCACCGGAATGGCTGTCACTGCTGCTCCCCAGACTACCCTAGACGGAGAGGACCGCGGATGTATGCAAGCACACCGCCGCGCGCTCGTTTACAGAAGGTGCCGTGAGCGTTCCCTACACCTGGCTGTGCCTTCTTCTCGAGTGCTTAGTACTTATTTGCGATGGGTTGCTCCTTGTAATTGTACATTTTCGATGACTTTGC
Organism: Dermacentor andersoni; assembly: GCF_023375885.2. Lineage (NCBI taxonomy): Eukaryota > Metazoa > Arthropoda > Arachnida > Ixodida > Ixodidae > Dermacentor > Dermacentor andersoni. The sequence continues at coordinate 127,919,798 of NC_092815.1, read as the reverse complement.
TCTTCCATCTATGTCATTTGCAAGCCTAGAATTTGCCACAGCAGCCATCACGGAAAGCGCCAAGCAGTCGCCGCCACAGTGAGTCATTTGTAGGTTGCCCCGCTATACCAACGACGCAACGCTGAGCCGGCCTCCTACGTCGATGAGCTGGGGGAAAATGTTCACTGTCACCTCGTTCACGCTTTTTCTTTCCTCTTAAGATTGCTGTTTCTTTGATGGTTTGCTTCAGTAATGTACAAATAAGCACATCTGTACGAACCATCGCCCTAAACACCAGGAACAGGAGGTAGAAAACAAGAAAACGGAAAGCAACGGCTGCTTAACCGGTCGGTTTGTTCTCTGCTTTGTTTTCCTTATGAGTCTTTCTCTAGGCTTGCTAACAGAATATACCTAAATACGAACTAACTAGCGTTTTCTTTCTTCTCAACTATTTCGTAGCACCCGGTGACACGAGCAGCGACACAAACAGCTTGCCGCTGTACTTGGACAGTCATGTTATGCCACAAGGTACATAATATTACCTATGTTGCATAAGGGGGCCTCAAAGCGGAAAGTGAATGCACATTTCGCACGGCGAAGAACGGTATCTGTCGTCGCCTCACATGCCCATGATTTCCTGGAGACTAGTGTGGGAAGTTCTGTATGTTTCAGGAGGACTGCCGACACGTTTATCTTTTCTCTAGGTGCGTGTTTTTTTTTTTTTTCGCAACTATTTTCGTAACCAGCGCACTGCTGTGAATATGCTTAGCCCTGCTCTAATGGCACCGCCATAAGAACGCTGGTGCCATTCACAGTTACCCACAGCAACGAGCCTTGCGGAAATAGTCGCGACATATTCGTAAGCAAGGTTGCATTGTTGCCGGTAAACCATTTATGATAGCTTGCGTCTGACCACGGCTAATGAGCGATGGCTTTTTCTTTTAGGTGGGTCGGGCAGGTTTTTATGCAGCCGTCAGCATTCACTGCAGTTCCGACAAAAAAGAAAAGCCTTACTTTTTTGGCTTGTTTTCGAATGCAATACAAATGTGCACTCATGATGAACGCCGTGTGAGTTTTTGAGAACTACAACTGCGCGCCGCACTTCTGTCTTTTTCGCGTTTTAAAAGAGTGTAACGGCAAATAAACGTACTCGTATAATTAGGGGCTTTGTCCTCTTCGCCGCAATGAACATTAATGGCCTTTATACCGATAAATGTTCCTATTCTAGAACCTTATACAAGTGCATTTTTGTGGCAAAAGATACTGGTGCGGTAAAGCAGGAGATTCACTCCTAATGGAATCGAGAGCGTTAGACAATTAGGCTATCAACAAACGTGGAAACACGTGATATGTGTCAGATGGCTTAAACATGGCCTGGGGCGATAACTGAGGCTCAATTGAACGAGTTGTGCAACTATCGTAAGCTGACAAAAATAATAATTTCATGAAGCAAGGAGAACATGGGAGTTATTATTGGAAAATTTGTATTTATTTTCTCTGATCAGACAATCATTGCTGTGATATTGTGCAATACGGTGGAGTGGAATAAAAGAGGGAACTCAATTTTTGTGTGCTTCTGTCGATCACATCTGCCAGGGGAGGCTATTCGAGATTGAAGGAGGTTCTTTGACGACATGCCAAGCCAATGAGGGCGAGAGATTTTTTTTTTGCAAAATTTGCAGTTGATACGAAAAGCACCGAGTGGAAGCGGTGTTATAAAGATTGGTCGAACAAGGGATGTTCCTGTACCAGCCGTTTCGACTAGGGGCGTCGTGTTCGTCAGGGCAGTGACCCTAACGCTGTCTTCACTAAGACAAGTCCATTTGTAGAAACCTTATCTCCGGCGACATTTCTTGTTCGATCCTTGTTCATCGGTTCGAACCTTCGTATTCCTGTAAACTTCTGTATTATGTGAAAACGATCTAAACATGCGCAATGCATCTTACTCTGCCTATTCGGCCAGTACCGGGTATTATATATCTCCTTTGGCGTCTTAGTTCCGTAGTTCTAGTAACCTCGCTATTAGGGGCTCTATTCGCCATCGGCATCGATTCCTTAAAATCACTGTGCTTCGCAATGCCATGCGTGTTTGATTTGCCCGTGTGCCGAAGCTGTCACTGGCTGCAAGGCTATGACGGTAAATCAATTTAATTCAAAACAGAATGGACACACCCCCATGGTGGGGGACTCGGCGAGACTGCGGCCGCGACGACACGGACGAAGAGTCGCTAAGAAATTAAGTTTATATATCTCTCTGTGATGGAGATAAATAATCTGAGCGGAAAGTTGACGTGACACTTACCGGATCACGCGTCAGGGAGGAGGGCTCCGGTAAAGATACTGCAATCGGCGGTAGCAACACAAACATATGTCGTGGATTTGGTCACTTTCTACTGCGCTGAAGCCCACCATTATCATGGTGTCATCGTGCTTACCCGAGGGCATCCATTACTCTCATCTGGAATGGTTCTGCTGGCGGCGGCTCGGCTTTGATATCAGCAGCGTGATTTTAGCTTGCTCCAATGAGTACAATATCCTCTAACTGCGACGAAACATCGCAAGACGTTCTCGTGCGCGGTCTCATGTGTTTATGCTTTCGGCAGACGCTGTGCGTTTCTTTTTGTCGAGATAACAGCTGCATGTTTTTGATAAGAGGATTCTATAGATCTTACGAGGAAAAAAAAAATAACTGCGGAACGCATTCTAGGCCGAATTCGAGACCCTTAATTTGTCGCACCGTGTGAGTACATTCTATTACTAAGGATTCACTTTACTTTCTCTTTTTGTAGCTTCACAATATTCTATCCTGCACGATCTGTAAGTATTTAGCACATAAACATTTGTCGTATGTTCTGCGTAAATGAAAATGGTTCAAGTAAGCGCATCGATACCAAGTGCATTGGCTATTTTATGTGCTTAGGTTGCGCGTATTCCACTTATATATCTATTAGCGTCCGATGTTCTATTCTTTTTCAATGAATCGCGACGGACTTACAGGCACAGTTAGATGGTTACGTGATTCAGATTTCCCGTGCAGTGCTCCTTTTGCAGCCTCACTTCACCCGGATCGTACTGTAAAAGCGGAGACTACATGTTTGATTGCCAGAAGGACCCCAACCTGCTGGCGTTGTGTCAAATGCGTAGCACCAACTATGGCTGCCTTTATAGCAGCACTTCAATTCCACTTGTTCGCCCCTTTCACTTTGGTGTTACGTTTTTGTTTTATTTCCTCCCTCCCATAACGTGTCCTGTGGGGCTGCGCCTCTGCCGGCCCCCCTTTCACCCAAGAGGAAATGATGAGGCTAATTAGGGCCCAGGATGAGAGCTCTCAAATCATGGCAGTCCAGAGGCCTCGCGAGAGGGCCCTCAGGTTTCACCTGATGGTCCCCGAGTCGGCCTAGCCAGGTGACGTTGTTTGCTTACGTCTATAGTGGACCAAATAAAGTTGTTTCACTCACTCACTCACTCACTCACTCACTCACTCACTCACTCACTCACTCACTCACTCACCTCCCATGTATGATGTAACATATAAGCATAGACCACAGACGCAGTCAAGCTACTCACTCTAGCTTTTTGGCTAGAATAAAAGCTGATTCTGATCCTTAAAACGCGAACAACCAACGTGGCAAGAAAAAAAAAAGATATGCTTCTGAATGTGCCCACCAAGAACTGAAGTACAAATCCAAATCGAACGCTGGTGATATTCTAATAGAATAAATATTAGTCGGTGGCTATGTCTGTGCACTAGGCGTGGCAAACACAAGAAAATAGACGTCCTAAACCGACGGCGCAGTAGCATTGGTGAATATTTTGACGCGGCCGTGACAGCTTGCGGGCAGAAAGGCAGATTTAATAAATAAATTGAAGATAGAACAGCTAAACCTATGGCTGACTCACAGCTCGCAGGGTGAAGAAAAAAAAACTCAGCCGTGCTTTATTAACACCATGGAAACCACTCGTAGAATCGATTAGTGCGGCTTACAAGCGGCTTCTATTTATAAGGCGTCAGCGTGCGTTCTAGGTCAGCCAGCGGTCATCGAGTAGCCAATAACTCGAGAAAGTGATAAATCAAACGCCTGCGTACGACAACGATGGTCCTATCTTTTAGCGAAGGCTACAGCCCTAGCCACATCATCAATCTACCACCACACAAGCGTGTCACGCGCAGGCGCAACTGTGCGAGTCGTGGTAGCATGGTGAAAGTGAAAAGAAGAAATAAATTCGCGTACGTTGGCAAACAAAGCCGCAGCATGCAATATAAGTACAGCGCAAGGTGGATTCGTACTCTGGAAGAACGATGCCTGACTGGCCTAGCTCGGGGCATCGGCGGCAGTCGTAGATCAAGTTAACGAAAGAGGTCTGCCAGTGACTTCCAACGACAGGGCTCGCCACTGCTTAAGTCTCGTCAAAGAGCCATCGCTCTTTTTCCCTATCTAGTGACCTAAGCTTCATAACAGAGGCAACTCCGTTCTCCGGCAATTCAAGATACCAGCTGGACTCAACAAGCCAGAGAGAGTTGACTCTTGGGTCAACTCTCTCTGCAGAGGTGAATAAGCGGATTACCAGGTAACGAGCCGCTCTCGTTAGCCGGCTGTATTACGCGTAAGTACAACGAATGCTCCGAGAAGTAGTGGCGGCAGACTCTTTCATGCCGAGCATGGTGCCCTTTTGGCAATCTCTTCTGTAAGTTTATATAGGAGCTCTTTTTTTACCCTACAAGAACTCCCCATGCTCGCGCCTTTGAGGAACCGCCCTCTCCGATAGTGCGCAACGGTTACCAAGGCGGCAGCTGCTTTCTATATACCGCTTGATCTCTGTGGTGAATGCTTTAAGCGTCTTCCTGCAATCTCTCTGTGGCTCCGTAATCCGATAACAAACTCTGAGCCTGCCTCGCCTACGCGGAAGGAACCCACTCGTATATAGGCTTTCCGCTGGATCCGCAGTGTTGGGCTATTTTCAACTTGTGAAGCCACCGACGTGCACTTTAGAGCCGCGGATCAAGAATGTCGGTACATGAGGCCGCTACAAAACACAGGATCTACAAATATTCGCGATGCTAGCCGTAAAATACCATGTGCATAGGTTGACGGCCGCTCTTGAAGCAGCCAACTCTGGAAAAAGCAGCAGCTGGCGACTGCTCTTGAACGAGCTTATCAGGCTTCACGAAAACTCAGGCGCTTACGTGCCTTATACCCTCGTATGTAAAATTCATTTGAAAGGGGAGCAAAAAATCAACGAGCAGCATGGAGCTACGCAGCTGCTCTTTGCTGCTATGGCGATCGACGTATAGCTGTGGGCTGCTACTATTCTTTCATTGAGAACTTCCCAAATAAGAATTCTTTAACTAACTTCAAGATTGATTACCACTGTCTGCTTGAATCAGCAAGCTGATAAGGCGTGGAAATTATAATTAGGGTTTCAGTACATTTCTAAATACGTTTTAAGTGTAAATAGCAGGAATAAATAAATAACCAAATAACGAGCCAATATATGAATAGCCACTGAATTGTTGGCATTTTCAACAGAATACGAGTAAACTGGTGGTATTACTTTTACTATTTTTGTAGCTGTCGCGTAATACTCATGTACCGATCCGCACGCTATCGTGCTGGTGTTACTGCAAGTGTGCATTGAATTGCAACCTGCAACCAGGAGTCGTGTCTAAGAGCCTTTCATTCACAACTGATTCTTAAGTATCAACAGGGTTGCGCTACTGTCTCGTCGGCCACTATCGTTGATTTGTGAGCCACTATAACGAAGGTCTCACCTACGCGAAACACCAACATGAATCCGAGCCCTGTACTCGAGAGGCAGTCCGACGAAATCTCATCCCACAAAAAAAGAAAGAAAACAAGGGAAATCAAAGAAAACGTCACGCGGCCTTTCTTTTCCCTAGCGTTTCTTTTGGATACGGAGAGCGAGGTACAGAAAACTGCTGCGAAAATGAATAATTCAGAAAGGCACAGGCGAAGGATAAGCGCCGATTATCAAACAGATTTGTAGAAGCATCCAGCTGCGATCCATGATGTGGTAAACAATGCAGTATTATTGCGCTGCACAAGAATAGAATAGGCTATGCGTAACTGATCCTCAGCTGTGCTGTGGTCACTGCTGCATCCCTGCATCCCTGTTTCTGATATTGCTGCCAAAGCTGCCGTTGCTTCAGCTGCCGCCAACGGCGATTACTGTTACAGCCAAACTCGACTATGATGAATCCAAGTAAAGCAAATTATGACCCCTGTTGAACCTGACAAGTATTTTTAGAAATAGTCACGCCAAAGAAATCTCTTAATATTATTGCCTACCATTTGCAGTGAACATCGTCGAGCGCCCACAACCTGTGCTAAGAAAAGATGCCACAGCAACATTTGAAGCGTTATCATTTGTTAGTTCGTTGCATCGTTTCATGCTTCTGGAGCCTTCAGCAACGAGACAGGTGAGCGAGAAACGCGAGAGAGGCTAGAAAAGCGCCGGAAGGAGCTTCGTTGGTGAAGCGGCCAGAAGGTGTTACCAGATGATGCTGGCCAACTGCAGATGGTGTTGCTCTCCGCAAATTACGGCCGGCGAAACACATCGATTGCACCCTTCCTCGTTCCACAGACGTCACTTCTTCTTCGTCATTCCATCGTAGTGATGCTGTCGTCATTCAGACGTGATTATAACGTCATTGTCATTCCATCCTCGAGTGCCGTCGTGCTCATTCCAACTTTATCGTCCGATTCTCGTCATTCGGTCGACGTCGGCATGCCATCTCGCGTCATTGTAGTGATACAGTCGTCATAAATTGATTCTCGTTATACAATCGTCGTCACACCAGCGTAATCATACAGTCATCGTCATAGAGTCGACATCACACCACCTCACACAGCCGTCGTCATGCATTCGTGCCATCCCATTGTCGTGAAGCCATCATGATCATTTAATTGCGTCCATTTGAGCTTCGTCATCCGACTCTCGTCACGCCGTCGTCTTCACGCCATCTTTGTCATACAGTTATCGTCACGCCATCCTCATCATACACGTGTCCTCGTGCATTGTCCCATACGGATGAGGCGCATTCCAGGAAAGGACGAAGGTAAGTGGTATATAACAGTTTTTTTATGATGATTGTGCAAGAGATGAGTTACGTTTTTGTTAACCTAGCATACAATTATATTTCGATGTTGTGTAATCAATGTTATCAGCCCATGAAAAAGAGTAACATCTACATTAAGATACTCATAAGACCAAACAGATTCAAGTGGGGTTGCGTTCAAAGAATGCGAGTAGTTAGGGAAAGGTGCGTAATTACGGGAAGCTCTCATTGTTTTACATTTATAAATGTTAAGTTCCATTGTACTGAGCTCACACCAATGCGTAATACAATTAAAGTCTGTTTGAAGGGACTGGATGTCGGCATCATTACTAACACTCCGGAAGATAAGACAATCGCCAGCAATAAGACAAACAGATGAATTTAGAATAATAGGTGAATTATTTATATAAATTTAGAAATGTAGTGGGCCTACAACAGAACTATGACGCATGCCTGAACCCACAGGTACCTGAGGAGAATCGGTATCATTAGGGGAGACAAGCTGTGTGCGGTTACAAAGAAATTCTTCTATCGACAGGAGTAATAGCGGATCAATACGTATAAGCGGCGTAGTTTCAATAGAGCCAACTGATGGTTAACCTTATCGAATATTTTCGCCAGCTCTAGGAAGATACAGTCAAACGCCACACCCGTGTCAAAGGTAAGTTACAAATTAATAAATCAACGAAACCTGCCATTGCGCTTCTGAAAGAGGACATGATATCATATTTCAGTGGCTGCCGGGACATTGTGGCATCGTTGGTAATCACCTCGCCGATGACGCTGCCCGACGTGCCCAGGCTGGCTCACCGACACTCCTTATACCTTTATCCAGAGTCGACGCTGCAAGAGAGCTTCGCAGTCTCGCTCGTACAATCACGTTAGGTTGCTGGCATACACCACATAACTCTAAGTGTCGTTTACACTGCCTCGACCCATCACTAAAACTTACATTACCAGCGAACCTACCACGACGTGACGCAACACTGCTGTGTCGGCTGTGGGTAGGAGTAGCATTCACCAACTCCTACAGCTATCGTATTGGAATGGCGGATTCACCAATGTGCGCTAAGTGCAAGTGTGAAGAGACCATCAGTCACCTTCTGTGCCACTGTTCTCGCTTCGATAATCAACGCGAGACTCTCCAGTGTGCCTTAAATAGACTGGATGACAGGCCATTTACGGAAGCGAAGATCTTGGGAGCCTGGCCTCACAGTTCATTGGCCCAGAAAGCAGTTCGAGCGCTTTTTCGCTACCTGAGGGCAACAGACTTGAGTGCCCGACTATAGACATCCTACACCTAAGTTCTCTCTCTTCCTCTTTCACTCCCCCATTCCCCTCCCCACGTGTAGGGTAGCAAACTGGACTCAGTCTGGTTAACCTCCCTGCCCTCTCTCTCTCTCATTATTAAATATGAGAAGTTACGTTTCGCATATAAAGAACTCACGAAAGCCATGCAGGAAACTGTGGACGAAGTTAATTGAGTTCAAGAAATTAGCGAGATGGGTGTAAATAATGTGCCCCATTGGTTTACAAGGAACGGACGTAAGAGAAATAGGGCGACAAGTACTGGGTATATGCGTGTCGCCAGACTTATGAAGAGGAATTGCCTTTACTGTTGTCCAGTCTTCTGGCAGGTATCTAGTATCTTGAATCTAATTAGTAAAAATGCAACCTAATATGATAGAATTGCATTCTTTGGTATTGTAAGGAATTTACAGTTAATGGTGTCATTACCACACGAGGACGACTGTTTCAATTTATTACCGGCGTTTATACCTGCCATACCGGCAGTTTCAAAAGTAATGGTATCCATAGGAAAACAGCAAAATCGTGTGTGTACGAATAGTGAATAATGTTAATTCACTATCTGTGGACGAAGTTAATTGTGGACGAAGTTAATTGAGTTCAAGAAATTAGCGAGATGGGTGTAAATAATGTGCCCCATTGGTTTACAAGGAACGGACGTAAGAGAAATAGGGCGACAAGTACTGGGTATATGCGTGTCGCCAGACTTATGAAGAGGAATTGCCTTTACAGGCAACTGTCCAGTCTTCTGGCAGGTATCTAGTATCTTGAATCTAATTAGTAGAAATGCAACCTAATATGATAGAATTGCATTCTTTGGTATTGTAAGGAATTTACAGTTAATGGTGTCATTACCACACGAGGACGACCGTTTCAATTTATTACCGGCGTTTATACCTGCCATACCGGCAGTTTCAAATGTAATGGTATCCATAGGAAAACAGCAAAATCGTGTGTGTACGGATAGTGAATAATGTTAGAGTCAGAGAAAGAGTGAGCAAATGTTTCGTTAACTAATGAGGCAGAGAGATGCTTTGGCATTAGACCAGCAAACTCATCAATGAGGCATATGGATATTTCATTATTTATGCTCTACTGAGCTTCAGAACTTATTTGCATTAGTTATTAACAAAGAGAAAAGTGTGTGAAACAAATTGAATTCCGCATTGTTGAAAGTGCTAGCATACAATGTAGCAGCTATATTGTAGGCAAACGAGCACTTCGTGAGTTCGCAGGGCGTAACAGCCTTGATTTTTTTTTGATAATCTCTTTAGTTATCTAGAATACCAGGGTGCGTTATAATCATTGTATACGGTTATTTAAGGGACGTACAGATTAATTAGTTAAAGAAATTTCGTTTTGAACAACTGCTGGAGTGCTTGAATGGGCTAATGTGAATAATTTAAAACGAATTTCTTGAGATAGGAACAAAGACTGACTTTGATCGTTTCAAAATTTGCTTTGTTGTAGTCCCTTGTCCGTTTCACAATGTTAGGTGTACTAGATAGGGGTGAGGGAAATTCCATAATGAAATACACCAAGATCCCTCGAGCCGGATGTGTGTGTTACAGATGAAGCGATATCTGGAGCTAATGTTATTACCAAATCAAATAGTTGTGGTTAAAATAAATTAAATTATGAGGTTTTGCGTGCCAAAAGTACTTACTGATTATGAGGCACGCTGTTGTGGAGGACTCCGGAAATTTGGACCACCTGGGTTTCTTTAACGTGCGCGTAAATCTAACTACACGGGTGTTTTCGCATTTCGCTCCCCCCTAAATACGGCCGCCGTGGCCGGCATTCGATCCCTCGACCTCGGGCTTTGCAGCCCAACAACCTAGCCACTGAGCAACCATGGCGGCTAAATAGTGGTGGTGTGGTGGGTGTCACACGTGTCAGCTGAGAAACAATTTTAAACAGATAGAAATCTAAACAAACCTTAAGGAAACTGGTAAGTTCTGCAGACGGTGGGTCGAGAAATTGGCCTGGTTCTGACCACTGTACATGCGCAAACTTAAAATCACTGACAAGAAAAATGGGCACTTTGGGAAATCGCGCAGTGATTTCATTCAAGAAATTATATAGCGCTTCAGAAAAACAGCTAGCACCGCTTGGTGAACGATATAACAAGCGCCAGAAATTAGCTTGTGGAAATTTATCGTTAAGCAACACTAAATTATTTCCAGATTAATAATTGCTGCAGTCAAAAAGCATCTGAAATTCTCATTCACTGCAGTTAGAGCTCCAGCGCCCATTTTATTACCTTAGCCATATCGGCACACAACAAACCTTTTGTTACGTTGAAACAACTAAGTATGTTTAATTTTACTCGAGAGCCAGGTTTCTGTTAGTATTGCAATATCGGCTCACGAATCACTTATTAGAGTGTTGAGGCTGTCTTTTTTCTTGTAAAGGCTATGGACGTTAGTGTAGAGCACAAATACAGAGCGCAAGCTACCGCCGCCCCTCACGATATCTTATTTTTTTCGAGGTGTACAAATGACCAGTACTCGTCTACCTGGGCGATAGAGCGACATTCTCTCAAGGGCCAGAAAATGAGGTAGCTTCACTGTACTCTCTGTAAGCTTAGAGGGATTGACACTGTTACGTTTGTACACGCTATGATTGCTTGCATCGCAAACATGCAGGGTATGTACGAAAAGCAATGTCAATGAGTAGATTAAAAAGATTACTGATCAGATCAGTACAACACACTAAAAGGTTTCAAAATTAGCTCCTCCTGCGTCGCTACATCGCTTCCAGTGATATTTCCAGATATCGTAGGCGTGACGGTAGGCCTCCTCCAGAATGTCCTTTACAGCCTTGGTGCAACTCTTTGATGTTTCAACAGTCCCAAAATTATCTCTTTTCAGCGGAGTTTTCAAGCGCGGAAACAAAAAAAATCTGGAGGAGCCACGTCAGGACTATAGGGTGGCTGGGAACCGTTTCCACCTTTAAATCGACCAGGAAACAGGTCACGAGGAAGGCGATGCGGGCTGGCGCGTTGCCATGCATGGTGAATTTTCCAATCTCCCGCGTTGTCAAGACGGGCATGACGAATCCTTCCTTTGATTGTCTTGAGCACTTCCACGTAGGATTTGACGTTGATGGTTGTACCATGTGGTACAAACTAAAGGTGGATGTGCCCCGTGATGTCAGAGAACACAATGAGCATGGTCTTGACCATTGATTTGCTCATTCTGGCCTTTTGGGGCGAGGGGACGCTGAGGTGTGCCACTCGGTGCTTTGCCTTTTTATTTCGGGGTCATATTCAAACACCAAAGACTCGTCACCTGTGATGACATTGTCCAAAAAGTGCGGCCACTTTCGCACTAGTCCCAAAGTTCCTGGCACGTTTCAACTCGGTGCGATTTTTGGTCGTATATTAACACTCTCGGCAAAATCTTGGCGCACACTTTTCTCATCTGCAAATTGTTCGTCAAAATCTCGTGAAGGGTATTTTTTGGAACATTTACTGTTTGTGCCACTTAATTTAATGGACCCTTAAACCACGGCCTGAGTTCAATATATCTCTCACACGCATCGCATTTTAATGGTGATGGTCGTTGACGGCTGTCCAGCAAGGGCTTCATCGCTGACCACTTCACGATTTTCTAAAAATCATTGTGCCACTGGTAGATTTGACGTTCTCACAAACAATTTTCACCAAAGGCCGTCTTTACCATGGGAAGTTTCCACCGTGGACTTGCGGAGTTTCACACAAAAGTTGATGGCAATCCTTTGTTCCAACAAGCCCTGCATACGGCTTGCACAGGAAACGAAAACGAGCTCCACGGAAAAGCGTGTCCTTACTCTCCAGATGGCCGCAGGGGACAGAGTGACCGCGCGTGCGTAAGCTAACTTCCCAATCCTTCAATGACAACCAGTATTAGCACGCCGCGATGTATAGTCGCTTCATAGTATATTCACTGACATTACTTTTCGGACAAACCCTGTAGCATTTCCCACCTGCGAAAAGTTCGCTGTGGTTTAACCTAGTGGCGGTGTTCAGTGATTTACTGAACCCACTCAGTATTTTCTGCGTGCCATGCGCATGGTGAATAAAAAATCTTGCCTTATAACGAACTCCCTTTCTGCGATTAGGACACGCTTCGCGAAGACTAATTCTTTAGTTTTGGGGCTTTTCAAATTTCAGACCAATGGGCCTATTTCTTCCCTTCGGCGTATTTCCTCAACCCATGCGCACGTTCACCGCTATCTGCCGATAGTTGCAAGTTGCTAATATCAGAGAAAAGGTCGACAACACTTTCTCCGATTGTTTCCAGTGCTCTAAAGGATAATCCGCAATACCAAAGATCAGCAGGTTTTTGAGTAGGGAATGATTCTGAGCGTTATCAAGCCTTGTGCGCAGATAGGTTATTTCTTTCTTCGTGGTGGTTACGTTATCGCACATGTGGTCAACATCTTGCTGAAATCTTTCGAAAGTCGCACTTTTTTTCCACTTGTGGGCGGTTATTAATCTCCGATACGGCGGTCGCTACTGAGGCCTGTGCAAGTTTAAGTTCATCAATCGCTTTCGATATGCTTAATTGGTTTGCCTCAATTCGAATGCAACACGCCGTTGTTTCTTTATCATTTTAGGTATATCCTCAGAGGGTCCTGGATTTTGCTTGACTTCGCCGCACAATGCCAAAAACAAAGAAGAAAAAAGATCAAGCTGGACAGTCGGGCGTGAAAGGGCCCAATAATGCATCGTTCGTCAAACCGGAAGCACTTAAGAAGCAGTAATAAACAGCGACTAGCCTGCGCAATAAGGAACATGAAGTTCGACTGCCACATTCTGGTTGTGCTGCCATGCCCAATGACGATAACGTACGCTGTATATGGTCCACCAGCTGGATGATGAACGTCGCTGCGGCTGCGATAATGTGCTGAAGGGCAAACTGCTGGGAGGCGGGCGCAGCATTGTCGTCAACATCTGTCAGCGGTGAAACTGGTTGCGCGCCATGAGCAATCCCTAGAAGGCGGTTGCAGGCAACGGCCAGGCTGTGAACGCTACCACTCGAGTGCGCCGAGGTGACGCCGTAAGTCCATCTGGCAGCCCTAAAGGAGCCAAGAAGCTGCTCAGTGAAGAACAAGGAGTGTGAGTGCCACATTCTTCTGGCTGTGCTTCCATGCCAAATGCTACACATGACATACAAGACTATTTTCTGTATGGCTTGGCTAACTGGGGCTGATTTCTATGTAAACTGCTCACCGTTCGCGCGTCTTTTATATTCATCTGCTATTTGTACTGTGTAAGACCACCATTGCTCTACTTAATCTGTTTTTGGTGGTCGTCTTCTAGAGTTGCTGTTTTTCTTTTTCGTTTGATAACTGCAAAGCGCTGTAGGATTAATGCACGCGTCGCAGTAGCGCCACTGTGGTCCCTGCACCATGAACAGTACGTGCCGAAAGATGGTTGCTGGCGCCTGAAATTACCTGCTTGAAAACGTTCTTTTTTCTCGTTTTTTTTGTTTTGCTTTCAGTAATGCGCATTCGCTTTGGAAGGTGTTTCAGATAATAGCTCAATGGTGCGCTCAATTTGAAGTTGGTGCATCGTCTTCTGAAGGGCTGTTACGTTCTTTTATTGCAGTCCTTCTTTAGTTGATAGATCACCGGTGTACTGACGAAATAGTCGTGAGTTTTTTGTAAGTGCACATGGGGCTACTACGCCTTCCCGCAGCCTAATCGGTGCGGTACAGTGTTCTCATGCAAAGGTGGAGGTCAAAATAGTCCTCTTAATAAATGGCAGCCTACTTGCGGATGCCTGGTAGTGGACAAGAAAGGCCACGCCCCCGAGCGGCTAAGGCGAATGAGCAAATGACTCGAGAACCGATGAATAAAGCTGAAATCACTCGCACAGGTACTGATTACTCGTGAATTTTGGCTACCTTTGTGTCGTCAGTGTACCTTTGTATCAGTGTACGTATCAATGTACCGTGTAACAGTATCAGTGTAGCGTCAGTGTACTAGTGTACAATGCTAGTTTCATCGTAAGCATTTTTATCCCTTAGATAATAGCAGCACGGATTTTCGGTGAATTCTTACAGGTCTCTTGAGGGTTTACAGGTGATATCAGAGGCTCTTCCCATTAAATGTTCCTTGTATACCAGAAAAGTCAGAATCCAGAAAAATAATAGAAAACAATGCTGCAATGCACTACAAAGTTTAATTATCAAATTATTTAAAATTTGTCATTCAGCCGTCTGGAGCAGTTTTAGTGCTGTGAATTGTATCGCACGCTTGTATGTTCTATTATGAGATTTGGCTATACTATAGAGTGCCATCAACGTCTGAATGAAACTAAATATAGGCGACATCGTTAAAGGTGGCCGTTGTGCTGAGTTCCGGCGGACTGGTTGTAATCGAACTGTTAACGTTCACGACATATGCATTCCCCTGCTGACGTAAAGCATTTTCGTCCAGCGGTTATTCTATAAATAAGCACATCAATAATATATGGCAAGCAACTATCGACTTTCTCAATTTCGCATAACCCTGATTGGAACACAGCCGACCCGCAGTGGTTGCGCAGTGGCTATGGTGTTGGGCTGCTGAGCACGAGGTCGCGGGTTTAATCCCGGCCACGGCGGCCGCATTTCGATGAGGGCAAAATGCGAAAACTGCCCTGCACTTAGATTTAGGTGCCCGATAAAGAACCCCAGGTAGTCGAAATTGCCGGAGTCCTCCATTACGGTGTGCCTCATAATCAGAAAGTGGTTTTGGCACGTAAAACCCCATAATTTTTTTAGCAAAGTCGAGTGAATTCTAATTAAGCGCAGTACCTCTTACTGAAGTTATTCTCTGAATTATTGAAAGGTGCTGCTTGTACCATCAGAGGTGAAATAACTATTGTGCACCACAAGTAAGATAGAAAGCATAATCATTGTTATATTGAACATCATCAAAAATGTGCTCGTATAAGATGATTTTACTAAAAACTTGAACAAGTTCAAGCAGACATAAACACGTATCACGGGACACTGGAGTGAAGAAACGAGGCCGCAGCAGCGAGAGAACTGACCTTCGTGCTGTCTCTCGCTTGGACGCGAACTAAGCGGCCATAACATAACGCTCGTGAAGCTATGAGCCCCCGGCGCACCTAGGTTAGGTACTCTTCGCACATCGCGTTTAAGATAGGGTCCGCGCGGCTGCGCCATACGCAGCATCTGCCAGAATATACCTCTCCTCCCTCCCCTCCATCCGGTGCCATGCATACGGCGGAATAGGGCGCGACCCTTCCTTCCCGCTGTCCTACCTTACACGCGCGAGACTGAGCCACCATCTTCGGCTCACCCTATCACGCTTTCGCTCTCGCGCACACAGCATACGGAGAGCGGCGACGATGTTATCGACCTTGGTCTTCATAGGGATCACGGCGACGATGAAATGCTCCTGGAGTGTCCATATAATTGATATCGCAATACAATTATCTTCTTTTTTTCATCCTGCGCTTTTTTGTTTATTCGCGAGCCCTTCAGTCATCGACTTTATTTCTAGTTATCTCCCATCCCAATTCCTGAGATTTGCTGCTTAATACGAGAAACGCGATCGCTGTCGATTGCGACTAACTTTTACTTGTATGCTGGATCTCTGGTGCAGGGAATTTTTCTTCTGTATTATTTTAGCTGTCACTTGCTCCATTGATAGCAATTTTCGTGCCATTTCTTGCGTATATATATACGCTTTCCTTCAATATTGTTGGCTTAAAGCTTTTTAGGCTTAGATAGGTTGGAACGCTAAGCTTGCCTAAGCAAAAATGCCATGTGAGCATCGTCTTTTACACCACGGAGGACGTCCAACTACAACGAAAGAAAAATACACAAAAGACAACAACAAAAGTGGCGCAAAGGAAGCGACAACTGAAGAAGAAAAAAAAAGAATCCGGGACACAAAGAGCGAGTGGCTGCGCCCTTGTTTGCGGAAACGTTGAAAGTCCCAGGCATACGGGGAGGACAGGCCGCCACGGCTGGTCTCCTTGGCTCCTCTGAAAACTGAATCATGGCACGAAATTGAATTTCGCTGGTGAAAAACGCTGCAGTGGTTCTTCTTTCTCCTTTTGCTACCGCCGGCGGGATATTGGCTCCCGGCGCGCTCAATTACTTGCATGCGCTCTTCTTTTTACCTCATATGCACTGTACGCGCCAACCCCGTCGCTCACCATCTGAATGCTCGAGTTCCCCGCTCTTTGGCTCTACAATTTAATGGATAAGAATCAGGTTTTTGGACATCGTCTACCAGGTTCATGGAAAAAAAAGTGTTCTGGCAATAGATGACCCATCACAAAAATGATCTTCTGAATTACGCGTCTGGGAATTAAGTTGCGTGAGAAGTGGGTAATGATATGATGTACCGAATAATTGTAATTGGTCACCATTGTGACTCGCAGTTCATTGAATCAGATACACATTCAAAAGTTATTTATGATAGGTGCAGCCAACTGATGCCGCACGAACAAAAACAGGACAAGCCTGGCTTAGGAAAGCAAAGAAATAAATGACTACTTTCATGTCACATGTTTATAAAATTTAGGGTAGCTAAGGAGAATGCTGGCATAAGCGTTTTTTCTGTGGTTGTCAAAGCTATTATGAATTTCGTTAGCTTGTGTCGCATTATAATCAAAAGAAAGCAGATGCGCCTACTAGGCGAGTGTGATGTGGTGCAGGTGTAGGAGACAGAGAGAGAGAGAGAGAGAGAGCAAATGATAAATGGAAGGCAGGGAGGTTAACTAGGACTGAGCCCGGTTGGCCACCCTACACGGGGGAAAGGGAAAAGTGGAGAGAAATATTAAACCAGGAAGGGAAAGTCCACTGGGGATGTCGATCAGTCATTCAGTCCGGACCACAGACGGTTACTCTATCCGGTAGCTTTCCATTATCGCAGCAGCGCTTTCGTGGCCTTTTGTAGCTGCGCTGTGCGCAGCTACACGGTGATGCAATGCTGTACTCGCATCATTGTTACAAAAAAATGGATCTCTCGAGAAAACGTACTTATCATTGAGAACTTGCTTTATTTAGGAAAACGTCTTACTTCAAGACACCTTCAGAAGATATCAGAAATGTGCTAATAAAGGTATAAGTTCTTATGCATCGGTGCGATTGCCTCAGTGGGTCGCCTATTAAAAAAAGACGTATGAAAAAATCTTGAAGGACTATTAAGCTCCGCCTTTAAAAGTGGAACACGATAGCACTAAAAAATCCCTGACCGTTTCTCACGTTTCCTGGCAACTGCAGGTTATGTAACCATAATGTTTACCGGAAAACACTGGTGGCGAACGCTATGCACGAACGCGACCTTTCTCATAGAAACGGGGCCTCTTGTGTGGGCTGATCCAGGGGGTGGTGCAAAGCAGCACCAAAAAAGTTACATCATTTTCTGCTTTCTGTTATTGTTTCACACATTTAATATCTCGGTCTAAGAAGATTTAACATAAAAGGCATGTACTGTCGGTGTTTTCTCTTATAAAATTTGTTTCTGTGCTGTCATTCTCAAGATTCCGAGGAATAACTTTGTCAAGAATGTAAGACAATGTATGATAAACTTTAGTAATACAATGATGTGGCAATATAACCCGAATGTACCGCATGTCATATAGCAAGGCGTGGCATATGCATATACTTAAATTTATATGCGGCATTTTTCGCTTACGGACAACTCCGCCGACACCGACACCGGATTGCCTGCAGCACGGGGCCCTTAACGCTTTGGCGTTAACAAGTGACCGTGAGAGCTGTATTACCACATGGCTGAAATTTGTTGAAGATATTCCCAGATAGATCGTTTCCACATATGAATCAAACACTAATTGATAACTAAGATATTTGCATATGTTGCATTTTTCAACTAAGACGTTGATGAATTACGCAGCACTGAGCGGACGGCCACCAAGATAACGTGCCACTCATGCAAATATATTCGGTTCGCCGAACCACAAGAAATTCTTTCTGACTTTCACAAACTTATAACTTGCTTCAAGCTCCACAAATGTGATTCATCTTGGCCTGTTAAGCGTGAGATGCTGCAATTCGTCTGGTACTGCAGTGAAACCATATCAGTACGGACGAGCACGTCTTACTTAGGCGACCTGGTAGTAACTAGAACATATGCTTCGTAAAGGAGATAGAAAAAAATGAACTGCTGCGCGGGATACTCGATAAAAATTGCGCATGCATGAAATTACTTTGCTGAGAAATAATGCCGCCTACAAGGACTGCTGCGGCGACCTAAAGTTGTGTAAGCGCTTTGATACTGTTTAATCGTATGCTTTAGCGAAAAATTACTTGTGTAAAGCGAGTAGTTTATTGTTTGTCACCACAACATTTAGGCAGTGCACGCGAGCAAACATTTACAAAAAATATCAGCAGCTGCTAAGCAAAAACACTTCTTTGTCTCTTTCATTCTGTGACCATTTACTATTACTACTGTAGTTAGGAGGTCGAATGTGGTCTTTATGAGTCTAGCATTCACCTTAATCAGGCGGACAGGATACCTCATCCCCAGATTCATCGTCGCTATCAAAAGAAAGAAAGCAAAATATTTCCACCGCCACCGCGGGGATATCGAAGTGATGCTCTCACGTCAACGAGTATAGAGCGGCCTGCTGTATCAGGCCTGCTCATTTGTGCGGGGTTTTACACAGACTCTGAGACCCTTGGCATGCGTTCATGCGTTTCGGAGGCTAGAGCGGAGCAGGACTGCAGCAGAGGAAGTTGATGTTGCGTGTATCTGAGAGAGGTCGTTCTTCAGAACATTGCAGCGTCCCGAACAGCAGTGTAGGCAGCGTCAGCCTGCTTGGGTTTTGAATGAAAAGGGAAGTATCGATCGCCTGCTGTTTCGTTTTTTTCTATGCACTCCTCAAATATGGTTTCATTTATTACTGCTGCTGCAATGGCTACTATTAGTTCTCCGACTGTTGCGTTCTGCTCACGAGCGCGAAGTCGGGCGTTCAGAGACCCACCTTGCAGGCCGCACTTATACGGATCCCGTGTAGTTGGTAAATGTGCAAGGTAAAGCACTCCATGTGGTGAAAATAATTTGGTTGCCTCCCACACGGCTTCTCCCATAGTCCATGTGTTGTTTTCAGGCGTTAAACGCTATGAATCTTTAAATGACTCTTGCGTATAAAACTGGATGCGCAAGATTGCATTCCTGTTAAATGAAACCGTTGTGTTCTTTCTGTTTACATTCTGTATACCACGTTATCGTATCAAGCCAACACGACTTTACGTGAAAGTAGTGCAACACCGTACACGCACACTTCACCAGGGATCCCTGCATGAGAACTGTAAGGCTTTCTTTTTTCCCCTTTCTTTTCTTTTTCCTTTGCTGTCTTCTACACTAGCCTAAGTTTTCGGTACGTAGCCTATATTATTACACGTGTATGTTAACCAGCGTTATATTTCAACTACTGATGTCACCTACTAAATGCACCTCATGACTTCCTGTTGACAATGCAGGGCAAAATATCCATAAACAACGGCGTGTGATGCAGGGGACAATTAAAGAAACCATTGCCAACTTTCTGAAGTTGGACCTCTAATTAAAGACAGACGACACGACGGAAAGGGAGTCAGTTAAACACCGTGCATTTGCTATATTTTAGCAAAACAGGTTTTACGACTTGCTAGTTTGTTTGTTCCTGGCTTCATTAATAAATGGTACTGGCCACATATGTTCTTGCTTGCTCGACAGTCCTCGAGCATAGAATACTGAGCAAAGGGCACAAGTTCCGATGCTGTGACTCTGCGGCGGCATCAGTAATTACGCAACCATCATGCTGCGCAAGCGGTACCGCTCATGTAAACGCGCTCTCTAATAAATCAGTCATATCGATTAAGTATTCGATGTTTAATAGCTTGCCGCAAAACTCGTTGTCCAAAACAACTTGCCTAACACTCAGAAAAGGCCTACATTGACTTACACAGTCATGATTGACTCACCAAATAATGAAGCATTGTCGCCTCGCCTGTTAAAAAGTACTGAGATTTAATTCAGAAGTTTTGCGTGCCTAAACCACGATATAACTATGAGGCACGTGGAAGTGGGGGAATCCGGATAATTTTTACCACCTGGGATTTTTTATTGTGTGCCCAATGCACAATGCAGGGGCGTCTTTCCATTTCCCTCTTATCGAAATGCCACCGCCGTGGCAGGGTTTCGATCCAGCGCCCTCAGGCTGAACAGCGCAACGCCAAAGCCTCTAAGGCACCACGTTGGTTCACCTCGCGTATTCACGTGCCTTGATAAAACACCGTAATTTTAACGACTCCAGTCGGCAATACTGTGACGCAAAATTCCCCAAGAAGAATTATCTAGGATCTGGCAGGTCCGAGAAGAAAAGCAAATAGAGGAACACTTTTCATTCTAGGCATGAAAGAGAAACATTTCCACTTCGAATGCTGCGCAGAATTGACAACAACTTATACGCTGCTTCGGTTATTTGCACTTGCACTGTTAAATATTATGCTCCGCAAAAGAAGAGAAGAAGACGACGTTAGAAGTGAGCGTGGAGACGAGCACGCGCGTCCGTTTTTTTTTAGTTGTTTTTACAAGCGTTGAATAAACAAGATGTTCTCTGTTTCCACTCCGCTTCCTGGTTTTCAACAAAATGGTGCCGTGACCAGGATTTCAGATCTACAGTTGAAGACTCCGGGCGATGAAGCGAGCTCCCTGAAGTGGACGACCAACCGACGCGATCAACGCGACGACGCTGCGATAGAACCGAAGAACAATCCACGCCATCACGAGGCCTCCGATTCCCGACGTGACGACATGGCAAGACTACGACTGAGGCGTGCTACCGTTTGGGCGGCGGTCACCAGGAACGTCAACGACATGACAACTCTTATGCAGACGGAGCCAACACCATCTGGTGAGCTGACCGACCATCTTAACCTATTGAAGATAAAGGAAAGTTTGCTTACGGACCTTGATAACCAAGTAGAAGAGCATGTTACCGATGATAACCATGAATATGAGCATCAAAGCGTTGGTCAGTATCAAGAATCTGTCGTCCTCGCGAAATTCCGCGCTGAACGCATTTTATCCGCTCCGCAAATAGCAACTACACACGCATCTCACGATGACTTTCATCCAGCACGCGCACACGTTAAGCTACCTAAGCTCGATGTGCCGAAGTTTAATGGTGACCCCATTAAATGGCCAGAATTTTGGGATTAATTTGAGTCTACCGTTCACCAGAACCGGTATATCACAGACGTAGACAAACTGAAATATTTTCGGAGCTACTTGATGGGTAAAGCGGAAGGTGTCATCAGCGGCTTGTTGACAACTAACGAAAGCTATAGCACAGCTATAGAACTTCACAAGGAAAAATTCGGTCAGAGGTCGCTGATTGTTAAACGACCACATGCGTCGTCTTCTAAACCTACGTAAAGTTCGTTCTTGCGAAGATTTCGACGAGTTTCAAAGGTTGTATGAAGAAGTGCAGACTCGCGTGAGATTCCTGCATAACTTTTGCGCCGAAGGAAAAGAATATGGAGTGCTTCTGAAAACTGCTATAATACAATATCTTCCGCAAGAAATGGTACTCCGTCATACTCAGCGCATCTTGTCTTCAACAAATACAGGCGTTACTAGTGACAGGCCAAATGAAATGTCTGTTCTTCTAGACTTCTTGAGCCTTTAAGTAAGAAGCCGGGAACAGGCTATAATGATGACTTCTGACAAGAGAGCACAAGCCTAAACCGCAAAACAACAATCTAATGACCATTTTCAAGGTTCTGCATCTATGTTAACCCTGAAACTGACTCCAGAGAGTAGTATACTATGCGGAGACAAAGATCACTCGGTGGATGTCTGCTCAACGGAGCTAACATTAGACGATAAAAAAGATAAACTATGCAAATTGAGATGTGTTTCCGCTGCGCTAGACAATTTCACAAAGCTAGGGAATGCCGAAGCTGGAAGAGACTAAACTGTGCGAAATGCAAGGGGCGACATATCACCACGATGTGTGACCCGAAACAGAAGCAGAAGAATACAGAAACGCAGACAACTGTTTCCAGGTCGTCAACAGAGTCGCTAAAGTACACAGTTCTTCTGCAGACCGCCCAAGTTTGGGCTCTGGGCACTGGAAGCAAATGCTTTGTAAGAATGTTATTGATGGCGGCAGTCAATGCAGCTTCATCACGGAAGAATTGTCTAGGAAGCTAAAAGCCACTGTGTTAGCCGAAGAGCAGCTCACCATTTCGGGATTTGGAAACATTTCAACACCATGGAAATATTATCGGGGAGTACGAGTCACGCAGCATAGCCAGTACGACCCAAACTCATTTGAAGTAGAGACTATAGAAGTTCCCGAAATATGCAATGACTTGTCAGCATTGACAGAGACTAATGTACTTGCAAAGTTGAAAAGCAAGAACTTACGTTTAGCTTACGTCAACGCAGTTCAGGTCTCGCGTGAGCCTGGAATAAGCGGCAGCTGCAGACTATTACTGGCAGCTCGTCAGCGGTAGAATTCATCGACTGGATGACTCCTTGACCGCCATCGAAACTATCATAGGATGGACACTTCATGAAGATAGGAGAAGTCCACCTAAGTTCCACAAGCCGGAAACCGTAAGGAGAGAGAGAGAAAATAATGCAGAGAAAGACAGGGAGGTTAACCAGAGGTGGTTCCGGTTGGCTACCCTGCGCAGGGGGAAGGGTTAAGAGGGATAAAAAGAGAAACGAATTTCAACATATGCCTAACGGAAGCCATTGTTTCCCAGCAACTGATGTGTTTCTGGGAAGTAGAACATCTGGTACTGACTAACTAAGAAAGACTTTCGAAAGATGACGAATACGTCCTGAAGACCTTCTTAGAATCAACTATTAGAAACAATGATCGCTATCAAGTTGACTGCCGTGGCGCAGCAATTGTTCCCAGCTTAAAAATAAGCGGGATGTTGCGTTGAAGAGGGTGGAGACCTTGCAGAGAACGCTACATCGAGAACCAGAGTTTCAGAAGGAATATGACACTGCCATTAGGAGCTACTACAATAAAGAGTTTGCTGAGAAGGTCACAACGGATAGTACGAGTGAACATATCACGTGCCATATGCCACACCGAGCAGTAGTGCGACGCGACAGAACTACGAGTAAAGTACGGGTGGTATTCGACGCGTCTTCTCATGCTTCGGACTCACCTTCACTCAACGACGTCTCGTGGACTGGGCCGAATTTGAACCCCAACATCGTCGACTTATTGCTGAAGTTTCGCAGCTTCAAGATTGGATTTCTCCTTGCTGCAACTCTGCGACACCACTTCCAACTGGTAGAAGACAAATACCCTTCTACTGCCAAACTATTAAAAGATAATTTCTACATAGATGACTTAGTTATCGGGGCACAGAAAAAGAATAAGCGCAGCAAGTCGTTAGCGATTGCTTCAATATCTTTAAAGAGGCAGGAATGCATCTAAGAAAGTCGACGACAAATGATGGACACTTATGAAACATTTACAATAGTAGAGACCTAAAGGTACAGTTCGATGTAGAAAACGGAAAGAAAATTCTTGGTCTCATTTGGGATACCGACAAAGACATCTTAAAACCATCACTAACGAAGACGCTTGAATCATTGAGCGAACAAAAGGTTACGAAAAGACAGATCTTGAGCTTCGCCTTACTTATGTACGATCCTTTTGGATTCTTAGCGCCGCTCGTGCTAGTAGTCAAGTTACTTATACAAAGGCTGTGGTTAGAGAAATACACCTGGGATGCGCCACTTCTTGAGTCCCTTCTTATAGAGTGGAGAGCTTGGTCTAAAGGCCTCAGAACAGTTAATCAGCGGGAAGTTGAGACATTTTGGTCAAACCCTCCTGGACAAGATTGTGTAGGTTACCATCCACGCCTTTAGGGACGCTAGCCCAGTTGCGTACGGCGCCGTGCTTTACCTTCAGATACGAGACTTCAAGGGAGCCACAAAAGTTCAGCTACTGCTAACCAAGTCGACAGTCGCACCTCTACAAAAGATAACTGTACCACCTAGAATCTGCTGGAAAAGCTCCGTCTTGAAAAGAACCAAGCACACTCAAATTGTTCAGCCAGGAGCTGTTAAATATTATGCTCCGAAAAAGAACAAAGGAAGACGAAGTTAGAAGCGAGCGTGGAGACGAGCGCGCGCCTGCATTTTTTAAAGTTGTTTTTACAAGCGTCGAATAAACAAGATGTTCTCTACTTCGACTCCGCTTCCTGGTTTTCAACATGCTCTCGGACTCATTGGATTTGATCTTGAGTTACCAACTGTTAAATACGGAAACATACTGGTATTGAACTTCTATATTTACACGAGGTTGCTAACACCATGACTGGTTTTAATTTTTCAGCAGGCAAGATAGTTAAACGGGTATGAATGCGCGCTAGTTGTTACGAAGCCGTCAGCGAAAAACAAAGTGTGAAATAAACATGAAAAAGGGAGGAACAGCGCTTGTACTACATTCCTCCCTTGTTCTTTCACCGATGTAAGCAAGACTCATTGAGGCTATCCCTGTAAACTAATCGGTAGAAGTTGTGCTGATCATTATCATTTACTACACTGTTCTATGATATTGCCGATTGTTACTGTTGACCACATTCTTTACGGAAGATAGAAAAGTGTAAGGCGGTGATATGTCAGTAAAGCACATTTGAGTGTCTTAAAGTTGAGCTCATCCTTATTTCAAGATCGTTTGCGCCTATACCATCTGGAAGCCAAGATTACTCCCAACGACTTCCACTCACACTTCTGTGAAAACATAGAAAATAAAGAAAAGTAAGAGTGAACAAACATAAAACGACGAGAAAGAAAACAAAAACTAGTATTTGCTTTTGAGAGTGAACAGGGCTCCCAACGCAAATAAAAGGACCGGTCACCGTTTAGCCAACTGGTTTACTACCGCAATAACCACGATAGCCGGCCTCGTCAACCTTTTGTAAAGCGAGGCAAGTTGGAAAAAGCGGGATCAAACTGCTGAAAAGGCCGCAGGGAAGTCTTTACTTTTGCCCTGCTACGTGGATATCTTGCGCCAATATAGCCCCGCAGCACTCGACTTTCTCCCATCGACACGTTGGTGGCCCGTAATCTGCCAAACTATTTTTTTTTTCAGCGCAAGTATTGGGCTACTTTATTTTTTCGTCTTTGCCTGCCTCGGCACAATGTTCCCTAAATGCGCTGTAATGAAACCCCGAACCGTGGAGTGCGTACATATTGCGCACGGGTCAGCACAAGAAGCACCTCAAGTGGTTTTTTCCGGACTCTTGGAAAAGGGAATGCGAGCTTGAAAACAGCATGAGCGTGCATGACGAGCAGGCTGGCTGCAATGATGAAGCCTTGTGCAGCCAATTTTTTTTAATATTGCCCTCATTCGGAGAACTGATGCCACCGTTAAAGCAAACCATTTCGCTAGCGGAGAAATGCATTTACGAGTGAAGACAAGAGTTGACGGCATACGCTGCACTCTCTACTGCTGTTTATTTTGCACGTAGCAAGTACACGCTATGGGACGAGAGAGCTGCCCTGTAAAGCCGAAAAGGCTGTGGGTGACGTGAGCGATATGACGATGAAAAGGCCGCTGCAGCGTACAAGGCCTACATGATGTCAAGAGCATAGGTCGACAAACTCACTCATGAATTGACTCAATGTCACACATTCAGGCTCACACCAGCCCACCAGTCGGCTAAGTGAGATCGAGTGGATCATAGGGATGTGAGCCTGAGTATGATTGCGTACAGCTGAGTAGAGTATTTATGAGCCCGAGTCCTAACTAGGTACTAAGCAAAATAAATTTACTCTGAGTGAGTCTGAGAGAATTCTATTTAATATAACAAAGGATTTTTGGCTTATCCAAGACACATTGCCATATGTAGTTTTCTAGTTCACCTGGTTTCATGAAAAAAAGACATGCCAAGAGTCCCCTCCCCGTCGGTAGGATTGAACCTCTGACGCCGACCACACAACTTGATGCTCTAACGATTCGGCAAGGATCACACACACACTTCTATCGTGCAATATAACGCCAACTACGTTACATAACACCAGCTATAGCACGTGTGCATGAGCTGGTTTACAGGCTTACCACTCATTTTTCTTCAATAACGACTGGTAGCGTGCCAATTTCCTCCATTATTGTCTCCTGGCAGCTGAATCTTTGAGACACTTTGTTGGACTCCATCCCCGCCTGCGGCACCGGCGCACATTCTTCAATACTTTCCTCGTACCTCCTATCCGAGGACGGAAATTTGGAAGGACATGATATCCCTCTGATTTTCTCAACCCCTAATAAGCTGAAAAAACTGTGTTCTCGGATCTGCGCCCAAGGAAAACGCGGATGCCAAACATGACATGAGCGTCCCTTTGTAAAATGTTCTACTGGAGTCATTTACTCCACCGCAATGTTATGCGGGAAGATGTACATCGGCCAGACTGCAAGGTGTATTAATGATCGTCATAGTGAGGATGCTCAAAAAGCTGAAAAAAGGGTGGATGAGCACGTACATCTGGTCGCCCACGTTTCTGTGTTCGACTGCGAATCACGACTTTTGGAGGCAAAGATACTAAGCAGCCGGAAAATTTACACGTCTTGGTCGGCTTTGGAGGCCTTGTTTATAGAAAAGAATGCCTCTATTTGGATTAGCGAATCTTCGATAAGCTTGCTTTTGCTTGAGTACGAATTCGTGCAAGCCGCTCTTTGATACGCGAGTGCTTTGTGTCGCGGTTTCCTTGCTTGTGATGTGATGATGCTACGGTACGCATACGCGACAAATCGTACAAATTTCGGTGGGTGGCATGAGTATAAACAGTTGCTAGTAGCGCCCGTCTTTGCACACTTTGTTCTTTGTGTCTGTTAACAATTTGCCTTAATGTAACATATTTATAATACAAGACCAATTAGCTTAATAGTCAGTCTTCCTGAAGTTATATGGTTCAGGTATGCTTACATCTCTATGCTCCACACGATGCTTGCGCAATGCACCGTCGAACTTGCAACTTCTACTAAACTAACTTCTACTACACTGACACTACAACATAGACAAAACTATTAAACTTCGCGCAAAGTGAACATATTTTTCACCTGCTTGATGATATAGCAAACACTCGTAAGTGTGGAAGACAATTTGCAGGGAACGCCCCATTGAGCGGTCTAACATCAAACCATTCTAACAGCACAATGCCACGAACAGTGCTTATGAATTATGATTATGCATTATTATGCCGGACAAAACAATTTTTTTCGGAATGGCCATAGATTGTCCCGTTGCGAAAGGAATTGAAGATGGCTACCGGTGTGCGTCTGGCACTGGCTACTCGGTGCTGCTGGGGAGGATGGATTGATTTGCATATAAGCATTTGTTTTTGCGGGGCGGTATTACGTTGTTGAATCCTTTCGGCGCGTATACGACATCGCTCTGCTAGCTCTTCTTTGCTGAGGATCCGCTTTAGCGGCACTCTTAAACTTCCGTTGCGCGCCGCCGCGATTTTTGACCGGCCACCGCAAGCGAAGCAAGAGGTAGCGGACCAATCGCAGACGCCGGCACACCTTCCTAATCCGTTTATCTACTTTCACTGCACCGGCTCAGCCCCACCAAAACCCTCTTCACTTCAGCGCGCCACTCGCCTCTTGGCTGTTCGCTTTGAAAGCAGAGTGGCCTGCTACGAACGAGGAGAGCATTTCATTGGGCTCTTGAAACAACGCTTCGTGTTACCACCCGATGCCTGCGTCGGTGGTTACGTAAATCGCACGCCAGAAGAATGGATTGGGATAGTTTTACGTTATAGAGGAACGGCTCGTGCGTTACCCTTGGCATGCACAATCCCCTCCATGGTGGATTAGAGGCTATGGCGTTGCGTTGCTAAGCACGTGGTAGCGGGATCAAATTCTGGCCGTGGCCGCCGCCATAGGGTGCACGTTAAAGAACCCCGAGTGGTTGAAAATATTCTGGAGTACTCCACTACGGCGTGACTGTCACGCACAGTAGGTTCTGGCTCGGGGAAACGTAAAATTTAGGATTCTTTTTTTTTTTGCGACATGAGGGATATCTCCACCAAATAGTGCGCCCAGCTCCACTAATTCTCACAGTAAACTTTTGTCCCCATTTGGAGCCAACACTTTTCACAGAAACTAGTCATACCACTCGTATCATTGTCTGCTCGACGGAGACCTCCGCAGCATTTACCTCGCTCCACTAAATCGTACCATCATTTACTTGCGAAAAAACACATATGGTTTCCAAATTATTATTTTCTTTAATGGCACTAGGACAAATCTTCTGTGACATTGCGGAGAAGGGAAATCAAGAGAACCATTGACCCGGGTAAATTTTGGCGCATCATTGCGCCGTTATTTGCATGTCGCGCGATGTCGACGCTATTTCTTAGCCCCACGGGGCTGGGTGTTGTTAGAGCTAAAATGTCCCCGTTTTTTAGTTGGTATTGTGAGCAGTATGCGAAGCACCTGCTCATCTTACTTGAGCCGGTACCACATCTTTGCTGCCCCACTTCGGTACTGTCTTATGCTGTCATTTTTAATTTTTATCCTATGTGCTCTTTTCATTTCTCAAAGTCAGGCCAACTAGCGTGCCATTAGGTGTGCTTTGAATGACGTTCAGAAGTATATCGTAAATACTTGTGTTGGTTTCATACATCCTTTGTTGATCAAAATTTGTAAAGTTGCCGGTTTACCGCGCGTATATTGTATCTAATGCATTTCGTGGGTCTAGGTGTATGGGGCACATCAATAATAATAAGTACCTGATACAGACTTTTTCGGTTATTTTTCAAAGCTTTGATATACACAACACGTAAGTAGCAGTCTCACGCAAGTTTTACAGAAGAAAAACGAGATCTCCCACATCTCTGCTTTAACCACTCACGGTACATGTGGCACTTACCTTTATAGATATATATATGCAAACTTAAGCACCACATGTGGAGTGCACAGTTACTTCGGAAGACAATACCGAAAATTGCCTTAATGAAACAAAGCTACCACCACAGACAAAAAAAAAGGAATTTGAATACATCACGTGCATTGAATAATAAAATTTTCCCGAAGAATGATTAATAATTTAGGCTAATGACTCTTGGACAATGTGATTAACAATCGGCTTACAAGGATTCCGCAAAGCTGCACTGTTTACCAGTAATGGAAGTTCTCGAGAACCCGTTTTACTGCACCTTGCGAATGTTCCACCAAGCAACCTTGATGTGCGTTTTCAGCAAGCCTTTGATTCTTTATAGACTGCTCTCGGATGCGCTGCCCAAGGCCAATACTTTTGTATATTTTCCTATGACTCTATAGATCAATTGAATAAAAAGAAAAGAATTCGCAAACGCGTACATATGTGCGCTACGCGCTCTACATGATGAAAATTCGAAAACGTTTTATAAGCAATCACAATTAGTCATTCTCATTTGCCAACAATACATGAGTGATAAGTCTCCGTCTCTCAAAGCACTATTTGTAACGGTTAGTCTCCTGATTCATTTCCCAAGTCAAAATGCAGCCTCTTTACTTTACATGACAACCAAACATCCAAAAAGAATCGTGGCTGCTCAACTTCCTTACGTTTTACACGGAATCTTTGTGTTTTCCATCGCTACATCCTGGAACCGCTTCACAACATGGCTCATGTGTTTCACCAAACCTTATCTCTCACGGATAGTGAGTGCAAAAGCAAACTATTATTTGTGACTTTAATCATATCGCGGTGCCCTTGAATGATGCTCTAACTCTGTGCGGGTGCGAGAATGGTTTGAGATAATTAAAATAAGTTTACCCTTTTATTGCAGTGATTGCAAGTCGTCCTGGCCCTTCATCAGTAGCTGTACAGCTCTAGAAATAACCGCATCTCAAAATTAAAAAAAAAAAATTCTCCGTTCGTGCAAAAAAATCCTTCAGTATAACCCACCACACTTTCGCAAGAAAGACGGAACCGTCTGATTTCATTATTCATCTCATAACGTGTATAACGCAAGCAACCACTATAGATATATATAATAAGTCATGCCTGTTTTGTCTAGGTATTTAAGTTATTTAGAGGTATTTCAGAAACATATTTGTATTTTAGGTCGCAAACGAAACAGCCGCAATCAGTTGCAAGCAGCCCCACTCTGTATTCTGCTGCAAGATCGTTCCTACATCTGCATTGATTACGTAGTCGGTATATCCTGAATGTGTTTACCGAAAACAGTTTCCTAGCGCCCTCGAATGCAAAAATCTCCAAATACTTAACAATACCTCCGCACTACCTTTAGTCTCTTGCGGGATCTTATAGGTGTGCGTTTAGTCTTATAAATGCGCTCGTTAGACCGTAACTTAAGGCGTATAATGGAATTAGTCCCAAGGTTCGATGAGTCGTATGTACTTTAGGTTTTGGCCAGCTTAGATACGTGTTAACTGGACCGGAATATTGGAAGAAGGAATGCGCGTAAATGACGCTTGAGCCCTTCTATGAAGTGGCATATCATTGACCTCTATTTTCTTGAAAGTCCGAGTTCTCTGCACATTACGCCGATCAGCTTTACAATAGAAAAAAGTAAGGAGTTTTGTCACGTGTGTGCACATACTCTATGCCGCTAGAATATATTGAACCAGAGCCTAGCGTGCGTGGTGCACTGTCGACTAGGTCGTTCTGCATAGTATTATCAACGGTAATTGGCATAGCCTATTGCCTTACGGTCTTCAAAGGAATGAAGCATGAAAGCGAAGAAAAAACTGAAATATACGAAAAATCTCAAATGCAATAGAGATGGGAAACTGATGCCCACTCGTAAGCCAATCTGGTTATATTGTAAAGAAAACTCCCGTGTAGGAGCCGAAATTTCTTGTTGTCATTTCATGTTTATGGTCGGGGTCCGTTCTACCATTTACTATATGGCGTATGCCCATATCGATTGTCCGAGTTTCTACACCGAGTGGACTGTTGAAATTTTTGTGCTGTGGGCTGTGCTGAAAAACAGACTTGGAAACCAACTCTCGGACCATCTTGGATCACTGATTATGAGCCAGTGCCTACATACGTGCCGCTCTTCACGGCGAAAGCGGTGTCCCACAGGGCAGCGTATTATCGCCGCTTTTGTTTAACACCGTACTTGTCGCGCTTCCAAGTCGTTTGCCTCGGGACAGTGACTTTCCCGTGGCATAGCTGTCTACGCAGATGACACTGCTGTGTGGATAAGCGGCCCTTCCTACCTTGGTCCGCGGCTTCGTGCATGTCTGCAAAGAGCTCCAAATGCTACTTCGGAGTACTTGGGTGAAGTTGGCCTGCTCTATCACCTGCTAAGTCAGCTGCAATAGCATATCACCCTAACCAACGTGCTCGCCGAACAATGGGCCGACTGTACCTTGTCGAAACGCCTATAAACTGGGTGTGACAACACCGTTATTTGGGGTTAATTGTGGATGATCGCATCTCTTGGCGTCCTGTCGTTAAATCTGTACGACGCAAATCGCACTCCCTCCTTAAGTATGTGGCCGCCTTGACTGCTAGAGGTGCTGGCTGTAACCGGACAATGGCTCTTCCAGATACACTAGTCATCATTACTCTCAGGCATGATGTACGCGTTACCAGTCCTGAACATACCACCTAGTTTGATGGCCCAACTGGAACGAGATCATCGCGTCACCTTTCGACTAATTCTTGGAATGCCTCGTGAGGCGCTATCGAGTGCATTACTCACTGAAGCGCATCAGTTACCCCTGAGGCCGCAAGCAGACCAGAGAGCTCTATATCATATTGAGCGTCTGCACCGCGCATCGAATGGTCAATCACTCCTTGGTCGTCTCATTCACCGCCCGTTATCTCGCATGGGAAAAATGGCCGCATTATTCATGACTATCACTGACATTTCTGAGCATGCTGCTTCAGTTACGCCTCCGCCTCCAAAAGATATCACGAAACACGTATTCCCCATTTACCTCACAATCCCTGATATGCACCAAAAGTCTAATATGCCTGTTTCGGCAATATTCCAATTGGCTCAGTCTGAGATGTTCGAAAAGTTTACAGATTATCGTCAAGTATTCACAGATGGGGGGGGGGGGGGGGGGGGGCATCTGCGCACAGCGATGGTCAAGGCGCCTCCGAAGCTTTTTTCTGCCCTTCGACTCAAGTTCGGCGTATCTTTCAAATACCTCATCCAACTTCGTCAACAACTGTGGAGCTAGCGGCGATGAATGTTGCACTAGAATACGTGCAAGAGGAGTTAACTACATCAAAAATTGCCATCTTTACGGACTCCCGTGCAGCCCATATCAGGTTACAATGCAGTGAGATTGATTGTCCACTTGTGCGCTGCATTACTGACTCTGTGAGCAAAATTTCATCACTTGGGGTATCTCTCCTTGCTCACTGGATAGCTTCACACATAGGAATCGCCGGAAATGCAGAGGCTGATCGGCTCGCTTCAACTTGCGCTCATAACAACTGTGACTGCCCAGAAATTATGTGCAAGCTTGATGACGCTCATCTGCTGACTCGTCGCCACCCACTGAAGCAGCATCCAGACCAGCGTGTCGCAAATGGAACGTTCCCGCCCCGTGTTCGCGGTCGAGGCCTGCCTCGTCGCGCTACAGCACAAAAACTCAAGCTGAGGGTTGGCTGCGTGAACGTGCACGAACGTTTATACAGACAAGGACGTGTGGCAAGTCTATCGTGTACGTCTTGAGGCTGCTGCGAGACACTTCAGCACCTGATATTTGAGTGTCCCGCTTCCAGTGCGCAGCGCATGTCGCTAGTGAGAAACTATCATCTCCTTGGCCTACGGTATACGAAACTAGACGAATGCTTGTATCCCAGTGGTTGCGCGTCTAAACATGATCAGGCTCATTGCGCTCTACTTACTTTTCTGGAGTTAACTAACTTCGGTTCACGTTTGTAGCGTCGAAACTATTCTATTCAACATTCTGTAGTAGCGTGACCTGCAGTGACAGGCCGTACTGTGCGTGATCTGTACTGTGTTCTGTATTCTTTAGATTTGTCCTGTTGCTCTTCCTTTCCTCTT
This sequence comes from Dermacentor andersoni, assembly GCF_023375885.2. Taxonomy (NCBI): domain Eukaryota; kingdom Metazoa; phylum Arthropoda; class Arachnida; order Ixodida; family Ixodidae; genus Dermacentor; species Dermacentor andersoni. The sequence goes on along the minus strand of NC_092815.1, from coordinate 127,886,443 downwards.
TCCTCTCCTCCTTCCTATCTTCCATTTCTGTGTTGCTGTCACTTCCCTTCTGAAGACTAGGCAGGCGTAGTGCCCCTTCCGGTGGCAGTTGCCAACCTGCTCCTCGCTTTCCCTTTCCTGTTAATTGTGTATATGTGTTCAAAACAAATAATAATAATAATAATAATAATAATAATAAATAATTCCCCACAAGTGAGTCACTGTAGATGCGAGACTCGGGAAGGACCACTGTTCGAAGAAACTCCTTGACGCCGACTTGGACCACTGGGCCTGTGCCAGTCGTTCAGTACTGGTCTTCAATGAACCGCATCGATGCCAAATTGGGAAACTGGGTATGTGGCAGTAGGTCTTGTCCCGGCTTTAACACGCGTCGCTGACGCCAAGTTAGGTAACTGCGCATGCGCCACTGGCTCTACGATGCCGAAAAAAAGGTTGCTTAACTTTCCCCGATGTTGAACGGAATTTAACTCGGGTCACAAGGGTTCCTCAAGAACGGCAACCCGACCCACTAGCAGGCAGCGCCACAAAAGGGCGTGCACCGATTCACTTTACCCAGCACTGAATGGCCTTCTTCATTTAGCATACTTGCCTTCTCACTTTGTTCTGCCTCTTGTGAGATTTACAGTGGATTTCGCAGAAGTTGTGGTTGTTTTTAGGTAGCTTGTTTATTTAAAGAAACAAGCTGTATATAAATCCAAGAATGCGCATGAGCATTGCGCCACAGGAGGTCCTATACATAGAAGAATGTTTACGTGTGATAATGAAAAAATGAACTTGTTTTTGTTGTTTCTTCTGAAGAAGTACACGAGAGTGCTAGTTTTGTTTATGTGACACTATTTTGTATTCAGCGGGTGTCCATTTGGTAATGGTTGCCCATGACCCAAGTAGTGATGGGATGGGAAGGCTAGCTTTCGTATGGCCATCATTACCATTTGGGCTTCTCGAGGGCAGGGCGGAAAACTGGACGTTTATCTTTCGGGGAGCCTCTCCGCCTTTTGCGTCTCATTTATCTCTCTCTCCCTCTCACGGAGCTTGTTGGTAAGCAGATGTGCATAGGCCAAGTAAATGGCGAAGAAGACTAATATCGAGCCTTTTACCTACCGACGAAATAGCGAAGAAAACGAATATTAAAGATTATTCAATTCAACAGGCAAGATCGCCCTGACTACTTCATTTTTCCCACGTAGTTGTGCTACTTAAATCATGGATCTGATATGGCTTTCCGCAGAAAGCTTTGCCATTTTGAGAATTCTCTTTATATCCAGGAGAGAAACTGTTGTGCACTACTGTGGCGGTAAAACTGAATATGGTATACGCTTTCAGTAATGGTATCACTGGATTAATACATTTTATTTTTGCCGAACTAAATGAAATATCGTCTAAGAATTAGCCTGTTGGTCAAGCAGCACAATAATAGACATCGTCAAAAAATGCGCTGCTAAATCCACTTTCCCTCCAGCTTAGAAATGAAATAGAATGATCTGAACAAGAGAAACCTGTGAAAGGTGTGAAATATCTGTGCAACGTGATAAATGGCGACACCTTTGGAACCTATGAACTTGCCAGGCAATACAAATAGTCGCACTTTATTGCTTTATTCATAAATAAACTCAACATCCCCGATTCCAGTCATGCATCATACCTGTCAGGAGTAATACTTCAGAATGGGGCGGAGTAAGAATATTCACAGCTCTGCGCGCAATTCTGAGTGCCATTCCACACGCAAACATCCTGCCAGAGGTAAAAGCACTGCTTTCTATGTCATCGTTGGTGCTTCCACAAGCATCAACAGCTCCACGGCAGGCTTACAATGAATAATCCTTACAACAAATCTTTTCATATTTCAGTGGAATGCAGATAGCCTTCTAAATAAGTCAACTGATTTTTGCAAACTACTAGCTCAACATAACTTTCCTGTTTTATGTATAAAGGAGGCAGCCGACTCGCTGGCACAACGTGGGGGGGATCAGTCTCTTCACTACTACAAGTTCATAACGCACTCAGAAAACAAAGAAATGCTTATTTGACACCTATTCTCCATGGTTTATCGCAAACTTCTGAGGAATGACTTCAACGTTTACTGGCAAGGGGGCTACGAGTGTGTCTTGGGGTTCTGCAGGCTACCTTGAGTTCTCTAATAATTGCTGAAGCTCGTCCCCCACCAATTCGTCATACGAACGGTTGACACATGACGGCATATTTATCGCATCGTAACCCAACACGAGAAGCATCCATTAAACCTCGAGCTTACCCAATGAAACAAAATCAAAATTTATGATGTTGTTCAAGAACATAAAGTATTATTACCAAGATTTGAATTGTGCAAAGTGGATGTTAGTTACCCTCCTTGATGTTAATAAGTCCTAAAATAGAATTATCGGTCGACGAGATTATATCTAACAGATACATATTCATGGCAGCCGCACAGCAACTGGCACTCTTCCAAATTTACTCATTATATGCCCAGTATATCCACGTGTATAAAGACGGCTCATGTGATAAAAATTCTTCGACTTCAGCATTCGTCATTCCACATTTAGCACTAGAGAAAAGATTTAAATTATCCCGAGAGACATTTTTCACCGTGTCAGAACTGTTTGCAATCCTGTGTGCTTTGCGTTTCATAACATCAGAAACGCATTCGCAAAAATGGGTTATCTTTAGCGATTCGCAAGCCGCTCTCACATTACTTCAGAGCAATAAGAAAAATTCTTTGAACACTCTGCTACTGTATGAGACGCTCAAAGAACTTAAAGAAGGCAAGCGCAATGAACCGCGTAATTGCATTTCAATGGATACCTGGCCACTGCAATATTCCTGCTAATACTGCAGCGGACGCACCTGGGAATCGGGCGCACTATAACGCAGATACAACCAGTCTTCTCCTATTGCGTACTGAAGTCCATCCGATCCTGAGGCAGATTTCCTGTCGTCTCAGCAAAACTATCTGGTTTCATCAGCTCTCTAAGAACTCGGAGTTATACTTTATAGAACAATTTATAAACATATCAATGGCGGAAAATCTAAGAGCGAACAGAAGATTTGAAACATTCGTGCACCACCTGCGGCTTAGTACTGCATTTACGAGACACTTCTTATACAGGATAAAATGAGCTACTAGTCGGCAGTGTTCTTGTGGCCATTCAGACGAAGATGCGTGTCATCTCCTCCTCGAGTGCACTAAATACGATCCACAACGAAGGGTATTACAAGCAAATTTGTTGCTATTAGACAGAAGAACATTCACTCTAAAAAGATACTTGCTTCGTGGCCAGCTGCGCGCCTTCAGAAAAGAGTACTTCTTGCTTTGAAGAAGTTTTTCGAGGACACCAACATTTTCGGGAAATATTAAGTTTCAGTTGATCCTAATAAGCTAAATGAGTGATATGGGTGTTGCTCTGGGTTAGGGATTGCTTCATGTGGTGATCGTAATTTTTACGCAGTGTGTCACTGTGTTTGGTGCTTGCAGTGTAATTAAATGTGTTGTGTGATTGGCTATTTAAGATATCTGTCTTATATATGCCGTTGTGTACTGAACTCATGCACAAATTTTTGCGGTCCATGTACTGTTAGACTATATAGTTTTTATACATCTGGTGAGTAAGTGCCGTATTTTGTGTCATTATTCTCCTTTTTCACGCAAATTTGTTTTCTTTGCTAAGTCACACGGAGTAGCCGGTGCGCCATAATGACGCCAACCTCTCCTAATAATCATTTCAATAAAAATATATATTACTTTCTTTCACCTTTGTTTGCATTTCTTGTGCTAGCTAATACACTTGAGTATCTTTAGATTAAAAGCGAAGATACCTAATGACTCAGTATACCCACAGCTTTCTATTTTTCAAATATTACGGGCATCGCTGGATTGGTACCTACGTTGCCCTCGTCGCAATGGCATTACATGACGGGAAAGCGTTTCGCTGTGAATTGTCGAATCCTTAACCCTTGTCGACAAAGTAACTCGAAAGTGCGAACACCCACTGAAAAACAGACATATAGTTCCCTACTTTTCCGAAGTAAGTGAGAAAAACAAAACATAAAGAACATGGGGGACGAGATCCTGGGCTGCCTGGTAAGCCTAGAGCCGGCAAGGTTCTAATGAATCTCCTCCCGCTAGGCAGCACTGTTTCTAGGGAGAAGCGGGTCAAGGCAATCGGGCACGACGCCAGCCCTGCGCCCAGAGATGAATCGGAAACGCCGCGTAGCCATGGAGACGAGCCTCGCGCGAGTCGGTACTTGCTATTCGCGTCCGAGAAGTAAGACGCTGCTGGACTGTATAGTTCCAGGCAAGCTCGTAAGTGTGATGAGCACCGGGAATTCGAAGCGGCGCACCGCACGTAGTATCTAATAGACACGCACAGCGACTGCCTACGTTGCGCTGTTTCGTTATAGGAGGCGCGAAGAATGCTTCTCACTCGCAATGTTGTGTTGTTCGCGATATGAATGGATAGTGGCGGAGCATGTTCCACTTATTCGGGATGTCACGAGAATTGTGCAAACTAGCTTTGCGCACAAACGCATCGAGCATCTGAGCCTTCTATTCTGCTAACAGTTATCGTCTAAGTTCGGCCAACTAGCACGCTGCAAGTTTGACAAATTATGAAGGCGGTGAATGACATATTTGTATTATGAGCATGTCACATTTGGCATCAAGGAGACAATTTGTCATTTGGAAGCACAGCACGCATCCTATGCGAACTACATACGTTAGCAACCACAAAAACACCTCGGTACTGCATAATTTTTCTAATATGCTCAGTCGACAAACCCCCCAAAGCTCACTAGAAAAAAACATTAAAAGCAGAATTTCGGGAATAAATACTTCCAATATACGCCAGGTGGTCTCAGTCAAAGTACTAAATGTCTGGAGAATGCTGCATTGGGTCGCGTTAAAGCGTAATCGCAGTAAGCTTATGAAAAGAGCAAGACGTCGAACTGTCCAGTAGCAACTGCGACTTCCTGTCGGAGCCTTCAGTGCCATTACCACAAAGCTTGCCACGCTATAAACCAATTTACACCCTTAAATTTGTTTTCAATTTCACCACTCATGCCTTTAGGACTTATAAATTGATTAGCACCCTTAAAGACCCTTAGAAGTGTAGATCGGCTTACATCGCGTGTTTATAGCCTGACATCTGTCTATTATTACTTGTTTTAAATCCTCAACTCTCAGAAAAAACGTAAGCTGATTTGGACGCAGCTCACAACAGCTGCTTCGTCCTACTCTGCTGGCAAGCAGCCATCTAGTCACAGAGGTATGGACTCATGCATGTTTTCGCCATAGGCTAGTGGCATCACATTTAATTCTATTTAGTTAGGGGAAGTACTGGGTCAGCTGTTGTAAGCCTCGTTACAAGGTAATCTCAATACCATCGTGGCTAGAAGGCAGGAAACAGGCCAGCCGCGGCTAGGATCGGATGGTTACGACTTCTACGTATGTAAGTTTCCTACATACTGAAATATGGAAATTTTTAACGGGAAGCTTTATAGAAATTTGTTCCCGCGTTCTTTCGCACTTCGAGCCAGGTAGTATGGATTATTTTTGACCAACAGAGTAGCGCCAGTGAGCATACACTTTGCCTTCCCTTATCTAATAAATAAATCACGCATAAAACCCGTGCATATAATGTCGGCTTGTATGTACAGTCTTCTGAATATTAAAGGGCACAGGAAAATATTTTTCAAGCACCCAGTAGGGGTTAAGCACGCATAAAAAGTTCAATAACATAAAATGTCGAACAGCGAAATTAGTCGTTGTGTAACAAGCACCCAGATTTCAACCAACACATTACGAGTTGTCGTCGTTCAAATAACAAAAATGAAAAAATTCTCTTTCATATTGCTAACGAGTCCATCTCTAAAATTCCAAAACTCCTATATCGAAAGCGCATGATAGTCAACAGTTATTTCACTTTTCTGTATTTCTTATATTTAGGGTATCGCATTCTCAGGCCATTTGGTACGTGTCACCGGATGCTTCGGCTTATTATAGTACTGAATTTTGACCAACAAAATATGGCGACTAAGCGAATCTCTATGTTTTGTGTGACCAAACTTAGAGGTGCATTTGTAATGTTGAGTTGCGTACCGCATGCAATATCTGATTCTCTTCAATCCGTTCATGTTTACCTAACATGTTCAGTCTACAAAAGTTATAGACAATTTTTGTTGAATGTGAAATGCCTGCCTTTGTTGTATATATTTTCTACGCCAGGTTTCTTTGAGGACTTTGCATCCACTAATTCCCACCCTGCTAAGATCCCGGACAGGGCATTTAGTAGTCATAACTAAATAAATAAATACATAAAGCATGACTGAAAATTGTAGATATAATGTCCACTCATACGTATCTCCTAAGCACACAGACCTCATGAAATTTGGAGGCTCCTTGCGTTTTCTCCATTTATTATTTGTCTTTTTTTGGCTGACACTTTCTCGGCCCAACATGTATGTGCCTCTGGGTAGGTTACCATCCATGGCCAATCGCCCAGGGCTGGTTCGCGGCACTGCGACACGGGGAGTACGAAAAAATCACAGTTTCGCCATAAGAGCGAAGCAATGAATGCGACAGCAAGATGCTGGAATATTACGCGAAGTGTAAGACTCGTAGCTCTATGGCCAGAAATAATTGCAGCGAACGCAAGCCAAATAAACACGCGTGGCATGGCCTGTGTAGACACATGAACAGAGAAAAAATGATGAGCGCGCCCAGCATTGGTTAGAACTACAGGGTCTCGTCGGCGTTGCCGCCTTGTGTTGACATCGCGTACGCGCAATGCGTCGGGCTCGCGGCGGGCACACTGTCAGCATGCGCTATTGCACTATTCTAGCCAGCGTACGCCGGCTATACTTCGTGTGGGATAACAATGGCACACGCCGACAGGGTCTGCACAATCTGCACATTCTGCGTAGGCTATTTTACAATTCATTCCAGCAAGCAAAGTTGTTTTATATGATGTCTTAGAATGGCAGCTTCTTCTGCGTACCAGCCGCTGCGATTGGAACACGAACACGCCTGTACATATTGAGTCACCTGGCGTTGAAATTCTGACGGAAAGAAAAATCGTACAGTTATTGTGAGTAATGTTCTTCTGAAACAATAGTGAAACTATAAAAAACTGTATCTTATGGGTAATTATTGATGACGGCGAAAATTCAAATGGAGTGTTCATACAACGCGCCGAGCGCCTCAACACGCTTGCTTGTACGTGGGAAAGACTCAAGGACGTTCCATTCCGTCTACTGAGGCATGTTAGGGGTCCTCTGTTGGAATCCTGCAGTTGGACAATTTCATTTGTGTTTGTTCATTCAAGACAAAGCCTTTCTTAGCGACCTTACTGCCACATTTCCGTATCGGGTACGTTTCAAACCTCTTTCGTGGGCCGATCCCGGACATAGTGCGGAGCCTCACCTGCAAAATTAGATCACTTTCGTGTTTGAGCTCTCGTATTGTTTCGAACTTTTAATAGTCTGAGAAGATTTAAGGTAAAAGACATGCGCTGTGATTGCTATGTCTCATGACATTTGTTTGTGGGCTGCCATTCTCGAAGTTCAAAGGAATAATTTGATCAAGAATGGAATACCTGCTATGACCAATTTGGTGATATAATAGTGTCGCAATAAGCGCAATAGTGTCGCAATAGTGTCGCCACCATGCACGACGAACTAAACAGTGAGAACCTGACTGTTCAGCTGAAGGGTAGCGCAACTATTTTTGCGCCTTAATTTTCGTCGCACGGCCTTTCGTAATGTGCACTGCATCGTCATACATCTATCACAGTGAAAAGATCACGAGTTAGCTGTTGTTTTCGCACCACTCTATTGACATCGATTATCCGCACTAGCCCCGCTGCAGCTTTCAGGCCCACAATGAGCGCAACAGCACTACGAAAATTGGGGCAACACCCCCTCCGCCCTCCCAGTCCTCTTTTCGTTCAGGCACCCTAGTGTATACACCATATACATTAAATAGTAGAAGTCTTCAAAATACGCAAGTATAAATCTTCAGAGCTACCTTCAACACAGTGATGTCGGTATTACGATAAAAGACGCTCTGGGAATGAAGAACTTATCATTGCCTACATGAAGCTGTGGCGTAGCTTGTTCCGTATAAAGTATTTCTCGCTTCCATTTTGCCAATCCGACATTGCTGAGTCAACGCCTTGTACCAAACACATGTATACTCTGACTTACGCGCTGAGCAATTCAGTGTTCCACCGCTGAATATCGTGTTTCAACATGCCAGAGTGCGTCCCTTACTGAACAACTTATCGTCATTATGACAAAAAGCGCTGTTGTTGACACCACCACTTCCAAAAAAATGCAGCCACGAAAAGCGCGATGAAGAAGCCGCATGACGTGACGCCTCGTGTACACAAGAAATATACGTCGCGTAAGTGACGCAGCAGGTGCCTGCAGTCTAACGTGCTCTAGCAGATGCGCGCGAGCATACACACACACACACACACACACACACACACACACACACACGCACATACACACGCACACGCACACGCACACGCACACACGCACACAAATTCACACACGCGCACAAATTCAACACACACGCACATTCACACATTCACACGCGCACACACAAGTGTGTCATGTTATTTTCGCGCTTCGCACGAAGGACACGGTGGCGAGTTTACCTGCTGAATTTTACAGCAAACGTATTCTGCATAGGCACACACACGCACACACACACACACGCACACGCACACATACGCACACACGTACACACGCACACGCACGTACACACACGCACGCACGTACACACGCACGCGCACACGCACGCACGTACACACACGCACGCGCGTACGCACACGCAAGTACACACACGCACGCACGCGAACACACACACACACAAACGCACGTGCACATACACACACACGCACAAAAATGCATGAAGGGCCATTTCTGACATGCTTTTTTAATGAATATGCACAAGTGTGCCAGATCTTGCTGCACAATCGGATTGAGCAAGTCCAATGAACTTCGTTATGATGAATCACAACGGGTGCCTGTCTCTGTCTCTGTAGGCATAGCACCGAGCAGAGGCTATATCATAGTTTATGAGCCATAAGATGTATGTCAAACACGACGAAACCGAAAGGTGTCCCTAGAAGAAAAGAAGAGCTTAGCTCATAGTCGGAAGAAAATACACGCCCAGAACTGTTGCAACTCCCTTGTGTGATCATTGGACTCATAGCAACGGTGTGTTTGCTAAACCGCGCATTCGCCGCATCCACAGGGATTGTTGCTTGTTATAGCACACCGCACATGTTAGCGCTCAATGCGTCTGCCGCTTTTGTTGTTGTTTTTTAACTTAATGGCGCATCACTTTCACTTAATGGCGCATCATTTGAGATGAAAATTTCTGCTGGCGCAAATAATCTTTTTTTTATTTCAACCACATTCACCAGCTCATTGTTCTTGCAATGACACCACCAATCATATTTTCAGAAACCTCAGTGACGCGGACGTTGCGCTATAAAGTACAGCAATTAAAAGTATTACTTGCAGGTAAATTCAAGAGAAAACTTTCCAGGTGCTTTAGGCGTCACTTGAAACAGATGAAAGATGCTGTTCAAGCGACGCTACTCAAGCGACGGTACTCAAGCGATGCTACTAACAGCAGGTTCTTTCGGAGAGAGTCGATGCTCCAAACCAATTTCGTTTTAATTTTGTTTCCTGCTTCCAAATTTATTCGAGTCTACGTGAAGAAAAGGCTTAATAGATCATGAGTAGACGTTTCTAGCCATTTTAATTAAAAATACGTGTCGCGAGTCAATAATATAAACTCGATACCTACCGAGCTACCAAAAGCGATTTATTCCAAAAAGAAAATGCGGCAGCTCATGCATGAATAAACAGAAGATCCAGGATGGTGATTGCTATGTAGAGATAACAAGATTGAAGTAAGTTAATAGTGCTTACAATATGTATATCTGTAGTATGAAACCTCTAACAGCAATTTAGAGGGCCTGTGTAGGGTATGCGTGCCACACCTTGAAAAAAAAAAACAAGGCAGAAAGTTTTCTATCAGGTTAAAATTTACGAAAGAACTGCACTTTCACGCAGAAACACAGTACTTCTTTTTTCACTTATTCTATTAGATGAGCACGTCGGTGCAATTTCGCACAAAGAACCCTTCGTGATATTTTGCGCTTGTCGTCTTTTTGCTATCCGCCGCTCTTGCTCAAGGCTCCTCAAATTGCGCAACTCCTTACCGTCTCAATTTCTTTCACTTGGCTTTCCGCAAATGTCATTACCGCTACTCATCCTCATGACTGCGGCCTAGTGTTTTCGGTTCTTTCTGACAGCTTTTGTATTTCCTACCATATGGCTCACCTTTTCTTTCGCTTGCGCTATATTTCTAATTCTTGAGAATGGCACCCTTAACACACACCTCTAATGCAGTCCGTTAAGATCACTGCCATGACGCAAGAAGCCTAAAGCGAAACCATGCTAATGGCACAGCGTTGGAGATGTGGTATTCAATTAAGTGCCAGAGGCGCGTAAGAAATTTAGGTCTCGCAGAACTGGCTCAAAAGTAATTTTCTCCGACTTGCCGGTATTCACTCCTATTTGCAGTGAGCCAGTAAAAAAATGACAGTTTCCTTACAATTTTGTGTTCTAGAGGCTTCTAGGACAGGCGAATATTTTGGGAGTACAGTTGTAGCAACGCTTCTGAAAACGGTAATGAATGATTTCAAGTGTAGTTAGATTTGAAGCTTCTGTGGGCTATGCGTCAGCAAGTGGCGGAATTTATTTGAATTTTATTCCAATAAATGGGTTCAGTTTGTTTGAACCGGGTCAACTTTGATATCTATTGCTTGACTAAGCGGGAACATGTAGCCAGCACCGTCACTATCATCATCAGCCTATACTTATGGCCCCTGCTGGGCGAAGGCCTTTCTCTCCGATCGCCACTTACCCCTGTATTGCGCTAGCTGATTCTAACTTGGGACTGCAAATTTCTTAATTTCATCACCCTGCCTAATTTTCTGCCGTCCTCTACTACGCTTCCCTTCCCTTGGCACCCATTCTGTAACTCAGATGATCCACTGGTTGTCTACCCTACACATTAAATGGCCTGCCCATCCATAAACGCAGCAGAATACATAGAACGCAACTGTATGTCCCTTGCAGTGGTGAACTCCTCAGGCAAAATACGCGCTGGTGGTTTAATTCGCACCAGAAGCTCCAAAACAGCGGAAGAGGCGGCTATCGCTCTGGCAATAGCCCCCACACATTGTCATTACATTATTAGCGATTCCAGAGCAGCAGTACGCAATTTTGCGAAAGGTCGGGTCTCGGCTAACGTAAAACACATAGTAGACACCAACCAACACCCACGACCAATCCAGATCGTTTGCGCACCAGCACACTCCTCCCTACCCGGCAACGATGCCACCCACAACGCCGCTCGAGGACTCGCCAACCGAGCACCCGGACGGCTCACGCTAGGATCAGAGAGGGATCGCGTGGTCAGTTACCAGGAAATAACTCAGCACTACAGGTTAGCCAGGGCAGTGTACCCGCCAGCACACAAATCGCTTAACAAGCGCGAAGAAGTAGCTTGGAGACGACTTCAGACGAACACCTACCCCAACCCCGTAGCCTACCGGGCAACCGACGACAGCAGTCGTCTTATGACTATAGCTGAAGGTGCTCATTCTAAACTACACAATAACAACACCACAAACACATATATATTGTTGGTTATAACGGCAATTATATTGACGGGGTTCTGTGGAGGTTTGGATTAGTGAATGTTAGAGTTGTTACCCAAATGAAAAAAATCACCGGCGATTACGATACTCCCTAATGCGAAATTTCAGCGCAGTTCTATAGGTGTTTTCATTTCACGATATATTGGCTGGCCCGGACAATCTGACAGTTTAGTCTGACAGTTCCGTACCTACACATAGGTATGAAGTATTAATAATTTTCGCGGAATAAGCAAACAGGAGCATCCTGAAGTTCGCTGTGACTTGGAGCTCCAGTTCTATTTCCTAAATTAGTCAATAGGTGCACGCTTTCGTGGTGGCATCTTACGCAGCGCTGTCAACGCTCCTCCTGCCCTGACCCCTGCTAACACTTCGGCATAATTACATGAGAAGCGGTGCGGCATAAAAAAAAAAGAAACCTTCCGAGCAATTCCACTCTGTGAAGGTGGATGACCAGCGAAGCTGCGTATGTGGGCCCCTTAATGGCGGGCTGCCCGTTGCCGTGGGTGAAACGCCGTATGCACATAAATGGAAGGAGGGGTGCGACTAGTCGCTCCTCCACGATGTTGAGCCTCGGAAGATCATGAGGCACCGGGGGGTATACATACCCATGTATTGTAACAAAACGCGGTACGAAACATTTTACAAATAAATCCCGGCACGTAGAACAGACACGCACCTCATCGCACTTCGAGGGCACACACTGCGTCACCATAGCCAAGGCGGTCGTGCGTTGGTTGACGCCCCGCAGTTCAGTATTGGTTGTGAGGCTACTCGAAAACCATAAGCCATCACACACAACTCAGACCGCACAGAATTGGTTGCCCACAAACTACCTCTGGCACCTGGCCGTTGCTCGGGTGAAACCTTCCAAGTTTGCGGGGTCGGGGCCACATGGACGGTTCGCATTTCTTTCCACCTGGCGATTCTTGCGGGCAGCACGCTTACGGGCCGGCCACTGCGGGAAAATGAAAGGAAATGAAAGGAGATACGCAAGCGCTTGGAAGGCCGACAAAGAGAGGGCCGTGCTAACGTAGACATGGCCGACGCGGGTAAAAGTGAAGTATCTGTTTTTATGAGCTTAATATCTGATGGGGGTCGTAGGTGGACCTAAGATATTACTCATTTTTGCAGGTTGGCGGAGTGCTTAAAGCCTGCTTCACCTCCGCCGCGGGTCAGCCCGGTATTGCACTATCTTCAGGATCAGCGCACGTTCGGGGAGAAATTCTCGATCTACGCTGCTCGGTAGACGCACGCAGTTTTTTCCAGAACCTAGCCATACACAGTTTCGCTATAAGAAAAAATGGCTCAGTGAACTAGAATTGAAGTGAGGGTGGTTAGGAACTGCGCAATCGAGTCAACGCAATAAGGAAGTCCGCTGTAATATGAGGCTTTGTAACTGGAGACTCAAATTCTTTCAATCTTCGCTCCACGAATGTAAGCTGCCAATAAATAGTATCCGTGCTATTTACATGAACAAGAGTCCCGACTTGAAACGCAAACAAAATAAAATTTGGCCGAAGCCTTCTCACGATGATTGTTGACGGGAATTCGTTTATCATTGAATCAATATGGCGACGAAACGCCTTGCCGCCATCGAAATAATATATATGAAGTGTGTACTGCAGTGGGATTATTCCTTCGCTCTTCTCTAAGAGCACTTAGCGCCATCCAGCGCCGCCGCCACGAGCTCTCCAAGTGGCCTCCGAAAAGCATGGCACGCCGGTGCTTGTGAACACTGAGAAACGCGTAATGCGGCAGCCGGGATCTTTGTAGCGCTTATTTCTGGACACGCTGCGCCATACAGTAGCGCTCCCGAGAACCCCGGGCGTGGCCTGCGAGACGAGAAGCGTGGCGCGCCGGTCTCTTCGAACGCTGAGAATTTTTTCTTCGCTTGCTGCACAGCGCATATTCCGTGATTCAAGTTTGAATTTTTGAATAAATAACTGACTAAATCAAGACAGTCTAACGTACTTCCACAGAGAGTACTTCGGAAATAAGAGCGGGAGATAAACGGGATGGGAAAGGCAGGGAGGTTAACCGGATGATATTCTGGTTTGCTACCCTGCACTGGGGGAAGGGTATGGGAAAATGAAAGACGGAAAAAAGAGTGGAGAGAAAAATCTAGCTAACAGAAAAAACATGTAGGGAAGGTCGTGAACTACAGAACTACAGTCTTTCCAATAGGCCACTCCAGCGCAAAAATTTCAAGAGCGCCTTCACCGTCTTGTGGTGTGACGACTGTATAGGTCGATATTCCAGGGCTGTCCGCTCCAACAAAGGCCGGTCGCGAGTGACGGCCTGTGCACGCTGTATCGCGGACAATGACAAATAACATGTTCGATAGTCTCCTCATCGTCGCAGTGATCACACGCAGCTCTATCCTCCCATCCGATACGGAAAGCAAACGACTTCGAAAGTTCGACGCCAAGCCACAATCGGTAAAGTACCGTTGTCTCGGGCCGGGATAATCCAGGTGAAGGCTGAAGTTGTAGACAGGTGTCCAGTCAATGTTGACGCGTGTTCTGGAAACTAGGTGTGTCCCACAACAATTGTAAGGCATCATATACAAGCATTTGAAGTTGCGCAGCAGCGTCTGTTCTTGGCTGCGAGATTGGCTCCTGCATGCCATACTCATGAGCAGATCGAGCAATTTCATCGGCCTGTTCATTACCCATTATGCCACAGTGGCTAGGGAGCCACTGAAATGTGACGTCATGTCATGGCTCGACGAGGTAATGAAAGATCACTCGGATTTGTAGCACTAGTTCGTAGGGTCCGTGGCGTAAGGCGCAAAGCAAGCAACAAGACCTTAGAGTCGCTGAAAATGGTCCACATTTAAGGTGGTTCATGTCGAATTATGCCGAATGCACTACGAAGAGCTCCGTGGCTGTGACTGAAGTCTGGTGCGATTTCTTCAGCTTGAAGATGTTGACTATCGCAGGAAAAATTCCTAATCCTGCAGATCCGTCGACGGCGGTTGAACCATCACTGCATATATGGGTATGATCATTGTATTATTCATGCAGCGAGAACAACGAAAGTTGCTCGAGAGCTGCTGATGAGAGTTGTGCCTTCGTTTGAATCCTGCGTACTGTCAGTGAAACTTGTGGCTGAGCCAAGCACCAAAGGGGAAGCACGACTCTCGCTGCTGCTGTGTAATATGATGGCAGGTGTACATGATAAGGCAGTATCGTCTGAAAAAAAAAAGAGGCACGTAGGTGGTCTTCTGAAAGTGAGGCGAGATAGTGGAGAGGGGCGCGAGCAATGTCCCCGACGTGTGCTCTGAGCGCTTCCATAACAATGTGAATCTTGGCTGGGTAGTCATGTGCAATTGCAATGGTTTCGGATGTTGATGTACATTGTGGCAGCCCTGGGCAACCCTAAGCGCCTGGCCCTGAGCATTGTCGAGTGTACGGATGTTAGTTCTGCAGTTATTGGTCAGAACTTACAAGCTGTACCTGAGATACCCAAGCAACCGCGTTCGGTACAATTGCATCATGAAGTATACTGAAGCACTCCAGACTTTTCCTCCAACAAACTTGAAAAGATGAAAGATGGCTGTCAGGAGGTTCTTTAGGTAGGCCACATGGGGACTCCAGCAGACGTCACGGTTGATTATTACCCCTAGAAGCTTGTGCGCCCTTACATAAGAGATAGTTTGTACATCGATGGGTACGGTGTACGAATCACTGGCTTCCAGCAAAATGCCGCCAATGCACATTTATCTCGAAAAATTCTGATGCCTTGTTCTCAAGGTACGTCGATATCAACGTTGCAGATTTTTGCAACCTTACATGCACTTGCGGATGCGTCACACCAAATGCCCAGACGCAGATGTCATCGGCATAGATTGACAACTTCACCGTATTTGGTAGACATTCTATGTGACCAATAAGCACAAGGTTGAAGAGTTCGGCTCAACACACCACCTTGTGGCACACTCCTCGGTCTGTATAATGTTGAGCAGTTGTGCCGTCTTCGGTGTTCACAAAGAGATATCGCATATGTAAGTACTGTGTGTCCAACTGTAAGTCGACCGCCGAGGCCAACCAATTCTAGAGCCTCTAATATAGCCTCATGCCGTATTGCTCATTCCTTGTGATATGCTCCTTTGATGTCGAGGAACATGGCGATAGATAATCGCTTGCACGCCTTTTGATGTTGAACGCACGTAAACAAATCGATGACGTTGTCAATGGAGCATCGGAGACGTCGAAATCGAGCCATGATATCTGGGTAAACTTCATAGCGTTCAAGGTAGCATTCAGGTTTGGCAAGGATCATTCGTTTCATCACCTTCCCAATGCAACTTGCCAGTGTGATTGGGCGATAAGAAGTAACCTCTAGAGGAGACTTGCCATGTTTGAGGAGCGGTACCAGGCGTCCAGTCTTCCATTCTTGAGGAACGTCTCTAGCCTGCCAGGACTCATTGAAGATATGCAGCAATGCGTATCACGCCTGTTCACCGAAGTGGCACAATACACGGTTAAATATACCATCTGGGCTAGGTGATGATGGCTGATTACATATGGCAAGTGCCGTGTCGAGCTCTTGCGCGGTGAATGGCAGACCCATGCTGGAATCTCGTGGGCCGGGAAAGTAACTAAATGTATGGAAACTTGTGCCCGTTGACTAGCCAACCGGAACTACCTCTGGTTAACCTCCCTGCCTTTCTCTGCATTATCTTATCTCTCTCTATAGCACAAGAGTTTTCCACTATGTCGAAGTCTTTATGGCGTAGGAAGAGCGCTAGGGCGTGGAATGGGAAGCGTTGTTACGGAACATAACGTAGGCCTCGCAGAGTTCTCCATATGAGACAATGGCTTGTGGGGGTCAAGGGACTCACAATATTTTCTCTATCACTCGGATACCAGTTTATCCCCGCGCCGTTGTATTTTCCTTTGAGTGCGACAGGCTGTTTTTAGACCATGAATGGACTTGGTGCATCTGTATATTCGTTCGGCGCGACGACGAATTCCGCGAAGTCGCTCCTGCTCTAGGTCGAATTGCGAGTTCATCGGCGAGCACATGAACGTGCGTATAGCGGACTGCGCCGCTTTTGTTATAGATTCTTGCAGTCCGTAGGACAGACCTTTCTGACAAGCGTCCTCCAGTAGGGTTTTAAACACAGGCCAATCTATTCTTCGTAGTGGGGTAGGCGGATGGAGTGTTAGGCATCCCGTCCACCTTAAGGTAAGTGGGGATGTGATCACTCCCATGTGTCTTAATGTCCAAAAAACCACGTAACGCACGTGGCAAAGCGGCGTGGTACAAAGGTCAAGTCCATGCAGCTGCTGCACACTGTACCCCGTAGAATTGTAGGGCTAGCGTCATTCAGCAGCAAGAGGTCATGATTAGAGACAAATGAAGCGAGTCTTCGTCCCGCTGCGTTAGCTCTTGAGCTTCCACAAATGGAGTGATAAGCGTTAAAGTCCCCTGTAATAATCGAAGGAACAGGATATTCTTTTATTACGTCTTGTAGTCTTTGATGTCAAACGGGCGTGATGGAGACAGGTAAACACCTACAAGTGTAAAGGCGAGCTTTCTGTTTTGACTGTTAAGCGTACATACTGATTGTCGTCATGAGGTTGCACAGACTGGACGACGTAAGTAAGCTCACGGTGAATAAAGGCGACGACCTTGGTACTTTCGTTGTTGCTTGAGGACGTAATTGACTCGTAGCCGGATAATCTGATCGGATAGCATAATTTTGGTTCGTAGATAGCGATGGTTAAAAAACGGTTAACATGGACAAATTGGCGAAAATGAGCAATGCGAGACCTTGGGCCTCTGGTGTTCCACTGAATAATTGATGCATCTCTGACCTCCTTACGAAGTGACTAGTGATTGTTAACCATGGTTCACTCGAGGGTTGCTAGGATTGGGTTCAGCGAGTCCAGCACTTCCAGTCTCCTTCGAGCGGATGGAGTTTCGATGCTGGCCAACATTAGTGTGATGACATTGATTAGGGAATGCAGCATCGGAATAACTTGGCGGTCTACTGATGGCACATCACTAACTGAAGGTTGCTTCAGTGGAAGGATCAAGCGTGTGGGCTCCTTGGAAGAGTGGGCGCTCAGGAGTGCCAGCCACTCTCCTTAAGAGGAAGACTTTTCCGTTTGAGGCCTCTTTGGGATGTCGGATCTGCTTGTACTAGAAGCTGATGTCGTTGGCACAATCTGTGCATGAACTGCACCTTGCGTTGTACGCTTGCGTCGATGACAACGTCATTGCCGGATCTTTTCAGAAGCTTCACTATGAGATGAGCTATCCCTAACCATTTGTTTCAGGATAACAACTTCTATTTTGATACGAGGGCAATATTTAGAGGTGGCTTCATGAGACCCATCACAGTTACCGCACCTAACATTTGTTGCGCGGCAGACACGTCGGCAGTATGCGACTCCGCGCAACGGGGACACACCGTAGATTTTGCAGAGGCACCTTTGATATGCCCAATCCCGAAACACTTGTGGCCAAAGAAATGGGGACAAATGGTTGAAGGACGCGTAGGAAGCGACCGACTTTGGCATGCGAAGGGATGGTGTCACCCTTGAACACAATCTTTACGCAGCGGCTGTTTCCAGGTGGCATACATACGTAGTTACCACTCCTTCATACGCCGGTTTGATCAGAATAGACAGATCAGAGTTGGCAATTGCCAGGACAATGTCGTAGATGACGCCGGCAGTACAGGTGCCTTCCAGTGGTAAAACGGGGCGCACTTTGATGTTCCGCAATTCTGTAATCTGTCGGAGCTTCTCTAGCGCACTTCCACGGGTCGTGTCAACAGTCAAGGCATTCTTCCGCGTGTTTAGTTGTGCCTCCCTAATTGCATTTAGTGCTATTCCCTCAAGGAAAAGAGGGAGAGATTGCCTGTTTAATTCTCGAAGGCTGGTGGCCGAGTCCACAGGTAAGAAGGTGATGGTGTGCGGCCTGCGCTCATGCTTTGCTTGCAGGGTTGATGTACTCCTTGGTGATGACGCCTTGATGAGCCTCATTTTGGTTGGCCTTTCAGCTCATCACCGACACAGAGCTGTCATGCGATTAATCGACGCCTGAGACTGAGTAAACCTCAATGTCTTCGCTGGTACAGGACAAAGTATCTCGATACCTTGAAGACCTTATCGCAGTAGACCTCTGACCTGCCGGGTTGGCAAGCTCTGCGTCCATGGCCACAAAAGCAGGAGCCTCAGTGGAGTCTTCACTGCTGGTACACCTGGTGGCATGTGTCAATGAAGAACTCGATGTCGTAGTCCTCTGGCCGTTCGGGCCTGTTAGAGTCTTCGCGTCCATAGCCGCAAGGCAAGACGCATAAAGCGCAGCGGAAATCGTGTAAAGTGCATCCGCAAACAGGTACCAAGGCGTTCTCTTGATTGTCCTTACCTTATCAAAAGAAGTCAATTTCAACCCTTCCAGAAAAATACACACATATATAAAGAACTAAACAACTTCCGCCACCTAAGAGGGAGCTTACATTCAAGCTGTCAAAGAAGAATCACTTGCTAAGCGGCTAGTTGGTCTTCACCGACTATTTGTACAAACGAGCATGTTTTACGAGAGAGTAGCGTTGACCTGATGCGCGGGAAAAAAAAAGATTACAACATTGGCATCCTCAATACGGTCGAGTAGTTGCCCAAAATTTTCATCTTACCTTTCCTTCCAGAAAGCTCAATTTGGGTTATTTTACTTTGTTCTTGTCGAACACACCTGCATTTTTTATTGTTCTTTAAGCTATCATCAAGTCAGATCTTTATAGTTTATTCTTGAATACATGCGCTCGTGTTTTAAAGCTACATTATAACCCGTCTGAGGTAGAGATAAGACTGCTTTGATTTACTTTTAACATTGTTGATTTTTTTTTTCTAAGTACGCCAACTGCCTCACGCATTCAGTGTGTATGAGCAAACGTCTGGTGGAGGCCTATTGCTCCTAAATGTTCCTGCTTTTACTTATTCTGCCCTTCTAAGGTTGCCGTGCATGATTGTGCAGGTATGCATGTCTGTCAGCTTTAGGTTAGTCTTGACACGACTATTACTGGTGAAATATTGAGCATCGCATGCTCATGACTACTGTATTACTTGAGTAGCGCTGTTTTTGAATGGGCATGCAAGCTAGAGTAGAGACAAAGACTGCGCCATCAAAATCTTGGGCTGAGTTATAGGTGGAAAATCCATAATATTTTGCAGGCAAATTGGCATGTAATGCGCAAGCAGGAATTTATTTATTAAAACATACCAGGAAATGCATATCTGGAAATCTAATGTATTTCTCCGGATTGCCCTGTGTACGCTTTATGCACTGTGCTAGCGGACTGTCCTGAAAAAATAATAACAAATGACAAATCGCGCTTCCTCTCAAAGAGTGTAACGCTTTTTACCTCCTTAGGAAAGGTATCAAGATGCAAACGATCCAAGTCTACAGCTGCGAAATGGCACCCACAAATCAAACGAAGATAAAATACATTTCAATAGTTATTTACCTCACTTATGCCGCAATAAGAAAAACAATGATTTCATAAAGGTTTCATCAGAAGCTGAGGCGAGCTGATGAAATTAACAAGAATTTTTCTTCAATCATCGTATTTCCTTTCCCGTAAGTTTTACGCAAAGGATTATCTAGGCACAGCCTGCCATTTATAAGAAATCGCTGCAGCAACTGTCGTAATTCTGACTGTTTGTTCTACCTTGCACACTATAGAAAACGGTTTTTTATTTCTTATTTTATTGGACTACGACGAACACATGCGAATGGCAACTGCCTCTTGCAAGATGGTTTGAGAACCCAACGTCTTTGTTGATACCTTCGTTTCTGACTGTCACAGGAAAGGATAGTGCTCGCAGTTAATTTGCCTATGAAAAAATAATGAGAAACAAATGTTGTCCTAAATTTCCTGGTGCGGAGTGATAGCGCGCGTTTTATTACCCCAGCAGTTATAAACGGACGTATTGTTTAGTGGCACGGATAACTATTAACACAATGAGGTTTATGGGCACAGCTTAATGAAACAGTAATATGAATGGGGATCTTAGTTACAGCATCCTTCCAGACTCGTACCCATCTGTTAAGGGTGGATACATGGGTAAATTTGTACTTCATCAATAAACATAGATTGCACCCCCATTGATTCTTCCAGCAAATAATTGCATGATATTTGAGCCGGAGTTACCCATGGACTACTCAAATCATTGTGCAATATCCTTGTAATTTTCGTGTCAGCTACACATCATTATGCTTTCGCAGTGTATGCCGTAAGCAGCATGCGGCGTCTGTAAACTATTGGCACCAAACGTTAATTCGTAAGAGTAATCTTGCTGTCTTCATGTGATCTTTTTCATTCAGGCTAATTCTGAAAAAAAAAAACTGTTTGGCTGTCATTGCTTCGTTTTGCAGATTCTTATTTCAGAAACTAGTTTTAATGGGGTACACCAACTGTGGCACCAGAAATGTGGAGTTCTTTCTTTCCTGATTAAAATTAAAGCTTCATGTAACTGCTGAATTAACAAAATATACCACAAGTGTGGTTTATGGATACCATCAAGTACATAAAGATCAGAAGAGTATAAATAACTTTCACGGCCTTTCACGACACCAGACTGGGCACCTCGATGCAGGTGCCCCAGATGGTTACGTCAAATGTAGTACCAGAAAATATAAGTTCACTTCTTTCGAGATTGAAATATAACTTTAAAAACTTTGTTATACCAAGTATATGTGCTACTCTTGTGGTTTGAGGACGCCTTGAAGTGTATAGTGCAAAAGAAAATTTTAAGTCATCCAAGGGCTAAGGTGTCCCACTCTAAATTGCCTTAATGAGCTTGCCTCTCACCTTACGGGTACATCTTGTATAAACACAGAGTGTGTTTCCATTCATACTGAAGCCCGCGGAAGAACAGGCGCAGGCGTTCTTCCATGAACTTAGATATGAACCGAAGCACACAGTGCTGTGTGTATAGTCCCGCTTTTGAAATGTATTGCGTTAGCGAAATTTGAGCCTCTGTGTTGTTCTTGACTGTTCATAACCTCTCCTCCTCGGACACGCCGGAGAACTTCAAAATTCACCATTTCACTCACTAGGTTGTCAGTGACATGGTGAATAATAAACTGCGACTTGCAGGGCGAATTCGCTGGCTTGCATGGGCAGAATGTGACAACGGTTACTAAGCAGCGATCACTAAACCTCAAGGCAAGACAAATCTTGAACTTTTTCTGTAAACGTTTGATCACATTTATGAGGGCGGTTGGTATAGGCCGTGTGTATGGACGCATGGAATTGCAGCTGCTTCGAGCATTCATTCATTCCGGGATCTCTGCTCAGTCTTTCCTAATATTTTAACGACCGCTTGAAAAAATTATGATGGAGTGTACTGGTTCCTAATCATCATCATTAGGATTAAAAGCCTACTATTCGTGCCCTACAAGATGATGGTCTGTCTCAGCGACCACCAAGCCCACCTGTGGTTCCAAATGACAGTAAATCATTCCGCAAGAATCATCAACAAACGGGAAAAGAAGGGACAGCTAATAAAAAAGGGACACAGTGCTCTGAAAGGGCCTCTCAATTGGTCTGGCCATATTGAGCTGACAAGCCCAGACCATACATTGTGCGCCAAAGATCGTGTTTGCAAAGCATTACATCGCTACGCGCCGCTGAAAGGTCGGAAATTTCAATCTGCACGCCGTTTTCCCTTCTCCTGGTGGCCGCTGCGCTACAAGCCGAACGGTGACGTACTCGCGTCCCTGCGCCTACGTATTCGGGTCCGCAGTGTGAAGTCGCTCGTGGTGACACGTGACTTCGATAATTATTCAAGGATCATCTGTTATTTGTGTGATCTGCTGCTTGAATTGGCGAACTGAAGTTTTGTGGAACAATAAAACACACAACCGGAATGTCTGCGTGTTTTCTTTTGTTTTACTTCGCACCGATGCAACAGAGATGTACTTCCGCTTCGTTTGCTTGTTCGCATGGTCATGCAGTTACGTGCGCAGGTACCGAAACTATGCCATTTTATACTGTGTTCTAGTACGTGATGAAGCTCTGCGATCCGCTTGTTCTGCCTCAGTATTCGTGTAGCACTGAATTATACCGCTAGTCATGTATCCTTCTGCCCAGCGCGCAAAATCGTGCGCTGCGCGAACGTGACAACAGCTCCCGCGCGACGCTGTCAGCGGAAGTGCGTAGCGCCGATGAAAAGCGAGGACAAAAAAAATGAAGGTGGTGCCTGTGACGTCTGCGTCATGCGATTCTCGAGGTCCGGTATGGAAGAACGCAGGGAAGGAATTTCGCTTGCTGAGGCTAGACGGGGTGAGTGGAGAGATCGTCTGGCTTGACAGTGGAGCCCGCCTGTTGAAATCATGGGTTCGTTGAAGTAAAATATTTCTATCTCGGCTATTAATGAGCCGATTTGAAAAAGTTTTGGACCAGAACACTCCCTTCACGACATGTAAAAACTTGCAGCCTATGACCAAAATTTGCAATGGGACCTGGTGAGGGACGTTTTAACGGAGCGAATGTAGAAGCGTTCTTCTGGTGCTGCAGGTTTTCCCTATTTATGAGCTTTTCGTTCATCAATAATAGACAACGACGTTTGTGCTGAACCCTGAAGGCCCTACTCTGCTGGGAGATCCAGTTAATTAGCCCAGAAAGCAGTTCGAGCGCTTTTCCCCTACCTGAAAGCAACAGACTTGAGTGCCCAACTATAGGCATCCTACACCTAACTTAGTGCATGTGAAAGTGCGGGATAGACTCATGTTCTCTCTCTCTTACTCCCCATCCCCCTCCCCACGTGTAGGGTAGCAAACTGGACTCAGCCTGGTTAACCTCCCTGCCTTTCCTTCTTCCCTTTTCTCTCTCTCTCTCCCCGCGGAGCTTGCCATGGAATATATGGTCTTGGACTCGTCTGACGGTCAGCACCGGCCGCCCGCGGCTCGGAAGCGGCTCAGTTCGGCAGTATGATCTGACGCTGCTGATTCTGAGCTTTCCTACCCAAGATCGGAAAATTCGGATGCTTTCATACCTGCCAAGCACCGCCGTCTAAGACGGACGTCACCGGCACGGTCCTCAAGTGAAGCGGTTATCATATACAGCAGCATCAAGACTACGACAGTAGCCTTCATGCCCGTC
This sequence comes from Dermacentor andersoni, assembly GCF_023375885.2. Taxonomy (NCBI): domain Eukaryota; kingdom Metazoa; phylum Arthropoda; class Arachnida; order Ixodida; family Ixodidae; genus Dermacentor; species Dermacentor andersoni. The sequence goes on along the minus strand of NC_092815.1, from coordinate 127,862,578 downwards.
AACGCGATGACAAGCCCGAATGCTATCTCCCGACAGAAACTTAATAATGACAGTTTTCATAAAAAAGCATCAAAGACGAAGACGAAGTCGAAGGAACGCAGATGACAGGACTGGCGCTACTTTCAACCGGCGTTTATTACAAATGGTCATCTATTTATGCTCTGCGCATCAGGTACACCATTAACTCATAATCATAGACACAAAGATTGACATGAATCATCTCATACACACGATTGTATGGTCGATCAATTCAAGTGCCTAGATATCTCGAAAGAAACGTCACTTCTATTTCTTGCAAAACCAAAGATGTACAGCTGACGCACTTGTCGCCTGCTTTCCTTGCAAAATATGCCTCAAGTATTTATATTTCTGTTTTTGTGTTTCCTTTCCTCAAGGAAGGTTGTGTCACCAAACATGCGTGTGCATGCGCACTTTTTGCAGTGCTCAGCCAAGCGACTGCCGTATCCTTTTCTAACATCATTGTTGTGCTGTTTAGCCCTGTCATGGAAGCACTGGCACCCGCCATGGTTGCTCAGTCGCTATGGTGTTGGGCTGCTGAGCACGAGGTCGCGGCATCGAACCCCGGCCACGGCGGCCACATTTCGATGGGGGCGAAATGCGAAAAACACCCGTGTACTTAGATTTAGTTGCACGTTAAAGAACCCCAGGTGGTCGAAATTTCCGCAGTCCTCCACTACTCTGTGCTTCATAATCAGAAAGTGGTTTTGGCACGTAAAGCCCCATAATTAAAAGCACTGGCCGGTTTGTCCGATATAAACGCGTCCACAATCTAAGAGTATATGATACACAACATCTGAAGTGCATTCAGTGTAATTGGTCTGGTGATTAGTGTGACATTTCGTGCGTTTCTGGGGCTTCTTCTTTCAAAGCTAACACAATGCTGACAATCTGCAAAGCGCTGAAAATACTAGGTGATAACAAGGTGACCGACTTTAACCCGGAGAAACAAAAGAAAGCACCACTAAAACAGTTAAAATACCTGCAGTTGGACTCTGTAAATAAGTGGGCGAAATCTGCTGCAAATAATTACCTGGAATCCTTCTTTACATGCAAGACCCATAAGCCCGAATATTCTTTGCGCATGATCGTCTCAGACAAGGCGTCGTGGCAGCTCCAAGTAGGACGATTCCTGAAAGCGCACCTGAAGCGACCACCAATCGAAGATCCCTTCATGGTGAGGTGCTCTGATAACGTCATCTTAGAGCTGCAAGATGGTCTGGCATCCGTGGCCACAGCTTCCTCACTAGACGTTGAAGACTTGTACTATTCTGTGACGCGAGAAGGCATTCTATGTTCTGTTCGTGCGAAAATTGATAAAATGGGTGAACTGAAATTCCAGAACATAGTACGCATGAAGTGCGACAATTTTTTCACGTTGTTAGAATTTTAGTTGAATTCGACTGCCAGTAGTCACAATGGCTGTTATTACACTCAGCGCACAGGAATCTGTATTGGTCCATCAATAGCCCCAATATGATGTGATATTTTTAGCGTCCTTTGACAACCGCAGTAATGTGGAACTAAGTGGGAAATCAATCATTCGTGTATTTAGGTATGTCGACGACTATCTAATAGTCCTTAACCATTCATCAGTCCTGTGTCTTGACGATGCTGTAGCAGATTGTATAAAATTATTCACCAAATATTCCCAGGGGCTCAAATTTACTTATGATTTGCCTAATGCCAATTGTATTCAGTTTATAAATCTTAAAATTTTATTTTCCTCAGATGACTACGTATGCTCGAGATACAATCCAAGATCAAAGAAAAGTGTTTTGCCTTTCTATAGCACCCCTTCGAAATTGATAAAGAGGGGCATAGCCACCAGATGCCTTCAGTGTGCTTTGCAAAAGTCATGTGTTCACCAAATTGAGCATAGTATGTCTAGCCAAGTGGACAGATTGAAACTTGCTGTTTTAGCACTGTCTGTAATTTCAACTGTCTGTCGATAGTATCTCTTCCACTTACCAATCTGTAGTTGCGTGACCTTCAGTGACCGGCCCTACTGTGTGTGACCTGTACTATGTGTTCTGCTTTATTCGTTTAGAATTGTCCTGCTGCTATTCCTTTACTCTTCCCTCCCCTCCTTCCTATCTTCTATTTCTGTGTTGCTGTCACCTCCTTTCTGAAGAGTAGGCAGGCGTTGTGCCCCTTCCGGTGGCAGTTGCCAGCCTGCTCCTCGCTTTCCCTTTCCTGTTAAATGTATATATGCCTTCAAACTAATAATAATAATAATAATAATAATAATAATAATATGCCCACCAAGGACACGGAACTGGAAAATAATAATCTAATTAAGCATACGCGTACAAATACAAAGTTGATCATAGGTTAATACTTTTTGACATACATGAGGGCGGGCATACATACCTGTTATCGATACATCCCATGGATAAACAGGACGGAGTGCCCTTTTAGTAAAATCTGCAATTTCGCATTCGCGCAAAAAGTGGCAAGGCTAGTGTTTCTATATGAGTGACGATAATCTCTCTTCGATCAGTCGGATACTACAGGAGCTGTTAAAGGCGTCATTCGGGGTTCTACATTACAACATATATCTTTTATCCTTTATTCCCGAGCAAGACATTAGAGGAAAGAGCCTGTATTGGCCGAAGAAAGTGGAAAAATACCCTGGATTACACCACGGCTATATATTATGCGCTATTCTTTTCTCCCTAGTTCTCGCCCCAGTAGGCCGTGCACCAGATGCTCCTTGTTCTTCGTGGTTTTAGCAGCGATCATGAGCATCCCACGTCGGAGGCACCCGCAACTCTTTTATTTCTTGCAGGCCTACGCGACCAGGCCACGACGACCCTCGAGAATCGCCCACATCTAGGCGACAGCTGACGAACGCGATGCGGGAGAGCAGAGCACACTTGGCCGACGAGATCGTCTATGCTAGCTAACGTGATGGAGATATCGCGTTCGTTTGCCGCTGCGAAAAGCAGCACTCTATAGACACACCGGTCAACCCAAATAAGGAAAGCCATCAACGCGGGGGGAAACAGCCTCACTTCCGCAAAGTGCTCCTTTCTTCGTGACGCCAACAGCTGTATTACTGCTCTCTGGTCACCGAAATGACACACTGCCTGTCATTCCCAGATGTTCAGCGGTAGGCCCATAGCATTCGGGATCGAGAGAGTGTGCCCTCTGGCGCCGTTGTCGCCTACTACAGCGTCCATCCCAAGAGGACACAAGTGCCGCCATTAGCGGAGGTCTGCAATCGACGCTTATGTCCTCGTGGCCGCTGTGTGTAACGTGCAGTTGATGGCGGCTAAGTGTCCAGAGCACGTTATGCTCAGTCATAGGGAACGCTATTGCGCCATTACTGAAGCCTAGTCGGGTAGCGCATGACCTAGTTTATGTTGAAAGATCTGAAATTCTGCATTCAGGGTGCAAACGACGTGCGCTCTGCAGCAGTCCATCCTTTGCTCTAATTCACAAGACAAGATGGCGCTCGTTATTATTAACAGAGATGCTTCGGAGTGTTTAAAACACCCATTCTTAATTTTACTACTAGAAAAATGAGTTCGAAAACCCCGAAATATACCATGTTACAAGTCAATCACACGTCTGCCCCATTCGTTCAGACTTCACGGAACAATTAAAAAACCATGTAAACAAAAAAAAAAAAAACAAAGGTCACATAGACGTGCTTGTAAGGTAAACATGTGCGAATTCGAACCTTTACGTTTGACATTCCGTCAATCTATGAATATCTGTTGCGCACCCAAGGACCAGCAGCAGTTTAAAGCCCAATGGCCTAATACGAAAACATTCGCCCCTCCGAGGTCGCGGCCACACTCCCAAAATTACCCTAGGGCTATTGCCCTTCTCGATTTGACGCCAAGCCAGACACAATCTTTTCATCAAGCTTACCTACGCGCTGCGTACCGGGAAGCATTTTTTGACGCCTATTTAACAGTTACATGCATCGCGGACTTTTCTTTTTTTGCATATTTTGTGCTCTCTTGTTTTATGTACCGACCAGTATCAAGACGGGGATAAAGCCTCAGGTACTCATGATATTCGACGTAGATAACACGCTGGGGAGAGAGAAATATTAACTCTTTCTTTTGACCTCTTGCGACAGGAATCTCCCGGATGTGTAAACATACATAAAAAGGAATTTTAGGCTATACTAATAAACAACCCTCCAAAAATACACACAATAGGCGCCCTAAGCTATGATAAAACGCTTCACAAGCCAAACGATATTAAAGATTGAAAAAGTAATGGCGACGCGACCTTTAATTTCCCGCTGCAGCTCACAGTGGAGGTCACATATTTTGGTGATGTCTGCTCTGGAAAAGTCAATATTTCTTTTGTCAATAAGGGTGGGCAGTATTGGATTCTAAAATAATCAAGACTTAACTTGTCAAATTCTAAAATGTCATTAAAAAATTAAATTATGGTGTTTTACGTGCCAAAAGCACGATCTGATTATGAGGCACGCCGTAGTGGGGGACTACAGAAATTTGGACCACCTGGGTTTCTTTAACGTCCAACTATATCTAAGTACACGGGTGTTTTCGCATTTCGCCCCCATTGAAATGGGGCCGCCGTGTCTAAAACGTCATGGTGGCCCAAATAGGAAAAGACAGCTGGCATTCAGGCGCTAAGGTTTCGACGCGGAATTCAAGAATAGGATGCTTGACCTTGATTCGCTCCTATTTAAAACGTAGCTCTAGGCTGTTAAGTAAAATGAATTTCGGTAAAGAGGTTGTAATTTAATATTTTAGCGTTCACGTAGTGTTCTTATTATGTATTCCCTCTTTAAAGAGCACACGAGCATTATAGTACCGAATTTTGATACCTCTCTCCCGTAACTAGCAAGAATTGACTGGAACTCTTGCAGGTTCATGACGTCACTGGAGGTTGACCAGAATGAAGTTTTACCATGCCATTCTGGAGTTGTACACTTCGGTGACGGTGGCGGGGATGTTAAACACGTAGGATTAGCCTGGCCAACGAGGATGCCAATGGCTCCGCCTCTATCGCCTTTTAGACAGTTCGTCAACACTCCCACTATTTCGAAAAGAGAAACGCAATGTGAAGGCACAATATTTTTCTTCGGTCGATCTGTAGCCCTTCTGGAAACACCAGCGTTGCACATGTGCAAATACACATGTGCACATGTGCATGTGTGCACATGTGCATGTGTGTGCATGTGTGCACATGTGCATGTGCACATGTGCACATGCGCTCCGAAGTATAACGCCAGCGGTACGACACGAAATGATCCCCATCAGCCGACTGGCCGCGCTCTGCGTAGAGTGGACAAGGCACGCTCTCCAACTTTTAAGTGATCGAGCTGACATGTAGCGCTTGTGCACTTTAGGCCAACTAAGTTTCATCTTTACCTGAAAGTATACAGTGTTATATGTTTTTAAGGTTTATTGAAATTTTACATATTATCCGTTAAAGAAGGCATAATTCTAGTCCTTGAGTTGGATTATTCAGAGAGGCGGACATTACTATTGCACGACAAATCGGAGCACATATTCGATTAATTAGCAAAAAGCCACTAATTATCCTTTTAATTAAATACCTTGCGGCACATATTGCAGTTTACGAATTGTAGCCGGACAGTTAGCAAGGTGTATCCACTTGGGATGATTTTGCAGAATGACGCCAGTTTGAAGGTTTGCGGCATCAAAGTTGCCGTATAAATGCGCTGTTCAACTTACTTTTCTTAAAAGAACGCTCTCTTATGCATTGAAGCACCAAAGTAAGTAAAACACACATGCATTTCGTTCCTCCATTTGCGAAACATTATCTCGAAACGGAGAGACGAGAACTAGGAGTCGGATTCCTGATTAATAAGGATATAGCTGGTGATATACAGGAATTCTATAGCATTAACGAGAGGGTGGCAGGTCTTGTGAAACTTAATAAGAGGTACAAATTGAAGGTCGTACAGGTCTACGCCCCTACATCCACTCATGATGACCAGGAAATCGAAAGCCTCTATGAAGACTCGGAATCGGCGATGGGTAAAGTCAAAACAACATACACTATACTGATGGGCGACATCAATGCCAGGGTAGGCAAGAAGCAGGCCGGAGACAAGTCAGTGGGAGAATATGGCATAGGCTCTAGGAATAGCAGGGGAGAGTTATTAGTAGAGTTTGCAGAACAGAATAATATGCGAATAATGAATACCTTCTTCCGCAAGCGGGATAGCCGAAAGTGGACGTGGAGGAGCTCGAATGGCGAGACTAGAAATGAAATAGACTTCATACTCTGCGCTAATCCTGGCATCATACAAGATGTGGACGTGCTCGGCAAGGTGCGCTGCAGTGACCATAGGATGGTAAGAACTCGAATTAGCCTAGACTTGAGGAGGGAATGGAAGAGACTGGTACATAAGAAGCCAATCAATGAATTAGCGGTAAGAGGGAATTTAGAGGAATTCCGGATCAAGCTACAGAACAGGTATTCGGAATTAACTCAGAAAGAGGACCTTAGTGCTGAAGCAATGAACGACATTCTTATGGGCATCATTAAGGAGTGTGCAATAGAAGTCTGTGGTAACTCCGTTAGACAGGATACCAGTAAGCTATCGCAGGAGACGAAACATCTGATCAAGAAACGCCAATTTATGAAAGTATCTAACCCGACAGCTAGAATAGAACTGGCAGAACTTTCTAAGTTATTCAACAAGCGTAAGACAGCTGAGATAAGGAACTATAATATGGATAGAATTGAGCATGCTGTCAGGAACGGAGGAAGCCTAAAAGCAGTGAAGAAGAAACTAGGAATAGGCAGGAATCAGATGTGGGCGTTAAGAGACAAAGCCGGCAATATCATTACTAATATGTACGAGATAGTTCAAGTGGCTGAGGAGTTCTATAGAGATCTATACAGTACTAGTAGCACCCACGACGATAATGTGAGTGAGAATAGTCTAGAGACGAATAGAGGAATGTAATAGACGAATGTAGAATAGACGAATGTAATTCCTACGCAATTACATTCGTCTGAAACGACTTCCCGTTAGCGGCCCGAGAGAGCCCATAAGTGCAATTAACCGTATCTTGGTAATTTTCCGCAGGGTGCTTAATTTACTCAGGCGCTTATAACTTTGCCGATACATCACCTCAGGTGTTCCAAATGTGACTTTTATATATTGTGCTGCTAGGAGTACTGAGTGTCGATTCATGGGGTTTGGCATACCGAGGCAACACTGGAGCTACGACAGGCGCCGGTGTGGAGGGCTCTGTATTACTTAGGGCAAGCTAGGGTTTTCTAACGGGCACATAAATCTAAATACAGGAGCGCTTTCGCATTTCGTTGCCATAAAAATGCGGCCGCTGCGGCCGGGATGCGAACCTGCGACCTCGTTTACAGCAGCAGAACGCCATAGTCGTTGCGCCACCACAGTGGCAAGTGTTATCGATTACCTGCAATAATTTTCGTCGACTTTATAAACGAACGTTTCTAAGCGGACAGTCCAACACCGCATACAACCACGCACTGCGTAGAACTAGCAAATTGTCTACAAATAATAAAGCCTGAAGGCGCGATATACTTCAAGGCTGATAAAAACAAACACAGAGGAAAGTTTCAATATCGTCACAGACAGAAGCACATGATTAGAAGAATCATCCGGACATCTAGTAGGTTTAACTATTAGACCACGCAAGGCCCTCAAGAAAATGCGCCTAGCGGGATGTACTTGAGACGATAGTGGTACGGTCGTTTGGAGCGTTTTCTTAGCGTAGTATAATCACTCCACTTGGGCTTTAGGCAGAGTACCTGATCTCTATGAAGTGGTCAAAAGGCGCATTTGCAGCATCAACGATAGAAACAAAGCAGCTGATACGAAGTGGCAAAGTATGAAAAGGAGAATATGAAGGAAAAGGTGCTGACAGATAATTTTCATCTTTGAGAGACTTGCTTCAATGTTCTCGGTCACTCTCCGCCCTGAACATATGACAGGCCCTAACTTGACCTAATTTCCGTATAAGGGAACTAATGTTCAGTTTATACGTGGTTAGCCTGCCTGTGTATTTATGGTACTATGTTAACAATCTGACATTGTACATCGGCATCACGTGCTAGAAGAATTTGGCAAAGAGTGTACTTGCAAATGCGATAAAAATATTATTATGCCCTCGCTGCTTTATTGCACGCCAACTTTGGAAATGTATATGACCTGCTCTGCTATACACATTCACCACAAAATATATATAGTCGCAATATTTAAGGCAGGTCTTTTAGCTTTCATAAGCAAAGTTCGTGGGGCACGTCTGAGATATTATGTACAGTATTTCTCCCTTGTTTTTAAAATAATTTCCCTGACAACTGCCGAAGATATTAGATGGCTGCAAAAGGCATCAATGATTTCCCTACTGCTGGTGCTTCGGTAAAGCTATGTTGAGTTCACGAGCCTGCATTATTTATTACAAATTCCTCCCGTATATCGGTACGTATAGAAGTTTTGAGGGTTCACACTACTAATGTCCTTTACTGGAATGTGCACATTACTCTAATATTGACGAAGTACGGCCCACTACGCTTGCTCCGCAGGAACATTCTAACGCGGCAGTGTCCTTGCAACTTTTCTGCAAGGCGGTAGTTCCATCAAATATTAGGTATTCTTCTTTTTTATTGACGCTTTTTGAAGTTTTTTGCGCGAATATAGAATTTTTAGCCCGCTCCTGTCATTTAGCTAGTACATTCAGCAAATGCCTAAAGAACTTGGCGCCTTATCTTCCTTGTTGACCGCGGCAAACAGCTCTTAATTCATACCGCCTAATTCGCTGGTAAAGCCTAGCGAAAGTTCGTGGTTCGAGGCAATTTGCTTCAGAGTGGCTTGCCGTGTGGCAGTCAAACGCCAGTCGTATACATTGCGTGCTGCCTGTGACCGGCGACACAAACTTAATTTGTCTACGTGACACGATTAGCTACATCCCTTTCCATTCCTCTCACAGCTACTGCACAATAATGGGTATGAACCAACTAGCCTAGCAATGCCTGTACTGCCTGGCAATTTACCAAGCTTGCCTAACATTAGGCTTGAGTTGTTCGTACAGAGGCACTGCGAAAGCAAACTGCAAGACGAGACGCGCGAGTTAATTGCGTTGGTCAGCGCTTCTTGCAGTGCCTACACTAAGCAAATCGTCTCGATCTGGCAGCCTGCAGTAAACATCCCGAACAAACTGCTCAATGCGCTGCTCTAGTGCTGTCTACAAGTGTGTAGATGGCTGCACTCCAAACAGAAAAAAAAATACGGGATATTTACTTCCCCAACCTCTGAGTGACAAGCTACCTGCATAGAACAACTGAAGCTAGATGGCAAGCCGCGTGGTTTAGAACAGATGAACGGAAAGAACTAACGCACAGAAACTCATCGAACGCGAAAAAATAAAACTCGTGGAACAGCTTCTCATAAATATGATGATTGCGCACTGGGCCGGGTAAACAAGCGGCCGGAAACGAAAAAATGAGGCACGAAATTGCGCGGCACACGGAAAGTATCTTTTTTCAGGCGTGTACATGGTCATTTTTTTGTGTGTGCGTGCCGTTAATGCTAGCTCACGGTGCGCGGAAACAGGCATAGACGAATCAGCGCTGGCCGGCGAAACATAGCTCGCGGAACTACTAATCATATTGACATAATGCGTATACAGACACGCTAGAGAATATAAAATAATAGAAGAGGATGAGGGTGGTGGAAGTTGTGGCCTTTGGCTGAAGTTCTGAGTTGTAACACGGTGGTCGTTGCTTGTCCTGGCAAGCGGAGACGCGAAGAAAACGATAAATGTACCGAGTTATGCTGCGCCACCTTTAGCCAGCGCAATAAAAAAGAAAAAGCCTCTGTGTAAGTGAGCTTCATTTGGAGACTAGTGACAAGTCTGGGCGTACCATGTGACACGCGGGGAATGCTGCACAGTGCTGCGGTTGATGCGTCTAAGGCTTCAGTTCTGTGACAGTGCTACCTGAAAAACTGGAATATTTTTCTTTTACAATTTTCTCTGCTACCGACATTCCCGACTCTATTCTCAACAAGAGATCTAAATTCATGATGTAAGTTCCCACGCACTGCGTTAACGTCAAATTGCATGTTGTGCCGTTGTGGTTGCTTTGAAATGCATCAGCCTTGACGCGAGCGTAGATAATGTAAACCAGAAACGAAACCACAATGAGGGACAGTAATCTTCATGTGTATAAAAAAGTGTATAATAGCTGTGTCTTACCAGTACTCACCTACGGGGCAGAAACCTGGAGGCTTACGATAAGTGTTCTACTAAAATTGAGGACGACGCAACGAGCTGCGGAAAGAAGAATGATGGGTGTAACGTTAAGGGATAAGAAAAGAGCAGATAGGGTGAGCGAACAAACGCGAGTTAATGACATCTTAGTTGAAATCAAGAGAAAGAAATGGGCATGGGTAGGACATGTAATGCGGAGGGAAGATAACCGATGGTCATTAACGGTTACGGACTGGATTCCAAAGGAAGGGAAGCGTAGCAGGGGGCGACTGAAAGTTAGGTGGGCGGATGGGATTAAGAACTTTGCAGGGACGACATGGCCACAATTAGTACATGACCGGGGCAGTTGGAGAAGTATGGGAGAGGCCTTTGCCCTGCAGTGGGCGTAACCAGGCTGATGATGATGATGCTGCTGCTGCTGCTGCTGCTGCTGCTGCTGATGATGATGATGATGATGATGATGAATCGCCATGTTGAAATCGCCGCACCAAGCTCTCCCAAACTCATTTTTTGGCAGTATCTGCAATGCGCTAGTTATTGAATGTAAATATTGAAACAAATATATTGCACTCTAAAGTTCGCGAGTGCTCACCATGACTATTGTAGGCTTCTGCTACAGAAAACGCACCACGGTCCCAGAAATTGTTAAATTCCAAAGAAGCCGTACTGCGGTTGTCTGTGTCAGGTAATAAGTGCATGTGTACTTCTTAAGAGTAACTTGGAGATCTCTTGCCCTCTTTTGTGAGCCGAATGTAGACTTCATTTTAAATTATGAACAGAAAAAAAAATTTTTGTGGTATTTATCTATAAGGTCTTCTTTAGGCTTTTTTATGGGGTGCCATGGAGAAAAAACGAACAATCTACCTTGCGCTTACTGTTACCGAACATCCTCATCAGCAATATACCGAAGCTTCGTTTGTCTTAGCAACCTGATGTATCGAAGCATAGACTCGAATGCACCGTGAGGCAAATGTCTTTCCATCATCTTAATGGTTCTTTGGCTTCTTGAGACTTCCGTTCCGTTCGGTACAGTGTGCTTTAAGTGGTGCAGAAGCCCAGTTACTACCCAAGACCTTTCCAGAATTCTTTAATGCGCATTTTATGCTTCAATTGAACGTGGCTGCTCATGTTTTTTGGCCTGATGAAGAAAATATAGCCTCGTTTGCCCACCGTGGCTTAAGATCTGGCGGCCAGAATTTATCCCGCCCTCTCAACACGTGCGCGTTCTGAACTAAACCAAAAAGCCACTTCCCTCCGATGTTTGCGAACTTCAGAAGGGAACATTGTTAATTTAAAACCTAGCTTTGGAAAATATCAGGTATAAGCGCTTGTATGCGATGTTGCACTAGCAAGCGTGTCGTCAAATTATACATCTTTGTTAACTATCATTCTGAAAGACTGCGGATAATTGCGTAATTTTATTTTACCGTGAAAAAAAAAGAAGTGTCACCTACCTAAGTGCAGCACGAAGCTCCAAAAGAAACTGATGCGGCTTTCTCACGAAGACAGCTTCGTAGCTGAAAGAAAATTCGTACTGTTCCGGGGATCCAATCAGGCACCAACGCCTTCCGGGGGTGGTTGCTCTATCTTTGATGGAACTTACTCCATTCTGATGGTTCCCGCAGAACAATTCATATTCCTTGAAGTGCATGCATTTGCTGATCAGAAAATGTGGCGGCTGTTTTTGAAGTCTCGGTTTCCCTTTTGACTTCGAAACTCTCATTTCGTGTTTGTTTCAGTTTTGACATCGTAAACAATGCTGTTTGATTCGCGTTACAGGTATATAAAACTTCTGTTGAGTAATAGGTTCAGCTGAAGCATAACTTCACGTCCTTGCGATAACTTTGTGCAGGACCCGTTTCCAGTCTATCGTTGATGCTGCATGTGGCATATTATTGGAAGCATCTCAGCTTTTACCACAGCATATTCGTGGATAATTGGGCATCCCACTTAAGACGAAGCTTTTGCTGGCGCCGAACTCCCATTTCGCCTTTTCAAAAGTGCATGTCAAACACAGAAATACTTTTTTGAGATAACTTTTTCGCCGATGGTGATGAAATTTGTTGAATTTAAGAGGAAAAGTTAAATTCTAGTGACTGTGGGAAGCAAGATTTCGATTTAGGGCTTGGCTTTTTTTACACAAATTGCCAAAAATTGGTAAGTTTGAGAACAGAAGCACTAAGTCTACACTGCACGAAGAACAGATACCGAAGTTATGTAAACTTCATCCATTAGAACGTCCAGAGCGGATACATTTGATATAATAAGGTTTGTCTTACGTCAACTTGTTACTATGGTTACCAGGGTATTGAAAACGTCGTACTAACATATTAGTCATGAATTTGAGAGCCAGTATTGGCTATCAATTTTCTTCGCTTTATGTGTACTATTAGATGTAATACACCGACTTCTGATATCATGTTTCATTGTTGAGTTGCAGAGTTGTAAAACTTAGTTTCGTTTTCTCATAGTTCGCGATATTCAAAAAATACTTCTAGAAAATGCACAGCCTAAATCTTAAATTGTCTTCCAGCGGTCGCTAGATTTTAACTTCTTCTTTTGAATGCAACAAACCGTAGAAACAAGCAAAGTACATGCGGGAGTAAACGATTTGTCCTTTCCCATGTATTTCGATAGGAGCGTCCGAGCGAAAGCTCCCTCTCAGTGCGGACACTTCGTAACGTCGCACGCGGCGAAATCATACCGCCTGTTCCTGTGACGCCCGTCTCACATTGTTCAATGGGGAATTCCATACAAAGTGGTAGTATTTGCTGATCGACATTCTTACCAATGGCGTACATCGAAATTGAGTCTGTAACACAGTGACACTCCTGAGTTCCTACGTGTGTGTGTGCGTGCTCTTTTTTGTTGTGGTATCTTTTGTTCCGTTTTGTGTGGTTTGGTTTTGTTTAATCCCCCTGTCTTTCCCTGTGTGTGTGCCCTTTTCTCTCTTTCTGCTTCCCCTTAGTCCTTCTTCAGTGCAGAGTAGCAAACTGTATACCTAGCTTCCAGTTAACAGCCCTGCCTTTCACATCTCATTTATTTCTATCTCTTTCTCTCTAGCGTATAACAATATCATGAAGCAAAAAATGGCGTAAAAAACGACAATCGATGGTCGCTGCAGCCGCTTTGTATCTATGGTAGACGAAGCCAGAATATGCTAAGTAATTTAGCGAAGCAAGCCTTGTTGCGCGTAACGATGAAGGTGCCACCACTGCTGCGGGCGTCCCAACATTGCAGTGCCGACATAACATGCATAATAAAGTGGAGTCTCCAACACTGCAGAGCGTTTAACCCGACGAAGGAGGAAGAAAAACAACATATACGAATGTGAAATGTGTACTTGGGAAAGCTAACAAGATATTTGCGAGAGAAGATAAACATGTAGTTAAATGCCGCCGGCTCAGGCTGATGGGGCCCTTAGTCTGGTTATCTGGGCCCTCTGCTGTCGGACGAGATACGCTCTCCTATAAAGAGGAGCTCACGCGGGGCTAAGTAAATGAAAAGAAAAGATGTCACCGCTGCTAGCAGAACTGAGGAAGAGCACGGAAGAAGAAAAAGAGTGAAACGTTTATTGGACCTCTACGTAATGAATCTTTAACGCTGCATTGAAGAGGAAAGCTTAATCCAAATAGTTCAGCAGTTTGGGCCCGCTTACGGGTTACAAAGGATCGAAGGCTGCTAAAATATTGCGTTGCGCTTGTTGGCTTTTCGTTATGAGATAATGGCGCTACAGAGGACACGAAAGGATACGAAAAGGGACACAACAAGCACTGCAATCAGTGCTGTGTTATGTCCTTTTTATCTTTTGTCCGGTCCTATAGCGCTGGTATGGCATTACCAGTTCCGAAAACGCCAGGAGCCGAAAACGCAGATAGCAGAGATTTGCTTAACGGAACGATTGAGGGTTATCTAAGCCCTTACGTGCGCAAATTCCTTCTGAAAGTGTTCAACTTAGGATACACTACGTTATCTAAAGTTGTATTAAGAACATCAATTAAGTCACGTGTGCTTAACAAAGACTACAGGCAGTTTCGAGCTGTTCACCTGCAATATCTGCAGTATGCGGATCCCACGCATTGTGGTAACCAGCAGACACAAAGCTCCTTTGATGTAGATGCTCGCGTTGATGCCAAATGCGTTGACGTACGTCGAAAGGTGTTGCACAAATGTGGATGTTATTGTTACGCTAAGTCGAAGCCAAGTTTACGACGCGTAGATACTGGGCCCTATAACGTAAACCTGTTCCAATCTGTATTTATTCCAATCTCCTGACGTCCAATTTACGTAACTGCCGGCGCAAGCATGGGGCGGTGACACGCAAGATTGACTGACCCAGTCAAACGCTCTCTTGATTCGTAGGTCACTTTTGTTTGCTTTCAAAACGAATATTATTGCCTATATTGAGTGGTTTTTCTTATCTAATGGCTGACAAGAGGCGAGAAACACGCTCAAGTGGAGAGGGTATTGATGGGGCCGAGTCAGTGCAGTGAGAAAAGATAACCGGATGAGTATAGGTGGTGCCGGCGACTGCCATTGCTCCGCTACCTCTTACTTTGCTTGCGGGGGCTGGTCGAAAATGGTGCTGGCGCGCAACGGAAGGTTAAGAATGCTGCTAAAATGGATCCTCAGTAAAGAAGAGGTGGCAAAGCGATGTGTTAAACTTGCTTAAAAGGTTCGATAACATACTGCCACTCAGCAAGTTGTATTATACGCAAATAAATCCATGCTCTCCGGCAGGTGCGAGTAGTAAGTGCCTTAGCGATAGGCGGCCAGCCATCTTTTACTCCTTCCAGAACGGGGCAGTCTCTGTGTATCCAGCAAAAAAAAAAATTAATTTTTGGTCGGCATGCTAATGCATCTTTAACCCGTACACATCTCTGATGCGGTCCGTTTTCGCGGTTTTATGACGTCGCGTAGCAGACAGCCGAAATGGGCGCAACCCGAAAAATTTTACTAATAGCAGACGGCTATTGGTATAGAAGCGCCGAATCAGAAATATTTCTTTTGTTTGACGTAACCTTGCATCATCAGTGTGCACATGTCACATCACACGGGGCGCTTTCACGGTTTTAATGACGTCGCGTGATAGACAGGTGAAGTGGGGGTGGCCCGAACACTTTTTAACCAATCGTGAAGGGCTAACTGTATAATTGGGATGAAAATTTTCGGAGTAGCTTTACGTTATAGCGCCCACTGTGTTGATGTAACGCCCGCGATCAGATTTTTTGTGTTGAAACAATGTAGGAGAAAACATTAGGTTACATTACTCATTTCTTCAATGAACTGAGTGATCACCACTGCTTCCCTTGCAAGCGTGCCCATATCCTCAACAGCTTCCACCGCACTCTTATTATATAACAAGAAGCTGTAGATCACGTGGCGCAGGTAGCATTTCAAGTATACGGGTGCACGTACTGTGAAATAGGCGACGTAATGATTGACGTTTAGCGAGTATTGCAGAGACATCACCAAGCGCAACTCCCCAATTGAGACATTCATAAGGATCGTGTTACGAGTGTTTCCGCGCCATTCTCAGAATCGCCACGCAAGTGCACTTCTCCCCGCAAATCTGACGCTAGCGCGACACCTGTGTTAGAGGCTCCCTGCGGCGTCTACTCGACGAGGGGCCAGAAAAAGAAGTAGGCTAGTTCCGCAAGCTCCACCCTGAGGGTATGTAACGCGATAGCGCTATCACGATCGGCCCACCTGAGACTTTGATTTCTCTACCTGCAATATCAGCCCGCTTTACAGACCATATATAGAAACCCTTGCACGGGGACACATTGTGCACTCGTGTCGGGATCAGTCCACCGGATCACCACCTTTGATTATATCGCGTTTATGTTAATTTTTTTGTTATCTCCTTTCTTCCCCCCATTTTTAACTATATCTCCGCTTTTTCTCTATCACATTTCTCTCCCTTTCCCTGGAACAAGGTTACCAGCCGGTATTTACACTTTCGAGCGCCACGGTGTTTCTTTCTTGTTTCAATCTCTCTTCCTCCTCGCTCTGTGGCAAAGCTGGCAGTGGCATTGGCACGGCTTTAGTTGCACGGTCTCTAGAACCAGCCAATTTTGCCAATGCGCAGCAATCTACAGGACCGGAGAAGTATACCTTGCAAACGACGGACGCCAGTCTAGGAAAAGGCGCAAAGAAAACTGCGCTTTAAAGATTACTGGTCTTCCAACTGTGATCATGTCTGCAAAGAGAAAGCTTTAATGAAACGGTTACTTGGAACGACAGTATGTTGTAGAAAACGGTAATGTCGGATATCTTTCAAGTTATGCTTAGGAAGGTTCTTAGGTGGATATAACTTCACTAATTCATGGCGTCAACCTCGGTAAATTGCGACATTCTGCCTAAAGTCAAATAAAACTTAATTTGCGCACTTGAAGAAAGCAGCCTATTTATAATAATACGTGTCTTCCTGCTAACGTCTGCCGGGCCACGTAGTATGACAGAGAAAATTGCAGTGGCAAAGTTATACGGCGCTCTATTCTTTAGTTGTTCCAATTAACAAAGAAATTACCATGTGTGTAGAAAACGATACAACATAATGCCTGGAGTACAGGAGGCTGAATGAATGAGACAAAATAAGGTACGTAAAGGAACAGCGGCTTAGTCGACTAGAGAGATAGATGAAAAAAAACAACAACAGGAGGTCAATCAAAACAGAAAATATGTTTTGTAACTTACCCTAGTAGCCGAGGAACACGAAGTAGAAGTGCAAAAAGGAAATCTTCATATTGATTGATTGAAAACTTTATTGTTCCACCGAGCTGGGGTGCCCACCTCTTAACCTACACGTAGGTAGGGGGGGGGACGAAGCAGTCCCCGCGCGTTGAAGACGGTGAGTCTTCACGGCCTCAACTGCCAGGCGGATTGCTCGACGCTGGTCGTCTTCAGCTTCACTCTGGAGCAAGGCCTCCCAGGCTTCTCTACTGTCAACGTTTGCCTTGGCCCTTGGAGAGCCAGCACATGTGCACTCCCATATTATATGGTCTAGCGTACCTTTTTCCTTACAAATTTTGCAGAGGGCGCCGTTATAGTCCCTCGTCTGTGTTAAGTTGATCCAATGTTGTGATGTATAATTGTTTACCTGGAGGCGCCGCCAAATGTGAGTGTCCTCCAAAGAGAGAGACCGATGCGGAGGCGGAAAGATCCTTCTTTCGGCTTTGTAATGATCTACAATATCCCTGTACGTGATGATGCTATCTTTGATCCCTGGAACTGGCTGCTCTAGAGTTGCCCGGTGGTAGAGTGCTCGGGAGAGCTCGTGAGCGGCTTCGTTTCCTGGGACTTCTTAGTGGGCCGGAACCCAAATAAAAGTTATGTCCCTCCTGGGAGGGTTTTTGAGTAGAGTTTTGAGGACCTCTTCCGAAATTCTCCCCTTGTTAAAATTTCGGATAGCTAATTTGTTATCGCACAATATTACTTACGCTTTTGTACCCGCACAAGCGAGCGCTACTGCAACCTCCTCGGCTGTATACAGGCGTCCCTCGTGCACGAGGAGCACGTTATCTTAACGCACCCGTCGCCATCAACCACCGTCGATACCGCAGCCCCGTCTCTGCCGCAAGCGGCGTCCACGTGCGCTACTTTATGCGCCGGTGTGGTTTTAAGTTTATTTGCTAGAGCCTTAGCCCTGTGAGCTCTCCTCTTTTTGTTGTAGATAGGATGCATATTTTTAGGTTGGGGGGTGATTCGGAAGCGTTTCCGCACGTCCAACAGAATGTCCTTCTTGTTAGTCAGGGCACCCCTGTCGCATTGGATTCCTACCCATTCTATAATTTTTCTTCCTGTTTTAGACTGGCCTAACCTTTCCAACCTAGACACTCGTACTGCCTCAATGAGCTCAACTAGCGTGTTGTGAACCCCCATATTGAGGAGGAGGTCTGTCGAGGTCGAGTCTGGGAGCCCTACGGCTCTCTTAACGCTCTTCCTAATGATCGCATCTATTTTCTCCTTTTCTTCTCGTTTAAAGACAAGATACGGTGTGGCATACTCTATTCGGCTGGTAATGAAGGCTTGGATGAGACTGAGGAGGCTGTTCTCTTTGAGGCCCCTGGCTTTGAGTGAAATTCCCCTAAAGATCCCCGTGACCTGCGCCGCATATCCTTCTAGCTTCTTGATTGTCGTGAGGTTGCATCCATTTCTCTGGATATACATGCCCATACTTCTGATTTTCTCCACCTTGGAAACCTCATTTCCGTTTACGAAAACACTGATGGAACTGCTGCTCCCAGCGTGTCCCTTTTGATGTTTTGGCTCAATGATTAACAGCTCCGATTTCTGTGGCGAGCACGCCAAGCCTCTGCTGGCCGCATACTCTTCCACCATATTCGCCGCTATCTGTATCTTAAGTTCGATGGCTGCATCGCTCCCACTGTTAACGCAGATGTTGATATCATCCGCGTACATGCTAAATTTAATCGATTTAATGTTATTGAGTTCCGCTGGGAGACCCCTCATCGCTATGTTGAATAGGAATGGTGATAGCACCGACCCTTGCGGGGTCCCGTTGCTCCAAAGTGTGGTGGGAGGGCATTTTACATCCAGAAATATTATACTTGTCTTCCTCTATCACAGAAAGTCTTTGACGTATGCATATACCCTGTGTCACACACCTACCTCTTCGAGGCCTACCAAAATAGCCTTATGGCTACCGTTGTCAAATGCCTTGGTGAGGTCGAGGCCTAGGATCACCCTGGTGTCAGTTGAATCGTATCGGTCTACGATATCACGCTTAAATCTGAGCATAAAATCTTTTGTACTGGGCCCTGGCCTGAATCCAACCGTTTCATGCGGCCAGAGATCATTCTCCTACGTGTACCTGGTCAGTCTCGTTTGAACAACATGCTCCATAAATTTCCCTATACACGAGGTGAGGGAGAGTGGTCACATGTTGTTCAAGCCGGATACTTCGCCTGGCTTGGGAATAAAGACTACGTCCGCCTGTTTCCATGTTTTTGGGAGTTCTCCTTTCTCCCACACCTGGTTCATGAATTTGGTTAATGCAATGATGGACTCATCGTCTAGATTCCCGAGAACTGTGCTCGTTATCCCGTCCGGACCGGGGGCCGATCTCTTTCTGAGGTTATTATTCTCTGCTCTAACCTCTGTCGTGGCGATGGGGGCATCGAGATTTGGGTTGGGAGGTCCCTCGTAGTTCATAAACACCTCAATCTGCGCTTTTCCAAGATATGTCTCTTGGAGCTCGCTAATGAGCTCGTTATCTGTGCCAACAAAGCAGCCATGCCTCGTTCTCACCTGGTTTGTACTAGCTTGCATTTTTTATTTACTAGGGTCGATCAGATGTCTGAGAAGGCTCAAGGTTTTGGAGAGACTCATATTGGCTTCCATCTCATCGCACTTGCTGTACCAATTCTGCTCCTTGAGCTTAATCGTATATGTTTCTATTTCTTTGTTGAGTCTGCCTAGTTCGCGCCGGATATTCCTGTTCCATCTTTGTGCCTTGAGTCTTTTCTCCAGGTTACTCTTTCTGCTCCACATGTTCTGCAGTTTGCTGTCTAGCGCTGGGGATGCGTCCTCATTCTCTACAGTTGTAGTCGCTTCCCATATGTGCGTTTTAAGGAGGTGTGTCCACTCGTCGATATTGTAGATATCGTCCGGCAGTGAGGCCTTCTTTCTTATCTCTCTGAATTTATCCTACTCCGATAATTTCGTTTGTTTGATGAGGCGACTCTTGACGCCTTTTCCTAGCGTGAGCGAAATAATAAAGTGGTCGCTGCCTAGATTTTGTCCTGTGCTTTTCGACGTTACTGGTCCCGCCATATGACTTATCGTGAGGTCGGGTGCTGTGTCCCTGGTTATACTGTTGCCTGTGCGCGTAGGGACGCATGGGTCAGTATGTAGAGTAAGCCCTAATGTTTGTATATCTTCCCATATTCGTCTACCTTTGGGGTCTCTGTATCTATATCCCCATTCCTCATGAGCCGCGTTGAAGTCTCCCATAATGAAGAGAGGTCTCCCATCTGCGGCTTTGAGTGCTTTGCGGAATAAAGTAATGAATATAATTTTCTTTTGCTTGGGTGTGCCATACATATTCAGCAGGAATATGCTATCTCTATTTTTCTTCCCTGCGATAATCTCAACGAGAACAGCCTCTGCCTCGCTTGGGGAGACATCATGGACTATGGTTGCAATGTTTCGCTTTACAAAGGTGGCGACACGGCATTTATCCCCCTTGCCACTGTCGAAGCTTTGGTAACCCGATAATCTAACAGGTGCCTTTCCCGTTTCCTGCGCGGCTATGGCTACGGGTTCTTCCTGTTGCAGCAATGCTCTTTTCCTCTGGTTCCCTCTTCAATTCCACTGCCAGAATGTGGAGGCATTTTTCTTGCTCGAATGTTTATCCATTTCTATTAAGAATCGCTTCTATTGCACCGATTTTCTCGCACAGCCTAGCTATTGTCGTGCCTAAGGTATCCATCGACCTGCTTAGGGCACGTCGATGGATACATTAGTGAACCAACAATCTTGCAAGATTGTTGGTTCACTTGTGCCTGTAATAGCGCAATTGCTCCTCCATTCTGTAGCTGTCCGGCTTTCATGGTTTCGTTCTCCTTGTCCATTTTCATCAGCCACGTTTCAATTTACTTTTGCCAGCTCGGCAGTGGGTCGGTCTCCCCCGCCTTACGTTTGGAAGGGGGTTGTCTCGTAATATCAACATTCATATCATATCAATTCATATCAATCTGTATAGAGACACTGTGCACGTGTATACAAAGTCACAACTTTCCACAACTCGTTTGCAGCGCACACTTGGTGACCTAAAAAAAAACATTTAAAAAGAAAGAGAACAAAAGAAATACAGGAACGAGTAGACCAGTTTTATCGTTGGCGTACGGCAATCAGCAAGTGGAGCACGGGTGTGAGTGGTGGATGGACAGGAAAAAGAGAGAATACGAACCGCAAAGGAAAGGCGAAATGACTCTTTCTGCCTTAGTATGAAGTTAGACTCCTCTTTTGTGTACAGAAATCTGTTGGAGGCTCGCATGAAATATTGACAATAGCATCACCAACTTTTGTGTTCTATTTCTTCTTACGTGTTCCAAGGATACGTTATCCCAATAATATCGCATTAAAATGGCTATGTCAAGAGAATGATTCAACGCCACATTTCCTCGCATCTTACAGGATTCTGCCGTTGTGACAATGAAATACATAGTCATTCTCCTTTCTTTTCTTTTTTTAAAGAATAAACGATTTTTTTTCCTCCCTGTCTTCCTTGCAAGTTTCGCCATGTTCTGCTTATGCTTACCCCTCTCTTGCGAGCCAGTACTGAGTTTAATAACTTCCGCCTCTTCAAATTGCATCACGCTAATATTGATTATTGATTATTCAGGGGCTGCATAGCGTAAGAATTTCTTTTTATGAATTTTAAAGTGAAAACATTTGTTTTGACTACTTTCCCTGATTTTGCATGGCTACTGTGTAACGGGCCGGTCAGTATGTCAGCGGGTATGTTTGTGGATATTTACACGAAAGATATGCGTGCTCCGATTGCTAGCACCAGCGAACGGGCATTGTACGGGTAAAGTTTGAGTAAGTACACTTCTGTTATGCGTGAAAAAAAATTGCTGCTTAAAGCATTAGAAAGTAAAGTCGGTTTCCGGGTAGGCAGAAAGCGCGCCAACTTATTACTAAAATGGTACATTTTCATAGATTCTTCGATTTGCTTTATTTTCATTCATTGAATGATTCGGTATGTAGCCACCTGGTGTGAGCCCGCTCTTGGCGTCCTCCCTCCCTCAAGATTCCTCCCTCAACAAATGCCATATCTTTGATATAGTGTTTTAACGCGAAAGCTTTTTACATGGGAGCAGGAAAGGACACGCACAAAAGCGCTAACTCTCAACGGAAATTTTATTGCAAATCGGATCACCCATTTATATATGCCATGCAACAACTCAGGTATGCGGAAATATAGCTGCAACGTGATATGACAACTTCTTTCCTCGTTAAAGAGAGTGAAGGCGTGCTAACACGACCTTGGCCTAGCTTCTCAATAGTTGAAGTCTCTATTATTACTCTCGTTATTTCTTATTTCTGCTTGCGCACAAAGAATAATGTCATGCATCGCCGTCGTCCTTATGACTACGCTGTGTAAGCGTACCACACTTTACAGCATGGCTTGTGAGCGTTGCAGTTCGTAAACGCAAGAATTGCAAGATATTAAAGTCACGACTTTCGTGGTGGATAAACATAAACATCGCATTACGTTGCACGCTGAATAGAATGAAGTTAAACGTAACTGTACGCACGTCATCAGTTGTACAGGATTAAATAACCGCTTCACTTCACATGGAGTCCAAGACGTGTGTTAGATGGGTGTAATTTTATACTTATATTGTCGCTTGTGGCAAAGAGTCACCGATACAGAAGACGACGTAAGCGTGGCGTCTTGCCAGTCAGTAACCAATAAGGAGAAATGTTAATATTTCGTTAAATACCTTGCGCCCCGGCTGACGATACCCTAAAACGATTTTGCGCACTAATATGCCCTCACTGCTGAAAAAAAAGAAAAAAAAACGCACGGCTGCACTCATGGTGGAACGCCGATGTCGAAACCGGCGGTAGCCAGGCTTTCATTCACCTCTCCAGCGTTTATGCACAGGCTGATTTACATTGTTTTCCAATATTCCCTGTATTGTCTTTCATGGTTTACTTACGCTGCAGTGCTCCGGATGGTCACGCATAATCTGGGCCCGTATCGACAAATATGCTGTTGCACGCGAGATGTGTCCTCATTCGCCAGAGATCGGAGGCCTGCCCCGCTCGATAACGATTGGCGTAGTACCGCGACAGTCATCGCGGAAATGGCCCCTACCAGATGATCTCAGGCTGTGCTTACGTAAGAGAAGTTTGTGACTATAGGAACTGTTGGAGTGCATTCATCGCCGTTGCCACCACCAATACCAAACTTAGCGAGCGCCTGCCATCGGGAAATTAAAAAAAAATTCACTTTTGTATCTATTTTACTGTCTAGTTTTCTCATTCTAAGCCTTTAATCCAATCAACAACGGTATCGCTAATCTCACCGGCTGATGCTTACCGCTGATGAGACGAATTGGCTGAACTGTTTTCATTGGGGTATTGGGAACATCACAGCAGCAAAAAGTTGATACGCAACGCAGAATCATCGACGCCAGTTAACGGAAATACCGAAAATGATTCGAAGTCCCGCAAACCAGCGGTTTAACCATTATGCGCTCAAGCTCAACAGTTACCTGAGGAGCTCGCATCTAAATACACTTGAAGGAAGAAATCGTCTTGTTCGTCATTGACTAGACTGAATTCCTTGTGATATTTACATTCTAAAGAAAACAAATTTGCCAACCGACTGCGTCAAGTGGTTCATTTATTGGCGCCACGATTATGTTTTACAAAAATTTATGACAATTAAAAAAATAATAATTAAACCGAAGAAGTTTTCAGCTAACCAACACAGCGATAAAAAGCGATTTCACAATTCTGTGCAGCACCTGTCGACACATTTAAAGCTGTCAAAATATAGATATTGTTGACAGATCAAATCAGATCAATAATATAACGCTAGTTTGTGTAGGGAGTATTGCAAGACCCTCCTAAGTATTCAAATAATTTTACGTAGGCAGTAAACATATAGCTTCTGCAGGGCTGGTGCACAGGCGTATTTTTGAAAGGGACACAAGGACTATTAAGAAAGGGACTATTTACATTGCCGGATAATTGTACGTAGTATGTATAAACCACCGTATATCATTGTTAGATTTCATCGCACATAACCAACTACACATGCATATACGTATGTCTTGCATGCATCAAACGCTTTGCGTGACAAGGCAAACATTCAAAATAAAAGAAATAACGTTTGTCCGCTTCGAATGCTCTAAGAGGTTGCAGAATTGCGATATCTGTTTTTGGTGTTGAGACACAAATGTGTAAACTTTGCGCTTCTGCTTATTTTAAATTTATTGATATCTGAAATTTAAGATTCTATTAAAATTGTGATGTTACGGTCAGCACAATTAGGCGTTTTTTTTACGTTCAACAAATTTCTTTCAAATTCATCGCCCATTGTTAAATGACAACATTTATGCGTTTCACCTCTTTTTCAACAGGAACGTTAGAGTTAGCTTCAAGGTAAAGGGCCTTCCTATAGCTCCAAATAGGTTGGCACGCGTTCTAAAACTTATAAGTGAACCAACCCAGCGCAGTTTCCTAGCTTTTGCCTTTCGTTTTTACAAATGTGGCTTGCGAATTGGTTCGTATTACTTCAAATACCTCAGAGAACAACGTCACGGTAACTCGGCAGTCGAGTCAAAAGACATTAATTCGCTAAGTGTGAGTGCAATCGCGGCTAAGCGAGCACACGGAGCTGGAGGGCCATTTTCACTGGATGCAGTTAAACACCCAGACAGAAACAGATGGCGATAATGGTTCAGCTCTCCTTCAGGTTGGCCGAGGAAACTTCACCATTATCCAGGCAGCTTGCCTCATTTGCTAAAGCAAAGAAATTAAGACGGTGTAAAACTCGTTCACTTCAGACGAGCTCAAGTGGACGACGTTGAAACAAATGTAGCAGCGGGGACGAAAGCACATTAGCGCCGGTAAAAAAAATAAGAGAGATGGGGGCAGGGGGGAGAAAACGCAGCCAGATGTTACAACTTGAAATTTACTAAGTGCATAAAAATAAATACAAAAATACTCAGACTGTTTCCTACAAATTCGGCATTTCCTTATACTTCCGCTGGTCTGCTAAAGAAAAGAATCTCACATATTGATGCTGCCTGATCCGAATGGTACTTGCTTGTGTCGTCAGGAACTCGCGCTTAGTTTTAGCGGCCCCCACCACTGAGCCTTGCAAATGCGATAATCTACGGGCAGTGCAATGTAACGATTACATCGAGGGAACGGGATTCTCTCACTTCTATTTCATCTATCCAAAAGGCTGAGCCCTTCATTTACGAGCGGGCCTTTTCTCCGCATCGCTCCCCGAGCAACAAGATAGGACACGTCGGGAACTTTTTTTGGGAGTGCTCATGTTAAGCTGCGGAAAGTACAATGCTTATTGAGGGCATCTATAAAATCGAATTTACGAACGGGCGTATGTCTGATTTTCGCTTTGTTAACGTCTTCTCTCCACCTTGCAGGTTTCCGCAGAACTATAGCGTCAAACTCTTGCCTTTGCTTCGAGTTGTTGACAAATTCGGCTTCGTCCTGCCATCTGCTAGCCGCCTGATTAGCTCAGATGGTAAAGCGGCTGCCCCGGAAAGGCGGTTGTCCCGGGTTCCAGTCCCGGACCAGGACGAATTTTTCTTCAGCTGCGCTGCTTTTCTTTCGAGGAGCCCGTACGGGTTTCCTTTGCAGCAATTGCTACGAATGGGTGAATGTCTGGTTTTCGCTTTATGAAAATTGAATTTATGCATTTGTACTGACTGCACCTAGTGGTTCCCTAAGCCTTCGTCATAATGCGTAAGAAGCGTGACGTCTCCTTATATTTATTGTGAAGGGGCACTGGTTCATGCACAGTTTAGGGACATACCCCAGTGGCATAGCAATGCCGGCTCAAGCGGAGAACTGCCATTTTGTAGCCCCGTCATACACAGCCGAATGTTTTCTATATTGCGTAAACAGCCGGGATTTCCGTGTTTTATTACTGATCAGCTGTAGTAGCAAGATCACTCTGCTCCACGACCTATCTTGGGCTCAAGCAATCCATACGGGTTAAAAAGATGCAGCTGTGCGTGCGTGTACAATTTCTCTAACTGGTACCACTTGTGTACTAAAACTTCTGGTGTGCACAACTTTTCTAAGAAGCACATAAATAAAGCAAATTTCTTCAGCCAGCGCAAACAGATACCTTTCTCATAACACATTCTGTGTATCAAAGCTAACTTCACACAATTAATTTGCTACATTTACCGCCAGTCAGGTATCAAATGAACCAGTACTAATCGGTCGATGTAGGACTGCTAGCGCATTTCGCTCGAATACATTCTTCATTCGATGTTCTGTCCTCAGCACGCTGATTTCCGCATTACACAGTTGCAGTCACGTAGTATTACTTGCAGTTAGTCGTCAGTGGTGGTTAGTAGTAGTAGAAGCAGGGGGGTAGTGGCGCTGGCGGTGGTGGTGGTAGTGGTGGTGGTAGCAACGGTAGTAGTAGTAGTAGTAGTAGTAGTAGTAGCAGCAGTAGTAGTAGTAGTAGCAGTAGTTATAAAAATAGCAGTAGTAACCGGTAGTATGCGTAGCAGTAGTAATAGCAGTAGAAGTAATACCAGTAATAGTAGCAGTACCAGAGAAAAAGAGAACTAACTACAGCTCTGCCTGCCATGCATACATCCAACCGCCTACTCAGCAATGTGTGAAAGCCAAGGGAAACAGAATCAGTAGTTCAATAATACATATATATGTATATATATATATATATATATATATATATATATACATGCAATGTGTTTTGATCCGTTTTGTCTTATTGGCAGACTATTTGCATCATTTCCGCCAGACACGATACACGAGTGCGGACCGAGGGAAGAATCTGAGGAATTAAACTTTATTCTTCATGACCTTTGTGAGTAATCGCCAATTTTTCACTTCTTTATTGACTATCTGTCTCGTACAGTGCATTTTGATTTTATTTGGGATAAAATATTTACCAGTACTACCACCATTTCCTATGCACCAAGGACTGCTAAAAGCTCCTAACCACATTGCCAGCTGTGACCTACGAACAGCATGGAGTATGAGAATAAACGCGACACCTCTGACATGCCTACTGTACTTCACTCCACTGATGTCTGTTCTTGACAGGGCGCAGACGGAGCAGTGCGCCAGCAAATAGATTATGCACACAGTATCAGAACATGTCTCCTCCATCTATCTTTTGTCCAAGCTGAAGAAGAGGCTTCCATTCATCAAACACCACCGAAATAAGGCACCCGAAGAGCGACACGCCTTGATCCTCTTGACCCGTACCTCATCATCACGACATCGTTGCGGCGGGATGCGGGAAGATACATTGTGGCAGCCCTGTCGCATTACACAGCCCTGTCGTGTATTACACGACAGGGCTGCGAAGTGACAAATCCCCTTAAGGGAAGCTGCGGGAGTTTAGTTGAGACAATTTATCTTGCCGCGATAGAACATCGCAGACCTTATATTCTGTCTGCGAAGCGCTGTCATCATTCAACCCGCCTGGGCACACCAAATGCGGTAGTGAGGCGAAGGATTTTAGTGGAAAGAAATGTCTCCGATAGGACTAAGCTCAGTGGTCATAGGCAGAACACTGTAGATGAAGCACGAGACCTACGTGCTGTTCGAAACACCGACATACATCTGGACATGAAGATACGCACTTAAGAAATTCCGCCAGGAACGGACCTCGTTCTTCTATATTGTGTGATATCTTTCGCAGTGATGAAAAGGAAGCTTGAGAGCTCACTGAATGGTATCGAGTGACCGCAGAAATACCAAGAATACGGCAATTGATTACTGTAATTTACGTAATATTCACTCCGTATTTTGCGCGGCTTTCTATCTTCTTGCTTTCTTGCTTTTTAACTCTCGCCACCTGTATAATAGGTCCGCGCAGTTTCAACACCTGAGATAATAATAAAAGCGAAAAATTTTTTCGGCGCCCCATTTCGTGTCTCCATGTGGCCTCAATATAAGTACCGCGTAAAATGAATTTTGATAAAACCAGTCCCTACAGGTTATAGAAGCTGTGGCAGTTGCTGCGGGTTATGTGTGCGCTCTGGACGTACCGGGCCCGCCTCGTAATCGAGAGGCCGATTGCCAAGCGAGAAGGACGGAGCAGCGAGGTATGCGGCGGCAGGCCAATCACGAGTCGACCGACCCCGAAGTCTTCGCCAAGCGTCGGCACAAGCTGAAGAAGTCCAACAAAAGGCGCGGGCTTGCGTGCCCAGGAGACTCCGTAAGAGGAAGACTGGTGGGAATAGGACATCACCAAATTGCTTGAAAGAATAAAGCCTGTGCGTTTCCTTACAGTGCGTTGCCATCTCTCCTAACAGCACTTTACACTACATAAAAATCTAAAAGCGGACTAAAACATACAAAATAAAATAAATAAGCCTTGAAACAACCACCACACTTACACGCAATCAAAGCATCTTTAAAACATTCTACGCTCAACGAACAAAAAGGGAATAGCGCCCATACACCTGCGCGTAACCCACGTTCCTGAAGTGGAACGTAACTTTAACTTTTTCTATAGAAGATGCATAATTCATTAATGCAGCTTAGGTTTCTATGATATTACGCCACTAATATTACAAGGCGGCTATACTGCTTAGTTTTGTGGTTGAGTTGATGGCTTCCTCTATACGTCTATTAGTTTGCACCGCCTTGGAGCACCGCCTCGGAGAATGCCTCGGCGTGTGTAGTGGTCGGTAGTCGGACCATCTTCCGTACGTACGAACAAGGACCTTTGTGTCGAGTAGTTTATGAACCGTCGATATACTCGCCCTCATAGTTGAATTGTCAAAAGTGCGTCTAGAATGGGTTGATGGGAAACGTTGTCGTAAGCGCCTTTCACGTCTAGAAAGAGCGCTACTGATAATCGCTTCCACGATTTTTGCTGTTCTACGGAAGACACTAGATCGATGACACTATCAATCGATGAACGGCCTCGTCGAAATCCCGCCATAGAATCAGGGTAAATATTGTGGTGTTCAAGGTACCATTCGAGATGCATGAGGATCATACGTTCCATGAGCTTCGCGACGCAGCTGGCAAGTGGTATAGGCCGATACGATGCCAACTCGAGCGGTGAATTTCCTGTCTTTAGCAGCGGTACCAGGCGGCTGCGTTTCCATTCCCGTGGGACGACACCATCTCGCCATGATCTATTAAAAAGGCTGAGGAGTTGTCTTCGTGCTTCTTGACCTATGTGGCGCAAAGCAGTATATGTTATGCCGTCGGGCCCTGGTGAAGACGAACCCCTACAGAGTGCCATAGCAGCTTCTACCTCTTCCATAGAGAATGGAGCGTCCATACTTGTATCTCGTGGACCGGGGTTGTCGCCTAAAGTCATGTCAGAGACTAAAACTGTGCCGCCGGCGACTTTCGCACAAAATTCCTCCCCAACGTCTGTCTCACGGCAGTTTTGATGGAGAGTAAGGGCGTTGAAAGGGCGTCGTCGCTGAGGACTGGAGTAAAGACCCCGTAGGGTACGCCACACACGGGACAATGGCTTGTGAGGGTCCAGTGACTCGCAGAAGCATTTCCATCTTTGATCCGCTAGCGTATGTATTCGTCGTTTTATCTTCTTTTGCATGCGCCGAGCTGAGGTCAAGAATTGACTTCGTGCGCCTGTACCTCCTTTCAGCTCGGCGACGTAGTGCGCGAAGCCTTTCCAACTCAATGTCATTCTCGGTGCGCTTTGATGAATGTGTGAAGAAATGCGTAAAATCTTGCATTGCGTCTGCAATTATGTCTTCTGATTTGCGTGTGATATGTTTCTTGCATGTGTCTTCTATACGATTTCGAAAGACTGACCAGTCAATTTGGCGAAATACAACTGGTAATGCGGCGTCTAGTTAATTGATTCTCAGATAGGTCAGAATATGATCAGTTCCATGGGTTTCAATATCAGTGAACCACTGCACGCTCGAAGTCAGGCAACTTGACCCCAAAGTCAAGTCAAGGCAGCTACTGTACGTTGTTCCTCTTAGAAATGGCGGGCTTCCGTTATTTAGAAGACGCAGGTTGTGGACTAATGCAAAGGATATTAGTGACCTGCCCTTCGAATTTATCCTAGAGCTTCCCCATATATGGTGGTGAGCGTTGAAGTCCTCTGTTATTATCCAAGGACTGGAAGTAGCAGCCATAATATATTCTAGTCTTTTGCAACCAAACTGACTTGTTTGGGGAAAGGTAGACGCCAATAAGAGGAAAAGACAGCCTCTTCTTTTTTCACAGTAACGCAGACGCATTGGTTACCGTCGTGTGGCGCTACGGGTTGAGAAAAATACGTGATGTATACGCGAAGCTTCACAAAACAAAATGTCGCTACCAGCCTCGTTGCTGCTGTACACCTGTCCGGTGATCCGGTATTGCGAAAACAGTAATACGTTTACGGACGAGGTAATACTCCACAGCAGTAATCGTGCCATCATGCAGATGTTTCTTATTGACATTTTTGTAATATTTTGAGATACAAACAGACATTTCATTGACATGAAACAAGGTTGGTCGGAGTTAAAAAATTTCGCCGCAAGATTTGCGTGCATACGCGTTTGCTGCTACAATAAATAGATCTATCATGAGAAATTTGCGAATATATCGAAGTATATTAAGATACAAATGGAAATCATCGTACCAGATCGAACAATTGCGGTAGTAGCTTGTACCTGTATCTCAAATAATAGTTGCCTGAGTATCTTGCATCGTACCATGGTACAAATGCAAAGTGTCTAGCGCCCAGCACTGCCTGATGGGCATTTGTGGGGACACAATTCCCGGAAAACACGTGAGTGCGTCGCAAAAGATGGTGCGAACAAGACAAAAAAAAATGGTCTTCGTCGTCTTCCTTCGGATAAAGAAGGAAAACAAACACTGGCTAACGCCACATTAAGACCTTGCATGATCCTGCCGCATGCTTGGATTATGCACCATATTGAACAAACCGTTCAGATCTGTTCCATATACTCTGTTAATCTTATTGTAACGCCCCCCTTACCCTATGCCTGATACGAGCGCCGTAAGAACATTGTTAAATAAATAAATAAATAAATAAATAAATAAATACTACCGCTTCGGACGCGTGGGCAGTGTCGCTTGCGCTCGATGCCTTCGGACATACGGATGCACCTTCCGCCTGGGTTACGACGTGAACAGACCATGCTGTACCGTCTGTGGCTAGGCGTTGCCTTTACGAACTCATATGCTTTCTTTATTGAAATGGCCAACAGCCCCACGTGCGACACATGCAACACCGATGAGACGTTCGCACATATTATCGGTGTCTGGCGGCGATATAGTGCCGAGAGACAAGTGATATGCAAATTATTGGACCAGTTGGACAATCGTCCACTATCAGAACTCAAAGCTTTAGGTCAGTGCTCCGAAAAAAACATCCGCGTTGAAAGCCTTACTCGCGTTATTAAAGTACCTTCGGTCGATCGCACTTCACGATAGACTTTAAGAACACCACCCCCTAGCGCTCTATAGTGTACGCACTTTGTTTCTCTCTATCTCGGCCTCCCACTCTCTTTCTCTTTTTATCCCTCTTACCCTTCCCCCCGTGCAGGGTAGCCAACCGGATCTACCTCTGGTTAACCTCCCTGCCTGTCTCTGTATTCTTTTCTCTCTCTCTCTCTCGCTCTGGGTCGTCCTCAGCCCGTCGCTCGACTACTCGACAGCTGTGATTCACACTGTACGGTATGCTGTTATTACTAACCAAAACTATTTTACTCGTGGGCAAGAAAGCTCGTCCTACAAACGAGGTAGTCGCGCAATGTGTCTAGAAGTCACAATGTGAACGCTTGTCAAGGTAAACAGCGCAACTTATTCCGTAGAAGAACAGTCCCCACGCTCTTAGGACCGTGACATGTTTTGTGAACTACTCATCGCTCCTAAGCCACAGCTTAGAACTACGGTGAGAATGCTGCAGTAAGGTGACATTCGTGAAACAAGGTTTCAGAAATACGCAACTGATCTGCAAGGCTGATTGTAGGCTCAAACGCAAACGCACAAATCGCGCTGCGTGCTCCATCAGCCTCAATGCCGAATAAACCCCGCCCATGCCGACTTTAATCACTTCAGTACGTCTTACACAACCGTTTCCCACGTAGAAGACGCCACGGCATACTAAGTAGACTGGGCGAGCGCGAAAACGAAAGCGTATATAGCTGGCATACAATACGGAGCTCTCGCCCAAGCCATCATGCTGAGTGCCCTTAGACGGCGTAACTGCTTGGCCAATATGTCGCAGCCCATGAAAAAAAGGCTCTATTGCCAAACTTCATCTACTTCATTTTACGCCCCCCGTACTACACCGCAGCGCGTTGCACTGTAAGCCGCGCTCCACAGGGCTGCTTGTGTAATCAGGTAAACTGAACGCATAAATTGTTGAACGAGTTGCGCGCAGTCATTGGCATTCATCATGGAGAGCAATCTAGTCTAGAAGAAGGGAGCTGTTTGCTAGTTATGACTAAGTTAGCGTTGAGCACGTCCATAAAATTAACCACCGAATCACAATCATCGTAACCGGTTTAACAAAGCTGGAACTAAACTGTTTAGAGTTTAAGCTGGAACCACACTGTTTAAGTCCAAGAGCGGCGCTCTTGGACTTAGTGCCAGCGCTGCCAGATGAATAACTTGCATGTGATGTCTGCAGTGGTTTTTCTTTCTTTCTTTTTCATCTTTTTATTCGCATTCTGACGAGGTTCAATTTTCCGTTTTGTAGATTTGTTTTTGTGAGGATTCATTTTACATAGATACTCTTTCCAACTACTTGTATTCGCTGAAGTTGACTTCTCGTAAGGCAGGCCAGGCTCTTTTCCCGATTCACAGGTGCGTTTCCTTGTGTTGCACAAATGGTAGTACCAAATGCTACCAAAAATATCCCGTGAGCTCGCTGGTTCTTGTCTGGTGCGCGCTATGTTATCACACTGGTAAACACTTTTCGCTTAGGCTACTTTGTGGAATGCACCAACATTTTTTCTCCTCAAATGCCAGGAAACAGTAAGATGTACAAGGGCGTTTCCCTGAACTGATAGGCTAGCATTTTCTAATTCAAGTGCACCGCCTCACCTGTGTCGTTCCGGAAAGCAAATCCGAAACAAACCGAGAACATCTAGAGGAGCAAGAAACATTTCCAACGTTTCTCAACTTCCACGGAACTCAATAACTCGGTAGGCTGTCGATCGTTCCCCCAAGGAAAAAAATGGGTGCACTCAGAGATTGCTACAACTTGAATAAAAGCATTCACGAGAAAAGAAAAAAAAACAATATCGACACGGACACAACCAGGAAGTGCACGGACGCCGAGCGTAGATGCGGAAAAAGAAGAGTGAGTACAGCCGCGCAACGTAGATGATTGCCAGGAAGACGCCCTCGACAGCAGCCATTGGTCAAGCGAGTGGACTAAATCTTCTAGAGGGTTCTCAGAGAGGCTCATCGCCTCTTAGGCGTCGTCAAGGGGCCATCGCTCTTGCGCCTATCTCCTGCCGTAGGCGGCAAGGCGAGCGATGCTCGCTGAAAGCGAACGTGCGCTCTCCGTCAGTTGCTCCTGTAACGCAGTAGGCTGGGTGACGGACGGACTTGGCGGACCCGATACGGCCCACTGGGAAAACGCTGGAATAGCGTTGAGCGAGCGGATTGCCGGCCAACGAGGCTATCTCGTTAGCCGCACAACTCAGCAGTGTCGCTCAGCTCTCTCTCTCTCTCTCTCTCGCTCTGGACGTTGGAAACGTAGGCCGTGTTGCCGTCGCTCCTGTCGTCTCTATAGCAACGTTTGAGCAAGGAATGCCGCCGACTGACGTCTCTCAAGAAACTCTCTACGCCTCCTCGCACCGAGCCCCGTTCGCGCAACGGTTGCGCCAGCTATATTCCTGCCTTGGACACGCGACATCTATGCAGCCATGCGGATTAGGCGTCCTAGCTGAGAATCCCTGCAACGCTCTAACCCGGAAACGAATCCAGGCGGAAGGAATATCGTCGTGTAACCATTATCCGGCAGGACCTAGGCGCGTATGTGTTTGCATGGTTGGAAGCTCCCCTTAACGTTTGTGCTCGTGCACAGCTGCCCAAGGTACGGGAGCGGGGTGTCGAGGTATTCGAGAGGCGTCTGATATTGGGTTTGCAATGTTGGGTCTGCAACTAGCAGGCTAGTTTCGCTGCCCCCCTCCTTCTGTTTCTATCCCTCCCTTTAACGAGCATATCGACCACCTCTGAACTGCAAACGAGTGCCGCTATTCGTTTCGGGTTAGCATTACAGACACGAAACCAAACCTGCAAAGTTAGTACAAGATGAACTGGGCCGTCCTTGCAAACAGCCCCAGTTCTTTCTAATAATAGTTTAGCAGAGTGAGTTGTATTAAAACAAGGTTATGGCATCAAGAACATTAGTGTTGGTTATTTTAAATTGTTACTGCAGGTAATCTGCTTTCATTTTCACTTACAACGCATTTCGCAATAGTTTTTGTAGAAGCGGATGAGTGGAGAGGAAGTGAGAGAGAGGGGTATAAAACGACACACGAATGGTAGGTTTTGTTTTCTTAAACAAGACCTACTATTTGTGTATCGACCCATCAGCCATTGAGGCGAAAGCCTTAAGCGTCTCATAGGTCGAAAAATTTGTTGTCCGGCGTTGTCGAAAAATTTACCGTCCAGCGTTATCCCACCAAAATTCAATGGCAGCAGAATTGATGGTGCCACTCACGGCCATTGGTGGACTGGAACCCACGACTTTTGGGTTTCATTAAGGCAAAGTTATTTAAAGCACCGAACCCTGGACCTTTGTTGCTACCAAAATTTAATGGCGCCATTGTTTATGGTGCCACCACTAATGGCGGAACGCACGATCCTTGGTGTTAATTAAGGCGAAGTTAATTACACGACGGTTAATTAATATAAAGTTAAATAAGACACTCGAGCCCACGACCTTTAATGCGAGTCGGATGCTCGACCTTTGGTGGGACCAAAATTCAATGGCAGCAAAATGGACGGTGCCTCCATTGATGGTCGAACCCCCGACCATTGGTAAGAATTGAAACCACGGCCTTTTTTGTTAATTAACAAGTTACTGAAGACACAATAATTTAAGATATAGTAATTTAAAGCATTCGAACCGACGACTTTTGGTGAGAGAAAAGTAATAGAAACTAACAGCGCATTCGAATGCGAATGTCAAGCAATTTAATTAATCTCTCGTGAGCACGCAGTCTTTCGCCTCCATCCTCTTTAGTGTATGCTAAAGTGGCGGTCAGCTTTTCCATGCTTTCCTGAATTTAAATTCTGACCGACTGCTTTTCAAAACACATCCAAAGTAGGTGTCGAGCATGTGACATTTCCACAGGAGCCTAGCACGTAAAAGCTAGCATCGAAGACATTACTACAAGATTCAAAACGGCCTGCATATTCAGCAAGTAAAATTCTGTGAAATAGAAGGAAGCACCTTTTACAGTCACCATATTTATCTAGGGCACAGGGGATTTAGAAGGAATTACAACCATACAAGGGCATAGCAATTCTGAGTTTTAGTGAATATGGTCATCTCAAATGGGACTCTGGACAACTTTCAGAGCACCAGGTCATAACAATACCATGCAGTTTTCTTTTTGCACTTAGAACACAGATGACAGATGGTGGTTGAATGGTTCGAGAAATTGTTTAATATTTGGAGCACTTTTAAGAAAAAAACACTAACAGAGCAAGAAAGAAGGCACGGTAACCCATCTTGCATACTATTAAGATGACGCCAGAATAGTAAGGGTGTGCAAATAGTAATTTTCGAAACAGAATCTAATAGTGTCAGAAGCGAATCGAATAAAATATGAAATACTTTTATAATAGTTTTCGAATATTCAACAGGCCGTTTTCCCCTTTAACGCAAGACGATCTTTACATTCTAGTATCTTCACAACTTTATAAGTCTTTTTTTCACATTCCCCGTTATGAAGTGCTTATAATAAAAGGAAACAAGGAGCATCAGTAGCAAATAAGAAGTTTATTGGGATGCTCGGGGCTCTTTCTTTTCTGTATATTCGGGAAGACTTGCCGCAGGGCATAAAGAATAAAGTAAATTAGGTAAGAGCTTCTAACTTTGCGTCGTACAAGAACTGCAGCAGTGTCTTCGCAAGCTTGTTGTCCATTGTGTCATCAGAGTGCTGAACTTGCTTTCACATTTGCGCATCCTTCTTGCTATGTCATCATCATCCCTCATCACATCTTTATGTCCCCGTTCCCCCTCCCCCTGTGCAGAGTAGCAGGCTAGAGCACCTTAGCTAAGGCCGACCTCACTGCCTTCTTTCAATTAAATTATCTCTCTCTCTTGTTGTCCATTACCCAATGGTTGTAGTTCTTCATACGTCTGGCTTTACTCCATAAGGTACGTAGTCGAGAACGCTACGTCACTTAGGGAGTCACTTAGGGAGAAGTTATATTTCTAGGAAATGTGCCACTGGGCGCGGGAATGTATTAGCTATGAGCTTTGGCGAAGCTGTCGCATGCGGCACTTTTCAGAGGCGTTTGTGGATCGCGAAGGCTTTGAGTGGTGGTGTCTCAACATGAATCTCGAAGCGCATCGCAAGAAAAGTGCTACTCAAGGTTGGATAGAGTACAAGAAGTTAAAACAAGTCTCCTGAGAAATACATAAATACAGGAAGAATGCACGTATGTGAGTGTGTGCGCGCGCGCACGTTTGTGTGTGTGCTGTTTTAAACTGCGAATGGAAATCATTTCACCACCTAATAGTGGTGGAATTCTCTACGATGTTCATCTTCCTTCTATCGTCATCGTCACCCATCATGCGCCTCTTTCTTCCCTCTTTCTTTCCCTCTTTCCCTTCCCCCAATGCCGAGTAGCTGGCTAGAGGAATATACCTCAGGCCGACCTCTCGGCATTTCGTATCATTAAACTTCTCTCTCTCTCTCTACGATAGCAGATTTTGGCGCGCGTTGCACGATTGACCTGAAAATGTTTGGCGATGAACACACACCCGCGCAGTACTTCAGAACTCCAAGCAAACATCACGACTGCAGAAGGCCATTTCATAAAATAGAGTCCAAATGTTTGCCCTTACTGTGCTGACAACCGTTTGCAGGCGAGCAAGGATTTTAGTTTGGTCCTTCCAAAAGCAGTGACAGCTGCTGATGACTTCTAGGCCGAATTTGCGAGGTTAGTGAATAAAACGTAGTGTTATCCTTTAAGAAAAAAGGAAGAAATCCTTCACACATATAATCAGAAGGTTATTGAATTTGCCTATCGTGTACTAAGTGTTTTATTTGTAATCTATATCGCGCTAAAGAAAGACATTAGAATTGATATATTATTGTTAACAAATAGCTTAAGTACGAGAGCAGGAGCACTGAATCTTCGGTACATTTGTTCGCAGAAGAGAAATAAAACTGCTCAAAAGATGCCAGCTTGAAAATGTTCCTGTGTTCTTTGCCATCTGAACTTGAACAAAAGGTGCTTGTGTGGCACACG
The DNA here is from genome assembly GCF_023375885.2 of Dermacentor andersoni. Taxonomy (NCBI): domain Eukaryota; kingdom Metazoa; phylum Arthropoda; class Arachnida; order Ixodida; family Ixodidae; genus Dermacentor; species Dermacentor andersoni. The sequence continues at coordinate 127,825,151 of NC_092815.1, read as the reverse complement.
GCTGGTATGCGACCTTCCCCCTTTCCCACATAACGTAGAGTATTTTCTCCGTTCTGTTATCCGGCGATTTGCATTCATTACCCGCTTTGTCCCTTTGATCGCCCACAGTCATGTCAACAGCCTAAGAAACTGTGAAACACAGCCATCCTGTGCAACTGCAGATCCTGCACCACCCCCCTTCCGAACATTAGTGTCGGAAATTAAACCATTTGACTGAAAATACCAAGATCTCGAAGCATATCAGCTAGTGGCGTAGCTTCGACAAAACAAAATTCGGCAAATAAACCTAACATCTAAACATTTCTTCCAAAATACGTTCCGACCAAACTGTATGAGTAAAAATAAATAATGAATTTTCTAGACTTAAAGAAGGATACCCGTCGTTCACCTTGTGTCGATTGGTTGCTCAGAGGATAAATCTTGGTTGCTGCATCAGTTATTTTTATTATAATAAATAGAAAAAGTACTGATAGCAAATAAAAGTTCACTTCGACGTACTCCTGCAACAAAAGTTGCATTTTCATTGATTGTGTGGCAGTGACTGCTACTCAAGCTGAAATGGTATTTCAACGCGTGGCAATGGTAATGCACCTCCAACGAATTCCTTCTCAAACACAAAGAGGCTTGTCGACACTCCTGCTTTCTTTTCTTTGTGAACCAAAACCTATGTCTATGTTAACCAAAACGCAAAATAATCTCTTCGAGTCGATGGGATAGGGTTAGCACTGGCATTCTTCGCGCATAGGCACGCAGGTGGTTAAACCGTCTTTCAAATACAGTTTAAGCACCGGACTCTAGGCATTGGACTAGTAAGACAGAGTAAAAATATTGTTTTTTCCTATGTCGTACAAGTTCAACTTGAAGCACATACTTCTCCGCATAGCGCTAGGCAAAACATCACGTATGGAAAGGTCTCGACAGCATACGCATATATTTCCACCTGAAACAAGTTGATCCATGTGAAGCCTCTTGGTGTCAAGAAAACAACGGTCTTCCGCCAGAGCAGCACACTTCAGAGAGCTACCTCTGACCTTTCGTGAGCTTGAGCCGTGCTACCGCGCAACCTCACCCATGAGGTATTTCAAATATGAATCGTTTTTTGGCCAGCTCACCTGGGAAATATTGCTGTTTTCGTTCACTTACTACTGCAATATATATTAGAGGATTATGTGCTCGAATATATATTGCTCAAATACACCGAAAACATCTTTGATTGAAAACAAATTGGATACCTAGCTCATTCACATGCAAATGTGTGAAACGCAGTGCGACTTGAGACTCAAGCAGTTGCCGTCAGGCGGTTGTTCAGCCGTCAAAGCCCGTTTAAACAAGCATACGCTGCTTGAAAAAGTTTTTCATCACAATGCAGTTTTAACGCTTACATCTTGGGTATATGTCACGCCACCATCGCATTAAGTTTTAATAAAAACTTGAACAGCGAGCCGGGGCCACAGAAATAGACTATGTTTGCCTCGGCATCAGAATTTTGTCTTTGCTAGACTTCCTTCCTTCTTCTTCCTGAAGACTGATTGTCTTTCATTTTTTTCATAAAGACAGAGAGAGAGCTCTTTATTAGAAAAACAGAGAATTTTGCCGGCAGGTATATAACCGCTGGCATGCTACTCTGTGTAGCGATGGGGAATGGGATTAAAAGATTCCGGAGGAGAGTGGGAGAAAAAGAGAATAAAAATAAATATCAAATGTCCAAGTGGACCTGATACTAATATTTACAGGTGACATGGCGGGTAAATTTACGCTTTTGTATATGAAGTGTGCAATCTTTAAAGCTTTCCTACTAGGCCAACTTCTGACAGGTATTTCAACAATAAATCCAAAACCCGCCGCTGTTTTGAAGGGCCGGGCACTGGACCTAAGATGCTCGGTAATGGTAACAGTTCGCGGCAAATCATGTCCATATGTTGCTCAAAAAATTGTCTGTCGTCGCGGTACGCAGGGCATTCTAGTAATATGTGCTCCATTGTCTCTAACTTTCGATAGTTATCACAGTATGGTTTAGGGGTATGCCCTATGCGGTAATTGTTCGTGTATGCCACGTTCAGTCGAAGACAATGGTACAATGTCTCTATGTGTCGAGTAAGTATCGTGGTCGTGGAATTTTCGGTCTCATTTCTGGGTCAGTGTAACGCAGGAAGTTATCTTGGTGAAGCGGCAGGTTCCAGATGCGGTCGTTTTCTTGACATATTTTTTGGCATGTTTGAAGCATCGGCTTTTGTAAAAAAAATTCTTTTGAAATTGCGGTATTGGAGACCATTTCTTGCAGCTTCATCCGCTCTTTCATTTCCCGAAATGCCGGCACGGCCAGGTATCCACTGGAACTTGATGCAATGCCAGCACTCTTAGCCTTGTGGTGAAGATAAGCAATGTGAAATGCTGCAGGTTGATTATTGCAACGCTCGTGCCTGTTCTACATACTTTGTACGGCGGCTTTTGAATCCATGCAAATCACCATGTCTTTGACGGCTGCTATCGAGTATATACACAAGCTATATGGCATATATACTGCCATATAGCTCTGCTGAAGTAGATGATGTCGCTCGCTCAAGACGAAACGAGAATCGTTGCCTGTAGAGGGAACAAAAAGTCCGTACGATGAGCGATGTGGAGTTGTAGAGCCATCTTTGAAAATGTGCGTTACGACTGCGTATTCTTTGTGCATATATTCCAAAGCTATCTGATAAGTCGCTGCTTGAGGCATTTTCTTTTTCACACTGATTCCAGGGATATATGGTACGATTTCCATTGGGGACAGTGTCCATGGTTAAATGTTTCGTGGCATAATTTGTGACGCCTGAGCAGGAATCGAAATCGATATGCTTCCGACGGCCTGCCCAAAGCTAGATGTAGCACGGGTTCTAGCGATATCCTTTAAAAAGTGAGTCTTCATATGAATGACGCGGCGGAGGTAAATCCGAAGTGCCTCCTGCAAAGATAGCACTTCAAGAGGCAGGCATTCAGCTTCTGCTACAGTTCCTGAGCGGGACGACCTCTTCAAAAGACCAAGACATACGCGGAGGCAGTTGTTCCGTCCTGCCTCAAGTTTTCTATTGCTTGTGGGAGACATATTGTGCAGGATCGGGAGGTAATATCATAGTGTTCAGTCGACGAAGGCCTTATGGAGGAGCACCATTGACCGACAGTTGCTGCCCCACTGTGATCCGGCTAAAAATCGGAATACGCGTGACGCCGAGGAAATCTCATTCAGTTTTTTCACTTGAGGCGACCGTGGGAGGTTGCTATTGATCGTCACTCCACGAAAGATTTGCGTCTTGGCGTATGGAAGGGTACGACCGCCCGACACTAGTGGGTATTTTTCCATACACCTCCGCGTGAAAGCCATGGCAACGCTTTTTTCGGGCGACAATTTCAGACCCCTTTGATTTAGGTAGGCGGATATATTTGCTAGCGCTCTCTGGAGACATTCTTGGGTGGTACTGCGGCAACGCGCCGCGCTCCAAATACAAATTTCCGCATACAGTGTGATTCTGACTTCACGGGGCAGGTTTCTTCTCAGATGGATGAGGACTAAATTAAATAATACCGGGCCTAACACAGCTCCTTGTGGCATTCCCTTCTCGACGGCTTAAAGCGCCTTGCGGCCATCCGGGGTACACATGAAAAGTTGCCATGCTTGAAGATAGTCTTCAATCCGTGCGTAAAGCCGTCCTCCAAGACCAAGGGTTTCCGAAGCATCAAGTATTCCTTCATGATAGATCGAATCATGTGCTACCTTATTGTCCAAAAATAATGCAGTAGGCGTGTTTCCACAGACCAATTCCTCTTCAATTGATGAGACCAAGGCAATAACATTATCAATTGCAGATCTATTTTGCCGGAAGCCATTCATTTCCTCCGGGTAAACATTTGTAGTTTCCAGGAACCAATTTAGTCATTAGTGGATAATTTTTTAGAATAGCTTACCCACGCAGCTAAGCAGGGATATGGCTCTGAAGGAGGCGTAATTTGTCGGCTGCTTCCCTGGCTTCAATATAGGAATAACTTTGGCAAGCTTCATTCCTTAGGAACCTCCCCAGTTATCCATGAGGCGTTGTAGTACTCCAGAAGGAGTAGGCGAGATGTGTGGCATAGATTTGCGAGCGCTGCATAACTCACACCGTCATGGCCAGGAGATGATCGCTTGTTTACGTCGCCAATTGCTGCCGTGAGCTCTTCGATGGTGAATGGTAATGCTAAGTCAGGAAGGGTAGCTCGAGGTGGACTAGGCTGAGGCCTTGCAATTCACCGAGAAGGTTGTGCCCCGTTGGAACGGAGATTACAGTACTGCTCTGCCACTTCTTTCAGGGATGCGCGCTCATGCAGTGAGAGGGCGATGAAAGAATAAAGCTGTTGCGGCTCTTTGCGAATGCCTCTGACGACTCGCCAGATTTTGCTCAGCGGTAGTCGTATGGCCAGTGTCCCACAAAAGTTCCTCCACCTTTTTCGTTTCAGTTTCGTGGGGTAACGTAATATATGTCTTTGTGCCCGTCGACAAGTTCTGAGGTCGTGGATATTCTTACTACGTAGAGCCTTCCTTTCGGCACCCCTTCGAGTGGCACATAACCTTTCGAATTCCTCGTCGTCAGTTGGTACATTACAATGCTTAGTGGCAGAGCGGGTACTTTGTTTGAGGCAATGAGCTATTGTCGGTATTAATTCTGCATTCATAGTCGAGGCTGTGATCCCTTTGTCTACGGCTGCTGTGTAAGCCTCCCAGTCTACCGGCTTCAGTTTCACTTTTCTGGACGACGTCCGAAAATGAAGGGCAGAGATTACGATCGGGTAGTCATCACTACCTGGAGTCTCGAAATCCGTGCACCACCCGAACACAGGGGCCACTTGACTTCATACAAATGTGACGTCAATACAGTCTTCGGATTTTTCAGGCATGTTGTGCTGCCATCGTTAAAGGGCTCTATATTGTATTTTGCCAGAAGCTTCGCCAGCTTAGCACCCAGAGCATATGTATGTGAACTGCCCCAGATCTCGTTATGTGCGTTAAAATCGCCACAAATAATATGTGGAGATTGAGTGTTTGTCAACAAGTTTTCCAATCTTGTCCCGTCGAAAGGTGATCCTGGTTCCAAAAAACGCCGATCAGGGTAAAGACATCACTGATGCAATCACTGTGGTTGCGCAAATATATTCAGTCTTCTCATGTGGTGCTACGTCAATCGCAGAGGCAGGCATTTCGTTGCGAAATCCAACGAGCAGTCGGCTAATTCCGTTTTGTCACCTTGAATGATGAAAAGTATAACCCTTTATCATAAACTGCTCCTCGACGCGAGACTCGGAAATGACAAAAAAAGGGAATCGGCATAGTCGCGCAAGATGCTTAATGTCTGCTAACTTCGAGCGCAAGCCGCGAGCGTTCCACTGAAATACAGTACATGTGGGGAAGTGTTTGTTCCTGGCCACCGCTTGTGAGACGATTGTTGGCGAAGCTATCGTTGCTCCTGCAAAGAATTACGGCGTTGCGCCGTGAAAGAAGACGACACTAGCAGTTCCAAAGCCAGGACAGCCTCTACCCCAGGGATCCTTTTAAACGATGGGCTGGCACGGAGAATAGCCTAGATTGCTGCGAACATCATGGGAATCAGCATACTTGATATATCATTTACAGCGCTACCATCTAACAGCTTCTCTTGGTTCTTCCTGTTCTTCTGCTGCGACCTTGGGGAGAGTTGTTGTTGTGGGCAACAAGTGACGCTTGCTGGCGGTTACTGAGTTTCGGCTGAAGATAGTTACCCAGATACTTCAAACTCAATACAGAAAATCAGGCAGAAAACATTTTAATGCGAAAGCATTAACTATATGGAGCATGAAGAGACAAATACAGCGGTGTGGCCGGAGATGTTAGAAAAAGTCACGTGGTCACAGACACGCTCGCGTCACTGCTCGCCCGTTCATCGTCATCTTCCACAGCTGTCTCCAATGCCACTCTTCATGCCAGCGTTTCCATACTGGCCCTCCCTCTGAGAAGACGCTGACGGCACTGGCCCACTGCCAGTCGGTGCGGTGATTTCGGCGAGTCCTGTCGTGCGCTCCGATGCACAAATCTTCGGTGGATATGGTACAAAACGTCAAGTGGTAACAGAGACAAACCACGCCGGTTACCGGTCTATATATAGCCCTGCGCGTCACAGCGCTGCCAATTGCTGCGGTGATTTCGGTGAGTCCTGTCGTGCGCTCCGATGCACAAACATTCGATGGATATGGTACAAAACGTCGCGTGGTCACAGAGACAAACCACGCCGGTTGCCGGTCTATATATAGCACTGCGCGTCACGGCGCTGCCAGTTGGGGCGCTGATTTCGGCGAGTTCTGTCGTGCGCTCCGATGCACAAACCTTCGATGGATATGGTACAAAACGTCGCGTGGTCACAGAGACAAACCACGCCGGTTGCCGGTCTATATATAGCACTGCGCGTCACGGCGCTGCCAGTTGGGGCGCTGATTTCGGCGAGTTCTGTCGTGCGCTCCGATGCACAAACCTTCGATGGATATGGTACAAAACGTCGCGTGGTCACAGAGACAAACCACGCCGGTTCCCGGTCTATATATAGCACTGCGCGTCACGGCGCTGCCAGTTGGGGGCGCTGATTTCGGCGAGTTCTGTCGTGCGCTCCGATGCACAAACCTTCGATGGATATGGTACAAAACGTCGCGTGGTCACAGAGACAAACCACGCCGGTTGCCGGTCTATATATAGCACTGCGCGCCACGGCGCTGCCAGTTGGGGGCGCTGATTTCGGCGAGTCCTGTCGTGCGCTCCGATGCACAAACCTTCGATGGATATGGTACAAAACGTCGCGTGGTCACAGAGACAAACCACGCCGGTTGCCGGTCTATATATAGCACTGCGCACCACGGCGCTGCCAGTTGGGGCGGTGATTTCGGCGAGTTCTGTCGTGCGCTCCGATGCACAAACCTTCGATGGATATGGTACAAAACGTCGCGTGGTCACAGAGACAAACCACGCCGGTTGCCGGTCTATATATAGCACTGCGCGTCACGGCGCTGCCAGTTGGTGCGGTGGTTTCGGTGAGTCCTGTCGTGCGCTCCGATGCACAAACCTTCGATGGATATGGTACAAAACGTCGCGTGGTCACAGAGACAAACCACCCCGGTTACCGGCCTATATATAGCACTGCGCGTCATGGCGCTGCCAGTTGCTGCGGTGATTTCGGCGAGTCCTGTCGTGCGCTCCGTTGCACAAACCTTCGATGGATATGGTACAAAACGTCGCGTGGTCACAGAGACAAACTACGCCGGTTGCCGGTCTATATATAGCACTGCGCGCCACGGCGCTGCCAGTTGGGGGCGCTGATTTCGGCGAGTCCTGTCGTGCGCTCCGATGCACAAACCTTCGATGGATATGGTACAAAACGTCGCGTGGTCACAGAGACAAACCACGCCGGTTGCCGGTCTATATATAGCACTGCGCGTCACGGCGCTGCCAGTTGGTGCGGTGGTTTCGGTGAGTCCTGTCGTGCGCTCCGATGCACAAACCTTCGATGGATATGGTACAAAACGTCGCGTGGTCACAGAGACAAACCACCCCGGTTACCGGCCTATATATAGCACTGCGCGTCATGGCGCTGCCAGTTGCTGCGGTGATTTCGGCGAGTCCTGTCGTGCGCTCCGTTGCACAAACCTTCGATGGATATGGTACAAAACGTCGCGTGGTCACAGAGACAAACTACGCCGGTTGCCGGTCTATATATAGCACTGCGCGCCACGGCGCTGCCAGTTGGGGGCGCTGATTTCGGCGAGTCCTGTCGTGCGCTCCGATGCACAAACCTTCGATGGATAGGGTACAAAACGTCGCGTGGTCACAGAGACAAACCATGCCGGTTGCCGGTCTATAGACCGTTTCATCGGGCGAGGAGGATAGGGCGCGCGGAGAGCCTTTCCTCCTCTCTGGCTTGGGCGATCCCGCGCGGCGCTGCTTGAAAGTATTGCTGTCGCGTGCTGCGGAACGATTTCGATATGTTTTAGATCGTACTTTGTGAAATTTATGCCATGTTCGTTCATATAAGGTCGTCAGGGAAGCCTTTCGGTGCATCGGTAACTACTGTAGGCAGAAATATGTCTTGGGGGCGCAATAATGTGACTCGCATAATCAGCCGCGGTGCATGTATGTGTTGTTTACTATTTTGCTTATATCGATTTTAATTCAACAAAGAAAACCGGCGTATCTGTATTAGCAGCATTAAATGGTAAATCAGCTCACTGTCTGATCGATCGGCGTAGGGAGTAAAATATAAAACATAAGAGCGCATGCTCGTGCACGGCCAACCTAAGGCAACCATGAAACATCTAAGCGGCAGGCGCTATCAAATATTTGTGATACACTGGCATCGTTCTCACGCATTTCAAGTGCAGTATGCTTGAAATAACCATATGTCTACGCTAGCCTTGCTGCATGAAACCCGTGGCGCTGCTGAACACAGCGATCACTGCGGTTGGTGAGCCAGCACGATACATATATAAGCTGTGTGCTTCGGCATTGCCTTCTTGGCCTGTATACAGCCATAATATATGAGAGGGTTCGCATAAAAAGAATGCGATGGCTATTTTTTGAGCGCAAGATTTCCGTAATACGTGTGAGTACGTCGGAGAGAACTGAACGAACACAACCGAAAAAAAAAAATTCGGTTATCATCCTATTTCTCTAAAAAGCAAGAGAAAACGGGCTAACGTCTCACAAAGTTTATAAATATAAAACCGCTGATGCCGTATGCTTGGACCATGCGCTATATAGGACAAAGATATCTGTAATCCAGCACCTAATACTGCTTAGGACGCTCGCGCAGTTCGTAAACGGTCGCTTTGCTGGACAAGCTTAATTCAGACTGTATAAGATATGCTGCAATTACTAGCCAAAACTATTTTATTCATGGGTGGAAACCTCATCCATCCAACCAAGTAGTCACGCAATGTAACCTGCAGCGAATAGTTTGAACGCTTGTCAAAGTATAATAGCACAGCTCCTATCGTAACAGAACGGTACCCACGCTGTCACGATCGTCGCGTATGTTTCATGGCTCCTAAACCGCAGCTTAGAAATAGAGGATAATACTGTAATAAGGTCACATTACTGATTGGAACATTCGGAAATACACAATTGACCTCCGAGGCTGATCGTAGGCTCAAATATGCGCGCACACATCGCGCTGCGTGTTCCGTCCACCTCAACGCCAGCAGAAATTCCGGCCATGACGCCTTAAACCACTTCAGCAAGTCTCACAGAACCGTTTACCATGTAGAAGACGCGCGTCATACTAAACAGAAAGCACGACCGCGAAAACAAACGCCAGAACCTGCCGCCGAGCGTATACCTGCCATGCAAAAGACCGCTTTCACCCAAGCCAGTATGGCGCTGCTCATAGGCGGCGCCACTGCGTTCACAATATGGCGGCGCCTACGAAAAAACGGTCTATATATAGCACTGCGCGCCACGGCGCTGCCAGTTGGGGGCGCTGATTTCGGCGAGTCCTGTCGTGCGCTCCGATGCACAAACCTTCGATGGATATGGTACAAAACGTCGCGTGGTCACAGAGACAAACCACCCCGGTTACCGGCCTATATATAGCACTGCGCGTCATGGCGCTGCCAGTTGCTGCGGTGATTTCGGCGAATCCTGTCGTGCGCTCCGTTGCACAAACCTTCGATGGATATGGTACGAAACGTCGCGTGGTCACAGAGACAAACCACGCCGGTTGCCGGTCTATATATAGCACTGCGCGTCACGGCGCTGCCAGTTGGGGGCGCTGATTTCGGCGAGTTCTGTCGTGCGCTCCGATGCACAAACCTTCGATGGATATGGTACAAAACGTCGCGTGGTCACAGAGACAAACCACGCCGGTTGCCGGTCTATATATAGCACTGCGCACCACGGCGCTGCCAGTTGGGGGCGCTGATTTCGGCGAGTCCTGTCGTGCGCTCCGATACACAAACCTTCGATGGATATGGTACAAAACGTCGCGTGGTCACAGAGACAAACCACGCCGGTTGCCGGTCTATATATAGCACTGCGCACCACGGCGCTGCCAGTTGGGGGCGCTGATTTCGGCGAGTTCTGTCGTGCGCTCCGATGCACAAACCTTCGATGGATATGGTACAAAACGTCGCGTGGTCACAGAGACAAACCACGCCGGTTGCTGGTCTATATATAGCACTGCGCGCCACGGCGCTGCCAGTTGGGTGGTGATTTCGGCGAGTTCTGTCGTGCGCTCCGATGCACAAACCTTCGATGGATATGGTACAAAACGTCGCGTGGTCACAGAGACAAACCACCCCGGTTACCGGCCTATATATAGCACTGCGCGTCGTGGCGCTGCCAGCTGGTGCGGTGATTTCGGCGAGTCCTGTCGTGCGCTCTGATGAATGAAACTTTGACTTCTCAGTCAGCAGCTGCGCCCGGCTCCTTTTGACGTCCTCGCAAGTATGCGACCGAGGCCGGGGCACGTAATGCGAGAAATGAAACAAGACAACGTGCAAACAACACCATTACGTTTCGGAAAACGCTTCGGCATCGGGAAGACGTCGCAATGATTTCGCGTTCATTCACCTAGGGATACCTAGGTGCCTTTCATTCTTTTTTTCTGGCATGTTGCCTATAGGCGACACTCCTCAATAATGAGTCACTCTACAGACTTCAGACCCTTAGCATCATTATCATCATCATCATCATCGTCAGCCTGGTTACGCCTTCTGCAGGGCAAAGGCCTCTCCCATATTTCTGCAACTAACCCGGTCATGTATTAATTGTGGCCATATTGTTCCTGCAAACTCCTTCGCAAGTGTCACCTAAAGCGGGGTCCCCATTTTCTTCAAATACGAAATTGTTGCTGTATTTGGTGCTCCCAGAGCAGCACGGAAATTTTCTAAGCATATCATATAATGTCTCTATACCGGCAGAAAACGAAAGTATTGCAATTTCTTCTTAGCCCCTAAGCATTCTTCGCAGACACACACTTCACAACTTCCTCCTCCTCACATCAAACATTTCGCCCACTTTTCTTATTATCCAACTTTATGAGTTTGCCTTTCAAAAAAAAAAAAGTGAGATCAAGCGTATAATAATTTCGAGTGCTAGCATAGTCGCTAACAGTGCCACTATAAAACATTTAGCTTAAGATGCGCTGTTTGTAAAATTATCGATGGGGACTGCCATATTTCATACCCTTGCTAGAAGAGCTAGAATGAACCCCTGATGAAAAACAGGCAGACTCCACTCCAGTTGACCTCTACGTAAAGCGAAGCGTTTTTTGCGTGAACGTAGATCATGAACCCCGCGTGTTTATAATATGAAGTGTGGTTCTCCAAGTAGAGATATTAATGTTAAAGAATAGCATGTTATACGAAGATATGATTTTATTTCTAGTGAGTTATAGACAGTCTGGATTTTAATGCACATATTTACACGCAGTAAATCGCATAAAAATCATTTTCTAAAATTTTAGTACTGATCTATAGTGTTGTGTTGCACTCGTGGTGTTTCTGATACGTCGGAATCTTCTGGCGTACCTGCGGATCGAAACGCGCCAAGCGTCTCGGCGCGCTGGCTTGTCCGCTAGAAAGGGTGATGAACGTAAACGTGAGCTGTAACACCAACACGCTGCCATGTCACGTTCTCGCTTCATAACCTTCATGCCACTGTGATCATTCTTTCGTTGTCATATGATATCGTTGTCATCCCTCCACCGTTTGCACTCTTTCGTCATCATTACGCTGTTGTATCGGCGTCATCGCGCCACCTTCGTCCAGTCATCGACACTACACCGCCGTCGATCGTGCCATCGCTGTCATACAGCCGTCATAATGCCGTCGTGATCGTTCCATCTTCGTCATTATGTCGTAGTTATTTCAGTGTCGTCATCCTATTCTCATGCCTTCGTCATCACACCGTCATTGTAATTACGTGGTTCAGTCGTTGTCATTGCGTCGTCGTCCTTCCGGCTTCGTCACGCCTTCGTCGTCATCTTGTGCCCGCATCACCACCCCTTGATAACCAAGATGGCTCCGCCTCAACATATATGCAGTAAGCGCGGGGGCTCCCCAGGCGAAACCACGGTGTGGCAGTGGAATTGCCGGGGCTACATGAACAAGTATGGATCACTGATACAATACATCGCTACATCAACAAGACCACCTGAAATCATCGCACTGCAAGAAACGAACACACACGTCCGCCTACCCGGATACGGCACTTATGGCACCGATACAGGCAGCAGCCTTCACACCCTGGTCAGTAAGAAGCTAGTGGCCGTTCAACACCATCTCCAGCAATCTGAACCGCTTGCCATTCTGCTCGAAATTATCCCACAGGCAACAAAGAAGAAAGGTCCCATGTTTGTTCTAAACGTATACTGTCGACCGAAAAGCGCGCCATCGGTCCTCAAACTGGTTTTGGAGCAAGCCACGCACGCAGCAGGTAACCATCCACTTCTAATTGTGGGCGACTTTAATGCAGCCTACCCCCTCTGGGGTTATACGTACACCAACCCCAGGGGAAACATGCTTCACAAAGTTATTGAGGACATGGATCTCACACTCGTCAACGCTCCAAGGAATAGCACGAGGCTCGCCACAAGTGTTCAAAGAGACACGAACCCCGACTTAACCTTACCAGAAGTATCCCCCAAGCTTGCTGGACAAATCTGGAGGAGTACCTAGGCAGCGACCACGCGCTGCTAGCCACCACTCTCCATGGGCTCGAATACAAAGCCAGGATAGGCATGGCTCGCCTCACGGATTGGACCAAGCTGCGGGAGATAAGAGAAGAAAGAGCTGCGAATGAACAGAGCCAACAGCTTCAGTCAATTAAGGACTGGATCACTCAGCTTCACCAGGATGTGAAGGCGCACACCAAAATGCTTGAAACATCCACCACCCCTTCAAGCATCGACGCTCGCTTGCTCCACATGTGGGAAGCCCGGCGTAGCCTGCTGAAGCGTTGGAAAAGGCAAAGTTTAAATCGCAAGCTCAAGAGGCGAAGAGCACTACTCACACAAGAGGCTGCGGAATACGCTACCACGCTATGCCGAGAGAATTGGCTATCCCTCTGCGACAGCTTGAGAGGAAGACTGAGTACTTCCAAGATGTGGAAGTTATTGAGGTATTTAATCAACCCGGCCTGCAGCAAAACGGAATCCCAACACAATATGGCCCGAGTAATTCACCAATTTCCTGGAAACGAGGCGGACCTTCTTTTGACTCTCAAAGCCCAGTACTTCCCCACACAGCCATCGGAGCCTCTGCCACCCTACACCGGCACCCCTAACGAGCTCCTAGATGAGGACATTCATCTACATGAGGTAACAGCGGCGATAATGGGCTTGAGACGCCACACAGCCCCGGGAACGGACCAAATTACCAATAAAGCACTTCTATATCTTGACAGCCCCTCGCTGCTAGAGCTTACCGCTCATCTTAACGAAGTATGGAGCAAAGGAAACTTTCCCGAGGACTGGAACATAGCCGAGCTTCGTCTGATACCGAAGCCAGGCAAGCCACCAGCCATTGAGAACCTACGACCGATCTCCCTCACTTCGTGTGTAGGAAAGCTGCTAGAGCACATCGTTCTCAACCGGCTACAACCATTCCTGGAGGACTCAGGGAAACTTCCAACAACGGTGATAGGATTCCGTCCACACCTCTCAACTTAAGACATCCTACTTCAGCTGAAAGAGGAGGTGATTGTACCAGCGACACGCAACTCCCCCACGGCTATCCTCGCCTTAGATCCTAAAGGGGCGTTCGATAACGTCAAGTACACAGCAATCTTACAGAGGCTAAACGCGCTGGGCTGTGGGGCCAGGACGTACTCCTATATCAGAGATTTCCTCTCAGATAGAAAAGCCATCCCAAAGGTCGGGGACAAAGCCACAAACCCCTTCCTACTGGGCGGGCGCGGCACACCACTGGGCGCAGTGTTATCCCCTCTCCTTTTCAATATCGCCCTAATAGGACTACCGCCGCTCCTCGATAACATCCCAGGGATCCCCCATGGCCTATATGCCGACGACATTACCATCGGGTCGTCCACAGGGTCCATCGGGGAAGTGGAGAACCGCTTGCAGGGAGCTGCAGACGTGATGAGCGACTATGCTAAGTCATGCAGGCTCAGCTGCGCCCCCCAAAAGTCGGAGCTACTCCTGGTGTCACCGCGAACGAAGCACACATCCGACTCGCCCACTATCAACATACAACTGGAGGGACACACCATCGTTCCGTCTCAGAGCGTAAAGATATTGGGAATGGTTTTCCAGTCGGATCGCACCAATACAATATTAATTCAAAAGCTCAAGAATACAACAGCCCAAGTTACGCACATGATCCGGCGAATAACAACCAAGACAAGAGGCATGGGGGAGGCGGACACGCTTCGGCTTGTCCAAGCCTTCGTCGTGTCTCGAATAACTTACGCTATTCCATACGCACTACTCAACGAGACGAAACTCAAGAAAATCAACACAATGATCAGAGAGGCATATAAGCAGGCGATGGGCCTGCCAATCAGTACGTCCACAGAACGCGTACTACGACTTGGTGTGCACAACACGGCCGAGGAGCTGATTGAGGCACATTTATCCAGTCAGCGAACAAGGCTGGCGGTTACGGAAGCAGGGAGCTCCATTCTCTTACGCCTGGGGCTCTCTGCCCCTCTGAGCCATCCGCCGCCTCAGAATGTGAGCTTACCCCATGCCATCCGGAGTAACATCACCGTACGTCCTCTACCTCGCAATATGCACCCAGTGCACCACGCAGAGCGAAGGGAGGCCCGCGCCCTAGCCATACACAAGCGATACGGGACTTTACCCTCTACAGCCTACACGGACGCGGCTTCTTACTCCAGACGCGCAGCCACAACAGACACCGTAGTCGTCAACACAGAACACCGGAGCAGCATTTCGCTCACACGAAACAATCCTCTTCAAGCCGAGGAAGCGGCCATAGCCCTCGCGCTCTCCCAAACAGAGGTTGAAGTCGTAGTGACCGACTCCCAACAGGCGTGCCGCAACTTTGCTAGCGGCAGAATTCATAACACTACGCTCCGGATCATCAGTCAAAAGCCGCCAACGAGATCAGTCATGGTCATCTGGGTGCCAGCTCATCAAGGCATTCCTAGCAACGAGGTCGCCAACAACGTGGCTCGAGATCTGACCCACCGAGTCGACGCCGAGGAATCTGAACCAGAGCGCATGCACCCTCTAGTATCTTACCGAGATATCACACAACACTACAAGCTAACCCGCAGAACATATGCACCCCCCCCCCCCCCCACAAGTCACTACCTAGAGAGCAGGAGCGATTCCTCCGAGCTCTGCAGGTTAATAGATTCCCCCACCCAACCAGAAATCACCTTATAGACCCTACACAATTCTCTCCGCAATGCCGCTTCTGCGCAGAGCCGGGGTCCCTCAGGCACATAGTAGGGGGTTGTAGAGCGGCACCATTAAATCCTCCGAACCCTTACCCCACTAACGAGCTTTGGGAGAGAGCCTTGGCCAGCTCCGACCTCGAGGATCAGCAACGGCTGATTGCGAGGGCCCAGGACGCGGCCCGAGCTCAAGGCATTCTGGAATGAGGACGCCTCTCCATATCTTCATTCACCCAATAAAAATGTTTATTCTCTCTCTCTCTCTCGGAAACGAAGTTAACAAAGAGAGACCAAAGATCTGTTGTGTTGGAAATGGAATTTTTTTTCCGTCCCGGCACACGCTGATATAATATAAGTATGGGCAAGACTGCGTTCCCCGTTCTTAAATGTGCGGTAGGGGACGCCGTGTATCGAATTCCCCACTTCATGCTTACCTATACAGCCGCTGAGCCCTTGCTCGGGATAGTTCGAGCAAAGACAAGTTTACGAAGTTGTTTCCAACGCCTATTACGTTGATCCTTATCTCGTTTCATATGTCCAGCACGAAAGGTCCCGTAAGCGCTTATCTGCAGCTTTATTTTTAGATGTAAAAGGGGCATACGATAACGTATTACATGAGGCCATTCTCGACGCTCTTGCGACGGTTGATCTAGGTGGTAGAGATTTTTTGTGGATTGCAAGTTACCTATCTGCAAGATCATTCTATGTGTTAACTGACGATGGCCCAACTACGCGACGCTATACCCGCAGGGGCGTTCCTCAAGGCGGTGCTCTCAGCCCGACGCTATTCAACCTGGCTGTTGTTGCACTTGCTGAATACTTGCCAACTACCATCAAAATTTCAATATGCGCTGATGACATCTGCGTCTGGACTGCGGCAGTCACACGTCCTCAGATACGTGTGCGGCTTCAAAGAGCGGCCACTCTGACAGCGAACTACTTGTGCAAACAGGGTCTCAGCATATCACCAGAAAAATGCGCACTAGTAGCATTTACTCGCAAACCGATGACGGCTTATGTCATCTCAATCAATGGGCGGACTATTTCCTATGTCCGAACCCACAGATTCCTTGGCGTAATTATTGACCGAGACCTCTGTTGGAGCCCGCACGTGGCCTACATGAAACGGCGCCTGACAGCAACTTCCCAGTTGTTTAAATACTTGACAGGAAAGACGTGGGGGATGTCAGTAGACGCAATGCTTAAACTCTACAGAGCTCTCTTTCTCGGTTTTTTAAGATATAGTCTACCTGTACTGACCAACACCTGCAAGACAAATATTCGTGTTCTGCAGGCAGCACAAGCTTAAGCACTCAGAGTCTGCCTTGGTTTTCCCAGATGCACGTCAACAGAGGCAACTCTTGCGATTGCTCGGGACCATCCAATGCGAACCCACCTTACGGTGGAAGCCCTGAGAACGCACATCAGACATTTTGCACGTGCCCCCTATCAACCACCTTGCAACACTACCTTCGGACAGGCACCATTCATCATTCTCTAAAACTATCATCAAGTACAACGACAAGCTTCCCTCGGACTTCACCGCTGCATCTATACCATCGATACCCCTTTGGTGTCTTATCAGCCCCATAGTCCATCTCAGTGTACCAGGAATCGGGAAAAAGTCTGAAGTGTCGTCGCCTGTGCTGAAACAACTGTGTCTGCTTCTTCTGCACGAGAGGTACGCGGACAGTGAACACATTTATACTGATGGTTCCTCAAACATCCAGTATTCGTCCGGTGCTGTGGTTGTCCCAGCAAAAGCTATTACCATCAGCTTTAGGACTGACCACCCTACAACATCGACATCTGCTGAATTAGCTGCTCTTCGCGCTGCACTTTGTTTCGTCAATCGGGAGCCGCCTCGACAATGGTCAATCTTCAGCCACTCGAAGGCAGCCCTACAATCTGTACTATCAGCTCTGCGTCGCGGGCCATTCGAACAGCTCGTATTCGATATTATATGCCTACTCCATACATCACAGGAGAAAGGACACCACGTGACGTTTCAGTGGCTGCCAAGTCACTGCGGCGTCACTGGAAACGAAGACGCCGATAATGCCGCTCGGACAGCTCTTGAAGACGCAGAAGAAGAGGCCATACCGCTTTCCCGATCCGACGCAGCTAGCAGACTTCGAGTGCTTGCACAGGAGATCACGCTCTCTTTATGGTACACACCAAACAGCCCGACCAACCAGAGCAGCCGTCAATACCACCTGCCCTCTTTGATGCATCTCTATATGCCAACTGGACTCCGCCGAAGAGAGGCGACTGTGCTTTATCGCTTATGGCTAGGGGTGGCTTTCACGAAATCGTACTCATTTCGCATTGCAATGGCCGACAACGCTCTCTGCAATGCCTGTCTTTGCGAGGAGACACTGGAACACATTCTGTGCGACTGTCCTGAATATAATGTTCAGCGACAGTCCCTGGCATCCGTTCTAGCACACCTTGACAATAGACCATTGTCCAGCGACACGATTTTCACATGCCGCCGACAGAAGACATCGCAGGTGAAGGCGACGAAGGGACTACTGCGGTTTTTGAAAGAGACGGGATTGGACAAGCGGCTGTGACAGTGATATCACGTACCATGCCAGATTGATGGACTTTAACGGATGATGTGTATGTGCTGTTCTATGTGCTCTCTCTCTTCCCCTTCCCCATCTTTCATCGCCCCCATCCCTCTCCCATGTGTAGGGTAGCAAACCGCTTAAGCTAAACTGGTTAACCTCCCTGCCTTTCCTTCTCCACTTTTTCCTTCGTTCCTTCCTAGACCTCCAGGAAAATGTATCGCAGTTTAGGCCTAAGTACTTCATGTTATATACAAGTTCAACTGGCAAACAAGACCAACTTGAGCAACACATGCTATGCAGGAATATCGCTTGGTGTGCAGTTACCTTTTTATAGGGGCTGTGCAACCACAACACGCTATTTTCCTATGTATTTACAAAGAAGTAGTTATCCCTCAGCCAGGTTGGCATCTTGCGCATATAATTTTGTAGTCAACGCAGAAAGTTAGGCCAATTGGTGCTGATGCATTTGCTGTGACATAGTTACTAGCGCTAGCAAGACTAACGGGAAAAAAATGTTGGGACGAGACAGACTGCTAGTTTTGATGTATTTACTGTGACATAGTTACTAGCGCTAGCGAGACTAACGGAAAAGCGCTCTATCCAGTCCCTACTTATTTTTCCTTTAACCTTGCTAGCGCTAATAACTATGTCACAGCGAACAATTTTGTATGTTAGGGGTCATTTTATCACATGTGGCACGAGGTAGAACAACACGTGTACCATTCGCTCACATGCGCATCTTTAAACAAACTGAAAGTAGAGAACTGCTATTGATGTAAATATTGAATAGCAGCGGACAAAGTATTCAACCTTGTGGAATACCACATTAGATGTCGGGTACCTTACTGTACGAGTCACGTATTCAGATGCACTACGTTCGGGCATAGAACTACTTCAGAAAAAAAGTTCAGTCTGGAACCCTAAAACTATCTTTTTAGCTTTCCCGAGAGGAAGTGAGGAAGTGATAGGCTCAAAAGTTATTTTAAATTCCAAGAAATGCTCCCATTACTATTATTTTGTCGATTTCACTGCAGAGCAGGTCGTTGAAATCTTCCAACAGGTTTATTGTACTGAATCCATCAAGAATCAAGAAATTGCACTGGCATGAAACTGAGTGCTTATGGGCATTGCAACTGAGTGCTTATGGGTCTGATGCAAAATTTCTCCAAGATGCAAGCTAGGCCAAAAAAACCGCAGTTGGCCTGTAGTCATCGCGAATTTTCCCCCTTATTTTGTTGAGTTGTGTAACA
Source organism: Dermacentor andersoni (assembly GCF_023375885.2). Lineage (NCBI taxonomy): Eukaryota > Metazoa > Arthropoda > Arachnida > Ixodida > Ixodidae > Dermacentor > Dermacentor andersoni. The sequence continues at coordinate 127,805,919 of NC_092815.1, read as the reverse complement.
CTAAACTTCAAGTTACTATAGGTGTTATTCCACTGTTCAGAACCTCGTTTAGAATAACAAGTAAGAAAAACCCCTCCAGCCTTTGGAAAATGTAAAATACGTGTCTAATCATAATGCTATCGAAACCAGATACCGTTTTATTTGGAATAGTGCACATTACGTGCCATTTTATTTTTCCCTTGCACATGGCATGAACGCGCAATGCACGAACAACGAGGCACTTGGCTTCACGTTCGGTATCACGTGCGTTGTCTGGCAGGATTTCAGCAAATTTTTTATAAAATGGTTAGCCATGTGTGAAGGGGTATCAAATGGGAAGGATATGACACACGAGCGTGCCCGTTTCGCCTACGCCAAAGACGCAGAAATAAACTAGGGAAAATTATAGGATTTGATTAACTGCGTCCCAAAAGGTTCGCTTCCCATAGCTTCAAAGATTAAACGTTGGACTCGCATATGTTTTTTTTATTCCACAAATATTCCTACCTCAACCACCTATATATCGTAATGCAGGGGTTCAAGAGAATATGCTTTCGCGGTGCTTTCTTTAGAGCGATAGGTCTACTGCTCCAGGTACAAAGCCAGAAAACGCCTGGTTCCGTAAATCCGACATTGAAGCTGAGCCAATGTCAAACTGGGACTTAGCGTGCCCCTATACCGGCGGTTGCTGCGTACGCGGCGTGGGCACCCATGTCTTGAAAGCGATCTGCGACGCCTACAAAGTGCGCCGAGTGCTGGTAGCTTCGTATGCGCTGTACTTTCGACGCTTAGTTCACGTTGAAGCGAGACGCAGCATTAATGTGCATTCGCTCGCTGCTGCTGCCGCGCCGAGCAGGGTCTGTGTGTTGTCTTCTGATGACAGCGATCTAAAGAGCGGAAAGACACTTGATTATGCAACCCATGAGAGCCAAGCGCCGTAACCTTGTTGTGGTGCAAATGCAGACGCGGTAGTTGCTGACGGTGCCGAGCACCATCTGTGTCCTTTTCCAAAGCAAGCAAAACCGCGCTATCGCTCGACAAACTTGCTTTAACTGCGTTCCACCACGGAATTTTTTTTTTCTGCGCGTGTTCCCTCAATAACGTCAGAATGTTCGAGAACAAAAAACAGACAAAGACGAAGGAAGCTAACGAGATCACTAAATTTAAAGGATGATCTAATAAAAGCAAACAATGAACACAACGCTGCTCATATTATATGCTGCTGCTAAGGTGTGCCTTTCTAGCTTACGTTCCTCAGTCTTCCCTTCTTTGTTTTCAAGTGGTACCCAAGTTCTGCAGGGCAAGTCATTCTCTCACATTTTTTGTCTTGCCTTACCTTGCCTCTGTGTGTGGGGCAATGCATAAAAAAATTTCGGCAACATACAGGCTTCGGATGTTGCAAAACGCTTGTACTGAATAATGGACAAACACAAAGAATATCTTTTTGCACGGACGATTGCCCCAGGGTCTGAAAGTGATGAAAGACCTTGTAGTCTTCGGTAACATTCGTCCGGGGGGCAGGCGAGCTTCAAAGATAAGGGCAAAGGACTCTGATAAGCTTAAGCAAAATGCACTTACTTTGCTTCTGCGTATATCGGTCCTAAAGCAAACACTCTCTTCTTGCCCATCTTGTAGCTCAGGGCCTTCGATTGAATTTTGCTTCGGCTCTCTGTGTAGCTTTCCTTTTGCTTTACCTATGCTTCGGATGTAGCTATTTTGTGAGAACAGCGCCATGTGCTTATAACATGCGAGTTGCATTGAATTGAAAGAAAAGAAAGAGCGAAACGCAGCAGTGGTTTCAGATTTCAGCGCCTTTGACCTTTGCCCAAACATTACTTGACCGAAGTCTACAGTCGCTCGCCTTTCGTTGTGAGCGCCCCTCAAATAATATGGGAATCAATAATGCGCAGCACCAGTCATATAAAAGGAAAAGGTCGTATTGAACAGGGGAAAATGATTCCGCTTGTGAGGGTAGCGGAAAAAGTAAAATGGCATATATCAGAGCGGGAATTTCGACAGTGGAGACATGTTCATATCTTTTGTAGCCCCCAGCGCGTTATGGTATGCATGTAGTTCCATATATTATGTGTATATATATATATATATATATATATATATATATTGTGTGTGTCTATGCGCACGCGCATTTGGGAAGGGAGGGGGGGAGGAGGTGGGGTTACGTGTACCAAGCTCAGTCTCCCGCTCGAATGTGCGTGACCACGACTCGCAATCCGTTTTATAAAATGTTACAATGACTCCGTTTGAATTAAAATACCTGGAAAAGTTTCAATTGAGTTTGTTTTCTTCGTTTGTACCAACAAGCCCTTGATCTGTCGTCAGAGATATTGAACATCAAAGCTTGCTGTTATGCAGAACAGTATATTATCGAGCATTTCAAGGCTCACAAAATACCAATGTTCTCACGGCACCCTGTATTGCACCCACACGCGTATGCAATGCGTGGTACACAATTGTGGCCTCGAAGTTCTATGACCTCGAGGAATTATAATTTAGAGGTAACGTGACATATCGAGACCTCGACGGAGGTTTATGAAAATACGCCCTGTACGCTATAAATCAACGATATAAAATAGAACAACAATCAGATAGCACAGTCTTTATTGTGTGCATGTCACTTTGTGGTAACTTATCAGACGCTGTCATAATAACCGCCACGGCTTCTGTCTGGATCAATATACGCGAGAGTTGAGAGCACCTGCCCGGCTCTCTCGCAGTAGTCTACTCGCTGAAACGGAGCTCCGCGGGAGAATACTACGAGTCAAAACAACCCTCTTTTATTTATGATCAAGCCAAGAACAAAACTGACATCACAGTAACGCCCTTTTGCTTATTTATTCAGATACAAGTAGGCCGAAATGGACAAATTATGCCCCTTAATTACGTTTATTTATTTATTTATTTATTTACTTTTACCTCAGAGCACTTCGGCATTACAAATGAGATTAGGTTACACAAAGCAATAGGCGGGGGGGGGGGGGGGGGGGGGGGGGGCGTTGAGGAATAAGGCATTTCTTTGTGAACTATTGTTGCTAAATATACAACGTTAGCTGAGAGTTTGTTAAATACAGTATTACAATATGACATAACAAAAGCAACATTAAAACGCTCAAATTCAACTCGCACAAATACTTGTTATTAGACAATTTTAAGCAGCTAGTTGTACTTCTGAAATTCTCAGTGTTAACCTCGGATATAATACTAGCACGTAGTTGATTTTTTTTTTTTCAGCGAACGTCGCAAAATTTAGCGTAACAAACATGCCCACCGACACTCAGATTTCTTATTAGAAAGTGGAATAAATCGATCATTCATTCATTCATTCATTCATTCATTCATTCATTCATTCATTCATTCATTCATTCATTCATTCGCTGAAGTTCTCTATTTTAAAATTATGAATATGCACGAAAGAAATACGGGGCGAATCAAGAAACAAAAGCAATAAAAACAACGCCATCAGGACCCTGATTCGCAGACTTCTTACGCTAGGACTGTTCTCATGAACGGAAGCCAGCCAATCGCCTTCATGGGCACATCATTACAATAGAAGGCCATCCTTGGCACACAGAAATTACTTACGAAAATGTTTGCGAGCATGGTCTCAGACTATTCCTCTTTTTTTGCTTAGCTGAAAAAAGATCCGACGCGTCTTCGTGCGATTTCTTCCTACAAGGCAAAGCAACGCAAACAACGTTACTCTTCTACGAAATACGCTCACTGTTAATAAATGTCTACAGAAATTGTGCGATGCGTATTCAGCAGGTGGTCATACCAAACGAAGACAGAAGCAGCAGTTCGCGGAGTCACAAGTTTTGGAAGCCGAGGTCCTTTTTGGGGGCCACACACAGGTCTTAACTTTTGCTGCCATGGAGAGCCTCTTCCAGCCTAATGAATTGCGCCTCAACTAAGAAGTTTATAATTTACTAAAGCGTCCTACAGACGAATCAGTCTTGCCAAAGCTGGAGTACTAGTATTCGTGTAATCTTTTTTATTAAGGGCCTTCAAATAGCGCATTAACAGACGACTTGTGCATCTTCAGGTTAGCGGATATATCGTAAATCCCAGCACATTGCATGTGAGACGCTGAAGCGCGACGTGGACCTCCCTTCATCTCGAAAATCATGCCGAAGGAGCCACACAATTTCTCAAATTTCTGGGTCATGCGTCGCTTCCAGCGAATCTAATGGCGGCCTGTTTCTGGCGTTGGATATCGTGAACGCCTACCCTTCCCAGCATTTCGTGACGCATCGAGTGGCCTTTCAAACGGAAACGTTTGCTCGGTGGCTGCTCTCCATGTGGGCAGTCTCACACAAACCCTCTTTTCTTTTGAACGGGTAAAAATGTTGTTGCCGTTGGCCTTTAAGCACTGCGAATATTTCGCCCAGCGTGCCTAAATGTACGATAATAACTTGTCCAGAAGAACAAAGCACGTAAAAAAAGAAAAATTCGAACATAGCCGGTGCTTGCTGTGGTGACGCGCTTGTTACAGCATATAAGGGAACAAAACAGGCCTTTCCCCAGCGCACCCTCCTCGCTGAAGCACAAGTGCGACATACGAACGCCTAATAGCCGCAGAACGCGCTCAACTCCGCTGCGAATGAAACAAGAGTACATGCTTGTTTATGTATAACGAACCCCATTTCGACATCACTTCCATCCTGAGAATTCGTTCTATGTAGCTCGGCCTTCGAAACTCACCGGTTACAATTAGTAGCTTGCAAAAGGTGCCGTAAAGTAATTAGTGAAAAATTAATTAGTAACATATTGCGAAACAGTCTTCACACAGTTTGAAGCTTCCTTAATGTTCTGCTCGTCTCATTGACAAATCCAGCTCAATGTCTAGAATTGTGCTATTTGCACCGGCGATCTTTAAGTCCAGCGTGGTTGCCTAAAAAATATCTGAATACTTTTACTCACCTCACTTTCATAATTTGAAAGCTTATTAAAGGAATGATAATTAAATGTCTTCAGTTACAAATATTTCGCTGGCTGGGATAAAGCGGACCAAGAAATCCAAGTGCATCAATGCCGAAGGTTGCCTAGGCAAACTTTCATGAATACAGTAGCTACAAAATGCTGCAAAGAAAGAGAAACACTACATGTATATGCGAGCAAGTAAGATGATTGAGACGAATATAAACAAAAATAACGCAAGCTAAGGTGCTGTACTAGGAAATCGACATTAAAACTTTTTTTTAATAAGAACAATAATGTTCGTGCCTTCATGCGTCGTGGCAAATGTTCCCAAAATAAGATAGCCGCGAATGCAATAAAACATCAGCGAATGATAACTCGCGGAAAAAATAAATGTTTGCGAACGCAAAACGAATTAGCAGATGCATGTTATTTCTTTTACACGAGCATTAGGAAGTACTGAAAAGGCGGTTTGTCGAGCAGCTAATTAAAAATTATTTCAAAATAATTAAAAAGGAAGGTCACACAGAGGCGTCTTGCGTATACGTAATGTGAATTATATGTTGCAATTCTAATGTCTTTGCAAATTGCTTCATTAGAAAATATCTCAAAGCGGTAAACACGAATTGAGCGGGAACGGTAGCTACTGTTTCCGCTTAATAGAGAATGTTTTAGGGTATGCCATTGTACAATTAAACATTAATTATAAAACCTCAAATGGCGCAATGAGTAATAATACGAGGTTAATAAGAAAGCTCATTATATGCATTTCGAGTTCAGAAAAAGAAACGACATCGCTGGTGGCATTAATCCTGATGGATTGCTTCCACCGGTAAGCAGCCGAGGCCGTTTGGATCGCCGCGTTTTCCTTAATTTGAGCTCCTCACTTGCAACTTTATCGCTCACCTCCCAAGCTATGTTATTCCGCAGAGTTTCGTAAAACGCTCAAGTCGGAACTTTCAGTCTTGGCTTTCGAATACCGACTGGCAATTAAGCGGGAGAAAGAGCAGAACCAATGATTGATCAAACCGGGTCAAGGTTGGTCGATGGCTAAAGCAGGCCTAGTCTTCTCCACGTGGCCGTCATTTAAAAGTTCGCTACAAGTATGCTCTTTCTCTCTGTTTGCATTTCGTTTGCAATACACTGTCCCGTCTATTTCGATAACAAACGCTTGCTTTGCTTGTGGTATTCGTAATATCCTTTAAGTGTGGGAGAAGCGCGCCCATGTTACTGGTCAAGGTGAGCAGAATCGATCGCGTAATCATGCTTACGTTCAGCAGGACTAGCGCTCTTTTGCCGCCAGAACAGCATTCATATCAAGTAAAAACAAAGATAGCCTGCGTCGTATGTTGTAGTCGCGCCCTTAGGTAAGATTTCTCGGTGCTTATATTACCTTTATGCTGTCCTTGCACGCAAGGACAGCATAAAGTCACATCAAGTCTAACAATTCGTAACAACCGCTACTGACCAACCACGTTGGCCACTTTTATAACCAGAAAATAACCAATCTAATAGTAAGTTATTGAGACTGCTTGGAAGAGATGACTTTGTCGCGAGCTCGTTTCCCGATCTGGCGTCGCATCACCGTGCAGAGTTCGTTGGCAACTTTGTAGATTCGACTGTTCTTACGAGTATTAGTACATCCTACAGGCGCACTAAATTGCGCGATGGGTCTCACGCTTGATGTTCCTTGCATGTCAGGTGGAAATTGTGCCGCAGATAAATAGCACATGCTTCACTGCACACAGCACACGTGACCAACTGCAACCAATCACATCGAAGTGCAAACACCGAGTGCGACAGACCGCGCTCACACTTAACAAGCGCTTCCTGCGCAGGAGGCTCATACTAACACATTCCAAGTGAATCGTGAGAGTGAATATGAAAGTAACGAAAGTAAATGCCCAATGTGAGTTCTTACGGATGGTTCATTGATTGATGGCTTTACCGCGACGAAACTATGTCAAAGCCATGGACGAAGATCAACTGGGAGCCTCTACAATAATACTGAACCCCTCGGTTTCTTTCAACTGCATTTAACGATAGGTATACGAGAAGTTTTGCGTTCCCCTTTCTTAAGTGTGCGGTAGGGGACGCCGTGTATCGAATTCCCCACTTCGTGCTTACCTATACAGCCGCTGAGCCCTTGCTCGGGATAGTTCGAGCAAAGACAAGTTTACGAAGTTGTTTCCAACGCCTATTACGTTGATCCTAATAGCACGCAAACAACAGTAAATACATTTCATAAAGTGAGCCGTGTGTTGTTATGAAGAATGCAGACTGCTCTCATTAATTATCCCGCAGCAGACCGATAGCGTACCACGCGAAAAACAAAGGCCAGTTCGTCAGCCCTCGTCCCATGGCCATTCATTGTGCTTGAACTTCTAACCGAAAGTGTTATAAAGTCATACTTCCCTGTCCTTGTTGTTTTATGCTACCCACACGTTATCGTGGAACCGCGCCGACTCGCCCAAATGTCAGAATTGAACCTCCGGTGAAAAGCATCCTGCTGCACTGTTTCGTGGCTGTCTCTCCGAGAATATTGGTAAATAGGCAATGGATTGCTTCAGGAAACCACAGTAAATCACGCAACTTGAGTTTTTTTATCTTTGTATTCTTCTGCGAGAACGCATGCTCCCTTGGAAATGCGAAGTAGAAAAAAACCTTCGAGCGGCGGTGATGAGGATCGAGGTGCGCGTTCAAGACGTCAAGCAGCTCTCGGACACAGCGAAAAATAGCTTCGAGCGTGAGTGCAGACTTGCTCGGGAAAGCATAACCTTGGAACGTCGAAACGCAGTAGACGTCAGTGGAACCGCATAACACTTCTTGCAGAAAGAGTTGCGTTGGATGTGTCGAGTTATGTGCCATAGACTTTTGTTTCTATCGGTCGTGTCTGCAGTGTCGGAGAGTTGCAAGCTTATGCTGGGCCAAGCGTTTCGGTTGGAAACGCGTTCAACTTTGTCATGCTCAGCTTCCTCGTGCAAACGGTCGCCACACAATGTCGCCAAATGACACGTGTCAAAATATTCGTGGCTGCAGCGCTTCGAAGCAAAAACACAAAAACATTAAACACGTTGGAAGAGGCGGCGCTCTTCAACACAATGCAGGAAAAAAAAACTGTAGCGAGGGTATACATGCAAGAAAGCTGAAGCACATTTATTAGAGATCAGCCAGTAATAGATTACATTGCACAAGCTACAACTGGCGCGGTGATGGTACGCTGAGAAGCCTGGGACCATGGTTTTATCATATTTTTTGTTCGTTTGTTTTTGTGCCTTACAACCAAACGAGCTCGCCTCGAAACTAGCGATTTACCAATGCATATATATATATATATATATATATATATATATATATATATATATATATATATATATATATATATATATTTATATATATATATATATATAAACGAGAAGAAACGGGTTTAACCGAGGAGCCCTATCTTTAGTAGTCATATCATAAGAAGCCAACAAACACTGACACCAAGGACAACATAGGGGAAATTACTTGCGCTGAATAAATGACACGAAGAAACGATAAATTAATGGAAATAAAGTGGATGAAAAAACAACATTATTGTTGGCAACATTGATGCCTTCAGGTAGCATATGTGAGTTTATTGACCAGTTGCCTTCACCCAAAAAGATCACGTTCTCGTGACACCTGCGGCAACGAAGGACGTTACACGTCCGCCGCCAAGGTCTGTGAGTGGTGGCGCTGGCTAGCACTCCCAGGGTTCTACTAGGACACATAAATACCCAAGAGAGTGGATGGGTAAACAGCGCCACGGTAGCTCAATTGGTAGAGCATCGCACGCGAAATGCGAAGGTTGTGGGTTCGGTTCCCACCTGCGGCAAGTTGTTTTTTCATCCACTTTATTTCCATTAATTTATCGTTTCTTCATTTCATTTATTTAGCCAAGTAATTTCCCCTATGTTATCCTTGGTGTCAGTGTTTGTTGGCTTGTTATTATATATATATGGACGCCCAATTACAAAACTCTACACAAAGCCAACTGATAATCATCAATTTCTTTATTTTGAAAGCAGCCACGTGCGTCATTGCAAGACTGCGATTCCTTCTAGCCAGGCACAGCGCTTTAAGCGCATATGTTCCGAAGAAGACGATTTCAATTCTTGTGGCCAGGAACTCAAAAAGAAACTCCTCAACCGTAATTATCCAGAAAAGATGGTCGATGACGCGATACACCGAGCGGTGGGACATGACCGGATGGACTTTTTTAAAGGCAGAAACAAGCCCAGTGGCTCCCAGTCGGCTGATTTGATACTGACACATTCCGCATCTAAACCTAAGGTCTCAGGCACCACTCCGCAAACACTACAACCTTCTCACTCAAAGCGACAGGTTAAAAGCCGTTTTTCCGGAGCCACCTCGTGTCGTGTATAGACGTTCGAAAAACATAGGTGACATACTAACCTCTTCAAAAACCGCCACTTCTAACCCGACCAGTTGCAGCCGCTGCAATAAACCACGTTGCAAAGTATGCGCTCATATAACACCTACATTAACTGCCACCAGCAGAGCGAGCCAATTTATGTTCACAATTAAAGGCAGTTTCAACTGTGATTCATATAACGTAGTGTACTTGCTCGAGTGCGGCACTTGCCACATGGCAAACATAGGCCAGACTGAAACACCTTTCAGGATCCGTTTTAACAACCACAGGTCGCATGCCAAATCCCAACCAAATCTACCACTCTCAAAACATGTTAACATACCGGGCCACTCATTTAACAATCTCAAAGTAACAATACTCGAATCTAGATTCCGCACCAGCCATGACTGCGAGCTTCGCGAATCTTACCTGAATCCTGAAGTTAACACTGTCTCGTCCGGAATAAATGAAAACAAAGGAAAACTAACCTGTCTAACTTTAGACAGCATAAATATACCCTTCACACACAGTGTACATGTATGATTTCAACACTCTCTTTTTTTTTTTTTTTTTTTTTTTTTACAAATGGCCTTTTTGACGTATGCGGCTGTGGCTTGATGTTGTACGCTTAACACCTCAATTTTTAGATAATTCGAGGTTGCACGTAGAGATGCCATGTGCTCAACATCACCCCTTTGTATCTGCATGTGTACGTCATTTTGTTTTCACTACACACAATTATGGTAACCACTGGCACTTACCTGAGAGTCATGTTTGTATATATTGTATCCGGAACACATCTGCATTTCATTTCTTGTATTCCAAAATGCGTGTCATTGATAATCATTTATAATGCGCAATGATAATGATTTATGATGCGCAGTGTATGGTCTAGTCAGTGCAGATAGTGCGCCCTCTGCTCTTGATAGGGTGCTTTTAAAGCTGTGTGTATGTTGTTCATGCATTACTATACTCTGACGAAGGCTGCTCCACCAACCAAAAACGTTCAGTAAATAAGTCTTCCTGAAAGTTCGTCGTCTCTTTCCTCCATATATATATATATATATTGTCACAGACAAAGCCACAAAAGACTTCGGTCGACGCTAAAGATCTTTTTATATATGTCGCTGTCCTGGCACCCTCGTCGTTCTCTTCTTCTCGGAGCCACCCAACATGCCTAGCATGTGGCACCGAATCGCACCGAGTGGCTGTCAGCTGTGTCGAGGCCGTGGCATTACCCCCCTCCCTAGAAGCATCGTCTCGATGCGGAACATTGAGGCACTGGAGATTGCCACGGGGATGCTGTTAAGAGGGACGTAGATGGTGAGAGAGGCGTGGGACTTTGCGTTCAGCGGGAGTGGTATAACTTCAATCTAGAGACGTGAACGACATCGGACAGGCTTGGGCGTCGGGAACGGCGAGCGGTGCCTCCTCCTTCAGGAATCACTTCGTATGTGACGTCGCTGAGTCGTTGAACGATCCGATAAGGTCCAAAGTAGCGGCGCAAAAGTTTCTCCGACCGACCACGCTGGCGAATCGGTGTCCACACCCATACTTTGTCACCGGGTTGATAAGTGACGTCGCAGTGACGAAGATTGTATCGGTCGGCGTCGTTGTGTTGTTGGTAGCGGATACGCATTCGTGCGAGCTGGCGTGCCTCTTCGGCGCATCGAGCGAATTCGGCAGCATCATTGACATTGACAACATTAGAACAGTAGGTGGGTAAGAGCATTGCGTCCAACGTTGTGATAGCTTCCCGGCCGTGCACCAAGCGAAAAGGGGTGAAGCCGGTAGTTTCTTGAACGGCAGTATTATATGCAAACGTAACATATGGGAGAACGTCGTCCCAGTTTTTGTGGTCGACGTCAACATACATGGAAATCATATCAGCGATCGTTTTGTTTAGTCTTTCTGTGAGCCCGTTCGTCTGGGGATGGTAAGCAGTGGCTTTGCGGTGAACGGTACCACTGAGAAGCATGATATCTTCTGTGAGCTGCGCTGTAAATGCTGTGCCCCGGTCGGTTATAACCACTCTTGGAGCACCGTGGCGGAGTACGATACCATGTACAAAGAAGGTCGCAATATCATTTGCAGTGCCTCGTGGGAGAGCTCGGGTTTCAATGTAACGTGTTAGGTAGTCTGTGGCAACAGCAATCCAACGGTTACCAGCCCTCGACGTGGGGAATGGTCCAAGCAAATCTATTCCGACCTGCTGAAAAGGGATCCGCGGAGGATCCACGGGATGGAGAAGACCAGCGGGACGCACGGGTGGTGTCTTGCGTCTCTGGCAGTCGCGGCATGTCTTCACGTATTGCTTGACGTCACGGCGAAGGTTAGGCCAGAAGTACTTTTGGCGTATGCGTGAAAACGTCCGTGCGAATCCCAAGTGACCCGAAGATGGATCGTCGTGAGATGCCCGCAGGATGTCGTCACGTAGTGAAGAAGGCACTACAAGGAGGCAGGCGGTTGCGGTCGAGTGAAAACCCAATTTGTAGAGAACGCCATCGCGGAGAAAAAACGAGGAGAACTTGCGGATGAACATACGAGGCGGCTCCGGTAGACGGTTCTCAAGGTAGTCGATGAGAGGCCGGAGTTCTGAATCATCGCGCTGTTGCTTGCTGATGTCTGATACTGAGATAATGGACAGAAATGCGTCCTCTTCATCAAACTCGCATGGCGACGGTTGAAGTGGAGCACGTGACAGGCAGTCGGCGTCGGTGTGTTTACGCCCGGACTTGAACACTATTGTCATATCGTATTCTTGCAAGCGAAGACTCCAGCGTGCAAGACGGCCAGATGGATCCTTCAGATTGGCTAGCCAGCACAATGAATGGTGATCTGTCAAAACTCGAAACGATCGGCCGTACAAATATGGTCGGAACTTAGCAATTGCCCACACAACGGCCAAGCATTCCTTCTCCGTAGTGGAATAGTTACTTTCAGCTGGAGACAAAGTGCGGCTTGCGTACGCAATGACGCGTTCGGCTCCATCTTGCCACTGTACGAGGACGGCACCAAGGCCAACGTTGCTGGCATCCGTGTGCAACTCGGTGTCACTGTCTTCGTCAAAGTGTCCTAGAACAGGAGGTGTGCGCAGACGATTCTGGAGTTCACAGAAGGCCTCTTGTTGTTCCTGCTCCAAGACAAACGGAACATTATCTTTAGTCAGCCGCTGCAAAGGTTCGGCTATCCGTGAAAAGTTTGCCACGAAGCGTCGATAATAAGCGCAAAGCCCTAGAAAACGGCGGAGTTCGTGTTTGTTCGAAGGTGTTGGAAACGAAGCAACAGCAATGGTTTTGTCGGGGTCTGGTCGAATGCCCTCGTAGCTGACGACATGGCCTAAAAATTTGAGTTCGTCATACCCGAAATGGCATTTTTCAGGCTTTAAAGACAGGCCAGCAGTACGAATTGCGTCAAGAACTGCTTGTAAGCGCTGGAGGTGCTGCTCAAAAGTTTCCGAAAAGACAACGATATCATCTAAATAGACAAGGCATGACTGCCACTTGAGACCTGATAGAACCGTGTCCATCGTGCGCTGAAAAGTGGCAGGCGCAGAGCACAATCTGAAAGGAAGGACCTCGAATTCGTAGAGTCCGTCAGGCGTAATAAATGCCGTTTTCTCACGGTCACGCTCATCAACCTCTATTTGCCAGTAGCCGCTGCGAAGGTCCATCGATGAGAAGTATCGAGCATTTCGAAGGCGGTCCAAAGAGTCGTCGATGCGGGGAAGGGGATAAACGTCCTTCTTCGTAACGTTATTAAGCTTGCGATAGTCAACGCAAAAACGCAGTGTGCCGTCTTTCTTTTTCACCAGAACCACAGGTGACGCCCATGGACTGGTGGAGGGCTGTATGATATCGTCGGTAAGCATTTGTTTGACTTGATTCCGGATGGCGTCTTGCTCTTTACGAGAAACACGGTAGGCACGTTGGCGCACGGGTCTTTCATTGGGATTTGTAATAATTCTGTGTTTCGCAGTAGGCGTTTGGTTGACCTTCGATGTTGAAGCGAAACAGTCCGCAAAAGACTGTAAAAGGCTTCGAATGCTAGCCTGTTGTTCACCTGATAATTTAGAATTCACATCAATATTGCTGTTGGCTGGTACGTCACAGTTAGAATCTCCATCATTTTGCCCTACAGTTAAACAAGCGGGAAAATCACTGACTGGCTCCAAATAGGCGATGGCAGTTCGTGGGGCGAAGTGCTGGTATTCACGACTGAAATTGGTCACTAAAATCTGAGCAGTCCGTGACGACAGCTGCAAGATGCCGCGGGCTACGCAAACCTGTCGAGCCAACAAGACTGACAGATTGCCTTCAGCGATTCCGAGATGGGGAGGATCATCGTCTGTTTCTACGGTGATCAACGCAGTACTCCGGGGTGGTAAAGTAGCACAGTCACCCGAAACGCGTAACACCGTGGACTGTGGGTGGTAGTCGTCCGAATGAGTTGCGTGTTCGCTGGAAAATGTGACAAGCAACTCGCGAAGGTTTATGATTGCGCCGTACTCCCGAAGAAAGTCCATGCCGAGTATGACCTGCCTAGAGCACTCTTCCAGTATAATAAATGAGCCAACAAATGTGACCTCGCGAATTTGTACCCTCGCAGTGCATTTGCCGATCGGCGTGAGAACATGACCGCCGGCTGTACGGAGCTTAGGTCCTGGCCACGGTGTCGTCACCTTGCGAAGTGCCGTAACCAGTTGTCCGCTCATGACAGAATAATCGGCGCCAGTATCGACAAGAGCGGTGACCGGGTGGTTATCTACGGAAACGAGTATGTCGGCTGAAACAGGTTCAGGGTTTTCGAAGAAAGGTGTCGAAGGTGCGCAGTCGTCGTTGTCGTCGTCGTTATCGTCGTCGTCGGGGTGTCGCAGCGGAGGATCTTTCGAAGTGCGTTGGACAGCGGCCCCACCTCCGGAGGTTGCTGTTCTCAGTTTCCCCGACTTGGGCTCGTGGGCCGATTGCCCACGGAAGCGGAGAACGTAGTGTAGCGGCTAGGTGACGCCGATCGTCGAGGAGGTGGTGATCGTGACTGGCGCCTCTGCGGAGACGGAGATCGGGTCGTTGGCAGGGACTGTTCAACCGGTGGGAACTGCGCGTACGGCGACGAAGGTTGACTGGCCAGATATTGCTGGATTTCTCTCGGGCGCTCTCCCTCACGTGGGCGACGAGCGCCGGGGTGATAGCCCTGGAGTCCAATTCTTCGGTAGTAGCAGGCACGGTACACGTGGCCCGCTTCGCCACAGTGGAAGCAGAGTGGCTGGTAGTCAGGTGTGCGCCACACGTCTGACTTTCGCGTATTGATTCGGGGGCTCGTGGACCCGTACATATTTGTACGTGAACCTTGGCCCTGGAAGTGACACAGCGGTTCTTCAGAAGAAGGCGGGTTACGATGGTTCCCGGGTTGCGCAGGTAGCCTCACTGCTTGCGCATAAGTCAGTACGGGGGCGGCTTCAGGTCTGGTTTGCACGAATGGCTGTGCTGCCTGGCGAACTTCTTCGCGGACGATATCTGTGAGGGATGTTACGGTCGGTTGAAATCGCACTCCCTGTAGCCGGTCGAGCTCCTCACGCACGACACTACGCACAAGCTCTCGAAGCGCATCGGTGTCATAGGGTAACGAGACAGAAGATGCTGATCCCAGGTTGATTTGGCGATCGTAGACCGAGGAGCGTTGTTGAAGGGCTCGCTCCATTGTTGTCGCCTCACTGACGAACTCAGCTACTGTAGCTGGAGGCCTTCGCATCAGTCCAGCAAACAGCTGCTCTTTAACTGCACGCATCAGTAGGCGTACTTTCTTCGCTTCTGTCATGCCAGGGTCAGCACGCTTGAAAAGCCGCGTCATGTCTTCTACGAACATGGCTACGCTTTCGTTCGGCCTTTGAACCCTATTCTGAAGGTCTTGCTCTGCTCGCTCTTTTCTTGCGGGGCTGCTGTACGTGTCGCGTATCTGCCTTTGAAATTCTTGCCAGGTGGTGATGGATGGCTCGTGGTTAGCGAACCATGTTCGGGCAGAGTCCTCTAGGGCGAAGTACACGTTCCTTAACTTTTTCTGCTCGTCCCAATAATTGACGTCAGCCACACGATCGAATTCGTCGAGCCAGTCTTCCACGTCCTCAAAAGGCTCACCATGGAACGGCCGCGGCCAGCGTGGGGTGTGGAGAACCAGCGACGCAGGAGGCTGTCCCGTACCGTACGTCTCCTGTGTCTGGCTTGCAGTTGTGGTGGACATCCTCGGCAGATCTTGGAGGCCGTATTCCGGAGGCAGTCTTTGAAGCCGTCGGCTTTTGCGTAGGTTGTCCGCGCTCTGTTCCTGGGGGTCAGAGTACATAGACGTGTACCCAGCACCTCCACCAGTTTGTCACAGACAAAGCCACAAAAGACTTCGGTCGACGCTAAAGATCTTTTTATATATGTCGCTGTCCTGGCACCCTCGTCGTTCTCTTCTTCTCGGAGCCACCCAACATGCCTAGCATGTGGCACCGAATCGCACCGAGTGGCTGTCAGCTGTGTCGAGGCCGTGGCAATATATATATATATATATATATATATATATATATATATATATATATATATATATATATATGGCATTTTTACTGCACAGCGGCCCACTGCCCGACAATCGCGTATCTCAGGAGCTGTCAATAAAGTTTTCCATCCATCCATCCATCGATCCGTTGTCTATGCCTGTCATCTAATTTCTTTCCTACACAATCACATACGACAGCTTCGCGGTGCCCGAGAGTCATTGCCACAAATTCATTGAATCCCGAATCGTATCGCGAATTGCAGGCTTAAACAACATTATAAAAAATATCATTGTATTGCGAACAATTACTCATCCAGGTAACGAAAGCTTTTTTTAGAAACATGCAACCGCTCTCTCTCTCTGTTCTTCTAATGCTGACACATTTTATACTTAAAACAAATTTATTCTTTGTAGGAGAGTGAAACTAGGAATAATAATTTCTAGTTTGCCTCATGATTATGGGAACGCACGGATTTTCATGATTTATGGCTGTCAAACTAGTTTTTGGTATTACAGAGAGGAGACGCGGGAAGACGTTTAAACTCGCGGTTAGGCTAAGAGCCAAATTACAGAAGAATGCAAAAACAAAACGCTGCGTTAGAGAAAACACATATCATTCTTCGCGCGTCCGTCTTCATGTATGGAAAAGGGCACCTTTACATAATCTACGATGTTTTACCAGATACAAGAAAAACACATAGGTGAAATATCAGTACAAACAATTCCTGCAGATGACATCTTGTGCCAAGGAAATGGCGAAATATTCATGCGGGAAATTATGGTTAAAGAGTATGAAAATTGTTAACGTCTCATGCATACAAAGGTCACAGTTGCTAACGAACGTAAGCTATTTAAAGTGGCAATTTCTATGCGAGTGATCACAAACCAGTAAGTTTCTCTGCGATTCTTAAGCCTTGGATCAAAAACCACAAGGAACGCTTCATCAAAAAGTTGCGGCAGAACTCATTTCACGATGACTGTCGAAAGCAATTCGTTAGCATTGAATCGGCATAGTGACACAACGTATCGTCATCGTCGAAACGAGTAATGCATGACGCGTGCACTGCAGCGGTAGTGCCCTTTTGCGCTCGCCTAGAAACACTGTAGGCGCCGACTAGCGCTGCCGCCGCGAAGCCTCCGAGTGTCCTCCGAAATGCGTGGTGCGCTAGTGCGTTCGAAGGCTTAGAAACACGCCCATGCGGCAGCCGGACTCCTCTCTCGCGCTTCGTTCTATGCACGCTGCGCCATCTAGTGGCACTGCCGACAGGTCCGCGCGTGACCTCCGAGACCAGAAGCGTGGCACGCCGGTGCCGGCGAACGCAGAGATTTGAGCCGTCGATTGCCACGCACTCAGTGACACATGCTCATCGAACCAAGTTGGGGAGAGCTTCATTGCAGAGCGGCACACACCGAGTGCAATCATGGCACAGCTCGCCAACGCGTTGGAGTCAGAGGCGTTCATTGAAAGGCAGCACATAGCCCGTGCATTTGGGCTGCAGCCTTGTAGTGCACCGGCTTATTGCTGTCCTTGAGGAACCCTTGTGACGTGGGTTCGCTTCCGCCCACGAACGGATAAGCTTCAGCGATCTGTTTTGTCATTGTATAGCATCACACTGCCCGGCGCACATACCTAGTTATCCGAGTTGGCGCCGTAGACGTTCATTGAAGAACCGCACACACCTACTGGCGCATACCGAGTGACGCAAGTTGGTGTCAAAGAAGTTCGGTGAAGACGAGCACAAACCAATGGCACCAAGCTCTCGAAGTCTGCGTCGGAGTCACTTTGAGCAGCGGTACCCGCTCAATCCCGCATCTACAGCGACCCATGTCGGGCGTGAAAGAAGTTTCTCGAAGAGCGGCACGCATGTACTACATATTGGCACATTCTCAGTGACCCAACTTGTTCCGATGGTTGGTTTCGAACCTTGTTGCCTCAGCGCTGCAGCCAGATGCGCTTGCCACTTGACCATGGACTACCCAATGACTCAGTTAGGTGGGAAAACGGTTAACTAGAAGCATACATAGATACGTACATTAACCCACAGAAAGTGCGTGAGGTACGCAAACAATGCTACCGCAATAAGCGCATTAACTCGTATCATCGGTAGCTAATGTTTCTAAACAACTAATGAGCCTTTGGGTAATTCAAGGACAAATGAAAATATACGGTGCTGTCAACATTTAGATTAAACAGAACCACTCTGAACTGAAGTTCTGCTATATATGTTCGTATAGGCGTCACTTTTCTTTGGCAATCGCGCGCCTGCTCCCCCCTCACATTCCTTCGCACTAAATCTTCTCCAGCTTTATGAATAGAATGGTGACCAGCAATCTGTTAAATGATCGTGCGATGAATGATTGGATTGGCGCAACGAAGCTGAGGCATAACGAAAAACACTGACAGTCACAGTAGTTGCCATGCAAAATATATATCACAATGTTTCGAAGCAGTATCACTTTAGCATTGCTATATGGTCGGCTGCGTTCGACTCATCCGCATCGCTTATGGCCTACCTATATATAGTGAGAAAACTCTTTACTGAAACGCACAGTGGTTAACTTGCGCTTATCTGCACGTAAGCACTCTGCGCCCACATAATGCGTATGTCTTCATGCACCAAGGATAAGTCGATAGTCAGTTAGAAGCATTTATCAATGCAGAATTTTCGCGGCGAGGAAGCCGTTCTACTTGATTTTTTTTTTCAGGAATGGTGTTCTTTCTCTGGAGCACGCCATATTTAAGCTTCTGCAACAGATATAATTTGGGTTAAGAAGCGTTCGTCGGTTTCTTCGTGCGCTCTCCAACTTTTGGATTGAAGCTTTAGCGTTGAACATATGGCTAGAAATATAGCTAACTATATTTGTCAATTGCAATAGCCTCAGTTGGTAAATATAACAATGAGCCGTACTATGTAGATGAACATTCGCATAGCACGCGCTCAAGTTAGCGAAACGCAGTAGACATGTCATGAGGGCGGCGAAAATTCAGAGGAGAAAGGCTACTTGAAATTCACACTAGCGCATGCAGCTCGTATACATTCTTTTCTTTTTCTTTATTCGTTTTTCTCAGGCATTAAAAGAAATCAGATAAGAACTACCGCATTTTATTACTGTTTTCTATTTTATAAACTGCGTGCGGGACTCTCTTTACTGCTCTGTCATGGCTCTACAGCAGCCAGACCAATTTATCTCACGTAGCAGTTGATAAGCGCAGCGAGTGCACAGAATACAAAACAGAGACAGATGGGGAGCTGACAGAAATAGCAAGAGTTTTGGCATAGAAAGCAACAACGGAAAGAGACCGCAGGGCCAACGAGAACCTTTCCGTTTTCGTGGTATAAATGAGAACAAACGACAACGAGAGAATGCTCTCATTTATCGGTTCATGAGTACGCAAATCCTTGGGAATCTTAGTTTGGGACTAACCGGTACGACTTGCACTGTGAATGCTGCAGCTCTGTGTTCTTGTTGTTTCGATATGCACCAGAGAATATGAAAGGACTAAGGCTCATAGGTAATTGTAAATGGTTCTAAAATAGAAGTCTTCCTAGATTTACTATGGTACCCAGTGCTAGAGGTTATGTCCACATTAGCATTATAACACAGAAGATCCTAAAGAAAATATAATGTGATGATTGGTATTTATCCACAGAGAGAGCCTCAAGTCCGTGGTATGAGCGTCAAAGCCGATGCTTCCGAACAATACATAAGAATATGAACGCAAGAAGAAGTGTAGATTCGCTTATTTAAGTTCTAGCTTTAATGTAGAGAGCAAGAGTCTCTTCAGTGGACGCTTTCTGCCATCAGGCATTCCTCGACCGCTTCGTGAGAAGAACAAAATAGAATTCATGCAACCCAAGCATTGCTTTGTAGTTGTGTATCGTAAATTTTCTGCATTCGAAGCATGCAACCAAACGCTTTTGCAATGCGTTGGTAAACTTGCCGACGCAACGACTCCTTGAATAAACGTGCTATATGTGGCACTTGGAAAGAGAGAGAAATGAGATGCGTAAGGCTGGAAGGTTAACTCAAGATAAATGTCCCGCTTGCTACCCTGCACTGGGAAAGGAGTAAGGGGAGTCAGAGATATAAAGAAGAAACGCAAACAGAAAACGAGAGGGAAATAAGAAGAAAAAGTTACGGCACAACGCCTCTCATGATCACTGTGGACGGTAATGAGAATAGCAATCGAGCAATGTAGCGACAGAATGTATTTCAGAGGTGCAGTTTATTTGGTAGTTGTACTGGTAATACTGAGACTTTGGTTGCTTCGGCTATATATATGCCACTCCGATATTGTCCGACTTTACTATGACACTCGCTGGCAAAAGTCATCTATAAGCATGGCGGCATGATGACGACTGTATGACGTCGATGCAGTGACGATGGAAAATCACAGAAGGAATTACAGTAATGTAACGACAAAAGCGGCACGACGACGACAGAATGAGTGCAATGAAATGTTGACTCTTAAATTATGGTGCCAGTATAGCAATAACAGCGTGACGATAACATGAAGACAAGGAGATGATGACGACGGTATGACGAGTATGGCGTGACCACGGCGGTATGATGACGGTGATTGACTATAATTGATTATGATGACGAATATGATTATGTAACATTAATGCACATAATCATCTCCCCCCTTTCGTTTACTTTCATTATGAACAAGGCTCCTGTACGGGAGCCGAAACGTCTTGGTTTCTTTTCTTTTAATGTTTTTGGTTGGCGTCCGTTTTACCTTTGACTGTGAGTAATCCTGACCAGAGAAGTTTTCGTCGAACTCTTGATTTCATTGTCATAAGCTCTTCTTACGACCAGAAACGTAGCGACGAATGATTGTTTATATCGCATTCGATGTTGAACGCAAATGACTAGATCAATGACATTATCAATAGCCGAATGTATCCAAATAGTCCATGTTACAAGCTTGTACGGATACCCGGCACTAATAAAGGCAGTGTAAGAGAAAACACCTCACAGAAACGAGAAGGCTGCGCAATATACACACAGTGCTGAAAGCGCAAAATACTTTTCTTCATTTTGCATGTAAAAAAGAAAACAACAAAGAATGGCCACAAGCATTCTAAAAGCTCTCAAATTAAAAGCGACAGTGTTTTTTTTAATATTTATGATATTTAGATAAATCAGATCGCCTCCTCTTTCATCGTGCAATGTCCATTGAAATGCCATAAAGTAAGAACGACGTTTATATTCGAAAGAAGAAATTAGGCAACTGTCAATGGAAACGCATGCCAAAATACAGCATTAGGCAAGGTGTCTGCAATGGCGAAAAAAAAAGAGGAGTCATGACTGGGCATCTTTTTCTCGGCACTTGGAGTAAGAACCAACAGTGTTCTTCCCTTTAGACGCCGAGGCATAAACGTGAAGACGCTGGAGAAACGCCCAAACTTAGCTCTCATAAAATGTCCAATATGCAATAGAACGCGAGGAGAGAACAGAAACACGCGACGAAGAAGCAGCTGTTAGAGTAGGTGTGAGGAGGGAAAAGACAATGGCAAGTTAGCGGAATGCGGGGAGTTGGCGACTAAAAATCGCCGACGAAGAGAAATCCCGGTACGGGCCATCTCACGATGAACGTCAACGTTAATGAGATTAGCATTCAAGCAATGAATCGACACATCGTACTGTGCTGTGCATTAGGCAGCGTATTGGATCAGATTCATCTCTCGCGCTTCCCACTGAACATGCTGCCTCATTCATCGGCGCCTCCGCGAAGTTCGCGCGTGGCGTTTGTGGGAAATAGACATATTTATCTGAACCCTACTCCCCCCCCCCCCCCCCCCCCAATACATTCCAGGGGCGTCAAATTCTGCCCAAGCGGCCATTGAACAGCGCGACCTAATAGGCGGCACAAAGTTGGACAATTTGGCGTCAAAGAGGTTCATTGCAGACCGATACATATTCAGTGCCACATACCAAGTGCCACATACCAGTGCCACATACCAAGCGGTGCCAACCGGAAGGCGCGCACCACGTGCTCGAGGTCGGTGCCAAAGAGATTCATTGAAGAGCGGCACATGGGCAATGCCGCATACCAAGTGCCGCCTCCCCAGCGACCCATTTGGCTGTCAAAGAAGTTGGGAGAAGATCGGCACAGAGGGACAAATGCCACATATCCACTGACCCAAGTTGGTCCAACGGTTGACTTTGAAGCGTCTTCAGAAAGCACAGCAGCCTAGCGCTTTCGATCATGCATTTACCGGCAAATCAAGTTGGCGTGCAAGCGGTTACTTAGTTAGTTAGTTTAGATAGATAGATAGATAGATAGATAGATAGATAGATAGATAGATAGATAGATAGATAGATAGATAGATAGATAGATAGATAGATAGATAGATAGATAGATAGATAGATAGATAGATAGATAGATAGATAGATAGATAGATAGATAGATAGATAGATAGATAGATAGATAGAATCATATCGACGATAGATAGAATCATATCGACGATATGATAGAATCATATCGTCGTTTTGGCACGTAAACCACTATAATTTAACTTTTAGTTTTTAATATAAGACTTCCTGCAAGATTACCTTGGTTCCGTTCAGCTAGCTGGCACAGATATTCTTTTTTTTAGAGCATGGAACAAGTTAACAAATATATGGTGTCCCACGTGGGACACCTTATATGTGAAGCACTTGAAAAGGAAGACACGCACTTCAGAACGCATGACACCTCTCAATTACCAGAAGCCAGATTTTCAGGCTCAGAAAAGTATTGGAACATTGCAACACTTTTTCCTTTAACGAAGCGAAGATGGGCCGTATATTTTGTTTCGTAAGTGTTACTGGGCTCATTGAAAGGTGCGCAAGTAGTGTCTATGGATAGCGAGCTCAACTAACAATGTGCTGATATATGCGAGATATCGAAGCACCTCGTAAAGCATATGAAGGACGTTCTCTCACTCTCTGCACACACAACTTCAAAGATTCCCGTTGATACATCTTCAAAGAAAAGTACACGGCATATTTTTTTTTTTTTTTTTGAGAGAGCAGCAGCAAAAGCTTCTTAGAACATCGCTTCGCTGAATAGCCATCAATAAGCATCAATAACCTTCTCATATCTCAGAATCTACACCTAAGTGAGACCAAATTTGCACATAAAAAAAAGTATCGCCGAACGGGTGGAAGTTGAGTAAGTTCAGAAATGTCGATTGAGAAATTTAAACTATAGCAAGAACAGCCCAATGTGATTAGCTAAAGCAGACAGATGATGGCAAAAACGCAATAATGTAACAAAAATGAAATGTCCAAAGTGCTCCGGGAGTTCTTTAACTTGCCCTGTTCTAACCTTTACTACTACGATGTAATTTGCATTGTTGTGTTGGCACTATAATGCGTACAGCTCGACGTAGAGGCTTCAAGAGACAATAAACATCCTCCCGCTTTGCGACTCCCTGCTGGATCGCACTCGATTTTGCTAGCAATCAGAGCCCATAGTTTGTGAGGAATCTTGATAGCTATCTAGTATATGGAGACGTATGGGGTAGATAGGGCGCTAAATCCTGGAGGTTTGATGTAGGATTGACACCTGGTGAACTTAAATGGTACAGTGTAGCCGTGCGTATCAAATATAGGCAAAACTCAATTATGAATTTTCGGATGAGGAAGTTTACCCAAACTTGCAGGTGTACGCATAAAACAACCATGAAATGTATCCTTGCCTACGATAATATTTCTTCTGATAGCGCAGTAGCGTTGATGAAGGAATCGTAAGCGTAATTGCTGTGACGCGCGTCTAAACGTCCTCTCTGGCCTGTCTACTGCGCGTTACAGAAACACACGTGCAATTCAAGTGGTGTGAGTGTGCAGGGGCCCTATAACGTAAAAATATTTCAATCACTTCTTATTCCAATGTCCTTACGTCAAATTTACGTAACCGCCGACGCTACCATCGGGCGGTGATGAACACCAGTGTCTGAACCGACCAATAAAACGCTCTCGTCATTTATAGGGGTCACTTTTTTGCTTTCAAAACGAATAGTATAGCTAATCTTGGCAGGTCTTAGTAATCTGATTGGCTGACAAGACGCGAGGACCACGCAGAAGTATAGAGGGTTTCAGTGGGGCCTAGCTGGCGTAATGAAAGTGGATAACCGGATAAGGAGGGTGTTGCCTGCGTCTGCGATTGACCCACTTCTCATTGCGTAGCTTGCTGTGGCTGGTTCAGAAATGGCATCGGCGTTCAACGGAAGCTCAAAATCCCGTTAAAACGGATCCTCAGCAACGAATAGTTGGCAGAGTGATGTCGTAAACTTACCGTAAGGGCTCGAAAATGTTATACTGCCATGCATAAATACTAATTTTACGCAAATAAATTCATTCTTTCTGGCAGCACCGAACAGCCAGTGTCCAAGGGATTATTATAAAATATGAAGACGCCAAATAAACAGACACACACAAGAGAAGAGAACGGGACAGGGATTAGTAGGCCGACATGTTCTATTCCTTTCGCAACGAGGCAGTCTCCGGCTCTTCCGAAAAAAAAATATTTTTTAGGCATGTTAATTCATCTTTAATGCGTACCCGCCACACTGACGTGCTGAGTTTTTGCAGTTTGTGACATCGCGTGACGGAAAGACAAAGTGGATACAGTCAGAAAATTTCCCACCAAAAGCGGAGGGCTAAGGGCAAGAAATTGTAGAATGGGGAATAATCATTTCTTCTTTTGTCGGGTTTAATCATGTTTAACCCTTTGTACACGTCATATCATATGCGTAGTTATCGCGCTTTTCTGGACGACGCGTTAGACACAGGCGAACGGGGCGTGGCCGAAAAATCTTTGACCAATCGTGGAGGACCCATTGGACAAATGGAAAACACTTTTGGAATAGAAACAACAGAATAATAGAACTGAGTAAAAAAAAACTCACACACACACATGCTCTCTCTCTCTCTCTCTCTCCGGCAAAAAAATAATTTATGCATGCGATCCTTCTTCATCTTTTCTTTTCTTAAGTTTCAAGGAGAATTTCCACCGCCGGGTATCCGGAAACATGCGGGCGCGTCATTATTACTTTCTCTAGAATTTATTCATGTTTTATGCGCTCTCCTATGTGACAGCTTACGGTGGTCCAATGTAATTTTCGCTATCTAAAAAAGCTCTGTACAAAGCACTATTCCTATGTTTAGTGCACCGCTGAGATCATTGGTGCATTGCTTCACAGCGGCTCTTGCTCTTCCTTATAGATGGCGACTCCAGCAATACAAGTTATTGCACGTAATAAAGGTGTCGCGGGGGGCTACGACCCGCTATGGTTTTAGAATTTTAAGTCGCCGTCTTTTCATGCAGCATCGTCTTGTGGAAGTAGGTCGAGCCAATAGAGCACGAATCGCGGCCCATACCAAAGATGAATTGGAAACTCCTCGTAGCCATGGAGATGGGCCGTGTCGATAGCCATTTTTACTTGAGCCCTTCAAACAAGGCTGAGCGCTCTGTAGTAAGTGGGCAGTCACGCAAGATCACTCAGCGCAGATGTGAAGCGACAGATGGCACGTGGCCAAGTGTAGTGCAGCAAATTCTTCTGATGATTTATAATTTTCTAAACAGAGTACATATATATATATATATATATATATATATATATATAGAGAGAGAGAGAGAGAGAGAGAGAGAGAGAGATTTCCAAAACCAGTTAAGCTTGACACCACTGGCGTTGAGCATACGTGCATTTCGGTACTTGAAAAGAGTAGCCTTTTTTAAAAGTAGATGATGTTTTGGAGATGCTTGCGCCTTTAGGCAGTTCCGACTACCTCTTTTGACATAGAACAAATACAAGCTAAATATGAAATAACAGGCCGCACTGAACAAAAGAAAGGTAAAAAGAACAAAATACTCAGAGTCAGTTGACACAAATGAACTTTCACAACAGAAATCACGTACAAGTTGTAAAATAGTTGTAAAAGAAACGACTCTTAAAACAGCTCACTTAAATCACATCAGAGGATAAAGCCAGGTCACAAGAATAAAAAGAACAAATCACAGTAAATGCAACCTAGGAGAGAACTAGAACGTAAAGTCGGCTCTCATACACTAAATGCCGATAGCATGAAGTCAGTTCCAAGAAAGTCGCATGAATCAGGGCCCAGAAAGGAACACAAACTGCAGTAGCTTCCGCAGTGACTATCTCTAGTCATAAGATTCTTTTCAATATATCTCTCGAGGGCCATTGCGCTCTGCTTTGTAAAATATATGTTAGCCATGGGCCTAAGATATCTTTTATGGCTCAAGGGTCTGCATTTAATTGCCGTCAGAGTTGCGTATCAGTTGGTGTCTTTCAATGTTATGACGGTGGCATACCAGCAATAAATGATGTATGTCTTCGTCTACGCGGCCCCAAGCACATTGCGGACAATCATCGCGAAAAATGTTAAGCAGAAAATGTTTGCAAACGCGGTACTAAGCCTCA
Source organism: Dermacentor andersoni (assembly GCF_023375885.2). Taxonomy (NCBI): domain Eukaryota; kingdom Metazoa; phylum Arthropoda; class Arachnida; order Ixodida; family Ixodidae; genus Dermacentor; species Dermacentor andersoni. The sequence goes on along the minus strand of NC_092815.1, from coordinate 127,779,636 downwards.
AGCGGTTAACTGGTGTTTCAAAAAATCTGCAGGTGTGCATTGTACGCGCACTCGAAAAACAGTTGGTGTATATTTGCCACACAAAAATAACCGTCATCTGTCTCGCCCGCATTTCCTTCCTTTAACGCAGCGAGCCCGGCACTTCCAAGTCACGAACGCATGCGCGTTATCCGCATGACAGGGCATTCTCGACAGGAAAGCAACGAGCGCAGCGTTTGAAAGAAAGGAAACGCAAGCAAGACAGATGATGATTATTGCTGTGTGGCAATATACACCCGAAAGGGTGAAACTGTTTTTAGAGTGCGGTATTTGAAATTCAAGGCAAGGGTGATCGTTATATAATACTAAGTATTTCGAATTTCAGTCAAACCATGTTTGTCTGCCAACCGTGGGCGCATTCTCAATACTTTGGAAGGTATAAAAGTAACGCTTTTGATTTTTAGAGCTCAAATGAAGAGCAGGCTAGTGAAGTAATCAGGAAATCTTGTTTAATGATGTTACGAGAACTATATTTCCCGACTTTCGCATGTCAACAAACGGAGTTTACGGGGCATTTATTGCTACCCAAACCACATTAGGATCGAAAACTTGGCCTCTCCTCTGAATAAGTCAGATTGATAAGATCGTGAGGACAACTAAAACGTCCATGTGCTTGCCTTGCGAGGCGCAATTAGCAGCAAGCAATTCGTGAACATGCCGTACACAACAAACGGTAGTATTCAAGGTCGCAGTCTAGCTTTCAAAGCAGGACTCCGTTACTTACGCGGGTTACATACGTGATGGTGCAGCAGTAAATGACTGTGAGTGGGAGGACAGAATGACAACATATAATTACATCACGAAACACTATAGGTTACAGAGGGGCATATCCCCACGACCTCACCTAAAATTGACAAACAATTCAGTCTGTCGCATGGCGGCAGTTACAAACTAGGATGTATCCGCATCCTGCGCTCTTGCACATCGTGTATCCGGATATATATCAAACGGACAAATGCAACACATGCGAATCCAGAGCCACTCTGGAGCATATATTATGGGAATGCCGAGGGATAGATAAAAATAACGAGAACGCGACCTCTAGCAACAGCCTTCGCACGCGCTGGGAAGCCGCGCTGCTCAGCCCCGCCCTCGAGGATCAACTACGGGCCGTCCAGCGGGCCGAGGATGCCGCCAGGACCCACGAACTCCTGGCCGTCACCTAGGCGGGGCCTTTGGCCCTCCCCACCAACTCGCAGGACACGCAATAAAGTTATTTCCTCCTCTTCCTCTTGCACGGAACTCATCGAACCTTGTATTGCACGGGAGTCAGGAACGCTGGAAACTTGAGTTGTTTGCTTTGGTCTTTTCTCGCCAAACGAGAAATAACACTTTATCAAAATAGAGCCCCGGATATTCAAATGAACTTTGCTCTCTGTTGTTGTCCCCAATGGAATATTAGAAAGGTAGGCAAATGCGTGACGACACCTGTCATTGCTTTTCCGCTTGATGTGCGCCTCTCATTCTCGATCCATTGCGTATAACCAACAGCGATTTCTCGCCAAATTAACGATTCCGGTCAATATTCTTACTTTTCCGCAAAATTATATAGACAAAAAATCAGTTGTCTTCTCTCATTTCTCGCCTGCACTGTTTTCACGCAGGTAAAAAAAAATATGCGTTGAGCGTCGCCGTCCCTCGTCGGCGTCCCTCAGCGTAACCGAGCGAACGAGCGCAGCGAGGGCTGAAAGACGACGATAGCGAAGAGAGCGCGAGGAGGAAAGTGGAAGGGGAGGTTATGGCGAAAGGGTGAGAAGAAAAGCTTGGTGCCGCACAAGACAGGCCCAGCGGCGATGACTGCTACGAGATGGCGCCAGAGTAGCGTGCTGTCGTCTCTTCACCGATGACACCACCAATAAGGCATGCGGCAATCGCGTCCACCGATACCATATATTGAAATAAAGAGCTGCAAGCGCGGAGGCCTCGAACTCTGACATGGCAAATTTCCGAGTCAATTTGAATATCATTAAAATATTCTGAAAAAAAAAATAATTCTAGGATTTTATGTGCCAAAATGACGATCCTATTATCAGTCACGCCGTAGTTTGGGAACTATGGAACAATTTTGATTGACCTGGGGTTCTTTAAAGTGTGCCCATTAAGGCACCCGGACGTTTCAGCATTTCGCTCCCATCAATGTACGGCCGCTGCAGCTGAGATTCGGGGCAGCATAACGTAAAGCTAGTCCCCTCTGACTTCGTTCCGACCTCCTGGCGTCTAATGTATACGTAAACGACGACGCAAGCAAGAGCGGTGACCCGCAAGGTCGTTTCAACAGCCCTGTCAAAAGCTCTGTTCATTGATAGGAGGAGAATTTATTTTGCTTGCGAAGCGAGTAGCAAAGCCCACCGTGATAAATTTTCTTTATCGTATTGGCTGACGAGAGGCGAGCAGCGCACAGAAGTAGAGAGCGTTGCGATGGGGTCGAGCTGGTGCAGTGAAACTAGATAACCTGATCAGGAGAGTGGTGCCGGTGCGTCCCATTGGTCCAGTTTCTCTTGCTTCGGTCGTGGTGGCTTGGCGACGACCGCAGTGGATGACAGCGGCGCGTTAAAAAAGCTTCGCCTTCAAGAGTGGAAAGCGATAGCGTTATTGCACTCCGTTCGCACCATCCACTCATTCGCTCGGCGTGCTCTTGAGTCACACAAGGACACGCGGTGAGCGCCGAGCAACGCAGCGTTCGGCGCGGCAACGAAACGTGCACCTGAGTAAGCGGAACGAACCAAGGAACTCCAGGTCTCGGAGGGAGAAACGATCTACGTGAGCCAAACGTCGTGATCGGCACGGACAGCCGGGCCGCGACGCGCCATGAAGGCGGACGCGATCATGGGGCTGGCGCCTCGATGGGATCGTCCTCTATCTCACTTGGTAGCACCACGCAGACGCATGACTCCTCGCCATTAGCACGACACACATCGAAGGGGACGCTTTCCCACCAGACGCGCTACGGCGCAGCGATCACGTCACAGGCGTCGCGCATCGGACGCTGCACCTAGGAATCGAGCTGTGAGCGGAAGGAGGAGCCGCGTCGCCTAAACACGAGGGTTCGAGTGACGCACGGTGGAAGTTGGGAATGAAGAGAACGAGAAAACTTATTAAACGCAAGGGTATTGGGGCATCTTCGCACCGGTCCCCGCACGGCCCCAATGCGCTCAAACGAGACCAACGGGAGAAACGGGCGAGTGGCGTGCCACCTGTCGGGGCAGCGCCGTACATCGCGAGGAGGGGGTCTTCTGTGTTTACCGCAAGATGGCTCTGCGTGTGCGCCAAGCACAGAAGAAATGTAGCGAAAACGCACTTCGCTACCCGTTTAACTGCGACGTCTGTAATATACATGCTCATAATTACCTATATACGCCGCAATATAACTTTATACGGCACGTTTCTAAGGCAACACCGCATTCACTAGAGGAACTTTTGTCTCGCTTTGAACCATCGAACTCATGGCTATACAGCTAGAAGCATATTAAATTATTGCGATAGCGCTCTCCTCAAGGTAGCGATGCTGCAAATAGATCTAGCTAAGGCTTTTTACATGGTACCACATAGTGTTCACTTTTTATTAATTATGTAGGACTTGGCTCCGTCATGTGTAAAGGCATCAAAATGGCATATCAAAGCTCATGTACTAATTTAATTGTTAATGGGGAACTCTCATAACGCCTACAAGTACTCTCTTCCGTTCGACAGGGTTGTCCGCTAAGTCCTTTACTCTTTGCTTTATTTTTGGAACCGCTCTGTAGAAAAATAGTTAATAGTACAGAAATAAGGGATTTTAAAATGCAGTCCTGTGAAGTACGTGTTCTAACTTATGCCGATGACGTTGCCCTGTTTGCTGCAGATAAGGAGAGTGTTAACGCATTACTAAGAATTACTGAAAGGTTTTGCGAGAAAAGTGGTAGTGAAATCAATAAGCAAAAGTGCATTGGTCTCTGGCATGGCCATTGGAATGCCACGCCCGGTATTTTTGAAAATATTCGGTGGCTGACGACACCTAGCACTTACCGGGGCGCACCTTTGGATGGGTATCGTGAGAACGAGTCACTCTGGCTCGAAAAAACGGATGAAATGCGTGCGATGACAGAAGCATGGGTTGGCCGTGAATTGTCGATTTTTGCACGTGCCACTATTTGTAACGTTTTTCTCGCGGCGAAAATTATGTATCTTCTGTAGGCACTATATTGTACACGTAAGCACATTCAAAAATTTCAACGGATCTTTGCCACGTTTATCTGGTGTTCTACGTGATAGCGAATATCAAGGACAAATTTGTTTCGTCGCGTAAAGAAAGGTGGTTTGTCGGTGTTTCACTTGTTTCTTCAGCAAGTTCTATCACGTTTCATATTGACAAGGGACGAAAGAGACCCGTTTCTGTGCTGTTTTTTTTTTTTTTCAAACCATGTTAACAGTTTCTATGCCTGATTTTTTTGTTTCTTCAGCCATTGGCCCTCATACACAATTTGAAGGTTCTTGCTTGAAGTTGTAACGTCCTATCGTTTCCTTAGGGCGCGATTTTCTCTTGAGTGCCGCTCCAATGTGAAAAGAAAGCGTCTTATGAAGGATTTAATTGAAAGTGTTTTCCCTGTTTCATTGTATCGGTGAATGTTTCAAGAAGGGCCTGGGCAAGACGTACTTAAAAGGGTTAGAAATATGCGGATACCGGCAAACGTTAAAACATTCTTCTTCAAGCTTCACACAGGAACCTTGCCTGGTAAAACGTGGTTAGAGGAAAGAGGGATTTATGTGCCATGGGGAAGCAGATGCTTTCTGTGCAACAAAGCTGAAACGATCGAACATGTTTTCATTGATTGTAATAAGGCCATATTCTTTAGGGATATATTACAGGGAACGTTAAAGATAGACCTACCCCTCAATCCACATGGCATTCGTTCTTTACCACCTGAACGCGATTTTGAACAGATGGATGTCATCTTTTTACTTGGGCTGCACGCAGTCTGGCGTAGTCTGTTGGCATATAGACATTGTGATGTTAAAGGCCAATCTGTGTATGAATATCTTGTGGAAATGGTTGTGAAGGAACGTGACGTGTACAAGACGAATGACTGTGATGAAGCTGTGGTGTCAATGCTTGATACTTTGACACATATAAAACGAGTGTGACCTATGATCACAAACACTTTTGAGGCTTGTAGCCAAGCTGGAAATAAAGAAAAAAAAAGAACTTATGGCTGAGTGCTAGCGTCCCCATCTTGCAAGTTGTTTTTATTTATGAATTGCCTTCCACTTTTTTTCTCTCACGGCCGACGCCGCCGACGCTGACCACACCGGCTTTTCTGCGACACGAGCTCATTAAAGCTATCGCGTTAAAATGCCGCCAGAAAGGATGCTCATTGAGGAAGATTTGTCAGACCGATGTCGTAAGCGTGCCCAGAGGGCCTCGGCCAGTTAGGTTGTCAAGGAAAAGTGTTATTTTACTCGAAGAAATCAATTCTCGAGGGCGGCAATGCTAACAGAAATGTTCAGTATAGTTCGACACACTTCAAAGCGTGTAATCAGATACGGCAGTCAACTTGGGCCCCTGCATCTAACTCGACTATTCTTCGTACACAGTAGACACTGGTGTTCTGCGCATGGTTTCTGCTGTTTGGTAGTTCTGAGGACGGATTTTGCTGACAGATGGTCCTGGGACATATGTCTGATCGCGACTCCTTTTCTTTTTTTTTTTTGGGGGGGGGGGGGGGCTACTTTGCACCAGTGGTGTGCAGTACTTCCACATCTCGGCGCTGGGATCATCAGGTCCTATAGCCATATAAAACTGACCCGCCAAACTTTATCCATAGAGAAAGAAATTATACAAGAGCGGACACTCCCATAGAGCCCAGCGGCCGAATTGATGGCAGCGCTCCAAGCCGCTGGCGCTAATACCTGAACCACACTTCCGGTTTCGGTTATGGGCGCGCGCGTTTTGAACGTTACCTGGTACGCGTTACGCTGGCAGCGCTTATCGACGCATTTTCTTTCTTCTTTTTTTTCTTGCTTCTACAGCTCAACCGCGCGCGCTTTTAGTCCAAAATCGTTTTATTATTAGGTGGAAATGATTGTGAACGATCATTACAAGCCTCCATCGAATATGTGCCACGTGCAATTTCATAAAGACGCAAGACGCCTTGTGAAATGAGGAAATGTTAATTTTTTTTATATAAATGCTCCTTAGATGTTGAGAGGTGTGCCACCGCTTTCACTCGCCGGTGATGTCACGACTCCGCCCTACGCGTGTGGGGTGAGAGGAGGTTACTTGGCACGGCGCTCTCGCAGGTGGTTGCTAGGCAACGCGAGGCGTCGCAGAGCTGCGCTGAGTTTTCTGGTGACGCCCCAGGGCCGAACGAAAGCTTAAACAGCACCGCTATTAATATCTCCTGGTCTTTTCATCAACAACCAGGCTCTTACTTCATCTGATCATGATACTTTTCTCGGAGTCATTGTTGACACCCATCTTCGGTGTCAGAAACACATTTCGTCGTCTGCAATATAATATCTTTTGGCATACGTACCCTCCTTCAAACCAGATTCTTCTTCCGCCTCCATGTACTCACAACACTATATTACGCCTTGATACACAGCCATATAAGCTATTGCATCTCATCACGGGGTCATGCATACTTTGTTCACTTCTCCTCATTGATTAAACTCCAGAAACAAGCAGTTCGGGCTATTAAATTCCCTCCACGGTTTTCACCTTCCTTTATCATTTTTGTTGATCTTAATATCTTGCCTTTATCTAGCCTTTATTTCTATAATATATGCATTATAGCCTTTAAAATTTATAACCACCACCTCACTTTAGAGATTTTCCCACAGTATGCGCTCTCTAATCCCAATTCCACTCGCTACCCATCGCCACCCATCGTAACTTGATCTTGCCCAGTATCCGTACTAATTATGGCATAATCGCTTTGATTTTTCGTTCAAAAACATTTTGGAATAGCTTACACACTCATACGAAATCTGTATCATCCTTACACATGTTTAAGAAAAACCGGAGACAATTTCTGTTTTTGAACTATAAATAATCCCTCTACCAAGGAATGTTATCCATGCGCTTACATATGTAATTTTCTTTTGTAGCATATATGCTCTCTTTCGTTCGCTTTGCTTTTTTACTTTGTAGTTTTACTTGTTTTACTTGCACAGGAGGCCCCGCCAACGGTGATTAAATCTTGGGACCTACTTCTGTATATGCACAATTATGAATCATTCCTAATGTATGTAATAAAGAATTGATTTCATCTGTAGTGTGTACACGCCAGTTTGACGTGGTGGGTTTAGAGGATTTTATGACGTCATACGGCAGACATGCGAACAAAGCATGGCCCGAAAACGTCTTTACCAATCGCGGAAGCTTACTGGTGACAAAGAAGTGGAATCGGAAAGAAGTGTATTTGTTTTGGTCGGCGAAATCATACACAATGATGTATACATGTCATGTTAAAATGGGACGTTTTCACGGTTATCGTGACGTCTCGGGACTAATAGGCGGAGGGGGCGTGGCCCGAACAATGTTTGATAAATCGCGAAGGGCTAGTGAACAAAATAGAATAGGAACACTTTGGAACGGGAACAAACAGCGCTTGAACAGGACGAAGTGAACGCGACAGACAACGGTTTTCCGCCCAAGCGCTGTTTGTTGCCGTCCTAATGGTGTACCAACCAATCCAAATCAGGAAACTGCTTTAGGAACAGATTGGACCAGATATATAAAGAAACGGGGTGGGAAAGGTGATATCTTAACTGAAAGACACTCTGGTTTTCACCCTGCACTGGGGGAAGGGGAAATGAAATACGGAAAGAATAGCGGAGGGAAAAAGCAAAGGCACGAAAAAAAATATATTGTTACAGGTGGAGAAGACGCTTGACAATATATATACAAGATATATACAACGGGCCAACGACAGGCATACAAGATGGAGCCCGTGCGCGGGACTGCCGGCGATCGTCGTCTTCGTCAGTCCTCTCATCATCGTTCGCTACTGCAGCGTCTCGTAGCATGACCCCCGGCGGCGAAGGTGCTGTTCCGGCGCTTGGTAGGCTTGAGTGATATTGCTTCAGTCGAGCGACGTGAACGATATCGGAGGAGGATCGTGGCGTGGAGGTATCGAGAGGTTGTAACTCGTAGGTCGCGTCTGTCACTTGACGCAAGACACGATATAGGCCTGGGTAGGGCGAAATCAGCTGATCACAAAAACCAGCTCTGCGTTCAGGTTTCCAAAGAAGCACGATGTCACCAGGGTTAAAGTGGGCATTGCGGTGACGAGCATCATATATACGTCGTTGCTGTTTTCGAGAAGTGGTCATACGCAGGTGTGTAATGTCACGTGCCTCGGTAGCTCTAGATATGGCATCACAGGCATATTCTTTCGTTGTATTGAGAACAGCTGGGAGGATCGTGCCAAACGGTAGTATAGTCTCGTTCATACAAAAGAAAAAAAAAAGAGAGAAACGAGGAGAATCATGGCGGGGAACAATATAAATAAAGGAGGTGGGGAACTACGTGAGAACTATATTCTCCCTAATAGGCCACTCGAACGCAAAAACTTAGAGTGCTTTGACCGACTTGTGGTGTGACAACCCCATAGGTATTCCAGGACTGTCTGCTTCGAAAGCGGCCGGTCGTCAAGGTGGGCCAGCGCGGTCGCCAGTGGCTGCCTGCGGGCGCTGTGTCGAAGGAATTGGGTTGCATTATAGTGCCCTTGACCCTGAAACCTCGTGCTTAGGTGAGCAACACCAGAGTCACTAAGCCACTCAGGCAGTGATTAGAAAAAAATAAAGCTAAACTAGCATGAAACACAGGAGTGGAAAACGAAAACGGGACGCTTGAGTGCTATGTGTGTCCCCTTCTATTCATTCTGTAGGGTCTGTTTTGTGGTATTTAAACTTTTGAGTCTTGCTTCTTCCAAATATTTTATTGCTTTGCTAATCGGAGTGTGGCTTTCACTGTGAAACGACGCACAATATATTCTCGTCGTCAAGGGAAGCTGAACTTATTGGAGAACTGGACGAAATATCCGACTTAGTATGAAGTGCCCACACAGTTTACGATTTCCTTTTTTTTTACATTTGACTTGCCTGGATCTGGCAAAATAGAGCATTCATGGTTAGATTGCGGCTGAGTCGCGAGTCAACGCTTGTCTGTTAACTTCCCTGAGCCTTTCGTCACTTGCGCGCTCTACAGTTGAAGCATGAATAGTTAACAACTGGCCCAACTTTCAGTTCTTTGACAACAAATCATTCAGTTGCTCTGCTTTCCGCGAGAGCGCCGAAACGGGGACAGCAGTCTGGCGCGAAGGGTGGATAACTACTAGCTTCGCTAATAAATAATAGCGCTTGCAGAACAAAATACGCACTTAACTTTCATTTTGGGAAAATGCTGCGTTGCATAACTTCATTGCACATAAATACGTGACAAATTCGCTCTCCATTAATATAAGTAGAGCATGAATCAGCCTTTAAAATGATTCGTTCATATTGATGCGCAAGAAACGTGTGTTTCCGCACAGTAGGTTACTGTTGACTTGTATTCTCTCACATAGCTGATGACCCCTTCCCCCTCCCCCCCCCCCCTATATTCTGCGTCCTACATAATAAAATCCCCATTATGGCAAACTACTGAAGCCGTACCACTGAGCTGTCGCATTGCACTTTCTGTTGGAGTTATGCTACTCCGCTAAGAGTATCCGGCGTCATCCCCAGGAACGAAAATTTCTGGTGCATCAAAAAATATTTGCGCTCGAAGAAAAATGTACGCAGTTGTTGCTTAAATGTTGTAGCAGGACCACCAATGACTAGTTATTTGTAAGCCCAACACTGTAAAAGAGGCAGTTAAGAGGCATTCACTCGAACGCATAAAGCCAGCGGTATATTGAAGGGTGCAATAAGCACAAAAGCAACTTTTTCGGGAATGGCTTTACTTACGCTGTCACAGCCACTCTTCCATTTGTACGGTTTGTGAAAATACGACCAATGATGCAATACGTGTTTCGCTGGAAGGTGCTTGCAGCTGTGAATATCGCACTAGTACTTTGCTTGCATGCAATCTCTCAAAGAGTTACGCAAGGTCGCGATCAAACTAACTGGCCCTTTGGAGCTTCAATCAAACCGAATTATTTTATATTCTCTCTACTTCCCTCCCTGAAGTTCACACGCTTCTATTAACACTTGCCATTTAATTTCCAAAATCTAAAGAACTTCAGTTTGGAACCTGCAAACGTGCGAACTTTGAATAGCTAAAGTAGCTGCAAAACAGATATAACTTCAAGGCTTAGTGCGATTCCTTTGAAGAAGGAACGTGTCATACATCTACAGCTTCGTCTAAATGTGTTAACCAAAATTGACGTTAAATGCGGGAAACATCTTCAGAGATGCATATCCTAGTTGATGCACGTATAAAGGGAAGAATGAAGTGCGAATGTGACCATTACCAGTCTAAATTTGTAACAGTGTAACAGCCCAGTGCATACAGCTCTTGATTAGAAACAGGAGGTAGGCTGATATTACCGTCTAATCCACGACAAGCTTGCCAATAATGCCGAGAACGAAACCGATAGCGAAAAAAACAAGCTTTCTATAGCTGTATATGCTCGGCGAAGCGTTTGATGAGAATGGCAGCAGTAAGTTTGGCAGCAGTGCTCGCAGGATTCACTTAACTAACGGGTATTCTCTGTACGCAGCTGATCACATTCCTGGGATCTTTATCGCCGCGCGTCCAAGAGGTACCACCGACTGGAGCAATGATCGGACAGCCTAAGCGACGCACCTAGCATCGACACGCGGCGCAGTCCTACACCATCGACAAGTGGCTTGGTGCTGCGGAACGAATGCTCCTGCGCAGATTACGGCACTCTAGGCCACGCACAATATGTAAGCCAGGATAATTCTGCTCTGACCGCAGTTTGGCCGCAGTGCTCGCAGGATTACTTCACTAAAGAGCATTCTCTGTACGCAGGTAAGGATCTTCATCTTAAGTATATCGAAGCTAGCACTGCTGCCAAACACCATTGACCCCTTTTGCGTATCTTTATTGTTGTTTTGCTGAAAGATGATTAAGGAGCTAGACGTCTTCCAGCGAGAAATACGGAAGGAATTTCGCGACTGTAGGGAAAGTGTGGACCACTGTGGTTCAGTCTGTGATGGTATTAAACCGCTCACGGGAGAGATAAAGTCGTTGCGAAAAGAACTCCCAGAAGCACGGAAAGCTAACGATATGGTCATGATGGAAACAAATAAATTAGGCATGAAAGTTGAAGACTTGGAAGCGTATACCAGAGCAAACAACCTTGAAATCAAAGGTGTGCCCAATCAAGGTCATCCATCCGAAGTAGTCCCGAAAATTTGCGCAGCAGTTGGGGAACCAATCACTTCCACAGATATTGATGTCTAGCACAGGATAGGAAGTAAGCATCCCGACGTGAAGAATATCATTGTACGCTTTGTTCGTCGAGAAAAGCGAAATGCTATTTTTACTAAAGTCAAGAGAGCATGTCTTTCTGCTAACCAAATTGGGTTCCAGTCCACCGATCCTATACTTGTCAATGAAAACCTAACTCAGCTTGAGAAACAATTTCTGTGTTCTGCTATAGCTAAGAAGCGTGATGTTGGATGGATGTACGCATGGACAAACAATGGCAACGTTCTTTCCAGGAAAACAGAATCATCGGAGGTGCTGAGAATAGTGGAATGCAATGATTTGGACAAAATATGTCCCTAAGTATCAAACTGACACTTTTAAATGGCTCAATCTACTACGAAATGGCTTTATTTGACAGTTGTCATTACTACAATGCGGACAGTTTTAACAAAGCGGCCGAACATAGTGGAAAGCATTTCAGTGTTTTTCATCTAAATGTGCGCACTATTAAAAACAAAATTTCTGATCTCAACACGTTCCTTGATTCCTTAACTATAAAATTTGATGTGGCATTGCTTTCCGAAGCATGGATAACTCCGAATGACAGTCCTTCACAATTAGACTTTACACATACAATGGTGTTACCAGGACTACCAATCGTGGCCTTGTTTGTGAAAGATTGTTTAATTCATGATGTTATCGATGAGCTAACTTTCATGACCACTAGCCTCTAATGTATTACAATCTGATTACCAAATATTGCAGTTACTGCAGTGTACCGGCCACCCGCGAGCAGAAAGTCTGATTTTCTTCATACTTTTGAGAGACTTATGTAAGTTGAGCTTACTGCACGCAGCCACTGGGCAGTCTGAAACTATTCTGTCCACCTATTATTGTTCGAACACTATTAGGCTGCCCAGCCGAATCACTGATCATAGCGCCACACTCCTGGACATTTGCCTCACAAACGCACCAAAAAATAAGATTGCTTCAGGCCTATATTCACTTGACCTTAGTGATCACTTACCAGTTTTCGCTCTTTTCTCTACTACACCTAATAAACGTAATTACACTGACAATACAACGTATCGAATCATAAACCAACTCGCACTTGAGAAATTTCGCTCGTAAATAGCGCTTACGAACTGGTCTTTCGTTTATGCAGGACAGGATTCTGATCGCGCATATAGCGTTTTCTTTCGCTATCTGAAAACATGTTATGACATAAATTTTCCTATGGTATCCCACACATTAAACAAAAAGAAAATTCGAAAGCCATGGATCAGCACGCGCCTTCCCAAAAGAATAAAAAAATGTATCATAAGTTTGTTCAAACACGTGACCTAGCGGCTCTAAAAGAATTCAAAACGTATCGCAATAAACTTAATGCCGACACACCAAAAGTTAGGAAGATTTATTATGAATGCCTATTCACCAAGGTTTATAATTACCCTCGCAAATTGTGCAATGCAGTGAATAATCTGGGAGAACTTGTGGAAAACAAAACGCGTTTTAACGTCAAAGCCCTCTCCCACGACGTCAAAGCCCTCTCCCACGAGCTATGATGCAGCTATAAAGGCTTTGAATGAACATTTTGGCCACTCCGGTGACTATTTGCCGCCTTCAGAACAGAGTACGCGGGAAAGAATCTCCCGTAGAATGAGACAGCCTAACACAATTAGTTTAGCCCCAGTGACACCTTTTAAGGTATTAGGCTCGATAAATAGACTGCGTAACAATGTTGCAACAGGTTCTTATGAATTAAGCGCGGCGACTGTGGAGTATGTTGCGGATCTCATCTCAGAGCCCATGGCTCATATCATTAATTGTATGTTCGTTTCTGGACTTTTCCCTTCTGATTTCAAGCTTGCGGGTCTATGGCCTGTGCATAAAGGTGGTGCTCTAAATGACAGTGCGAATTACAGGCCAATCTATCTCTTGCCTGTTCTTTCGAAGGTGTTTGAATCTGCCATAAATTGCAGACTAAGGAACTTTCTTAGTGAGTATAATATAATAAACAATGCTCAGTACGGATTCCAAAAAAGACAAAACCACTGAATTAGCCCTAATGAACGTAAAATAGAGATACTAAACGATCTTCAAAAAGGCTGTATACAGATTGATTGTTTCTTGATCTGAGAAAGGCTTTTGATACCAAAAAACACGATATCCTAGAACAAAAATTATTCAACTACGGAACATGCGGTGTTGCTCTTGAATTTACTAAATATTACTTATCTGTTAGAAAGCAATGTTAAAGTCAGAACCTTAACGTCAGCAGAAACTGCACTTAGGCAAGGCGTTCCACAAGGTTCGATCCTAGGACTCATATTAACTAGTTATGTATGCAGGTGATACGAATGCCTTTTTTAGTGCTGAATCAATGAACATTCTCAAAGTTACTGTAAGCAATTATTTAAGGCATTTCGTAGTGTGACTACATGAAAACAAACTTGCATTAAACGCAAATGAAACAAAATACGTTATTTTTAGGCCTACGAACAAACTATGTAATTATCTGAATTTCTCTTTTCAAGGCACAACGTTATAGTGCGTTCGCACGCAAGAATTTCGAGGTGTTTGGCGCGAGGAAAACATGTCGTGGAATATCCATATGTCAAAGCTTGCTTCTGAATTGGGCAAAACTCCACGCTGCCTGTACAGGCTAATAAATCTAGTACCATTATGGCTAAAAAGAAGCAATGTATTACGGCCACTTCTACTCTCACTTGTCTTACTGCGCGATAGTATGGGCAAAAACGTCTGTTTAGAACCTAGACAGACCCGAGGTATTGCAGAGAAAGATTCTTAATTATATGAAATTTTTTATGGGCACCCTCGCGAACTACACACTCATCACCTGTTCATAAATCACGATATTACTAGAGCAAGTGATCTTCACACATACAAATTACTACTTTATACAAAGAAAAACAAGATTTATCAGCATTCATTTGATAGCTCCCCCTGATACTCTCTCTGAAATCAATTTATACCAGTTCTTTTTTCCCGTACACGCTATGGAGAATGTCTTCTTCAATACCAGATACCAGCAATACTGAACAAATTTTTAACTTGTACCAATTTCGAACTGCCTGAACAAAACTCAAGAAACATGTGCGAACTATGCTTTTAAACGTATATGAACCACTCGAACATCAACATCGTTTTTTTTTTGTTATCTTGATATATATTAGATTTTATGCATAAAATTATTTTGTTGCCTTTGAACAAGTGTTTACAAGGATTGTGTCACATCTGTATTACGTGCATTTATTTAGTACACTAAAATGGTTCCGTTGCGTGAATTACATTTCATTTTGACACATTCTTGCACAGTATTCTAGGTGATTATTTTTGCTATCAGCCTGCTGCGATTTAATGGGTCCTTGGGCACTCTCAAGATGTCTATCACATCTTTTCGCCCAAGAACCTCCGACTCGGTGTTGTTGGAAATAAACTTGACTTGAAAAAAAGATATTGTTCTTAAGCATCGGCACTGTTTCTTCAAGTTGGTTGCTTCCGAATTAAGCTTCCAGCATGCACTGTTCCATTTCTGACGTTTACGCCACATCCTCAGCGCCTGCTATAAGGCGTGTCTTTGCAGCAGAAGGACCTTGCTGGAACGCGAATTCGTGTTGACAGCAACATATTGGTACAGTGGATAAATTCATGAAGCTGGTATGATTACATTTGATGAAGAAGTACGATTACATTTGCCTCGCATCCAGAAAGATATAAAAATTATCTTGACTCTACTATTGCATACATGCTAGAGCGATATCGACATGTTTGCACAGCGCAAAAGACGAGGACAGAAGAAAAAACACAGAACATCCTCGTCTTTTTCTCTGTACAGACAAGTCGATATTGAATCACCAATTCGCCCAAGCTTTCAATTCAAGAACAAAAATCTTGAGCTTTCAAGCTAGCTGTAATGCAGAGAGAGAGAGAGAGAGAGAGAGAACTGTTCAATGAAAGGCGTAATGCAGATAAAACTTTCTGTACCGCCCTCCAAAGGTGATGCATTTTCTATAAGCATGTCATTGCGCAATGAACGGATCACCGACTTTGGCCTGCAAGATAAAGGTAGCTGCCATTCTCAGGCCGAGTGCATAACACAAATGTCACCATCAGCTTTCTATTCGTATGAGAGAAGGTTTACCCTTTGAGGAGGAGACATAAAAATAATAGAATGACATGTTTATTATCATTGTTATGTGTACACAACACCGAAAGTAAGAATACGTAACGGAAAGAAAAAGATGCATTTTGTGGGAACTTTCTAGCCAATACGCCGTCAACAACAGGCGAGCTTCGGTCACCCCGACACACCTATTGGCTTCGTGGGGATCTTCAGATTCAGATTTCAGATTCAGATTTATTGGTTCCAAAAAAAAAAAAAGAAGTCATTACATGACAAATATACAGACGAGGGTCCCAAAGTGAAAGAACTGTAGTGGGACCCTCGGTTCATAATAACAACATTGATGGTGATATAAATAGTCAGCAAATTAGCGTATTATAAACAACATCTACAGATTAAATACATCATTAGACATGTCATTTACAATCAAACACGAAAAAGCACGTTATACAAGAAAGTCGGAAGAAAGCATGGATCAAATACAAGAAATGACATGTGATATAAAAGTCGAAGGTACGCCGCCAGATCGTAGTTAGGTTATCGCAGGAAATGATGCTTAAGGTGATTTTTAAAAATTGCAAGAGAAGTACAGAGAAAAGACGGGGAATGCGGGAGATGGAAATTCAAGACGATGAGCAAAACGTTCACCTTGTTCACGTTTTGCTCAAGAGAAGTACAGGATTTTATCGTTGATGGTAATTCATTCCAAAGAGAAATTGCAGCGAAGGAAGATGTTTTTTTGCCGTAATTCGTATGAACCATGGGTAACAATAAATTGTTGTTAGCCGCAAATCTGGTCATATTTTTATTCTGCAAAAGGTCAGTTGCAATGAGCGGAAACGTAAGGTTATTATGAAGCAACTTGTGGAGTAAGACGAGTGTGTTAAACTGGAACAAATTATTAATAGGCAAGATATTATACGCGCGAAGTAACAAAGAGGCATTGGATTGCATGGAGCTAGAAGTGATAATGCGTATTGACTGATTTTGGGTATGTTGAACTGATGATAAGTGACAAGCGTACGTGTTGTCCCATGAAACAATGCCGTAATTAATGTGACTACGAATGAATGCATAATACAACGCTAGCAGAGCCTCACGAGAAAAAAAAGGGCGAGCTTTGATTAATGCACGTATACCAAACGCAGTCTTGTGCTTGAGATGTTGGAAGTGAGAGCGAAATGTAAGGTTAGGGTCAAGATGTATGCCAAGAAAAGTGACATCGGTGCTAACTGGAATTGAATGAATTCCAAGCTTTACTTCAGGAATAGAAGTTAAGGCCCTTTGAGCACTTTTGAATAACATAAATTTAGTTTTTAAAGGATTAAGAACTAAGTAATTGTTGCTACACCATTTTATAATGTTACTTAATCCAATATTTAACTTAGAAGTAAGAGTAGTAACAGATTTGTCAGATGAAGATATGGTTGTGTCATCTGCGTATAAAATGCAATGAACGTAGTTGGTGGAGTTAAGAGAATCCGGAAGATCATTAATATATAAAAGGAACAGCAAAGGGCCCAGAACTGATCCCTGTGGTACACCTTGGTTAATACATTTTGTTACTGAGAAAGTATTTGCTGCATGTACTGTGTATGGCCGGTCAAGTAAATAGTTTTTTAAGAATGTTAGCGCAGCACCGGTTATACCATAAGAGTCAAGTTTATTAAACAGGACTTGATGGTTAACCGTGTCATAAGCTTTACTGAAGTCTAAAAATACAGATCCGGCTAAGTTTCCCGAATCAATACATTTTTTATGTAGTCAGTTAGAGATAGAACAGCTAGATTCGTGGAACTTCCTGGGCGGAAACCAAATTGATTGTTCTTTAGCACTTTAAACTTTGTTAAGTAGTTATTAAGACGTTTAACAAATAATTTCTCAATGAGTTTACTAAGGCAGGAAAGAATTGCAATTGGTCGGTAATTATTAACTGTGTGTTTGTCGCCTTTTTTCAAAACAGGAGTAATCTTGGCATTTTTAAAAATGAAGGGGATGCACCTTCTTTGAATATAAGGTTGATAATATTACAGAGCGTGTCGCAAACTAAATGCGCAACCAGTTTTAAATGCCTGACACAAATATTGTCTAAGCCAGGCCCTGTATCCTTAAGGTTAGCAATCGTGGAGCACAGTTCATTTGGTGTAGCTGGTAACAAGAAGAATGATTGTGTCGTAGGGCTCAAAGTATTATGGAACTGCGCATGTGTGTTGTTATTAATGTAAACAGAAGAAAAGTAGTCCGAAAAAGCATTAACAATTTCGTTGGGCTCAGAAAGAGTGAGACCACTGTAATTTATTTTGGTTATAGAGGCAGACATTGCAGACATTGCTCGTGGGATGCGAAACATGGGTGTAGATTTCACTTGTTCTGCATTATCGGTGTGACACCATTGCAGCTGGGTGTTTTGCATCTGTTTTTCTCTGACTGAACTTTAGAAAGAAAACGAGTCGCGTGCCAAGCTTTTTGGTTCTCTCTTTCTGGTCTAATAAAACCATGGCAAACGACGCTTGCAGCCTGTCATTCAGAGATGGTCAGATACATTTAAGTAGAAACTACGTACTCAAAACGAAAACTCAACAAGAAAAAGTTGCTACAGGACAACATTGCAACAGGAGTTCTTTGGTGAAACGTCATGGCGCGAAGCATTGCTTAAAGGCAACACAAAGTACAGGTTAGCGACGAGCAAGAGTAACCTCGGCTGCTTTCGTGTCGCTAATCTGTCCATTGGGACGTCTTTCGGAAGCGTGCGTAGCCATGCTATGTCGCTCCCACAAGGCTGCGTCATTAGATTTCAAACATTTCTAATCGCGGTTCAGAAAGGCTTTGGCACCACTATACAATGTGTTATTTCTTTCACATAGGGGCTTACAAGTACATGTTCCGCGCTAGGTAGTACCCTGCTCATAACATTACCAGCTCGTAGTGCACCGTCTTTGTAATAAAGTACAATGTTGTAAGGCAGCACATCACAATTTCTTGCGCATACACAAGAGTTACTTCCCTTGCCTATTCGTTTTTCTGAAACACGGTGTACATGGCAAAGCCTGCGACTGACATTACGCGGCACTTTTATGCTGAAAGCTACAAGCTACGGGCTCTCCGGTTTCGCCTTTACCCCGCACCGTCGCGACTTCAGAGTGCTCTCTGGGGAGAAACTTGCTCACGTAATACTCTACAGTATACTTGAGAAGACGGCTCCGGGTAGCTCCGTTGATGGATGTCTACTCATCCCCAAGGAAGATCATCGAGGCAACTCGAGCTAGAAGGAAGAAAACTCTGCTTGAAAAAAAAACTAAAGAAAAAAGGGACCAGAAGGTGCGCTGCTGTAGCAATCACTGTATATTGCATTTTTAAGGTCCGGGTGGGGTCGTGTCTTAAGTATGTTGCACAAGAATCTACTAGATCATGACGTAAGGTAATCGCACGCACTCCTCTCACTTGTATAGAAGCCTGTTCACTTAATAAAACCATGCCATGTTTCTTAATTCCAATCTGGGTTACAAAATGACGGAGTAATTTCAAAGCGTGTACAGAAAGAAACAGCACTCAATGGTAAAACTGTCCTTGAGTGCTGTTTCTTTCTGTACACTCGATTTTCACAGATTTTCACTGACGGCTACTCTCTTGTCAACTGCAGCCTACATTTCCGGTCACTCGGTTGGTTTGAGGGAACATTTAATCAAATCAATAACAATACGATTATATAGTTGCCGTCACTATATTGAAAACGAACTTTATCATTTTCTACCAGGGTGTACAAAAGTACTGCGTAAGATTTAGAAGGAAGCTAATCATTTCAGTAAAGCCTCTGAATTCTCTTAACTGTTTCTTCTTTACTATAAAACACTGTACGTATAGCTTTAAACTTACGCACCAGTATTTCTTAAAGTGGGAAGCCGCTCCAGATTCCAGTGTTTAAATACCTTTTAATGATATTAGCATCCTTACAGGTGCTTTGAATCTATCCGTCCGCCCGTCCGTCCGTACGACCACCCATCCATCCATCCATCCATCCAACCATCCATCCATCCATCCATCCATCCATCCATCCATCCATCCATCCATCCATCCATCCATCCATCCATCCATCCATCCGTCCATCCATCCATCCATCCATCCATCCATCCATCCATCCATCCATCCATCCATCCACCCATCGATCCACCCATCCATCCATCCATCCATCCATCCATCCACCCATCCATCCTCCATCCATCCGTCCATCCAACCATCCATCCTCTTACGCCGGCTCAGTGACCCAAGTTGTTTACCAGCTTTGGTGACTGCGTACTATGGCCATGAACCCGCCGAGGTCCTTTTATTCTCATCCCCGCGTCATCATCTGACCTTCGTCATGTCATCGTGGTCACGCCTTCTACGCCTACCCAATGACCCAAGTTGTGTAGCAGCTTTGGCCACTAGGTATGTGCTTGTGGGAGTATTGCCGACGGGGTCATTGCATCGTCGTCATTTCAGGTTTGTCATTGAACTCTCGTTATGCCGTAGTCCTTACACCGTCATCGCCACACAGCCGTCATGCATTCATTGTCATGCCGTCGTTGTGATGCCGTCATGAACGTTCTATTGTCGTCCCTCCACTTCATCATCCAACTTTATTCATGTCGTCATAGTCACGCCATCGTCTTTACGTCATAATCTTCATTCAGTCATCGTCACGCCACTGTCGTCCTGCTCTCGTCGTCATCCGATTGTCCTTCAACCACTGTCACGCCGTGGTTGTCATTATGTCACTGTCATACCGTCATTGTCATGCATTCGTGGTCATCCTGTCGTCATGTCATCGTGGTTGTTCCATCGTCGTCATTTAACTTCTTCATCGGACTATTCATATCGTCCTCGTTATGCTATTATCGTCACATCGTTGTCACGTTGTCGTTTTACCATCGTAATCACATCAGAAGTGGCATCCCTTTATCGTGATGCCCTCATCATCATGTCACCTGCGTTGTCATCCTTTCTTCCTGAGTTTATCGTAATCGTGCTGCCATCAATCAACCCTAACCACGACGTCGTTGTCCTGCCATCCTCGTCATGGCGCCGTCGTCAGGCAGAAGACGTGAATAAACGTGCTGGTGAGGCTACCTTGCCCGGCCTACTTTTCTCATCGGCCCCGTCTTTCCGATGCCCGAATAACATGTAACACACAGGCAGACATGACACGTTTTCTCCTCTTCTAGTCAACGTACATATTAGGTTGAAAGGTTGAAAGGTATTAGGCTAGGTATTTGAAGTTAAATTGGCAGCTAAGCACATCACCGATTTCTATACTATTCTGTTACAACCACGAATGCGCAATTCCGCTGATAACGAAATAAAATAAATAAAAGTAACACTTAGAAAAACAGGGAACCTTTTCTTCCACTCGCCACGATTTCCTGACACAGCTTTAAATTGTTGTTTCCAGCGACGACACCAAATACAAGGCTTTCAAGTGTCACGTCATTGAGTTATTCTGCATGACGCAATGCACATGCAAAAAGAAATTAGGTACGGGTAGAAACAATTTATTTAGGTACTCAGTATATATATCGCTGCACCACCTCATATATTCAGTTAACTACACTTTACATTTCTGAAGGCATCACCGTTTGTTTAGATACTTGTGTTACCGGAAAATAAAACGTATATTTAAGAAGTGCTAAATAAAAAGCGAGCAGCCAGTGTAAAACTCAGCGCTAAACTATTCCCCGAGCGCTTCGTCGGCGCGAAGGCCAGCCGTCGTTTCGTTGCAATGAATGTTAAAACAAAACCTGTCGGTCCCCTGACTGTTAGGTTTTTCTGGCACTGCCGTCAGCGAATAATCCGCAGAAGGTTGGCGTCAACGCATTGTGACAGGGACATCGGCATGATGGAGACTCCCGTCTGCAGAAGTCGGCTGGCCAAAATCGGCCGATTCTCAGCCTAGTGAGCGGTTGCCGAGGAACGCGCAATGCAGATAACCGTAGCAGCTGGAATCTTGACTTCACTTAGCCTCACATTGTCGAGGTTGATCTCCCTCGCCCTCAGCTCTAGATTTCAGGAACACGTAGTGCAGATAACCATAGCTACTTGAATCTGTACTTCATCATTTGGCCTCACATAATCGAAGTCTCCCTCCCTCGCCCTTACCTCACAATGTCCGCCCTCCATTATCATCACGTTCAGAGACTTTCTTACTCCGCCCTCACCTAACCTCACTTTTTGAGAGTGAGGGCACCATCTTGAGTGCGTGCCCTCGCGAGGATGCTAATGCCTAGCCTAGATGAAGTAGGTTAGCGCATCTACTGCATACAGCAATTTGAGGACGACATCACCAGAAAGGCAAATTTTTTTGCTCGTCCAATGCGTTAAAAGCATCCATATGTACAGCCTACCAATGCCGCCTATGAGCAGATCGATTTTTTGACTAAATTATGTCAAAGCTACACATAAGTTGGGACTCCAACTCTTTTCTCACAAAGCAGGCTTCTTGAAGCTTTGAACAACAGTTGACAAAAAAGGATATTCCGTACATGATTTCGTTATTCCCGTCAACAAGACTCATATTTAAACAGACTCTCTTACGCTAGAATGGTTCCTAAGAGAAAATTTCAGCCAATCCTGGTGCTGGATATGACTAGCGAAGCCGGCCGGATAATGGCAGGGAGCACTTACAAACGAAAAGCTTTATCAGCTTGCCTCCCGCCCCCCCCCCCGCCTTAGTGCATACCAAACCAAATCGTAATTATTGTTTGCTCTGGTCTACTCATTAATAACTGCGACCTGAACAAATTTCTTGCTGCATTTCTCGGCCTTTCTGACACATAAGCTCCTATTGCAGAATCCCCACGATCTTGCTGGCAAATGCTTTCCAGCATAAGTACTTTCTAGATCTTTTCGTAGTTAAGCGCAAATATGAATTTAGAGGATCTGTCTCTGGCGGTCACTTTCTTTTTTCTCTTCAATGCGTCAGTACCGCTTCTAAGTTTTAGCGTGGTCTTAATGTCTTGCCAACCCTCATCAAATATCTTTTTCTTCCACTAGGATTCCTGGAAGCTGTGATCAAGCTCGCACATTTTTCGCATGCCTAGTATGCTTCCTAACTCGATTAAATGTTACGTTTTCTTATTTTTAACAATAATTTAAATATTAACACGGTCGTTGTATATGTATTTTTTTTGTACTCTATTATCAAATCCCGTCTTCGCTTTTTCACCGTCGACTCTTTTTTGGCCTTGTGGTTCGCCACTCTCCCTGCATTCATAAACGCGCCTTTGCATGAAGCAGATACTTGACTTGGTCAAGTGGGGCTTTTGCTAATGCCTGGCGCCAGCGTGGCCAAGACGCTCAAAGATTTTACTTGGGTGTGTTCACGTAAGACGTCAGCTTGAGCCAGACTTGACCAAGTCAAGTCATGACTTAAAGTTAAGGCGCATTTCTGAATACGAAGTTATCGTCTCTTGCTTATCTCGACAGCGGAACCGTTAGCGCTCCCCCCAGCTTTTTAAAACCACAGCTCTTTTGCAAGATGGACATTCATTACGGTTTTGGCTGGGTGAACATCCCCGCATTTAATAATTATGCGCTGAGAAATTTTTGGATTTCTTTCTTGCGGCAGAAAGACAGCTCACCTTGTTCCGGATATTTGCTGCTGTGTGTTCTCACCCTCAGGCAGCAAGCTCGCTCTTCAAGAAGCTAAGGGCATCCGTTTTTGTCATAGTACTGTTTTTTTCTCTCCTGATTTCTTGCTTGCCGTCTTTATAAAGCTTCCTGAAATTCGGATGTCGAATTTCCTGTCCTCAGTGCCTTAATGTACGTGGCATGTGAAGCTGAAGCAGACGCAATCCGTAGAAAAAATTTATGGTGCTCTCTGGGTAATGAGCGTCTTTCTCCGCAGTTTTAAATTAAATTTTAAAAATTGTAATGATGACTTTTTTGTATCTAAGAAGTCAAGCGCTGCGGCAAACACGGCAGCCCTTAACTTCTTCAAGAGAAAAATTTCACGCGTGCCCGTGAGATCAAGGCGCGCGAAAGAAATATTGACAGTGAACAATTCAGGGTCCTTTTTAGTGCGCAATATATATTACTGTACGTATATAACTGTGACTTTCAAGGTATTATCTCGCTTCATAAAGATGCGCTAATGTTCGTCCTTATCGTTCCACTGCGAAGATTGCAGAATAATTGCTTTTGTTCTGTTGTATTCCAACATGTACGGATGGAATCATGACCAAAGCACTTACGCGAGACGTGACATCAGGTCAGAACGCGCATGTGCGACGCTGCAACATGCAACGCAAAAGCCTTTTTGCATGAAAATCAACGAATAACACAATGGAGACGAATAGCCAGCGCTACGAGAAATTTCAGTGCGGTGATGATGTAGGGAGGGCAAATACAGACTTCAGGCCAGCGGGTGAGAGTTACTGAGCGGCAAAGAAGACAGTGAAATGGGACGCCATATATTGTATTATGAAGTCGCCATCTTTGTTGTGGTCAAGCTGCCCTTGTAATCTGGATATCTAGTTACGGCCAGCTTAAGTATGGAAAAAAATGACCGTAGTCCCACGTGGGAATTAGGCGTACTTAGGTGAAACTTCCCGCGCGCAGGCTGTCCCGCATGTATGATGTGTGTCAATTAACTGGCTAAGACGACGTTTAGAACTGGCTGAGTTCACGTCCGGAACTTACACTTCGAGAGCTGGTGTTATCCGCTTATGTCCTCGTTAGGCTAATAAGCCGCTATACGAAATCTAAGGGTGCGGCCGTACGCCTAGTCTCCGGCGTCATATTTTACAGCACGACCTCTTTATGGACGGCCGCTAACGAGGCATCTGAGCGAAGCCCCATACCTGATTTAGGACCCGCATGGTCACTGTGTGCTCTGTGCAAGAATTATTTCATCAAACTTAAAGTGCGCACAGCTTACGCGGCGACATCTTTCAGAACCTGTGCGCCAGCGCTGTCATATACTGACTGGCGATGTTGTCAGTTACTAGGATGTTCCGTTGTTGTTTTGCACTCAACACATGGCTCATTTTGTTTGCTTTCGTTATTGTTGCTGTCATCGGCGTAGTTGTTGTTTTCATGTGGAAGGATAAAGATCTGTGCTTCTTATTCTCATGCAGCTAGAGACGACAATCACGCGTGCTTAACAGTCTCGCTTGGATACCAGAGGGCAACTGACATTTTATTTTAATTGTCTATAATGCACTCAGACTGGCACTTTTTATAACGAGTAATTTGAAGAAACCACCCAAAATGCGTATGGAGCGAATGACAACCAAGAATCAGCCTGTTTTAACGGGCCCTGAAAGTGAGATGGATCACTTGCGGTTGCGCTTATTTAAAGCTTGTCTGCCAGAAGTGCTATTAGAAGTGCCAATTACGAGTGATCGTAGATTCCTAATCTAATTATACTGGGTGCCCGGCTAGTCAGTAGAAAATGTTTTGCAAATGTCTTCCACTGAACTTAAGGAAACCGGCATTCCAGTTAAAATCTTCACATATACGGAAGTATTTGCACTACGTACTATTTGCGCGAAAGGGAAAATTATTAAGCCGCGCGGAATAGCCATGTGGAATTTAGTTTATATAAACTAGCCCTTGTTATCTGGGAGATTGTTCGATATACCAATACCTCTTATCTGTACCGTTCCAAACATGCACGTGCACTTGGAACCACGTTACCACAAACTTAAACGTGGTTCTAGATGCAGGCATGTGGAACACTGGAGCACGATTTTGTAGCGCTGCCTTTTCCAATCTCATTCATTTTCGCGCTTTTCGTCGTGAGTGGTATATGATATAACCACGAAGCAGGTAATGCTACAAAATATTGGCCCTCTTCCAAAACTAGCGACTAATATCCCGCCCACTTCAATGCAGAAGGACAGATAGAATAGGATAGATTGAGGGATGGCGTAAATAAGCTGCAGTTTCATGCACCAGCACAGCATGTGCTGTTTGGGCAGACATCTGTGATTTAGCTGTGTTGTCGCAGTCTTCGGCAGGGTTATAATTCTGTAATTTAAATAAAGCGAGGTTGGCCTATTATAATAAATGCTCCGAATGATCGCGCTACATGAACTGAAATAGAATCCGTGAGTCTGTTACAGGCCTGCTTCAGAATTCATGCACTCTATAATTGGATTATTGACCCTTTTAATGGCTGTCCTGTGGGCGACGCCATGTTTGATCACGTGGTGACGCGTCCATTGCTTGCCTCAGCTGCATCCGTTTCATCCGTGCTTACAATGGATATGTATGACGCCAGTGCAGCGCAGAAAACATCTGTTGCGGCTGATGTCGTATAGACGGTGATTGGAAGGACTGCACGCAACTTTGTCTAGAGCTTCAGAGAAAATGTCAGCGCTTTCAGAGCTAATAACGCCCGGCCCAAAGGGGGCAGGTAGGGTATTCGGTGCTTGTACTAAGATCGGGGTTCGATATGCATTTCAAGCTTCTCAGGCTTACCGCTTCCAAATTAATTACGGGTTAGTATTTTGGCTGTTTCGTGTTTTATTTACCAGTCACTTTCAAGCAGCTCACTTGTGGTAGATCTTCTTTTCAAGGTGAAAAACCAGTTACAGGAACACAACGTACAAAAGAAGAGAATACGACGGGGTGAAGCTGCACTAGCAACCGGTTTTTTATTGTAGAATATAATTTTCTTTTTTTTTTACTGCAGCAATATTTTACTTGTAGTCTGGCTCCATCCGGTCATCTTCTATTCCTGTATGCATCGTGCTTTAACTGGTCTTTCACCTTCATTTTTGTACCAATAGACCCACCTTTCGACCTCCTTGCTTCCGGTGTGTGCTACCAGCGCACAAGTCTTGGAACGTAGATGTTCAGTACTTTGTAATAGCTTGTAGCGAAGAAGATTGATCGCTAGCCACTCGCTTGCTCTGTGGACCATCACGAAACCTTCAGCTTCGAATGATTCGTCTGCAATCGGTGTAGTCCACCATCCACTTGTCGGTGCACTAATTCAAGAGTTAGTCTACTCATTTATTATTGATACTTGGGCGACAGAATGCGCCCACGTTTGCATACGAGCTGGGGTGGATATTTGTACACAGCTTGCGAGAAACTTACTATGCCAGGAAGCGACAATATTCCCTTCGTCACTGTGTTAGGAGCGGCATTCACTCTTGCCGATGTTGCGAGGTTTAAGTACTTTCTGAGGAGGTTAGCGACACAATGTTGGCGCATGAGTGGTTATTTTTTTATGGTCAAGCAATGCTGTGCATCACAGGCAGGCCACACAGCAGTCCTTGCCTATACAGATTCGTTTCATTCTTTAATATGCCGGTGCCTATTTTTTACAGTCAACTACTGCACACTTCTTCCCTCTATTGTTCCCCATTTTGGAGCACGAATGGAACACATGGCGTTAGCGGTCACCCAGTTGCACTTCCGACAGCTAATCGTATACCGACAGTGTAAAAACGACAATGTTTTGGCATTTGTATGCATCTCGTTCCTCCATAGCAAACTTCTCCGCTAAAAGGGTCTATACTTTGTAACAGGTATCACACAATTTAAGAGTAAGCTATGTTGCCCACCTCTGACGAGCAAAGTTTTTTAAGTACAGTATTTAATGCACTGCAGACCACAGTGTATACACGCTCAAAAGTTGAAATTTCGGGTACTGCGGAGTATACATGCTTCTTTTCATATCATGTGCACACGTTAGAAAATTGGCCTGACTTCAGCAAGGATTCGAGCTTCATCGAGAAACTAGTTTCATGTGAGCACTTCCAGACCAATCTCGCCGGGTATGTTGCTTCTACCGCGGACATGATGAACAGCGCCATTAGGAAAATATTTTCTTCGTATAACTTTAGAAACTTGCGCGTTTCTTCTCTCTCATCCGCTTGCGCTGGGTGAAAGAAAATTCCCGAGAAAATTGTTTTTCAAGTTACTCATTTACTTCAAAAGGGCTTTCCAGCGCACAGGAAAACTGGTGATAACGCACGCGCTATATTTCAAATCATCCGCCACCTGTAGAGGACATCAGTATGTTTTTAACTGTGAATAATGCGCTCTAGACATGTGCATCCTAGTGCAAAATGGTAATGTGCGTTCGTTCATCATATTTTATTTCTATTTTCTTTAAGTGCGTAATGGTTATGTGCGTTCTTTCATCGTATTTTCTTTCTATTTTCTTTAACAGCGAACATCGTTTAACGGATGCTGCAGTCTAAACTGGGTACATTGGACGTGCGAAATTTGGTGTCCGCACAAAAAGTGACACAAAGCGGACTATTAGGCACGTGAAGCCGAGTGGGTTATGCTAATTATATGAGTGTGCATTGAAATTCAAATGAGGGAGCTCAATACTCATACGATAATTGTCTGGCAAGCAACGTAATTAATTTTCTCTGGTCAGCAACCTATTGTCTATCCGCGTTAAAGGCGGTGCGCATACGCAGGCAATTAGCAGAAAACCCATTTCATTTATCACTTTGGTTCGTTTCTGAACACAGCCGCTTTATTCGAGTCATACGGAGGAAGTTCGCCGGGTAATTAATCTTTCAAGCGCACAGACCCTGAACATGTTTCGTCTGGAACGTTTCCATCGAACACCGAGAAATAAGAGAAAAACATTATGCGAGTTTGCGTTCATCGTTGAAGATATCAATGGGTTCTGTGGAGCAGAATATAAAGAGAATTGTCATTAAACGCTCAAAAGCAGTTTCCAGAGACTATACTGTATTTTACTGCGAATAGGATTAACGATAACAGCAAGCAAAAGCAGTGCTGAGGCGCTGAACTTTCATTCACTTTTTTCATGAACCTGATGAAGCCTCAAGGTAATAGTTTACGCATGTGCGCACATCAACAACCACGTACATGTGCTCGAAAACTCGAATAGAGAAACACAGATACCTAGATGTTTGTACGCGCAGAAGCGAGTGAATGTAGTTGTCGTCACATAAGCCCTATGGTCAGTGCTGGGCAGTATCGGAGATGCATGTGTCTTAGATATTATCTTAGATACTCTTTGGGTATCTTGTATCTGTATCATGATACGTCTAGTAAGGCGTGTATCAGTATCTGCATTTCCGATACATGAAGTATCGCTTATCCTTTTTTTTTTTTATGGAAGTGAATGTTAGGAGAGGTTGGCGCCTTTATGTGGTGGCACCGGCTACTCCTTGTCACTTGGCTGACGAAACAAATTTGCGCAAAAAGGGAGAATAGCGACACTAAATATAACACTTAGTAGAACACCGGATCAATAAAAAATATACATTCCTACAGTACATGAGTCGCAAAGTTCTGTGCATGAGTTCAGTCCACGTACGCATATATGAAGTCCGATGTTTTGAACAGTCAAAACACACAACAATACTTGTAATACACTCCAAGTACAGGACAGAATTATACGTATTGCGCAAAAGTTGCGATCACCACATAAACCAACTATGCACCACGAACAACGTTTATGTAACTCATTTAGCGTATTCGGATCATCCAATACTTAATATTTTCCCAAAATGTTGGTGTCCTCTAAAAACTTTTTCAGAGCAAGAAGCGCTCTTTTTTGAAGGCCCGCAGTTGGCCATGGGCAAAGTATCTTTTTTAGAGTGAATGGTCTTCTGTCTAATATAAACAAATTAGCTTGCAGTACCGTTCTTTGTGTATCGAATTTCGAGCACTCGAGAAGAAGATGATGCACATCTTCGTCTGGATGGCGACAAGAATACTGCGGACTAGAGACACGTTTTATTCTGTACAAGAAGTGTCTCGTAAATGCAGTACCAAGACGCAGCCGGTGTACCAAAGTTTCAAATTTTCTGTTGTCTCTTAGAGTTTCCGGCATTGATAAGTTTATACATGGGTCTATTGAGTATAACTCCGAGTTTTTAGTTTGCTGGTCAAACCAGGTAGTTTTGCTGAGACGACAAGAAATCTGTCTCAGGATCAGACGGACTTCACTACGCAATAGGGGAAGATTGGTTGTCTCTGCGTTATTGTGCGCTCGATTCGCAGCTGCGTCCGCTGCAGTATTACCAGGAATATTACATTGCCCAGGAATCCACTGAAATGCAATTACATGGTTCATTGCGCTTGATTTTGTAAGTTCTTTGAGCGTCTCATACAATATCGAAGGGATCAAAGAATTTTTCTTATTGCTCTGTAGTAATATGAGAGCGGCTTGCGAATCGCTAAAGATGACCCATTCTATGTTTTTCTAAAGTTATGAAACGCAAAGCACACAGGATTGCAAATAGTTCTGCCATGGTGGAAGATGTCTCCCGGGATAATTTAAATGTTTGCTCTAGCGCTAAATGTGGAATGACGAATGCTGAAGTCGAGGAATTTTTATGACACGAAGCATCTGTATAAACGTGGATGTACTGGGGATATGATGAGTAAATTTGGTAGAGTGCCAGTTGCTGTGCGGCTACTATGAACATGTCTCTCTTAGATATAATCCCGTCAACCGATAACTCTATTTTAGGGTATGTTAACATCCAGGGAGGGTAACTAACATCCACTTTGCATAATTCAAATCTTGGTATTAATGCTTTATGTTCTCGAACAACATCGTGAATTTTGCTTTTGTTTCTTTCTGTGAGCGCGAGGTTTAATGGATGCTTCTCGTGTTGGGTTAAGATGCGATAAATATGTCGGCATGTTTCAACCGTTCGTATGACTGGAAATGGAGGGTGACGAGCTTCAGCAATTACTAAAGAACTCGAGGTAGCCTGCTGAACCCCAAGACACACTCGCAGCCCCCTTGCTAGTAAACGTTGAAGACGTTCCTCAGAAGTTTGCGATAAACCGTGGAGAATAGGTGCCGAGTAAGCAATTTTTTGTTTTATGAGTGCGTTATGAACTTGTAGTAGCGAAGAGACTGATCCCCCCCCCCACGTTGTGCCTGCGAGTCGCCGAAGTACGTTTATTACTGCATTGGTCTGTTTTTCAATTGCGCGGATGTGTGAAGCCCATGTAAGTTGGCGGTCAAGAATAACTCCAAGAAATTTATGCTCTTTCACAAACATCAAAGCTTGCCCGTTAAGCCTAAGTTGGAAATTAATCAACTGTCGCCTAGTGAAAGGAAGCACGGCTGTCTTTGCGTATGAAAGACTCATGCCTCTTTCTTTTAAAAAGGTGTCGATAGTATCAAGGCCCTCTTGCAGCGTTGTTTGAATGTCTTGTATATTAAAACCAGAGGCCCATATGCAGATGTCATCTGCGTACAGAGAATACCGTAGTCCAGACGGGAGCTTTTGTGGCAAGGCTGCCATGACACAATTGAATAAAAACGGACTGAGAACACTGCCCTGCGGAACGCCCTGCGTGATGCTGTGATAATTACTTTCTCCTTCTATTGTTTCCATAAATATTTTTCTATCTTTCAAGAAATTTGACACCCATCGCAGCGTTCGACCGTGTAGGCCAAGCTCTAACATACCAGCAAGGACGTGTATGTGACTTACAGTGTCGAATGCTCTTTGAATGTCTAAGAATACTGCTACTGTCACATTTCCGCAGCTTCGTTCATGTTCGACGTATGTGGCAATATCTAATACTGCATCCATTGTACAACGATTTTGTCGAAAACCGGTCATGTGGTCGGAAAACACACGTGTGTGTTCACACCACCATTGCAGTCGACTGTCTATCATCGTCTCCATTAGTTTGGAAAAACAGCTTGTGAGACTGACGGGTCGGTTGGAGTCAAGACAAAGTGGAGTCTTTCATGGTTTTAGCACTGGAAGTACCCGAGCTAATTTCCATGAATCCGGTAGAGTCTCTCTTATCCAGATATCATTAAATATCTCCAAAAGAGTCATTCTTCCTATTGGACCTAGGTTCTTTAACATCACATACGTAACACCATCTGGGTCTGCGGTTGTCTTTGTACAGCATGACGAAAGAGCACTTTTCAATTCATTTAATCTAAACTCACAATCAAGTTGTGGATGTTGTGACACAAAGCACGCACGAAGCTTCTGTTCTGCTAGTGTTGTCGAACTTGCAAATTGTAGGCAAGTAAACGGAATTCCTGGTCTGGATATAAGTTGACAAAATTCGTCAGCAACAGATGTTTCCGGAGTGCTTCGAGCTACGGCAAGGGCTCAAAAGGGATGGCTCTGGGTAATTGGACCACTAAAAGATCGGACAACGGACCATATTCTGGGAACTGGAGTAAACGGAGACAACGACGCGCAGTATTCTCGCCATTTTCTTGTACCTAATTTTTGTAAGCGTCTGTGCGAAGTTGACTGAACTTTTTGTGCCATTTTGTAGTCGTCCAGCTTTCCACTGCGGCGGTAAGCCCGTTCTGCGCGCCTTCTAATGGCTCTTAGGCATTCATATTCGCCGTCGACTGCAGCGTATTCATTTGGAACAATGACTTGCTTTGTGCAGTTCTTGAAGGACTCACACAATGTACTTGCAAAACTTTGGAAGTTCGGATTTTCACCCAATGAATTACTTAAATGGTGCCGAAAACTTTGCCAATTAGTATACTTTGAGTAGCGGCGGGTCCCTTCACTCCGTATGAGGCGATGTTTGACCAGGATCGGAAAATGATCACTACCGTGCGTTTCTATGTCCGTTGACCATTCAACACCATCAAGAAGGTCTTGGGAGCAGAGCGTAACATCTATACAGCTTGAGTAACGAAACCCCCGCAAGAACGTTGGAGAGCTGTCATTTAACACAATCAGATTACTTTTTTCTGCGGCGGACTCTATAATGCTGCCACGGGAATCATTATATTCACTGCCCCAGATGACGTTATGTGCGTTGAAGTCCCCACAAACCAGCACATGTGAGTTTGCGATACCAAACACATTCACCAAGCTGTCTACTGATATTTTGCTAGAACATTGTAGGTAAAGAGTGATCACTGTGACGCTTTTATTTCTAAAAGATATCTTGCATGCTACGAACTCCGGTATGTTTGAATCACTTGACTGTATTAAATAGGACGGCAGGTCTTTTCTCACGCATAACATCGCTCTACTACTTCCAGCAATGCGCGATGATTTATATATAACACAGTTCGAAAGACGAAAGTCATCTCGTACGCCTGCTTCCTGTATGCATAAAACAGGAAAGTTATGTTGAGCTAGTAGTTTGCGAAAATCAGCGGACTTATTTCGAAGGCTATTAGCATTCCACTGAAATATGAAAACATTGTTATAACGATTATTCATTGTAGGCCTGCAGTGGAGCTGTTGGTGGTTGTGGAAGCACCAACGATTCCATAGAAAGCAGTGCTTTTACCTCTGGAAGGTTGTTTGCGTGTGGAATGGCACTGAGAATTGCACGCAGAGCTGTGAATAGCACGGGCAGGATCACCTGTGCCACGGGTAAAGATGCGTAATCACCAAACGACGCTGAAGCTCCATGTGTGCTCGAAGCAGGTCGCTGAAGAGCTGACTGAGATGGTCGCTGGGATGACAGATGTGGTTCAGGCGAATGTTGAGGTAGTCGCTCAGATGTTAGGTGAGGCTGCTGTGTCAATGGCACAGGGCGTTGTTTAGAAGGTCGGCGAAGTTCACTCGAAGCCTGGGCAAGATGAGTAGTGTTCTCTGGAGGTGGATCATGTCGCTCGCTGTCAGAATGTTGCCGACCTGAGTGCTTTAGAGCTGCAGAATAGTTCATATTGACCACTTGCTCTTTCTCTTTGTTGGCAGTTGGAGGCGCGCATCTTACAGCATCAAGGTTGGGTGGGGGCGCATTACGAGGAGGCAGCGTTCCGTATTTCAACTCATGTCTGCGCAACCTTGAGGCAGCTCTGCTCTGAGGGCACCCGGAGAAGGAAGCTGTATGGTTTCCGCCACAGTTGGCACACTTTGGCTGACACACAGACTTGCACTCTGAATGGTCGTGGTCTTCTGAGCATATCTTGCAGCGACGTGGACTGCGGCAGTTCATCGATAAATGTCCAAATCTCTGGCAGTTGTAGCATCTCAGAGCAGGGCCGTGATATTCTTCTACGGGATGACTCGTGAAACCTAGATGGACTCGTTGTGGCATTGGTTTGTCTGTTCTGAAATGGAGAATGACAGATCTCAGAGGGCGTGATTCTACCGCTCCATCTTCTTGGCGATTGTAGCGTGCCTGACGACGGGCGGATGTCACGCCAAAGTCCTTCAGGAAGTCAAGCAGTTGTTCTTCTGTATACTCAACTGGCACATGGCGTATCTTGCCGACATTCTTGGTATAAGATGCCGGAATGAATGGTTTGACTCCCAAACCAGCCACTTCGCTCATCGACAGAAGATGTCTTGCAGATGAGACTGAAGTAACGTTGACAGCGAAACTTCCATCTCTGTTCACGCGGAATGACTGTACTTTTTCCTTTGCCGCGGAGGCAATTTCCGACGCAGCGTGGTTTGGATTCACTTGCCAGAAGTTGCGCCCTTCCTGTGAGGGTCGAAAAACAACTGGAATTCCCTCAGGCCGCTTCTTTTTATACGATACCAAGGAGAACGGCGTGTCATCGCAGTCTATGTCTTCATCTTCACTTAGCTCATAGGTAGATGTCTTGTCGTCGTCAACCCGTGGTTTCTTGGCTTCACTTTCGCTTGTCTCAGCCATATTCACTGAAGGTGCGCTGGAAGGTAGGGTAGCGTTGAAAACTAGCGTCGCCGGCTTGATGACATTAGGCGCGTGGTGTGGCACTTCCGAGTGCGGCCCCAATTCTGCGGCACTCATGCGCCTAGGAATGCGCTGTCGGAATGGCTCGTGCCGGTGTTCTTTGCCACCCACCGCCGTGGCAGGCGTAGATGGGCTGCGGAGCGCAGCAAAACCACGCGATACTGTGCGCGATCTCCAGCACACAGTTATCCCACGGGATGTCCGTTCTCTCTGGACAACAACGAAGTCTCAACGCAGCACTAATTCTTGAAGAAAACAGAAAACAATATCTCACCGAAGAAGCAGCGGCCGCTCGGAGGGACTTCTTCTTCTTTCTCCACCCTTTTCGTATCTTAAGATACAAGATACTACTATCGCAACATCACCGCGCGAAACTATAAACGTTGGCTAAACTCCGCTTTTCAAGCTGATACTGCTGCCACTAAGCCACCTGACTAAAGCTAAAGGCAGAGAGATTCTGGTATCTTTCTGCCAGAGGCCTTAAGCGATAGCATTCGATAAGTTATGAGCGTCCCTATTGGTGGAGAAAAGTCACGTGGTGGCGCTCGCGCCGTATCAACAAAAACAAGCGCGTGAAGCGCGCGCAGCCGATCTTTTGTTTTCTTGATTTTTTTGTTTGCTTTTGGTCTCGTTGGTGCCATGAAACTCGCTCGTAGCCACGCACTGTGCTGTTCGCACCAAAGTATACGTGCGACGTTTTTTGCGCAAATTCTGCGGCCACGATAATAATAAACTTCTAAACTAATAATGTCGAACTTGGATAACGACACTATAGTGTCGTTATCCAAGTTCCTGTTGCGTGGTGCTTTGTTACAAAGTCTGAAGTATGCTACATGTTATGAAGGAGATTCGATAGACATTATAAAAGCAAATACTGCGTTTTTCTCATGAGCGTCCACACAAGCAATTTTAAGCTATTTTTCACAGCTACTGAATTTTCTATTGTCTCACCTTAAAAGGTAAGTTGACCTTACTTCATGCTTGAATGTCATAGCTTTGAATGGTGCTGCCTGTATCGTGTTTCTATGTATTCAATTTCATTGTGCGATACCGAACCGCCTTTGTACTTTACTTAATTATATTTTGTCTTTTTTAGGTCAAATTTCTTACTATTACAAATCACCAGGTAATCGGAGCTATAAGTGGCAGTAGTCTTAATAGCGGCAGTATCCTGCGAGTCTTTGTGCCACTACAGCATCTATGAAATGTTCTTGGGCTGAGCAAATTTTCTCCTGGACAAAAAATCGCAAAAAGCAGGGCAGTAACTCCCATATATTTTGAGATACTAACGGATATTTCATTCTAATGAAACAAGGTTGTTCGGCATTAACAAGTTAATAAGCAAATACATTTGTGCATAGGCATTTGCTGCTACATTATGCAGATCTATAATAAGAAATTAGTGAATGTACAGAAGTATCTTAACATACAAATAGAAAGCATCGTATCGGATACAATAATTGCGGTAGTATCTTGTATCTGTATCTCAAATACTTGTTGCTGGAGTATCTTGTATTGCATCACGATGCAATTGCAAAGCATCTTTGCACCCAGCCCTGCCTGTGGTGTTTGCACAGCTATACGCGGAAAGAGCTCAGAGTCCAAGGAAAGCGCTGCAGATTTAAACGTCAATCACCACTACAAACGGTGAGTTCAGTGCTCAGACTGGCGAGGAGGAATTTCTTCGGCAGTAGTGTCCTTTCTTGTCGGTCTCTCACGGGCGCTTGAAGCTTGTTTTTCTTCGGCCTGGGTCGTTTTCGTACGCGAACGCATCATGTTTTATTAGCACCAATGCTATGTACATTGAACGAATGTACATATTCATAACTCAGTTTTTTGTTTACACGCATAGCATGAAATGTACATATGTATGTCCGTCTATCACGTATCAATTGTGCGCGTTTGGATATGCGACACCTCATGTGGACATATGTTGGGTCGATGTCATGGACTATAAGTTATGAAGGTTTTCCACTACCGTTTCTGAATTGCTGCGGAGCTATAGAGTCCACCGGAATCGAATCTTCCAGGCCGTATACAGCAATATACAACGCATTGAACTGTTTTGGTACTTTAGTCGCCTATAAAACAATAAATTTTGCTACAAAGCACAATTTACGGGATCCCACCGCGCTTCCATACGGCAGAAGCTATATATATATATGTATATATATATATATATATATATATATATATATATATATATATATATATATATATATATATATATATATATATATATATATATATATATAACCGCGCGATGCTTCAAGGCACGTCTAAGAAAGCACGAAAGCCTACTGCACAGGGGAGGGCACCTTAGTTCCTTGCCGCAGTAGGTATATGTGCTCGTCGCACTTTCATCATTGCACAATTCTTAGTCATAACAGGGACAGCTTGGTAGGAGAAATTATTAAAGCAGCGCGACTCTTCTGGAAAATAATGTTACCGCAGCGTCTGGTTCTTGTCCTTATACGTCAGAAAGTCCGAATGCAACACAAGCCCTGCAGACATCAACTACAAAATTGTCTAGGTGTGCTTAATTGATATATTTTTCTTTTCCGTATCATTCAATAGTCGCCACTTAAATGTAAGCACAGCGTAATTTCTGTGTGCTCATTTTGTTCATTTCCTATCAGTACCAAATTCTTTTACAAATTTAATTAGGTAATGAAGGCATGGAACGGTTAGGAGAGCCTATGTTTCACTTCTGGCACACATCGCGCCCAAGTCATGTTCCAGGAACAAATTGCATTCATTTAAGCCTGACGAGAAGTTGTATGCAGCTGCTGAGGTCTTAGTAACTTGTTTTTATAGGGTATGTAGATGTCTCTATAGGTTTATCGATGGTTCCTCTGGGAAAAAAGAACTCCAGGGCCAGCAATAGCAGCACCATTACGAAGCAATACACCCGCAGTAACTGCGTCTGTCCGCCTAAGGACTTTTCTGGTACGCTGTACCTTCCTTTATGATGGCGTTTGTCGCTTTCCGATTACCAGTCGTTTGCGAGACTGCCTCGTACAAACTTAAAGTGTCCTTATGTAAAATGTTATTCTTTTTGTGAACTTCGTGAAAATTATCTATACTGGTGCAAATGTATAAAGTCAATAAATGTGAAAGCGGAACAAAAGTGCTGATAACTAAGTGAAGACATTAACGTTATGGCGGGTCGTTTATTTCCGAATTCTTTCGACAAGTAAGTTGGAATCGTTCGGTTCGCCTTATCATTTCTTTTTCTCGACGTTACAAGCTGAAAACGCCTTGCTCGTTTTACCACACTATGACCGCAGGTAACTGCCGTCCAAGGATTCGGTCAATTTTCTAGACGCGCCATCGTCGCCAAGAGCAAAAGTTTTTCTCGTTCGGTAAATGGTCATTGAGGGGATCATTTTATCCCGTGTGATTTCGACGCCGCGTCGTAAAAAAACGCAATATGATCGCATCCACCTGACGGATAACACTAGCGCCGCTGAGGGTACTAACGCTGTTTACGTGAGCTTTAACAACTGAAACCAAGGCTTGTCTTACGGAAGGTTCGATTAAAAAGCACTTAAATAAAGCCACGGCCTAGGCGATGCTGTGGAGCTGTGATTCTGGTAACATATGTCGGAGCATGTTTCTTCATGGGCTGAGCCGAAGCCGCATACTCCAACAGTAATGCTTACAATATCTTTACTAGCGATCTCTGAGTTGAGAGACGCACCCAGTGCTAGTTTTTTAATTGAGGGGCTTGCCATTTTCTTTATTTTTTTTATTAAGGAAGAATGTAAGTTCTAAACTTGTTGCCAGAGTGCATATTTCCGACAATGTCTCTGCCCGAAAAGCTCAGGATGAAAACGAGAAAGAAAGCAAGAAAACAAACACTACAACAACAAATGACTGCAAGACGAGCCATTCCCGTGTTTGTTGATATATTAGAACATAACTCGAAACAACAGTCCTCTAAGCGTTTGGATACAATGCAACTGGACGGCAAGGATGAGGAGGAATGAACGTTTATTGTAAGAAACAACGAGAAAGTGTTCTTTCTTCGCCCTAGGTGGGCGGCCTCTTAGTCCAGAAATCCGTTGGCTAATGCCGCAGCCCGGGCCCGGTCCACCAGACTTCGCTGAACTCCCAGGCTCTGTGCCTTTAACATTGCCTCCCACGTTTCTTCGATCGCTTGTAGCGGTTCTGAGGCATCACCTTGACTGTTTTTATCGCGCTGTGGGCACAACAACACCATGTCCAGGAGCGTGTCTGGTACATCACAATACCGGCATTGGTTTGAGAAATTGGTGGTGTGCATTGGGTGCATGATAATTCCATGTACATACGTATTTGTTTGTAGTCTGCGGATGGCGGTGGCTTCTTCCTTGCTTAATTTTTGATGTGGTACATGATATTGTCTTCTTTCCAGTCGGTAATGTTGCAATATTACAGCGTAGTTGATGGGAATGTCCTCCACCCTCGTCGCTTTCCGGAGACCGTGCGGCAGGAAATCCCGGCTGGTATGCTCTCGGGCGACAGCATGTGCTGCTTCGTTTCCTGCCAGGTGTTCGTGGCCTGGGGCCATGCGACGCAGGTTTCGGGTAGTTCTTGACGTCTTGTTATTTCTTTCAGAATCTTCACTGCTGCGGCAGAAATTCGGCCTTTTCTTAGCTTTCTACATGCCGTTTGCGAGTCGCTCAAGATGATTGCTGTGTCTTTGCATGTGGCGATGCCGAGGACGATGGCCACTTCCTCCGCCGTTTCTGGATTTCTGGCCGGTATGGTGACAGCGATTAGCTCCTTCCCTTGGTTGTTGGTCATGGCAATTGCGTATGCTCTTCTACCTGGGTATTTTGCCGCATCTGTGTATGTCGTGTTGAGGTTCTTTGAGTATTTCTTGCTAAGCGCTCTAACTCTTGCTTGCCTTCTGTCTGTGTGGTATGTTGCATGCATGTCGCGAGGTATTGGAGCAACTGAGCTAGAGTCACGAAAAAGCGGCGGCAATCTGGCTTTCGTGTCTGAGTGTGCTATGAAGTTTTCGCTGTATGCGAGTTTTCCAAGTACTGCTCTGCCTGTTTGAGTCAGCTTAAGGCGTTCCAGCTGGCTGGCTCTGTGCGCTTCGCTCATTTCTTCCCAGGTGTTATGGAGGCCAATTTTGAGGAGTGTCGTGGCTGAGGTCATGCTGGGACGTCCTAGTGCGCTCTTGATTCCTTTTCTAATGATGGTGTTGAGTTTTTCAATTTCAGCTTTCTTGAAGAGTAGATACGGGGTGTCATATGTGATCCGGATTATATAGAGTGCTTGGAATAATTGGACGGTTTCTTACTCTTTAAGTCCTCTTCTTTGGGTGGTTATACGCCCAATGAGATGGCTTACTTGTGTTAGGATTTTCTGAAGCTTCGGAAGTCTAGCTGCGCCAGAACCGTCTTTATGTATTGTGAGACCAAGGACGAGGAGGGAGCCAACTTGAGGGATATTGATTCCATGGAGTCTGACGTTGGGATCTGGAGCGACGTAGGCTGGTGGTCATCCCCGGCTGCTTGCTTTGAGTATAAGTAGTTCTGATTTTTCGGGGGCGCGATGGAGACCGCATATTGAGAGGTACTGTTCTATCTGATCGATGGCCTCTTGGAGGGTAGTTGGCTGTTGGCCGGTTGTGGATGCTTTTGTACATAGCGTTATATAGTCGGCGTATATTGCATGGCTTAAATCTTCGATGCCATCGAGTTGTTGTGGGAGCTTAATCATGGCGAGATTGAACAGCAAAGGTGAAATGACTGACCCTTGTAGAGTTCCTTTTTTGGGCATTTCGAACTTGTCGCTTCGGATGTTGACGATACCCACCGCAGCAGTGCGATCTTTGAGAAAGTCGTGTACGTATTGGTAGGTCCGGATTCCGCAGTTTGTGTCTTGGAGATATTGGAGTATTGCTTCATGCTTCACATTGTCGAAGGCTCCTTTTACATCTATTGTTAAAATAGAGAACCTTTTGTGGTGTTCTAGGTGGCCCAAGAGGTCTTCCTTGAGCTGTAGTAGTATATCTTGTGCTGAGAAGAGCTGTCGGAAGTCAAACATTGTGTCGGGCATGAGTCCTGAGTCTTCGAGGTGTGTGGTGAGGCGATCGTGAACCATGTGTTCGAGAAGCTTTCCAGTGCAGGAAGTAAGGGAGCATTATGAAACGTCGTTCCAGCGCACAATTGAACACGGACAAGAAGAGAAAGATAACACGAACGCCGGACTTCAACTGAATTTTATTCATGGAAAACAGGGCTTCATGTACACAGGGGGAGGGGGGGCTGCAAGTGCACAGGACCACCCAGAAATATTTCTTTGGTCCAGGCAACAATCATAAGTGTCTGTCTCTTCTCGTCCGTGTTCAATTGTGCGTTGGAACGATGTTTCATAATGTTAATCACAACCAACTTGCCCAGCTGTCCATACTTAGTGAAGTAAGGCAGATGGGCTGTACGTTGCTGATTTGTGGTGGCTTGTTCTGTTTTGGGATCATAATGACTTCTGCGTGCGTCCATTCTGCTGGCAGCACACCTTTTTGCCAGCAGTTATTCATGTAGTCGAGCATTCCATTTAGGGCCTTGTCTGGGAGGTTTCCTAGTATCTTGTTGGTCACCTTGTCATTTCCTGGCGATGTGTTACGGGTCAATTTGGCAAGGGTGGCATGGAGTTCAGGAAGTGTGAAAGGGCTGTCGAGAGTGAGATTCGGTTCGCCTTTGTACGGTCGGGGATCGGTAACCTTGCGGGCATTGTCTCCGACAAATTGACGCTTGATTTCTTCCAGAATTTATTTCTCAGTCCCTGGATGGGAGTTAATGATTTTCTTGAGGTCATGTCGTTGCTGGGTCTTGGTTCTGGTGGTAGCTAGAAGGGCTCGCAGTATATGCCAGGTCTTCTTTGTGCTGAGTGTGCCTTGAAGTTGGTCGCA
This sequence comes from Dermacentor andersoni, assembly GCF_023375885.2. NCBI lineage: Eukaryota > Metazoa > Arthropoda > Arachnida > Ixodida > Ixodidae > Dermacentor > Dermacentor andersoni. The sequence goes on along the minus strand of NC_092815.1, from coordinate 127,738,560 downwards.
CAGCTTATGCCAGTTCTGCCTGCTGAGTTGATCTCCGTATTCTTCTGGCTGCTTTGTTATGTGAGCTATCCGTCTCTGCAGTTTGCGGTTAAGTTTCATCTTTTGCCTCAGTAGTCCTCTTCTGGCACCCCAAAGATGTAGGAGGTGAGAGTCTACGGCCGGCGTGTCCATCGTGAGTTGGATGACGTTAGTGTGCTTCTCCGCCGTCTTGACCACTTCGGTGAGCCACTCTTCAACATTTTCGATGTTTTCTTTTATGTCATCTTCTCGGAAGGCTTTCCAGTCAGTCAGCCCTGACGTTCCGGTTCTGCTCGGCTTCTTATGGTGCAGGATTTCAAGCTGAAGGATGTGGTGGTCGGTGCCGAGATTTTCTTCCAGTCGGGTCCATTCCGCCTTTGATATTCCTATTGTAAAGGTGAGGTCATGATTTTTATCCCTGGACACACTGTTGCCCATTCGAGTCGTTAGTTTAAGATCATTCCAGAGGGTGAGGTGATTCTGTTGCGCCGAAACGTGCACTCGCGCTCCTTTCTTGGTCGTTTGCTGGTAACCCCATGCTGTGTGGGGGGCATTAAAATCCCTCATTATTACAAGTTTATGGCCTTTAGATAGTCTTCTGGCTTGAGTGATGAAGTTTACAAAGTCAGATAACGGATCCTTGGGTGGGCTATATAAGCATAGTACGTATAGTCTTTGGTGTGTCTTCTTCTCAGGTAGCACTTTCAGTAGGGTGTGTTCCACGGTTGTTCCCTGAATTGTGTGATCTTGCGTGGTGAGATTTTTCTTCTTCAGGATGGCTGCTCTCTGAGATACGGTGTGTGTATCATATCCCTGTATGCAGATTGGTGTGATAAGTTTCTTGGATAGCGATGATATCTGGTTGTTCCAGTTTGGCCAGTTCTTTGAGGTGTATTCTTTTGGTTCGGATAGAGCGACAGTTCCATTGCCACAGCTTTATTGGGAGTTGTGGTAATCTCTTCTTGTTATTACTCACCATCTTGTTCGATATCGTTCTCTTCGCCCCGGGCCATGGATTCCGGTCTGGCTGCATTGTGGAGGTCTTTACGTGCTTTCTTGCGAGCCGTGTCGGTGTTGTTGAGTAGCTTTTCTACTGTGGCTTTCGTTACGTGGTTCTGCTTGGCATAGGACATGAAGTTGCTGAGGTCTTGGAGGGTAGCATGGATAGGGGCCAGCTGAGCGGTGATGTGTTGCTGGAGCTGTTGTGTTATCTCCTTTGCAAAAATGGTCATGGCCTCCTGTATCTGCTTCCTCACCTCCGTTGTTACGATTTCCTTGATTCTTTCTTCCGTAAGGGGCGGTGGGATGTTTGGCATTCCTTGAGGTTTCGAGGCTTGATTGGCGGTGTTATGTTCTTTGCACCTTTGTATGAGCTTGTCAATCAGGGCTTGCTGATTTTGAGTTGTGCTCGCAGGTCTTGTTCGGTTTCCGTGGCTTCTTGTGCTCGTGTGTTTCCTGCTGCAGCGTCTGCATACGTGACTCGCTTTTGTGGGTTGCGTGTACGGGATCCAGATCGCGATCTTGACCGGGGTCCATCGTTTCCTTGACCAATCATTGATTTGGAGTCACTTCAAGATCTGCGTGGACTGTGTAGTGAGGTACTGCTTGACACGGAAAGTGCCGGGAAGTCTGAGTCTGAATTTGAGTTCCATCTGCGTTGCTGCTCATGGATCTTGTTTTCCCATTGCAGTCTGATCTTTTACGGTGGTGGATTTGGTTTCAATTTATGTCGGCACCCCTTCCCTGCTGTCTCGTGGGGTTGTTGACATATTTTACAACTGGGTTGGCACTCATGTTCTTCCGGTTGATTTTCCATCCCGCACATGTAGCAGAAGTCGATTAGGGGCTTCTGGCAGATATCTTGCCAGTGCCCTAGTTCTCCGCAGGTTATGCAGTCTTGCACGGATTTCCTGTATGGTTTGCAGCGGTAGTCACGGAATTTATATATGATGTTCTATGGGACGTGCGCTCCGTCGAAGTAGATGAGCGCTGTTGACGATCTTCCCAACATGCGTGCTGCGAGAACCGTGTACCTTGCGGATACTCGTAGCCCCTGTATTAGTTCTTCTTCGCTCGTGCCTGGCGGTATGTTGTAGATTACGCCTTTGCTGATGCCCTCTGGTGTCCTGACATGTGCTTTAACTTCGTAATTGGACCCTACAAGCTGAATGCTGGTGATCTTGAGGAGCATGTCGTACGCTATGCCTTTGTTTGGTGTACTTGCGATTATTATATTCGCGGCATGTTGCACTTGAATCCGGTTGTTGTCATAGAACTCTTTTTGGGACAACTTGCTAGCTCGGCCGATGGTATGTGTCAGTGCCACCAATGCCCATTCGGAGAGTTGTAATCCAGCCTTAGGTTTGCAGGTGATCGTGTCGTCCACTGGCAAAGGTGGATGTCTCGGTTTTCTATAATGTGGTATGTTTCCCGCAACAGGTATTGTTGTTCCGGCTTGCTGCGTTCGTAGTTGGTCTGCTTCCTCGGCTGTGGGTTTTGTATGCACCTGAGTCTTCTTGCCTCTCCTCTCTCATGTGTGCCATTTTTCCTGGATGTTTATCGCCTTTCCGGTGCTCTCGTCATACGTCCACTCCGCTTCCAGTTGCTGCTGCTCTTGTGTCGTCTCCACTTGCATTTCAATGCTGTTGTACTCCTGGTTCAGTTCTCGTGCACATCTTGCTGCGTAGGAGGCGTCAGTCATTGGTACTCAGCAGCAGTGCCGAGTCGCTCTCGAAGAGAGTGAGCGGCGGCTCACGAGCGCTCACGAGCCACGGGATACGCTCCGCGGGTCACAGGTCACGTACGTTCGGCTGGCCGCTTAGCCTTGTAGGGTTAGCCCCGCTAGCGTGGCGCGAAACCTTCAAATAGGAAAAAAATGAGGGTAATTCCACGTACCGCTCATAAACTTGATATCCTCCGGTACCACTACCGTGCCGATTCCGTCGATGCCACAGTTTTCGATGAATAAAAGCAGGTGTCAGGAAAATTGGCGAAAAATGCAGGAGTCAATGCGGAGTGCGTCAGCACTGGTTAGCCCCCTAGCGGGCTTTTTCAACTAGCCGGCAAGTACCATGAAAAAACAGCGTCACTGATATGGAAAAATAAAAAAAGATATAGTCACAATTTTGCCTGAAAGGTGATGCATTGATTGCGAGAGCAAATTAGTAGACAGCCATGCGAAGTAACTATCGTAGTTTTATCGCCCGTATAAACTTGGAAACATTCGCTTACTAAGTGTATTAACAAGCACGGTAGCAGCGTGCACAAACAAACATGAACACATCACACTCGACGAACGCGAACACTCGCTTTCACTATGCCGGTGTGAGCATGCGCGGCAGCAGCAGCGAGCGAAGTGACCTTCGTGCTGTCTACCGCTTCGAGGCAAGAGCGGCGAGAACGTGAGCGCGCACAAAGGTATTAGGCGTCTGCAGATCCCTTTCACGATACGGCGCGCGCGACCGCGCGCGGCCGTGTAAAGTAGGCACTTGTTGGCGGAGTCGAAGACCCTCCCCCCACTTCCCTGCCACTTTGCCTCCCCTCGTTCCTCCACATATGGCGCACGAGATTGAGCCGCGATTGTCGGCCTCCCTTGCGGGCTTTCACTCGCACATACAGCACACGACACGCGGCTACGGTGTTATAACTCTTGGACTTTATACCGAAGACCAGGGCGACGCCAAAAATGCACCTGGAGTGTCCGTATAATGGCTATGGCAATAATTCTGTATATTGTAACCAAAGCGTACATTATGATAAATGAATGTATGTAAAGCCCATATCAGCATGCGTTCAGGCCCGTGGCATAGACGGATTACCACGCCAATGTTTTCTCAAAATTGCGAGCAGTTACTGCAAATGTCACAACTTTTTTCTTCTGCAGTATTTATGCTTAAGCACTACACTCCTCACAAGGCATGCCAAGAGACCAACACCAGATTGGGCGCACGCACAGTGCCATGTTTATGGAGCGATGTCGCGAGGACTAAGGTGATAAAGGCGTATGATGCTAGTCAAGGGAAGAATGGCGAAGAACGGACTGTGCGTTGAGAAATACAACGCCTACAGCTATAGATTCGTGGATGATGTGCTTGTTCTGTCACAATTTCCCATACCCTATCTGGCAAATTGTATAAGAATCAGCGCGGACACCGTGACACATACTGAAAGACTAAGTCAAAGAAAATCAACTCAATGCGATGCGCTAATTCATTAAGAGGTCGGGCGGCTTTAGACATAGCCATGAGCCTACATTGTATGCCGGATTTTTTTTTTTAGCAGTGAAGCTGTTAGCCTCTATTCGGTTGGAATTTTTCGTGTCCGCGTCCGCCAGCAAAAATGTGGGCCGATCCCGGTGGCAGTGCAAGCCAGGAGCAATGGATCCCCCCCCCCTCACGCAAGGCAGAGGCTTTAAGCATTACACAAAGTGAAGCGAACAGTGCATACCTTCTATGAAATCACGCATACAACATGCAGAGCAGCATACGTTTCAATAAAAGAACAAGCACGAAAGAATCATCCGTACCGTATAATTGATCATAATGTACTCCTGACAACAATGCGAAGCACGTAGCGCTCCCCGCATGTGTTTCCCGGTAAAGATTACTGTTGCGCAAGCTACCGCGTCGACGGCAGCTTGCGACGTGGGGAGTGACGTCCCTAGTCTTGCGTATATAAAACGATGAGCCTGGCAACTGACTTCAACATTGCAGCATCGGTGTGAGCGGCGGCGTGCTCTGAAAATTGTCGTTACTCCCATTACTACCATTACTCTCATTACTACCATTACTCTAAAGCAAGAAAACATTGCATACTCCCCTCAGCAATTGCAGTGGTGGTTTTGAGCACCGTCGCTCGACATCCACTTAGGCAAGGGAAGGCGAGTCAATGATTTTACTAAAGTAGTACACAACATGTTGAAAGAGCTATTAATGCAGTTCATCGTTTTCTTATGTACGTAGCCAACGTCATCCTTGAAATTCTGTTTATTCGCGCAACGTATGGCGCGTTGTCTTTGGAATGAAAGAGCTTTGTATGCTCGGTCAGCCTCTCTCTTATAAGTGGCAGAGGTGCGAGAAGATTCCGACGTCCTCTTGCGTTCCCATCTTCACTAGAGCTACGTTTACCCATTGGCAGTGACTAAATCCGGGGTAGGCTAACGCCACGCAGAAACGTTTCTCGTCCAAAGAAAACGCTTTATTATTGAAAGGAAAGACTGATACGACAAGACAAAAAGAAACGTCTGTTGTGGAGGCAGCGAGCAGGAACCGTCAAAAAACTAACGACAGAGGCCCTCTGAACTTCTACTAAAAGCTCGCCGGATTGCACGGCACACACACGTTTTCGTTCGGAAAGTAGCGGGAGCGGAATAAAGTAAACGCAGCGAGAGAAACAAAGGCAAGCGAGCTGATGGTCGCCCACGCGGGAACACGCACGGACAACAATGAAGGGCGCCAGGGCCGCAGAACAGCAACACCGGTGTTTACGAACCCTGAGTACTCAGTGGTCGTCTTTCCCTAACTCGGCTCCTTGGACTGTTTCTTCAAATTTCTATGCGGCCTTCATCTTAAGGTTTGATGCGCACTCTTGTGTAAAGTTGCTCTTTTACAGTTTGTACAACAAAAAAATACAAAGCTGCGACAACTGCAGAGAAGATAAGAGACACAGAGAGTGGAAACGAATTACGAAAGACAATGGCGAGTAAACAGGGCTCAGAACTTTCTTCTTTCGTGTAACCGGCCGATGTTAATTCAGTGCTGGGGCCCGTTTTTTCTACTGGCGTTCAGAACGCTTGATACTGGAGGACTGCACAGACAATCCGTGCATTTGCTCTGTCATAATGCAAGAGCGTCTGAAAAACTGCTTTTATTATGGGGGTCTCCCTAAACGGCTGCAAGAAGTAACTTGGCTCGCTGGAATATTGGAAGTCAGATGACTCCATCAAACATGAAGTTAAAATGCAACTGAAACGGCGTGCGTAATGATGACGAACAGGGAGCACTGAGCGCTGTTCTTAATGAGCAACAACGGATAACCAACATTGAGCAAGCAAAGGCCAGGTCCAGCACCGATGCATCAAAAATAAGAACTTGTGCGCCGATAACGAGTCACTAAATTGAAGCTTTTCTATTGTTTCTCCGCGAGAAACTTCCAGGAGAGAAGCCCAGTAAGTAAGTTGAGTTGGTGGGTTATCTTTTTTTTATGCTCGAGAGGTTCAGAATGCTTGTCCATGAACAGAAGGGACATACTTACATAGTTGTACTCAGTGCAGTCATTACCACTCGGCTAATTCTCGAACGCGTAAAAGCTACAAAAACGACACAAGAAAAGATGTGGTGGTTCTTTTAGCCAACCTCAAGAGTCCAAGTAGTGCCCCGATTTATTTGCCACGTGACAGTAAAGCGGAAAATATAATTTTCACCTAATTTTCACATCGATACGCCAAGGAATTACAACATAGTCATTCCGTATTAAATGATGAGATCTCGAAAACAAAATACGCCGATGGGCACTTTGCACTGGTAGTGCAGTTTTCAATGTGAACAGTTAGCACTAGTGGTGCAGGCTGGGTCACAGCGCAGCTAGTTCCGGCTTTTGCTAGGTATTGCAAGGTTTTGCTAAGTTTTGCGAGGTTGTACATGGCTCGGATAGGTTCATACTAAATGTTGCGAGGTTTTGGTAAGTTTTGCGAGGTTATGCATGGCTTTACTATGTTCACACTAACTGTTGCTACGTTTTCCAAAGCTTTGCGATGTTATGCATGACTTGGCTAGGCTCATACCAAGCATTGCTATAGGTTTTGCTAAGCCTACTAGGTTTTGTACGGCTTAACTATGCTCATAATAAGTTTCGCCAAGATTTCGCGAGGTGGCCAGTTTTTGCGGCCAGGCCGGTAAGCCACACAAACCACAGCCAGTCGCACGCATACAAGTCAAAGTACGTGCATGTTATTATGCACAGTGCTTCAATACCAGTCGTCATCATCGTCGATCCGGTCCTCGTCCTCGACGTCCGACTGTCGTCGTGGTCACTGGCGTTGTGGAAGACTTCGCGAAGCACTTGCACAGCAGAGCTCTTCTATTGAAAGTTCCGCACGAGCCCACCGTGGAGAGATTCACGTCGAACCAAAGCCGGTCCCAGACGCGTCAGCTGTACACGAACCTTATGCCGAGGAATTTGCGCTGGAAGCGGCCGTTCGCACCTCCCATGGATTTGCGGGCGGGATGTTGGAAGTTCTAGGTGACGTGCAGGCCCGGGACCGGTTCCCGGCGACGTCGAACATTCAGTCGGCAGCGTTCGTTGTCTCTGGCCCGAAACACGGTATCCTCCGCTCGGCGACGGCGTTTCTTAGTGGCGGCCTCGAGGCGATGGGCAGGGTCGGCTATCCTTCGTCGATCGTTGTCCCGGTGAGCCGTGCGCCGAGCTTCCTTGCAGGTCACAGACGAGACAGCTGTGCCCAAACACTATGCTGTTGGGACGCCGATTACTCTAACCTCGATCGGCGTTACTACTGGGTAGCGTGGCGTTGTGGGCAGGCTGCAGGCGTCCGGCAGACCATGGCGACCAGGCAGGGATGAGACGATTTCTAGTGTGAAACTTGCACTGTTTATTCCATGGTTGGTGAAGGATATTCGAAGAGAATGAATGAATAAAAAAAATACAATGTGGGGCCGCTTAAATAGGCCCACTAAAATCGTAGGCAGGATTTTGCTTACATCAACGTCACGTGACATGTACTGAGTCTCGTCTGCGCTTGGCGGCTGCTCCCTCTCTCCTAGGCGACGTTGCACGTGCTTGCCTCCGCTGGCAGCAACCAGTGGGTCCTGTTTCGTTCGCGGAAAGGGTCTCCCTAGAGCTGCACAGTTTGCGGAAAGGATTCTCCCCTGGAGTCGCACAGTTCGTGGAATGAGTTCTCCCCTTGGTTGCATAGTTTGCGGGAAGGGTCTCCCCTTGAGTCGAACACGCACAAAGGGGCCCAATATCACTATGGGGTGCCCGCCAGACCGGCAGCCTCTCGAGACAACCATAGCAATTAGGGATCCACCCTCAGTTTCGATTAGGCAGGGTCTTTCGATCATCCTTTTTGCACGGGGTGTTACACGCCACTCGTAACAGCATCTCCGGCGGGGGAGGAAGATTCCGGCGTGTAGGGGCCAGCAGCCACTGGGCGAAGAATCGGCGTTTCAGCAGCAGAATTTCCCTCCGGTGTGACGGACCCTTAGTTCGTAGCTTGTATATTCTCAGGAGTTGTTCATCAGTCCTCGTGGCGCTCTTGTATGCTTTTCTCCCTGGTCCGGTCAGGTGAAACTGGACTTGCAAACCGGTCTCGCAACATTTTGTCTCCTGTTTGGGCAAGGAAACGCTCCAGAACAGTTCCGGGCCCACAACCACAAAGCAAGCGAGCACAAGGCCACCCTCCCGCAAGACACACGAGGCTTTACAAAAAAAAAAGAGAAGAAAACCCACTACTGCTTTCCCATCCCTTTCGCGCGTCCTCCCCCCCCCCTTAACACTAAAAACAGCCATTTCCCGAAAGCATTAAAACGTGGTTACTAAAAATCATCAACTAACAATTCACTACAACTTCGCGATAATAAAAAGAAACGTATGAAAAAAAAATACCAACGTAAGAATGAAACGGAAACCAGAGTGAGCATGAGGCTTTCGCTACTCTAGGGCAACGACTCAGACACTCGGCATTGCCGTTAGGTTAACTTTCTTATAGCGAATATCGAAGGTGTACCGTTGAAGAGCCAAGCTCCAGCGCCAAAGACGGCTATTTTTTGTAGATATAGACTGCAATCATGTGAAGGGACAGTGGTCAGTCTCTATGGTGAACCTTGAACCAGCGATATAGCAAGTTACCTTCTCCGCTACCCATACCACGCAGGCGCATTTCTTTTTTTATGCCCTGTATACTTTCTCACGAGCTGAAAGCTTTCGACTGGCGTACAGTACGAGGCGTTCATTCTCGTCATCTCTCTTTTGACAAAACACCACCCCTATACCCCGGTCGCTGCCATAACACTGAAGAATCAATGGCTTAGAGTAGTCGGGCGCGTTCAACACTGGCTGACTCGTTAGTGCTTTCTTCAGCATACTAAGAGCCTTTTCTTTGGCGTCATCCCAGTTTACCGTTTGCGGTTCTGTTTTTATGAGAGCATCAGTTAGAGAACTTGCAATCTCGGAATAACGCGGGATATATATTTGGTAATAACCTGCCAAACCAAGGAATGACCTGATGTCCCACTGGGCGCGTGGTTGCCTGAAGTTGTCTATTGCAGCCATTTTAACCTATGAAGGCCGACGATGGCCTTGCAATATTACATGACCTAGAGCTCTCGCGCCCTAATTGGCATTTGGGAGCCTTGACAGTCAAGTTGGCCTCTCGTAGACGGCACAACATGGTTCGCAAGTGTTGCATATGGCCCGCCTATGATGAAGGAAAGGTTGCTATGCCATCGAGAAGCGGAAGTGCAAAGTCCTCCATTCTCCATAGCACCTGGTCCATAAGACTAGAGAAACAATAGGGAGCATTCTTCAATCCAAAGCTCAGGACATTCGGCCGAAAGGTTCCCATCGGGGAAATAAACGCCGCAAGCCTGCGTGCCCTCTCGGTCAATGGAACCTACCAGTACCATCTGACTAAATCGATCGTAGAGATGAAATTAGCACTGCTAACTTTCTCAAGCCTTTCCTCGATACGCGGCATTGGGTAGGTCTGGTCCTTCGTGATTAAGTTGAGCCTGCGGTAGTCGATACACGGTCGCGGCTCCTTTCCTGGGACATCAACCAAGATGACAAGCGAAGTATAATCACTCTCTCCGGGCTCGATTACACCTAGCTCTAACATTTTTCTTTTATTTCATCGGCCATGACTTGACCTTGACGAGGTGAAACGCGATAAGATTTCGAACAAACTGGGTCCGATGAGGTTAAATCGATATCGTGAACGATCGCAGTGGTCTTGCCTGGTGTGTCCGAAAATATGTCTTTAAATTCAAAAAAGAGTTCCCTCAGTTCGGCCTTTTTATTGGGATTAAACTCCTCCTGCTTTACTTGCTTGTCAATGGTCTCGTGAATGTCTTTTGCCCTCGTTATTGATGTTAACTCCGGAAAGTCGGCATGCATCTCCTCAGGTTGTTTAAGCGACATATTCACAATGGCCTCGCTCTGCCGGTAGGGTTTAAGTAGATTGCTGTGTTACACTTGTGGTGTCCTTCGTTTTCCCGGTACAGTGATTACGTAGTTTGTATCAGATAATTTCAGAAATATGTCAACCAGTTCTTCCCATTGAACCTGTAGTTTCTTTTTCAATGAAGGTTTCAGAATCATTACCTTTTCCCCAACTTCAAAGCGTCGTGTTCGAGCCATCCTGACATATTGTTACACACGAGGTGTTTGACGCAGAACCAGAGGAATCTGGTTGATAGGCGCGGTTGTTGAAGAGCGGTCTCGCGGCAGCTTGGCCAACGTCGTTCTCTTCTTTCTTCTCGTTGTCTCCGCGGCAGGCGTGGTTCATGACAGCTTGTGACATTTCCCCGCTGGCAGACGAAGCCCGCCGGGCGAGTCAGTCATCTCGTGGGTTGTAACGCCTCAGACGCGCGACGTGCGTCACTTCAGCCTTGGCCGAGCGTCGTCCACTGCTCGTGACACGCGCAATGCGGTAGTTTACTTCGCTGAGGCGCTCCAGAATAACGTAAGGGCCGACGTAGTGGGCGAGAAACTTCTGGCACAAGCCACGCTTCCGCAACGGCGTCCAGAGCCACACAAGATCCCCAGGATCGAAGGAAACGTGGCGGTGACGCCCGTCATAGCGGATCTTGGACCGGTCCTGCGATGCTAGGGTGCGTAGCCTAGCGAGGCGTCGCGCTTCTTCTGCTCGACATAGGATCTGATCAATTGATTCGTTGTCATGAGCGAAGTAGGGAAATATGGTGTCGAGGGTGTAGCGCGGCGGACGAGCATACAGAAGGAAAAATGGTGAGTAACCAGTGGTCTCGTGTCTCGCGGTATTGAAGGCATAGGTAATGAAAGGCAAGATACTGTCCCAATTCTTGTGTGCTGAATCGACGTACATGGATAGCATGTTGGCAAGCGTTCTGTTTGTGCGCTCGACCAGACCATTAGTTTGTGGATGGTAGGGCGTAGAATGGCGGAAGCTACATGAACACAGACGAAGGGTTTCTTCAACCACGTCCGCGGTAAACTGTCGCCCACGATCGCTGATTACTATGCGAGGAGGTCCATGTCGGAGTATAACGTTAGCCAGCAAGAAGATAGAAACTTCTGTAGCTGTGGCCGATGGCAATGCGGCGGTCTCACAATAGCGGGTCAGGTGATCTACGCAAACGATAACCCAACGATTACCCTTGGAGGATCGCGGGAAAGGGCCCAGAAGATCTATACCAACTTGCTCAAAGGGGACGCTAGAAGGGGGAACTGGTTGAAGCAGGCCATGTGGAGCTTGTGGCGGACGCTTGTAGCGCTGGCATTGAGAGCAGCTGGCGACGTACCGTTCGATATCTTTCCGCATCTTAGGCCAGTAAAAACGTTCTTGAGCCCGGTAGAGTGTACGTGTGGAACCAAGATGACCGGAAGTTGGGTCATCGTGCATGGCGTGTAATACTTGGTGGCGAAGGTTCTTGGGGACAACTAAAAGGTAGCGTGCACCGGTGGTCGAGTAGCTCTTCTTATACAGCGCGCCACCATCACGTAGGCGAAAGCGACTGCCTGCAGGTGACTCCTGTGCTGCCGCGAAGAGCGGTTGTAAGCTCTCGTCCTTGTGCTGCTCGGATATGACGGTACGCATATCCGGAAATTCCGGGGACACAAAAGCGATGTATTCATCAAAATTGTCCGCATCACATTCAGTTGTTTGAAGTGGCATCCGAGAGAGACAATCAGCGTCAGCATGTCGCCGGCCACTTTTGTAGCAAATAACGAAATCGTATTCCTGTAGACGGAGGGCCCAGCGCGCTAGTCGTCCTGAGGGATCCCGCAGATTCACAAGCCAGCATAGCGAATGATGATCTGTTATCACAGTGAAGGGGTGCCCATAGAGATACGAACGAAACCGTTGCACGGCGAAGATGACCGCCAGACACTCTTGTTCGGTGACTGTGTAGTTGCGCTCGGAGCGGCTCAAGGACCGGCTAGCGTAAGAGATCACGTGCTCACTGTCGTCAACACGCTGAACTAGCACAGCACCGATGCCTACGCCACTGGCATCGGTGTGAATTTCAGTTGGTGATGAAGGATCAAAGTGCCGAAGAATTGGTTGGGATGTCAACAGGAACTTGAGCTGGCGAAACGATGAGTCGCAATCTGCAGTCCACTCAAAGGGAACGCCTTTTTGGAGAAGGCGTGTAAGGGGATGAGCCATGTCAGCAAACCGGGGAATGAATCGGCGAAAATAGGAGCACAAGCCCAAGAAACTTCTTAACTGCTTGACAGAGTTGGGTACTCTAAATGCTTCTACGGCCGCAGTCTTTTGTGGATCTGGTCGGATGCCTTCTTTAGCGACGAGATGGCCTAGCACAAGAGTTTGTCGTTCCCCAAAACGGCATTTTTTTGAATTGAGCACGAGGCCCGCTTTCTCCAAGCAGTTCAAGACCAAATCCAAACGTTTGTTGTGCTCACTAAACGTTCGCCCGAAGATCACAACGTCGTCTAAGTAGCACATGCAAACTTCCCATTTTAAGCCGCGTAATATCGTGTCCATGAACCTTTCGAACGTTGCAGGTGCGTTACACAACCCGAAAGGCATCACGTTAAACTCGAATAGTCCGTCGGGTGTTACAAATGCTGTCTTTTCTCTGTCGTCCTTGTGTATAGGAATTTGCCAGTAACCTGACCGTAAATCGATTGAGGAAAAGTAAGATGCCGCAAAGAGACAGTCGATGGCGTCGTCAATTCGTGGGAGCGGATATACATCTTTTTTAGTGACGGCGTTTAGGCGACGGTAATCAACACAGAACCGCCACGTACCGTCTTTCTTCTTCACCAATATCACGGGTGCTGCCCAAGGACTAGATGATTCTCGAATGACGCCTTTGCATAGCATTTCTTGGACCTGATCACTGATTATCTTGCGTTCTGACGGAGATACACGATAGGGTTTTTGTCGGATTGGCTGGGCGGCTCCTGTGTTGATGCGGTGACGAGTTCTGGACGCAGGAATTGATGGCGGGCCCTCGTGCTGCGCAAAGTCGAATACCGAGGTATGTTTCGTAAGCAGGGCCATCAAAACTCGACGCTCGTGATCGCTGAGTGACTTGTCAATCATGGAAAGTATCTTCGAGCTCCCGGGGCTCGAGACACTGGTTGCTCCTCCATCGGGGAGCTCTGTAAGTACTGCCACCGATACGGGCGAGTCTTCCTGAAACGTGGCAATCTTTAGGCCTTGAGGTAGCACTGCCGCTTCAGTGGAACAGTTTAGCGCCCACAGCCCCGCGCATCCATTGGTCACTGAGACTACGCAGTGCGGAACTAACACGTTTTTCTTGAGGCAGTTCCGATGTACAGGTTCCACTGCAGCGTCGAACGAGATAGGAGCCGGAGATGAACAGGCGACGGCAACACGCATCGCGGATAAGGCGGGCACAACTGTATCCTCAGACACGCACAGCACACTCTCCGGGCAAGCTTCACCTTCAAAGAGCACAGGTGAAACACTGGTGTCGACACTGAGTTCTCCCGTCCGGCAGTCAACATTCGCACCACACAATTGCAAAAAGTCAATCCCCAGAATCACGTCATGCGAGGAGCGAGGAAGAACAGTAAACTCTGCATTAAAAACTTTCCCACCCAATGACACATCCACGTTACACACACCAACCGGGTATAATGATTCACCACTGACTCCACGGAAACTTGTGCACTGGTCCCAACGAAACATAACCTTGCGTCCCAGAAGGCCTTTAAACCCCACACTCATGACCGAGACAGTTGCTCCCGTGTCGACTAAAGCCATTGTAGAGACCCCATCAATCAGTACATGAACCTTATTCTTTAGCATGAAAATAGTTGGAGGCAGTTGAGTCGGCAGCACACATTTTCCAGCGACCTCACCTCCATCGGCCGCGCTGGCTAGTTTCCCGGCGGGGGCGACACGAAACGGCGCCGAGGCGATGGTGACGTGAATCGCGGCCGAGGGGATGGTGATCGGGAGGCTCGGAAGGCTGGTGGTGGCGTCAGAGTACGGTCGGAGGCAGGGGAGCGGTAGCGGTTCCGGGTTCTTTCTTCTCCAAGGTAGGTCTCCTGGGCGCTGCATCGGTCCTCTCGAAAGTGGCTTCCTGAAGTGGAGTCTCCTGGCCACTGAGTGCGCAGTGTACGACCGCTAGACCGCATAGTGGGCGCTGACGATCCGTAGTTCGATGTTCGGCGTCGGCTACAGTACCTAGCTATATGGCCAGGCATGCCGCAGCAGTAACACACTGGCGAAGGGCGAAGTTCAGAATGCGGGTTGAAGTATTCTGCCGAAGACATCGGTTGAGGGTAACGAGGCTCTTCCCCTTGAAAGTCGTAGGTAGCGGCGAGTCTTCGTGGACGAAAGGTGCGTGGGCGTGGATCAAAACGTTGAGGGGGCGAATCATTGCGTGGTGGTTCGGTCGTAATGTAATGCGGTTCGTCTCTGGAGCCGTTAAGATCCGCGACGTTCACCGAGTGGTTCCAAGTAGCCGAAGGGGGTTCCCAAAGAGTGTCTCGGAAAACGGAGGAGCTGTAACGTGGCGCCGCATAACGTGCCTGTTCGTCATGTCGCTGTAGCTCCTCGCGGACTATCTGGCGGATGGCGGACGATAGGTCTGGGAGCGGAGGGCTCGTGTCAACACTTGCTACAGTTGTTACATTGGCCAGCCGTCCAAACTTTGGTGTAATTCGGCGAGTCTTCAGCGCCTCGAACGTACGGCAGTGCCGTATCAGTTCTGATACAGTGTGCAAGTTCTCTTTACCAATGAGGAAGTTGTACACGTCTTCCGCTATTCCTTTTACCACGTGTCCCACTTTATCTTCCTCTGTCATGTGAGGGTTCACGGTTCGGCACAGCTTCAAAATTTCTTCGATATAGGTAGTGCAAGTCTCGCCGGGTACCTGAGCTCTCTGGGCTAATGTGAGTTCCGCACGTTTCCTCTTTGCGTCCGAGTCACCGAAACACTTTTTGATCTCCTCAACGAAGCGTGTCCATGTAGTTAGCATGTCCGCGTGGTTGTCATACCATACCAGCGCCGTGCCGGCCAAGAAGAAAACAACGTTCCTAAGCTGACTGGCAGCATTCCAGTTATTGTATTGGCTTACCCTTTCGTAATGGGTTAGCCACTCATCCACATCTTCCTCTGCCTTCGCCGAGAACGTGCGTGGCTCTCGGTAGTGCTGGATAGGGACTGGGCTTGCCGAGGCACTGCTGGTGAGGGTATTTTGCTCTGTAGCCATGATTGAGCGCGACGGCGAAAGTCCGGCGAGGCGACGGCTTCGGCGTAGCTCTAGTGCTGGTGGTTCCGTTGTAAGTCGTGGGAGGTACCCCGCACAGCTCCACCAAATGTTACACACGAGGTGTTTGACGCAGAACCAGAGGAATCTGGTTGATAGGCGCGGTTGTTGAAGAGCGGTCTCGCGGCAGCTTGGCCAACGTCGTTCTCTTCTTTCTTCTCGTTGTCTCCGCGGCAGGCGTGGTTCATGACAGCTTGTGACAATATTAATGCTTAGCATTGCTTTGGGCCTTGTGCATTTCCCGCCCTGCTAATTCTTGAGATGTCTGCAGTTGGTCTAACAGCTTTAGCACGTAGGCCACAATCGAAGGGTCGTCCGCCCAGCCTTGCCGGGCTTCTCGAATAATGTGAAAAGGGTACCGAAGGCAGTGACCGTAAACGAGCTGTGAAGGCGGAAAACCTGTTGACTCGTGCGGTCTAGTTTGAAGCGCGAACATTGCTGCAGGCAAGTAAACCTCCCAATTTGCTTTGTGCTCATAACAAAGGGCTCACAAAACCCGTTTCATGGCTGAGTGGACTTTCTCTACCGCGCTTGACTGTGGGTAGTACACTGAGCTATCAATAATTTTAATATCGCACGTTTCCAGGAACATCGAGGTCACTGCGCTCGTAAAGACGATCCTTGATCTGACTGGATTTCTGCGGGAAACCCCACTCGCGCGAAGATAGACAAAAGCGCGTTGACGATCTCCACCGAGCTTAGTTCTTTGAGGGGCACCGCCTCTGCGAATTTCGTTGCGGGGCAGAGTACAATGAGAATATGCAGATAGCCAGATTGCGTAGCAGAAAGTGGTCCCACTGTGTCTCTTAGGAGCCTGCGAAACGGCTCCCTGATAATGGGAACATGTTTCATTGGCGCTTTAGCCTTACCTCCGGGCTTGTCAATGGGTTGACACCAGTCGCAGCTTCTCAAGAATACTTCCACTTCCCGAAAGCAGCCGGGCCAGTAAAATTCCTTCAGTAAGCGATCCTTTGTTTTCCGAATAACCAGATGACCTGTCCAAACGCCGCCGTGGACCAGATGCAGGAGCTGCTCACGATAGGGATATGAACCACGAGTTGGTCGAATTGCACTCCGTTTCGACTGGCGTACTTTCTATAGAGGACGCCTGCCCTCTTGAGGAACATTACGTTCTGCTTGGCCACACCTTTCGCGTCTGGCCTTAGGTTCCTCAGTTAGAATCTTTTTCCTGTTCAGCAATCAATGTGGCAGGGCTTACATTCAATAACTTTCTTCTGCATTCTGCATACCTCTCGAGACATTTCAGGCTCCCGTGCTTTCCTGACCTCTTCATTAGCTAGTGCACTTACAGCAATATCCCCTATAGGACTGTCCTGTTTGGTGTTGGTTGACGAATCCTCCGTCAAACCTGTTTCCTCCATTACTGAACATTCGTACACTGCCTTGGCCGCGAGCTCCCTTGCCTCGGAGCGAGTTAGGCTTTGTACTATTCCCTCACTAAACATGATTCCCCTGCGTCGCAGCAAATCCTCGGATTAGTGAGAAAACAAATATGGATACTGCGGCGGGAGATGTGCCGAGACGGCGGCTTCAGTGTCCAGTCTCCAAAAATGCTTTCGATGCGAATCTTTGCCACAGGGAGACAAACACTGGAGGCCTCTACGGCTTGCTTTATCCAAGCCCATTCTCCCGTGAACTGGCCTTCCTCCACGTTTGACGGGTTCACCACGTCCATTGTGGCTGCCGAGTTGTGAAGCACCCGACACGGTTTGCCGTTTACTATGAAGTCTAGAATGTACGGTTCTAGCGATTTCAGATTTTCCTAGTTACTACTCAGTGACGTCAACACAGTTTGGGATTTTTGCACCCCATGGAGATATGCCCCGTTTCCTGACAGTTGTAGCAAACCACTGGTTTCTGTGGCTCGAAAGCTTTTTCTTTTGCCTTTCTGCCCTCTGTTCGGGTGACTCCTCCGTGCCCTTGCTGTTCTCGTCGCTATTTTTCACCGAATCTGACCTTTCCTTTGATTTATACTGACTCGACTTTGGCCATCGCTCTGGCTTGTCGGGTCTGTGTTTATTGATCTCCTTAGGAGCTTCTTTGCCTTCAAACGCACGACGAGTTACGCATTCCTCAGCGAGATCGGTCGCTCTCGTGATAGTGTCCACACCTGGCCTATCCTGAACCCAATATTCCATATTTTCTTGCAGCCGGTGGAAGAACTGTTCTAATGCAAAGCACTGCACTGTCTTTTCGGCCTCGCCGAGTGAACCCTCTTCTCTGAGCCATTCTTTCAGGTTTACCTCCAAGGTGTATGCGAAATCTGAGTATGACTCACTTTTGGTCTTCTCGACCTTCCTGAATTTTCACCTGAATGCTACTGCTGATAATCTATACTTTTTAAGCCCACTCGCTTTGCTTTATCGAAGTCCTCCGCTTCTTTTTTCCCCATGCGGGCAATGATATCAGCTACCTCACGTGGCAGCAACGTAAGCAAGCGTGGCGGCCGAGTGTGTCTCGCGAATGTTGCTTTCTCACACACTCGCTCAAATTGCACCAGAAAAAGACCTATGTGCCCTCCTACTGCGTAGGATGCCATCAAGTATGTCATTCTGCGCTCATTTTTTCGTGTCTCTGTGCTAGGTCTGCTATTTTGAGCCTTCAGAAAGTCAATATCTAGGCGCCTCATTTCGAGTGCGTCGCGTGCAACACGGTCGCGTTCTGCTTTTTCTTCTAGCCGCTTACGCTCTTGCTCCTTATGTGCAATGCTCTCTAGCCATTCCTTCAGTTCATCGTCGTCTGCCCCGATCGCTTCGATCACCTCAGTGATCTCCGGCTTTCTCTTCGATTCGGCAATTTGGAAGCCCAACTCTCTGGCCCAGTTAAACAACTCCGGCTTCTTTAGCGCCTTCAACTTCATGGCTGCCCTTATTGCTGCTAACTCTTCACTCTATAACAACCTCGACCTGCTCAAAACTTCCGTCAATCGTTTTCTTCACTGCTTTGTACTTCCCCCAAAAATATGTAAAGCCAACTGATATCTCAGTGAAGAAAAGCCGTGCACTCACCATATGCAGTCATGAATCCCGACACCTTCCTTTCGCAGTTGTGCCCAGGACAAAGAGGAGCCAATCTCTTAGATGACATACAAAGTTGAGGCCTCCGGGCTATGTATCCCATTGCTGCCAACCAGTTGTTGCGACGCCGGTTTGTCGAACCTCGATCGGCGTTACTACTGGGTAGCGTGGCGTTGTCGGCAGGCTGCAGGCGTCCGGTAAACGATGGCGACTAGACAGGGGCGAGACAATTTCTAGTGCGAAACTTGCACTGTTTATTCCATGGTTCGTGAAGGATAGAAGAAGAGAATGAATGAATAAAAATACATTGCGAGGCCGCTTAAATAGGCCCGCTAAAATCGTAGGCGGGATTTCGCTCACGTCAACGTCACGTGACAGTCCCGTCGGTGCTTCGTGGCTGCTCCCTCTCTCCTAGACGATGTTGCACGTGCTTGCTTCCGCTGGCGGTAACCCATGGGTCCTGTTTGGTTCGCGGAAAGGGTTTTCCCCTTGGGTCGCACGGTTCGCGGAAAGGGTTACCTCCTAGCGTTGCACAGTTTGCGGAAAGGGTTCTCCCGTTTAGTCGCGCAATTCGTGGAAAGGTTCTCCCCTTGGTCGCATAGCTTGCAGAAAAAGTCTCCGGTTGAGTCGCACACACACAAAGGGGCCCAAAATCGCTGAGGGGCGCCCGCTAGACCAGCATCCTCTCGAGACAACCATAGCAAATTAGGGATCCATCCTCCGTTTCGATTAGGCAGGGTCTTTCGATCATCCCTTTTGCACGCGGTGTTACACGCCAGTCGTAACAATGCCCAGAAATTCGTACTGGAATCAGCCGTTCACACACTCCGTGTCTCGGTGGGCTTGGTGCTGGAACTTTCCGAGCAGTCGCAGGCCGGGATCGCTTTCTCGGCCTCGTCGAGCCTTCAGAGGCCGACTCTCGCGTTTCCTGGACTGAAACTCGGGATCGTCGACTCGGCGTCGCCTCTTCTCAGCCGTAGCTTCGGCGTGGTGTTGTGTATCAGTTCCGCGGCCATTCATCGCTTCTCGTTTGGCAGTACGGCGCCCTTTCTAGTAAGCCGCTTTTTCGGGCGTCTGGACTTTTTTCTGTTTTCTCATGGCAGCAGCACGTACGGACGGAGTAGAGGAGGTGAGAGGTGTGTCACCGCGTCAGCCCGAGCTTTTACTAGTCCGTGACGTCACGACTCCGCCCTACGCTCGTGGGCTGCAAGAAGGTTACGTAGCTCGTTGCTCTCGCAGGTGGTTGCTAGGCAACGCCAGACGGCGCACAGCTGGGCTGAGTTTTCTGGTAACGCTCCACGACGGAACGAAAGCTTGAACAGCTCTGTTGTTAAAATCACTAAGAAACGTTGCAGAAGGTTAAAACTAACGGAGGAATCGCTCCCTTTTGCAATCAGTCGCCACCGCCAACAACCGCACGCGACGCCACTTGCTAATCCGTTAAAGCTAACATGCCGAGGATGACGAGGCCCCCTTTGAGGAAGATAGGGCCGCCTATCGAAACGTTGGCCAGCCTTTTGGGGCACCTTATCCCTGTTTATAACCTTTATACCAGAGTATGCTGCTCCATCTGTCAGTCCCATTCTTGATTAAGGCGACAAAGGTTGTTCTAAAACTATCTAATGTAACAATTATCTTGCCATGCTAGTGCATTTCTCATTTCATCGCTTGTCACAGCAGCGCTTCGCCAGCGGTATCACCGGAACCAGCTGGCCTTGAACGGTAGTAGATAAGAATACAATCGAGCAAAAAGAACTGTTATGTTAAAGTAGACGTGCTTTTTTTACAGCGACAGCTGTACATGACCAACCTTCCGTTGTTGTTGTTTTTTTCTGTCAACAGAAACAGAGTTAGCGATTTCTAACAAACCCATACGGGTGCATGCAGTGCGGCCGTGGACCAAATGCAGAATAGATTAGAACGCTTGCCATAAACGATAGCGCGACGTTAAGGTTATGACAGTATATAAGCAGGAGAGGTATCGGCGCTAAAAACAGCTGCGTTATCGATGGGGCGGACGCGCATAGTTCGTAAACCCGAAGAACAACATGCGTCCGAGGCGCGCCGGTGGGAACAGCGACGAGAATGTAAATGGCGCCTGCGCGAAACGACCACCGACGAAGAACGTTCCTGCGACGCTGAAGGAAAACAACGAGCGCGAGCCCGGGAACCTCCGAACGAGCAGCGACGCCAGACACTCAACACAAAAACTGGCAACCATTCCACTCAGTGAAGACGGAATAGCAGCGAAAGCACTTTGCTTTTCGTTTGAGCGCTTCGACTGCCGTCAGCTTTCGCTGCCATTCCATATTCACAGAGTAAAATCATTGTCATTCTTTTTTCGCGGACACTCTTCTTTACTTGAAGACGTGTCACCTCACCTTGCGCTGTTCACGAACAAGGAGTTTTCTCACATCAGTGCTTCCAGGAGCACCAAAAAAAAAGAAAACAATCTTTTTTCGGCTTCGCAATCGTGCAGTTAGTCGACGGAAATTACAGGATAGGTTACTCTCATTTTATTGAATACATATGCACTTTATTGCACATGATGCTCCGACATTAAGCACGCTAAACGACTCCGAGCGGCGCCCGAACAGTAGCATGCTTCACCGCAACACACGCATGTGCCGTGACATGCAGGAAGTGCGCGCTCACCAGCTCGTGTCCCACTGGATTTTTCCTTGCGGCGAGTCCGAGCGTTGGGGCCATTGAGCGGCGCTTCCTTCATTTCCAAAACCGATCGAGCGGTTGGCACCCAGCGTTCACATCACTCACATTGCGCCACATGCGGCCCGCCTCTCGTTGCTGCGAGGTGGTCGTGCTGCGTGCGACGTCACTCGAGCGGTGTTTCACCGTGTTGACAGCCCGCGCGCACGCCTTCTTGTACAGCATCTGCGTATTCCCGATGCGTTCTAAAAGAAACACTCGTGGCACTCACTGACTATGGCTGTCAGTCGTAGTCATAGTAATCTGAAGATGCTTTTAGCGTGTCATCGGAGAGCACCAGGCGGGACACAAACAGAAAAGTCCGCAAAAATTCACAGTTTTGCGTCCTTCCAACTATTCTCTGTGGATGTCTGCATTTTTAAATTTTGTTTCCTTACTGCGCTGCTAAATAAGTGGAGCTATTGGATTCCATAACGTAATGAGAACGCGGTGTTGCATATGATCCTCTAATAACCTTGAGAAAATAGAAAAATTGTCATTGTTGGGGGAGCTGACTTTGTACACTTTTATTTATTTATTGCTTTATTTGTTAATTTATTTATTTCAATGCCCTAAAGGTCAAGACGGCATAACATAGGGTGGATTATTATGCAATCATAAGGTACAACAACGTTACACAGAACAAGGAAAATAACAAAATATAATACGTACAATAGAAATGGAGCATTTACAAATCCAAGCAGACGAGTGCTGCAAATGAAATCTCACAAACAAGAGGTTTACGATATAGCATATCGATTTCATGCATATTGACGGGATTATGATTGCCGAGTGTCGGCTCGATCGAGATACATCAGCAGTTCTGTCTTAAATGATGACACCTCAGTAAGCGTAACTATTTGTTCCGGCAGACCATTCCACTCTTTTACTTACAACACAAATGGGGAGTTCTAATACTCCAACATCCTTGCGAAAGTTTGTTCTACTTGCAGACGATGATCCCTCCGTGAAGAGATGTTGATGATGCGTCGGGAGAATATTCCTAGTTGGAAAATCTGTATTGCTGTGGTACATAGAGCAAAAAATGACAAACGAGATATCCAGCGTCGTGTGTCAAGATTACAGAGATTAGTTCTTCGCTTCAGCACCGCTACACTTTGATAAGAAGAATGTGTTGATAATATAAACCTGGCTACATTGTACTGCAAATATTCAGGCTGGCTTCCAAGATCAGCGCTATTCGTATGCCATAGTACGAAAGCGTATTCTAATGCATACCTAATTAGGGCTTATGTAGGCACGCAGTTTCATTTCGGCATCCGCAGCCGACAAACGACCCTTTGAATGACCAAATTTTTTAAAAGCTCTATTTCTTATGTGCTCTGTATGAACGTTCCACGTTAGATTAGACAAGAAGTGCACACCTAGATATCTAAACGGATAAGTGTTTGCAATTATGCTGTTGTTAATTGACTAGGCATTCACAGGAGTATTAATGAGCGTAGAAAACGTTATCTGCCTTGTCTTGTCGATGCTGATCTCCATATGCCACAATATGCACCACTCATGTAAAGAGGTTATATAAGCCTGCAGGAGCACTACGTCAAGCAGGTTTTTTATTTATCTGCATATGGCGCAGTCGTCGGTAAATAGGCGTATACTAGACGCTATGTTGTTAGCTATGTCATTAATGTAAATTAAGAAGCGTCTACGTCCTGTTTTCCTTTCTATGACACACATTTGTTTGCGTTCCCTGTTAGCAGTCAGTATTCCGGCACGTCTAATATCTCCTCCTGTTATCCAATCCGCGAAGCTGCTCTTCATGAATTCTAAACGCTTTAATTATCGTCTGAAAACCTTCTTCATATATGTTGCTAGCAGAATTGAAGAATGAAAAGTTTGACGCCACCCGATTCTTTCCAATTAGTTGCACGCCATGTTCGCGCTGACATATTGTATACTTGAGTAGCTTAGAGTGAAGCTGCTTTGGACGCGACCATTTGTTCTCATTTGCCGAGCGGGAAATGAAACGCATCTCGTTGGGCTCGCCTCTAAATTTTCCTATATGGCTTTTATATAGTTTTTATATGGCTCGACGGTTTCGCAGCTTGTATCATTTTCGTCCTCTCTTTTTCCGGGTTCCTTGCACATTCCATCCAGTTTGTGCTACTTCCAGATCTCGCGGGGATACCAGAGGGGTTCAGCCTATACAGAGGCCAGAGACGGAAGAGCTGTATCAGCCTGGGCTCCCGGAAACACGACTTGCCACTTCTCTTGGCAGATCGCACAACACCTAGTCCGAAAGCGCGAGACGGCTGAGCAATTCTCGATTGGATTGTTTCCCTTTCGAGTGAAGCTTCTTTTGAGATTTCATGCCGATCACATTATAACACATGTGTAAAGCCCATGAACCAGTGCTCTGTTCAACAGCGGCGTACGATGAGACACCAGGTGATAACACCTTCTCTCGCACCTCATGTTCTTTCGAATGAGAGCGCATGGAATCAAAGGAAAGGCACACGTGCAGTGTGTTTCCGAAGTGCTTACAAATGTAGAAGAAATAAATGCACAGCAAAAGAGATGAGGTGAAGCACGGCATAACGAAAAAGCATCAAGAAACGAGGTATGCGCAGTAGAGGTGCAAGAAGACTGCCGCATCTTTTTGAGCTCACAAAACGCATGCAGAAATAGAGAGCAGGGTATGTCCCAGACGACCAGAAATGCTCGCTCGTAAAAAGATTTGAGAAAGCTTTTGAACCGTCGATGGTTTCTGTGCAATTTCTTACAGCAAAGCTGTTAGTGCGATTATAGATTCACTCTAACATGTTAAACTTCTGTTTTCGCTGTTTTCGGGAAAAGCAACATCATTCACGAAGTTTATACTTTCAGTATACTTGAGAAATGTTAAAATCAATATGCCGGAAGTTTCAGGTGTATGTGGAAATAGGGGGTTAAGGGAAAGTTGCTAAACCTTCGTTTTAGATCTCTTTTGGAGGCGCTGCATGAAATACGTACAAAGTTTACCAGATTCTCTGGGAGGGTGAAGAATAACAACAGTTTCATATTTATTTATCTATTATTACCCCCAGCGCCAAAGGCATCAAAGAGGGGAGTGGGTTGCAGCAAATGAGAAAAGTAAGAAATATAAGCAGTTAGAATGTGTAAGTACAAAGGCTCCTGATTATACAGTTTTAGCTGGGGTCGACAACGTCATGACAAATTGGTAGCAAACTACGATAGTAAAGCGGTAAGTACAAGATTGCTTAGGTTACAAGCGTACAATAAACAACAACAGAAATGCTTCAATTACACAGTGTTAGCTAGAACTGCTCGAAATCTTTGGTTATCGTGAATGGACACGACTTCACCAGGAAGATGGTTCCATTCCGTGGATGACCACAGAAAAAAATGACTGCAAAAGAGTTTTAGTGTGACATGAATAAAGACCAGATTTAGAACGGTGGTCGATTCGAGGCGATACGTATAGTGGCTGACAAATGAAATTGTTGCCTAGTGTTTAATAATGGTAAACTTATGAAAAACGACTAAACGTGCGATTTTACGACGAGAAGAAAGTGGGGTAAGTGCAAGGCTGATCTTCGTGGCGACACACTTGCTGTTCTCTTGTATTTACGCAAGATGAAACCAACTGAAATATTTTGCACGAGTTCTAATGAATTAATTTGCCATGGGCAGTATCCCAAACAGCGCATGCATATTCAAGTTTCGGACATATAAGGGCAGTATAAAGAAGCATTTTTAGGAATGAAGGGACAGTTGAAAAGTTACGGCGTACGTAGCCAAGCGTGCGGTTAGCATTGCGGATTACTAGTCGGTATGAACATTCCAAGTTAGCAGAGATATGCACACCTAGGCATTTATAAGAGTGAACTAATTCCAAGGGAGAATTATTTAGGTGATATTCATGCATGCTCAGGATACGCACGTCGCTGTACACTGGCCAACTTTTAGTTACATTAGCCAATCTTTGCTCCAGTTAGCTACACTAATTAGATCAGAGTGAAGGTGGTTAGCACCCTCTGCATTAGTTATTTCAGGAAAGATAACACAATCATCAGCATGAAATCATCAGCATCAGCAATGAAAGTGAATGTTAGATGATAGTGACGAAATGAGGTCGTTAATATAAATGAAAAACAAAAGAGGCCCGAGTACTGAACCTCGAGGTACACCGGAAGTTACGCTTCGAAGTGGTGAGTTATGGCCGTTTGCAGTTACAAACTGAGAGCGATTAGATTGAAAGCATTTAATCCACTTCAGGATGTTAGTGCCAAGGTATAGCTGACTTAGTTTGTAAAGTAGAAGTTAGACCTTATCAAATGCTTTAAAGAGGACTAAAAAATGCAATCTGCAAATGACGAACGATCGACAATACGATGCAATTTGTGAGTGAAGATTGCAAGCTAAGTTTCACATGAAGATCTTCTAAATCCATGCTGAGCTGCTGTGAAGAATGCATCGGATTCTAGAAAGTTAACAAGATGTTTGAAAATTGTATGTTCGAACAATTTACAGCAAATGCTTGAGAGGGAGATGGGGCAAGAATTAGCTCTTATCTTTTTGTTGCCCGATTTATGCAGTAGAACTACCTTCTCGATTTACCATTGGCTAAGTTGAGTAGCTGTATCCAGTGACTGCTGAAAACGTGTCGCGAGTATAACGGAACCAACGGCGTTGGTATTCTTAAGAAATTTTGAATTAATAGATTCGTAACCAGATGATGAGTGTTGGTTCAGGGAATCAGTTAGTTTCGCAACGCCACCCGTATCCACGATTACTGGAGGCCTAACTACATAATCGTACTGGTGAGTAGGAGTTACGTGGTCATAGTAGAGGACAGAAAAATTTTGCACAAATGCGTCATTACGGGTGGCAGCGCACTGTTCCTTAGGTATAAGAATGCCCAATGCGTCTTCCAGAGTTAGATGCTCATCATGCAAGGGATTTATTACACCCCAAAACCGTTTAACGTTAGTCTTCAACATTGATGGAAGTACGTTACAAAGAATGTTAGATTTAGAGTTCTTTAGTGCTTGCTACGTACGTGTCGAACGCGGACTTATAAGCAGACCAGCATGTGCCAGTTGGCGAGTGTTTTGTGGAGCGGTATAGGCGCATCCTTTTTTTTTTTTTGCTTTTATAAAAACGCTTACGATGGGTATTGTACCAAGGAGCATCAGAATTAGAGGTTGTTATGCGGGATGGAATGTACTTTTCAGTTAGTTCCTGAACTTTAGCGGCGGACAGGTCCCAATTGTGCTGAAGAGAACTATTTTCGAAATTCGGTAGGAAAGTGTCGAGAAATACAGTTAATTCATTATTTATGGCGGTAAAGTTAGCGTTCTTGTACGTAGGTATAGGTCGTCTGATTTTATTTGGTTTGGGTGTTAAAGCATTAATTGAAGATGCAAATAGGCAGTGATCACCTATACCAGGTGGGTGTGTAATCTCCGAGATTGTATCAGGGTGGGATCAAAACCAGGTCAAGGGTGCTTGCGGGATTAGAAGCTACACGTGTAGGTTGTGTGACTAGTTGTGACAATGAAAATGCTGCACACAGGTCTAAAAACTCCTTAGCTTGCGCCGAAAAGGGAGAGAGTGAAGAAGGTTGATCGTTACAGGTTATGTTTGGAAGATTAGCATTGCCCAAAAGGAAAGGAAATGAAGGAAATCGCGTGCGAACAAGGTTTATACTGTCGTGTAGGTCATCGAAATAAGTAGCTCGTGCAAAGGGTCAGCGATAGCGCGCGCCTATGATGAATTTTTTGTGACCAAGAGTTATAGAAATCCAGACAGCCCCTAGATCGTCACTCATACAGACAAGTGAAGACGGAATGTCATTTGCAATTGCCAAAAGGACGCCACCTCCTTTGCCCGCAGTACGATCGCAGCGATAAACACTAAATTGCACAGCGCCGTGAAACACTTCTGTGTCAGTGACATGCGCAGGCAACCATGTTTCAGTAAGCTCAATGATTTTTGCAGAACATGTGTCAATTGCAGAAGATAAAGAATCGTATTTGTTGGCGGTGCTTCTGACGTTAGAATATGAAACTGAAACTTGTGTAAATGAAGAAAATGAACCACTGCCCCTCGCGCTTTCCTAGATCTGAGGACGTGGCGGAACAGGATGTGCATGCGCTGCATTATCACTACCTTGCTTGAGTTCTTCAATTTCATCTGAATTGGCATTGTACACGTATGATTTTCCGTTCAGGATTAACTTATCATATCGCAATTCGAAAGGTTCAGAAGAGGCTTGGCTCTTACCGAATCCTATAAGTTTCCTTCATGCAGTTCGTGTTGCAACGGAAAAATCTCGACTTAGATCTTAAAATCTTCTCTTGAATTGGCTGCGCCGTGACAGCAGTTTCTCTTTGGTTTTAAAGTTTGCGAACTTCAGAATAACAGGACAGGATTTATTAGGCCTATACGATCCTAGGCGGTGCGCATGTTCGATTGCGTCTGCAGGAATTGGGTCAGTAATAAGACTAATCAATGTGGTGGCATTTGATTCTGTTTGTTGCCATGTCTCATTCTTATGAGAGAGACCATAGAAATTAAATTATATTACGAGACACAAAAAGAATATTCCGAGTGCTAACTTCTTCCACGCCTTACGTCTTCCAAAAGGTTTGCCCTCTCTTTCCTGCTTATATTTGGCGCATTGTGGTAACGACGCCTACGCAGCACGTGTTCGGCAAATTGGTTACTTCAAAGCGATTAGTTGAGCGTGTCTGATCTTTTTGGTTTTTTAGTATAGGGTGTTACGTGCCAAAACCACTTTTTGATTACGAGGCAGGCCGTAGTGGAGGACTCCGGAAATTTTGACCACCTGGGGTTCTTAACGTGCACCTAAATCTAGGTACACGGGCGTTTTCGCATTTCGTCCCCACCGAAATGCGGCTGCCGTGGCCGGGATTCGATCCCGCGACCTGGTGCTCAGCAGCCCAACGCCATAGCCACTGAGCAACCATGGCGGGTCATCGTTCTGTTGTGCCAAATGAATCGTGTCTCGATCACCAGCTTCAGCAACGTGCGCGTTTTATATTCGGTTTCGTCGACGTTCAAGTGCCGCATTTTGTTTGTGTTTGCTTTTTTTGTGTGTGTGAAGGAAGCGCACTGTGTGCTCTCGAGCTTCCGACTGCGCGTAATGCGCGTTGAAAAAGAACAAAAAACGAAGCTCGCCTATTCGTCGGCTTTCTCTGATATTTGAGCTAGGGAATTATTGATCGCGACAATTGTCCCTTAAGTTGTCTTATATAACAGACGCGATTTTTTCTCACGCTTCGTGTAACACCGCTTTTACGTTTCTTTTTTTTTTATTGTCACCAGGACAAGCGTTGAGCAACGTTTACCCCTGTGTTTTCCGTAATCGTGATAGAGTGACCAAGGGCGCATGTTTACGAGAGACAAATTGCGACGCCTTTCTCTAATGGACCAGCAGTGATCGATGCCCCGATGCAGCGCCCCGTACGGCGACTTGAGCGGAAGGCAATAAATATTGCGCCCTGTAGACAGGGCAGCGTCACAGAGAAGCGAAGTCTCGAGAGACCCTGCCGGAGTGAACGTAAAAAGAAGAACTAAAGCAAAAAACAGAAAGAGATTACGTCGAGCTTTCCAGTTGGCTCGTTCAATTCTTCGCTTGTTTGTGACGGCTGAAACACGGACGGCGAACTTATACGAAAATGTGCGCACTGTCGCAAGTCGGTTCTTCACCAAGTGTGACAAAGTTTCGTGAGAAGGGTGACCCACTCCTAAATAGATATTTTTTTTTCTTTGTCTTCACTCGCTTCTTGCGCAAATTGTTTGGTACATTCGTTGATTTTTCATTTATTAAGATATTGTCGATACTCACCCCTTTTTAAACAGACACTCTGCGTCGTCTCTCTGCGTCGTCCTTACATCGTATTTGGGCCCTCTCAGTTCTTAACGTTGGACAACGTTAAGGACTAAGAGGGGCTTGAGATAATGTGCTGTGACCTTCAACTTAAACAGTCTCTTATACAGCCAAGAATTCTGGACTTATACTTCAACGCAGCTCTATATGATTCAGTTTTGTGGTCTGAATATTTTTACATTTCTTTCTACACTTGCTCATGAAAACTGTGGTAGCTTGCCAAGTTATGCGCATTCTTACTTCCTGGCGACCAGAATCCACTGCTCACATCATAAGGCTGTATAGAGGCTGGATACGATTTGTCAACCGCTAGCTGCATTAGGTAGGCCACCTTCTCGCTTCACGGAATAAGCAACCACTACTCCTCTGAAAAGAACTGAAGTGCCAGCTCGGAGAGAGAGAGAGAGAGAGATAAGAATACAGGAAGGCAGGGATGTTAACCAGTCAATAGTCTGGTTGGCTACCCTACACTGGGGGAAAGGAGAAGGGGAAGAGAAAGAAGGGAGAGAGAAGGTGTAGGTACGTGTACGGATAGCACTTCAGTTAAAGTCGCTCGAGCAAACCAGAAGTTCTGAGAAAACACAAAAGTGCCTTCACTGCCTTCTGAGCCGATGATCGGTCGGGACGGTGCTCTAATATTGTCTGTTCACTCAGAGGACGATCGTCTAGTTTCCTCAATGTGTCGGACAAATGGAAATTCCTACAAATATATACTCGGCTTTTTCCACAAAAAGCGGCCCTGAATTTTTTCGCGGAAACGTCTCTGTGACGGGTCACCTTCTTGTATGTTCCCCTTGAAATCGATTATAGTATGTCTCAAACCGTTACGACTAACGATAAAGAAAAAAGGGAAGTTAGTCCATGCCGATAAAATTGTATATTATGTACACAGAAACTCCTGGGGCGCGTAAACAATCTCAGTGGGTGTGCTAGGCATATGCTTCGCATAATGGTGACCATTGGTCAAAATTGGCGCAAATGTAACTGAGGGTAGTGTCAGAGTTGGCACGTTTGCATTTGCAAACTTTCCCTTGTTTTGTTACAAGCAAAAGTAAAGCAAATACACGTGCTGGCAAGCCGACAGAATTGTCGTTTCTTTTTAGTTTTGCATTCAGCGACCCACCTCCCTGGCACCAGATAGACAATCATTGAAGACCAGTCAGATAGTGGCCGCGATATTTTGTTTGTCGGCATTTGGAACTTAAACACTTTAAAGGGCGTGCTGTCTGGGTTGTTCGCTTGGGTATAGGCACGTACAACACAAAGGTGCTAGCAAACTGCTAGGAAAGCGCATGAACAAAGGAACCTTGTTTTGTGCCTTTATCGAAGACTGACGCGGCGCAATGCTGAAGCGAGTTGGCGCACCGTCTGTCATTAGAGGAGTGGCACACACCTGAATTCACTCACCATCAGTTGGCTTCTCTCGACCCATCTGTGCAACGGGGACTATTACCTGTCCTTGCCTGAGCTGAGGAAACGGTGCTGCGTTCCTTACGCCACGGTACATATTTCGGTACATATATTCACCAATACATATTCATCTTTTATTGAAATCACCGATAACTCCGAATCTCATTCCTGCTGTGGATGTGAACGAAGAAACCGTCCCTTGAAAACGAGAAACATGATCTCCGCTCATCTCTAAATGTAGCGGCGTATACATTTTTTACCGTTTATGTTCACATGATACCACAGATATTCACGTTTATTTATTTATTTATTTATTTATTTTGAGAGAACGAAGCGCACGAAGGGCTGGTAGAGGTGTAAGAAAGGCAAAAAAATTCAATTTCCTCAGCAGTCTGCGGTTGTCTTATGCTTTACCGGCGATTACATAGCGAGTAGGAAACAGAATATTGCGCTTCTCAGAAATAGAGTAACCAATGGTCATACTTATTATTGCAGGCTCTTGCGTGAGCCTGAGATGGTTAATATCTGCATATATATATATATATATATATATATATATATATATATATATATATATATATATATATATATAAAGAGAGAGAGAGAGAGAGAAGATAGATAGAGAGAGAGACATACTAATCCGATCACTGCAACAGTAAGCATAGCGGTCTGTGAAAAAATTATTGGCCCTCCCGTACTCGAGAGTACGAGAGTAGATGTAAGCATGAAATGGCAACGGTCAAAGCAGATTGGCTGTAGATGATACTAGCCACAATCTTAAAATGTGTCTAGTGCATATTTGCAACAGCACACCCCACCACTCCTCACCGCACCACGCCATACTGTGCACTGGTCCATAAGGACGCTGCCACGTAGAAAAAGAAAAGCGAGTGAACGCCGCACCACAGGCAGCAAAAGGCAATAAGTCGACAAAGCTCACTGCCCAACTATAGAAGAAGACTGAACTCAATTGTTTGGTTTAACGTGCCAAAACCACCATTTGCTTGTGAGGCACGCGCAGTGCGGGACTCTGGATTAATTTTGAGCACAAGGGGACCTTTAACGTGTCCCCAATGCACGGGTCACGGGCGTTTTTTTTTTCGTTTCGCCTACATTGAAATGCGGCTGCCGTGGTCAGGATTTCATCTCGCCCCCTTGTGCTTAGCAGCGCAACATAATAAGCACAAAGCGGGCTACAACGAAGAATTCTACAGCATTAATGAGAGGGCAGCAGCAGTCGTAATAAACCTTAATAAGAGGTACAGAATAAAGGTAGTACAAGCCAATGGTCCAACAACCAGTCATGATGATGATGAAATAGATCAGTTTTATGAAGGTGTTGAATTAGCGATGAGAGAAGCGCAAGGAGGAGGAGTAGATTTTAATGAAGAGAAAGGAGGACAGGTCGGCCTGGAGCGCGTGTCTCTAGCCTGCTACTCTTCACTGGCTGGTGAATATGTTATGGTACAATGAGCTACTATACAGAGGTTGTCCAATATGCGGATGTGCACTGTAGACGCAATACACGCAGGAGTAATCTTGTTCACACAAAAAGTTATCGCGCAAACACTTTTCGCACTGACTGCACTTATCACAGATTCTAGAGGCGATCGTATAAACCAGTCTCACGTAGAAAGTTCAAAGGTGACTTTGTGGCACGTTGAGCACGGTCAACTCTTCTCCGCGTGCCCCAAAGCTTTTCTTCCGAAAAGGCGCGGGAGTCCAAGCAGTCAACAGTACACTTGAGTGTTCTTCGTTCGTCCGCATACTGAGGGCACACGCACGCAAAGTACGTGAGCTATTCTCTTGGGAGTG
Source organism: Dermacentor andersoni (assembly GCF_023375885.2). NCBI lineage: Eukaryota > Metazoa > Arthropoda > Arachnida > Ixodida > Ixodidae > Dermacentor > Dermacentor andersoni. Next base: position 127,706,202 of record NC_092815.1, on the reverse strand, counting down.
TGACACACGCTGCAGTCAGGGCTCCGTGCTTGTCCAATCGGTGGTATCGGTGAGTGTACGCCTCACCCAGCCGTAATCGATGGATGAGTGTTTCCTGGTGTCTCCGCAACCGAAGTGGAAACCAGAATCGTAAACCAGCGTCAAGTCTATAAGGATGCTAATGTTCGGTGTCGTCCCAATGTCGCGCCATAGAAGTTTTGATGGAGTTATGGAGCAAGGCGCTGATGTCATACCGGAAAATAATGAATTTTCATCATGTTTCCATCAATGTGCGCCTTTTTTGCTTGCGCGTCAGCCTGTTCGTTTCCAGCTATTCTACAATGGCTAGGAATCCACTGCAGCACGATGGTATTCCCGGATTGAGATGCCTCAGCAAGCAGAGACATGATGTCATTAACCAGAGGACTATTCGCGCTTTCCAGATACGCTAGCGCCGCCGCGCAGATTTTTTCGGAACCCGGGAGGGGGTGATGGATTGCCCGCTCACGCGGTTTCTGCAGCTGTGTTGGCGTTTTGGTACTCTTCGATATGGAAAAAAAAACAGTCCACGAGCGAAGAGCAACCGCATGTGCAGTGTGCCACAATGCACAAATCATGCAATATTGGGAAAAGTAAGCCTGCACCACTCTCCAAAATAGAAAAAAAACGGAGGAAGTTTCGGGCGATCAAGCTCCGCATCGGGAAGAAGTGAGCGAAGAAATGGTCGTATGTAGCGAGCATTTCAACAAAGACTTCTTTTGGGGCCACCTTGGTGAGTGTAATTGACTGTTTATCAATGAATTCATTTTATTTTTGTGGCGAGCCCTTACGACAGCGACTGAAGAGAAACGCTGTGCCTTTGCAAAAGGTCCCGCTATGGTCCGACGAAGCAAGAGTGAGACCTTGGATTGGCCGAAGAACTCCCTCTAGATACCCAAAGTAAATTTAGGTACCCAAGTGTCATCGTTTATTAAGTTTTCTGCCTGCACTCGCGCTGTTTCGGCAAATACTTTGCGACGGTGCCTGACGCTGGGTCGCGAGCATTGCAAACTACAGAACGTATTCCGCAACTGTTCTTAGTCATTTTGTGTGAGAATGAAAGAGGCGGTCTATGCATAAGGCGCTCGCTGATTTTTTTGGCCGTAGGTGTGTACCGTTCAGAGGTCGAGCGCACGCGTTTCCGATTTCGTATTTTTGTTTGGTCTTAAAGCATCTCTTCTATAACAATGTTGCAAGAAACGAGCGCCAGGACTCCGTACCTGAAGTGGTCATTGATGAAGAATGCGCATGCGAGCTTCCCTACAGCACGCGAAAACGCTAATCGTGCTGGAAATGGAGCGCGCTGGCCCACCTCATCGTCTCGCTCATATATTGTAAATAGGCACTACTGAAATGTTTCCGTGTTATCTGGCATCCTTAACAAGCATTCCGCACCTAAGCCGGTGCATGACACCATTCATCTCGCCGCGAATGCACACAACGTTTACTTTATGCAGCGGCATGGGGGGTACTGCGCTTTGTTTACATTCGAGCGCTACCGATTAACTGCTTTGTCTCAATTCTTGTACATCGCGTATAGATTACAAAACGTAAGGATAAATAGTGACCTTTAGGGCGCCGGCTACACTGCAGACTTGAACATTTATAGTATGCGGCGGGCCTCTCACGGCATTTGTCCGCAGGCAGAGGGACTCGACCTGGACAGCCGCGCTTGAAGTCTCTCGTATTTCACACCATATTATATAGCCAGCGTTAAACGTAGCCTTTCGCTCTACAGCATCTCTGTGTTCCCTTAGCAAAGTCAAGGATCGCGCTTAGAGATACCAGAGGCCCGTGAGCCACCTGCTTCTGGAGATGCGTACGCTTTCGTGTCGGCTCCATCGCCTCTATCCCCGCCATATTGAAACGTTCTCCGCGCCACCTATAGGCGCTGGAAAGTGCGAATAAGCGCGAACTCAGTATACTGTAGTACTGCGCGACTTCAATGCAACAGTGGGGGAAAAGCCGGCTGGTGAACAAGCAATTGGCAACTACGGCGTCGATTCTAGGAACGCTAGAGGAGAGATGCTGGAAGAATTCGGGGAAAGGAATAAGCTGCGAATAACGAACACTTTCTGCAGGAAGCGTAGCAACAGAATGTGGACCTGGAAAAGCCCTGATGGTCAAACAAGAAATTAAATGGATTTCTTACTTCCTGTCGATCCCAGCATAGTGCAGGATATGGAAGAGTTATGTAGGCCAGAATGCAGCGATCATAGGTTAAAGGTCTATGATTCACCTCAATGTGAAGAAAGAAAGAGCAAATTGGTCAGGAAGAAATAGGTCTACCAAGACGCAGTAAGGGTAAAAGCAGACCAATTCATGCTGGTACTTGCAAACAAATATGCAGCCTTAGAACTGAGATAATGAAGACGATACACAGGTAATGAATGAAATCGTAACAATGCTGGCTTCAAAAACAGCAATTGAAGTGGGTGGTAAGGCACCGAGGCAACCAGTAGCTAAGCTCTCCCAAGTAACAAGGGATTTAATAAAGAAACGAAAAAGAATAAAAGTGCCCAACTTAACAGATGAGATACAATTCGCGGAACTGTCAAAGCTTATCAACAAGGAGAAAATGAAAGATAATCCAAGATACTCCTTCTATGACTAGCGATGAAATTAGAAGGGCCTTACAAGACATGTAGCGGAGAAAAGCGAAGAGAAGATGGCAAAACCGTCTTTTTAATGAAAGATGGCAAGAAATAATGACTGAAAACTGGCGGCCCTTTATACGAACTGTCGATCGACTCCATGGGTCCCAGAGAACTGAAAGAATGCCAACATTATACTAATCCACAAAAGGGAGACGTTAAAGAATTGAAAAATTATAGGCCTGTTAGCTTACTCCCAGTGTTACATAAAATATTCACCAAGATAATTTCCAATAAAACAAGAGCAACAGTGGAGTTCAGTCAACCAACGGAAAAGGCTGGCTTAAGGAAGGGATACTCTACAATGGATCACATCCATGTCATTAATCAGGTAATCAAAAAATCAGCAGAGCACAATCAGCCTCTCTATATGGCTTTCACAAATTATGAAAAGGCACTTGATTCAGTAGAGATACCAGAAGTCATAGAGACATTACGCAACAAGGAGTACAGGACGCTTACATAAATATCTTGGAAAATATCTACAGAGATTTCACCGCAGCCTTAATTCTCACAAGAAAAGCAGGAAGATACCTATAAAGAAAGGGGTAAGACAAGGAGACACAATCTCTCCAATGCTATTCACCGCGTGCTTGGAAGAAGTATTCAAGATATTAAACTGGGGATGCTCAGGAGTGAGGATCAACGGCGAATATCTCAGCAACCTTCGGTCTGCCGATGACATTGTTCTATTCAGCTACAGTGCAGACGAGTTACAACAAATGATTGAGGACCTTAACAGGATGAGTGTAAGAGTGGGCCTGAAGATTAATATGCAGAAGACAAGGATTATTATCAATAGCCGGGCAGGGGAACAAGTCTTCAGGATCGCCAGTCAGCTTCTAGAGTCTGTGAAGGAGTTCGTTTACCCAGGTAAATTACTCACAAGGAACCCTCATCATGCGATGGAAATTGACGGAAGAACAAAAATGGGTTGGAGCGCATACGGCAGACATTGTCAGCTCTTGACAGGAAGCATACCATCATCATTGAAAAGGAATGTGTACAATACCTGTATTTTACTTGTGATAACATATGGGGCAGAAACTTGGGAACTGACACTTGAGAACAAGTTAAGGACCACGCGATGAGTGATGGAACGAAGAATAAAAATAGGCGTAACGTTAAGAGACAGAAACAGAGCGATGTGGATCAGAGAGCAAACGGAGATAGCCGGTATTCTTTTTGACATTAAGAGAAAAAAATGGAGGTGGGCAGGTCATGTAATGCGTCGGCTAGACAACCGGTGCGCCATTAGGGTTACAGAATTGGTGCCAAGAGAAGGGGAGTGCAGTCGAGGACTGCAGAAGACTAGGTGCGGCGATAAAATTTGGAAATTTGGAGGCGCTAGTTGAAATCGGTTGGCGTAGGGCAGGGGAAATTGGAGATCGCAGATTGGAGAGCCCTTCGTCCTGTAGTGATGATAAAATAGGGTGATGATGAAGATGATGATTGGAAATGACAAAGTTTCAGCGTACTAGCAATACAGCTTGAGTGATACTGTGAACCAACATTAGGAAGAGAGAGAGAGAAGAATACAGGAAGGCAGGGATGTTAACCAGTCAATAGTCTGGTTGGCTACCCTACACTAGGAAGTTATATCGTATAGGAAGTTATAGCGTATAGCGTATAGGAAGTTATAGCGTACTAGAAATACAGCTTCAGTGATACTGTGAACCAACATTAGGAAGAGAGAGAGAGAGAGAAGAATACAGGAAGGCAGGGATGTTAACCAGTCAATAGTCTGGTTGGCTACCCTACACTAGGAAGAACATTAGGAAGAACTCGGAAGTAATATTACTTGTAACTTGTTCGGGCAGTAACTATAGCGTAGTTAATGCATTCATGTACAAAGGGCTGGGGGTCAGATACCACTTTTCTTTAAGTTTTGACTGGTTGCATGGACGATCTCGTTTTATTCTCGCAACTTGCCCATATGTTCTCGTTTGGGTGCCCAGATACCGGCTCTGGCTTTTGGCTCAAGGTCACTTGAATGGCGCCGACAACGGGAGATAAAAGCATTTCATGCTTAAAACCTCTCCCACGCAATACGTCCCTATTAGCTGCGTTGACACGAATGCGACAGAATGCGACAGCAGAGCATTGCATTTCCTAGCGCGTCACGAGTAATGCGACGCGCCAACGTTTACATCTAGCGTATTACCTCTGGTGCGATGGAGGCGGCGCACGATGTCGCACATCGTAGCTAAATCTCCGCTTCTTGAATCACCATTTTCACGCCGATCTTGCTGTCGCGCAGCGCGACGATTTCTGGGGACACGCAGCGGATTCCCTTCCCATAAATCGTAATGCGATGCGATCGCGTTTACATGCACTCCGAAAGTCGACTTACTCGTCTCAATCCAGACATGTCTGGAGCATTAATGTGACGCGTTTTCCTAGCGCATTTGCCCCTGTTGATGCGATTGATACGACGTGATGCGATGCGATGCGCCAGTTGTCGCGTTCATGTAAACGCGGATCCTTGTTGCGGGTTGTTGCGTTGCGGGCCCGGGTTGCTTTTTTTCGCGTCGCGTAAGCCTGCGGGTGTCCGGAGGCGGCGATGGAACCACGCGCGTCTCTAAACCTAGCCGGGCGGATATCTTGCCATCATGATTCCCCCGTAGACCATAAAAGTTTGTCTTCAGATGTCTCCACGACGTGCTGATGTACCCGACATGGTGGCGTAATGGCTTTGGCGATGCGCAGCTGTACGCTTGGGTTTAGAATCAAATATCCGACGCGACGCGCGCTTTCGGATTGCGGAAAAACGCGAAAACGCCGTGTACCGTGCATTGTGCACCCGGTAAGGAACCCAGGTGGCCATAATTATTCCGAAGTTTACCACTACGGCAAGCCTCAAAAGCTATATCGCGCTTCTGGCACGTAAGTCCTCATAATTTAATATTTTTCACGTACCGTAGTGATGAAACAATCTTTATTTCTGGCTATACAAGAAATAAAAATGGGCAATGGCTTCCGGCGAGCAGTAATTTATCGCCACCATGCCCCTTCATACTGCGCCAAGCAGGTGAAATCAAATGTCGAGCTGGAATGCGGAGATTATTGGGCAGGCCGGCGGCGGTAAGAATTGGCTTCCTGTTCTTATACGTTATGCGCATTTTGAGGCAGATTATTACCTCCCAAAGAGAACACTTCGTGAATAACATCCATGAGCAAGGCAGATTGGGCCGCCGGCGAAAAGTGAATGAACAGCACGACTGTCAGCAGCCGTTCAAACGTCTGTTATGCTTTATAAAACGAAACTGGCATATATGTGTCAATAATAAATGCTGATTGCCGACTTACTGTCAATTCTGAATGCTCGAGTTTTCTTCAGTGCTCGTTGCATAATACATTTCCGACGATCGTGGAGAAGTGTGCTTTTGTGTGTGTGTATTATTGTATGTATATTCATTCATTCCTTTCACGTCACGATGAGTGCGCTCAATTGAAAGGAAAAGCAATGAATCGATCAAACTTGTATTAGTCTTTTGTAATGCGCTCCGAATAATGTATGTTAGCGTTCGTCTATTACGCCGCTTTTCGAAGGTTGGCTTTTTCCACTGCTGTTCATGCGAAGTTTCCTCTGGTATTGATTTCTTATTGTTATATTTATTTTAGTTTTTTCACCTGAACTTCTTTAAGGAAGCAAGAAACCGTTTGCATAGCTGGTATCAACTTTTCAATTCAATTCAATACACCTAGAATTTCCTCGCGATGGCGTTGGTTTGCCGCGCGCTCAACGCACTCTGCATTTTCCGCTGCGCCCGATTTTCTTCTCCTCTCCCAGGCGCCCTCCTTCTCCGCTTCTTTCGATGCTTCACTCTACCCCTCTACAGCTCTCGGGGCGCCTAACCATTTACGCTTGCGCGTAAAATGTTTGTTGTGCTGCCTCTGGTGTCGGGCAGCATTCAACAGGCTGGCTCTATCGTCATCAGAGCTTGTGGCGCGTCTGTGCGCAACTCTAAAAATGTGTGCCTTCGTTCCCGATAGGACGGCCAGCGTTGACCTGTTCGGACAACTATTAACCGGCCTAATTGCAGGTAATTAACCGAAACGAAGATCCCTGAACCAAAGCCTGTGCATCGCTTGCGCCCGAAAGCAACGAGGGAACTTCAGTACCCAAGTTGACAAGAGTGCAACCCACGCGTGGTGCACAGTTTCGCGTGTCCGTGCTTCTATAGGGCTCCTTCTCTCCCCTTCTTTCTCTCTTTTCGCACCTGTATCGCATCCCCCAGTGCAGGGTAACAAACCTGAAGGTTGTTCGGTCAACTTTCATATTTTCCTTTCTTCTTCTATCTCGGTTGTGCAGATTTGTTGCCCAGGGATAATTCTAACTTTCTTAAATAGGAGAATTGTCATCCATTGGGCTATAGCACGAAGTTACAAAAGCGTAACCGTGCAGTAAAGCTGTAGCGTTCTTGTTACGCGGCTGGAGAACCTTGGTGGTAGGTGTCCTAGGAGAAATCAGCTCCAGATTATTTCCTAGGATTTCTGCCGCAGGTCCTCCATGTGAAAAACCTTGCGGGTATCCCTGACCCTAGGCGGCCTTCCACGCCGCAAACGTGGGTTGGGCGGGCACGACAAGCAGATTTGTGGAGAGAGGCAACCGTTCACGCGGGTTTCGCACGGGGAGCGCAAGCGCTAGTACTACGGGTGACTCTCGTGACTTCCCGTCAAGATCACCCGAGTCTCTTCAGTGCCCAGCAAGCGGAGAGTACGGTAGGCTCCGCCGCTGCTCCCGGTTTCCCGCACGTGGTTAGTCAATCGCGTTTCTGCCGTGGCTGTCGCCGCGGCCACCCGTAATCCAGCTGGTAAGTCGGAAGTTTTTGTTTAGCTAGTGAATTATGCTGGTCTAGGGAACCCTCAGTGATGTCAAGAATAGCTAGCTGGCCTGCTCGAAGCCGAAGCGATTGTTGCAAGCGTAATAAATGCTTTCCGAGTGTAGACGCGGTTATCGTTCATTGTTTTCTTGCGCTTGTGCCAGGCTGTGGTTAAAGGGGGAGGCGTATGCCAACCACGGTGCGCGGTGTGACGAGGCGCAGCACCGTTGACAGCGATCTGGTCCCTGCGACATTTAATGTTGCCGTCCCAAATCTGCATAAGGATGTCACGATCCACCCGGGCTCGTGAACAAGGGAGGGCTCGAGGTACCCTCCGATAGACGGACGCTCTGCAGCGTGGTGGCGCTTAACGATGACTGACCGGCGAGTAGCCGTGCTCGTCGGTGTTTATTGTGGTGCGGTGACCAATGTTGCCTGCCGAGCTTTAGCAGGTCACCGAGCTTGGCGGGCGAACCTAGATTATGCTCGAGGGGGCGTCACATACTTGCTACAAAGGGTGTGGAACAAAAGTGATGGGCATTTGTTTGTGGTTGACGTAGTTGTCAAATTCGCCTTCGTTGTCATCCTTGTTTCTGGTATCTCTATATGACATGAGATTTTTGAGCGCCGAGCTCCCTGTACGCAACGCCGGGATTTTGTTGGTTGCGCCGTATATATGTACAGTAAATCGCATACCTTTGTCTTGTGGTAAGTCCTACATAGGACAAACGGGCCGATGTGTGAGTGATCGTGCGCGGTAACGTGTGTTCTCTGTCACAAATAAACAAGGCGAGCACTTCTCCTCGCGTCATTATTATTATGTGGACCGCTCTTCTCAGATATGCAGATAGAAGGAAAAGTAAGAACACGATCGCGAGAGAAATATTGCAAGCCTACAGTCGCAATAGTGATATATCATAAACTTATACTGTTTGTAAGTTTCTCGAACATAATATACTTAAGCAAATAGTAGACCACCTAGAAGAAGAAGGTATATTGTTGCTTGTCAAGACGGCTTCCCCCGCGGCCTTTCAACCGTAACTCAGTTAGTGAAACTGGTTCACGATTTAGCCTTTACCGTTGATAACCACAAACAAGCACATCTAATTTTTCTCGATTTTTCCAAGGCATTCTATCGTGTATCGCATAAAAAAATTAATAAAAACTTTTAACTAACTTTAGCAGAGGAATCTGTAGTAAGTTGGATTAAAAATTACCTTACCAACCACACCCAATTTGTTGAATTTAACAAACTAGCCTCAAATACAACTAACGTTACCTCAGGCGTATCGAAAGGTAATGCTCCGGATAGCGTTTCATTTGTAATTTTCAAAAATGACTTGCCTATTAAAATTAACTTAAGATACGACTATTTGCAGATGAATGTATTTTATATCGCGAAATTATTTCAGAAGCAGATCACAGCATACTAAACAGTGCCTTAGAGGCCGTAACCAAGTGGTGTACTTATTGGAAAATCAATCTGATTATACGTAAAAGAACTCTCTTTCGAATAACGAGTATGAAAACGAGGTCTGTCTACCATTGCCAAGTAAATGATTCTGTATTACCTTCAGTAGAACACTATAAGTATCTGCGACTGACCATAACGCATGACTTTCGATGGAGCCTTCACATAGAGCAGCTAAGCTCAAGCGCTTTCAAACCTGTGATGTGCATACGACACCGGCTCCGATCGGCTCCTCTTGACATTAAGCTGTTAGCCTACGCTACCTACGTAAGATCAAGTTTAGAACACAGTGATATTGTGTGCTTCCCGTATACTCCGCACAATACTAACAAACTAAAAAGAGTACAGAGGAAGGTGATTAGGGTTATCTGTAATAAATGCAGACAATTCGATTCCCCAACACAGCTTTTAAAAACTGCAAGACTATGGTCACTGAAATACCGAGTTAAGCTCGCTAGCATGAAAGTTCTCTACTAAATAATCAAGCGCCAGATAAATATTGACCCGTCCATATATATGTACATATCTACAGCCAGGAGAACTAAACAAAAGCCTGACCAAAACCCAACAAAAAATTATTTTCACAATGAATGTTTTCGAAATTATTTTTTTTTCCTCTTGCTACTAGCGAGTGGAGCAGCTTGGACCCTTCTGTTGCTAAACTTACAACTTTAGATTAATTTTTCAAAGCGTAGCAGGGTTGCATTGACAATGAGTTTGGTGTGTGTTAAATTTTGTCCAACTTGCTTTGAAATGTCGCCATTCTCTTTCATTTATTCGACAGTTTTCCTTTCTTTTATGCTCTTCATATTAGATACCGATTCTTGTATGCTATTCTTGTTTATGCTCCTTCTGCTATGATCCTGTATAGGATTAGCAGTATGTGAAATAAAAATGAAATGAAAACCAAACTAAACGTATGTACCCTTGTATCCTTCTCAAAGCACCTTGTTGGAGCTTGCAGCATGAAATCATTGTCTGTTTCATTTCCTTATTTCAATCGTGGTCCTGCGCTTCTGCGTGTGTCTGCGAGTTCTTGTACTCTATGAAAGTGATTTTGCAGGCCTAATATTGAGTCTTTTAAGTATCCTTACCTGATTTTAATGCGAGAGCATTATGACTTCTCTGATTATTTGATAACGTACATCCATATGTCGCTTCATATATTGTCACGTGTCCTTCACAACTCAACCTTAAACCACCTTGCTCTAATTTGGCCCAACCTTAATCCACCCTAATTCACTTTAATCTACCTTAAGTCACCTTACTGTAATTTGTTCTAACTTTAATGCACTTCATTCTAATTCACCTTAATCCTCTTCAATTCACAATAACTACCCATAATACTACTAATTAACGTTGCTATACCATTTGCTATCTTCTGTATTATAACTGACGTCATACAATACTCTGATTACGTCACAGCTGATGATGATTTATTGGTAGGATCTCTTGATCATCACTGGATTTTCCATTGGGTTGTATAATGTTTTCGCATTAATAAAACAGTTGGTAGTGGCACTGCTCCTGTTTCCTTCGTCTGTGCAAGTGTTATTTTAAGTGTTTTTCTTTGCGCCTTTCATATTGAATTGTGCGTGTTGAATGTGCAACTATTGGCGGCCTCCTGAGTCCATTTCTCGTGCCATTGATTAGGGCAAACGCTTGTAGCACACAATAACTATTCGTGATACATGCGAAAACTAACGGTACATCACACTGCACCCTTTGCCTGACACGGTCGATGCTTCTTGTAACCTCGTTGTGTAATAGTTGAATGTTTCTTGTTTCACTGGCATGTAGGATTCGATTGCAGTTCGATAAATCTTCAATTCACATGGTCACTATCACGAAATTCATGAATTTATAGGTGATTGATATCATGATGCTATTTCGCGCACGGGATCCCTTATACCTTTAAGCTGGCATATTTCATTCTACACATACTAATAGCGGAGGATCTTGCTATTTCGGTTTGTAAAAGCCCTGAAGGCGAAATTGGAAACTGCATCCCATAATATACGCGCATTCGAGGTGGCTATAAAAGTCAAGTTCTAGAGACTACGTGCCAGACCACGACCTGATTATGAGGCACGCCATGGTGGAGGACTCTATCAATTTCGATCACCTGCGGTTTTTGAACAGACATGAAAAGCACGATAAAGGGCGTTCTTGCATTTCGGCTACGCCGAAATGCGGCCTCCGTGGGCGGCGTTTGTGGATCCCTCGACCTCGAGCTTAGCATCTCGACGTCAAAGCCACTAAATCACCCCGGCGAACAGGCAGCAACGCAACCAGCATGAGAGCCCCGAATCAGCTACGAAACTTAATTACTAACGATTACGAAATAAACATTGCTTTGCGTACATCTGAACTCGTATACACAACAACTTCCTTGTGCGTTTTCTTTTATACGGTCGTGCCTAAAGTTTGGTTCGCCTTATGGTTTAACCGCTCCACGTTGAATGTCATGTAAATGTTTTCACGCCAGCAGTTTTCAAAAGTGATGGTGATGTCTGTGTCTGATGTCTGTCTCAGGATCAGCCAGCGACGCAGCATACGGGGCAGCCCTGCAGCGACCGCGTGACTACGGGCGTCGGATACAACGCGCAGCCGGATGCCGGCGTCGGTGACGAATCATCACATAGTGCACACTACAAAAGTACTGAGCTTCGATATAACGAAGCACCTGAAAAGACTTGGGTATAGCGAAGTAATGGCAAAGGAAATGCTTTTGGCAAGGAAGGAAGGAACAGGTGGAGAAGGAAAGGCAGGGAGGGTAACCACTTTAGCTTAACCGGTTTGTTACACTACACAGGGGAGCGGGATGGGGGGGATGAAAGATGGGGAGGAGAGAGAGAGAGCGCGCGCACATAACACAGCACGCACACCGTCAGTTACACTCCGTCGCTCTTGCGCGGTACGCGACATCACTGTCACAGCCGCTTGTCCAAGCCCGTGTCTTTCACAAACCGAAGTAGTCCCTTCGTCGCCTTCAGCTGCGATGTCTTCTGTCGGCGATATGTGAAAAGGTATTGGATACATTTAATACATTTAGGGGAAGAGACAGGACAGACTCCCGTGGATTCCGAAAGTTATGAGGCCCCCAAGACACCGCATGCGGTGGCTCCGATTGGCCACCTTCTGGGAACGTTGCCTAACTTACTTACATATATATATATATATATATATATATATATATATATATATATACACACTTTCGCTTTGGCTTTGAGAAATCAATGAAAGATCGAAGAGGGGCAATGTACTTACAAAGCAAGGTACGATTGCGCAGCGGACAAGCAAAAGTCTGTCTTCCTTTAGATTAAGAGTTGAAGTGTCTGCCCCCATAGCAGAAGAAATAACAAATCTCTACATAGGGAACGCCTTATGCTGGTACCAATAAAGAAGTAAATGTCCCCTCACCATGCACGGTTCAATATTTGCTCTTTTTATTTTGCGTTCTTGTCCTTTTCTTTCTTTTTACTTTCCAGCGAGGCAATGATTTCTCTCAACCTTTATCCTTTTGTCTTTTTTTGCGTCCACAGATACCCCTACCGCTGTGGCAACAAGGACCGATACCTTCCTCTATCACTCCTAGTGTCTTCCAGACAGCGGCCAATTGCCACAAACCTGAAAAGAAGTCCTTGCGAAAAGGACGCTTCTTCAGATACCGAGAAGATAAAATGAGAATGCCGAGCAAGCTGACTTTTACGCTAGCGCCGACTACTGTTTCTGTTCTTTCATCTTGAACCCCTTCAGGCTCCCCGCTCTCATTCCTCTTGGTTGTGCAAGTCTGATCATTCCTACTCGGATTACTCAATCGCTTCTCACGCTTCCTATCTGTGAGATTGCGAGTGAAGACCGCAATTCCTTAGTAATGGCAATTTACAGAGGCGCCTTTCCAAAGCCTGCTCACAGACGGTTGGAATTAATTTTACGTCTAGCGCTACTGCAGTAGGCAGAAAAGCTCCGCATTCCTGGGGCGTCATGGATTCCTAGAAAGGCGTACAAAGAATGCGAACGCAGTGCGTGCACGAGGATGATTATCCTAAATGAGGTGCAAGCCGATGTAATTAAGAGGGACGGCGCGATACAAAGAGAAGGGGAGCTACTGCGGATTCACTGGGTTTGCTATAGCGATATTTTTTTATCGTTCTCATTTCAAACCTCAAGGCTCTCCTTTCCCCGTTGCTCGATCAACGAAGATATCTGGCTGCATGTTAAGCCTCGGTAATGGCTGGCACTCGGAGCTCATTGAAGTCGGTGAGCAGCTGCTGGCGGTTTTTATTCTTGCTGTGAGCGTCCCCTTTTTTTCTTCTCTTCGTTGAGTGAGAGCAAAGGAAAATGCACGCAGGTAGCTGGAGTAGGCGACCGGCCACGGTGTCTTAACGGCTATCTGGTGCTGCACTGCTAAGCACGAGGTCGCGGGATCAAATCCCGGCCGCGGCGACCGCAGTTCGATGGGAGGCGAAATGCAAAAGCGCCCGTGCCCCGTGCATTAGGAGAACATTAAAGAACCCCTTGTGATCAAAATTAATCCGGAGTGCCCCAATACGGCGTGCCTCATAATCAACTCGTTATTGCGGCACGCAAAACACCAGAATTCAGCTGGAGCCGCCGGCCAGTTGCCGGCGCCTGTTTGAATACCTTCGTCTTTATGCCTCTTAGTAGCCTCGAATCATATATATTGTAACATTGAATTGAAAGAAAATGATGACGACCGTCACTCTGAGAAAGATAAAAAACAACGCTATACCTGCATGTTTTTTTAATACTAATTGGATACGACTACAGATGCCTCAAATTGTATTTTTACATGAAGAGCTAGGTCCATTAAAAGTACAGATATGACGTGCTGACTTAACGTATTCATCAAACTCAGGCCTTCAGATCAAGTTTGAAGATATATTCCACACAAACGCTACATTTACGTCACTCCGTCATTTAAAAACCAGTTACAAGACTACCATGCGCATTTGAAAACAAGCAATTGGTGCTTCGCCATCTCAGGAAGAGGCTGGTGTAGGCATCTTCTCTCCTTTTTGCTGAACCTACTCTTTTCGCCTTTCGGATTACACGCAAGCACATACAATCAGAATTGCTGCTGATTGGTCTATCGCTATGCAAACTTCACCCAAACAAATCGTCAGCTGTTATATACACAGACGTTCTTCCTGTGGGATTTTTGCTTTCCGTGGCAGATCGCTAACTTTCTTAAAGGGGCCCTGAAATATGTTTGATTTAATTAAGGAAGCGTATCTGAATTTAAAATAGGCTGTTTAAGAAACACTTTGCAGAAGAGAAGTGCTTCAATGCATTCAGCAGAAGCGGAGTAATGGCAATCAGATATCGTCTTTGATACCCTTCGCGATGCTCCTCTCCTTTTTCAGTGCCTTGCAGGGCGAAGGCTATGGCGGAGCCGGTCATGCCCAGAATGTCACCATGGCAAGAAATTCGAATTTGATTTTTGTTATTCACGTAGACTGCGCAATTTCCAATTTCGGCGCCCATGCCGCATTAAACTCAGAAGCTCTTGCTCAACTTACGGTTCAGTTGACCTCAGTTGACACTCCCTCAGTTCAGTCGACATTGTCCTCAGTGAGTCGCAGTGAGCTCACCGAGCGTGCTCGTCGCGGCACACCGCGGCGGCCGTGGCATCTACGCTACGTAGCAGACGGAGCTGGGCAACGTTTCCCATGTGCATGACATTGCTGGAGTGCGTGCTCGTGCTCACGTGCTACAGTCTGGCCGTAACATACGGTGCGGACCAGCTTCATTCTGCAGCAGCTTGAGCGACGGATTGGAGCTCCGCCTCAATTCAGCGTTTTGTAAGCGCTGTCACTAACTGTAGGCGCTGTCACTAACACAGAGTTTCAGGTCGGCGACGCCGGAGTTAGAATGATTCCGGAGTCATTCCACACTCGCAGCAACCCAGAATGGAAAGGTAATGTAGTGGTGGTGCTTGCAGGACAGATGAAATGAGAATGGAATGGGAGCCCCAGATTGCGGAATGGAGCTGGAATAGAATGGGCGCATATTCTCGAAGTGCTATAATGTTGATTTTGGGGGACACTTCAAAACTGGTAAGCTTGGTAAGTAAACCGAACTCGCCAATTTATTATATTTAATGATTTTTTCAGAATACGGCTCTTTCGGTACCTACCACGGAGTAGTACCTACTCATAGGTAACGGCCTCTGCTTGGGTAAATGTAAACACGGGGACCTACACAATCACTTCTGATGACCCGGAAACTTGTGTTCGTTACAATGTGGGAGTGTATTTGAAGAATTTTTAATTACTTTTATTTACTTTTAGCAAAATGCTGGTAAAATATTTCAGTTAAAACTACGTACCTTTTTGTACCTTGTATTACCTTGTAGCCAGGATGTATTATCGCTAATAAATCGCTTACTCATGTGGACCGTCACGAAAGATTCAGCTTAAACCATTCGTGCTCTATCTATGTAGTCCGTCATTTATTGTGAGCATATGGTGCGCATATATTCAAATGTGCGCCCATTCACTCAGTGACACGTTGGCGATAGAGTGGGCGCAAGTTTATATGCCAATTGGGGTAGAGGTGTGTACTGTGCGCGAAACATACTATGACAGGAAGCGGTGCTACTCCATTTTCACTATTTAACAAGTGGTGCTCGCTCTTTCCGACGCTCCGGGTCTGAAGCACTTCTTTTGAAGGTTAGCGATATAGCGCTGGGGAATGAGTAAATTTCTGCAGTCTCGAGGAAGTCCGTACATCTCAAGGTGTCGGTAACGCGTACGGACAGTTGCAGCAGCCATCCGCGAACTTGGCCACAGAGATTGAATAAGTTATGGGGTTTTACGTCCCAAAACCACTATCTGATTAGGAGGCACGTCGTACTGGGGGACTCCGGAAATTTGGATCACCTGGGGTATTTTAACCTGCACCTAGATCTAAGTTCACGGGTGTTTTCACATTTCGCCCCCATCGAAATGCGGCCGCTGTGGCCAGGATTCGATCCAGCGAGCTCGTGCTCAGCAGCCCAACACCATTGCCACTGAGCAACCACGGCGGGTGACAGATCATTCCATTCCTTAATATGCCAGTCACTATTTTTGCAGCCAACTACTGCACACGTCTTCAATCCACATGATTCGATCCAGCATGACTAGGGCACCGTGCGTTAGTGAAACTCCGTTGCATATCCAACACCTGGTCGCACAGAAGCAAGGCGGAAGCGGTTGTGCTTTCGTATTCATGCTCTATCGCTGAGGCTACATGCGGCCCGCCGGCGAAAGCGCCATCCCTTTCCTCTAGAACAAACTGCTCTGCGAAATGGGTCAATAGCTCTGCCTTCTCGACCACTCCATAGAGCCCATTCCTCACTCGGCGCGGAATCTTGATGAAGCCAAGCTTGATGGTGTCTTGATCTCCTGTGGTAAGTCACCAAACCAGGACTGGACTGAAACCCACAGAGGTTGAAACGAAAGCTTTGTAGTGGCGGTGAAAGGCGATACAATACCAAGAGGGTCGAAAATACGGGAAGCAGCCTTGAGTAGTCTGCCGTTTTGTGTCGGGCTGAGCTGAGGCTAAACATTGTGCTTTGGAAGAAATTGGAAGAATAGGAAGAAAATTTGAAGTAATCAGTTTCTGTATCCCATTCTATTCCCAAAACTGCAGTTGATTGCCTGGATGCACCTTCCACTTACTCCTCCTGGTTGTCGAAAATGTTCTGTAGTTGCTGATTATAGGCCTTCCATTTTCCGAGGTGCATTCCTCCATCTCTCATAGTTTCCTTCGATCGCTCATAGACGTTCATACCTCCTTCGAATGTCTCGACACCGACTAGAAAATTGTCTAGATAGAAGGTATTCTTGAGAATAGAAGCAAGCGCTTTGTTCTCACAAGCGCTGTTCAAATGGCGATGAATAGTCGCCATGAGCGAAAATTGCCTTGATGTTGATCCAAATCGTACCCGGGTCAGTTGCTATTCGACAATATTACACTTTTGCCTGTCGGGAATGGCAACAAACCAGAGAAACCAGAATGCACCTCGCTCGGTCCCCAGTATCGCGCTTTGTGAGAATGCTTTTTCGATATTTGAGTTTATGACAACCAGGAACCACCGAAAACGAAGTAGTACTTGTAGCAACTCTGGATAGAATTTCACCGTTTATCCAGGCAGTCGTTCAGGGATGAGACGCCTTGAGCGCTATGTCAATGCATCAAACACAACCCGTAGTTTGGTAGTAAGCGATTCCTCTTATAACTTCCCTATGTGACGCATACTATGTGCTCCCATCAGCAGGAACATTTTAGCTACCACTTCAGCGTGTCCTAGCTCCAGGTATTGCCAGATGACAGCGTCGAATTGCTCCAACAATCCTTCATTCATCGATAGCCTCTTCGCCAGTTTCTGCAGACGTGTGAGACTGGTATCACGGTTGCTTCCAAGTAGCTGCTTCTGATCTTCCTTCCAAGGCAGCGCTATGGTATATCTTCCATTTTTCTTACAAATTGGTCCTTGGAAGTGCGCAATGATTTCACGTGAGGAAGTTCCGCCAGAATCTGCGATACCTGTTGTTTCGCGTTGCCAAGACGACTGGAGAATCTGCGAGGTTGTTTCATCGTCACTAATTGTTTGCACTCGCAGAACGCAGACCATAAGGTTAGTGTCGCAGTCAAGAAAGGCTTTTTAGATACTCGGCCTTTGTAGTGTCCATCCAAACGCCGTATTGACTGCAACCAATCGTAGAATTTGTATGCTCCTTACAACTTCTGGCGTCATGATTTTCCATAGGTGGCCAGCTCCAATCAACAAGTTGAGGTGGTTCTCTGTCTCCGCTTCAAGAAAATTCTCTTCGTCAGCGAGAAATTTTCCCTCAAATCACAACTTCTTAATGGAGTGGCTCTCAGCTTTCAGCCCAACAATGTCCTGTCAGATAAGAGGAACCATAATTGCTTTAACAATATGTAAGTTAGAACAATGTTGGCCACTCAGTGGTACTTCAACAACCTTTCGTATTTCAACAGGACTTGGGGATGCGTTGCCAAACGAGTTGAATGCAATTCGGTTTCTCCCAGTACATGCAATTGCGGTTTTACAGAGCGATCTTCTGTGATGATAGATGTCTGACTGCCTCTATCGAGAATCAATCTGATGTATCTGGACCTGTTATTTTTAAAGACAAAGGTGCGAAAAGTCTGCAGGTACACTTCTTTGTCCACATTTGCGCAAACGTTTGTGGAATTTCTGTCACATAGCATTGCAGATTGCGACGAGAATATCCAATGCTGCGCTGCCCAAAACCTCCGCTGGTCGCGAAGTTTCCGCTATAGTGTCTTTCTGTAGGAAAGGTCACAAATACTCTAGATATGTTTTCCGTTACAAGCTGAGCACGGAAGCTTGACGTGGCAAAGCCGCGCCTGGTTATTTCGTGATGCACATCTATAACAGTGGTTATCCTTAACTAGCTTCTCTTTTCTAGAGACAAGAGAGAGAGGTTGGCATCGCAGGTGTGTGTGCCGTGCCTCTTTGCTGGAAAGAAGAAACACGCTCTCCAGCTATATGACGCACTGGACAGTACAGAAGGAGTGCTGCTGCCTCGAGTTCTTTCAGCACGGCTATCGGCAGATAGTCTCTGACGATGAGTTGCATTGTTCTTGGCTTTCTAACTCAATACATCTGCACATGAGCAGCTATTTTACCTGTGATTCCGTTGTTGCAGCTGCCAGTGCTGGTTGCGAGATGTTCAGCGCCGAGACGTTCGTACAAACCTACGTTATCTTAAAGCCTGGTTGCTCATTCCTCGCGTATATGCTAGAACCATCTCGTATAGGGATGCCTTCTGTATATTATCAATCAGCACTGCAGAGAAATTGAAAATGGGTACGTTTAGTGCAGTCAGACGGAGGATATTTAGTTGCACGGCGTCATAAAGGTGCGTGAGGCCTCATATGTCTCTTCCCCGACATTACATGATGTAGACTGCAAAGCCCTGACAAATGGTGCTGCTCTGTCCTTTTACGATCTCCAAAACGTTCTTTGAGGTGTTCTACAGCACCTGCGTAACAAGTTTCGGAAGTCGGTAAACCGGCAATGGCCGCTCCCGTTTTCTCCGCAAGATAATGATGTAAAAAGAAGAGAGACAGAGAAAAAATGATGCATAGAAAGGCAGGGAGGATAACCAGAGGTAGTTCTGGTTGGCTACTCTGCACGGAGGGAAGGGGTAGGGCAATAATAAGAGAAGAGTGTAAGGGGAAGCTTGAAATAGAGAGATCGAGAAAGAGAGACGAGCACAAACAAACCGTGTACACTATAGAGTGGTAGGGGGTGGCGTTTTTAAACTCTATTGCGAAGGCCCATATACCGCAGGAACCTTAGTAACGCGAGTGAGGCCTTCAGCTCAGATGTTCTTTGGGAGCACTGACCTAAAGCTTTTAGTTCTGATAGTGAACGATTGTACAACTGGTCCTGCACTTTGCACATCCCTTGTTTCTGGGCCCCATATCGCTGGCAGACACAGTTAACGTGTGCCAGTGTCTCATCGCTGTTGCATGTGTCGCACGTAGGGCTGTTGGCACTTCCGATAAGGAAGGAATATGAGTTTGTAAGTGCAATGCCTGTCCACAGACGATATAACATGGTCTGTTCACGTCGTGGTAACCCAGGCGGTGGATGCACCCGTAAAAGGAAAAGCTTCGTTGCTGTCGATATAGCGTTGTTGAGATAAACAGTTTGCTCGACCTGCTCTCAGAAAGCTGCCGATTTGTGAATGCCGCCTCTAAATGTTGGCATATCAAGATTCGGTAGCATTTAGCCGATTCTCGGCGTAGCGTCGGGAACTGTCGGCGATGTATTCTGAGGAACAGTCACCGCTGTACTGTCCACGCATCCCAAAGCGGTGATTTTGCAGCGAATCTCGGTAAGCATGCGGATAGCTTGATCGTTATACTCTGCCGCAGTTACGTACTCTGCTTCGAGCTCATCGCCGGCTATGTGCTTCTCGACTGCATCATTCAACTTCGAGAGCTCGTTTTTGCTAGCAGATAGACGATCAAAAATACCTGAAAGCTCGGGCTTGTCCACAGCAGGATCTCTAAGTAGCAGGTGGGCTTCTTGCGGAAGCTTCGTGTTCAGCGCTCGTCGAGCTGACCGGTTGGTCTGTAGCGATCCTTCCGATTAGCTCGTGAAATGGATGTTAGTTTCCACACCGATCATGAACGATGAGTTAGTTATCCAGTCAGTCCTCGCCGCCCGCAGCGCGAAGGGTTGGAGTAGAAGGTCACTTGAGATGTGCGAAGACGGAAACGTGTCCGCACGGAGGTTTCTGGCACAAAAATGTAGAAAAGTAATGAGACGTGAGGAAAGCAGCCTCTTGCTCTTATTTACAACTTTCCAACTCTTATTTGCAACTCTTATTTCCAACTTTTTCTTTCGTAGTACCCACCTCCTTCGTTTATTCCTATTTTTCTACAGCCTTTTTATAAACATATCCAAGGACGCCTAAGCACTTTTTATGAGTTGTGAATGCGAAAGCAAAAATTTGGAGGACGCTTAAGCTTCGCCTTTAGGAGTAGAACGGGATAGCATTCAAGGATGCTTGAGTGCTTCTCACGGTTCCTGGCAGCTGCAGCTTACGTAACCGCAATATTTACCGGGAAGCGCTGGCGGCGAACGCTATGCACGAAGGCGAGCTTTTTTGGTAGAAATGCGGCCTCTTACGCGGGTCGCGATGCGGCGGTGGCGAGTGCCAACTGAAGATGGTGCAAGGAAGTGGGCGCGCCCCTTTATGATATTTGAGATTTGCGCGCGCAAATCTGGGGGGGGGGGGGGGGGGGGGCATGGCTGCTCTATGAATGGTAGAAACGCTGAAAAAAGTAAGTGTTCGTGGTTTTTTTTTTAGTTTTCGCATAACAGAGTTATGTTTTCTTCTATATTCAAATTACAATCCGGCGCTATCATTTTTGTAGGTAGCGTGTAAGTCGTACTTTACAATTTTTCTACGTATTTTACATTGAGAAACTCAATTAGTTCAGGAATTTCCGTGCGCCACATGGAGGGCATGCGCGGTTGGGTATGAGTGGGTCGAAATTCTGTTTGTCGAAGCGACGTCCGACGCTGGACACCGACGGCCGACTCGCTGCGACATGGAGCCCTTAACGCTGTCGCGTTATTGGCGCCCATTTGAACGCCGCTGAGCGGTCCTTCGAGTTATGAACTCCTTGCGGGCAAGTGAGCACGTTGATATGCTTGGCCGACACCTCCTAGGCAGCACAAGGCCGGTGGACTTCGATACGTCACGTCATGCTACCTAGTCCGAGTGCCATATAATCCAAAGGGGGCGCTCCCGAGTAAGCCGTGGTAATTTTGACGGCACCGCTTTCTTCACACAGGCCTTGGCAATGAAAACTTCGTTCATGTAACATCATGTCATAAAACAGAACGCACATGTCTGCTATCTAGGACGCTCTGGTTTAGCCCGGTGGCCAATACACTCGGCTACTGAGCTCACCGTCGTAGGTACGAAACTCACTACAAAGAACATTTTTCCTTTGAATTTATTATGTTCTTTTATGCATTAATTTCATTGCGGCAATTACCGAGAGGAAGTTAGAACGCAGGCGAAAGTTCACGCGGTCAAAGAACGCGCGTGTAACACAGGCTACCAAAGGCGAGCGAGGGCGAGGGTGAGGTAGTGTCGCGGCGATGCCCTCTCTCCTCATCCAACAGGCGCTCAATAGAACATTTGATGCTTATGCTCTGTATGGTCTAAAATAAAACGCCTTGTATAACGCGATGACGTACTAATTGTTAATTTACTGATGTAGAACAAGTAAATTAATTCTGAACGTCAATGCCCAGCGAATACTGCAACAATACTGAAGACTTATGAGCCCTCCACGCTTGATTCCCACCCTCCAAAATTCGGCGTAGTCCTCCAGCTAAAACAGCAGCAACTACGAGTGGATTCGTCCGCGAGTCTAGACCTATCTAAATTTTTCTTCATTACTGGATTCATTGTTTTATTTTCTTCAGTAATAAGCAAGTCGTTACACAAAGCGCACGCCATTCTTCGCCTTAGAACACTCTAAAGAAAGCAATGCAGCTCTAAGCACCTCACATTAACGTCCGCTGAACGCTCGGTTGCAGTTCAGTCTCGCTAACACCCCCAAGGACCTTTTTTTATTTTCTTCTTTCCGCGAAAGTACCTTGTAGAATTAAGTACCGAGACGGCCATATGGCCCTGCACCAAAAGAACGTTCTGGCAACCATCAGGCCCAAAATAAAGAACACCATAGAAAATCTCCTTTGTTTATTGCGGAGCGTGGTGGTACCATCACTGTCATTTGTGGCGAGCACACTTGGGGTATACGCGCGTATTTTGTTGGCCACCTCCAGCGCCAGGTCCTCCGTGATGCTCCCATAATTTGAGAAGCAGCACCACCTGCTCTTCTGAACGCACTTTCTATTTGTTTTTCGATCAGCCTGCTGTACTCCTGTGTTTCTCTTTTTGTGTGTGGATCGTAAAGCGAGCAGCTTCTAGCGAACATATTTCGCTAATAGCACAAGCATGAGGTGGGCAAAGAAAGCAAAATCATTGTATTCGGAGTTACAGTTACCTAAGTTTGTGCATGGCCAAACGAAAATAAGAAGATGGCGCTCTGTTTATAATTGTTGCCGCTGTCTCGCAACACTCGTGTAACGTGGCTGGCGTTATGCTGTGCTCGCCGAAAAATGAATGAAGAGCGTCACACTGTGAACCTTTATATATTGCAGCGACACGGTGACAGGTATTGTTGTTGCTTTAGTATAGCAGCTTTACTAAGCTCTCTACCCTGCCTTTGCAGCAAATTGCGCTCTTAAAGTGTGATATTCGATTCCACTTCATCTGAAGACACTCTTTTAAAGAAAGACTGAAGTTAAACACTAAATCAGCTTAAACCGATAAAGCACCACCCACAAATCCTATTTTGCTTAATTCACGGCATAATGTGCCGCTATTATTATAAAGAAGAATGACCTACATTTCCCTTCTTTGAGGTTCGCGAAGTAACCTCACCGCCGGAACGTCCAATGTGACGTAAAATAAATTTAAAGTATTGTCTTTTCGTACTTTCGTAATTTTGACTTCGTAAATCTTCTAGAAGGTGGTTAAGTTCTATCTCTGGCTTTTTTTTTCTAAATAAACGTAGACCGTCTTTGCTGCTCAATATTCAACTGGGCTCGACAAGTTGCCATCGAAATCCATGGCGCCGTGGGGACCTTGTCCGGGAACTCCAAGGCGCTATCGAGTTCAGTCTTTTGTTTTGTCGGCGTTTCTTGCTAACTGAGACTGTTATCACGGTTAGAGTCGTTTTAAGTCGTTTTTAATGTGAAGCTTTTAAAGCGAAGCTTTCTTTGCCCCTTCCTTCGACTTTCCCACTGCTGCTGCTGCTGTTGTGGGCTGCTGCCACGCACACCGCGACGGGGGGGGGGGGGGGGGGAGTTCAGAGCGTGCATTTACATGACAGGCACGAGTAACAGAGGAAAGGCAACGGGAGAAACTCGCTTGCACCCCACCGCGTGGAATGTGCACAATGCCCTCTGGACCTCCCTGACCGTCGCCGCTTTACCCGCTTCCCGCTTGACACCTGTGATTACCCGTGACTCCCCTCAGAAGCATCTGATGGGAGTCACGGATATCTATATCATGAGATCTCGGATATAACGGATATCACGGATATCACGCATATCACGGAATCTATCTGTGTCCCTTCTCACATCGCACTGACGTGCGAGGCCAGATTGAACTGTAGAGAGAAGAAGAGGAGAAGAAGAAGGAGAGGGAGGAGAAGAGGCAGTTCCCATATAAGAGAGGTGGGGGAGGCGACGTGAGAAGGCAAAGAAACGCCACTACAATACGACAGCGATTGCGGGGAAAAAAGTTAAGCTTAAGTTCAAGGTACGGTACAGTACGTTGATGCTATTTCTGAAAAATAAGCACCATGCAAATATGTCAAGCGGGCAACTTACGCAGGGCGCGCAGAAGGACAGCTGCATTAAATAAAGCGCATTGCAGGGTCCAGGAGACACTACGGAAGCGGTTGACTGTCAAATCAACACTTCTGTGCCCCGCGCGTTTGCTTTGGGGCTATGGCATTGCTAAAGGTGTTGGATTTGATCCCAATCGCGGCGGCCGCATTTCGACGGGGCCGAAATAGAAAATGCACGTACACTTAGATTTTGCGACACGTTAAAGAACATCACGGTGTCAAAATTAATCCGGAGTCCTTCACTACGGTTTGCCTCATAATCCGAGTGTGGTTTTCATGCGTACAGCCCCATAATCCAATTTTTATTTTTTTATTTTTTATTTACAGAATACTGCAGGCCAACTTGTGACCCAGGCAGGAGGGAATACGTTCATAGAGTAATGTAATTAAATACGTTCAAAGAAAAGAAGCGCGTATGAAATATGAGATACATGGAATCATATGAGGTACATTGAAGGATGATATAAATACATAAAAAAACACATTCTACAAGCATACAATGCAAGGGATTGAATTGAAAGGAGAGAAATATTTACAGTACGAGTTTACACAGGTTGTTGTTGTTTTTTTCATGCTAACACGCATGAAAGTACTCATGTGGTCACACGTTTATTTGAAATGCAGTTTTTGAATGGCATGTAATATGTTATTGGACAGGAATACATCGGTCGGCAGAGAGTTCCAATCATTTATTGTTCTAGGAAAGAAGGAATATTTAAAGCAATTTGTACGCGCGAAAATAGGGGTTATTTTGTAGGGGTGATAATTTCTGGTAGCTCTAGCAGGTAGCGGCTGGAGACAGGGTGAATGACCAAGTTGTAGTTCCCTTTTCCAAAGGCGGAAAAGCAATGTTAGGCGTGCTACCTTCCTTCGGGATTCTAGGGTGGCAATATTATTTTCATTAATCAATTGAGAGGGGGAGTCATAACGTCCATAACAATTATATATGTAGCGGACGGCAAGCCTGTTTATGTTTTCCAGTTTTTTAATATCTTTTTTCGTGAATGGGTGGTAGTAAATTAAAAGTTTAATACTTCTACCACAATGAGATGTGCCATGTGAGGAAATGACAAAGCTCAACTCTCAGGTAGTAAAATATTGCGCATAACAACGCCTCAAGCAAACACCTCTCCCTGTGTGTTCTGTGGACTACACAGATGAACAGCAGTGGTGCACGCAAGGTAACATTTAACATCAACTCACCACTCTCGTGTTAGACTAAACGTTAAAGAAATCAATCTTTTGTTGTCAACATCACCGGTAATTATTGTCACTCAAAGCATTCAGCAGGGAAAGCTTCGCTTACATCGATTCCCACAGTGCGTAGGATCTGCATAAGTTTTGTTGTATCTGAGCAGGACAACCTACTAATACAGCTCGAACAATTTTTTTCTCTCTACTGAGCCTTTAACAAAATGTCTCACTGATTACTCTCATGCATTCGGCCCTTCCTATCTGAGCTTCTGTCGAATATTTTTTTCTTGTAATGTCACACCGTTCCACCACTGTCAGCGTTTCAACTTCTTTGGTGCATTTATGTTGCTGTGAGTGGCCTCAGACGGTCGATTACAAACAGTTGCTGCCGGCTATTCGAGGTCGTGCCGGTCCATTCCTGTCGGCTTGTTATTGAAGACACCCGCCGTGGTGGCTTAGTAGCTGTGTTGTTGCGCTGCCGAAGCGCGAAGTGGCGGAATCGAATGCTGGCCGCCGAGGCTGCATGTATATTAGGGCGAAATGCAAAAACGCCTCTGTACCGGGCATCTAGCGCACGCTAAACGACCGAAGATGGCTAAAGGTAATCCAGAGTCCCGCACTACAGCGTGATTCATAATGAGATCGTTCTTTCGGCATGTGAAAGGCCGAAATTAACTTTTTTTTTAATTGATGCGTAATCATCTGCGAACGACGACGCTGCCACAGATGGCTTTCGGTCAATTGTACGGTAAAAATTTTAAGCCTGTCAGTGGCAAATGCGTTAATAAAGTGCCTTGTCCCACCTCATTAGTCGTAATTACTTTTTCCAATACATCCCAGCCGTGCGCTAGCGCGGCTGCATATAGCGAGCGAGAATTACCGGAAAGAAAATAAAAAAAAATAAAAAATCCTTGCAATATAATATAGCATGACTGGTTAAACAACTAATCGCACGGCACCGCTAATGTCCATTAAAGTTGAAACTGTAGCTATGAATTGAAATATGGGACTGCATGTTCGCCCCCTGTCTTAACAATATCTGCGGCTTTAGAAGAAACTGAAAACGATAGTTCAATGTGGACATTTTCTTTTTCTCCATTTTTACCGATGTGAGGGTAGACAATATATGTCTCCTTGTTGATGATATCGGATAAACACATTTGTGGTGCATGCCTTCACTACCAAGTCTGAAACTCATTTGGTCAAATACTATGCGAGTGTCACGAGGCGTACGACAAAAATTGGGCAGATGAAAGGCTGCATGTTTATTGAAGTAGCAATGCCAGTAACTGCGTCGAAGCGGGCTGCCTTTCTTTGCTGAAGCTTATGCAGAAGACTCAATGGCTTTTCAACTTTCGATGTACAATCTGTTTCAGAGAGAATTTAATCTGGACTTTTAATCACATGGACCATGATCATTGCTCGCGACGTCTTCGTCTCGCAAAGTAAGATGCCGTCAAGGAGAAATCCTATTGAAGGAATCCCTTTACAGTTGCGCCGCACGAAGGGTTGAGACTCAAATTCTCATCCCGTGTATCTTTCTTTCTTTTTTCTCACGCGCACCTCTACTGATCCGGTTCGGCAACAGCCCAACTCTGCGCCAGAAGGAAATGTAAGCAGGGCCTTGTCAATTTTGTTCACGGCGCGTGTCTGCTTCCGCCTCTCGAGTTGATCACATGCCTCTCTTTTGACGACTTCGGAAACTTCCTCCCAATCTTCATCCGCTAGCCCTCTCACATGGCGACGGCGTCCCATCCGTCCTTGCATTCATTTCGAAGCCAAGAAAGGAGTATGAGCTGAAAAAACATAAACACAAAAATCCCGATGTACCGTAGTACAAGCTGCAGCAACAAGCAAAGAGACTAACTTTCTGAATGTGACTTTTCTCGGTTCTCCTAGACAACCAGAGGCGGGAAGTGTGCTCTGGAGCAAGCCACGGGCATCTGCTTAGAGTGAATAATAATGGCATGGTTCTAATCATGGTAGCGCGGTGACAAAGCCGAAAAAAAAAACAAATGCTTTTTCGCGATCCTGGTGTAGCCTTGTTGCGAAAACACGAAAGGTATTCAACTTTGCTTGCGTATATCGAAGTTAAGAGCAAAGATATACAACCACAAAGGTCTACGTGAGTTTTTCCCAAATGGTTATCGGTCAAAAAGTGGATTTAGGAAATTAGGAGGGACAGTGGTAGAAAAGCACTGAATGAGGATGCCTGGTAATCCATAACTCTTCGGCTTCTAGAGCAGAATTTCAGGACTAGAATGAAAGACACAATATTACAGGCACTAGTGTTTGTGCTTCTTGTGTGTGCGCGTGTGTGGGCGTGCGCGCGCGCCTGTCTGTACTTGAGCCTAGTGTTAATATTTTGCTTTAAAAAATAGAAGTGTTAAGGTATAGAATTATTGATGAAGATATATATCATGTCCAGAAGAGTAAATGAAGCATCTACAACCACCGACTCAACCGTTTTGTTCATTCAGTCACTGAAGTTTCCGTTTAGCTTTCTAAGATTTTTTTCATTATTTATCCGAATGTGCATTTGTCCCTTACTTGATGGCCACGATTCCAGCACGACGTGTAGTGATCACTGCTCGACAAGGTTCATCTTGGATTGGAAAATTTTGCAGCGAGTTCTCCAGTTTGACACTCCTAATGCTAATGCATTCAAAAATTATATATGTACTTCCACGTTGCCGTGATAATGCTTAAGTACCCTTCTGCTGTTTCGTTCTATGTTTCATTATAGAAGAGAACTTGCAGCACATACGTTAAGGCCAGTAGAGCTGGCTATACAGGGAGATCATTTTTAAGCTTAATAGAGTTTGATAAAATAGCCTGTTGCAGACAACATAATTGTAGTCCTTGAGCTGGATTATTCAGAGCGGCAGACATTACTTGCACAAAAAAACCACGCTTATTCAAGTAATTAACAAAAATATACTAATTACATTCTGCATTAATTACTTTATGGCGCGTATAGCAGTTTCCGAATCGCGGCCTGTGAGTCTGCAAGCTATATCCCCTTGTAATGAATTTCGGAAATGACACCAGTTTGGAGACATGCGCAACCTAACCTGCCGTAAAAATTCGCTGTTTTATCACTTACTTTTTTTAACAAAGCGCTCTTTTATGCATTGAAGCACAAAATTAACTGGAACGCCCATGCATTTTATTCTACACTTTTGGGAACTAACATCTCAAAATTGGTGTCATCCTGAAAATTCATTTCAAGTGGATACGTCTTGCCAGATCACCTGCTACACTCTGTAAATTGTAATATGCGCTGCAACATTATTAATTAGGAAGCTAATTGGTGTTTTTTTCTTTAATTAGTTGAATATATGTTTCGATTTCTCATGCTAGCAATGTCCTCCTCTTCGACTAACCCAGCTAAATGGCAAAAATTGTGCTATCTGTCACAGGCCTTTTAAAAAAATTCCATAAAAACCTAAATGTGATCACCTTGTAGAAGCCGATTCGGCACTGTGCTATGTTTATACATTCGAGGAGAAACTCAACAATGACGCGAAGTCCGGGGTGTAAGCCAGGTAAGCTTCCATTTAAAAGAAATAACAGCGCTAGCGAAAATTTGTTTCATAAAGGCCACTCGTGTTCTTCAGCCTCTAATAACAATGTATTAATCAACATACATATGCAATGTTCAGTTCCCGGTTCATTAACGCAGCCTGCAACTTCACAGGTATTCTTCGATCGTGATGTTTGGCCCGTGAAAGTGGCGGATACCTCCCACAATATTCACTCGTGCTTCCTTCCAAATATCAATAATAAGTAAAACAAACGTCACCATCTCGCTGCAATATAGTCTTTTATTTGCAGCTATGGCTGTAATGTAAATTCCTACTCAGAAACTTAAAAAGAAAAACTTGGCAAAAAACTTTGACGCGGTCAAAAGAAAAAAGAAACCGTTCCACGACTGGGTCAGCAGGACCTGTTGACGAACTAAGAACAATGAAAGAGCTGGGCTAAAATAGCTCAAGCCAGTGCACCTAGAGCAAGAAGAACAAGGGTAAACACGGGCTGCGTTGCTTAATAGCAACGCAGCCCGTGTTTGTACATTGTACAGTGCGCGCCTAAGTTAACAACATACTTTAACCGACCATTCGAAATTTCTCAGCAACCGCGTCGCTCTAGGCACAAATAGAGCTTTTTTCAATCGCTTCCGCATTCCAATTTCAGAAGAAAAAAAACTTTTAAATCTTAGAATTCAATTTAGTAATATGGGGCCTCCATTTCTAAAATACGGCTTCGCGTCGTTTTGGATTACCTACGAACAGTAGAATTATTGCGCCTATTGCAGGTTGCAGGCTATAACACTGAAGAAGTTACTTTTTACGCAATTCAGTCATTGCGAAAACTTTTGCGAGCAGGTGTGCGCGATGAGCGCAACTGTTCGTTAGAAGGCGATAAACTTGGGGGATAATTACCAACGTAGGCAGAACTGATAAATCCGTCGTTGCTTAGTAAAGCTCACCGTGCGTTGCTACTCGTGAGCGAACTAACGCCCAAGTTCAAACATAAATAGGCACATCGCAGTGCTTCTAATTCGCCAATACTGCACGTGAGTTGTATCGTTGTAGAGCTTACACGAGAAAAATTTAAGTCCTAGATCCGCCACCCGTTTTCTAATCCAACAAAGGAACTTAGGCCATCTATGCCGATGATATACGTACTTAAATATATTTTTTTTCCCTTGTGGAAGAACTTCGTTGACTCCACAATGAAGTTTGAATGCTTACTGAACTGATGAGAAAATATTAAGCTGACTCAATGCGCAGGCTGGAGCCTAAAGTGACACGTGTACTTATTTATCCTTTCCTCAGGGACTTTATTTCACCCACTTTATTTCAGCGCAAGACGCGCCTGCATGACTGGAACTTCCTGGAATGTTATGGATGGTCTGTTGTTATGTTATGTTATGTTATGTTATGTTATGTTATGTTATGTTATGTTATGTTATGTTATGTTATGTTATGTTATGTTATGTTACGTTATACGCGATCTGTTGTCACCGAAGCTTGTGTAACCTGACTGTATACACTGCGCGAATTGTGTAGCACTTTCTGGAAGACACGCTGGCATCAGCGATTACTCCGGCAACTTCGCTGACTCATGTATAAAAACCGACGCACTTGACCGACAGATCAGATTTTCGACGATCGCCGAATGTGTTCGCCGCTATCGTTCTTTGAATGTAGCATGTATTTGAGGGCGTGGGTTCGCCCCATGAAACACTATTTTCGTCACTCACAGTTTTGCTGCTTTCTTCACCGTCACAACTACGTTAAAATATGAAACAAATCTTTGAAAAATCCATTAGATAAATGCTCTTACAACTAAGCGCGATGCGCTCAATTGTGTTTACTTTCACCCTATCCAACGCTTAATCGCATTAAATGGCTATGCGTAAGCAACGCAAATATTGCAACTTCTGTATCCGTTCTGTCACATTGGCACAACCGGACAAATAATCTAGTCAACCTCTATGGCTCTCACCTTTCTCTCTCTCTCTTTCTCTCTCTCTCTCACTCTAGCCTTTCTGGAGGATAAGCGACGACATACCGAATGGCACATACCGAATGGCTATATTACATGAAATAAAAAAAATCTACGATGCCGCTGAATATAATGAGCGTTTGAGTGTGTGCTTTAGAGGTGCCTATGAGTCGACAATATGTGGTGCGGTTTCATAAAGGAACTTTGGCTCTTAGTACACAAGTCATTGCAGCGCATCGCAGTACACAAGCAAAATTGCAGCGCGACTGCCCACTCGAGAAACTTTGAGTGTATTCTGTCAAGTATTTAACAATTGGGAAGTTGCTGTCAGGCGCCGTTTCATGTAGGCCACGTGTGGGCTCCAACAGAGGTCTCGGTCAATAATTACGCCAAGAAATCTGTGGGTTCTGACATAGGAAATGGTCCGCCCATTGATTTAGATGACATAAGGCGTCATTGGTTTGCGAGTAAATCCCACTAGTGCGCATTTTTCTGGTGATATGCTGAGACCTTGTTTACACAAGTAGCTCGCTGTCAAAGTTGCCGCTCTTTGAAGCCACGCACGTATCTGAGGACGTGTAACTCCCGAAGTCCAGGCACAGATGTCGTCTGCGTATTTTGAAATCTTGATGGTACTTGGTAAGTATTCAGCAAGTGCAACAAAAGTGAGGTTGAATAGCGTCGGGCTGGGAGCATTGCCTTGAGGAATGCCCCTGCTGGTATAGCGTCGCGTAGTTGTGCCATCGTCAGTTAAGACAAAGAATGATCTTGCAGATAGGTAACTTGCAATCCACAAGAAGACTCGACCGTCTAGGCCAACCGTCGCAAGAACGTCGAGAATGACCTCATGTAATACGTTATCGTATGCGCCTTTCACATCTAAGAATAAAGCTGCAGATAAACCCTTACGGGACCTTTCGTGCTAGACATATGAAACGAGATCAACTACATTTTCGATGGAAGAGTGGTCACGTCGGAAACCAGCCATTGAATTCGGATAAATCTTGCAGTGTTCAAGGTACCAGTCAAGGCAGCCAAGGAGCACCCTTCCATTATCCTTCCTACACAGCTGGCCAGCGCTATTGGGCGTTAAGAGGTGAGCTCCACTCTATCGGAGATTTGCCCTGCTTCAAGAGTGGCACCAGGAGGGTTACTTTCAATTTGTTAGGAACATTTCCCTTCTGCCGTGAGGAGTTGTAAAGACTCAACAATTCTCTCCGTGTGGATTCTCCGAGATAGCACAAGGCTCGGTATGATATACCATCTGGACCCGGAGATGGAGAGCGCCTGCAGAGAGCTAGTGCCGCCTCGAGCTACTCCATGGTAAAAGGAAGGTTCGTGCGGCAATCACGGGAATGGGGGACGTCACCTTGGGCTAGAGGATCTGGACGAGTCGCTCGGTCTGCGATCCGCACACAAAAGCCTTCTGCGACATCGATGTCTTGCCGCCCTTGGAAAAGCACAAGCGCCTTGAATGGAAAACGCTGTTCCGGAAGGCAACGCAGACCTTGCACCGTTTTCCAAATGTGAGACAGTGGCTTGCGGGGTCTACTGTCTGGCAAAACGTTGTCCAACGTTCCGACGCTAATCTATTCATACGACGTTGAATTTTCTTTTGCATCCTCCTGGCTGCCCTAAGCCCATGGATTGTATTTGTACGCCGATATCGAAGTTCCGGCCGGCGACGAAGTGCTCTAAGTCGCTCTAACTACATGTCGAACTCGTTCCGCGTGGTAGAGGTCGTCTTCATGCGAGGGGCGTTTTGCATAGTGTATTTAATTGTTTGCTCTGACCCAAAGGGTACGCCCTCGCAGCAGGCATCTTCTCTATCAGATTTGAAGTTGGCCCATTGAATCGTCCGAATGGTATTTCGTATACCAGATCTAGACGACAAGCCTTTGATGATGTGGGGGATATCAGTAGACGCAATGCTGAAACTCTACAGAGCTCTCTTTCTCGGTTTATTAAGATATAGTCTACCTATACTGAACAACACCTGCAAAACAAATATTCGTGTTCTGCAGACTGCACAAGCTCAAGCACTCAGAGTGTGCCATGGTTTGCCCAGATGCACGTCAACAGAGGCAACTATTGCGATTACTCGGGACCATCGAATGCAAGCACACATTACGGTGGAAGCCCTAAGAACGCACATTAGACATTTTGCACGTGCCCCCTATCACCACCATGCAACCCTACCTTCAGACAGGCACCAAGCATCATTCTCTAAAGCTATCGTCAAGTACAATGACAATCTTCCCTCGGACTTCACCGCTGCATCTAAACCATCGATACCCCCCTGGTGCCTTATCAGCTCCGCAGTACATCTCAGTGTACCAGGAATCGGGAAAAAGTCTGAGCTGTCGTCGCCTGTGCTGAATCAACTGTCTCTGCTTCTGCACGAGAGCTATGCGGACAGTGTACATATTTATACTAATGGTTCCACAAACACCCAATATTCGTCCGGTACTGCAGTCGTCCCAGCAAGAGCTATTACCATCAGCTTTAGGACTGGCCATCCGACTACATCGACATCTGCGGAACTAGCTGCTCTTTGCGCTACACTTTGTTTCGTCCATCGGGGACCACCTTGACAATGGTCAATCTTCAGTGACTCAAAGGCAGCCCTACAATCTGTGCTATCAGCTCTGCGTCGCGGACTATGAGAATAGGTCGTACTCGATATTAGATGCCTACTCCATACACCACATGAGAAAGGACACCACCTGGCGTTTCAGTGGCTGCCAAGTCACTGCGGCGTCATAGGAAACGAAGATGCTGATAATGCCGCTCGGGCAGCTCTTGAACACATACAGGAAGAGGCCATACTATTTTCACGGTCCGACGCAGCCAGCAGACTTCGAGCGCTTGCATAGGAGATCACGCTCTCTCTATGGTGTCCGACAACCAGCCAGACCAGCCGGAGCAATCGTCAATACCACCTGCCTTCTTTGATGCATCTCTGTCTGCCAACTGGACTCCGCCGAAGAGAGGCCACTCTGCTTTATCGCTTATGGCTAGGGGTGGCATTTACGAAATCTTACTCATTTAGCATTGGAATACTCGACAACGCTCTCTGCAATGCCTGTCTTTGAGAGGAGACGCTATAACACATTATGTGCAACTGTCCTGAATATATGTTCACAGACAGTCCCTGGCGTCCGTTCTAGCGCACCTTGACAATAGACCTTTGTCAGTTGAAACGATTTTCACATGTCGCCGACAGAAGACAACGCAGCTGAAGGCGGTGAAGGGACTACTTCGGTTTTTGAAAGAGACGGGCTTGGACAAGCGGCTGTGACAGTGATGTCACGTACCACGCAAGAGTGACCGAATGTAACTGCCGATCTATGTGCTCTCTCTCTCTCTCTCTCTCTCTCCATCCCATCTTTCATCCCACCCGATCCCGCTCCCATGTGTAGGGTAGCAAACTGGTTGAGGTAAACTGGTTAACCTCCTTACCTTTCCTTCTCCCCTTTTTCCTTCCTTCGTTCCTTGAGTGTATTCGCGGACTCCTTTCACGCTCGCAAAGACACTTTGATGTAGCACGTAGTGAGCAACAACAAGCTGTATCGGGAGTTTTTCATGTTGCTTTACAATTTCCTCATTTACACTTCTCATCTAATTATAAAAGTTGAGAAGTGTATTAATTAAGTAAGACTAATTACCTAAGTAGGCGAAATGAAAGAATATAATTTGAGTATCTCCAAGCAACGGCAAACAACGTTACATTTGTTCTGTCGAGCCACGTGGCATTCGCATATTTTTCAAACTCTGGCTAAAGTTAGCTGGAACACCCTGCATAGCCCCGCGGCCGCTTCGTTGCAATGTGTCTGATGCTGGCCTGCGCTACACCGGCACTGTACAGCACAACGCAGGACGGCAATCGAGGAAGACAGCAGCCAACAGACAGCAGTCAGCACCCGTCAACTAGCCAGTGGCCCAAGTTGTTGCATGATTGGCAGGGCAGCCGCCGATAGCGCCACAACATTGGGGAAAAGATCTAAAGAAAGGCTTTGCTCTAAGACAGACTCGTACGCATTTCCTTTCCATCTTCGCACTTTCCGTTGTTAAAACGTTGTTATTAGGTTACGCCAACATGCCCAGAACAAAGTATTGTTTTTGCTTTTGTGCTTTCAGGGCGTGGTCGCTTCTGGCGGCATGGTTAAAAATTTACTTAATATATATGCCCAAAATTTTAATAAAATTTACTTTAAAAGATAGTACATGATGCCTTTTATGAGACTATGTGAGCAAACACTAATGTTGCGGTGAAACTCGCATTTGAAACCACTTCGGCCAGGAGCGAGTGTAACAAAAGAAAATTCCCGAAGTGTCAGTCCCGGTCTTCTTCGAAGCACAAAGTCTTCTAGTTTAACGGAATATGTCCGTTGCAACGAGCGCCTATATGAGGGGATCAGTTTATAACCGGTTGGTAGGAGTAATTGTAGAAGCATCTGGAAGAAGCATCCGACCTGTCGTGCACAGAATTAGGCTGACAATAATGAGCTTGTATTGAAATATGTGCGGAATCTATAGAGTAATTGCTCACTCGGAATAACCAGTTGCCTGGTGGGGTCATTCCTAAGGAAGTCCTTCCGTACAACGAAATAACGTTACTGTCATTGGAAAAACGAATCGACTAGTGCAGTTGTTGCACATAGCTGAAGCATCGTTACCCAATTAGATCAAAACACGGCGCAAATTACACCGCAAATTCACCTGTGTCACACCGTCCTGTGTCATAAAAAATGAGAGCAGTCAACGGTGTCTATCACTAACCGGCGGCGAGAGAGAGAGAGATAATCTCTGTAATAAAATGCGGATAATTCAGCTGGCCTATATGTAAGCGCCTGCATACTACTCCGCATGAGAAAGGGAATCAAGCACAGAAAGGCCCTTGCAGGAGAAGGGTGGGGGAATAAAAGCAAGAAAATATATGATCGTGTATACGTATAGCTTCTACCACCTGCCAGCTGTACTCAAGGGTATATAATGAAGACAAAAAGTCCTTTAAAAACAGAGTAAAGCGTGGTGGAATGTATAGAATCCGCCAAAGACCGATGTGCAGGAAAAAAATCACGACCGTGGGGCTTTCATGGAAGACGCACAAATCGAACCTCCTTTTTGAGAGAGTGCTGCATAAAAGTAAAAAAAGAAGTTCCCTTCCTTTCATGAAGCCAATGCACTGCGTTAGCTCATCTGCATTTTCATAGTGCCTGACCCAGCTCCATGAACCCATATACAGCTCGTATAAAAGCGGCAGTATCGTGAAAGCCGGAAACGATCACCGAAAAACATGGTGCCAGAGGTCTATGCAGCTCGCCACCGATGCTTATGAACTCACGGACGCAATATTGTGTTACCCTCTGCCACCATGCCCGCAGACACGTAGACTTTTGAATGAGTGGAGCAACGACACCAAATACGCCTGTCGTGGCAGGCTTTGAAATGCTCTTCCTTATCAATAATGCCACCAACAGCTGATTAATCGGTCTCCGTATTTACCTTACCGTCTATAAACGACTCTCGGTGGCATGCGCGACCGGAAAGAAAATATTGAAGGAACGGGAAATAGCTATTACTACTTACACCCCAAGCCCATTCCGGCATCATAGACCTACAACAGCTTGAGTTACGGAGCAAATGAAGTGGAATCATCGAAATAGATGCTCCCAGTTATTGCGTTAACGCTTACGCATGGCATTACGCTGCAGCTCCACGCGCTTCCCATACAGTTTGCGTGTTCTGTTCTACCTGTTTTCTCCGACTTTTCACTCTTTTTCTTGCTAGTTCGCTTCATGCGCCATATTTCTGTATTGCACGGAAGTACTTAAATACGTTGATTGTAAGCTTTCTAAGCTGATCACACTGCAGTTTCCACGCCTCATTACGAAAAGTTTTGGAGCCGTCTCCAAAGCTGGAATTACACTAATCTCTTAAATAAGCAAAAGAACAGAAACAAATACGGTGCCTCGTGTTTTTTTTTCCTCGCTGATCAACTTTTTTCTCCTGCGCACCTCGTAGCTCTTATACTACCTTGGCTTGACATACGCGCTCTGAAAGCACCCACGCTGCTGTCTCCAGAATGTATTGCTGGCGCGACCAGTTTGGCGCAGTAATTAGCGCGGCGTGATTTGCGCCAGTTGAACTGAGATTGATTAGGAAGCCTTGCAACCTCGTGTGAACATTTGTCCGCTGCTGACTAAAAGAAAAGTAAGAGCAGTACGGAGCGGCGAACGAAAATGCATGGCAACCACGCATCCACGGTGCACGCTTATTTGTTTAGTTTTAAAGCGCGCATACTACATCATGCTTCTGAAGTAAAACTTAAAAAAAAAAGGTGCCTATATGGTACCGCCCACATCTTTTGACCCTGCAGCTTTCTTGGGTAACCGGAGGCGGCCCTGCCACCTGCTATTTTGGTCTGTTTGGAATAGTCTGATAATGGAAGCAACGATCACGACGTATTTTAGTTCCAGGAGGCATTAACGAAATTTTCTGTCCCTCCAAAGCACTCACGTCCACTGAGGTAAAGTCTCTCGAAATCCACGAGAAAATAAACATCTCGATCATTATAACTAGCTTTTATTTCCCGTATAGATTTCTACGCAGCCTGCTAAAGCACACTAAAATGGCAAGAAAGCGAGAGCTTCGATACGTCGTCTAACGAAAGCGCATTTTTCGAAAGTGGGGCAGTTTGGCCGAGTTGGAATGTCCTTACATTCCTTACATTTTTAGGCTTGTAGCGCAACTCAGAACCAGCAAAAGGGAAGATGGAAGGAGTAATGAAAAGGAACGGAGAACAGATGAGCGCTAACTTCCTACTGATGGTTTATTTCCTGACACAAAAGGCTGCTTATACACTCAGCGAGCCATGTCACATGAAGAGCTATGATAGCTTTTGCTTTGATGATTTCTCTTGTAAGCTGATTATGACTACGACCTAGAATGATGCATTCTTCTAAAACAGGATCGAAACCACACGTTTTGCAGTGCTGCACAAGAAACTCCTCAGCTGTAATAAAATTCTTAGCATTGTAACCATGTTCGCGCAGCCTATCATTCAGACATTGGCCCGTTTGTCTGACTTAACATTTTCCGCACTTGAGTGGAAAACGATAAACAACACAATGTGTGCAATTAACAAACTTCTTTTTATGATTCTTATCACAGCTAGGAAGAACCTCCTTATTCGGAGTAGTGAGCTTGCATATCCTGATAAGCTTGTTAGGGGCAGAAAACACCACGCGAATATTCGCTCGCTTGGCGATTTTGTTAAGATTATGTGAGATGGTGTGGATATAAGGAATAATGTTTATCCTACCCAGAGTATTTGTAGGATTGTCTTCGTACTGGTTGTCTTTTCTAAACTCTCTTAGAATTACTTATGCTACTGACACTAGTAAGGACACGGGATAACCAGCCTGCGAAAGTCGTTCGCACTGAGAGGCAAAGCTATATGAAACGGTTTGGTGGCACAATTTTTTAAAAGCATTATTTAGGCGAATGTTAGCAATGCCTCTTTTGATCAACTTAGAACGAGCAGAACGAAACTGAAGAAGTGGTTTGTTAGCACGAGGGTCATAGTACCAACACGTGTGAATATCGGAACAAGCTAAGCGCAGATCCAAAAACCGGATCATGTGATTCTGTGGGAGCTCGTGGGTAACGTCAAGGGCGCAAGGCATTCTTTGACTACTGGCACCACCATGGCAACCTTAGTCTCAAGGTCAGCCGGAGAACGCTGACTGCAAAAAAAAATCGTCCACATAATAAAATATTTTAAAAACATTAGTCTGATTAAGGTTCACTGACATGGCGACATTTAGGCGAGCTAAAAATAAATCACTGAGGAGCGGGGCAATGCAAGAACCGATGTACATTCCATTTTTCTGCAAATAGATGGCATCATTTCATGTAATGAACGTTGACGACAAATAAAAGCTCAGAAGTTCTAAAAACAGCTCAGCGTTATTCTGAAAACAGGTGACACCAAATTCATCAATCGTGTGCGAAATAGCTTACAGAAGGTCATTGTGAGGAATAGAATAGTAAAGGTCCTTTACATAGACGGAAAAGACTTGGAAGCCCCGACCAGAGTTTTCCTTCAAAAAGTCAATCACTTCATCGGTGTTACGTATTAAAAACAGGTTGTTCACGGGTAGAACAGCTAGCTTGGCTTGCAGAAACAGCGCGACAGACTTCTGCCACGTCTCCTTTTCTGAAACAATAACCCTCAATGGTACGTCAGGTTCGTGCGTTTTCGCACTAAAGAACTCCTCTAGGTGATCTCGTTTGCTGCTGGCAATGTTTTCAACATTTTGTCTAAGCTACATTCTCTGCAAAGTTTCTTAGCATTAGCTTTTACCTTACTTAAAGACACTGTATCCTGTCGCTTAAAAATGGTGGAAATTTCCTGACCAGCTCATGCATAAAAATTGCCTTCTGAGAGTACACAGAACCCGCCTTCTTTATCTGCCGGTAACACGCAAATCGAATTTGTCACGCAGATAGTTAGCTACACGTTTCAAAGAAACCTTCGGAGGTCGTGCCCTTACAAGTGTCAGTAGCAGAACGAATTCTAAGAGAGTTTAGAAAAAACAACCAGCACGAAGATAATCCTACAACTACTCGGGGTAGGGCAAGCATTATTCCTCATATGGACACCGTCTCAAATAACCTTAAGAAAGTCGCCAAGCGAGCGAATATTCGCGTGGTGTTGTCTGCCCCTAACAAGCTTGTGAGGATTTGCAAGGTCACTAATCCGAATAAGGAGACTCCTCATAGCTGTGATAATAATCATAAAAGGAAGTTCGTTAATTGCAAAATTGTGTTGTTTGCTGTTCTCCACTCAAGTGCGGAAGCGTTACGTCGGTCAAATTGACCGATGTCTGAATGATAGGCTGCGCGAGCATGGTTACAATGCTAACCATTGTACAACAGCCGGGGGGTTTCTTGCGCAGCATTGCAAAACGTCTGGTTGTGAACCTGTTTTAGAAGAATGCGTCATTCTAGGTCGCAGTCACAATCAGCTTACAAGAGAAATCGAAGCAAAAGGGATCGTAGGTCTTGGCCATGCTTATGTAAGCTCACCTTCATTATCGTTATCAAGCAATGAATTGGCGTATCTCCGACTGCCGCCACAGGCTGTCTCATGTTTTTTCACATGGTTACTTTCGCTTTTGTTGCTTGGTTTTGTGTTGTCTCTTCATGTCACATGGTTCGCCGAGTGTATAAGTAGCCTTCTGTGTGGCGAAATAAACCACCAGTTGGAAGTTAGAGCTCATTCTGTTCTCCGTTCCTTTTCATTACCCCTTCCATCTTACCATTTTGCTGCTTCTTAACTGCGCTACAAGCCTAAAAAACGCGTTTTTCGCTCTATTACGAAACTGGTGATTGAAATGCAGTTCCCAAATTATTCTGTAAGTGCACGTCAATGTTTTACAGCCTAAACTTTTTCTTGATGCCACGTCTGTTCATATCTACGGTAACGGAGCCGGAGCATCCTTTTCTGCTGATGATGGCGCGATTTCACAACCATTCGCATCTGGTTGTTTTCCTGGGGTCTATGTGCTATATAACTTAATATGATACATTCCATATAGTGCATCTAATGCAACGCCACCTTCCCACCGATAATAGACTCAGCAGACAGTGAAGGCGCTTTCGTGCTACTTTAAAACGAGTGGTCTGTGCGAGTGTCTTTGACGGCGTGTTGCCATTGGTGTGTATTTGCATATTCACCGTGTCTTTCCGTATTCGCGCTCTCATCTTTTTATTCCCATTTGCCTTTCCCCGAGCGTAAGATAGTCAACCAGACGAGTTACTAGTTAACATAATCAGCTTCTCTTATTCTTTTCTGCGTGTCTCGCTCTCTCTCCCACCATATAATACCTTTTTACACGACGTATTCCCCGAATATTACTAAATATTGGATTTTACGTGCCAAAACGACAATCTGGGGCGCGATAACGTAACTCTATTCCAAACAAAAAGTATTCCAAACTACGGACGTCAAAATGACGCAACTGTTTCTGCGTACGGGGGCGGGAACCTGCGACGCTTTTCAATCTGCCCAATCAGCAGCCTCCGTCGTTGCCGGAAGCATGTTTTGCTTGTTTTTTACTTGCAAAGGGACCGTATAGCAACTAACATTTAGATATTAATGCCTAATAAAAGAACAATTGTATGTCGCTGACAGTAAAATTGTTTTGTAATCTTTTGACGCAAGATAAGTTGAAGCGCGCTTGAAAGTAAACACAAATATTTTAATTTTTCGAGTCATAGCCACACATGCGCCAATTCCGCATCCAATCCATTTCGCTACGCACACGTAAGATGGCGGCTACGTGAAAACAACTGATCGCTTCTGTGGGCCGCACTTGGTGTATTTTTGCCCGTAACGCTGCCTGATTAGATGAAATCTCGGCGTACGAGATGTACTTTCGCCCCAGAAGAATTTTGGATGCTGTGAACATCATGAATACTTTGAAAGCGTAGTGCTCAGTGAGCAAACACATCATTCTTTCTTGTGCTTAATGACTGAGCAGTAGCATCTGAACATCTGCGGTGATCGCATGGTGTTCCCTTTTGCTTTTATTCGCATAGGATACGGAAGAATTGATGAAGGTTGGAAGGCATCTCAACAGATAGCTGGTAAGTAAACGTTTTCTATAAACGATCGCAACTATCTCCGAATGTAGATCCTGATTTAAATCGAAGGTGGTCTGTAACAGAGGCTCATTTTTTTTTTCTCTGCCACACACTGCTGCGGAGTGATACATTCCCCCGTGCGGGCGGTACATATACTCCGCCAACAGCCGCTGGAGGATGCGGCCTGCAGGGCAGCCGCCGAGTATGCGCGGCAGGGGCAGGGGCAGCTGGCTGAGGCAGCGAACGCGGAGGCCGCCAGTTTACACCAGCTGCTGCTGCATCAAAATAGGCAGGTACGTACAACTTGGCCAGGTCATTTTTTAAAGAGGTGATTAGTGCGCATGGTAATGTACATTACAACCATATTACACATGAGAGGCATCTGTAGTCATTTGGCTCATTGGCTCATGCACGTTTATACATCTCCTTTGAGGTGTTCTTTAACACATAGCAACTTACAAAACATTTTCATGGTTGCCTGTATCACCACAGCATGATCATCTTTTGTTTAACAATTGAACTAGTCACGAATACTGTCTTCTGACATGCAGAGGCAGCTTGGTAGGATTTGCTACGTTTCACATGTTTTAAACATAACAGACCATATACGTTTGCACGGCCATTTCTCATGTCATATGTAAATGATCTCGCTGCCCTCAAGAGTAACCTTGCTGAACCTGTAACACTTGCAAACAGTGCGAATCAAACGTTTACATTGCATAACCTGCAGCTGAAGTAAGTGAATTTGTTTCGCAGCATCATCAGCAGCTGGTGGAGGAGCTGAGGGCGACCCGGGTGGTGCAGCAGTAGCTGGCAGCAGAGATGAGTGGTTTGAGAGAGGCCACTGGCCTCATCGCGACAACACTGTGCCAGCTCCTGGCTGCCCTGGCTTGCCACCGCGAGCAGCCTCAGCCATAAGGGACAGTCCCCCCCCCCCCCCCCTATATCATCCTTTAGTACTAGTAGGTACAAGTGTTGCCCATCTTTCCGTTCAAATCACCGCTGCAGCATTTGGTGGTGGTGCCCATACGTCCTCGAAAGCTGCTTTGCCGAGTTGTAGCCAGTATTGTGAAATTATGTGCAGGTCATGTGTGACCATGGCAGCGAAAACTGATAGTGCTGTGATGTCACTTGAAACACGAATGCATGTTTTTTTTTTTTTTTTTGTATGTAGCACTAAAGGATGATATGACTGTTTTCCCTACATTTCTGTCCCTAATCATATTTTTTTCAAGGTAATTTCTTTTCATGTGTATTTTCACTTGCAGTACAAGTTTGCCCAAGTGAGACGTTATAAATTATATGCAGAATTTTTGCCATATTTCCGTTAAGTGTTGTTCACTTTTGTTTTGCTGTTTCCGATATGTTTCAATGCGCAGCTGTTTTCCAAGGAAGATATACACTATGCAATCATTTTTACAGCAACTTCGACATTGTCTCGCACACATGCAGGATCACTTAACTACAATGCTGTGATAACTGGAAATGAATTTTCATGCCATATGTATGTCATGTTTGCAATGTCAAACATTTCGTGTCTACGCAATGCAAAGTGGCCGAATTGGAATTTTTTTAAGCACCAAGCGCCTGTTACTTGTGATAGTTATTGTGATATTTCAGGTGTCCTTACCTATGACAGCAGTACAATCTAGTCCCCATTGTAGTTGAGCACAGTTTGTGACATACATAATGGAGCCATCGATGTGGCCACTATTTTGACATTCGCTGCCAGGCTGCTCTTGCAGCCGTTATATGAAGTACCGTTGAAGTGCCAAACATTTTCTTACTTGTCGTTCCTTAAAAGCATGTGATGGCTGTTTTATATTGTGATCGTAATACGGCACTAGTCATTGAACTATTTCGTGCTATAAACACGCTGACTACATAATAGACAGGACATCTTTCTTGCTGTTAAGTTGCTGGATGAAGATAAATGGCTGTGTGCGAGTTCAAAAAAACATCATTATGCTCGTGTCATATTTATGCAATTTAACATCTGCCATTGGTAGAGTACTGGGTCCCATGCAGTGAACATCACACGGCTATTTTGGCGCCATGAAGTCATGCTCTGTGTGCTTGTCTGTCATTTGCTTTGATGAAAGATGGCATTGAAGATGGATCCCATGGTTTTATTTACAATGCAGATATAAATAAACGATTTTAAACAATCAATGCAAGTGGCACTTGAAATGAATATTTACAATTTGTGTTCCTTCAATTTCAGAACTATTTACATATGTACACTCTCCCAAGGGAGAATAACGCGCTTGACATGCCAGGCGATCGGCCTACAAGGTGCGTGAGAACAGTACACATGGTGGAGCGAGAAGTGTTGTGCTTGGCAGCAGCCCAAATAGGAAGCGAGGAGACGAAGACCAATATCCTCCCATGCACAGTGCAGATGGCGGTGACAGTGTCGGTGATGACAGAAGCAGCAGCAAATAATTTGGCAACCCCAGCTGCCCAGAGAAGTGGCTACAACATTCTGCTGATGAACACAGTGTTCTATCCACAGGTACTAAATTAAAGGCTCTCATGTAGTGTCACAGTGGAATGATGCAATCATCTCCGGTAGTGACAGCTCACTGGCAGAGGACACGTGAAAACGCTAATTATGATTGAGCAGATTCGATAAAAAAACAGCACGCTATCCACTAATTGCACACATTTCTTCACATTGGTTCCTGCTCTCTATTAGGTGTGTAGACAGCAGTAATAAACATCTGCCTGCAGTGTCAGGCACGTGTTTATTGCTGCTGCCGGTGCTGCTGTCGACGCAGCCGCCTTCGCACCCTTTTCAGGTAGTGCTGGTGCTGCTGCCGTGTCGTGCCGAAGGAGCTAATAACATTATCCCGGGCAGCACAGCCTTTTAAGTACATTATGCGTGCTGCCCTCACTCGGGGGACTCTCTGTGGGGAGGGGTAGCCACTTTCATCGTCACTGCTGTCATCACTAACATCTTCCGACACGCCACCTTCGTCAAGACACAAGTTGTGCAACACTGCACATGCTGCAACGATGTTGGCAGCACGGTCTGGTTCGTATTGGAGGGCGCGGTACCGCTGAAGGCAGCGGAAGCGGCTCTTCAGAAGCCCAATGCACCGCTAAACTACGGACCGCATGGCAGCATGTGCAGTGTTGTACCTGCCTTCTGCAGTGTGCATGGGAGGGTGGCCTGTGACTGGGGTCAGGAGCCATGGTTCCAGGGGCTAGCCGCTGTCACCTGCAGGATCATAAAAAATGGTATGAAATCTGCACAAAGTTTAGTAGGCGAAGCATGGGTCATGTAAAGTGCACCTACTACAGAAAGGCTGCAATAAAGGAGTATACAGGCTGAGCACCTGACACAGCTGTGATCACGGATAACAATAGCTGGGACATAGTAGCATCCCTATTTGCAGCAAGGCAGCTCTTTGTGCAGTCTTCATTCACAAATGATTATCAGTGTAAAAAAGAATGTGACAACACGTGCACTGTACACTCACATTAAAAATTAGTTTAAAGTACAGCGCAGGTGT
This sequence comes from Dermacentor andersoni, assembly GCF_023375885.2. Classification (NCBI taxonomy): domain Eukaryota; kingdom Metazoa; phylum Arthropoda; class Arachnida; order Ixodida; family Ixodidae; genus Dermacentor; species Dermacentor andersoni. The sequence goes on along the minus strand of NC_092815.1, from coordinate 127,661,333 downwards.
GTTGCCACTTCGTTTCCTGCAGATACTATTGAAATATTTCTACATCTCGCCTATACTTAACCTACTATAACATAAGGGGTTTGGGCTTCAATATTCTCTTACGGCGCGAGCACGCTTTGCTGCATACTGCCAGAATTGCAACTGTACAAAATTTTCCCGCTGCTCACCGAGGAGGTGTTCGCCGGCCTTGGCAATATGCCCCTCCAGGAACCGCCTAGCAACCACGTAGTTCTCCAGCGTGGGCGTCGTGGTCTGACCCCGGTCGCAGAGCGTCGATGGCGAGGATCGGCTTGCCTGCGTCGCAGATCTGACGAGCGCGCGCACAGATAAGCGACGCGTTGCTATGACGGGCAAATTAGACAAAAATTAAGATACTTACTAACATTGTGTTGAGGGCGTAGTAGCCTTTGCGGCACATGAATGCCGCCTTCTGCTCGCCCTTCGGTGCGATGATGACTATAAGGCTGCCGTCCACGCATCCGATGACGCCGGGAATGGAGCCGCGTCGAAGGAACCCTTCCTTCACGGCCGCCTTCTCCGACGTCCTCGGGAAATGAACCCACTTGTTGCGGGCCCCGGCGTGGACGATTGCCTCCGCCACGCGTCGCACACACTTGCTGACCGCAGGCTGGGTCACGCCGATCGTCTCCTCGCTCCCTATCGAGGCTTGAAAGCTGCCCGTTGCGAAGTATCGCAACGCACACAACACTTGTCGCTCCACCGACAGCGCCGTTTTTCTCACGCCTCCGAGTTCCTCCGCCACTCCGTCGCACAGCCACCGCACAGTTTCTTTCTTCAGGCGAAAGTGCCGCCGAAACACATCGTCTGGCATGTCAAACGTATCCTCCGGCTCCCTCCTCCCGCGCCCGGGCTGACGAACCGCCGCCGCCGCCGCCGCCGCCGCCGCCGCCGCCAACGCAATCAAGAAAGCCGCCATTTTTTTCTATTCCAAACGGAACGGGGCACTCACCGGTTACTCCACGAATTTGGCGGGTTTGTTCGGCATAATTTAGCATAATGAGTGCGTAAACGTCACTTTGACGTAGCAGTTTTTGAGCATTCCTGACGTCGCTTGACAGGCAGAAAAAATGGGCGCGGCCTCAAAAAATTCGACCAATGAACGAGCGGTGTCGGCCATATTGGAATAGAAACAGAACGGAATAGTTTTACGTTAAAGCGACCCTGGTTAGGAGATGCACCGTACTAGGGACTCCGCATTGATTTGGACCTCCTGTGCTTGTTTAACGTGCACTTAAATCTAAGTACACAGGCGTTTTTGCTTTTAGCCCCCATCGAAGTGCCGCCGCCATGGCCGGGATTTGATCCCGCGACCTCGTGCTGAGCAGCGCTGCACCATAGCCACCGAGCAACCACGGCTAATAACGCATTTCCCAAATGGTATGAATTACACGTTCTCCAGACATGCCCACTAAATATATATATATATATATATATATATATATATATATATATATATATATATATATATATATATATATATATATATATATATATTGTTAAAATGTTTTGACAATGCAATACAAAGTGAGTGTCTTTTGATGTGTAGTGTGGGGAGCAATATTCATACAGGCGATAAAGAAGTTTGAGGAGCGTGTCCCAAAAGCTCCCAGTAAAAAATTACAACAGAAACACTATTGGACTTGTCTAAGTATGCGTAAGCGTTGTGATATACTTGCTTATCTCCATGCAGCACGGTGTCATTATCCATGTTATCAAATTGATCCGACCAGTAAAAGCCCTTATCAACCCTTAGGGGTTATTATATATCAACCTCATCGGACGAGAACCGACTGTTATCAACCCGTATCGATTGTTACCAACCTTATCGGACTCAATTCGATTTTTATAAACTCTTACCGGCCGTTATCAACCTTATCGCAGTCGATCATAACCTTATCAACCCTTATCTGTCCTTATCAACCATACTGGACATGATCGGACCTTTATCGACACGTATCTGTCTTTATCAACCCTTTAGCTCCTTATCAACCTCTGGCCATTATACACCCTTATCACTCTTTAGCACCTTGTGCATCCGCGCCGAACCATTATAAACCGTGATGAGACCCACCTAACCCCGCATCCCTCCTTATCCTTATCAGCTCATTGTCTGCTTATGTGCATGTGTTGCACAGCGCGAAGCGCATGAGCCCTCTGAGATCGGCGACATTTACGCCGGTGAAAGAACGCCCAGCGGAAGACGCATCCCGCGAACACTGAAACGCGATGTGGATGTGACGCGTTTTGAGGCTAAATTTTCACGAAATCGGAATTTTCCTCATTTCCACAGGGCTCCAAATCGGCTCTTCATATGGTCTTAGAGGCGTCTTTTATTCTGCCATCACCAAATCTTTCAATAAAACATTCATGGAAATCATTCTCCTTTGACATCTGTTTTGTAGCGTCGGTACAACGCATTCATATGGTTCAGATATATTCGCCTTCCGCAAGCATAACTGTTTGGCCCAGTGGGTAAGACACTCGGCTTCTGAGCGTGGGGTGGTATGTTTGAAACTCACCACCACCAATGTTTTCATTTCGAATGCATTCCGTTTTCATGCATTATTTCTTTATAGCGATTCGTGTTACGTGACAATCATTTCATTTGTTTCTCTTTCACATTAGCAGAAAAAAAGAAAAGACCGCATGCTTCAGAGATTCCTTCTGCTTGAACTCTTACACTGCGCCCGGGGCATTCTCCCAGATTTAAGAGCATTTTGTTTTTGTTTGTCCGCTTCTGCCTCAAAATAATAGCTCTGGACATTTACGGGGGAATCACCCAGAAGCGAGAGGTCATAACATAAGGTGGTCTCTAGGCATGGGGGAGGGGAAGGGGAGGCGGAAATGGAATCAAAGAATAATGTAATAATTTAAAAATATAATTTAAAAATATAATGCATAAAGTAAGGCTTACAGATATTTAGAAAGTATGTAATAATACAGACAGAGAAAGTGTTGGGGGGCTATAACGTAAACGTATTCCAAACTCTTCTTATTCCATTTCTGCAATTAGCCCTCCACGATAGGTCAAAAATATTTCCGGTTACCCCCACTTCGCCTGCCTGTCGTGCAACGTCACGGAAACCGCAGAACCCTCCCCATCAGACAGGACGTGTGCACACTGATCATGAATGTTTAGACCGAACAAAAGAAAAATAGTTATTTCCGATTCCACATCTGTTTCTCCACCGCTATCGGCGAAACGATTTCGAGCTGCCCCCACTTCGCCACCTTTGTCACGCGACGTCCAAAAACCGCAGGAACTCGCCACGTTGAAGTTACGCTTACGAATTAAACGTGCAGTAATATGCCGAACAAAATAATTTTTTAGTCTAGCCGGAGACTACGCTGACCCGTAAGGAACAGAAAATGTCTGCCCACTGACCGCTCTGGCAATGGTCTCCCGGAGCTGCCGGGGAGAACGAATTTATTTGCGCATAATAAACGAACTTACTAGTATAGCATTGTCGAGGCCTTTTGGCTCGTATAGGACGTCGCCAACTTTTCTTCTCTGAGGATTCGTTTTATTGGCATTTTTAACCTTCCGTTCCACACCGCCGCAATTATCGGCGAGCCATCGCCAACTAAGCATGCGGAAGCCGACCAATCGCAGGCGTCGGCACCACTCTCCCCATCCGGTTATCCACTTTCACTGCGTCGCCTCAGCCCCATCGAAACCTTCCCCACTCCTGAAGGCTCCTCGTCTCTTGTCAGCGAATTAGATAAGAATTGTCTGTCAAAGTAGGCAATACTATTCGCTTTGGAAGCAAAGTAAAGTGACGTCCTATAAACGAGGAGAGCGTTTGATTGGGCGGTTCAAACAACGTTGCGGATCACCGCTCAATGCTGGCGTCAGCAGTTACGTAAATTTGACTTCGCGAGATTTGAATAAACACGGATTGGAATAGTTTTATCTCATGGGGTACTTACACAGATATATGTAATTTTACATAAAAGGAAACAAATTGCCGGATACTGTAATAATTCAGATGAAACTTTTTGTGCACCCGACAGTTTCCTGAAAATTTGATTCCAGTGAAGTGATTATGCGCGTAAAGGACATTTACACTCAAGAAAATTATGATACGGATTTCTATACACTATTCATTCGTTGTTTAGCTTGTCATCTCTAGGTTTATTGTGATGGAATTTTGCTTTGTTTCTCGTGACTTTCCTTTGTATACTCTGCTCCCTTTCCTGTCACTACTTATGACCATGTGGTGCTTGCGATATTGCATATTGTTTTTTACGTAAGCCAGTTTTGCTCACTGTAATAAATACTACAAAACAAACAACCTGACCGATTTTGCAATTGTTAGACTGTCATGCTCTCTATTGCATGTTGCTACAGTGACACAAGTTAGAATTGCAGTAGTGGCTGTTATAGACAAAATATGTTCCGTCACCTTATGACAATGAAAAAGGAAACAGAATTATGGGGTTTTGAGTGCCAAAACCACTTTCTGATTATGAGGCATGCCGTAGTGGAAGACTCCGAAAATTTCGACCACCTGGGGTTCTTTAACGTGCACCTAACTCAAAGTACATGGGTGTTTTCGCATTTCGCCCCCATCGAAATGCGGCCGCCGTGGCCGGGATTCGATCCCGCGACTTCGTGCTCAGCAGCCTAACACCATAGCTTATGACAATGATAAAGCTCAATATGAGGTAGCAGCCTGAGGACCACGGTCATTGTCAGTACTGCCGCAATAAATTCAACAGTGTCGTCATTTGTCAGGTTACAGTCATAGGTATCTGTTTATTGGCCTAAATCTGTTCGGTTGCAGTCATGAGCATTTGTTTATTGGCCTAAATCTCTGAAACAAGTGTGATTACTGTGCGCCTACAAGCATAGAACACTGCGCCTGGGATCTTATAAACTTGCGCACTCTTACTCGCTTACATGTCCACGCTGTGTGCACACATACACAAAAACACACAGAGGCATGCGCCCTCACACACAATCAGCGGCGTCTGCATGCCTGGCTGCGGGTGTGCGTTAACAATTGCAGCCCCATAATGCGTACACAGAGTTGCAAGCTTCCCGCATTTCACACACGTTTCTTTTTCTTTCTGTTCTCATTCTTTTTTCGGCGATTTCTTTAGGCAGTATGCAACCGTTTTAAGCATAAAGCTATGCGCCCATATATAGCAGATGATATTGAAGCAGGGGACTTGGTTACCCTCGGGCACAATAAAGGTGCAACGCCTTTAACGCCGCTCATGGCGTTGTTTAAACCACAGCATTCGCTTAAAAAACCGGATTCATTTTTATGAATCTTTGTCCCGCTTTAAACCAGTCAGCTTTCTTTGACTCTTTTTCTCGTTTTTGTACTCAGACTTTCGTTGCTATGGGCCCTTTCTATTGCACAATTGAGAAGCGGGGCGTGTCCTTTTGTAAACGTCGACTAGCTCTTTGAAACTCACGTGTTGTCGCAGGAGACCTTTATGTCATGTGAAAGTTTCAATGATGTCGTGGGTGGACGCGTTTCTCCTCCACCTAGGTCGACGATTCCAGGCTGCGTTTGCCGCTGATATACGTTGCGAGTCGCATCGAAATCCGTCCAAATGTACTCTTCTACCACGGGTAATACGCATGTCAATGTCATTTAATAGCATGCCTATTTGCGGCTACTTTCTATGTTCCTTTGACACTCAGCGGCCACCACTTTCGAAACCAAATAGCCTTAGTTTGGTTTTCGTTTATTTTCCTTTCTTTCTTTCAGATCGGTTTTCCAAGGCCGATTTTCGGAGAGCGCATTTACCCTATGATAAAAATCGTTCTGATTTGGCGAAAAGACGGCCTTCAATAATAACACCAGGTCATCCGTATGGATTCATTGGCTGCGTCAGGCGTATTGCTAAGCGCCTACGGCACACATCCCTATGTGCTGCGGAACCACTTGACAAGACGACTATCATACTACAAACCATCCTGCTGACATGCTTAATGTTATTTTGAGGGAAACTGTCACTTCGGCGAAGAAGTCACTTTGGCGAGCGCAATTACAAGCTTCAGAGAGCTCCTACTAGTTGAGTTAACGCGCATGCTTGCAGACGCAAATACACCAAAAATGTTTAACATGCTAGAGATAAACCTATGGTTTGAGCTTGTGCCTTAGCTAATAATCTTATAATTTCACAGAACTGGAAAGCACCTTGACAAGAGAAGCTGAAAGGGGAATATCTGCTGCAAAGGCGCAAAATTTGGCCAAGAGAAAGCAGCTTATCGTCGCCCGCGCCGTTCGCTCTACTTTCCGTGTTCATGGCCGCGGGAACACGTGACAGCGAATTCACATCATTAGCTCGTCCCCGCGTTCGACGCTTTTCCCGAGTGGCAGCAGGTTCTCAGTCGCACGCGTGGCGCTTCTCACTCCAGCTGGGTAATTGTGGTCTGAGCCAAGCAGCTTACCTTGAACTGCGCTTTGACCGAAGACCTCTAACAGACGAACTTATTTTAAAATGCCCCCGTCACAAGCCATCGCAGCAGAGGGCGACGAGGGCGCTGTTACAGTTTTTAATGGCAACAGGATTGGACAAGCGACTGTAGCCTGAGCAGATGTTTATAGTGCTGCAAGTGCTACTGTGCTGTGCGGTGACAGTATGCGGTGACAGTGATCGACTGTGATTATATGTCTGTGCTCCTTTCTTTCCTTAGCTCTACTTTGTTATCACTTCACCTCCCCCTCCCCTCTCTCCCCAGCGTAGGGTAGCAAACCGAATGTTCCCCTCTGCTTAACAACCCTGCCTTTCCCCTTTTCTCTTTCTCTCTCTCTCTCTCTCTAGGCAGCAATACCGCCAAATTCAACAAACGGGAAATAAGTGGCGCGTCGGTGGCTACGCAGAATGCTTTCTTCTGCGGTGAAAAACGCGCGTCATTATCTCGTTTCTAATTCCAGCCCGAATGGCGGTCTATCAGGCACTGCTGCCGTCACGGAAACAAAGGACCCGAGAAAAGAAGGAGAGAGGATAGTGGTGAAATGGAGGCGAGCGAGAAAGAAAAATCGCCACCTATTTGTACGAGAACGGGAAGTGCGCGAAGACAGCAGCCGGGAAAGGCCAATCAGTGGTTCTCGCTTTCTCCCATTCTTCGATGTATCAAAATACAAAACATTCTTCGCCTTGATTGGTCGCTTCTAATTTGTTGTTGTCATACTGCCTCGTTACGCACTGGGAACGACCAAGTGCGCCTTCACGTCTTGTAGCATTCAGCCTGATGAGTTCTTTCAGCATAAGTGTATTTTCCGCGTACTTTTTTCTTTTTCTAGCAGAGACCTCCTTTTCCTCTTTGTAGTCTGAAGTCATTTGGCGTTTCAGCATTAAAGTGCTGTGTGTGTGTGTGTGTGTGTGTGTGTGTGTGTGTGTGTGTGTGTGTGAGTGTGTGTGTGTGTGTGTGTGTGTGTGTGTGTGTGTGTGTGTGTGTGTGTGTGTGTTTATTCCTGTTTATTGTGAAATATTCCAATAGTCTTGTATTTTTATTTGTCCTTCGTGAGCTTCGCGGATTCGACATCACATGCGTAGGGTGTGCGAAGGAAGAGTTTGCTTCGCTTCGGTAAGGTACCGGAAGCAAGCGGTTTGCAGCATCCTTTCTGGCTTTCCATTCTATATAAATCTGCTTCCATAATAATATCCTAATAAAGATGTAGTAGTCAAGTACATCTCGCATGCAATACTACACGAATTTGTAATTCAGGAGAATAGCATCGTGCTTAAGTGGCTATGGTGCTGGGCTGCTAAGCACGCGGTGGCTGGATCGAATCCCAGCCACGGCGACCACATTTTGATGGGTGCGAAATGCGAAAACACCCGTGTACATAGATTGAGGTGCAAGTTAAAGAACCCCAGGTGGTCCGAACTTAAGAAGTCCCCCACTACGGCGTGCCTCATAATCAAATCGTGGTTTTGGCACATAAAGCCACAAATTTTTTTTTTAGCACAGCAACGTATGCTTTCAGCTCGAAACTACGTATAGCGACCACCGACCACAAAATTTTCAATATCGCCTCATCACCTCGTTTCATGTTATCTGTATGAGATGTTCACATCATCCGCGCGTAAACTCCACTCGCACATTGCACGCATGACGGTATTCCAGGCACAATACGGCTGCTGCATAAAAGATGTCAGCATCCCCAGTACTTCACTCCCCTTAAGCACAACACGCATTCGAAGTTAAGGGCACATGACATTTAAGAGCGCATGCACTACAGCTGCTGATGAGGTACCAGTAGCAAATCGACAAGTCAAATGCATGCTACCCTTATTATTGGACATCAACTGCGTATGCTGTTAAACAAGCAGCACACTACGTCTGCTCAAAGGGCGAAGCATCCGTTGGTTTCACTGAGTGCCGTGCTGGAATACGTTGAGAAGAGAGGTGCTCTACATGCTACTTCGTTTCGTGCGCAGAAAATCTAAAAGTGGCCTCACCGATTGTCAACGAAGATCGTGCGACCCATTTGAACAGCTGCCTTGGTGAACAACTACAAGCACTTCAGCGTATTTTGACTTTGCCTGTGTTGGGATCTCCTTTGTGTTCTCTTCATCTTTGTCCTCTCTTTTTTAACTATTCCGAACGCCGGGTAGCGAACGAGAATTTCCGACCTGGTTAGTCTTCCAGCCATTCCCTGTATTTTATGCATCTATCAGAGCGGTTTTCTCAACAACGTACAAGACAGTAACCCTCGATAACAAAGGCACACTAAACCCCTTCGGCACATGTAAACACGTCGCGCCACCATTTTCTGCCTGAAATTAGTTTATGGAGGAAGAACTTGTACGTGCATAAAAGACTAAGAGACGATTTCTTCGAACCAGACAAAGTACAATGATATAAATGCTCGTAGTGAAAGACAAGCTAATGTATGGTCAGGTGTAAAATAAGTTAGCCCTGCAACTCTGTGCCGGGTCTATTTTTTTACGACACTTCAAATTTATTTGAGTACATTTATATTAAATATTGAATTGAGAGTCTCATTGGTTCATTTATGAGGTGTTTAACGTCATAAATTAACAGAGAGATTTTGATGAACAGCATAAAGGAAAGCTTGGCATGTGTTCGGACCACCTAGGGTTTTTTTTACTGTGGCCCCAGAGCTTGGTACCGGAACGCTTTTCCACATCACCCTCATTGAAATGCGGCCACCGTAGTCGGTTGACTAAGCCGCGACTTCGTGCTCAGCAGCAGAATGCATTTGCCAATGCGCCACTGCGATGGATGCATCGATAAAAGAAGCCAAATACTTAACTGTTGACCGATAATGGCATTACCTCCATTAGCAGATGGATTTTCCTCGTTCCTGATACGTTTGATTTTTCATGAAATAATGGCTTAGTGAAGACGAAAGCTTGAGCGGCGGGTTTGGTGGCGCTGCCGTTCGGCGCACATTTTAGAAACAGATGACATGGACCTAATATTGCAGTGAACGACCTTATTCTACCGTACATAGCTGCTGGCCTAAAGCATCGGCAGGGGCATTATCGTCAACTTCCCGTTCTTATTACTTTTTCGAAGATAACAGTCGTGCAGCACAAATAACTTTACACTTTGTTGTTACTACAGACAAAGCGTCACAAATAACACAAGATACGGCTACCAGCCTGGTTATCGTGGGCTGTGTCTATCTTCGGTAACACCCAGTATTCAGTGAAGGTAATACACATGCGATAAGGCTACACCTCTGTTGATTTTGGCGCGAATGTGGCGAAATATTACGAAACTATACGTAAGGAGACACCTGTACGGTAGGCAGCGCAAGCAAAAAAAAAATAAACAATGGAGTAGTGGGCCTTCACAAGGATGCTTCACAGGGACAAATTGTCTGTGAGTAATAACGCCCAGCATGGCCGCATGCAACAAACAACAACTTCTGTTTACCAAAGCGCTTTTTCCTGTACTGTGACATTATCGTGGGTCGCATTGCACCTTGAGTGCTTTTTTCTAATATCGTGGTGGCATGTGATAGTGTTGTTGTCGTTCTTGCTATGAAAGTTTCTTTGTAATGTGTGGTCTTGTTTTGACTGCTATGTGACGTCATTGACTGCTATGACGTCATTGTGCGCGCATTAACTTCTGCGCTTTCGCCCAGAAAACTATATGTGAAAAAAATACACGAAGCTCTATATCATATATGTAATTGTACCATTGTACCAACTATCCAGGAACTAAGGTGTAGCCGGTATCGCATTCGAGCTTCAAGAACTTCTTCCATCGTGTCAATGGAAAAATTGTTGAGGAAGACCGGCTGCCCCCCCTTGATGCGCTAGTCGAGCAATCCGTCGCTGAATTTTTGCCACTGCTATAAAACCGGATAAATCGGTGCAGTATCTCCCAACAACCGCTTGGTACCTGATACATTCTCTGAGTCCTCGTAACCAATTAAACTGCGTGATAGCGAAGATGCAAATTCAGTTACAGCTTTACGAAGCAAATTGGTTGACGACTTCGCCAAAAAGAAATCAAAATACGTTTCGTTTAGAAATACCAGCGGAATGCATGACTGTGCTTCGGTTTTTAAATAAGAAATTGATAAATATTGAGTTCTTGTCCAGTCCTCGAATAGCGTGCATGTATTACTTCACATTCTTCCCACTCTTCGCCTGCAGCCTCTTCACAAAGAGGTTGCAGGCTAATCTGAGAAATTAAGAAACCGTGTACCAGTGAAATGGATGTGGACCACAGTTAGTGTCACAGGAAGGTATGAAAGCCAACTGAAAGAACATGATTGCAGAAAAACAGCAGAGCCATTATCCTTCGAGCAATTTTCTCTAAATCGTGGCTTGTGTTTTTGAATATGGCATATAGTGGTATTCACTGCAGATCGCGAGGAAACTGAGCGCCATCGGAGAACATTTGCGACCACGTGTACACGACTCCCGTTTTACAGCGCTGCGAATAATATTATTTCTAACGTTTATTACCGTGCGGTCATTGTAAGCGGTATTGAGTGAGATGCATCCTAGGTGCTTTCAAATTATGGAATTCACTGCTGTAAGGCGTAAGGAACAATGCCTAAAGCCAGAAACTTAAACACGCCAAAGACAACATTTGATCATTTACGTTCTGCGGACAGGCTTTGTACTCACGTACTAAAACAGTCGCCAGGAGGCTGCTGTAACTGTTACAATAGGGATGCAGAAAAGTATTTGCTTTGGTGTAAATAACAGTGTCCTACTAATTGGGCCGCCCGATTATCCTACAGACACACAAAATGACACGTACTAAGCGCTCTTACAGCTTCTGCGAAGTGCATTTTTCACCGGCGCTAAATAAGCATTCACACAACGTACATTTGCGAGAATCCAAGGATTTGAGAAGTTTCCACCAAACCTACCGATGATAAGAAGCAGAAACTTCTGCGCACTTTCTTGTATATCAAACTTCAGCTCTCCGCCTCTCATAAAGACGAATAGCCAGAGCACTGGTAGTATATAAGGCAAAGTTCCGCTCGTGATTGATGGGCTTTGCAGTTTCAGGAGCTAAGGCGCATGCCTTCATTTCACATATAATCCATCCATCACACCTTATTCGAGAGTTTGATTCGGTGCAAGACACTGCAGCTTTTGTGCTTCGCCTCTTTCTTACTTTCCTCAAAAGCGATAAGGATTAATACCTCAAGCTGTTGCTTCAGGATCTAGGTAACAATGAAAGCAAAAAAAAAGAAGACGTAATAAGAACTACATTCTGTTTATATATTTGCGTAACGCCTAATGTGTTCATTTTGGGGCGGTATAACATAAAACTATTCCAATATGTTTTTATTCCAATCTCCTGACGTCAAATTTGCGTAACCGCCGACGCAAGCATCGGGCGGTCACCCGCAGGGTTCTCTCAACAAACCAATCAAATGCTCCGCTCGTTCACAGGAGGTCACTTTTGTTTTCTTGGAAAACGAATAATATCGCCTGCACTGAGCGGCTTGTCTTATCTAATTGGCTCACAAGAGGTGAGGATCATGCTCAAGTGGAGAGGGATTCGATGGGGCCGAGCCACTGCAGTGAATATTGATAACCGGATGAAGAGGGTGGTGCCGGCGTCTGCGATTGGTCCGCTTTCTCTTACTTAGCTTGCGGCGACTCGTCGACAATCACGGCGGCATGCAACGGAAGCTTAAGAATGACGCTAAGACGGATCCTCAGCAAAGAAGAGTTGGCAGACGGAGGTCGTAAACGTGCCGAAAGTTCTCGAAAACGTTACACAGTCACGCATAAAGTTTTATTACACGCAAATAATCCCATGCTCTCCGGAAGGGGCGAGTAGCCAAGGCCGGAGCGATCGGCGGCAGCCATCTTTTATTCCTTTAGGAACGGGGCAGCCTGCGGCTATTGAGATGAAAATTCGCTTTTGTTCGGCATATTAATGTATCTTTAACGCGTACACGTCACTTTGACGCGGTAAGTTTTTTCGGTTTTGTGACATCGCATGAGAGGCAGGTGAAGTGGATGCAGCCCGAAAACTTTTCACCAATAGCCGAGGGCTAACGGCGAAAAGGCGTCGAATCAGAAATAACTAATTTTGTTTTGTACGGTCAAATTATGCATAATCAGTGTGCACACGTCATATCAGATGGGGAGCTATCGCGGTTTTCGTGACGTCGCTTGACAGACAGGTGAAGGGGGGGTGGTCCAAAAAAAGGCTTTTGACCAATCGCGGTGGGCTGACTGCAGAATTGGAATAGAAAAGTTTGGAATAGTTTTACGTTATAGCGCCTCTGGTGCCAACAACTTCAATATGTGTAATACAAAAATAAATTTAACTTCGGTCTCGGCATCCAAATACGGAAAAACTCCACAAGAAGGTGGTGATTTGAAGTACTCAATATAGATGGTGAACAAGAGAAATCTCAGCGAGGAGCCAGCCCTACCGTAAGAGACTTGCGTCGTCATGGTAACCGCGTTCCTTGGCAAAGTTCCTAAAACTCCTTCTCTCCACCTAGCAGAGAAGCTTAACTGACCACGAAAGAAAATAGAGACATTCGGCAGAGACACTTATGAGTAATCACGTCTGGTAATGCAAAAGCTTTTTGCCGTTTGTAGACCACATGGACCCGCTCATTGCACGCATGAACGCACGCACTAAGCACAGGTTTATTCAGTCGGAGTCGGGGAGCCAGCGTGGCCTCGGGTAAGCGTGCTCGTCTCGCATCCTGAAAACCCGGGTTTGATTCCTAGCCAGATCAAAATTAGCTGCCGAATTTTCTGTTCGGAGCCATTACTTTACTCTCTTTGACAGGAACCTCCCCAAGAAATTTCATGTCAATCCGAGCATTTTTGACGTGTATTTAGGAATTCCGCCATGGACCATTTTTGGTTCCATCTCTCGGTCACGCCGATGCCGACGGCTTTTCCTTATGTTTTAATGCCTTCGCATTAAAATGCCACCGCTTCGTAGGAGAAGCCGAAGTGCGTAAACGTAGGTGCTACTTTTTAAAGTTCGGGGTCGTCTGGCCGAGCGTAATTCCTGAAACTGCTCCCCGTAACAGTGCTGTTTGGAGTTTGCTGTTGACCCCAAAAATTAATCCAGACTCCGCACGTCATCGGAATAATACCATTCATAAACTTGTGTACACTTAGCCAAATGCCCGCATTCTTCTTTTTAGTGATTTTAACTTTCCGGACTTTGATCGGTGAAAGATAACTATTTCCACACTAATGTGTCATGCAGAAGCGAAAAACTTCATTGATGTTTGTTTAAATTTTAGTCTCACATAATTAGTTCTCAACCAACCCGTGTCTCGGGACGATGAGCAAACACCCTTGATCTGATAGGAACCAATAGCCGCTAGAATATATCATCCGTCGTTACCTCCCTGAAATAAGTGATCTTAAGGTCATACATGCTCTATTTTCATTTAACTCGACTCAAAATTAAATGTCCCATAAAACAACAGGCCTCTACGAGAAGGGCAACAATAATGCAATACCTGAAGATCTCCACACATTTTTTGCCGAGTACGAATCCGCATGTCACACTCGCTCAATTCAAGAAAACTGGTAGATTTTCAAGAACAAATTAAATCATCCCAGAAATATGTTTATCCCAAAACTTACCTTTCCCACTAATGGAAAAAAAACAGTGGCTTACCCTGCGCTTAAAACAGCTCGAAAACAAAAAGAAACGATTGTTTCGAGCTGCCAAACGCAATGACACGCCTGCTGCATGGAAAAAAATTGTTCGAAGCGGAAGAACTCTACTTAATGTCCGCTCGTGGCGCCAAATACACGTTTTATCACAATGACTTACCAAGCTTACTAATCAAGAATCCCAAGCAATTCTGGCAAATTTTCAATCCTACGCATCCTCCCAATATTACACTGACGAACGATTCGACGAGGCAGTTACTGACCATGATTGTACAGAAATATTTAGGAATGCATTAGCATCTGTCTTCACTACTGGACTTGACGCGCCTTCGCAGTCACCATCCTTTAACTTAGAAACTTTCATGCGGGCTGTCACCTTCTTCGAAGAAAGCATTTCATCCGTAATTCACAATATCAAGCTTTCATCGTTAGCTGGCATGGACCTTATTTATTCGAAACTCCTGAAAAACGGGGTATCAATTCGTGCAGCATATCTATGTCTAATTTTTTCACAGTCACTCCCCTCAGGAATTATGCCACTTCATTGGAAAACGGGCAAAGTCGTTCCAGTCTACAAATTGGGTAACAGGGACTCACTCGTTAATTACAGCCCCATTTCATTAACTAGTGTGCCTTGTAAAATCATGGAAAACGTCATCTACACGCAAGTTATCAACTTCTTAGACTCAAACGAATTTTATCATCCTTCACAGCACGGGTTTCGTGAGGGCTTCTCTTGCGAAACATAACTAGCACTATTCCTTCACAACTTGCAGAGGAACCTTGACTGTAACATGCAAAGTGACTCCATCTTTCTTGATTTTGCAAAAGCTTTTGACAAAGTTCCTCACAGCCGTCTGTTACTAAAACTTTCGAATCTGAACCTACACAATACAATTCTAAAATGGATTGAAGAATTCCTAACTAATCGTTCTCAGTCGGTCTATCTTAACGGCCATCTGTCAAAACCCCTCCCAGTTACCTCAGCCGTTCCGCAGGGGCCTGTCCTTGGTCCCCTCCTATTCTTAATATATATGCTCGACTTAACCCTGCATGTTTTCTGTAGTATTCGAATGTTTACTGATGACTCTGTCATTATCTCAATATTACTAATTGTCATGACCAACATATCCTTCATACAGATCTTAACAGCGTACTAAATTGGTGCAATGATTGGCTAATGTCCCTCTATCCTACCAAATGTGAACTCATGTCTTTCTCTCGTCGTCACAATCCCTATCGCTTTGAATATTCAATTTCGAACACATTGATTGAGCTAGTACAATCATATAAATATCTAGCAGTCACCCTCTCTTCGAATTTATCATGGCGCGCCCATATTAGTAACATCATTTCAGCACCGAACAAAACACTCGGCCTTCTTAAGCGCCATGTCCGCCTTGCCTCACCACATGTTAAATTGCTCGCGTATAAAGCCCTTGTAAGACCCACATTAGGATATGCATCTGCCGTCTCGACCCCGTATCAAGCGTATCTAATCACAGCATTAAAAATCGTTCAAAATCGTGCCGCCCGATTCATTCATTCCTCCCCCCCCTCCCATATTCATACGACGACAGTATTTCATCTTCGAAAGCGCAATCTAGATTGCCGCCCCTCTCCTATTGTCGCTACATTGCTAGCCTCGCCCTTTTTCACAGTTTAGTTTTTTTTATTCTTCCCTCAATCAAGCACCGCATATTACAGCTGCAGCACGCATATCCTACCGCATCAGTCATCGATTTCAAGTCGTCCATCCGCCATCGCACACTACTACGTTTTCTGCTTCGCTATTCTTTAGAGCAGCTACAGACTGGAACGGCCTATCCTATGACACGTCTCCATCGCTACATCATCTGCTTTCCAAGAACGCGCAACTGATCATCTCCAATGTCAATCTTCGCTGTTTGTTTTTCTTATTGGAAGTATAATCCCACCCCTTATGTAACACCCCTTGAAATGGGGACCTTTAAACGGACACTAAAGGCAAGCACTAAGTCGACGTGCACAGTTCAAAACCGGGTTGAGGGGAGGAGGGGGGGGGGAGTAGTTGTGACGTCGCACGCGCCACCACCACCCACTGCTGCCGTCGATGAGTAAAACGGCGCCCGACAGACGGTGCTACCGAGCCATGGCAGAGCGCTGGATTTGCCACTGAAGCTGCTTTTTGGTCAAGTGGCGTAGACCGTTCGGGCAGCGCTCGACATAACATGGAAGTTGAATCCCCTGGTACTTGCAGTTTGCTCGAATTTCGCGAGCCAGCAAAACCAGCGCAGCACTACGCGATAACAAAACTACTGACACGCGAAAGCGTGGGCGGTGCAGAGTCGAGCGAAAATGAAACCTTTTAACTGCCCGCGTCGTTGTCAAAGGTAATTTCAATTTCTTTTTTCTAAAAATGAAATAGAACTGGACAAGTAGCATTTTATTTCTTATTATAATACAATACAAGGATGTTTATTGCAATGAGTCGTTGAGTACTAGCGACGAAATTTAACTGAGGAGTGTTTTCGTCATCGAGCAAGTACTTGAATGTCCCGTGGAGTCTCTAATCATGCCCTGTATTCACCTGAATTTCTCGATTACTGAGGCTCTGTTCACGATAATATCGACGCCTTAGAGATTCTAGAGCACTAATCTTTCACTTTAGATTGACTTAGTATTTGCCTTTAATGTCCCTTGAAGAAAATAACCTGAACTGAACTGAACTGAAATAAACTGAACTTCAGTTTATAGAAGTCGCTGACAAAAAAAAAGAAAGAACGAGAAAGGTATACATATGAAGTGTAAGCACGTACTGCCATCCAAATTGCTTTGTTCGCCCCAGTAAGCACGAAGTAAGCAAACATGGGGTTTAGATTACTGCAAAAAAAAATTTTATGACTGTAATTAGTACCAAGACGCGTCCAGCTGACAGTAAAGAAATTGGCAGTAGGAAAACACATGCTGTTTATGTCTCTTCCACGTTCCTACTTTGTTCTTTTACGGTATGTTAGTTCACGATCGTGACCCAACTAGCACAAATTTCAGCTATGCTGAAGAAAAACAACGCAATGAGTAAAACTATACATATGTGTTCTCAAAAGTTAGGATAGGAAAACAATATAATTCACAATTTATAAAATACCTCTTTAATGAGGGAAAAGAAACTAAACTATAACAATCCACTAATAAATTCAACAGTAAAAATGGGTTAAGATGCACTGCTCGTAAAGAAATGCTCGGGAGAGGTATAAAAGGTTAGTGAAGTTCTTACCAAATGCATACTCACAGACTGACTGATAGCGATGCTGTGCACCTATAGCTTTGACTTTATTTCAACCAAACGTTTCCGGAGTTCTCTTTGAAGAACTAAGTACTGTCGGTTGCAGTGTGTTTAACATGTAGGTTAGACATATGTTCTCTATCTTGAAAAAAGAAAGTTTGACTGCAGGATATGACGTTTAAAAACAGAGACAAATGAGATGCGGCAAAAGGCGGGCATGTTTACTGAAAAATAAACATCCAGTTCGCTACTTTGCGCCTGGGTAAGGCTAGAAATATAAAACAAAACCACAATATAAACAGAGAAAATACAGATGCATATGTTCGCACATAAAACAATCCGTTAACGTCAAAGTCGTTCAGTTAAGTCACTTGACTGAAAATCACGTTAAAGAGATGTTGCTCCTGCTTTAAGAGAAAGAGAGACAAAATGATTATTGAAAGGCAGGGAGGTTAACCAGGACTGAGCCCGGGCTACCCTGCACTCACTGCTACTTTGAGGTTTTCGAAGTTCCTAACCGGCTAGTTAAAAAAATAGCTAATATGTTCGTTAAGGGATACGAGAGGACACTCGTGCATAAATGTCGTTAAAGCTAGCGCATGTAAATGTGAATTTAATTTTTTTTTCACGTACTCATTCGCAATACATCTGTTTTAGATCTTTTTTTGAGGGGTTCGCAGGTCCTACACGTGGGACAACAACAGGCGGTTATGTTAGCCGTAGGTTCAGGCTCTACTTCTGCGTTCAGTAACTTGTCCTTAAATTTTCTATTAAGGCAAAAGGTGACCGTTGGTGTCGTCAGACACGCTTTTTTCACAATAGCCGCTGTGCTATCTAGAGCGGGAATCAAGGTAAAGTGAGCAACAGTAAATGTCTTTTTTTTTTCATGTTTTAGTCCTTTCGCCAAATTAGAGCGCTAATGAATTTGGCAGTAAAACGCGAAATCACTTGCCTTAGCCAGAAAAGGGTAAATTACTTCCACGTGTAACGTACGCTTCCATATGATGGGTGTTCGACTTCGACATGTTACCACAAACGTCGCAGTTTATTTGTTTTTCTATGGGTCTTCGCGGTGCGTCAGTGCCCGTCTGTTTGTTCTGCTCAAAATCTTTCACCCAAACAGCGGCACAATTTCTGCTCGGGTTGTCAGTTCATGTACGAGAGAAAAACGAATTCTGAGAACGATGTGCTTGGACAGTACCGTTTCGTGGAGACTTGCTTGTAGACAACTGAAAAATGATCTTGCAATGGCAGAAATTAAAACTCTTGGGGAAGAAATTGTTTGTGGGCGGCAGACAAACAGGAACATAATCGTCTTGGAAGCCGAGTCGAGTACAATCTATGTTAGGGAAGCAGTCCTCTGGTGGCCAATGCTGTTTCGATGGGGAACGGCAAAAGCCGATTTAAAGTTGGCTCGCAAAGACAGCACAGTGCACGCTTAAAAGTGTTTTCCAATTTCGCACTGCAGTAATTCCTGAACGCCCACTCGGATTTTTCACTTGTTCGCGAATAGCTGTAAGTCGACTTTCTCGCTAGTTCTCTTTGTTCTTGGGGTCCTTGCTTCGTACGTTCTGCAATTTCTTGCTGCTAACGTCGTCACCTTGAGCCTGTAGTGTCTGACTGTAACTTCCTGTTAGGGTAACAGGAGATTAACTATCTTCGTGTTTTTGGTGTCATAAATTGCAAGCGCTTTTACAACAGAACATTGTAAGAATAATCCGATGCATGATAGCGGCCATGTTTGCCTTATTGCGATTTTTTTGTCTCCCCGATAGATGGGGTGTCCTAATCTTGCTGAACCCAACAATCAAGAAGTTTAATCAAGAGGAACAGAAAACAAAAGCAAAGAAGAAGACCGCCAAGAATTGTGGGAGGCCATGCTCGCGGCGCCGGACTAGAAGGACCTGCGAAAGCCGCTGAACTAGGCCAGGGAAGCAGCAAAGGTCAATGGCTACTTGGACTGAGGAGGCTACCTGTTTTGGGTGAAGAAAGAATTCTTTCTCACTGACTCGTGCTATTAAACGTTTGTTCTCTCTCTCTCCCCGATAAATGCTGGTACCACCGCAACCCTTTTTGAACCCTCACCTAACCCTGTGAAATTTGGGACGCACAGGATGCGTTAAACAAGTCCGTCAGTGGTTACGTATCTATAACGGAGCTGCTTAATATTTCTAAGACGCCAAGTTATTTAGGAATAGTATTTAAAAGCATACTTTTTTGCAGACATCTACTAGAGTAATGGCAAGCTACGTCCTGTGCGATCTCTGTTGATGACAGTCCTCGCGTTGTGATGCACTGCAAAACAAGCTATTTCTCTGCATGCGTTAGTGCAAGCAAGCAGAATAACCCGAAATTAAGAGAAGGAGTGGACCCACAGTATGTTTTCGATTAGAAAAGCCACTCTCATGTTTAAGACTGGGGATAATGATACCAGCTGTCAACAGGATTCCATGCGGTTTTCGCACCTCTCGCTCACTTTCCACTCACCGGAGGCTATCAGTCGGATATAAATTCATGTTCTGGAGAGTGCAGCCATTTCAGTGTTTCGAATCAAAACACTGCAGTGTGCATTGAGGTGAACTACGGGTGAGGGGCATTCAATAATTTGTTGTGAAATATAGGACGTTCCCCGTAGCCGATCATATGGTACGCTTTCAACTACTGCATTTGCTCAATCAATAACGGGTATACTAAGCATACATCATAGAGTATTGTCATATCATTCCTTTCTTGTTAGTTTGTTTTGTTTTACGGGTTTCTAGATATATGTCCTTGAAAAAAGCTTTTCAGTCGCATGTTTACTTTTATCATTCTTTAAAAATGATCTACTACTGCTAAGCTAAACTGGTACAGCGCTACATAGAAAGGAAGAAACAAGCCCAGCCGGCCAGATGAAAGAACAGAGCGCTGACTTCCAACTGGTTTATTGATAAGGAGGAGGAGGAATAAACGGTTATTGTGAGAAACAACGAGAAAGTGTTCTTTCTTCGCCCTAGGTGGGCGGCTCTCTTTGTCCAGAAAGCCGCTTTGGCAGCCCGGGCCCGGTCCACCAGACTTCGATGATCTTCAAGTTGCACGAAATATATAGCTACAAGAAAGCATCAAGAAATGTCGTCACAACGCTTCACCAAAGCCGCACATTAGTTTAGAATACAATACCAACTCGCCCAATCCTCAACCCTACTGTACTGTTGCTAAATTGTGTCAGTTCGCGCAAAGCTGTAGCTTATGCACAGCTACATTGCTTGCTGCCAAAATGGCGTGGTAAGTGGCCTTCTTTAAACCCATTTACGGGCTTCTTTGCCCACCGACTGCATAATTTTCTAGTAGGTGTTGGTGTCGGTAATAACTTCAAGTAAAAAAAATTTAACCCGTGTTCCTTTAGGCACCGCAAGCAGCGTAGAGTTAATGCTTCATATTCCTTCCAGTTAGACGCTGCCTTCTTCTTAAAAGAAAGAACTCGTTTCAGGTCAGAATAAAAATTGAACGTTTCATGTACATTTTGCTAAGAGAGCTCCTTCACATCGCTTAGAGTGGCCGAAATATCGATTCAAAAACGAACGTAGGTTTAACGAGCATGTGCTAGATTAGATAATCTTCCTGTGGTACTTTTTCGAGCCTCCAAACGCGATGCTCAGGCTGCTCGAGGTAGTAGTTCGCTCTGGTGAACAGTATGGACATCCCGGCGACGTATGTAGGCAGTGTACGATGTAATAGCAGATTCCACGTGCCCTGATAATCTTTAAATAGTGTAATCAAGGTGGTCTTTTTTTATTGCGAAAGCAGTTACACTGATGTTCGAGGCGCAATCCCATTGCCCGCGCGCGAGGGGGTTACAGAGTTTACAGAGACACACAGTGCCGTTTGGTGGCCAAAACAACTAATCGACACCCACTTCGCTGCTCTAGCCTGACCAGTAAACGTCATGCTAACGTCACCTAACACTTAGCCTGGCGAGGACGCACCCCGACGGTTTCCCATCGGTCTGGTCTCGTGCGTCATCGATGTGTGGCGCCCGCGACGCCGGCGTTCTGAGGAGCCTGCTGGTAACTGCTAGTTGTTGGCCGGTTGGTTGGCCGGTCAATTGGCCGGTCGGTCACTGGTCGGCTTGTCACCGAGTAGATTCGCATTCACTTTCTTAAAAAATAAAAAAATAAAATGAAGCTCGTTAAGTAGCGGGATTCAAACCTCACCCTCTCCCGGTGCAGCAGACCAATGCTCCAAGCATTAGGACACAAATACTTCTTTTTTTTTCTAAATTGCATGGAAATATCACTTATTTCGAGCGAATATTATTTCCATAGCAATTCAGACACGCCCACATGCTACACAGGCAAACGAAAGTTCAAAAATCAGGCTAGGACAAGCATCCAGGTGCGAGAACCACTTAGGAACGGTATAGAAGGTTTCGACCTCACAACGCACTTGGGAAGCCTCTTCAAGAATGACAGACGTTTTCGAGCGAGGTGGCTGTCAATCATGCGGCTTCTCCATAATAAATAAGCTCTTTACAACTTTAACAAATCATATGCTGTATTATTGATTGTCTTTTTGAACAAGACCAATCGCATACAGTGATGTGTGAGAGGAAGTGTTCTTTTTAATGGTTTCTTTTTTTTATCTCCCAAAATATACATACGTGATAACCAAGTATAAAACAGTGTTCTGTAGTCTCGGTTTTCTTCCAAAGTTTAAAATTCGCATTCCAGGGCACATATACTTCTTTTTCTGAAGCCATGTCCTTACTCGCAAAGTAGAAGTGTGCAGCCTGAAGGTAAATGTTTTCTCCGCAGATGTGCACATTTTGCGGACACACGAAAGATCATCTTGACCGAATGAAGACAAATGAGGTTTTCGGTACGTTTGTTCAGGGAGAAGGTGATATAGAAGTGCACGTTAAGCGACGTTCAATTACCACTAATCTATAGCGAATCTGGCTTTTAAAACTTCAATAATGTCAACAATTTTTTTAGGACGCCCTATTACGGCAGCTTTTCAGGAATGATTATTCTGACAACATGAAAGGGCAGGTGTGAAGCAAGACGTGTTGGAATAACAGCAAGAACTAGTGGATAACAGTCGTCATTATTTAAGCAATAATATTCTCATGACCAATTGTAGTACAACTAAATCCACAAAACTGAGGCTTCTCTTCTCAAGTGGAAGAAAACAGTTGCCCCTTCTCATGGCTTCCCGTGATCACTGCCAACTAAATCATGCAAATAATTTATGAAATTCCTGAATATGGATGCGAGAGCTGTGCGAAACGTGTAGAACATCAAGAAACTTAGGTGCTAGAAATTTATTGCCTGACTTAGCTCTCCCGAAAATGGAGCGGCCATGTTCCCGCCAGGTTGTCATCGTTTGAATGCTTTGTGTGTGTTTGTTTTTTGTAGGGTAGCGAACGGGATAGTTATTTTTCGGAAACCTGGCCGCCTTCCACACCTCACTTATCTACCTCTCTCAACGGAGAGTGGTTATCGCGGAAGTCCAGTGGTCCAGAATTGCGGAAGTTATCGAGAGAGAGGGGAATACAGGAAGGCAGGAATGTCAACCAGTCAAGAGTCTGGTTGGCTACCCTACGCTGGCGGAAGGGAGAAGGGGAACAGAGAGAAGGGAGAAGGACGTGTACGGACAGTACTTGAGTTAAAGCCGCTCGCGCAAACCGGACGTTGTGAGAAAGCACAAAAGTGCCTTCCCTGCCTTCTGAGCCGATGATCGGTGGGGACGGTGCTCTAGTAGTGTCTGTTCACTCAGAGGACGATCATCTAATTCCCTCAATGCGTTGGACAAAGGTTCTCTTTGTGCTTGAAATTGAGGACAATAGCACAATAAGTAGTCAACGTTCTCCTCGCATCCGCAAACATCACATGCAGGACTATCATCCATTCCGATTAGTGCTGAGAAGGCATTCGTGAAGGCGACTCCAAGCCACAACCGACACCGGCTTTGGACGCATCGCATCGGTGCAGACCGGCACGATGTCCTTAGTAGAGTGGAATACCGCCCATACAAGGCGCACAAGACTGCACAGACTAAACCCGTTACTGCAGCTCAGAAGTTATCGATAGGCACACAAAGATATTGCAGCAGTGACTGATTCCAATGAATATCCGAGAACACAGACGGAGTTAGAACTCGCATGCCTTGCCCAAACCCGCTAATTCAATCGAACGTTGCACTAGATCGTGCAGTTTCACAGAAACGCAGAGCAATGTTTACAGCCTCAGTAATACAGGACTTACCGACGCCAAACAGCGCAATGCCACGAGCATAAGCAAGAACTTTAATTTCGTCATCTGCCTACCTGTATCGTTCAATGTTTGAGCTACAATGAACACTTAATCAAAGCAGTTCCAAGTTTAGAGTTAAAATAAAGGCGAGAGATGAAAACTCATAGGGGTGGATGACTTCACCTGTATTTCACCTGTATTATATCTGAGAGGGTATGGTTCACAATTAACTTTGTAATGCACTGTTTATAACAAAGCGCTATAACTTTGTATAATACATCACCTAACTGAATATGTCGTAGCAGTTGAAACAAAAAAAAATTATGCTAAACCTTATCAAAGTCTTTGGCGAGATCAGTCTGAAGGATATCTACTTGAGACATACCGCTATCTATGCACTCAAAGACTGAAAATACTATGTGAATATTTTCTTGCTATAGAGCGTCCTCGAATTCCGTATGTTCGATGATTACCTATTCATTTGGCAATAACTGTCTGCAACCTATTTGCAAGAACTTTTACTGCATGCGCACTCCCACGCCACAATACAAGCTAGCTCTATGCCATTATTACCGCGTGTTGATGAACACGGTTACGATACTTCGGCACATAATCACAACGGAAGCGCGCCCAAGAAACATGTCCTCGCGTTCAGTATAATGATGATTTTCATACAATGGCACGTCCCTACAGCGTGGGTTGACCAAGTGCTGGTACATATCGTGGTAACGCCCACTAGCTTTTTGAGGTGATCGCGGCTTGCTGCTAACGGTCATGATTTCGATACAATGGGACATACGTAAAATGGCGAATCAGCTGCAAACAAGCTCGTCCACGTGTTTATAGTGATGATGACGGCTTCCTTACAGTGGCCCATACCCACAACGACGGGCTCGACCAATAAGCGAGACGTACAATTGCACATGCCCACAAAGTGGGACTGACATGAAGCCAGGGGCCCTATAACGTAAAGCAATTCCAATATGTTTTTCTTCCTCTGTCTTGACGTCAAATTTGCGTAACCGCCGACGCAAGCATGGGGTGGTCACCCGCAGGGTTGTCTCAACAGACCAATCAAACGCTCACCTCGTTCATAGAAGGTCACTCTTGTTTGCTTGAAAAACGAATATCATTGCCTACATTGAGCGGTTTGTCTTATCTAATTGGCTTACAAGGGGAGATGAGCACGCTCAAGTGGAGCGTGCTCCTCGATTCGATGGGGCCGAACCACTGCACTGAAAATCGATAACCGGATGAAGAAGGTGGTGCCGGCCTCTGTGACTGGTCCGCTTTCCCTCACTTAGTTAACGGTGGCTTGTCGACAATCGCGGCGGCATGCAACGGAAGCTTAAGAACGACGCTAAAACGGATCCTCAGTAAAGAAGAATCGGCAGAAGGAGGTCGTCAACGTGCCGAAAGTGCTCAAAACTTTACATGGCCATGCAAAAAACTTTGTTACACGCAAATAAACCCATGCTCTCTGGCAGGTGCGAGTAGCCAGTGCCTGAGCAATCGGCAGCAGCCATCTTTTATTCATTTCGGAACGGGGCAGCCTGCGGCTATTCAGAAGAAAATTCAGTTTTGTTCAGCATATTAATGCATCTTTAACGCGTGCACGTCACTTTGACACGGTGAGTTTTTGCGGTTTTGTGACGTCGCGTGACAGGCAGGTGAAGTGGGTGGAGCCCGAAAACTTTTGACCAATAGCCGATGGCTAATGGCGAAAAGGCGTCGAATCAGCAATAACTATTTTTCTTTTGTTCGGTAAAATCATGCATAATCGGTGCGTACAAGTCATATATGATGGGGAGCTATTGCGGTTTTCGTGACGTCGCGTGACAGACAGCTGAAGTGGGGATGGTCCGAAAAAGTTTTTAACCTCTCGTGGAGGGCTGATTGCAGAATTAGAATAGAAAAGTTTGGAATAGTTTTACGTTATAGCGCCCCAGAGATACATATCATGCCGACTCCAACTAGCTCTTTCAGATGTCTGGTCCGTGTTGTTCGTGATTACGATTTTTCAAATTATGCCACATGCCCACAACAGCGGACTGGCCAAGAAGTGGCCGGTGCACTTAAAATAAGTAAGAAGAAATGAAGAAACACGTCATATTGCGTAGCAAGAGCACATGAGATAACATGCGTGTGTCAGTTTCCTTTATGCCAAAGACTCCAGAATGAAATCGCCGCATTTAAGCCATTCCGTTAACCATTTCCCAAAAGCTTCGCTTCACATAGATTCCAACATGTGCATGGGATCTGCATTTCTGCACCTGCGTTGGAAGAGCATTTCTTTTTTAAGTTCATTTGATAAGGTCTTAGGCAAACCCTATAGGCCAGAGGGCTGCTACGAGCCACAACTGTCAGGTTATATCGCCTTTCTTTTAATGAATTGCATATAACAACCCTCCTTACTTATTTTACGTTGCTCAATTATTGGTCACTAAGGCCTCAGTGAACGCATGCATGCTGTCCTGATATGCCTACGTTAAATTATACCCTGTGTTGTTTGTCTTGGTGCCTTTATTCCATTCTCTTCTCATCTTGCGCTCTGTTAAACGGTTATACAGCGAGGATAACCACAACTGGTGCGCAGACACTTTCATCACGTGTAGAGCGTCGTTTCAGAGCCTAAAGAAACCTTCTCTGCACTCAACAATATCGAAGGCACTCGCGTTATATATATGCAGCATTCAGAGCTAGAATAATCCTTGGACTTGCGGAGAAAAAAGGGCATCACAAAAAAGCCCGGTTTTCACGGAGTCCCAGCAGCCGGCTCCTTTGAGCGGGCAGTCGGCAAAACTCGATTTTTCCGCGATGTATTCCTGACTTTTCATGCAAACAATAATCAACCTTTTTTTTTTTTATCGCATCGGTTAGAGCAATAGAGCGGGACAGCTAGTCGGTGATTCCCTGCTTTCCATCAATGTTTTTACTCGTGTAGAAGGCGCTGTGAGAGAGCTGTTGGCACGTCGTCGGCTCGCTCACACAAGCCCCAGCTATATAAAGGTGCCGGACACGGCACCACGCTGCTTGACTAATGGTTGTTTACACAGCTTAGAACGCGAAGCGTTACGCCATCCTTGCAAGGAAGAGATAAAAACAGCCAAAAGAGAGACCATTAAAAGATGTTTCGCTAGACCATTCTCCTATAGATATATCACATTATTTCAGACCGACCTTTCGCAAGGATATAGAGAAGATGGCGACGCAGAGGAGCACGTACACAGTACTTGCTCATTCGTCTCCAGTGCCAGGGAACCATGACGGCACACTTGTGACTGTAATTTTGCCCACTTGTTCTGTAGATAGGCGCGCCCCAAGGAGGTTAAAGAAAAGTTCTGGTGTGGAAGTCGCCTGCGAGCTCTAGTGAAGCCTGCAGCAGCCATCTTGCGAGGGGCAAGAAGCGGCCTGGCAAGAGCTTCGCAGCGCTGCTCGCCGACTTTTCCAGCAGTTTTAATTGCTTAACGGATTTTCAAGTTCTAATGCAACACTGTGGGCGACTAGGCCAGCCATATTGGAGGTCTCCGGATCACAGATGT
This sequence comes from Dermacentor andersoni, assembly GCF_023375885.2. NCBI lineage: Eukaryota > Metazoa > Arthropoda > Arachnida > Ixodida > Ixodidae > Dermacentor > Dermacentor andersoni. The sequence goes on along the minus strand of NC_092815.1, from coordinate 127,634,190 downwards.
CCGAGGCATTCTTCCATTTAGCGTTAGCAATGACGAAGTAAATTTGGCGGGCTTCTGGCATTGAAGAGCTTGGCCAACGCCGCAGGCAGCAAGGAGATAACACAAGCTGCTCGCGGGCCCAGGCCGGTGGTGACATCGGAGACGCGACGAAAGGCGGAGGATGGCGGCGACATCGACGACACAGGTGCTCTTTTTCGAGCCAGTTTCGCTTTCAAGGAGCCTGGCAAGGGTAAATAATTGTTCGCGTAGCTCCCACATGAAAGCCACTATTCAAAACTTCATAGTTGGGATAGATGGTGTCGACGACGGGCTCCAAAGTACTCATTTGGATAATTAGAAAGTTAATTACCGTAACTCGCTAATTACGCGCGTAATTGCGGAAACGTCTCTGTATCTAGAGGCTGCCTATCCGTACACTCGAATGGTAAACATAACGTTACCGTGTTTTACATTTCTCTCATTTTAAAAATTTCGTGCAGCTAAAGAAAAAAAAACCTTTATGGTGTCATCCCGTACTCAAGTATAGCGGACATTGCGACGCTGCTATAGTGTTAATGTCAGTGTGCCAGACAGATTTGTTTAGGCGTCGCCTAGTTGATGCCTCAACCATCAGAAAGAACCAGACAAGCAACCCAAGGTTATAAGGATTGTGAAGCATGTTGAATTGTTATTAGAAGGGCCCGACACCAAACTTCCGAACTTGAATTATGGATTGTGTGTAGAACCGTACGCGTCCCACAAGCTCACAGAGCTGAAGCGCATTCGACGCAGTAGAAATTAGGCGTTTGCTTTTTTTTTTTTTTTTTGGCGCCGCGACTACACCGTAAGGAAGTCTGGCAACGCTGACTGGGGATTAAATGAAGTGCCTTCTGCGGTCAACGTGCGCGTTTTTCGCATGCATGCACGTTTCACCGGTCAAAGAGACAAATTTCTGTGGGTGCTTCCTGACACTTCTGAGTTTCATTTTTCTTTTTTTTTTATAAGGTGAGTGAATTAATTGCGGTCTCTATGCCACAGGTTACGCCGGTATTATTGCTTCGTCTGTTCGCTTCGCAGTCGAGTCCGATGTCATTTGCTCCGATGCTGAACGTCCGATGCTGAACGTGGGAGAAAGGACTTGCAGGCATCGGGCTATTTAGTGCTGTCCTTCGAAAACTTCGTCTCAGAAAGCTGAGCGGCCAGCCCGCGCCCTGTCGGTGAGTTTGGTTACTGCTGGAGCACTGCACAATTGCACTCTCGGCACGGGGCGCACACGTGGTCTCGAAATGTTTCTTATATAGCAGACGACACCACGGTGGCCGAGCACATGGCACACAAGCCACGCCCAAATGGCGGTCGGTCTTGATGAGAGGGCCTCAAAGGTGCCAATTTCAAATTGAAATTTCGGACTGTGGTGTGCTTCGAGACCCCATTTTTCTGCGTGTTCAACCATATATATCCTACTCTCAACTGCGATGATAACTAAAGAATGGCCCCTTTATTGTTCTTGAAGACAACCTGCTCGAAGTTTGAAGCATCACTAGCGATGGCTAGCGGAATAATAGGCTTACTTAGACCCACTCCTTTGAAGGTAGTATTTGCAGGAAGCATTCGCAGCCGGGAGCTGTAACACTTGATGGGCTTTTTACGAACAACACTGAAATTATGTTTACGCCCTTAAGGGTGTTATTTTGTCGCACTGGTAAACGTCCTTGCCGTTAGGGTCTTACAAAAATTTATAGAGGGTGACAACGGAGCTCTAACTAGACGATGACAACAGACGTAGTTGAAAGCTATGTAATCATTCTGACAGCCTTGGGCTCCCAGAAATATCACACAAGATAATTTCACAGGGAGAGATATAGAGCTCTCCTGTCGGATCCTTCTGTGAACGCAAGGCTGTCAAAATTATTACCTTTGTTTTCAACTACGTCTTTTGTCCTCGCACGTCTACTTAGAGTTCCGTTGTCGGCCTCTATAACTTTTTGTAGGGCCCTAATGGTAAGTGCGTTACCACTGTGACAAGAAAACACCCTTCAGGGTGCAAACATTTTTACAGAGAGCCTCCTCTGCTTCCTCTTTTTTATTAGTCCTCCCGTGTTTCAGTTCTCGTCTCTGCCGTCACCGATCTTTTCTTTTTTTCGGTACCATGAAAAAAAAATTGTTAGTTGCTCATGACTCGTAGCATGCACTAAGCGACGAAGGGGCAAAAGCTCCATTTTCCACTCAAGTTCTCTCCACACGCAAACCAACAATCTTCTGTTACTCACTCTGTTGAAGCCTAATTCTTCGAGGTAAAGGTAGCAGATCCGATATTCTCATGTTCCCCTCATCCTGCGCATGAGATGGATATCATAAATGGGATCTACGACGGTAACAGCCCACTGTGTAACACTGGACATGCAGCTGGAGGATCGCTTAGCCGCTGTTATACTGACGTTTCCGGAATGGCGTTGATATCCAAAAAATAAAATAAGCTGTTTACCGGCTGAGAGGTGTGTAAACATGCTGCATGTTGAATCGCGGATTGCTTAGAGTAATACTAGATAACTAATTTGCAAGCATCCTTAAATAAAATGCGTCTCACACAGCCCGGAGGCAAAAGCAAACATATTTGGAATGCGCACCTGACGCCTTTTATAGGTAACGAAATCAATGTTGTATATAGTATATACGTGTACATATCACCCTTCTTATAGTGCGCTTTGGCAGCGCAGACATAAGGGGAAATCATCGAGACTAGTGGTGACATATATGGCAGCGCACATGTTCGACAAAAGCGCAATGAACGCTTACTCCAATTGAATGCTGCGTTCTGTTGGCCTCATCACTACAAAAACATATGCAGGTAATCCTGTTGGATATTCCTTTCAAAATCCAGCTTGTTCTCTGGATTGATCAAAGTCTAGCGCTTGGCTAGTTGTGTTTAATACTAGGTGAATATATTGTAGCACAGTGAAAGCAAGGTCATGAATCTATGTTTTTTCAGTTTGTTAACGTTGCCATCATACGGGATATTGTTAGGTAGCATTCTGACAAGTCTGTTGTACCTTTGAATTCCTGCAGCATTTTTTGTAAGGCTCAAAGAGTCGGAGGCTATTTCAAACTTTTGTGCTTGTGCTTCGTGCTTGCGAGACGGCACATACGCTTGCCGACTCGCGCAAGCTCGCGTCTGCATGCCTTGCACGTGTCTCACCTCGCGAGGAATGGTGATTTGCATCTACAAAAGACGATCATCAGCACACATAAATTCCTGGTATGGTGGCTAGACCAAGGAGTTTAACTTTTTTTTTTAGATCTCCTTGATCTAGATGTCTTGGGAGACATCGCATCGTATCGAGCTATCGAGAGCGGTTCAACATGCGCAACCTGTCTTTGGCTATTAACTGTCGCTCCAGCTGGTGCAGGACAGAGACCATACCGCAACACGCAGCATGGCCAGAAACGCACATCAGCGCGCCCTCCTGCACAGGCAAGATGTGGCTTCGGGCGCACGGTGTAATGCCCCGAACTAAGATAGCGCGGCGACGCCAGCACCGCCCATACGCGACATACACCAGCGCTCCGACGGACGATCGCGTCACCCTATTATGGCGACGGGTATCAGTTTTCACATATGAGTAATTAAAAATATAAATTAGCGGGCAAGAAAAATAGCTTATGCGACGCAATGTTGGAGCCTAAATCACCAAGGGCGACCTTGGTCAAGTGCTCAAAATGCTGCTGATAGCTCAGGGCCAAACATTGACTTCGCCGCAATATTACGTCACCGCATTGTAATGGCGGGGATGTAATTCCACTTAGATCTCTTTGTGACAACACTAGAAATAATGATTATACTGAATGACCAAGAAAACACCGCCACTATCCACTGCTACCACAGCAAGCGCAAAGAAACTCATTTAGATGCTACTAACCAGCCGGACTGCCGATTTTTGATTGAGCTATTACGAACAGAGAGAAAGAGAGAAAGAAAGCAAAAACAACGCAGTTAACCCAGACTCGCGTCCTTCTTGCTGTACTACGCTGGCTGAAGAGGATAAAGGGGGGAAGAGAGAGATAAGAACGGAAGAGAAATGGCACTTTGCGTGCACATGTGACGGTGACCACTAAGCTTACAAAGGGTCGCAGAGACCTGTCGACTTGAGACACTGTAATAGCATTCTCGTTGCTTTCCGTGCCAATGACGCGCACGGCCATAGTCTTAATACTCTGGCGTCCGAAATCGGCCTTGGGTCTAACCGGTCTAATGATATCTGAAGAGGGTGGCAATTTGGGTTCATTGGTAAGCCATGTCGAATTGTACGAAGGGTAGCGCAACACCAATACATGGCCGCAAGATGTAACAATGGACACATATAGCGCTGTGCGTCCGTCGTTTCTTATTGTGTCCATGTCCGGAGAGGTTCACGCTGGACGTGGGGTCAGGAAGGTGGGAAATATTTTATGGTCTCGTAGGTTCTGCAAGAGTTGTACAAAGCCCTGCCACCCATCCCTATAATGAACGAGCAAGGCTTTGTAAATGCCGCCCCGAACCAAAGAATGCACAACCATGTCGCATTGGAGAGGGATATTTCTTTATGGCAATGGCAGCTTCAAGGAAAGATTCAGTGGTAGCAGGGGACGGTTCGAAGGTTTTAGAAGTAGACCGCTAAGTGTGTGTCACAAAAGTCGGAGCTGCCGGGTCGCTTTTGATGTCCTTTTGGAACCACATGATGAGAGTCAGAGAATAAAAACTAGAAAAGCACAACGAGTATATCACAGCTATGCTCACCGCTGGTATGCACGGACATACTCGAACCCATTGACCGAGGCGAAAAGGAGCAGAGCGCGCTGAGAATCTCTTTATGTGGCAACAAAAGTGAGCCTTGCATCCCGATGCCCCAGTTTCCGCGCCACAAAGAGACCGCGAGTCTCTGGTGGTTCGCCGCTTAATCAGTGGTCGCCGGGAGCCGCTTCTACTGTTCTTTTTATTCCTTGATCATTTCTCACTCTTCCAAGGTATATATGTGTCCCTCAGGGCGCGTTTTGTTTCTTGCGCATCTTTTTCTGCTCTTTGTGCTTATCGTTCTCTGAAATATTTCACTACTTTTTCCTCATCCAAAGGACGTAGTGGATCTGACTAACTCTTTCGCGGAACCATAGACTTCTGGTTGCTTAAACCCCAGACCTCACAAAAGTGAAGAAGGACACGTGGATGACAGACGGCGAAGAGCACGATAAGCGCAAATAAAAGCAGGTGCACCGATCTCCACCTTGTTTTTCATCTTATTCCTGACAAGTTTCCTTTCACTTTTCCTTCTCTGGCAGACAAAAGAAAGGTGCACTGGTGGCGACAGCAAGTGGTGTGAGAAAGCACAAAAAAAAAGAAAAAAAAAGCTCGTTATCTCCTTAATGCTTCAATACGGGCCAGTTGAAGACCTAAATGAATGGGTAAATAAAGAAATAAACAAATACATGAATTGGAATTTTGATAATAATAAAGAAGAGGACGCAAAAGATGTTGACGATGAATATGATGAGGATGATGATGATGATGGTGGTGGTGGTGGTGGTGGTGGTGGTGGCGGCGGCGGTGGTGGTAAATCTGGGGAGTGATGAACGCTTTTCACTGTGAGAAAATTATTTTCTTTTGTACTTTTGCATGGTCGTCGGTGCAACGCGGAACATGATTTACTTATACGAGAGCAATCAGGAGGCGGCAAAGGAGAAAATCAGCCCATGTGGCAGCAGTCTTTTTTTATTGTGAAATGCATTCCTTGCCTCTTTCGACCGTTTTCAGCCTGCCTATCTATCTATCTATCTATCTATCTATCTATCTATCTATCTATCTATCTATCTATCTATCTATCTATCTATCTATCTATCTATCTATCTATCTATCTATCTATCTATCCATCTATCTATCTATCTACCCTTATACGCCGGCCGAGTGGCCCAATTTGTCTACCTGCTTGGGACATTAGGTATGTACTTCTGATCGTGATGCCGTCCTGGCCGTTCCATTGCCTTCATTAGAACTTCGTGATAGCTTACTCTCGTCATTCCGACATCATTACGCCTTCTACCCTCACCCAGTGGCCCAAGATAGCTTGGGCCACTGAGTATGGGCTCGGGGTCGTGATGCCGCCGTGGTCCTTGCATCGCCGTCATTCCAGCTTCGACATCCGACATTCGTTTGCCGTTGTCGTCAGGCCATCACCGTCACACAGTCGTTATGCATTCATTGTCACACCGCCATGATGATCTGATTCTCGTCGTGTTACCATCGTCAAGCCTTCTACTCCGACCCAGTGGTTCAATTTATCTAGTAGTTTCGGCCACTAATTAGGTGTTCGGGATAGTGATGCCGTCTTGTTTGTTGCATCGTCATCATTCCATCTTTGTCATCCGACGTTGTTCATGGCATCGTCACCAAACAAACCATGATCGTCCATCGTCACACAGTCCTCGTTTTATCATTGTCACCACTTCAAGTAACATCAGGCCATTGTGAGCATGCCGTCGTCGTCATTCGGCCTTTGCCCTTCCATCAGCGTCAATATTTCTTCGTGGTTGTAATGTAATCATAATGTCGTCATTAAATCGTTGAAATGCCGCCCTTGTCAAACGTCGTTGTAATGCCGTCGTATGGCGTTGCCATGACCGTCACGCCAACTTCGCCATCCAGCCCTCGTCATGCCGTCGTAGCCATACCACCTTCATCGATCCATCAACGCCATTCCTTGTTCTTCATCCTATTGTAATCCTGCTGTCGTCATTCAATCGTGATTATGTTGTCATGGCCATGCGAACGTTGTCATTCCCGCTTCTTTTCCCGGTTGTCATACCATCCGCGCCACACAACTGTTATCAAACAGTCATCATCTCTATCCCTCATGTCGCCATCGTCACGTTGTCGTCATTATACCTTCGTCGTAATATAAGTATCGATATGTCATTATCAGCATGCCGTCGTCCTTATACGCCTTTCCCGTTCGATCGCTATCATTCCTTCTTCATTGAATCGTCAGTGCGTCGGCTTCATACTGTTGTCGTTATGCCTCCATGCCTATGGGCGACCTTGGCAAGCGAGATTCATAACAAAGGGGGAAGCTATCGAAGTATGTGGCATATATCAGAAGCAACGAATGTCTCAGAATTACCACTACACGTATTAAATAAACGTGAGTTCAGGGATAATGTCTGTCGCTACATTGCTCGATTACTATTCGCATTATCTCAGCAGTCATCACGAAATGAGTTCTGCCGTAATTTTAGTTATCTTTCTTTTAATCGCCTAATGCTGGCGTTAAGTTTCAAAAGTAAACCACAAATTAATAGAACGGGCGCAACAGAAAAGAAGAAATGTCACAAATTGTCCTTCTTTCCCCCTTTCTAGCTCGTAGCTCCAGACGGGGTAGGGTTTGAGAGATATTCTCAATGAATTTATACTTCATGCAGACGTACAGCCAAAACCCGCATGCGCGCTTGCACAAAAAGGGACGCTCAATCGGAATCGCTGTTTTCGAAAAAAGACACTGTAGGCGCGTTCAAGGTGAGCAGTTCGGCACCCGCGCTTCGCAATACTATTGTAATCATGGCAATAGAAAAGTGTACGAATTGTACTTCACTAGAAGACGCCGTACGTGTGATCTCTGAAACAACAATAAAAAATATCTTGAGCATCTTGCCAAGCGACGCTGTTCTTCATTCACATTCGTATCTATGGTGCATCCGATCACTTTGAGGACGACTCGCCATTTTAACCAGACAATAATTTTGACATCAAGCGTCGTCACGAGTGTACTGGTAGAGAGCCGTGACACCGTGTGGGCATCTGGCAACACTTGGCACTAATTCTGCAAGACTGCGTCATCCTTAATAAAGTGGGTGTCTTTTCCCGCTTGCTTCACTCTGTGCGTGTTGGCTTTATTTACATCGTGCCAGAAACGCAACCCGTCATGCAGTTTTGCCGCTGTGCATCTGTTCGGCGCCGCTAAGCAAGAAAAACCTGTCACATCCTGAAGGTTTCTTCGCCTTGCTGGAAGTCGTCTCGCGTTGACACGATCCCACGCCAGTGCGTAGCTGAAATGGATGCCTTGTATGGTTGCTTCCCAAGTTTGGCTTCCGGAGCTCAGGTAATGACATTGCCGATAGAAATTGTTTAACTTTAGGCAACATCTCAATGGCTCAGATAACGCAGACGTAGAAGGCAATCCCTCCGCCGTCGATTCATTTCTTTATGCGTGTTTAGGACATTTCTGCGAATTTGCGTACTGCTCTCAACTATCAGGCTAAGCATGCTGCAGTCATATTGCACTCATGGCGCGACTTGAATTGGCCTCCAGCCAGAACTGATTATGACTTTTAAAACGACGCCTTATTAAGGTATACAGCTACCTATCTACGCTGAAGTTAGATCGTTAAATGTGCTAGTGCAGTAGAAAAGCTCACCTAGCGAAAGACAGGCACTCCCTCGATGGGCCAACAAGTTTTGCGGGAACTTACATTTGGGTAGACTATTTATAAAACGCAAAATAATGATCTACTTCACAGCACCACGAAGCTACAAAGCAAACCGACACAGGTTCATCACATTGAAAGCTATCATTCTTTATGAATTTTTCCTACCTTGCTAATTCCAGCGGAACTCAACTGATTATGCAAATACTCCCGAGATATGAGTTATGAAATAATTTACTCTCGCTTTACCAGCCACTGGGCTGGAAGAGTGACTAAGCTGGAAAGGCCATGGCACTGGGGTGAATGACTTGAGGAGTAAATTTAGAGCAGTCACAGATCTTGCCATGCGACAATATACCGGCAAATCTACCAGACAGCTCGTCTTCTCATTGTTCACCGACATTCTCATCGCATTCTGAAATAGAATGTGGATATATCAAGGTTTGTAGATGTAGATCTGTGGAAATACTGGCACGTGCCACTTTGGGGGATTGGCAAAAAATCGGGTAGGTAAAAGTACATCGTTGTTGTTGTTGTCATCTTCAACATATGGCACGTACCCCAGAGGAGGGATTGGCCATGGTTCGCAATGGAACCATAATACGAGACTGAATCAGAAAGTGTATGCCCCTATTTTTTAATAGCCAAAATAAGGTACATACTGCTAACTACAAATATACGTACTATTCTGCGTACCTTAGAATATTTTTCCACATAGCCACACACCGGTTCGGACATCTGTCCGATCTGGGCACTAAGTTTGAGATGCCCCTGTGGTAGAATTTGTCCCGCTGACTGTGGAACCACCGTCGTGTCGTGGCTTCATCGTTCCACGTGAATTTTTGTCCTGCCAGGAACTTCCTTAGCGGACTGAAAACGTGGCGATCACTAGAGGCCAGGTCCGGACTGTATGGTGGGTGGCCCAGACTCCCCCAGTCAAATGACCGGAGCTTGTCGGCGGTTCCGATTGCCACACTTCGTTGCTCGTACGCCGATGTTGTGTGAAGCACAACCACCATCTTCAACAACTGACAGCAGCGCCGTGCCGCGGTGCCACCGGCAGATAAGGCTGGGCGGGTCCATGAAAGGTCCACCGCTGGGAATGAATATGTTCACTTTGCATTTACAGGTGTAATTTGGTTAAAAACATAGGGGCGAAGACTTTCTGATTTGCCCTCGTATTAAGGCATTGCTTCCTGTTAACTTATTGGTCAGTACTAGCGATTTAAGTAATCGTGAGTATAGATTATTTCTCTTTTGTTTTCTTTTTTTGAAAAGTGATCATGACAATTTTAACGAAGGTGTTAGATTATGAAAATAATGCGATCTAATATTAATAAAGACGAAAAAGTGTTTAGTCTCCCTGCACCAATGACCTACTCATGAAGCGAGAGACATGCTCGTATTCTTTCTCATCAATACGTAGAATGATGGCACGCCGTGAGTACGTTATACGTATAAGCCGTAACTCAGTGGGCCTAAATGCTTGCGCTTGAAGTAGTACTTCCTTTTAATACAAAATCTACTCCAGTTTACTACTTCTTTTTATGAATTTTTCACCAAATACACATCACTTCTTTTTTTTTCTACATGCCACTTCGCACTTCCAACTCGCAGTTCACCTTCTCTTTTTCTGTATCACTTTCAGCAATATTCGAATTAGCTCAGTCACACATGTTCGAAAGATTTCTAGATTATCTTCAAGTATTCATAGGTGCATCTGTACACAGCGACGATCAAGGCACCTCTGCAGCTTTTTCGTGCCCTTCGACTAAGGCGCGACGCATATGTCACATACCACATCCAGCCTCGTCAACAACTGCGGAGCTAGCAGCGATTAATGTTTCAATGAAATACGTGGAAGAGCAGTTAACCTCATCGAAGGTGGCCATCTTTGCGGACTCCCACGCTGCCCCTAGCAGAGTACAACGCACTCTGATTGATTGTCCAGTTGTGCGCAGCTTTACCGACTCTGCCAACAATATTGCATCAAGGGGGGTACCTCTCGTTGCCCAGTGGATACCTTCACACGTAGAGGTCGCCGAAAAAGAAGAGCCTAATCGGCTGGCTTCAACTTGCACTCATAACCTTTGTCTTTCCAGAAATTTTGTGCAAGCTTCATCACGCTCATATTTTGATTCGTTGCCACCTACTCAAGCACCACCCAGACCAGTGCATCGCAAACGGTGCATTACTGCCCCGTGTTCGCAGTCGAGGCATGCCTTGTCGAGCTAGATCGCAACTACTCGAGCTACAGGTTGATTGTGTGAACGTTTACTAACGTTTATACGGACAAGGACGTGTGGCCAATCTATTGTGTATGTTTTGCGGTGGCTGCAAGACACTTCAGCACCTGATATTGGAGTGTCCCTCTTTCATTGCGCAGCGAACTCGCTTGTGAGGGACTATCATCTCCTTGGTCTGCGGTGTACGCCACCCGACAAACGTTTGTGCCCCAGTGGTTGTGCGCTTCGACGTGATCAGGCTTGATGCCCCTTTCGGTGGCAATTGCCAGCCTGCTACTCGCTTGCCCTTTCCTCCAAAGTTTATATATGTTTTCAAAATAAACAATAATAATGATTTCATCTCGTTTCTCTCCATAAGCCAAGCTAATAACTGATATCAGTTTTGTATCTCTGTACTGGGGAGCCATATATATATATATATATATATATATATATATATATATATATATATATATATATATATATATATATATATATATATATATATATATATATATATATATATATATATATATATATATATATGTATATATATATATATATATATATATATATATATATGTATATATATATATACATAGCCATATCATAAGAAGCGCACAAACATGACTCATATGACTAACGTATGACTCAAATGACAAGCATATGACTAATAAAATCGGGACCCTCGGTTAAGCCCCTCTCTTCTCGTTTATATATATATATATGTGTGTGTGTGTGTGTGTGTGTGTGTGTGTGTGTGTGTGTGTGTGTGTGTGTGTGTGTGTGTGTGTGTGTGTGTGTGTGTGTGTGTGTGTGCGTGTGTGTGTGTGTATGTGTGTGTGGTCTTCATAGGCTGCCGTTTCCTTCTGAGTTGTCAAGCTTAGCTTTTGTAGTTCGTATCCTAAACGGGGTAGCTTCTTTTGGAGCAACTCTGCTACGTCCAGAACATATCCATTATATGTTCAAGTTTGCCTTATCCTAATCTTTAAAGATTAAGTATGTAACCACAATGTTTTCTTTGCGGAACTAACATTCACCTTCTTCGGCCTTGTAGGGCAATGGCAGTAATAAAAATATAAATAGCAAACAATTTTCGGACTCTTCTATATCAGTCATATACAGCAGTTCTCAAAGAGGAAATAGAAAAATAGCTCACAGTAGATGCCAAAGAGGCCGTTCTTTGCGGTAGCAGAAAACTACAGCAACAAAGAGAGGGGGCAGCCTCTCGGTCCGGGAAGCCAGTTGACTCGGCTGCGGTCATCCTTCTCGATAAGCGGTTTCCTTCCTGGCTCTCTCGATTGTGGCACGCCGAGGGACCTGTCTGGTCAAGGTCTATCTGTGCCCGTGGAGAGCGCAGCACGTCTGCGCTGAGTTATGGTGGACGATTTTCTCTCTCGGTGCTACGCATATGGAGGAAACAAAAGTTAAACTATCCTCCTCAAATACCTCGATACATACACGTCTTTCCAGATTAAAAGCACGCACTTCTTATTTTTAGGACGTGTTTTTTTTTCAGCTGCTTCTGTTTTGGGGAAACTTTTCTTTCCATCGCTTGTTTCGTGTTTTTCTTTATTGTCCCAGTTCTGACGACTGCGTTTAGGTATGTTGCCTTCCCTCAAAACCTACTCAAGGAAAACAGCAGCCAGGAGACGAGCCAGAGCTAATCGATCTGACAGGAAGAAAGCATACTCATGAATACATGTTACACTAATAAATGAAGCTGAACAGTGAACATTCCGGCTATCTGCAAAGCCGGGGAGTTTCTGGTCTATGAGGACGGCGCCAATGAAAATAAACGTACATGGCATCAACCATCGCTCAGCTCCTGTGCAGTACGCGGCGTCGCACTCATGCCTTCGACTGGTGTTTCCAAGCTAGCCCAATGACTAAGTCCTCACCAGACTTGCGTACTGTAGCTTCGGCCCACCATTATATCAAACGCAATGCTATATACCATAATATACCAACACCACTATAGCGGAAGTCGCTTCATAAGGTCGCTACCAATAACTATGCGAGTGACACAATAGATGCGCGCCTAAGCATTAACGTCGAATTTAGTATTCTTCGTTGTACTTTTCAATGATGTGTTGGTTCATGCTCTGTAGCGCATTTTTTTTACTGCTTGTAAACATTGACATTGAGCAATTGGCTTGTTTACTTCCTCTGTGTTGTGTGCTGTACTTACAGGAACATTATCACCCATCCCAGTATCCCCAGTGCAGTGTAGCATACTATAGAGCGCACTAACTCAGGTCGACCTCTATGTCTTTCCTGTCAATAAATTCTGTCTATCTACAGGAACACTAAAATTTATGTAGTAGCTTTTCCCCTACGTTGCCCTCGCGTGCCCGATTGTTTCTTCAAAATTTCGCTTATTGTTTTTCGGGCAAAGCAGTCATACCCTACTAGGACCTTGAAAGGTTGTACGATATAGTTGCCGCAAACCCTTGGCTTTTTTGCGTGAATCTCGTGTACATGTTATCGTATTGATCTAAAGTAAGTTTCTGAGTCGTCGAGTAACCTGGCAGTGCAAAGCGTGGGGCAAAGGCGTTTGTCTATGACTCTAAAACACTAAGGGATCAGTGGACGAGGCTGGATAAATGTTTGTGTCAGTTCCTTGTTCGCTTGCGTGCAGGGGTCATCAAGTCATAACTTGAGCGAAGAAGCAACCAGGTCCCTGATGAGACGGAATTGATATGTTGTACTTGTTCGCATTGCGTTAAATTTACCGGCGGTGAAGATGAGCATGCTTCGGTCTTCGGAATTTATACTTCACATCAGCACTCGATAAGCCTTCCCATGCCTCGTTGTCTACTGACTGTACCAGACAGGCTGCTGGGTTGATTTGCCCGTTTGCCGTCGACCCTTCCCTAACGTACACACACACGCTTCACATCTCTCCTGTTTTCCAAAAAATTGTCTCATTGGATCGCCCTGCAGTACTCTGCTTAGGTTTCTCCGGTGAAATTTCGCCGCCGTAATACTGTCTTTAACAATGCAGTTTCTGTTGTAATGCGGAAGTAGTGACCAAGTGAGTATTTAAGCAGCAAATGCTGTCCACATGTAGTGTCCAGAAAATCGGCGAGGCCGCCCTGCTAGGAACCTATAGAAGTATAATTGTCTAACTTCCACAGGCATCATGCTTACGAGTGCCAAAATAGCATGCGTAGTTATTTAAATTTTTTTTAGCTATATCGCGCTCTACGGAAAGCGTCAAGCCGCTAAGGCAAAGGCGTAGGAACAGCAGCTGCTTGTCACACTTTTTGTCGAGCTGCGTCTGCCCGTGCTACGTTTTACTTTGCTCAGCTCCTTATGCCACCATCTATATTTACTATTTTCTAAGTGCCAAGATTCATTAGTATAGAAGCTGCGGTAACCAGTTTGAGAATTTAAAGCAATGCCCCATGGCGGCAAATATGTATAGTATGGCAACTCCGGCATTGTAGCCAGCAGTCGAAGAAAAGGACAAGCAGGGCTATTGTGGAGACTAGTTGTGGAGACTCATTCGTTTAAAGACAACGGCAGGATCTTCTCAAGCAAATGATTCTTTTACGTAAATGAGTCAGTGCTTGCTATTCTTTGTGCTCCTTCGGCGCCTGAAAAGAAATGGCCAGGCGGAGCCGCTGCTGTAAAATTACAGGCTCAAGCTAAACGCCCGAGATGAGACGTTTTCGCAGCGCGTTTGCGGGAGAAACCAACTATAGAGTTTTCTAAAAGGCAGATGTGTGAATTGAAGAAAACATCGCCAGCAGAAACATGTCACTAATCGTCCAAGCTAAATTCCGTAGTCTTTTTATCAAATGACATATGGGCAAATTTATCCAGAAAATTGTGTCTCGAGAGGCGACTTTGTAGCAGATAGAGCGTTGTCTTGCTCAGCTGTAATTGAAAAATGCGTTGTGCGACGCACACCACGGCGTGCCTGCTCGGGACCCGCCCGTCGAGCAGAAAATGAATTAAAGCAAGCGGTAGGTTGCAGTTTGTCTTGGCTGCAGGTGGTCTGTCGTTGGCAGAGATGGACGAGATTTAATTATCTTGTTGGGAACTGAGGCTCAGACCTTTAGGAATAAGTGTTTTACTTTTTTTGTAGTATGTCGATGTTGTACGCTTGTACCACTTTTGTTGCACGCCCCGCACACGGTATTTCTTGTTTCAGTTTCTGTTTCTTCATTTGTTTTCTCGAGCTTCGTCTTAGCTTTCTTTTGTAGGCCTGCCCACATCTGTTTAGTTATTTGAATTGAAAATTTTCAGTGCTATGGGCTGTGGAGTAGGCGCAGAATTCGCGCTCCAAGAATGAAGAAACAGTATACGAAGAATCACTGTATAAGCAACATGAAACATGTTTAGAAGATTAAGAGGAGCTGATTTTTTTAGCAAATCTCTGATTAAGCACAATATTAAGCAAGAGTTAGACGTGAAGATATCGGGTGACGCAAACATTTTTCATCCCATATTCTTGGTGCCTAATCTCTCCTTCTATGTTGGTTGTCTTATGGTCAAATTTGACAAGCTGACTTTCAGCTGTAACGTTTGCTGATAAATAATATTAGCATTGCATATGGGTATAAATTAGCACGTTTTCCGCTCCCTTGGCCATAGCGCGCCCATGTTCATCGCGCCCTCCTTACTTTTCTAAGATATGTTGTCTTGGCGTCTTGTTTACAGCATTGTTTTGTTTCTTTGCTAGTGGAGAAACCTCCAACATTATTTTAACGCGATAGCGTTCAGGAGCCTGTGTCGCAGAAGATCTGGCGTCGGCTTCGGCGTCCGCGTCGACATCGGCGTCAGACGTGGCTTCGGCTAAAGTTATGGCTAAAGGAATTTCGTATGAATTTCCGAACCACGCATACCCAACCACTTCTCTAGCACCAAAGTTGCTCATACCTTGTCTTTGATTCCTTACAAATTGATTCCTCGGAATGTTGAGAACGGCAGCCCACAAACAAATGTAATGGAAATAAACACCGACAGCGCATGTCCTTTATGTTAGCTATTTTCAGAGTGAAATATTAGAAGTGCGAAACAATAGCAGGAGATCGACCCACGCAAGAGCCGTGTTTCGACCAGAAAGCTCGCCTTCGTGCATATAGCGTTAGCAGCCAACGTGTCCCGGTAAATGTTACGCTTACATAAGCTGCAGTTGCCAGGAAGCATGAAAAGCAGTAAGGGGTCTCTGATCGCTATTGCGTTCCACTCATAAGGCGAAGCTTAAGCGTCCTCCAAATTTTTTTCTATTGTTTAACATTCCTTTAATACTGAGACCTGCAGTGATTTTTCTTGTTCCTATAGCTGTACCCTATTTCTACCCTGTATTATGCTACGCTGGGGAGAGAGGGGAGGGGGAGGTAAAGTGGGATAATAAAATGGGTAAAGTGGGATCTTTTTCTCTGGTTAACCTCCCTGCCTTTCCCCTTTCCTCCCTCTCTCTCTCTCTCTACCCTGTATTATCATTTTACTTTAATTTTTGTGATCTGTAAGCTTTTTCTTTTATTTCTCTGCTATCTTTCTTCCTATGTTCTGTTTCTGTCTTTCTGGCCTTCCTTTATGAAGAGAAAGCAGGCGTCGTGTCCCTTCTGGTGACAGCTGACAGTTAGCGCTTTGGTTTTTTTGTTACTGTTTCCTCGCTATTATTCAACGTTTTTCTTATTACATAATATGCACAGTCTTCATTAGCGTCGATTAACCTCCAAGGAAAAGCTCTGTAAACTTCGAGCCCATTAATTATTTTTGAGCAGCGGCCACCATAGGCCCGTCTGCTTAATCTGCATGTTACGTTATCTTTTACCATTGGAAATTCTGTAGTCGCGTTGTGGTCGCACTATAGATTTCATTTTCTACCACAAGTTCTCCAGGAAGGATCGATCGGGGGCTTTCTGCTTTTTCTGCGGGTTCTGCGGGTTTATTCTAGCGGCCTTCTGAGCACATCTATACCAGCTGCCCCACTTTTTTTCCTGCTGTTTTTAATATGTACCAGTGGTTAGTAGTTTCCGCGCAATGGCTCTCGTTTGTGATGAAAGAAAAGTATCCCTACAAAAACAACCCCACGTTAACGAATAGTAGCTGACTGCCACTGAGCACTGTCTAGCTTTTCGTGAATGCACAACATGAAGAATATGAATACCTATCTAGAATGCGGCGTTAAATTCTTTAGGCGATAAGTTCTACCCTTGCAGGTTTAAAGCAATCCACAGCGCTTTATGCTATTAATCAGCTTTTTTTTTTCACTGTTTCTAGAAGAGCTCCTTTTGTAGGTAATTTTCTTTATAGACTTATTGTTATTGGAACGTCCAAGGGGAACGTCACGCTCCAGTAGTGAATGAATATATAACTTACTAAGTACTTGAGGCGGTCAGGCTGTGTATATCAAATAAGCTATCATACATTGTTGCGCCAAACAAGGAAAATAAGGACTCGCGAAGGAAGAGTACGAAACGACAGAATCTGTCGTTTCGTACTCTTCCTTTGCGAGTCTTTATTTTCCTTTTTTGGTGCAACAATGTATTCTTTATATCCCAACCAACTCGCCCAGCAACAAGTTCTACTCAAGCTATCATATGCGTGCAGTTCTTTTTTTTTTTGCTCAACATTCGATGAAATCGTTAGACAATAGGGAAAATATAGCGGGAATGAAGAGGTTCCTGCTCCTTCAGTAATCACTGATGCGGAGTGGTAGCATAACATCACTCATTTTTATCCGAATAAAAAAGAACAACATCGATATCATCACCGGTCAAGTGCGCGCAACTATATTTTGTGGGTCATTGACGGAATATCTTTTTGCCGTAAGAGAACTACATAATTGAGAAGCTAAATTCTATTTATTCTTGTTTTTATTCTTAGTCCAATAAAGATATTAATGCAACAAAACTAAAATCAAAAACTAAAAGATCAGTTCGCAACAAAACGCTATGTAGACGAAAACTTATTGCACCAGCAACGTTTACCTTGCACTCAAGCACTGCTGTAAAAAAAACATTATTAAAACACACGGAATCCCCGAAAATCTTATGGGAATCTATCCTGGGGGTTGACTAAGAACCTTTCTCAGTGTAGCCGACCAAAAGAAAAGAGGACCAAGGGCGCCCCAGTCCGCCTTCTAAATCGTGACACCGTTCGTTGCCTCAGTGTAACTGTTCTATACAAACTCATGGATTTAACATCTCCCCGTAACGTCTTGATAGGAGTGGTTGCTTGAACCAAAGCGCAGCACTCCGAGAAACATCTTCACGGAACCTCAAGCATCTACCGAACCGAATGGCGTCTACATTCAATATGTCCTAGCACAGTGTTGGCATTGTGTCGGAGTTTCAACGAATAAAATTCCCGAAGTGGATAAAGTTAGCTCTATTCTTCAAGGCATCGCCAATGTACAAGGCCTGTTCGACTATTGGCGGCATTATAACAGAGAGCCGACGCTTAAAAGAAATGACGAGCCGTCGCGTCGAGCAGCAATTTTTGCGCCTCCCCAACAATGCAACTACCTCACAGTGGCAGGACATTTAGCGGCCCAGGGACGCTCTTTTGTAGCGATGCCTTATGCCTTATTCTATGCTATTCTTATCATCCACCACACACGGCCGCCTGATCCCGTTGATAATGTGGGCAGACCGTCGCTCTTACCACTGGCCAAGCGCGAAAAGTCTGAAAAAGCATAGAATCGGAAAAGGCATCGCAACAAAATACCGGCCCAGTACCGCAAACTTGCCTCGACATGCATGATGTCAGAACGAGGCTGCGTCTCCATCTGTGCCTAAAGCAGCTAGCTCAAAGCGCATGATTATTCCGTCAAAAACGCTTCTCGCTTCCATCATCTGCTGCATACAAGCCGTCGTCTGCTTCATTAGCTAGGGGGCCTATAACGTTAAACTATTCCAATATGTTTCTATTCCAATCTCCTGAGGTCAAATTTGCGTAACCACCCTCGCAAGCATCGGGCGGTCACCCGCAGGGTTGTCTGAAGAGACCAATCAAACGCTCTCCTCGTTTGTAGGAGGTCATTTTTGTTTGCTTGAAAAACGGATAACATTTCCTACACTGAGCGGCTTGTCTTATCTAATTGGCTCACAAGAGGCGAGGAGCCCGCTCAAGTGGAGAGGGACTCGATGGGGCCGAGCCACTGCGCTGAAAATCGATAACCGGATGAAGAGGGTGGTGCCGCCGTCTGCAATTGGTCCGCTTTCCCTTACTTAGCTTGCAATGGCTGGTCGAAAATCGCGGCGGCATGCCACGGAAGCTTAAGAATGACCCTAAAACGGATCCTTAGCGAAGAAACGTTGGCAGAACGAGATCGTAAACGTGCCAAAAGTGCTCGAAAACGTTACACGACCACGCAAAAAGTTTTATGACACGCAAATAAACCCGTGCTCTTCGGCAGGTGCGAGTAGCCAGTGACTGAGCGATCGGTGGCAGCCATCTTTTATTCCTTTCGGAACGGGGAAGCCTGCGGCTATTCAGAAGAACGTTCAGTTTTGTTCGGCATATTAATGCATCTTTAACGCATACACGTCACTTTGACGTGGTGAGTTCTTGCGCTTTTGTGACGTCTTGTGAGAGGCAGGTGAAGTAGGTGCAGCCCGAAAACTTTTGACGAATAGCCGAGGGCTAATGGCAAATGGGCGTCAAATCAGAAATAACAATTTTTCTTTTGTTCGCTCAAATCATGCATAATCAGTGTGTAGATGGCCACGTTATCGTGCCGGCGCTGTTATCTCTTGTCCATTTCGCTGGTTACTCGCACCAATAAGGAAACTTAAAGGGCGGCGCCTTACGTACGCCCGTGAGCAGAAGTAAGCGGACCAGAGGGTCTCCGAAAAAAACTAAATTTATTTGCAATTAGTTTGCGTAAACTGAAATTGACGAGTAGACTGGAAAGTTCCCAATGCTAAGTTTGGACTGCAGTCCTCAGTTTCAAGTTGCATTCACAGGCTGAGGAAAGATGGGCTTCATCGCGCAATCTTTAATCCGCATACTTTTGCTCACGGGTGTATATTCCTTTTTATAAATTAAACAGGCGCCGTTCTCGTAACTTCTGATTGTGCGAAAAGGCATCAATCTTGATAACAATACAAACGCAGCAGTGAAAACTGGACAACGTTGCAGAAAGTTTGCTATGTTCAAACAATATTAGTTCATATAAACGCGTTTTTTTAAATGATGGCCAGAACACAATTGCCAACACCACCCGAGAGCGATGCCTATGCTATGAGCACGCGTTATGAACAAAAGATTTTCATGGCGCCAAACGACGGAGAAAACGTCGCGATACGCATTCCTCTCGGCCGCCATTGCATATGGCTGCTCATTAGCACAATAGGCGTGGCTCGTCGCACCGCAAGTAATGGCGGAAAGTCTCTGCAATGCAGGCCCAGCGCTACGACACGCAACGTCAAATTGACGTTTACGAAATGGCCCTTCCTGTGACGCTCCCCACGGCATATTCCTTCAGCCAATCAGCAAGCCGATATGGCGCCTATCTTGGATCGCCACCACATATCCGCGAAATTGCAGATGCATTGCTCTGGCTTCCGTACGCTACCGCTCACTTTCTTTTTGAAGCGCTATCGTCGCAATATAGCTGCCAAGGACCAAAAAAATGTATTAGTCGTTACAATTTGCAGCTCCACGTCATGTTCCATCATCTCGATGAAAATGGATGGATGGATGCAGAACTTTAATAAGGTCCTGAGGTACGCGACTCAGCGCGCTGCGGGCCGCTCCCACGTTGGGAAAGTCAGGCCTTGCCCGACCGCCGCATCGTGGGCCCTCTGGAAAGCCCATAGTTGCGCCCCGGCATCGGGGCTCTTGATAGCGGAGAGCCACTTGTCTTCATTGATTTGTTCTGTGCCTCGTAACGAGGGGCAACGCCAGAGCATATGGTCTAGGCTAGCGATGTCATTGCAGTGCCTGCAAGAACTAGTGGCATAGGTGTCGGGATAAATTTTGTGAAATAAAGCCGGGTTGGGATATGAGCCTGTTTGCAATAATC
Organism: Dermacentor andersoni; assembly: GCF_023375885.2. Taxonomy (NCBI): domain Eukaryota; kingdom Metazoa; phylum Arthropoda; class Arachnida; order Ixodida; family Ixodidae; genus Dermacentor; species Dermacentor andersoni. The sequence continues at coordinate 127,613,550 of NC_092815.1, read as the reverse complement.
TGAGGGTCAATGCCTGCGCTCTGTTTAACTTCTTGTGTGGAAGGGGAAAGTCTCTCCTGCCGAGATAAAAGTGCTGCGCAATTTCGTTGTATGTGGTCGGTTGATCTCTGTTCTCCACCACTGCGGGCCGGCGTTGGAGTTCTCCATGGTCGCGGAAAGCGAGACCTCGCGCCTTGGAGTGGGCCAGCTCGTTGAGGTTTGTGGGGCCTCCCATGATGGATCCCATGTGAGCGGGGAACCACGTGAGAGTGTGGGTGGCGATGCTTTTGCCGTCGAGGATGCGACAGGCTTCCATACACACGGCGCCAACGCTGAAGGCGCGGATGGCTGCCCTGGAGTCGCTAAAGATATTGGCATGTCCGTCGTCCAGGAGGGCCAAGGCAATGGCCACTTGCTCGGCCGCATGCGACGACGTGCTTCGTACCGAAGCGGCGTTAACGGTCGAACCCCTGTGGTTGATTGACACTACCGCGAAATTGTTGCTGTTGCCATACTGGGCCGCGTCAACGAAGCAGCAGCCGCCAGGGAGTTCTGTTGCGCGGCGTAGGAGCGCCACCGCTCTGGCCTTCCTTCTTTGTACGTTGCGCTGGGGATGCATATTGCGCGGGGCGGGCGATATGATGATGTTATCTTTCTGCTCTTTTGGAAGGCCCTGGTAGGCGTTTTCGACAGTGGCCGGGGGGACGCCCATCTCAGTTAGGAGTCGTCTGCCCGCCCTGGTGCCGGAGAGCCTGAGAATCTGTGCCCTTTCTTGTGCTTCTGCAATCTCTTCCAGGGTATTATGAATACCCAACTGCAGGAGTCGGTCGGTGCGTGTGTAGTTTGGTAGCCCGAGCGCGCTCTTGATCCCCCTCCTTATGATGGCATTTAGCTTGTCTCGCTCGGCCCTCTTCCAGACGTGCATGGCCGCTACGTACGTAAAATGGCACAGCAAGAAAGCGTGTACTAGCCTTAACAGATTCTCTTCGCTCAGGCCTCTCCTTCTGTTAGCTACCCGCCTGATTAGACCGATGACGCTATCCGTCTTTTTAGCTAGTTTGTGAATGGTGATGCTATTCACCATTCACCATTCACCATGAAAATGCAAAATTTCATTTTGCAAAACGTCCGCTTCCCGGCACAAACTTCAAGGCACGTGAGCTCTCGACAGCGAATCAGAGAGTCAACATGGCGGATACTGGCGGCCATGCAGCCGACATGCTTGTCGAGAATAGAGCCTCTAGAATACGGTCGAGTGAGTCGAGAGGCTTGGGCGGCACATGCTTTGCAATGAGGTGCGCGAAGACAAAAAATGACCGAACTGGATTGGGCCTCAACAAGGTCGCGCCGCAGAAAACTGCTGGCGATCCTTCTTGGAAGGTTCATTCGTACTACTTGGCCGGCTGGCAGATGCGTTCAGACGACTCAAATGGTGTGTATAATTGCATGTGACATGTATTTATGCCTTAAGAATAGATGCATTTCATTGCCTTCTTTATTTCATTTTGCTTTTTAAGGCCGCTGTATATGCAATATTAGCTATTCTCTTGCGAAAAGTTTGTTATCTATAATGGCTACGATACTTGAGGGAAGGTAGTTCCATTCCTGAGATGTACGGGGGCTGAAAGATTGAAATAAAGACTTCGTGTGACATGAATCAATTCCTACCTTACTGCAATGATAGACGCATTTTTAAATGTGCTGAGCCCGCAGTATGATGTCGTCGTGAAGTGCGATGTATTGGAAAATTTTATGAACCAACAAAAGACGGGCGACTTTGCGCTGGTTTGCTATAGTTGAAAAAGTGCTTGGTTAGTTTTCATTGAGGTTAAAGTTGCAGTACGGTTATAATTAGAAAGAATTGAACGAGTAGTGTTATATTTTACTAGTTCAAGTAAAGTAATAAGATAACGCGACTGGGATCCCATATTGCATATCCATATTCAAGTTTCGAGCATTGTAGAGTCTTGTAAAGCTCCACTTTTAACGCAGACGGTGCTTTGGAAAAGTTGCGCCGTAAGTACTCGAGCATATTATTAGTGTCGTTGATTACGTACTCTATGTAATGGTCCGCTTTTATTTATACGTAATGCATACAGCAAGACATTTATATGACATAACTGAGTCTAAGGGAATGTTGTTAGCATGGCAAGTCCTTTGATTAGAATTAGATATGAATGCGTGCATTATATTGCATTCGTTATTTATTTATGGATATCACTACGATTTCTGAACATGCTGCTTCAGATACGTCTCCGCCTCCAAAAGGTATCACGAAACACGTATTCCCCATTTTCCTCACAATCCCTGACATGCACAAAAAGTCTGATATGGCTGTTTCGGCAATATTCCAATTGGCTCAGTATCACTTGTTCGAAAAGTTTCCAGATTATCTTCAAGTTTTCACAGATGCATCTGTACACAACGACGGTCAAGGCGCCTCTGCAGCTTTTTACTGCCCTTCAACTCAACTACGACGTATCTTTCAAATACCTCATCCAACTTCGTCAACAACTGCGGAACTAGCAGCGATTAATGTTGCACTGAAATACGTGCAAGAGGAGTTAATTACATCGAAGGTTGTCATCTTTACGGACTCCCGTGCTGCCCTTAGCAGGTTACAACGCAGTGAGCTTGATTGTCCACTTGTGCGCAGCATTAATGACTCTGCGAGCAAAATTACATCACGGGGGGTATCTCTCGTTGCTCAATGGATACCTTCACACGTAGGAATCACCGGAAATGAAGAGGCTGATCGGCTCGCTTCAAGTTGCGTTCATAACAACTGTGACTTCCCAGAAATTTTGTGCAAGCTTGATGACGCTCGTCTGCTGATTCGTCGCCACCTACTCAAGCAGCATCCAGATCAGCGCGTCGCAAATGGAACGTTCCCGCCCCGTGTTCATGGTCGAGGCTTGCCTCGTCGCGCTAGAGCACAACTGCTCAAGCTGAGGGTTGGTTGCGTGAACGTGCACGAACGTTTATACAGACAAGGCCGTGCGGAAAGTTCATTGTGTACGTCTTGTGGCTGCTACGAGACACTTCAGCACCTTATATTTGAGTGTCCCGCTTTCAGTGCGCAGCGCATGTCGCTAGTGAGAAACTATCATCTCCTTGGCCTGCGGTGTGCGACACTCGAGGAATGTTTATACCCCAGTGGCTGTGCATCTAAACGTGATCAGGCCCATCGCGCCCTACTAACCTTTATAGAACTAACTTGGGTTCACGTTTGTAGCATGAACATTCAACATTCTGTAGTAGCGTGACCTTCAGTGACCGACTCTACTGTGTTCGTTTCACGTTTGTTTCACGTTGTTCACGTTTGTAGCATGAACATTCAACATTCTGTAGTAGCGTGACCTTCGGTGACCGACTCTACTGTGTATGATCAGTACTGTACCCTAACGCTTCTTCCTTCGAAGATGGGAGGTGGCGGGTTCAAACACCTTATAGTGTACATTGTGAACCTAATACCGGTGAAACGGTGATTACGTGCAGCTTTACTTGGCGTCTCATCGTGGAGAACACAATTAGCCGCATAGCGAACTAGCCATGGTTGTGGTTGATAATTGTGGAGGCTGTTCGACGCGGCGTCACTTTAACTCCGCCTGCAGAGTTCTACTTTAGTCTTTATATTTGACCTGTTGCAGTGTTCTACTTTGGTCTTTAGATTTGTCCTGTTGCTCTCCTTTCCTCTTTCCTTTTTCCTCCCCTCCTTCCTATCTTCCATTTCTGTGTTGCTGTCACCTCTCTTCAGAGGAGCAGGCAGGCGTTGTGCCCCTTCCGGTGGCCGTTGCCAGCCTGCTCCTCGCTTTCCCTTTCCTGATACCTGTGTATATGTGTATATGTGTTCAAAACAAATAATTGCAAATGGCTCACACGCGGTTTTCATGAAATCAATAACCATAGGTAAGTCCTGCACCGTAAGAGATAGCTAGAGAAGGGATACTAAAAGGAAGAGGTCTGGACACCAACCAAAAATGGTTTAAAATAGTTATTTACGTTTCGGCTCCCCCACGGGAGCCTTGTTCACAATGAAAGAAACGGCAGAGCTGGCGCCCCTTTTTATGTTTGTCTCCAAACATGACTAAGGCACCTGACATACACGGGCGGCAGATTGCCTTCGTTGCGATTAAGAGTGTGCTCCGTGGTTTGGATGATTAGGGACTCAAGATAAAGACGCGAAGAATAATTTCGTTCCTTGGCAATCACACGAGATTTCTCCCGGTTAATCTTATGTGTTGTGGCTGCGCAGTGTTCGGCCAAGAGCATTCGATGCAACGTGTCGTTTCTGGACGTCATTCAAGTGTTGCTTAAGTCTTGTTTTGAAGTTGCCGGTTTCACCGACGTAGACATTGTATATATATATATATATATATATATATATATATATATATATATATATATATATATATATATATATATATAGTATCTATATGTATATATATCGGTCCCTCTGTTTTCCTTCGTCTCGTACACACACGCACACACACACACACACACCCAGACGTGTGTGTGTGTGTTTTCGCTGTTTTCGACGTGCAAACTCACCGGTAACAACTCATAAATTGCAATATGTCCCCTAAAATAATTGATTAAGTAGTTAATTATTATCATTCTTTATACAATTATGCACTTAGCCACACTGCTTCTACTTTTCAAAATAAAACGGGGTGGAGGAGGGGGCTGACAGATGGAGTAGCAGACGTAGTATAAGGTTATAAATAGCGATAAGGTGCCTAAGAAAGGCACGTTGGCCAGCATTTCTGAGGCATCCTATCCATGTTTATAACTTTTATAACAGGTATGCTTCCACTTTTTGTCATTCTCCGCACCATCGACTACTCCTAATTTCCCGGCGCTTTTTGGCCATCCCTAGCCTTTGCATCATAATCTGACATACATTATGATCATAATATTATTCGTATTCAACAAATTTGTTTGTATATAACTAAAATTTCCACAATTATATACGCGAAAGCATGGTGGACAATGAAAGAGAGCGGATTTTTAAAATACTGACATACTTTGCAGGTTGGCGCATGGTAACATCGTGACCCGTTGTACAAGCGAGCATCAGAAGTAATCACGTTGCCACGCAGCTTTGCTTTTTTGTCTTCTTTTCTTTTACTTTGTCTGCAGCAGGCTTGGGTACTTCACTCATAGTGTAGAGGCATTTTTAATGGTAAACGCTACATTACACTAGCCCATCAGGTGTTTGTATATTAAGCAATTAAAAAAGACGCATTTGACAAATAACACAATTATAGTACTTGAGCTCCTTGACTCGGCGAGTACACCAGCTCGATATTACTTGGAAATTGCTTGCAAGAGAAATCGTATTGTGTAATCGATTTATTAAAGGTCATCAATGAAGTCTTAACTAATCACCTTACGTAAACATTGTAACTTACAAAGTATAGCCAGTGAGATTGCAAGGCATATCCACTTGGAAATAATTCTCTAGATGACAACATTTTCAAGACGTGTGCCATCAAACTTGCAATAAAATCGACTGTTGTTCCACTCACATTTTCTTTTACAAAATGCATTTTTATGCGTCCAAGCACAAAGGTAACGGGACCGCCAATTTCTTCCTTCTCAAAGTTCGGGAATTCATATCTCGAACCTGGTGCCATCCTGAAAATTCGTTCCAACTAGACCACCTCACGAACCCCCCGGTAATTTTTAAATGGTAATTGTGTGCCATATGGTAACTACTTAAACACTTATTTACTGAGCTTCAGTCAGTTAGTCACCTATGCATTTCGATATTTTGTGCAAATATCACCCCACCCCATTCTGTTCGTAAGCAACCCAGCTGAAGGGTTTGACTTGTGCTATATACCACAGGCGACTTCTAAAAATTGGTTAATATCTTCGCAGAAACGCCCAGTGTATGCCGTGCAACATAACGGATTCTGACTCATTTGAAAAAGTAACGTTCCTGAAGAGAGAGAGACGAGATGCTAAAGCCCGGGACGGCAACCGGAAAACTACGACATACTAGGAGAGGAGGAAAGAAGAGACATACACGCTCCTTCTCACCACACGGTATCGCGTGTGTCAAAGTACGCAAGAGGGAGAAAGAAATAAGATGAGAGGCAAGGCGCTTTTTGAAACTGTTAGATTCAGCGCGGTCTCGAGCACAAGACCCTGCATAGGAACTTCGCCAGGCTTTTGAGCAACTAGGAAAGTTTGTCAAAGTTAAACCACTTACCATGGGGAGGCAAGCGGGCAGTCCCTCTTTATGCCGAATCATTCTAGAGGAAACTAGAGCGAAGCGAACTGTGAAGCACCCTCTTCCGGGGTGGAACCTTAACCAAGTGGTGAAGTAATGCAGCCCACCGGTTTGCGCGCCGACTTCACGATATTCCGATGGAAGAAAAGAATGTGACGGAAACTAGACGAGACCCAATGAATCAAGACAATAGTGTCGCGGCTCAGGTCGAGCCCGTTTCTCTGTTTCATCTGAAGGAAGGCTTTGCGATTAAGAACTTTGGAACGCGCAGAACTTTGTTAAACGCTCTGGAATCCGCGTGAGCAGCCAAGACATGCTTGAATGCTCGAAAGTGTTTACGCTTGTCAGAGGGACGGGCAAATTTGTAAGGATGAACGCGGTTTTCCCGCCAACGTTCGCATTGGCACGAAATACACCTGTCTTCTAACACTGGAAGCCTAACGATGGAAACACTGAGGGCGTTCATTTCCCAGACATAAACCTAAACCCTTCCTTAACTTTTTCTCTTACTAGGTGACTTCAAAAGAGAATCACTGCACGGCATCGTGAAGAAAAAAAAAGAAAAATAAAGTGGTTGCACTTCTCCTCAGCGGAGAAATCCAGCCAGTATTGGCGTAAAGGGAAAATACGAGGTTTTCATATCACAATCTCTGTGGCTGCTTTTCGAAAAGGCCTCTTTTATAGTTGTCTGTGTCTTTTTTTTTCTCATCGTGATAACTTACGATGAATAAACGAGCTGTCCGACACAAGGAGCACTCTTCAAGAATCACGGCACCTGCTGTACGTAGAGAGCATGCGAGAGCAACGCGAATTGACCATATTCTTGTGAGTAAAGTCTCATTTTTCAAAAATAGAGCTGCATACTTAGTTCACTGCTACTTACTGCCTTGCAAAAAGGTTGGCCATGTGCCTGATGTATAGAGCTTTGTGAATCACCTGACAGTGCTGTCTGGAAACAAAACAGATGGAGCACTTTTTTCGTAATTGTGGACATCTAGACTAACTTTGCGCCTCAGTTCTTTAAGCACACAAGCTTAAACTTTATTTTCTAATGCAACCTTTCATAAGACCAGAAAATAGATTGCGAATATAAAATTTATCAATGATTTCATTTCTACATGAAGACGAAATTAAAAGGCTCATTTTGACTTCACCGATATTTATTATTCTCCCGAGGTCGTTTATTTTTCTCTGTTATATCATTTTTTTTATTTTTTAAGACGTAGAACTGGAGGCTCGGACTTACTGATAAATCTAAAATCTGAATTCATGTGCCTGGACTGAAGAAGAAAATACGAAAGCGAAGAGGAAAAGTGCAATGCTCATTTTCTGCTGGGTTTTCTGCAGCTTCCTTCTTCAGCCGCAATTTTCACAGGCCACCTTAACTCTAGTATACATAGCACAGCAAAGTGTATCGACTTCGAAAATGCGCACGCTCACTGTATTGGGCTTCGAAGAGCACAATGACGTGAAATACAGCTCACAATGCTCCGAAGGATATCAATTTATGTTTAATTTAGACAATAAAAGATAGTTGTATAACCTGCAATGAAACCATATAACGCAACGTCAAATGCTTCAGAACAGTTTACGTCCCTCTGTTCCTTCTTACCTGGCAAATATCTGGACACGACGAGGCCCAGCAGGTGGCCATCGCATTCGTTCGTACAGCAGGCACGACTGGCAAGGCAGCAGAGGAATCATGCCGTTTCCGGGGAAATACTGCGTGTCTGTCAAGAAAATGTGCCACGTGGCACTCGATTCCACTACCCAGGCAGATAACAGTATTCACCTCTTCAATTTCTAACGGTATGTGAAGCTAAACTTAGTTTTCGTTAACGATGCCTGTCCGTTCCACATTTTCCACAAAACATTTATATATGAACTGAATCACTGTGTTGTAAACTGTAATTTTCAAACTTTGGCTTAAGAAATGCGAACACAAGAGAGAACAGTAAAACAAGATTAGCGCCAATCACTAAATCATCACCATTAACATTACGACTCCTTATCACATTGCGCTGTTGTAGATAATTTATGCAAAGAGTCGTCTGTGCTTGAAGAAACTTGGATTATTTGAGCATGAACCAAAACGATTTATCTGATTTTACTCCGAATGTCTTGGCAACGAATGGGATAGAGATAGAGAATGTAAGAGATAGAGATGGCATCTTTAAGGAAAGCTGGATATGTTTGCAAGGCTGACGGCCTGGCTTCATAATCCAGGTGCTGACTAAAAATGATGACTTGAGGCACGTAAGTCAACAGAATGGAACAAAGACCGAGCGATACCAACAACTTAGTTTTTTTGTGCGTGGTTACCCCATATATACCAGAGTACAACAGGAAGGAAAAAGGCCATGGTCAAAACATACATTTCCTTTCGGCAAAATCATCCACCATAGGCCGCTACTACGATAGAAATATGATTTCTTTTTTTGACAGCGAAACAGATGGACAACTTGCAGAGTTATCGTTTCTAATCATTTCAAATCCTCGATGATCTCCCTAGTCACTTGTTCTTGGTTTCTACATATCACTTGTGATTTGTCAAACAAGGGTGTACACTGCCACAATGCAAGTAATTAAGCAGTGTGCGACTAGATGATCAGTCTTTACCAGATTATTAACATTGTTCGAATGTTCCCGTAAGCGATCATTAAGGCAGCTTCCCGTCCGACCCACGTATCCCTTATCGCAGTCTAAAGGAATACGGTACGCAACTCCTTCCATGCACGAAACAAACGCTTCTCGGCGTTTTTATTGCAGTCATGGTGCCTCTCTTTAGTATTGTTACCTTTCGTGCACAAACCAAACAATTTCAAAGCGGCTGAAAAGACGATGTCAGCGCCAACGTGATTCCCAATTTTCTTCAAATTTCGGCTAGCTTTGTGCAAGTAAGACATGACAACCACTTTTCTTCTTGTGCTCTGTTTGGCGGCGCAATCTGGGGGATCATCGCGTTTTCTTAAAGTGCTGCCAGCCACTGCTGTCAGCATTTGCAAGGGGTAGCCAGCAGCGCTTAGGCGCAAAACTTGCCTCAAGTTATGCAGTACCAACTAGCCCAGCAATCTATTCTATTGAAAATTTTCATATACAGAGGAATGAGAAAAACACACAAACGACACATGTATCTAGAAGAGCACCAACTAAACTGCGTAAATTATCTGAAGCGCTCCGACATTTCTCACGATAAAAGCCTGATCAGAACTGGAGAATATGCACCCACCATAGTAAAGTATTGAACGCTTTAGATAATCGAATCTTGTACTCCCTATACAGATTACACTTTCGCGAAGCTGTAGGGCTAAGAATCTTCTAGGACATAATGCTGTCTAGTCTGAAGCTTTGGTTGGCTGGCGTTGGTTGGAGGGCCTTTGATGCCTATAGTCAACTACTAGTGCAGCTTCTGGGTGGTAACCTCACTAGTCTGAATATTGGTGAATGCGATATCGCGCCGGAACAAAAGCAACCTGGATTGACGCACTGGCTGCAATTTTTTTTATCACAAATTTATGCTATTTTTCAGTGGTGTTCCAAAACTACGCACCAAGCTCACTTACCCGTAGGCCATTTTGATGACATTCGTCATTATTATCCTACAGCACCGCTATGGCAGCTAATTAGTGCCGTAGGATATTTTCTGCGTAATGATTATATCGAACAGCTCTCGCTGGGAACCGCTGCGCATTGTTCTGAACATCGAGTACCGAGCTACTTCCGTAATGACACCACTACATTACTGGAAACAGCTGATTTAAAAGCGTGAACAAGCAGCTGTGGTAGGTAATATTTCTTTTTTTCTTTCCTTATTTGAACATTGAAAACAATGTCATACAACACTAGGACCAGAAGAATGCGGATGAGACCTGGGGGCAGATTTCCCGCTCCGAATTTTGCATTTCAAAAGCTTGTGCCATCCGCAGGGTCAGAAATTTGCGTGCTGGTACAGAAAGGGGGCAGACCGAAGGCTCAAAGAACGCTCGTTCATTGTTATTGCGCCATTTTAAATATCGCTCCGTTCAACGAACGTAACTGTAACTGTTTATGAGTGGCGAAAGTTTTTACGATAATAGCTAGTGGAATTTACCACTTCGCCAGACTTTCTATTAAAAAGAAAGCACAAGAATAATGGGACGGCGCTCAATTGAAACTTTCAGACCGGTACTCCAGTTGAGGTATAAAGGAAGCATTTATTGGAAAGAGAAAGCCGGAACAGCGCTTTGAAATTTACACGCGATCGCACTCTCCGGCATTTAGGAAAGGTAGCAGCGATTGCATGCTTGGCATAGCTTTCGCGACAATTTTGGAGCGTGTGAACACGGGAGCCTACCAGAGGAGACGTTCTGGTATGGAGAAGCACAACCTACGTGGCATGGACGATGTCGTCTAGAGATTGTGCGGCGTGCCAAAGTAATGGTATTGCATCATTGTCATCAGTACACCCACTCACTCGCCGTCAGCACAGCTCGAACATCATAGTGTGGCGAAGTCCGGCGTGCTATGCTTGGTTCTAGCGGCAGAGTTCGCAGCCACGTTTAATGTTTAAGCGCGTTGAGCCTCTTTGAACGTGACCCGGTCAGAGGAGATTTTAGATGGTACATCTAACTTTCATATAAGGGAACGCAGTTTGGGAGTCTCCCTCCAAGTTGCCGCTCTAAATATACGAAGTTCACGTACAGTACCTACGGCTTTCCTGGATACAATGACTTCGACGTATTATGCGAAAGATGTGCGTTCGAAAGCTTAAATAAACATTTGGGATTTTACGTGCCAAAAGAACGATCTGATTATGAGGCACGTGGTAGTCGGGCGGCTATAAGATATTTTTGACCCCCTGTGGTTCTTTAACGTGCACCCAATGCGCGGAACACGAGCGTTTTTGCATTCCGCTCTCATCGGCGTCTAAAGAATAGAACTACACAAAAAGAAGAGAATAACGTAGTTTGCTGCGATATTATCACATTCGATTGCTCCCTCATTTTTGACAATGTTCAGATTTTTAGTGGCAAACTGCTCCAGCGCTTTCATACTAAGCAGTCATAGTAGGTATTCAAAGAACCCTGCACAATGTCCAGCTTGATAAAAAAAAATCAAGAGGCATTCCACTCTCTGAAGGAGGATGACCAGCAAAGCCGTGCAGCGCACGACAGAGATGTGACACGGAATTTTGAACAGAGGTACGAACGCATTTACTGCCTTGAAAGGTGGTTATCGGGACGAAAGGTACGCGCACACATTATATTTATGCATGCGCGTTCATTCGCGTCATACATTCGTTATGCACATTCGTGTTTTCATTTCGCCATATAGTGAGGGAAGGTAATTTCAGACCGAAGTCATCGCACCGGCCGGCCATGCGCCAGGGCCATCAATGCCTTCGCAAGAGGAAGTGCAGGATGAGAACGCTGGCATGATGAGTGGCATCGGAGCGAGCTGTGGGAGGAGATGATGACGTTTACGCGGGAGCGATATATTAAGGCAAAGAACTTGAGACCGAAATCACCGCACTTACTCGCAGTGGCCCTGTGCCATCAGCGCTTTCGCAAAGCGAGGGGCAGTATGGGAACTCTAGCATGATGAGCGGCAACGGAGTCAGCTGTGGAAAGAGACGACGACGAACGTGCGAGCAGGGGCATGAGCCATGACTGATGATGATAGTTTTTGCTCACACAGATTTGTTGACGGACACGAAAAATGCACGGAAACCTAGCCATGAACAGCTTAGCTGTAAAGTGAAAGCGCTGTTAAAGCTATACGGTTATCACTTGCTGCCGCACGCGTTCTACACACTTATGTCTCCCCTTCACAAGCATAGGCAATCGTCGTATCTTCTTTAACCAATGTGTGTCCAAAGTCAAACTGAGGACCCACGGATGAAAAGTCAGTGCTGTATAAGTGGTTAAATGAACATGGTTAAAGTGCCTAAGACAGGCTGGTTGACGAATCTATAGGTGAACGAATCTATATGTGTAAAAAGCTATGAATTTAAAGTCAGAATTCGAAAAATGTAAGGGATATTTATAGTTACACGGTGAACTATAAGCTATATGAAATTACAGAAAGTCAAGTGGGGATCAGGTAAGCAAGTTGTGGCTTTATCTTCATTGTGGTGTATACAACTTCGTCTGTATGATACAGTATAGCGCATGTTGTGGAGTTCGAAACACGCAAAAGCACTGGCTTCGCTCATAGACTCCTCACGTCTAAATAGATTAGAATTATTTATTTTAAATATAAATTTATATTTTATGGTGCCTTTTGCTCACAAGTGTGTCGCGAAAGCCTAATTCAAATTTTTTGCTACAGGCAGTTAAAGATATTACTGTGTTATTATTCTTTATTCAGACAATGTTGCTGCATCATGCTTATTTTCTTTCATTTCTTGCGTTCTTATTTTTAAGTTTAGAGAAGTTTTAGAGAATGGTGCTATTTTCTGTTTCCATTAAACAATACGACGATGTCCATGCACCAATCTTGCCGGCGCTTGCGCAGCTTACCACTTGAGATCAATTTTAAATATTATTCTTTCTTCAATCATTTCTGGAACTGTTTGTCCAAATCAACTTTAAGCCCCAGGAATAAGAAATTTTCTGGATTAGAGTGTTCTTGCAATCTATGCTCCGAGAGTAAATTTGAAGGATAAGGGTTAATCAACTTTGCGGACAAAAATTCTACGGCAACTCATACAACGAGCGATATGATGCAGGGCCACCTACTAGGCTCTTGTGTGGAACCCCGTTTTCTACTGTTCTCATTTTGCGAGTATTTTTGCGTGTTTTCGGGAGGCGCCGCTTCCGAAACCTTCGGCGATGGAAGCGGAGTCAGCTAGACGTCCGGAGGAGACCGACGTCACAGCGTCGAGCGCTCCGAGGAAGCGCAATCACCTGATGAGCGACACAGGCAGCGAGGACACCCTGCTGTACTACTCTGCTTCAGAAGATGATCTGTCGGATGACGGCGACTACTTGACAGTTGTGAGGCAAAAAGGAAAGAGGAGAATCGTCACTGCCTCCTCGTCTTCAACAAGGACGACGGCGGCAGCAAAGGCCCATGACACGGCTCATACCATCCTCTTCTTACCCGTGACGCCGACCGACAACCTGAATCGGCTAAACAGGCAAGCCGTATCTGTAACACTAGAGGCTGTTGTTCCAAACGAGATCACGGATATGAGAGTTAACACCCGTAAGAACATTCTCGCGGTTGATGTCAAGAACAGAGCAGCATTGGATATCTTGAGTACAGTGAAAATGCTGGGCAAGATAAATGTTCGCACCATAATACCACAGGACAGCAATACTATATCAGGTGTGATTTATGATGTCGATGAGTCAATCGACGACAACGATCTGCCTATTTTGGTCAAACCCGCCACAGCAGATGTTCCTATTATTGAAATCCGTCGCCTAGGAGATTCACGCTGTGTGAGGATAACTTTCAAGGGAGGTAGCTTGCCGTCCCACGTGAAAGTTGGATTTTTTCGTCATCCAGTGCGACCGTTCGTTCCAAGACCACTTCAGTGTCGTAATTGTTTGAAGATCGGGCATGTCAGCGGCATATGCAAAAATTCGACCGTGTGCGCGAGATGTTCTGAGCAGCACAGTGCAGATGCTTGCCGTGCGACTCACTTCAAATGTGCCAATTGCTCCGGTCCCCATGAAGCATCGTCGAAAGACTGCCCGAGACACAAGACAGAGCGGAAAGTCCTCAAACAAATGGTGAGAGACAACTCAACTCACAGAGCGGCCGCCGCCAAAGTACGACGGCGTAGTGTCCGCCGTCACCGTAGACGATCCTCGTCTACTAGAAATACTGATACCGTCGCAAGACAGCCGATACTTCCTGAGGCTGGTGCTCCCAAGGCGCTCACCCACACTAACAACACGGTGTCTGATGACGCAGTGAATACCTCTACTGCAAACGACTGGCCTGCACTTCCGACATTAAGTCCTCCAGCGCAACAAAGGTCGACGGTGGACTACCGGCGAACCAATGAGGGCACAGATCACGTGCGAGGTCAAGACAAGCAAGTAATCGCCATAATAAGATCTCTAATGAATGTCATTCGCGTGTTGTTAAACGACATGCAGACGCCATCTGCTCGAGGTGCACTACAAGTGCTGGACGGCCTGGATCCGGTCCTTGCGAGCCTCGAGTAGCAAGCACAATGGCTCTACCGCGTCAGCCGTTCTTCAGACAAGTCAAGGAAGCATCTATTATGCAATGGAATGCCCGTGGCCTGAAATCTCGCAGTGATTTTCGCCATTACGTTTTCACCAATCGATTCCCCATTGTTGTCGTCTGTGAACCGAAGCTACAGACACCCCTCCGGATCTCAGGCTATGAACCTCATGTGTCATCGACTTGTACTGACATTACCAAAGTGACCATCTACATACGGTGTGAATTGACTTATGTTGTTCATCCAGTGCGGCCACATGACACTAATCAGTATGTGTGTTTGACCGTGAAACAACAAAACCTTGCGTTTACTTTAGTGGGCGCTTACCTTTCTCCATCAAGTCGTTTTGATAGGCAGAGACTGAGTGACATTATAGATGCGACACCTGGTCCATGGATTGTTGTTGGGGACTTCAACGCGCATCATTCACTTTGGGGAAGCAACAAGATAAATTCGAAAGGAAGAAACCTCGTGTCCTTTGCTTGCGACCATGAACTTTGTTGTCTAAATGATGACAGTCCCACGTTTCTGCGCGGCCGGACTTACAGCAGTTGTTTAGACTTAGCATTTGTTTCACGATGCCTCACTCGCTGCGTCCATTGGTTCGCAGATATAGAAACCCACGGAAGCGACCACATTCCTACCTACCTGAAGATAAAAGGCCTCACCAAATCCGTTCCATCAAATTTTAAACAAACAATAGATTGGCCCGTGTTTAAATCCCTTATGGAAGACGCATGCCACGAAGGCATTTCGTCCACACTAGAATTTGAGATCGCCAAGGCTATGCAGGATGCTATGCGCTCATTTCGGCCATTAGAGAAATACACAGATTTTGATTCGGAAATACAGAGCCTCCGTGCAATCCGCCGGCGAGCGGAGCGACGGTACCGACGGACTAAATCACTCTACGACCTTAGAGAGGCCAGACGCATTCAAAAGAAAATTCAGCGTCGCCTTGCTGTACTGCACAATCAAACGCTGGAAGTCGTTTTGTGAGTCTCTCGACCCACGTAAACCTCTGTCGGTTGTCTGGAGAACAATCCGTGGTCTTCGAACAGCTCCTCAACAGCGTCGTCCATTTAAGTCTCTAGCCCTACATCAAGGACGCCGAGAAGTCGAGGTAGCCGAAGATTACTGCGCAAGGATCGCGGGTCCGGCGCTCACGTATTCACCTTGCGCACCTATTCCCATTGTGCCCCCTTGCTCCCGGGATCCTCGTATGGACGCTGCTTTCTCCATCGAAGAACTGGAGGCCGCACTTGCTGGTTGCAGGCGATCTTCGTCACCAGGACACGATGGCATCACATACTCTGCGCTTGTAAACCTTGGTCAAGAGGCCAGAGATGCCCTTCTTGGCCTATACAACGCATCATGGCGTGACGGCTTGGTCCCTACAACGTGGAAATCCAGCCGGCTTGTTCCACTCCTCAAGGCTGGCAAATCCCCGTTGGAATTGTCATCTTACCGTCCAATAGCACTGGCCAGCTGTGTCGGCAAGGTAATGGAAAGAATGATACTTGCACGGCTAGAATGGTACTTGGAATTCTACAACGTCTATCCAGAGGTAATGGCTGGTTTTCGACGTGGCCGCTCGTCAATAGATAGCGTTATCGACCTGGTAACATACGTACAACACCAGAAACATCTGAAATGAATCACTGCGGCCCTATTCCTTGATGTTAAAGGTGCGTACGACAATGTAGATCATCAGGCAATTCTGGACGCCTTAGAAGCTGTAGGGATTGGTGGACGCACTTTTCGCTGGATATGCAACTATTTGCATGGAAGATCTTTCTTTATTTTGACTGAAGACGGACCAACGCCATCTAGCTATACCAGTCGTGGTGTACCGCAAGGCGGAGTACTCAGCCCTACCCTTTTCAACCTGGTGCTCGTTGGTCTCGCTAATTCGTTACCGCAAACTGTACAGCTCTCCGTATATGCAGACGACATTTGCATATGGGCTTCAGGCGTGACACGTGTACAAGTCCGCGCACGACTTCAGAAAGCCTCAACGGCTGTGTCAAGATACCTAAGAAAACAAGGCCTGGAGCTTTCTGCTGAGAAATGTGCAGTCGTTGCTTTTACTCGTAAATCGATGTCCCCGTATGCTTTGCGGATTATTGACCAAATCATACGATATAGACGAACGCACCGATTTCTTGGCGTCATCATTGATAGAGACTTGTCTTGGAGCCCTCACATCTCGTACATGACAAAGCGTTTGGCCGCCATTGTGGACCTTCTTGCGTTTCTCGGCGGGAAGTCCTGGGGCGCAACAGTACCGTCAATGTTGCAACTATATCAAGCACTGTTTTTGGGCTTCCTGCGGTACAGCTTACCTGTAATAGGTAATACTTGTACTACGAATATTCGCAAACTCCAGAGCGTGCAAGCCCAAGCACTCAGGACTTGTCTCGGTCTTCCCAAAACAACGTCATCGATTGCGACAGTGGCCATAGCCAGAGACGCGCCTTTGACAGTCTACATTGATACAGATGTCCTGAGAGCGCACATCCGACACCTGACTCGGATTCCCTCACACCATCTTGCTTGCTTGCCAGCAAAAAGGCCACTTTCAACTTTTGCTAAAACAATTGTAAGACATCAGTCGTACTTGCCCTCAGAATTTACGCCCGCTTCACGATTGTCAGATCCATTGTGGTGTCTGCACCGGCCGCAAGTGCAACTGACAATTCCAGGAGTCAGAAAGAAAGCTGGAGCGCCATTGCAAGCTTTGAAGCAAGCAACTTTGGAGCACATTCACAACGTGCACAGATTCCGGAAACATGTATACACAGATGGCTCAGTAAAACTCAACAGCGCTGCTGCTGCAGTCATCATCCCGGCACAATCTGAGGAAATCAAATTAAGAACTTCATGTGTGACCACATCGACGGGTGCAGAACTCGCGGCGCTCCGTGCTGCACTTGATTTCATTAAGCAGAAACCACCGCAACAATGGACAGTCTTCAGTGACTCCAAGGCAGCCCTACAGTGCATACGAAGCCCAATGCGCCACGGACCCAATGAACAACTGGCCTCAGAAATTCGGCACAAATATCATCAAAGCTATGATAAGGGACACAACATAATCTTTCAGTGGCTTCCAGGACATTGTAACAACAGCGGGAATGACCAAGCCGACGAAGCCGCCCGATCGGCACATGAAAGTGGTCAACGAGTCTTCATTCCGCTTTCGCGAACAGACGCTGCGGCTGGGCTGCGATTGATGTCCCGTGAGTGTACTTTGCCCCTGTGGGACTGAAATGTTTTCACCATGTGTCGGTTGCGTTCGTTGTCTCCGGACATACGGATGCACCTCCCGCCTGGATTACCACGACGTCAACAGACCATGCTTTACCGTCTGTGGCTAGGCGTTGCCTTTACAAACGCCTATGCTTTCCTCATAGGAATGGCCAACAGCCCCACGTGCGACACATCTAACATCGACGAGACGCTCGCACACATTATCTGTGTCTGCCCGCGATACAGTGCTGAGAGACAAGTGATGTGCAGGGTACTGGACCAGCTGGACAATCGTCCACTTTCAGAACTAAAAGCTTTAGGCCAATGCTCCGAAAGAACATCCGCGTTGAAGGCCTTACTCGCGCTATTAACGTTCTTGCGGTCTACGGGGCTTCACGATAGACTCTAAGAATGCCGCCCCCTACCGTTCTGTAGTGTACGCGCTTTGTTCGTGCTTGTCTTCCTTTCTTTCTATCTCCCCCTTCCACTCTGTTTCTCTTTTTATCCCTCTTAACCCTTCCCCCTGCGCAGGATAGCCAACCGGAACTACCTCTGGTTAACCTCCCTGCCTTTCTCTGCATTATTTTCTCTCTCTCTTAAATGCCAAGGTTTTCTTAGCTTAGTCGGAATCAAGGTCAGGGCAAGGTCAGGCCACGCGCCAGGATGCTCTAATTTTGTCTCGGAAAAATATAGACCTATCCTGTAGATGCGCACCTCAAAAAGCGACTGGACATAGTGCAAGCAAACACCGGATATAGTGCGAACTAAGGCTGCCTCTGGCAGCAAGTGATGCACGTGAGCGCATACGCGAGCTCCAAGACCGACATCCCATCGTTGTTATGCTGTCGTCGTCATTCTCTCGCTGTCATTTGACTGACTTCATGACATTCTGATCATTACTTCGTTGTCACGCCATCGCCCTATTTCCATCATTTTAGCTGTGTCATTGTCACTGCGCTGTCATTTCGTTGCCATCATGCCATCGAGCCACTGTCTTCGTCATACTGTCGTTATCATGCCGTCGTCGACATCGCGTCGTCATCGCGAAGTGCCTGTCATGTCATCGTGCTCGTTCCATCGTCCTCATCCCTATATAGTCGTACCATACTCGTGACGAAATCCTCGACACGCCATCACCATACCATTGTAATCATTTTAACATTCTCATCTTCCATCGACAATGTAGTTGATCTCGTTTCATATGTCCAGCACGAAAGGTCCCGTAAACGTTTATCTGCAGCTTTATTCTTAGATGTGGAAGGGGCATACGATAACGTATTACATGAGGCTATTCTCGACGCTCTTGTGACGGTCGGCCTAGGTGGCCGAGTATTTTTATGGATTGCAAGTTACCTATCTGCAA
The DNA here is from genome assembly GCF_023375885.2 of Dermacentor andersoni. Lineage (NCBI taxonomy): Eukaryota > Metazoa > Arthropoda > Arachnida > Ixodida > Ixodidae > Dermacentor > Dermacentor andersoni. Next base: position 127,594,530 of record NC_092815.1, on the reverse strand, counting down.
GATCATTCTATGTATTAACTGACGATGGCCCAACTACGCGACGCTATACCAGCAAGGGCGTTCTTCAAGGTGGTGCTCTCAGCCCGACGCTATTCAACCTCGCTCTTATTGGGCTTGCTGAACACTTGCCAACTACCACCAAAATTTCAGCATACGCAGACGACATCTGTCTCTGGACTTCGGCAGTCACACGTCCTCAGATACGTGCACGGCTTCAGAGAGCGGCTACTTTGACAGCGAGCTACTTGTGTGAACAAGGTCTCAGCATATCGCCAGAAAAATGCGCCCTAGTGGCGTTTACTCGCAAACCAATGACGCCTTATGTCATCTCAATCAATGGGCGGACCATTTCCTATGTCAGAACCTACAGATTTCTTGGCGTAATTATCGACCGAGACCTCTATTGGAGCCCGCACGTGGCTTACATGAAACGACACCTAACAGCAACCTCCCACTTGTTTAAATACCTGACAGGAAAGACGGGGGGGATGTCAGTAGACGCAATGCTGAGACTCTACAGAGCTCTCTTTCTCGGTTTTTTAAGATACAGTCTACCTGTACTGAACAACACCTGCAAGACAAATATTCGTGTTCTGCAAGCAGCGCAAGCTCAAGCACTCAGAGTTTGTCTTGGTTTGCCGAGATGCACGTCAACTGAGGCAACTATTGCGATCGCTCGGGACCATCCAATGCAGACTCACATCACGGTGGAAACCCTGAGAACGCATATCAGACATTTGGCACGGGCCCCCTATCACCACCTTGCAACACTACCTTCAGACAGGCACCAAGCATCATTCTCAAAAACTATTGTCAAGTACAACGACAAACTTCCCTCGGGCTTCACCGCTGCATCTAAACCATCGATGCCCCCTTGGTGCCTTGTCAGCCCCACAGTCCATCTCAACGTGCCAGGAATCGGGAAAAAGTCTGAGCTGTCGTCGCCTGTGCTGAAACAACTGTCTCTGCTTCTTCTGCACGAGAGGTACGCAGACAGTGCACATATTTATACTGACGGTTCCACAAACATCCAGTGTTCGTCCGGTGCTGTAGTCGTCCCAGAAAGAGGTATTACCATCAGCTTTAGGACTGACCACCCAACGACATCTACATCTGCGGTACTAGCTGCTCTTCGAGCTGCACTTTGTTTTGTCAATCGGGAACCACCTCGACAATGGTCAATTTTCAGCGACTCAAAGGCAGCCCTACAATCTGTACTATCAGCTCTGCGTCGCGGGCCATTCGAACAGCTCGTATTCGATATTAGATGCCTACTCCATACATCACATGAGAAAGGACATCACGTGACGTTTCAGTGGCTGCCAAGTCACTGCGGCGTCATCGGAAATGAAGACGCCGATAAAGCCGCTCGGACAGCTCTTGAAGACACACAGGAAGAGGCCATACCACTTTCACGGTCCGACGCAGCCAGCAGACTTCAAGTGCTTGCACGGGAGATCACGCTCTCTCTATGGTGCACACCAAGCAGCCAGACCAACCGCAGCAATCATCAACACGACCTGCCCTCCTTGATGCATCTCTGTATGCCAACCGGACTCCGCCGAAGTGAGGCCACCCTGCTTTATCGCTTATGGCTAGGGGTGGCCTTCACGAAATCTTACTCGTTTCGCATTGGAATGGCCGACAACGCTCTCTGCAATGCCTGTCTTTGCGATGAGACGCTGGAACACATTCTGTGCGACTGTCCTGAATATAATGTTCAGAGACAGTCCATGGCGTCCGTTCTAGCGCACCTTGACAATAGACCATTGTCAGTTGCAACCATTTTCACATATCGCCGACTGAAGACATCGCAGCTGAAGGCGACGAAGGGACTACTTCGGTTTATGAAGGATACGGGCTTGGACAAGCGGCTGTGACAGTGATGTCACGTACCAACGATGTGTGTGCCGAGTTATGTGCCCTCTATCTCTTCTCCCCATCTTTCATCCCCCCCATCCCGCTCCCATGTGTAGGGTAGCAAACCGGTTAGGCAAAACTGGTTAACCTCCCTGCCTTCCTTCTCCACTTTTTCCTTCCTTCCTTCCTTAACATTCTCATCCCATCTACATAACTCAAACCTCAACATCATGTTGTCATCACGCCGTCGTCGTAACGCGATCATTGTCATACCATCGTCGTTAAAGTAGCCTCGTCATCACGTGGATGTCTTGTAGTTATCGTCGCGCACCATCGTCGCCATACCATAGTCACCACTCTTTGCACACATTTGCGTCATATATACCTTTTAGATATGCTTCGGATAGGCTGCTTTCTGCCTTCATTTCTCTCCTGTACATTTGCTGGGCCCTTTTAGCGGCGGCGACACCTGCGATCTACTATGCGAACAAATTGGATTTATCGCAGCAACGTTGTCGTTAGCATTGGCGCTGTCGAGTCTTTCGTCCTTGTTTTCCACCAAGCGCCTGATTCTTGGCGCATATTCAATTTGGGAAATGGGCCATGTTTGAAGCTCCTCGTCATTATATATCGTCATGCACGCCTTCTTTTTTTGGTTGATGACCCTGTTTTCTCGAGCTTGACAACGAAGAATTTTGTGTCAACGCACCGTCATCGTGTCAAGAACAATTTCTGTGCGATGGACGTGATGCCATCCATCACGGAAACCCCTTACAGCTAATTCATGACTGACGGACAAATATTCTGCAGTGCGACCTTCAATGCCGTCGCATGATACTACTGCAGAAGCGCAGCCGCCACTCAACGGACCTGAATTTTCATCATCGGATGGACAAATCAAAGTTAAGCTAAGGCTGTCTATTACAGCCTTTTGAATCGTGCTCGCCGGCGTCAAAACACCTGTTACCGGGGCCACGTTTCAAATACTTGAACCTCTTGAACCGGTGCTTGCTGCTATATAAAATGGAGAAAATGCGTTCTTTTCTATAAAAGTGAGACACAGGGCAAACGTAAAGCGCGCATGTACCTCTTTGTCGTACCGAGTACGTTGTATGTATAGTGCACTAATGTGTAAGACACATACGCGTATCGACATACGGACGGGCATATCACTTGGTATTAGTCTGCAATAAGCTGAAGACAACGCTGGTCGTACATCTGTAAGAACTCTACACGGCATGTGTACTGCTTATTGGATTGATTACTAGCATTGGTATTGCACCATCACCCCATTTTACCTTCTTCTTTTTTCTTGTCACTTCCTAATCATGTACCCCAGCTGTGGAGTTGAAAGCTCGAGACAAGCTTCTCCAGCCGACCTTTCCCCTCTTTCTTATCTATAAACTTTTGTCTCGCTTTACAGCACTGTTTCTTCGGCGTCCGAAATAAATGCACAGGCGACACCGCTCTAGAAGTCTCTGTTCACCGCAAACCATTACAGAAATTTACCAGCGCTGTTGTTGCACAGTAGTGCGGGCATACACATACAGCATCATGTATGTATATGTAACAATTTGTTTATATGCAACTGTGTTCGGTGATTTGTGTTGCTTTAAGTAGCAGTGTCGTGATCAGGTCCCACGAGTGACCAACTCCGGAAAATGCACACTGCTCCAGAAGCATGGGTTCAAGTCCAAGTGGTGGCGGTTGTGAATAAATGTTTTTCTGTTTCACCTTGTGCCCATGCTGAAGCTCGGGAGTGCGAGGTGGCGAAGCAACGACAAAAATCATGTAGACAGCTGTTGTCGTCAGCGTTAAAAATATGAATGGACGGACAAGGCAAATCAAGCTTCGAGCACATAACTGCTGTAGTAGTAGAAGCCGATTGAAATCCTCCTGGACACATTATCGCGACTTCTATTGGGCACAACATTGTCATTGGTACTTATTTTGGCTGGATGCGACCAAAGTGAGTTGAGAAAAACCTGTTGTTAAAGCAAGAAACATTCATTTCTTCTTTCTTTTTTCAATTTAAACACTGTTTAGATCAGTGTTTGCAAAAATGTACATCGGTCTTTTGATGCAGTAGTTCGTGCTCATGTGTGTTGTAATCGTTCTATTCTTCATCCCGCCTTTAATAAGCCGCTGTAATGAACATACTAAAGTAAAACAGAAATAAAAGTAAATACGTATAGGATAAGCAGACTAGAGACTAATGTGATAACATTGCTTGTTTGCTTTTTTCTTTGGGGGGCCCCACTCTTGTACTCTGTGCTCTCTCAAAAATGACGAAGAAGCAGACGCAATCAGGGGGACATCATCACTTTGCCAGAACTTCACCTCCATCAAAATAATGTAGCAGACTGTTTATCCTTGGCCTTTGCGCACGAGTGTACATTTATAAATTTGAACGTACTCTTTACCCGAGCCACGCTTTATGGTAGATGCCAAGGACCGCTATCAACAAACAGTTGAAAAGACAACAGTACGTTCCTTATGTCCTCCTCTGTTCTTCCGAGCGGTCACATTATCTTTGTTCCACCATTCGGGCAAAACTGTAGGTCTTTCTTTCTGGCCCCTAATTTCTTTTTAACGTTCGCATAGCACTCTTTAAGCTTGTACGCACATGAAATGCGAGTATATACATTCAGTATCATGTATATGTAAAGATTTGTTTGTATGCCACTGTGTTCGGTGCTCTGTGTTGTCTTCAAGTAGCACTGCACAGTGCACAGTGCCAATTGACGGCAGCATTTCTGCGGACACTTGCCGTGTGCATAATGAACCGTATCTAATACTTCACCGTCAGAATGCTGATATGTCGTGATCAGGTCCGTGTTCGTATTCTCATTTGTTGGAATTACTTTTTTTAAACAAAACAAAACATTTCGAGTAATCTTTCTTCCTTAGATGAAAAATTTCTCAGTAGTAGCCCATTACCACGAAACGACATGATTATTGTCTGCCGGTAAGCTGTTGAGCTTACACATGACTACGTTTTTTTTCTTTTTTTCTTGCTCTACATGTTTGTGAAGCTACATTCAGGCACTGCAGAATGAACAGCATTTCATAAAATAAACGCCGAAAATAAGAGCATTTCGTAAAGAGGTCCTTACGCTTAATAGCAATGACGAGGCAACAACCCGTACATGAAATTCATTACATGCAGCGCCGATACTCATGTCCCTATTAGTCACGCTTCCATGGTTAATCAGGGGGCGCTTCATTAAGCCCACGCTCGTTGCCGACGGCGGCCCTTGCAGAGGTAATTGGAATTCACTCAACCTTTCACACGCTCATAGAGGTCACATAGCAAGCTACAATTACGGTGTTGCTTTTCTTTAAAGACAGATTAAGAGTATGTTCACAAATAGGGTGTGAGAGGATCTTTGACTAAAGCTTCTGTAACGGCACCCAGTTCATCAAAGAACGTGTTGTCTGTGCAAGGATTTGTTCCTTAGAAATTCGAAAATTGTTCTCGTCATACCCTAGAGCAGCCGCCTGCAATCATGATGCTAAAGAAAAAAAAAGAATATTAACCAGACATAACAAAGACTTAAAACATATAGTGTATAGTATTAAGATGGTAACATACTGTAATTAATTCAGTAATGCTGTACACCAGAAAATTCACCGACGATTGCTATACTGCTTAATGCGAAATTTGAGCGCAACACTATACATGTTTTCATTTGGCGATATATTGGCTGGCGCGGACAAGCTATCCCGGACTAGCTGCCGTAGACAGACCTCGCAGTCGACATGCGCTACTTTGGTGCCACCTCTTAGCCATCGTCGCTGTACTACGCATTTCTTCTCACGCTAGCGCCATACCCTTCTCCTCCGCTTTCCACCTCATGGTTCCGCTGCAACGACCTCCCCCGCTTTCCATCTCTCGCCATTCATTCCCCGCTGCGCTCCGCGTTCACTCTTTCATCCTTCGCAGCGCTTGTTCGCTCGGTTACTCCGACACCGACGCTCGCCGCAGGAACGGGCGCCTATTACCTGCACTCTAAATGTTCAGGTTGGTGAACCGAAATGCTTTTAAAGTGGGAGGGGAAAATCAATAGCGGCTTTTAATTTTTGTTATTCTGAGCTCAGTGGCACAGTGCACGTAGGTATAAGCAAGTACCGCCACTGTCAAAAAAAAAGAAAATCTGGTACAACCCTCCTGTCGATGGATGCTGACGTCACTGCGATTAGCATTGATGCAACGTGTCAACAGACCGTATTGCGACCACCGTGTATGTATGAGGTGTTTGAGAAGTCATAATATGGCGGAGATGATCTCGTGTGCTTCTTTCTGTAGACGCTGCGACACTAGCGCCGCTGCAGCGTTTCGCGTGTGTGAATACATGGGTGACCCAATTACCCAAGTTGGTAGGAGGACGGCTTGAGACACAGACAGACAGACAGACAGACAGACAGACAGACAGACAGACAGACAGACAGACAGACAGACCCTGGAAATTGTGTGAATTACCCTAGTAATGCTAATCGCAATAATAATTCGAACATATTTTCGGTCCATTTTTATTTTCATCTCCTTACGCTGTCAGAATCTTTCAGTGACAGATCCTTGAAAATTCTCTCATGGTTGTTTCATGACGACCTCATGAAAAGGTCGTCATGAAGAAGCAGCGGTATGGCAAAGTCTTACAACGATATGGGGAAGTCTCGCGCTGAGAACAAGCGTTTGAAAAGAATCATCACAGCGCTTCGCCAGTGCTAGTGCCTATCTCAACCTGCACTGAACATACGCGTTTACAGTGATTATGTTAACCCTTCGAGACACCATTTTTTATTTTCTGCGAAAAAAATCGTATTTTCTTAACTTCTTCTTTGTGACCGGATAAGACCAACCATCGAGGTCGCTGCGAAAAAATGAACATGATTAATTTTTACTTGAGATTATGTAATTTTGTACAAAGTGTGTCAATGGACTTGAAACCGGCATAGGAATTATAGTTGCGAAATGGGATAAAGCGACTCCGTTTCTTGGTGAGACAAAGTGGCACCTGGCATTTAATGCAAAATATTCTCGTGTGACATATCCATCCTTCACAATTCCACCTGAACGAATCTACTTGTTCCCCGAAGTTCAGGTCAGTGCTCAAAGACATCATAGTGGACATCTACGTTGGGCCGCTGAACGTGTTTTTTTTTTTTTCCTTATGATGTTCAGCTGGTAGGTCTTGAATTTCAAGTGATGACAAAGTTGCGACTTGGGCGAGTTGATTATACACTGCATAATGGTTCATGCGCTCGAAGACGCGGGCAAAGAAAGAAGGAACAGTACGCATGAAGCGCTTCGTGTGTCTTATGCCTCCTTTCTTTTCCCGCGTCTTCTAGCACAAGAACGGTTTCGTGTCATGGTTTTCCATGCTTCCTTGCACTTCGCACAGATGTAATAAGAACCTTTGCAACAGCTAGAATCTGTAATCGGAATTGTATGAAGTCTAGGAACTTGTGTTTTGTCCTTCCGAATAATCACTGATCTGCATAAAGGTGCGTGCTGTACTCTTAGCATGGAAGTTGAGGGCCCCTTCTACTCTCTTCCTCTGGACCATTTAATAACGTGCATTAAAGAAACGGTGATTGATCACGATGATAAGGTCCCCTCTCGGAATGACTGCGGCATCCTGTGGGATCGCCTCTGAAGCGTTTGTCCTTTTATCTTGTGTCGTTTTTTGTTGATTGGTAGAATATTCTATATGTACAGAATTCTAGTATCCGTATTGGCTCAAGGGTGGCTCCTGTCCTGAGCAACATTTTCTTGAGTTGGGTTGACATTTACCTTGAGCCGGATTTATCGAGCTTATTTTTGTATGTGTTCCGATATGTTCACGATTATTTGATTTTTGTTAAGGGGATGAACTATATGACGGTGATGGTCAATTTCTGAAGGTGTTTAAAAAAGGGGCGTGGCTTGCGTTTCACGTACGAGGCTGCCACTGGTAAAAAGCTGCAGTTTCTGGATCTTTCGTTAACCTTTCGTGAAGAGCATGTATGTTGGAAGTACGCACCCAGATCTGTTAAACCCTTTTTGAACGTGGCTTCTGGGCATTCTAAGATAGTGAAAAATGACTTGACAGAGAACTGCTTGAATTTTGCTATGGTGGAGTCGTATGTGCATTCTATGCGACCTAGATTTGATGTGTCTGGTCTCTAGTCTTTTGTGTCTGCCTCACATTGCCTGCTAGAAAAGAGCAAAGTCACTGGAAGAAAGAGCCCCTAGGAACTATCCCAAACACTGAATAAGCGGAAACACGTAATTGTTTTGTATCGGCATTCGTCTTCCCACCGTATCAAGAAGATTAGCCTTAGGTGTGACGTGGATGTGCTTCTTTCTAAAAAAAAAAAAAAGCGAACTGCGTCACATGGCAACGTCAATTTAGAGAAGGGCTGATGGCGGTACTGCGCGTCAGAACGCTGGCTGTTAGATCAGGCACTATTCCAGGATTACGTGCTATGGTACTGGCGTTGTGCGCAAGGTTTCCCTTTCCTGCGTTAAAGTCTATATTGGCCAGACCGGACGCTGCATTAAAGTACGCCTAAAAGAACGCCAGACTTCATAAAAGGGTACATACAGCCCTCATCTATATAGCCAGTGCCGCACTTTTGGTTGCACCTTAAGCTTTCGAATCCCATCAAAGCTTCGCCGTGGAGGCGCCACTCTTCTTAAAGAGAAAGCTTTACTGGCCGCGAACTTGCGATTTCGCCGTGGCCGTGCTCCGAGGAGGCGCATGACGTCACGCCGCGTTCCTACACCGCGTTACTCGTCGTTGCGCTCGCCTCCGCTCGCTTCGCCAGCTGCGTCGCGTGTCCGATAACATGTCGGAGGATTAAAAAGGAGAGCTCGTGTGCGCCGCAACCATAATTGAGGCGGCAGTATGGACGGCGACAATTTTGATAAGCAGGAGGAGGTCTGGAATCGACATCGGAACCAGATGAAGAGGAAAGGAATCGCCCAGGAAACAGACGAACAGCGCGCCGAACGACTGGCTAAACGCCGTAACATAGCTAGACAACCAGACTAACCTGGAGCTCCAATGAAGATTAACCAAGGCTAACCATGCTATGCCTTAGCTTTGGTTACGTATATCCTGGCATAGGCCAGCTAAGCCACTGCCAATTATTGTATCGACTGTGGTAGGGCATTGCTTTTACCAAAGCCTATGTGTTTCGCATAGGCTTTGGCCGACACCGCAACCTGTTACCATTGCGGCCATGAAGAATCGATTGGCGATATTTTGTGCGACTGCCCACAGTACAGTTCACAGAGGGAATCCCTTCGGCACAAACTCAACCAGCTGGACCACCGACCACTATCGGAAGAAGGAATTCTACACCATCGACCGGACCTAACGACAGAAGGCCGTGCAAGCGCTACTGCGCTTCTTACGATCTACCGGCTTTTGTGAAGGCCTCTAGCTGGAACACCCTTTGTGTGTGTCTGCGTGTGTGTACATTTTAAGCCTTTCCTCTCTGTCCGCTTTCTAATTCCAATTTCCCAACCCCAGTGTGTGGTAGCAAACCGGAGACTATTATCTTGTTAACCTCCCTGCCTTTGCTCGTCATCTCCCTCTTGGTTAGTACCATTTTCGATACTGCCACTGCCCTTATGAGGCAGCCAGAGCAGCGTTGGCGCAAGGTAGCTGAGGCTTTTCACATCCGTGAGCAGGTACACAAATGCATCAGTCAGCCCTCCATTTTTATAACATTGGATGATAAAAATCTTTAAATCAGATCTAATCACACGTGATTTGCACGGTGTTTATTGTACAATGTGCTGGTTTTAGTTGTTGTTTTTCCCGCTTTTATGCAATTTGCGTTGCATGCGGTGTGATCATTTTGAAGCTTTGCGTAATTTTCAAAAATTCTTTGTCGGTGATTACATAATTATATTCCTTGAAATGTATTATTCGAAGAGGCGGACATTACTTTCACGAGAAATCGACGCATATATTCAATATTTAACGCAATTCTACTAATAAATGTCTCAATGAATCACTTTATGGCACATATTGTAATTTTCGAATCATAGGCGGTGAATTTTCGAGGATTACCTATTTGGAATTATTTCCCAGAATGACACGAGTTGTGAGATGTGCGCTGTCAAACTCGCGGTAGGAGTCCGCTATTATTCCACTTAACATTCTTTTAACGAAACGGTCTTTTATGCACTGAAGCAAAAAGTAACTAGAACGCTCATGTGTTTCATCCCACACTTTGGGAAAATAATTTCCTTGCAACCGGTGTCATACGGAAAATTCATGTCAAGTGAATACGCCTTGCAAGCTTACCGGCTACAATTCGTAAATGACAATGCCTGCCATAAAACAAGTAATTAGGCGTGAATGAAAAAAAATCTAATATTTAGTTTAATAATTGTGTCGATTTATCGTGCAAATAATGTCCGCCTCTTCGAATGATCCAGATCAAGAACAAGAATTATGCTATCTTCACAGGTGATCTTTGAAAATTCCGTGATCACCCCATATATTGACCGCATGTTTGGTTTGCATTAAAGCTTCAGTTGACACACAGCACCTGTGATCGTCTATTCTTTTTCGTCTTCGTCTAATTGTTGTGCTGACTGATGAAGAACATACCTATTGGCACCTAGTGTCCCAAGTTGGCCCGTAAACGGCGAGAAATATGCAAACCACAACGTGCGCCGGAAAGCCAACAAAAACTATCGCTTTAAAACAATTCATTTATTGTAACTGCACCTTCCCTCTTGCATTACGTGTGTCCTGTGTCAAGCGTACGTACACAGCCTCACCTCCTTTCTCGGCCAGGCACCGCCGATTATTCGGCATTTTGGTTACATATTTGTTGTCGCCGGTGGTTCTGCGTACTTATTTCATTGTCGCGCCGAAGGTAACCTGAGTTCGGCGTCCTGCATAATTACTGACATGTCAGTATGGTGCAAAGTGTTAAGCGACGCAGCAATAACGGCAGCACATAAGAGTAACTCAAAAGATTTAAAAAAAGGTGATGATGACGTTGCAGAACGCGCTTAAACACAAGTATTTTACATAACTTTGTGTTTGGTGGGATTAAAACTAGCGGTGAAAACTGCGGCACAGGTACTATACCTTCTATTACAAAGGGAAAATCGGAAAAATGTGCATGTCGGCATTCTCGGAGGGGGCTCACAACCGCCATGCGCCCGCCCATTCTTGCCGCGTAGTCGAAACGGACATTGCGGTCGGTGGAAGGTGCAGAAGGGCCCTCAGTGCGAGAAGAAAACTAAAAGATACACGGAGCAAAACTTTCATTTGCGCGGGTTGGTTCATAGCTATTCAAAAGGCGCAGTGCGACTCAGACGGAGATAAAAAAAATACAAACCGGTGCTTGTGATCTGGTTTGTGTTTCTTCCTCTCCGTTCCAATCACGCTGCGCCTTTTGAATACACGGAGCCTTTCTCTATGACGGTGCATTTAAACCAGTACGTATTCATCGCTACCCGTTCTAATTCAGTGCACTGAGCCTACCGCTTTTTTTCTCATGACGACTGCAAGTATGCACTCTCTCGAAGAGTATTTGAACCGTCGCCATTGGCGTAGTGTCCTGCTGTAGACTACGCAAGCACGGCTTGCGCGTGGAGGAATAGGCCATGTGAGAAGGGTCTCCAAGGATACCAAAGGCGTTTGACTTCAATGGCGACGAAGTCATGTGGACCACTATACGTGATATGGGCGCACCGCAACGCCTCACAAAGTCGGTCTTGCCGGAGCCAGCGCACCGCTCTGGTTTTCACTGTTAGCGTGAGCGCACACGTATTAGCATTCCGGCTGAGCAGCTGTTTGCGTACCACACGACACCATGGTGCACATACTGGTCTGAGTGTACTGGGCAGTAAATGTCAAGCTAAATTTATCTAATCCTTCCTTTGGACGCTTACCTACCTTGACTGTTTTCCTTCGGTCTGATCTCGTGCACTAAAGCCACTGAAAAAAAGAAAAAAGTAGCGCCATTCTTGAAAGTATTCCCTCTTACCTGCGTTTTGTAGATTGTAAATATAGTTACTTGAGGTGTGAAACCCGTGGAGCATGCCCCTTGGCCGAAAAGATGGGCTTGTGCCATCCAGCTAGGGCACAGCAGCGGGGTGCGGTTCGTAGCGGTGTAGTGGGAGAGGTTCGAGAGAAGAAAAAATGCGAAAACGTAACGTTTAGTAAGACCATGAAATTTAGGTCGAAGCTGGAGGCGTGACTTTTTTCGTGTCTGAAAGCGTAAAAATATGCGGTATTCAATCGGTCAACGTACAGATGTTCTCTGAGTGTGTTTATATGTATGACATAAAGCCCTTGAAAAAGAAACTTTTTTTTTCAGGGGCTTTGAACTGACAGGCTCATGCCAATGATGCGATTACCCCTTGTTCTCTATTTTAGGGGTACACCGTGTCATGGAAGCGCTTTATAGAATATTTAAGTCAGAAAAACGCTTTTACTTGCAAAAAAGCCGACAGATACCACGCCTTGTGGGAATCGACGTTATGCGCAGCAGTGAGCGAGGAGCCTACCAACTTAACGAAGCGACCATGAGAGCATCAAGACGTGGGCGTTCAGTGTTTGAGCACTACTTTTTCTTCGTACCAAGAGGCACAAGTAATTTGCCTCAGTTGAGTTCGAATTATGTACCTTTTCTCGTGCTTGAAAAGCGAGCTAAATAAGGAAAACCTATAGGGGTTAATTTTTTTGTTAGTTATGCATCTACATAACGCCAAGAGACACGGAAGACGGGGACAACATATTGTAAATCAACATTTCTTTTTAGAAATAAGATTGTAGGGGGAAATAAAAATGTACGAAAAGAAACAAGCAGGTTAGAAACCCAACCAGTATTTTTCGCGTTAGACGTATGGTGCTCTTCTACTTCAGCTACCACGGTAGCCGTCACCGTTGCCATTGATGCGTACGTGGCGCCAAATTGCCTACTTTTATTAAAAAATTTATGGCGCCTAACATTTCAGTTTGGCTCCCTCAATCTTCCTGGCGACATTTCGGCTACTTTTGACGAGCATTTTGGTACATTTTGTCACCAATTCTTCGTGCGCGCATGAAAGCGTGCTACTGCGAATGCATATCGCGTTCCTGGGAGTTCACCTATTCTCACCAAATAACTGGATAACCGCCGCGGGCTCTTCTCCAGCCCGCTTTCATCGGTACTTGCATGCGCGTAGCAGAAAGTTGAACGCCGTTATGGAGAGTCAGACGCATATGTCTTCTCAAGAGAGCGAACGAGAAAAGTAGACACCAGAAGTAGCCTAACCCCTGCACTTTTTTAAAATATGGCCAGGCCGAATTCTGCACGTACGTCACGATAGATGAACCTATAGAGAATAATGAACACATTATAGAGCTATTGATTGCGAACATACAGGTACAATATAGCATAATGACTTGCACTCTCATTAGCTGTATATTTTTCACGCCGTACCTTGACTGTACTCTGTATTCCACATCATAGCGTCTAATTAGGGGCAATGGTCTATTTCCTCAAGGTACGTATTTTGATACAACGTTAAATGAAATAATGTCATCGACAGAAAACTGGGCCAAGGATACGCTGATCAATCATGCATGAATCCCTGCCGCATACGAGTGGCCCTCTTGGGCTCTTCGCCAGGAGGGCGACTGCTTACAGCTCTTAGCTGCAACCTGAGAGAGCTTTTTTGTCGGAAGGAGGAGCCACTAAAAGAGACAAACAGAGACCAATGCCGGCGCATTGGTCACCCTATCTCATTGGCCCAATCAATGTTGTTTTTCTCCCGTTTCCTTTATTCATTTTTTGAGGGCGCCGTTTGAGCTGACGGTCCCATAATCTTTGTTTCTGATGATGGCAGAGAATCCGGCCCGTCCAACACAGACAAAAAAGAGAAAAAAAACACGCACTCAACACGTGACGAGGACTCGAAGAAATTTTAAAAAAAGCCAAGACGTGTTCAACTGTCTTTTCACAGCTGCACGAGCAGCACATGAGTGTTTCTGCTAATTCATAGAGGAAAATGCCGGCAGATCCCACGCCCTGTGGGAGTCGAAACAGTGTGCGGGGAGCTTACCAAGTTAACGAAACGGCCATGAGAGCACCAAGACGTAGGCGGCTATTTCATGACCTACATGACACGCATGTCATGACATTCACATCATGACCTATCGTTTATGTTCGTCATGTACTCTTGTCGTAATATACCAATTTTGGTACATACCAGGTTAACGAAACGACCATGAGATCACCAAGACGTAGGCGGCTATTTCATGACGTACATGACACGCAACTCATGACATATATGTGATGACCGTTCGTCATGTTCGTCATGCACTCTTGTCGTACTATGCCAATTGTCGTACACACCACGTTAACGAAACGACCATGAGAGCACCATAACGTACGGGGCTATTTTATGACGTATGTGACACGCATGTCATAACATTTTTGTTATGACCTATCATTTACGTTCGTCATACACTCTTGTCGTACTATGCCAAATTTGGTACATAAAAGTTAACTAAATGACTATGAGAGCACCAAGGCGTAGGCGACTTTGTCATGACCTACATGACACACATGTTGTTACGTTCATGTCATGACCGATCATTTATGTTCGTTATACTCTCTTGTCATACTATGGCAATTTTGGTACAGACCAAGTTAACGAAATGACCATGAAAGCGCCAAGACGCAAGCGGCTAGATAGATAGATACAGTCAACGTGTCAAACGTTCGCCAAGAAATTAATATGAAGCTTTGGTAAAAAATATCTTAGCAACTGGCTGAGCAGTAAAGGTGCGTCACCATGAGAAAGACGCCGTGGCAGTTTCAAATTTGTGGAGATGACAGTTATGGGAGTGAACACTTTGCCACATCCGAGTTGTGGCAGGAGCCTTATATCGCGCTGTGTGTAAGCAAACGAAGACCACTCGAAGCATTCGTGTTCAACAAATGTCTGCGACCTCTGTAGGTTTCCCTAAGGGGTAACCGTGATCACCAATGTCGTCGAAAGCAGCGCTTCCAGAGCGATGCATGCACTACAATATTTTCCGAAATAGAACGGTCTCAGCAATCAGCTGAAGGCGTGCTGGACCCTTGCGTTCGACCTTTCTGTCTTTCCTCCTCTCAGTCGTCTCTCTTTCTTTTTCGGATACCCGTTTCCATGTGCGTCCGTGCGTTTGCGAAGAAACGTAGGATAAGAAAATTTGGGGGCGAAAGAGGAGATAGGAAAAGCAAACTTTTAGTTTAACAACGGTGCTATCGACAACAGGCCAGGTCGGAGAACACGGCGAGTCGTATGAACCTTTTAAGCCGCCCATGTTTCGCGTAAACAACGAAACTCGTTCGTTATACGTGTACTGGAACGTGAAGTGCCTTACTTGTTTGCTGGCCAGATCAAGATATTGGTAAGCGACTTTTCTTTTTACGATCCTCGTCATTTCTAATCAGTAACCATCATCCGAAATAAAGCAGTCACTCCTCTTAGCGTAGAAATCCTTCACAGATGTATGCCAATCAGACAGCTGACGCATCAAAGACCGCGAAGCTGTATATAGTACAAGCAGGGTCTCACACCCTTCGGAAGCGTTCTGACACCCTTTGGGTTCGCCCGCAGACCAATGAATCTCGAAGCGTTCTTTTATTGAGTATGGCAATGAGACTTTCGTTTATTGTACAATATTCATTTGAAAGTTATACTGAAGTTCGTGTTCATGATTGGGCGGAGCATACGCAGAGCGGGCCCAGGTGACTTCTATCGGAACGATCGCCTTCCCATAGGCTCAGCTGCCCAGCAGTTGAAACCACACATGTCTCGAGTTGTGCGCTCAAAACCTTACAGCTACGTAAAAGCGAGGGTGTAAATAATATAGATAACTGGATTCAGAAGACACTTCGACATATTTGTGTCATAATACTATGTTCTAGTAACCTTACAGTACTTGACAATTGTTTCTGTATTTTAGGTTAGCCTGGTGATTCTTTATCTCTAGCACCTGCTTGAGAGGGCTAAGGCATTATATAACACTCGAATAAATTGTCTAATTGAGACCAATTTAGAAGCGTGTCTTGTGTATTTTGTGTGTGTTCCTTGTGATCTGTGGTCATCATTTCATTTTTCATCCGGCCCTCGGAGCTACTATTCTAGGCATTCCGCTAGAAAAGCCTGTCCGGGATATATTAATAGGGCCTCTTTGTCTGTTTCTCCGGCATTATTCTGTGATAAAATATGCTTTGTTTCGACACAGATCATAATTTTGCTTGGTCGCATTATTCGACGAATCTGTTTATGTGACCTCCAGCAGCCATGGAGCGAATGACAAAACGCCTAGGCTGCAGCGATCCAGATCATAGGCTTATATCTCGCCTAACAAATGGCCAGTGTAACTTGTCGTTTTCGGGTCGAGGTCACCAGAGCAATTCACAAGTGACACGCAGGAATACCTAGCAATTTATGCAGTTTCGGAAACTGTGCATTGTACATTACGAAAGCATACCAAGTTCATAAACATTTCAGACTCGCGACTGCACAATACCTCAAGAAACATGGTTGTACTGTAATAACCAAGGCATCCATGTCCACAAGATAGCTACTAAACAAACAAAAAAGAAAATATGTGCATTAAGAATAAAACTTAGAATAGTGAATGGAATTTTAATTAGGAACGCATTTTACCAGCCTTATCATCGCACAATGAAGCCAAAATGAAACGTCAATATATCTGGGACACCTTCCCTGTTTTTTTACGCGATGAATGCGAAAGAATTAGGCAAAGAGTTGAGTTCTTGATAGGGCTAAGGCAGCTGCCACCATTAAACCAAAGATAGCCGCTGGCAGAAGATCATATACGTATTGAGATAAGCCTCTTTCAGTTTCCGCCGAGTTTACTTTCCAGCAAACAGTGCACATACGTTAAACACCGGAGTCTGTATGTATGCACTCTACAAGTACAGTGATACCGTCTATGAAAAACACGACCATCTTCTCCAAGTTTGTTCCTTTAGTGCTCAATTTATCCTGCTGCGTCCCGTAAATGAATGTCATAGCCAATGAGAAACATAAGTAAAAGCAAAGGAAGCTATTGTTTTCTCGAAGTTTCGGCACACCCGATGGAAGTTTGCTTGGACATCATGCAAGCATCTCCGTTGCTAGAAAAATAACAAATCGTAGAGAATCTTGCGCGCACGCCGACCCTTGCGGGCGTGCAAGCTCATTTGCATTGTAGCGTGAAGATGAAAAAGCTTCAAACACCGCAAACTGCGAAACATGAATAATTTATGATCCCGTCGCCACGTACAGTTATGCCACCGCGCAGTCTTCGTTATATCTTTAGGCACGCTGTCTTCGGCGAAGTGGGCTGTCTTTAACTTCTCGTGGTAAGCGATACTGACAAGCACGATACATAAAGGCGTTTAGCGCAGGTCACCAGTCACGGTCGCAATTTAATCGTAAGAAACTGTCGGGGCAGTTTTTGCAGCGATTAATATTTGAGCACTGCAGGGGCAAATTGGTTTTTTATGCCTGAAGTTCGGAAACTGCAGTTACCAAGATAAAGAAGGCCTTCTGCGTTGTGTAAAATCTGGAACCTAATTTCAGCTTGAGATGTGTACAAACTATGCGCATAATAGAACGCTTTGTAATGGTAAAGAGAGAAAGATATCGGAATATTGTCTGAGGTAAGGCGAGAAATTTCAGTCTTACATGCAAAGCAGCCATAGCTAGTTGCAGAGCGGTAAGGTTTCCCATCCGCTCACTTTTTAGTCACGGCGGAGAAAATACTACGTGAAACGTGCTGCGTCAATCACAATTTAACAGTTTCTAATGAAATACGAGACGAAATGTTCGAATTTCGATGGACTCCCAAATTACTCTAGATTTGGCAATCGGTTATAATGGAATATTTGCTCGAGATGTTAACACGGACTGTGAGCAACACATCCCTCATTATCACGACCTTCCAAAAACGTAACTTTATATTTGTGAAAAAAAAGAGTCAAGATACCTAGGACGCTCCGGTTTTTAAATATATCTGGCAGCAAATAATTTTAGGACGCACGAAACTTTAATAGAAAGCGCTGCAGACCCGGCGCGATTTCTTGGACCCAACTTTTGTTCACCAGAACGACGAACTCCCCCGACCTCCCCCAAGTAAAGTAAAATAGAAAGAGATGAAATTATTGCAGCAAACAACACCGGTATATGTTTTAGATGTGTCCTCGCACCTCACGAAACCTTCTCCTTCTGATGCGTTGAAAAAAAAAATAGACAACCTAAGCCAAATTTCAGCTGCACAGCCACGAAAAGCGCGTTTAAAAAGATTAATAATCTGCTAACTTCGCGTAATGTGTGCGTTGTTTTCCTGCCGTGCCGACGTAAATAGATAAAAAAACGAGATATGAAGGTTATTGCAGCCGAGATAGCAGCTGCACGCATGTCGCAGTGCGGTTTTCGTTCGCCTTCGGGCATCGCGGTAGTCGCGTTATTCCCCTCTCTCTCTCTTGTAGACACTGATTTTCAGCACTGTCTACTATACTAAATCAACGAATCATGCGCAATAATCCAGATAAAGTCAAACCAGATAACACCAAGCACGTTTTACAGCTGGTGGTCTTATACACATGGAGTTCGCTAAGAGCGAACCGAGAGCTGGAATGTTCTAGATGGAGTGGCCTGAAGTGCGCACCCGAAAAATCTGAGGTTATCCGGATACACGCGAAAGGCGACAAATCCAGAGGATCGATTAACATCGTGGTTGAGGGCCAATCAGTCCGAGAGGTACCCACGATGCGAGTCCTGGGTTTGTGGCTTCAGAGCGACGGGAGAGCAGCACAGACACTCAAGACCCTCAAATCCACAGCCAACAACATAGCCCAAATGATACGTCGCGTGACGTATCGAAAAGCGGGAATGCGAGAAGACGATACCCTAAGGCTCGTACAGGCTTTAGTGGTTAGTCGAATAACGTATGGCTTACCGTACCAAATCCTGAACAGGGAGGAGGAAAAGCAGGCTAACACAATAATCCGAACCGCTTTCAAAGCTGCTCTGGGCCTGCCTAAATGTACTTCAACGGAGCGCATGTTAGCTTTGGGAGTGCACAATACTTTCGACGAACTGAGGCAAGCCACCCTGATGCGACAGAGGGAACGCCTCAGCTTCACAAAAACTGGTAGGGCAATATTGGCTAGACTCAATATCCCAGCATACCCCATTTATCTCACAGAGCAGGCCGTACCTCTCCCTCCTTCGATGAGATGCAAAATTACAGTAGCCCCAATTCCAAAGAATATGCATCCCGAGTACAACAAAGAAAGGCGCAAAGCACGCGCACAACACATTCAATCAGCCTACTCTAATAACCATAGCTACAACACGTACTACACGGACGCAGCTCTGTATGCAGAGGCGACCGGGCAGCGCTACCAAAGGAGGTACGCCCTGGCAGTCGCGAACGCTATCAGCCGACAGCATATTACCGCGTCGGCCACTGCGGGATCCCCCACCTCGGCTGAAATAATAGCAGTGGCGGTCGCACTCGCTCACGCGGAGCGTTCGCAAAGGGACTCGGTCGTGGTCAGGGACTCCCAGGAGACATGTCGCATGTTTCTCAAGGGGCACGTGACTGCGGCTAGCCTCGCGATAATCCCCAAATCTTTCAACCACCATCATCGCCTACTCTGGTGCCCGGGCCACGCGGGGGTACAGGGGAACGAAAAGGCTAACGCGTTAGCTCGAGGGTTCACTAACCGAGCGACGGCGTCCTCTTCTAACCCCAACCACCCGCACTACCCCTCACAAAATTCCACCAATTTAAATGCCAAAGAAATCCTTGCTGATCAGCGTGGAGTCCGAAGAAAATACCCGCCGCCTCACCCACAACTTAACGGGGAAGAGGCCGCCGATCGGCGTAAAATACAGACCGGGGTGTTCCCCCATTTAAAGTTGCTAAACGCCATGTATCCCACTCGTTATAGGGCCAACTGTCCTTGGTGCGGTGGCATACCTACCCTAATACACATAACCTGGGAGTGCACTAAGCACCCTCATAGGCCAAATACCAGTAGGACAATGGAGCAGTGGGAGGCACAGCTCGCCAGCTCCGACCTGGCAGGACAAAAGTCCTTAATAGCCAGGTCAGGCAGGCGGCAGAGGCCAGTGGGACCCTGGACTGAGAGGCTCCGACCACCCCTCCTTCGAATCTTTACAATTTCAATAAAGTTTCTCTCTCTCTCTCTCTCTCTCTCTCTGTGCTAACGCTGTGACATGGTGTTCACGGATTGCTTGGTTACAGTGAACTCGAACACTCTACTGTGGTGCCGCCTCTCTCTCTTTTCTTTTCTTTTTTCATATCTTGTCATTTTCCTCTACGGAACTTCACGGTCGGTGATTGCTTGGTTTTCACGGGCTTATAATTTTTCACTTGAGTGATTCTACAGTCGGGTACAAAGCTAGAAAAAGGGGAGGCCCCGCCCAGATGACCGAAGCGCGACAGCCGATTGCCTCTGCGACTAAAATAGTCCCGCTCAAAAGACCATGCTTCTAAAACGCTTGGTTCTCGGTATAAATAAGGACTTTTGTTTTTTGATGAGTGGTTTTGTAGAGCTCTCTTGATTGCGAGCTACAGCCCATGCCGGATGGCGAAAGAAAAAAACACCGTGACAATGCTGCGCGTCGTCTGCTTTTTAGATGCATTGCAAGGGACAAAAGAAGAAAGAGCAGCTCTGCGTGGCTTTGGCGCTGGTTTACACGTACACGGCACATTTAATACTCGTTTTCCGAGCTCCTAATGAATCAGTTGCTATTTAACAAGTACTTAAAGATAAAAAAAAATTCACTTATCGAAACCATTGCAAACTTGGGGCGAGAAGGCGATCGAAGCAGAAAAGGTACAAGAATGCTTCATTCATCGTTTTAAATAGCTGTTCTTGGTTTTTAATAGCATACAAGTTACATTTCTTTGGTATTGTGTTTTCACAAACTTATTTTCAAGAATGTGACATGGTTGGTTTTCTTTTTTGCAAGACTCCAGTCTCGCCAGTTCGCGGAGCGTAGCGTCATTGATGCTCGCTGCAATCTTTCGTCGCCGGATCACGGCTCAGAATGAACGCACGTGGCACAAATAATGCATCGCAAGCTCGCAACAATATTTCCGACATGATAGACCACCGGTAAACAGTTTGGGAATTCACTCTGACGAGGGTCATACGCACACGACTGACACGACCAGGCCCAGTTTGAAGCGCGGGTAGCCATCTTCTCCATGGGCGTGGTCACCGGACGTCCGGCTCGTGACGTCAGTCTAGATTGCGCGGCCATTGGTGGACGCTCGTATGCATCCGCCTTGGAGGAGTAAACGCCCCTTTTTTCTAAAGTTGTACCCGTCTATAGTTTGCACTGCGAACTTTGCAGAACACAGCAATGCTGCGATTTTCACTTGGACATCAGTATATATCTTCAGTAGGCATCAGTAGTATTCAGTAGATATTTTCATAGCGCATAATCACCTTTCATACTTCCACCTTTCCGTACACAACACCCATAAAAGGGCCACCATTGGCTTTAAATATAAGATCGCTGCAGTTGGTCCTTCTGCCAGGGAATTGGAAAATCCTTGTGAGCGTGTCATACAATGCTTCTAAAGTGGCCAAAGATGAACCTTTAGCAATTTTCACTGAACTGCTCACTAACACTCACGCTTCATAACTTGCCGGCGTATTTTCCGCTAAGACTGCGTGCATTTCAAGAAAATATACATATACCTATGCTTGTGATCTAGCTTTTCTTTTTTCTTTGTTTCATAGAACCGCCAAAATGGGCAGATAATGTTTTTCTAGCACTGCTATCCACACTGAAAGCGCCTGTGCAAAAAATTATGCAGAAACCATCAACGACGATAGTCTTCACCTTCGCCGACCCACAAGTTTAATCAAATTCTGGCGCAACGTCAGCACCTTCCCGATCAGTAAGCCAAGTCCAGAGACACCGATGCCTTTCCCTTTCTGGTGACCTACTTTCTGTGCACTGGCTCCACCTCCGTGGCGAGTAAGTCAAGTTTTCGTTTTCTTCTTCTATTTCAAAAAAGTCAAATTATTATGATGCGTACGAACGTTCAGAGACGTTTCCAAAGTCAGAAATAGCCCGCAAGTGCGGCATCTCGGCAGGTATTCTGCCCGCTATCGTTGCACAGATGGAGTGGATAATGGCCGCTTTCAGTGATTGCAGAAGCGAGCAAAGATGTTCACTGTGTACAACAGAGTGGACGTGAAGACGTCCTGGACGCCTAAAGTGAATGGGCGCAAAGCAAGTGCCTGCCATTCCACGCAGTCGTCTCGGAGGCTGAGAAAATCGCCCGTACTTTAAGCGCGGATATTTTCAGCAACGACGTGCGCCTCAACCACTTCCACAAAGAGCATTGTTCGCTCCGGGAATGTGTTGTTGGGGATCGAATGTGCAACGTTACCCTCGGTGATAACCAAAGCTAAATCAAAGCGTTTCTAGTTTTCTTTTTCTTTCTTGTCCTCAGTCTTTGTAATTCATACCTAGTAGTAGCCTCAATTTGAGAATCCTGGCTTTATAAAAGTGTTTGGACAAAGTGTTTGAACTTCGCGCTCCTTCCGCGCCCAGCTTAACAGGAGCCTGGTGCAATATTTCAGTGGCAGTTACATGGTTCCTGCCGATCACCTTAGATTACTTGCAAGAGAGAAGTTATAAGAGAGGGCATGGAGGTTAATAAGGCTGAGCGCAGTTAGATGCCCTACACTGGAAAAGGGGGAAAAGTCGCAGAAAGATTAAGTGAGCAGATAATTTCGCACTTTTCACAGGCATATAGGCACAATGAGGCGTTCATTCTTCAGTTCGTCACAAGTGGTCACACAGACAGCTCGAGCACCTCAAGAAACGCAGCAGCACTTTTCTAGCTTTGCACATCGCAGACCTATCAGGCCGCGCTTCCGAAATCCCTCTCATCTTTAAAAGGCCTGCCATAAAAGTGTCCTAAAGCTGTCCGATGGGTGGTGTTTAATGGTTTGTTCAATGGGGTAGCCGAAATCCCTCTCATCTTTAAAAGGCCTGCCATAAAAGTGTCCTAAAGCTGTCCGATGGGTGGTGTTTAATGGTTTGTTCAATGGGGTAGCCATATGTGTTGCCATTGGTACTGTACGCCGCTCCACTTGGGAATGAGTGCCACTTCGTAAAAGAAACTCTTAGTAACAGGCGACATAGTAAGGTTTCTTCCCGTCGAATAAAGCAGGTTAAAAGTTGTAACTTTATACCTAAGTCCATGGTATGCTCTTTTTAGGGAATATTGCGGTATTTCATTTTTTGTTTCATGGTATGGGTCAGAACGCTGCGGCGGAGTGCTGCGTGCTGCTTCCTTTTTCGACCACGCCATTCGCGGTGCTTTCTTTTCTCCATGCGCTTCGCACACAGCTTTGTCGGCATTTTCATTGCGATTGATGTTGCAGTGCCCCTGTATTCCCTGAAACACAATGACATGGCCTCTGTGACCCGCTTGATGGTAGTGCAATCTGACCTGGGGCAACAATTCTACTTGTGGGCTGTGGCGCAGAGCTGATAAGAGTGTTTGCAGAGCTGCCTTTGAGAGTCGGCTAAGGTGAAAACCAACAAATTCGAAGCGACATGATTTCGATTTATAAGAGGTAGGTGCACTGATTACTACTGCGCAAGCAGTTACGCATTCCACATCGTTGAAAACAAGGATGCTTGGGAAAAAACCTAAACGCGAAACACACGAGTGTCAGCTCATATTATGGTGTAATGCCAGCGTGCTCCACAGGCGAAAATTTTCTCCACTTCACCCTTCCAATTACACCGATGCAAATCTCTGTGTACTCACTCTTGTAAAGATCTCGTACTGACCCTCCCACTCTCTGTCACTGTGTCGGGTGCCCCATCAGCTTCTTTCCTCAACCAACCTCCACGACCTCAGCTACGCATCCCAGTTGACCCGGCATGGCTGACCTTAGTGATATTTAATGGATACGATGATCATCTCGTTCCACAGATCTAGCAAGCGCTGTAAATAGGCCAGGAAAACGCCCTGGACTAAGGGCGTTGAGGCCCTATCCACAAATGAAGTTCTTTATCATCATCGTTATCGCCATCACCATTGTTGTGATTTTATAAACACACAGTTATAACCCAAGCTCCAGCCGGCAACCGTGCGACATCAACGAGGAGGCGTGGGCCCACATTCACGTGGACGCCATCCCGAGGAACATGCGCCCCGAGTACAACCAAGAACGGCGGCAGGCGCGGGCCAAAGCTTTCGCCGAACAACACGCCCAAGACCCGCACGCTCGGTAAGTGGACGCAGCGGAATACAAGCGGGAAGGCTTCGCGGCAATGGTCGTTGCGCCGGCTGCCGGCACCACAACATCGGCAGCGAGCGTGCGGTGCACGAACGCCACAGACGCTGAGGAGGTTGCCATCACTCTGGCGATCTCCGAGGCCGGGTGTCGCACCGTGCTCAGCGACTCGAGGAATGCCGTGAGCAGCTTTGCCAAGGGGCGAGTATGCGAGACGGCGGCCGCCATCATCGGCAAGCTCCTGCTCCAAGGCCGCGGCAGCACCATCTGTATGTATCAAGTGGTTCCCGGCGCACGCCGGCGAGTGTGCATCCTCACCGAACCACAACGAGATGGCCCATTCGGCAGCGCGAGCGGTTACTCTCCGTGCCCCCGAGAGTGACCGTTCCGTGTAATGGTTCGAAACTAAGGACCAAGGGACCAGTTATGGCGAAGTTACCTAGTTTTCCCGCTTTGCTCGACGGACAATGCCGCCTCCCCACCCGGCATTCAGTTGGGAGGAGGCCGTCATCCTAAGGCAGATAAAGACTGGGTCACTCACTCCTCGCCCCGGCATTGCTACACGTGCATCACCCAGAACTCTATCCGAGTGGTGTGTGCTGTTTGTGCAGTGGGTCCGGCGGATCAATGGCACAGCATGTGGGACTGTGCCAGGTTCCCCACCGAAGCTACCTCCAGGACATACCCGGCCTAACTTCAAAGTGCAGTGCAGTCTACAGACAAGGACACTCAACTATGGGCGGGCCAGGCAGCCCGGGGTGCGCTCGAAAAGCACAAGCCTCACGGCACGCCACAAACGGACCGAACTGCGGTAGTGCAGAGTAGGGCATAACACCGGGTCGACGCTTGGCCAACGTCATGACACGTTAAACCGTCGGTAGCTGGCATTTTAATAACGTTACTCCTATCCTATCCTATAACCTACTCCTGCTTAACTTCGCACTTCTCGACGGCTTTGCTTAAAGAAGTAATCGAAGCGAAGAGATTAAACTTGCTAAAAAAGTTACTCGCCTTCCCCAACCTGCGAAAGTGGATGGGCAGCCAAGCTGTTGGAAAACTACTCAAATGCCGTCGATGGGGATATGAAATATTTTATTGTTCTGCCTAGTGTTAGCACGACAGCGGTGTTTAGCATTACGAGTTTGGGCTCTTCGACGCTCATCGTATTCACGTTGCTCTTTGGGAGCCTTAACTTTGCGTGGTCTACCCATAGCGGTCTTGCAATGAACTGAATGAGTCGCTAGGCAGGTCTCCCTTCTGTATAAGAAGTGTGGGGACGTCAGTCACTGATTCTTATGCTGATGTTGCCCCTCACGCACCGAAGTAGCTTATGCAGCCGTGATTTTTGCCGGGAAACATACGCGGAGAAAAAGAACGTGCCTCGCATTGTTCGCAGGCGCCTTGTCATCCATCATGCTGTTTTGACGCTTGTTTTGTGCTTTTCTTTATTAAAATAAATATTGAGCTATGTGTTGTATGCCTGATACCGAAGGATATATGCATTTTCCCGGGTTTCTTCTTCTTTTTTGCTGAGGGACACGAAAAATCCCGACCAACTAGAGGTTAACAGCTTGGCTGTAATAAAGAAAGTTACGACGGAACTTCGAATGCAACCCCATGGTAACATCCACTTCCTGGCAGCGCGTTCTCTCTTGGGATGGTGCTCTTTGTCATTTTATTTTTCCTCGTCGCTACAGATAACGTGTAACTGACACTAGTGCATAAAGTAGTTAGTATTCCATCATATCACCAGATGGGCTCAAAACTCGAGGCGGGCACTCGTGTTCCGCTTAGCTTTCGGCAGACGAGCCATCGTTAGCATGAAAGAAATTTTGAAAAGGCTAACTCTGTTCATGGGCTTCGTCAAACGCTTACAGTGGTGCCGCAACTTCTCTTTTTTTTATTTGCTAGTAAAAATTGTTCGTTGTGCTGTCGTTAGGAAGACATGAACTTACGAGATTGGCGCCGAGAAAAAAAGGAATCTTAGTATGCAGCAAATATTTAGAACTTCCCCAGATGTTAAGATAGAGCAAGGGAACAAGGGAACGAAGCGAATCTATAATTTATTGCGCTGATTTTTCGCGTAAAGTGTAGCCAAAGGAGCAACGAGCTCTTCTGAGCTCGTAATCGGGATTGTTCCCTAGATCCACCAGTGATGTTCTTCCTTTTCCTTCAACATTTGTTAACATTAACTTACGTCACATCGAGCAGGGAGTTCAAAGCAACGTAACTGGCAACATGGCCATTATCGGGGTTACAGAGCGGCAAACTGGAGGTAACAAACATTGTGAAATTTTCAAAGGCTTCTTAGTTCTTTCGAAAAACTTTAGTGCGTAAACTTTAGCGTTCAAATATTTTGCTTACAAAAGTAGAACTCCACTAAGTAAAATACGGGCTGAATAAAGTATGCGCTATTCCTATCAAAGGCAGCTGATAAAGCAGTCGAGACGTTCGACGCAACGGCGCTGTGAAATGCCAGTGAGGAATTGGCTGAGCCTTTCTGTTTCTGAAATTTCTGGTTCCACATGTGACCCCCAAAATAAGACACATTAGACATGTAATGTTATAAGCTCATTCCCATCTTTATATATTTCACGGCTTTTACTGAGTGACCCTGGCGCACCGCTGATGGACACGAGGAAGCGTTTTTTTTTTTTTTGTTTGTGAGCCACAGTGGTTACGCTGCGGTGAAAAAAGAGAACCAGATCAGCATGGACTGACAGCTAGAGAATCCTATATGGTAATCATTATTCCGGAGCGCTGCAGTACGGCTAGCGTGTAACGCGCATATCAGCATTGGGACAAGAAAAAAAAAGCAGATCATTATTTCTGGCTCTTTTGTAACATATAATGGTAATCTCTCGACATAATTTTACAAAAAATAAACAAAACATATCATCATCATCATCATCATCGGCCTGATTACGCCCACTGCAGGGCAAAGGCCTCTCCCATACTTCTCCAACTACCCCGGTCATGTACTAATTGTGGCCATGTTGACCCTCCAAACTTCCTAATCTCATCTGCCCACCTAACTTTCTGTCGCTCCCTGCTACGCTTCCCTTCCCTCGGAATCCAGTCCGTAACCCTTAATGACCATCGGTTATCTTCCCTCCTCATTACATGTCCTGCCCATGCCCATTTCATTTTCTTGATTTCAACTAAGATGTCATTAACGCGCGTTTGTTCCCTCACCCAATCTGCTCTTTTCTTATCCCTTAACGTTACACCTATCATTTTTCTTTCCATAGCTCGTTGCGTCGTCCTCAATTTAAGTAGAACCCTTTTCGTAAGCCTCCAGGTTTCTGCCCCGTACGTGAGTACTGGTAAGACACAGCTGTTATACACTTTTCTCTTGAGGGATAATGGCAACCTGCTGTTCATGATCTGCGAATGCCTGCCAAATGCACCCCAGCCCATTCTTATTCTTCTGATTATTTCGCTCTCATGATCTGGATCAGCAGTCACTACCTGTCCTAAGTAGATGTATTCTCTTACCACTTCCAGTGCCTCGCTACCTATCGTAAACTGCTGTTCCCTTCTGAGACTGTTAAACATTACTTTAGTTTTCTGCAGATTCATTTTTAGTCCCACCCTTCTGCTCTGCCTCTCCAGATCAGTGAGCATGCATTGCAGTTGGTCCCCTGAGTTACTAAGCAAGGCAATATCATCAGCGAAGCGCAAGTTACTAAGGTATTCTCCATTTACTCTTATCCCCAATTCTTCCCAATCCAGGTCTCTGAATACCTCCTGTAAACACGCTGTGAATAGCATTGGAGAGATCGTATCTCCCTGCCTGACGCCTTTCTTTATTGGGATTTTGTTGCTTTCTTTATGGAGGAGTACAGTGGCTGTGGAGCCGCTATAGATATCTTTCAGTATATTTACATACGGTTCGTCTACACCCTGATTTCGCAATGCCTCCATGACTGCTGAGGTTTCGACTGAATCAAACGCTTTCTCGTAATCAATGAAAGCTATATATAATGGTTGGTTATATTCCGCACATTTCTCTATCACCTGATTGATAGTGTGAATATGATCTATTGTTGAGTAGCCTTTACGGAATCCTGCCTGGTCCTTTGGTTGACGGAAGTCTAAGGTGTTCCGGATTCTATTTGCAATTACCTTAGTAAATACTTTGTAGGCAACGGACAGTAAGCTGATCGGTCTATAATTTTTCAAGTCTTTGGCGTCGCCTTTCTTATGGATTAGGATTATGTTAGCGTTCTTCCAAGATTCCGGTACGCTCGAGGTCTTGAGGCATTGCGTGTAGAGGCTGGCCAGTTTTTCTAGAACAATCTGCCCACCATCCTTCAGCAAATCTGCTGTTACCTGATCCTCCCCAGCTGCCTTCCCCCTTTGTATAGCTCCCAAGGCTTTCTTTACTTCTTCCGGCGTTACTTCTGGGATATCGAATTCCTCTAGATTATTCTCTCTTCCATTATCATCGTGGGTGCCACTCGTACTGTATAAATCTCTATAGAACTCCTCAGCCACTTGAACTATCTCATCCATATTAGTAATGATATTGCCGGCTTTGTCTCTTAGCGCATACATCTGATTCTTGCCAATTCCTAGTTTCTTCTTCACTGCTTTTAGGCTTCCTCCGTTCCTGAGAGCTTGTTCAATTCTATCCATGTTATACTTCCTTATGTCAGCTGTCTTACGCTTGTTGATTAACTTCGAAAGTTCTGCCAGTTCTATTCTAGCTGTAGGGTTAGAGGCTTTCATACATTGGCGTTTCTTGATCAGATCTTTCGTCTCCTGCGATAGCTTACTGGTATCCTGTCTAACGGAGTTACCACCGACTTCTATTGCACACTCCTTAATGATGCCCACAAGATTGTCGTTCATTGCTTCAACACTAAGATCCTCTTCGTGACTTAAAGCCGAATACCTGTTCTGTAGCTTGATCTGGAATTCCTCTATTTTCCCTCTTAGCGCTAACTCATTGATCGGCTTCTTATGTACCAGTTTCCTCCGTTCCCTCCTCAGGTCTAGGCTAATTCGAGTTCTTACCATCCTGTGGTCACTGCAGCACACCTTACCGAGCACGTCCACATCTTGTATGATGCCAGGGTTAGCGCAGAGTATGAAATCTATTTCATTTCTAGTCTCGCCGTTCGGGCTCCTCCATGTCCACTTTCGGTTATTCCGCTTGCGGAAGAAGGTATTCATTATCCTCATATTATTCTGTTCTGCAAACTCTACTAATACCTCCCCCCTGCTATTCCTAGCGCCTATGCCATATTCCCCCACTGCCTTGTCTCCAGCATGCTTCTTGCCTACCTTGGCATTGAAATCGCCCATCAGTATAGTGTATTTTGTTTTCACTCTACCCATCGCCGATTCCACGTCTTCGTAGAAGCTTTCGACTTCCTGGTCCTCATGACTGGATGTAGGGGCGTAGACCTGTACAGCCTTCATTTTGTACCTCTTATTAAGTTTCACAACAAGACATGCCACCCTCTCGTTAATGCTATAGAATTCCTGTATGTTACCAGCTATATTCTTATTAATCAGGAATCCGACTCCTAGTTCTCGTCTCTCCGCTAAGCCCCGGTAGCACAGGACGTGCCCGCTCCTTAACACTGTATATGCTTCTTTTGGCCTCCTAACTTCACTGAGCCCTATTATATCCCATTTACTGCCCTCTAATTCTTCCAATAGCACTGCTAGACTCGCCTCACTAGATAATGTTCTTGCGTTAAACGTTGCCAGGTTCATATTCCAATGGCGGCCTGTCCGGAGCCAGGGATTCTTAGCACCCTCTGCAGCGTCGCAGGTCTGACCGCCGCCGTGGTCAGTTGCTTCGCAGCTGCTGGGGACTGAGGGCCGGGGTTTGATTGTTGTGTTGTTGGTTTGATTGTTGTATAGATAGCATTATAGCAAGCACTCATACTGCCTTATCGGCAGTTTTCTGCATTCTTATACTAATAAAAATGCTTTTATTATTAGATATATTCTACTATTATAATAAACAAATAATACTAGTAAAAAAGTAGGATTGAATAGAAGCTCATGCATTATAACGGGCTGCATGTCCTTGTCAGATAATCACTCACGGTTCGCCGATAACTAGCTGAAAGCGAGAAGAATCCTCCTGAAAGCTACAGGGACAGCGCACGCATCGATATTGTTCTCAAGCTTAAATCGCTTCTTCCGTCGCACCGTGCGGGCCGTGCGCCGCGAACCACACGCTGGAAACGCTCGCGACTACTGCGCACGAAGTCGTCTTCCGTTATGGCAGTTTAAGGCTCCCGCATTAAGCCGCTACCCGCTTTCAGCGTCATTAGCGGGCCATGATGAAGTATTGCGAGCAGTCTTTCCCGAAAAAGGCCCACTTTCGTGGTACGAAGAGCGCGTGCAACTGGGAGCTGCGATGACTTTCAGGAAGCAAAGCGGCAGGCGAAAAAAACTCTGGGCTTTAATTCAATGTATTGTGAAGCCCCCTAATTAAACCTGAATCGCTTACGGCTACATTAAGAAACAAAAAAATAAGGCAGAGAGACACTGGAAAGGATTACTGTTTTCGGGAGCAAGAAGAGCGGTGCGAAAGGCGAACGCACTAATAATCTCCCCGTGGATCATGAAAGGAGCAGAGACAAAATGCAGCTTACAGCAATGTCTCGCGTGGATTTACCCCCTTCATTTTCCCGTTCGATTGTCCATTTGGGGTTGCATGCTTTCTGATGGAGCGTAAGCCAAAGCCACTTGCGACCCGAGGTTCAGCTGCAGAGTACTAAAGCCCAAGCGGTCGCGACTATATTGAAACCCTCCGTTGTAGTCCTCCTTTATATTTTGTTACTTTGGGATGTTAAACCCATTCATTCATTCATTCCATTTCTTGAATCTTGCTTGTATGGTCCTACCACGGTGCTTTATTCGCGCAATTTGTGATGTAGCCGGGTTTTTATGCGGGAGGACACGTCGAAATCATTTGTTTATGAACTCACATTTACAAGACATACTTCCGCAGTTTGTTAGCCGTTATCTTGGCCATTTCCGCCACCTAATGGTTCGTTATCGAGCCTGCAATGAAGACGAGAAGGATAGCTACGATAAATATAGTGCAATATATTGCACATATATGTATAGTAACCACCCCCAAGAGCACTGTTTATCTTCTTGAACATTTGTGGCTTGCTGTGAGCTGCACCAGAGGAGGACTCCCGAATGTGGAATAAAAATTATTTGCTGTGAAGTAATACAGGAAAGGCTTAAAAGCTTAGACAAATTAAGTAGCTTCGAATTGTTGAGTTTTATAACCACGCATGCGTCTCACTTCGGCGCATTTTGTTTTTATTTGTTTACTCACAGTGTCAACCCCCTTGAAATTATTATTACACGTACGAGATTTCGAAAATCATATAGAAGTTAGCTACAATAATTTATTTCCCTTTTTATTCTCTTTTCTTTGTATTTGGAGGGGACAGCAATCTCAGCGTAGTTAATTTTTGAATAGCATACCAACAAACAATGTGTGAGGCCGGATGTCTTTCGCATCCTACTTGCACCCGGCATCAGTAGCATCGCTATGACCTATTGGCCCACAACGCCTTGTAATCGCTTTCGGATCACCTTGTAATTCTGAACTTGCCTCTCGCAACGTTATTTGTTGAGTGGTACGCTCTTTTACAGGGAAGTAAGAAGTAAAAACAGGTTGAATTTTTCATAGAAAGAAGAATCATTCGGTTGGGACGAAGAAGCAATTAGCCAATTTGGATTATATGAAATACTACAAGTAGCTTTTTCGCACTATTAGATTGTCCTAGGCTAAATGACCGACCTGTCCCTCACAGCACGCTCGAACTGAGGGTAGGCGTGCAAACGCCGAGGATGTATACCAAGGAAGGGATGGGGGCAAGGACAGCGGCACCAGCTTAAATTATCCTGCTTTATCTCCAATTCAATGGTGACAGGCTGCCTTCTCCAACATTGGTGAGTCCAATGAGACGTGTGGAGAAGCGAACTTGCAAAATTACGCGTATCGCCTGCAGCAGACTTCAACCTAGGGTGTTCTTTGGCAAATGCTGAGTTCACGCGCAATTTATTGCGTCATGCTTTTCGTGAGTAATCTAGCCATACCTAGCCATACGCGAGGGCATTCAGGTAAATTTTTTTCCGCACATCATGTATTACCAGACAGCGTACTCTAGACCTCAACCGTCAAGGGAAGGAAAAGAACTGTCGGTACGACAATTTATAGCTTGCTCTGTGATTCGTTGCACGTGACCTGCATGTAAGTTGATCCCACTATAACAAAAGGGGCTTCACGGTATACTTTTTTTTCTGCAAGAGGTTATGTTCGTTATAAACGTAATTAGTTGAAACGGGTGACGGTAAGCGTCCTAAAATGCAGCAGACCAATCTCTCCTAATCGCGTCGTATTGGAGTGGAGACAATGTTTCCGATTTCATACTGGCAGAAATAGCCTGGTGGCTTGCAACACAATTTTTTTTCTTTAGAACGGAACAGCCTTTTAGTTATAGCTCAGGCCGACCTCCCTGCCTTTCTTTAAGTAAATCTCTCTCTCTCTCTCTCTCTCTCTCTCTCTCTCGGAACTGCTTTTTCTTTTTCATTTAGTGTACTAGATGACACACCGCGCAAGAGAAAAATTCTGTCGCTATGTCGCTTCAAGATGTGACGAAAATGTACGTTGTTTCGCGACAGTGACTGGCGCTACAATTTTGAATATCTCTCAGACAAGTATTCACATAGATGACCTCGAAGAATCATTGGCTAGTGTGCTGCTGTTCAATGACACGACATCAGTTTCTAGTGTAATAGCAAGCTGAATGCGCTCGCTTCCATCCCAACTGGTGAAGATCATCATCATCATCATCATCATCATCATCATCATCATTTATCGATCCTTAAAGAACCCTGGAAGGGGCATTACATCCAAACTCATTTGACCGCCGATCCCTGAGGCACGCATCCTCAGAGGCTGAGGAAGAATACAAAGCTGCAATAACGAGGACAATGTTGCCCACCATAACTTCGGCCTTATCGCCGTCACCACCTTCATATTCGTGCGTCCCATTGCGTTCGCTCTAGCGCCTTAATATTTGTCGTCGCTTTGAGCTGTAATTCCGCTACTGAAAGTCCGCGCAAAGTACCTTCTTGCCTGAACATCGGATTCAGCGCGTAAAATATGTATAACTCAGTTGAGGCGGTACTGCGTTTACCTCCCTTAGAGTGCACTCTTTCTTCCTCTCGATAATATTGGCCATAAAAATAGAACGTAGTAGTATGTTCGACGGCTCGCAGCAGTGGCCGCACTAAATTATTTCGGATATTGCAAGCCGTTTTATGCAAATATATTTCCCAACTGCATTTACAAAATTTTGGATAAATAACTTACATGCCTTTTGGTTTTGTGTTCACACAGCTTCTGGATGGCTGCCAGTTTAATTTGAATTTGAGGCACTGAAGAGCCAATATTCAGCTACTTTGAACACCCTAGCGCTTAAGGGTGTGTACAATTTTTTTTTTACTGTACAGCGCTCACTAGGAAAAAATTTCCAGCTGTATTGAATTCGTCGGACCCCAGCAAGCTGGAATGAGAGGTTAACGGGTGGCTCGTCGTTCTCCGATCAATCGATATTCGCTAAAATTCATCTCATTGCTCAAGTTTTATTGCGCTACAAAAAAGACACGGACGTAAGAGAAAAAGACACGTCGGTGCCTTCTTTGTTTCGCTATAATACTTGAGTAATGAATTACCAACTTGGCCCGGAATGCTGCTCTCGTCTCATTCCTCTATACACTGCACGGAGGAACGCAGACCTGGGGCACGAGGGGGACATTTCAGTGGTGGAAGTGGCCTTCCTTAGAACAGGTGCCCCTGCATGTTTTCTTGTTTTTTTTTTCTGGAACGAATGAGTAACAAGAAACGTAGTTCACCGCTCTTTTAAACAAGCTTGATACCACAGCGAAAAAAAAAACGTAGCTGCTGAGAACAAATATAACGCATCGAAAAATGAAGAACACAAGAAAAAAAAGCAGTGCTGATTTAGCTGTAAATCCGATAGAAATGTGGTAGCATTACGAAGGATCCCTTTGAGGTCCCCAATACGCGATTTCAACCGCGTTCGTCACAATGCATTGCACTGCATGGTTCAGGAGCTCACTCTACACACATCCTGCCTCTTCGAGGAGAGAAGTACAACTCCTGATGGTGGTCCGGAGCAGACCACTGTCAGTAACCGTCCCACACACACGCACAAGACACGCACACACACGTATCTAGCCAGTCGCTCTTCCTCGTAAGAGAGGATCGAATCTCTTGGCACGCAGTGTACCGGGACGCTGACGCTGGCGAATATATAAATTAACTAAACGGTGGTGAATGAATTATGTAGAGGAAAAGGCGCCGCTTCCAGGAGAATTGCTTCGCTCGCCTGTCCCGATAACTAATGGAATGGGCAGTGGAACGCATTGGTGCGGATGGAAGAAGGGTCGATAATCGCGAGCAGATAACCGTATTTCCAGGAACAACCCGCCGTTGCACCTCTTGGTCACGATTGGCTGGCCCCTGCTCACGGGCGTTAGTAAGGTCGCTGACCATCGTTTCTCTCCTCGTCTTTTATTTATATGTACTGTCGTAATGTATGCCTTAATTTTTGTAATTTTTTCCCTTTGCATTAGTCATATATAGTCTTTGCACGTTGGATTGGGTGGGACCATTGATAAGAAGAACCTTATATTCTTGTACGCGAATTTATATTTCTTTAGCAACTTTTATCTCTTCCATTCTCTTTAAAAACGTGTCTTCCTTCCCATCGTGTAGGGTATAACTAAACTTTATTTCTCCCTAGCATGATTATAGGGCACATACGTCCACTTTATACCGCTCGTGTATTAAAACCCTTGCACAAGTGATTGCTCTGGACATGATTTCTCGCTTTGTATCATTCAGTCCTGCTCCTTCCCCTCGAACGAACGTGTTCACTTCGCCTTAATGACATTCGACGGAAATTGATGAGCCTAACGTTGCAAACAAGCTGTTCTTAGCAGCCAGTCCAGTGCACTGGAACGAAGTACGCTTCACGCAACTCCTGGTCGTCGGAATCAGCGAGGAGCTTTGTCGAACTGCAGCATCTTCTTCAACTCACTAAACTCTGTAGAGTCAAGAGAAAGCTTCAAGTCAAGGATGAGCTTAGAATAAGCGAATCAGCATCAGCATAACATGGCATATGCCTACGTACCGCCCTGCGCTAAATGCTTTGAAGTCAATTCAATTCACGCGTTCGAATCTCATAGCGGAACATGGGTACACGAGCATTTTAACGCGAAATCTTAAAGCGAAAACAATTCAGAACACTACGTCACTTTCAACTCAGGAGTTTCAAAAATCTTGTTTGTCGGTAATATTGCGCTAATACGTTGATTTTTATTAGTAGTAGAGAAAGTGCAGACCTCAGTTTCTTTTCTTTCTCTTTATTCTTTTTTTTCATTTTTAAATATGACTCCAGCCCCGGTATGTAAGTGTATTTACGTCAGTAGTCAGTGGACTACAGATTTCGAGGCGTTCTCTCGTATTAGCTTCATTGTAATTCAGGAAGCTCTTCCAAACTTGCTAGTTTATTTTTCTTACTATTAGAATACAACATAACCAAACTTTACCAATGAAAATTTAACTAGACGCAACCAGATATCGTCACGATTCATCTCGTCAGGGGGAACTGGCGCTAAACTTGTGAGTCGCTGTTGGGCTACCCGTCTTTAATTTCTTGCAATTTTTTATTGTAGAAAGCATATTATTTGTGCAGCCTAAATCTCTCTCTCTCTCTCTCATCTATCTCTCTCTCTCTTTCGCGCCCCTTTATGGCAGCAACTATACGCGTTTGGACGACGATGCTCTCGCTGCTTAAGGAATGTTTACTTCCACAGCTATAACTATTATAGAAATCCCACACAGGTGTTGGCGTGTATGGTTGGGCGTGTATGGCAAAGAGAGTGAATGGCACAGCATTAAAACTTACCGACACATTTACAAAAGCGTTGATTCCACTTTCCACGACTGAAAGTATCGCTTCCTGCGCGTCAACGCTTTTCAAGCAATTCTGTTATTTTCGCCGGCTTCCGCATTCTTCGAACGGACACCTAACTGATGCCACATAAAACTGTCGTCGTATGCGCCTAAACCGCTTCATTACGAAAAGCGCGGAGCGCTGCGCTTTAACTAACGTGCAACTCATGTACGCACTCAGGCTGCAAAGCACCCTGCCTTAATAAGAAACTCACGAGAGAGCTTCAGAATAACGAGGGCACTGCTTCGTTTAATTACGCGCGCTATACAACGGAAAGCGAGATAAATGTGAAGCGGTGATAACTTCCCCGAGAGAGTTGCTCCAATCTGTACCGTTCTTCGCTTGCGCCGACTTTGGTTGCCTAAACGCTAACTATATCAACCCGTCGCTATAGGTTCCAGTTTGTCCTAATTTAGGGCCGGCGACGCAAAACCAACCAGACTTGGTTATCGATTTCGAATGCATCCCCATGAGTTCGAACCATCTTAGAATGAAAACTAACGCGCTCAAAACATGTTTCCGGAAATGCGTGCGCTTTCCTCTCGCGAAGGTAACTTTGTCACATGCTCACACTTCATTTTCCTCGCCTTCGTAGCTGCCTCCTCAAGAACGCCGCTCTTTAGCGCTCCTCAAGCCACTTTTCTCTTATATTAAGAAATAAAACATCTGAGAGAACGGGCGGCATACTTTTGATAGGGAGAAAATAACAGACTTAAATGATGGCTCGAGGTTCGTTCGGAGAAGAAAACGGGACAAGCAAAAAGATGGGTGGATCCTACGTGGAGAGCCGTTTTGAGTGATATTTCTATTAGTACTTGCTAAAAACGGTGTTTATGTTGCTCGGTGAGCACTAGCAGTTAGAGCATGCGACCATTCTAACGCACAGTTCTAACACGCACCTTTCTTTTTTAATAAAAGGTTCATTCAAACTTGCATGCACGTTACAAACCTAACTAATTGTAAATTGTACTCAAAATAAAAAATTGAAATCGATTCTCATTTAACAATAAAAACTCTATGCAAGGTAGCTAGCCCACTGCCATGAAGAAAGCGACGCTCGGAGACATGGCAAGGTGGGTCTGGGGTGCGTGGAATGCCCTACCGCAGGCAATGGTTGCGCGAGCATCCAGAATTCTGGCATTTCTAATGCCAAAATGCGGTCGGTAGAAACCGAAAAGGAGGTGTCGTCGGACTCACATAGCCACTAGCCGCGAAGGTTCAGCTGTGTGCGTGTCTGTGTGCCTTTGTATGTTCCATAAAATTGTTTCAATATGGCACTAGTCGACTCAGGTTTCGTTACTTCATGTGCGTCGTAGAATCGGCACCAAGTTTCTCTGTGGTACATTTTGGCGGTAGTGTAACTGCGCGTTACAATCGGTGTCGCGCTAGAATCGTGCAAATACGGTGTTTCCATCGGGAAACGCCTGGCTAAACATAAGCGTGTGGCGCAGAAGACGGCATGACGACTGAGGAATGCGACAACGGCACGATGACTACGGTATGATGACTCTGGAATAACGACGACTGAATGATGGCAATCAAACAATTTCCACGTCATGGGGACGGCTGTATGACTACGATGGGGTGGTTACGGCATGATGACGGCAAAATGACAAAAATGTGAAGACGGCGGAGCGATAACGGCGTCATGACAACGAAGGTATGATCACAACGGAATGAAGGCCATGAAATGGCGATGATGGAATGACGACGGCGGCTTATTTGTACTGGAGTTCACGCCCGCGCTTACGTACATCACCTGCCCCCGCAGACCGCGTACCATGTAGCCGGTACTTGATTGCACTAGTCCGGTACCGATCGATTATATACAGGACAGCAGCCCTCAGTCAGCACCCGGAAAGAGGTGGGGGGGGGGTGGTGTTTGGCTGCAGGCGTTTAGCCTTTCGAGTCTTGCCGGCAATTGCTCCGCCTGGACGTCACGTTCCGCCGCGCGGAAGTAACGACTATTTATCCCTGTTCAGAGGAAGCTTTAACTCGGGCCCAACTCCGACGCGGCCTATTCAATTACATGCAAAACGCAAAAACGTTTTTCTGAGATAACCCTTGGGCCGATTTTAACGATATTTCTTGCATTTGAGAGAGAAAGCTAAATTCTAGTGACTGTTGGAAGCGGAATTTCTATTTAGGGCCTGAATTTTGTTAAAAGAATTTTAAAGGATTCGCAAGTTCGGAAAATATAGACGCACGAAGTTCATAAATTAATAGCTCTGCATCAAGAACAGATATCGTGGTTCTGTAAACCGCATCCATCAGACCATTCAAAGCGCACAAGTTCGATATGTCAATTTATATGTTACGTGAATTTGTTACGTCGTGTACAAGGGTTCTGCAAAAGCTGTATTTCCGTATTACTATTTCTTTAGAATCATGTTTGACATATCAATTTTGTTCGCTTTAGACGTACTATTAGATTCTATTGACAGAAATGTGAAATCGTTTAGCATTGCGGTGGTACATAGTTGTAAACTTGATAGTTTCGTGTTCCGAAAATTTTCAGTTTTCGCCAATTTTTCATGAAAAATTTATGACCTAAATCGAAAATTCGAAGCCAACCGTCACCACGTCGTAAGTTTTTCTTTTAAATGCAACAAACCTTGTCAAATTTCGTGCAGTAGTTGCCGAGAAAAACTAATTCTCCTTTTACATGTATTTAGATAGGAGCACCCGAGCTAAAGCTTCCTCTTAAAGGAAAGGGGCAGCGGGGTGGGGAGACGGGAGAAGCCTACTCGAGGTAGTCCTTCGGCCCCCTCTTAGCCCACTCCAGGATGGCCTCCCGAACGTTGGGCTGCTCCTCACTAGTTATTACATAACTAAAGGTAGGGGGTAATGGGTGTTGAGGGCACCCCTACCCCCCCCTCCCCCCCCCCCCCCCAATATGTACTTGAGACTGGCTTTGGCCCCTGAGCTGAAGCGGGGTAGGGTAGAGAGAGCAGTGAATGAACTGAAGAAAGTGAGAGGAGGGAAAGGTGCGAGTCTGGGGAGCTGCCCTCCACGGGGTCTCCCGTTTGCGTGGAGAATTACGCACCAACGAAGGAAAGGTTAGACGACCGAATGTATAATGTGCACAGCTGTTGTGGAATGTGATAAGGCGATCTCGCGCGGGAAATGGCGTCTCGAAGGCGACGACTCGCGACTCACCTAACGCCTGCATACGGTCCGTTAATCCTCGGGCGCTGACGTGAGCCACTTCGTTGCCGACGAGACACGTGTGTGCTGGGGTCCAAATGAGGCCTACGTTTTGTGTGGCAAGGTGAGAGAATTAAGGAAAGGGCTGGCCGCTAAACCCTGCCGGCTTGGAAATTGCTTATGGCTGTTCTTCAGTCGCTGACAATGATGGAAGAATTTGGAATAGCGAAAGCCAGGGGTATGGCCGCTTCCTCTGCCTCCTCAGGAGTGGAAGCATGGACAGAGGCGGCCGTATCTGACTGGCCCTGCGGCTTGGTTACTGAGAGGGCATATTTCGAGCCAGTGCTATATTCGACGGCGTTGACATAGAGCACGTAGGTTCAATTCGAGAATTTTGTTTGCAAGGCCTTGGCCCTGTGCCTCCAGCGTGTGATGTGATGTATAGGGTGCATATTTTCTGTGACCGGTAATATGTGTAGATTCGCAGTGTATGTGGTGTGGAATTAGGTGTTTGGGGTGAGCGAGAGAGGGTGGGGAAATGCCCTAGGAGTTAAGAATGTGTCGTCCGGTTTCCTTTTTGGAAAGGCGAGTGTGTTGGGAGGTGAGATGGGATTCCACGAGCTCGTCGAGGGTGTTGAAGGTACTGGACTGCATGAGCTCTTCTGTGGATGTGCTTAGTGGGAGGCCTAGGGCGAATTTGTAGATTTTGTGAAAGAGAGTGTTGACCTCGTCAGCCTCTTATCTGCGAAGGTGTAAGAATGTAAGTGCGTAAGTTACTTTTATGATAACAAAGGCTTGTATTATTTATTGCCGAGGAGAATGTGGATGTATGGAGTGTCTACGGTTGCCGGTGTGAGTGGGAAGGAGAAGGAGTTCCCATTTCTGGGGGAACAGACGAGATTCATGCAATGACCTCCACCTTATTAGCGGCGGCTTGCAGGACGTCTTGAATCTCACCGTCTGAGCCACTTGTGATGCAGAAGGTGATGTCGTCCGCATAAAGAGAAAAATGCAGCCCTGGGATGGTCTTAAGGGAGCGTGCAAGGTGGAGCATGGCGAGATTGCATAGCAGGGGAGATAGCACAGACCCCTGGGAAGTGCCAAAGTTCCCAAGGGTATACATAGGCAGGAGATTGTTCTGCGCCAATAAATATTGTTGCGCTGCGGTTGGAGAGGAATGTAGCTGTGTAATTGTGGATATTTTCGCCCACCCCCAGGAGCTTTATCTCCCCAAGTATGGCGCAGTAATCCAGGCTACTAGAAGTGCCGTGAATGTGGAGATCCAAATAGCTTGTGTGTCGTGAGCAGGGTTCGGTGTCAAGATGTCGTGCTTCAAGCAAAGCATAACGTCCTGACACGATACTAAGCAGCGGAATTCCGCAATCTCTGGTAGGAAAAGGTTGTTGTCCTGAATATACTAGGGTTATTCAAATATTTAAATATTTACACGTGAGAATAAAGCTTTATTTTTGCTGCACCATCTGGTAATTGTTCGTGACGGTAATAAAGTTATTATTTTGGCCCAGTAGTCATCTGCTTGCCGGGGCATGCAGACGACAACGTCTGCGAAAATCATTGCTCCCGCCTTTTGTGAAGTGTGAGCTGTAATTCGACTTTTGCATGCAAAGGGATCATCAGCTTCTCACATTCATGTCGAGTTGTGCATAGTTTATGGGCCTACAGTGATGTGTGAAGGAAAGGTCAGAAAATGTTCACGAGATTTCAAAAATGCTCGCACAAATGGGCACGATGAAGAACGGAGTGGCAAGCCCAGCATCCAGACCAATTAAATTGTTCAACAAGTGGACCTGGAATTTCGATTAAGTCGACGACTGACATTTAGTGGTCTGGCTGACGAATTTCCTCTTGTTGGATGCACAACAATTTACACGACTGTAACTGAAAAACTCAGATATCACAAAGTGTGTGCAACGTGGGTACCAAAAATGCTTACTGACCAACTCAAACAGCGAAAAATGTCAAGGAGACGAGAGTTTTTGGACTTCTACCAACAAGATGGAGATAACTTGTTTTCGCACATCGTTACAGGCGACGAGACTTCGATATCCTACGCCAATGCAGAAACAAAACAACAAACAATGCAGTGGGGCCACTGTTCACTAAAACCGAAGAAATTCACGCAATCTCCTTACTCGAGTCGGAAAATGATAACTACCGTTTTCTTGGACGAAAAGGGCGTTATTTTTATTGATTTCATGGAATGAGGGACCACACATAGAGATGACGTATACTACAAAACGCTCACCAAACTGAGACGTACGATGAAAAATCGACGCCATGAAAAAGGAAAAAAAAAACTGTCGATGAAGAAGTCTGTCGTCTGGAATTGTCCTCCTCCATGACAACGCGCGTCCTCACACTACTGCCCGAACCAAGGAGACGATTCAAGATTTTGGCTGGGAACATTTTGCCCACCCATCCTACAGTCCCGACCTTGCACCAAGTGATAATTTCCTCTTCTTGCACTTGAAGCAGTGGCTTGGGAGACAACGCTTTCCAGACAACGAGAAACTCAAGACCACCATTGTCAACTGGCTCAATTCCCATGCGGCAAACTGTTATGCAGAGGGACTAAGGAAACTGGTGCAGCGGTACGAAAAGTGCTTAGACTTTAACGGTGATTATGCAGAAAAGTGAAGTAGGTTTCTGCTAAACTAAATCCGCCCATAAAAGCTTAGGACCCCCCGGCCTTTGCTTTTTGAATAAGCCTCGTATTTAGTGAGGTGGTTTAGGATGACGTGTTCCTAAGTTTTGCCAATGCATGAGCTGAGTGAGATTGGTCTGAGCTTGGATGTGTTGACGGGTTTGTGCGGTTTGGGAATAATGATAACTTTGGCAACCTTTCACGAGGATGGAAGGGTGCCAGTCACGAAGCAGTGGTTGAAGTATGTTGTGAGTACCTTTACAGAATTGTCATCCAGGTTACGGAGCATTTCTTATTAATATTATTACGATATGATTCCGCGAGAGACGAGCAGCCGCGAGAACGACGAAGAAGTTGGTCGGTGCCCTTGGCACGAGCGGGTGTCAGCCTGGCTGCCTGGCTCTAGTGTAAATAGCGTGTAAATAGCATCTCTCGTCTGTGTCTTTCCACACGTAACATTTCTGGTGGAGGTCAGCGATCCCCGTCCTCACCACGGAACTCCGAAGTGGTCGGCACACCGAGCTTGTCACCATGCCTCCCGGTGACGCACCCGCCTCCGCAACGGCTTCGGCTTGTCCGACTGCTCCAGTCGTCACGGTTGCCCCACATCGTGACCCAGGTGTGTTCTCTGGCCTGGAGGGACAGGATGTCGACGACTGGATCAAGCTTTATGAACATGCCAGCGCTAATAACAGGTGGGACCCAACGATTATGCTCGCCAATGTCATCTTTTATCTCGGCGGCACCCCACGCATGTGTGAGGGTCGACCACGTCAGACCACCGCCTGTGACGACGTCACCCGCATTGTTCGCCGCGAACTCGAGGCCGCCTCTTTGCCAGCCTTCTCCACGCCGCATCCCGATCCGCCAGCAACCACCATTGCGATGATTCAGGCTGTCGTCAGACAGGAATTTGAAAACATGGGTCTGAACACCGTGTGTTCGACGTCTCGACCCAGCGTTCCCCAGTTATCTAGCGGCCCTCCTCGTCCCCGGCAGTCCTTTTCTGCCACATCTCGCCGCAACCCGTCCGAATGGCGTACACCTGATGACAGGCCGATCTGCTTCCACTGCTGTCGCATCGGCCACGTCGCCCGTCACTGCCGCAACCAATGGCCACCACCTCCTCGGACTTACGCCCCCACTTATTCCCGCACCTTTGGACCTTCTGTACCCTATGCCGCCCGCCATGAACCTACTACTGCTGCTGTCCCTGCTCCGAACCATCGCTACAGCCGCTCGCCCTCACCTCGACGCCACCAGTCTCGTTCGCCCCAACCCCGCCGCTTTTCTTCGCCGCCTATCGCCTCCCGCACCCAGCCGGAAAACTAGGCACTGCAGCTTCTGGAGGTGAAGCTGCGTTGTCGACCCTGCCCTCAAATCCTCTGCTCACGTTACCTACTAACCGAAACCTTCTTGACGTTGACGTTGACGGCTATCCTGTCACGGCACTCATCGATACAGGAGCACATCTTTCTATTATGAGTGCTGCCTTCCGACGACGACTGAACAAGTTCCTCACCCCAGCGTCGGCACGCGTCGTCCGCGTTGCGGATGGCGGTACTGTGCCTATCATCGGCATGTGTACGGCACGTGTCAGCATCGCCGGCCGCCACACTCCTGTACTCTTCACTGTAATTGCTCATTGCCCCCACGACCTTATTCTCGGCCTCGATTTTCTCTCCGCCCATTCTGCCCTAATTGACTGCTCTTCCAGTACCCTTCGCCTCGAGTTGCCGATGCTCGCAGAACCTTCTGACGCACCCCACTGCCGCTTACGCTCCACCGGCTTTCTTCGCCTGCCGCCAAAGTCCATAGCCTACATTGAACTGTTGTCTTTCCCACCAGTTCCTGATGGCGAGTACCTCGTCACTCCTCTGCCCGACATCCCAATACAGTATGACGTCACCGTGCCTCACAGTATAGTTACTATTACTGCGAACCACACTCGCATGCCTGTCAGTAACTTTGGATTGGCAAAGCAAATTCTACCGCAAGGTATTTGCCTTGCCACCATTGATTGTCTCGGCGACCAATACGTGGCGGCGTTATCTACCGATGGTTCTCGCGACCTTAGCATGCCCATCGCGCCAGCCTCGGGCGTCGATCCCAACATAAAGAAAATGGTTGCGACGGACCTGTCCTCTACGCAGGCTGCAGACCTTTGCGAAGTATTATCGTCCTACCGCGATATTTTCGACTTTGACGATCGCCCTTTAGGCCAGACGCTCGCGGTCAAGCATCGCATTCTTACTGGCGATGCTGTGCCTATTCACCGACGACCGTATCGAGTTTCTGTGTCGGAACGCCGAGTAATTCAAGATGAAGTAAACAAAATGCTCGATAAAAACATCATTGAGCCTTCATCGAGTCCCTGGGCGTCACCTGTGGTGTTGGTTAAGAAGAAGGACGGCACGTGGCGCTTCTGTGTTGATTACCGTCACCTGAACAGCATTACAAAAAAGGACGTCTACCCGCTCCCACGTATAGACGACGCCCTTGATTGCCTGCACGGTTCCAGATATTTCTCGTCTATTGATCTTCGTTCGGGATATTGGCAGATTGCTGTTGACGATATGGACAAAGAAAAAACCGC
The DNA here is from genome assembly GCF_023375885.2 of Dermacentor andersoni. Lineage (NCBI taxonomy): Eukaryota > Metazoa > Arthropoda > Arachnida > Ixodida > Ixodidae > Dermacentor > Dermacentor andersoni. The sequence continues at coordinate 127,549,895 of NC_092815.1, read as the reverse complement.
GTTCATCACACCTGATGGCCTATGCCAATTTAAGGTAATGCCGTTTGGATTATGCAACGCCCCTGCCACCTTTGAGCGTATGATGGACTCCTTGCTCCAAGGTTTCAAATGGTCCACATGCCTCTGCTACCTCGACGACGTCATCGTCTTCTCGCCAACGTTCGACACTCACCTTGAGCGTCTCACAACTATACTTGATGTATTTCGAAAGGCGAAGCTGCAACTTAAATCATCGAAATGTCGTTTTGGCCACCAACAAATTACTCTTCTGGCCCATCTAGTTGACGCTTCCGGAGTACAGCCTGACCCCGACAAAACTCGCGCTGTCCGAGAGTTTCCGGTTCCGAAGACAGCCGCAGACGTTCGTAGTTTTGTAGGGCTGTGCTCGTACTTTCGTCGTTTTGTTCCAGATTTTGCGACAATTGCTAGGCCCCTAACTAATCTTTTGAAGAAAGGCGTACACTTCTCGTGGGGTACTGCAGAAGCCGCCGCCTTCTCTCGTCTCGTCACTCTTCTAACACCACCACCCATTCTCGCCCACTTCGACCCTGATGCCCCTACAGAATTACGTACAGATGCCAGCGGTCATGGCGTAGGTGCCGTCTTAGCCCAGCGTCAGCGTGGCAAGGATCGCGTTATTGCTTATGCGAGCCGCCTCCTAGCACCATCGGAGCGCAACTATTCCATTACGGAACGCGAATGCCTTGCTGTTGTCTGGGCGGTTGCAAAGTTCCGTCCATACCTTTACGGTCGCCCTTTTTCCGTAGTCACTGACCATCATGCTCTTTGCTGGCTCTCATCGCTAAAAGATCCTACAGACCGGCTTGGTCGATGGGCTTTGAGGCTACAGGAATTTTCGTATTCCGTGGTGTACAAGTCTGGCCGTCTGCACCAAGACGCTGACAGTTTGTCGCGTTACCCTGTTGACGACTCTGACTCCTCCAATATTGCCAGTGCTTCTTGCGTATTCTCGGTATCCCAGCTGCTTCATTTCGCCGACGAGCAACGCCGTGACGCCTACATCAGCGCACTCCTCGACCATTTTGAACACTCTCCGGCCGATGCTACTCTACGCCTCTTCGTCCTCCGCGCCGGTACTCTGTACCGTCGTAACCTTCATCCAGACGGCTCTGAGTTCCTGCTTGTAGTACCTAAACACCTCCGCTCCACCGTTCTAGAAGAGCTTCACGACGCACCAACGGCAGGACACCTCGGCGTATCTCGAACCTATGACCGTGTACGTCGCCGTTTTTTCTGGCCGGGCCTTGCCCGTTCCGTACGACGTTACGTTGCCGCTTGTGAACTTTGCCAACGACGCAAGAAGCCTTCCCAGCTCCCCGCTGGTTACCTGCAGCCGCTCGACATCCCTGCCGAGCCCTTCCATCGTGTCGGCTTGGACCTTCTCGGCCCATTTCCGGAATCTACATCAGGAAACAAGTGGGTTGCAGTCGCGGTGGACTACGCGACCCGCTACGCCGTAACCTGTGCTCTTCCGACCAGTTGAGCAACTGATGTTGCGGACTTCCTGCTACATGATATTATATTGATGCATGGTGCTCCGCGTCAATTGCTTACAGACCGCGGCCGCACCTTTTTGGCCAAAGTCATTGACGACATCATGCGTGCCTGCTCAATACAGCATAAATTTACCACCTCCTACCACCCCCAAACGAACGGCCTCACTGAGCGTTTGAACCGCACCCTTACAGACATGCTATCCAAATACGTTTCAGACGACCACCGTGACTGGGACCTGGCTCTACCTTACATTACCTTTGCATATAACTCTTCCCGTCTCGAAACTGCTGGCTTTTCCCCGTTTTACCTCTTGTATGGCCGCGAACCGACGCTACCACTGGACACTGTGCTTCCGTCCGCCACAGCTTCAACTAGCGATTATGCACGTGATGCAATCGCCCATGCTGACCATGCTCGCCAACTTGCGCGCGCTCGTCTACAAGTGTCTCAAGACAAGCAGAAACAACGCTACGACCTCCGTCACCGTGATGTCCATTTTGTGCCCGGAGCCCTCGTGTTGCTTTGGTCCCCATCGCGTAAAGTCGGCCTTTGTGAAAAACTGCTTTTCTGTTACACAGGTCCATATCGCGTGATACGCAAAGTGACCGATGTCACCTATGAAATCGTTCTAGCCACGCCCACGACGTCCTCCGCTGTGACAACCAGTGACATTGTCCACGTTGCCCGACTCAAGCCCTACAACTCTCCATGCCCCTTGGATATTTAACAGCACCGTGACGGTGCTTTTGCCGCCGGGGGGTAATATTACGATATGATTCCGCGAGAGACGAGCAGCCGCGAGAACGACGAAGAAGTTGGTCGGTGCCCTCGGCACGAGCGGGTGTCAGCCTGGCTGCCTGGCTCTAGTGTAAATAGCGTGTAAATAGCGTCTCTCGTCTGTGTCTTTCCACACGTAACAATATTGTCGGGGCCTGGAGCGGAGGTCGTGCGGACGTTAGCCAGCGCGTGGCGCACTTCGGCTTCTGTGATTAGCGTAGTAAGACCTGGATTAGGTATGCCGATGTATAGGGGAGGGGAGAAACGGCGCGCAGGGGAAAGGTGTTTTTGTCGAAGCTCGGCAAATAGTTCCTTTGAGTTTTCTTTGTGAGTGTGTAAGAGTCTCTTATGTGGCGGTTGTGATATGTGCGTGAGGTGGTTGGACCTAAGAGGTGTCGTAATAGTTGCCACGTTCGCTTACTACCGAGCAGACCGTGCATGCTGTGCATGATGGCATTTCTTTGAATTTGGAGATCGAGCCGAGCAATTCAAAGTCTCAACCTTCGGTTGTGACGGCGCCTTTTTTTTCCAGCGTTTCAGGAGCGATGTCTTGGCTTCCCATATGTGTAGGATCCGGGCATCGACGGGGGGGCGGTGTGTCGAGAGCGAGGGTTGTGGTATGGGCCCGTGCATCGGCTTGGAGTTGTTGGAACTATTCCGTAATGTCGGAAATGTCGGCAGGGGCCGACACTTTCCTTGCAGCACGGAACTGGTCCCATTTAGGAAGGTTGAGGGGACTTGGTGCGAGTGGTTTGCGGCGGAAGCGTGAGGTGGTTTCAATGATGTCATGATCGCTGCCGAGGTTGATTTGTGACTTTGTCCACTTGAAGTGCTGGTCTGTCTGTGTGAGTGTTAGGTCGGGGAAGGTGTATCTGGAAACGCTGGTACCGAGTCGTATGGCTATGCAAGTGCCGTTATAGAATGTAAGGTAGTGGTTTTGTATGTGTGCCCAGGCTGCTCTGCCCTTGTGTGTACTGCTGGAATGACCCCATAATTGATTAGATGCATTAAAGTCACTTGGAATCAGGAGGCCGTGTTTATCAGTACTAGAGAGGGCATGGGCGAATAGTGTGTCGAATTTACGATGTTTCTCTTTAGGGCGACTGTAAACGTTTAGAAGGTATAACGCGGGAGTGCGAATTTTGCGAGGAAGAATTTCGATAAAGTTGGGCTCTGTGTCGATGTCCTCATTTAGAATGGGTGGCGATTAGGTGTTTAAGTACGGCTATATTAGGTTTGGTGTTGCGTTTGATTTGCATGAGAATGTAACTATAGAATCGCACGGTTCCGTGGGTTTGTCTGTGTGTGTTTGTATGTTCTGTCTGAGCGCGCGCTAGGAGGGTGCGCAATTTCTTCTTGAACTGTAGAGCTCTCTAGACGAAAAATTGGCACACCAACTCCGCTAAGTACAGCGCAATTAGTACCGCGGGCGGTGTCCGGGAACTTCGGCAAAATAGCCATTTTGGGGATTTTTTGTACCTTCATCATTACGTATTTCTTTGGAACTTCAAAGGCGTCAAATTACTATTTTTCTAGGCACTTGGCTATGAAACGGCAGCTTATTCCTGGGTCGAGACCTTTAAATTTATACTTTCATTTCAAATAAAACTCATTATACATTATAACATTTCTTATATGCCCGCTGTGAGCCACGCACAGCGAAATACTGTGCAACTCTCTTTAAACTGGCGGGAAGATTCTGTGCGCTATCTTTTTCTTTGAATGTTTTCGTTCGTGTTCACAAAGGCTTACCCCAAGGCATACAGGTAAGACTCTTTAGGTTCTGGGTTACAAATGTTCATACGAAACGGGAAGCTATTTGTGTAACTATCGTTACAGGATAGTAGGGAAATGCGATAGCGAAATACGAAGGTTGTGGGATCGGTTGCCACCTGCGGCAAGTTGTTTTCTCATCCACTTTAATTTCCATTAATTTATCGTTTCTTTATTTCATTTATTAAGCACAAGTAATTTCCCTATGGTGTCCTTGGTGTCAGTGTTTGTTGGCTTCTTATGATATGACTAATAAACATCGGGCCCCTCTGTTAACCCCCTTTCTTCTCGTTCGTTATAAGACATGACACGAGCATGTATGGAAACACTTTAGGTGGCTCCAATCGCGAAATTTTCGACGTTGCAGTTTTACGGCTGCTAGTCTCATAACGCTGAAACGTGTCACGGGCAAGCTCATCCATTTTTCTCTTCTAGACTTGTATCAGCCCTAACCAATAAATAACAGTGACACCATCAACACTGGTGTAAAAATGGACGTCGCTGGCTGTGCTTTAGCGTACCGCGCGGCGCCAGCCCGGAACTCACAGGAGAAGTAATCGTTGTCTGTGTACAGCAAGCAAGCCTTTCCTAGTAACGCCATCAATAATATATGCGCCCAGCCTGCAGCGGTTGCCCATCAGTGGAGCCGAAGCTATTACCACATGCGCAACGTGCGTTTGATAGACACAGGATGACCATTCAGCGTAGACGATTGGCAATATACAAGAGAGTACGCAAAAAGCTCTTCTGTACATGCCGCCACTAGCATAATTGACATCTACACGTGGAGAATGATAGCCACGTGTAGAAGATTAGACCTTCTCTGTGCATCGATCCGTCCTGTTGATGAGACCACGTCGTCATTCGGTACTTATTGGTTCGTTCCGTATTCGGGGTTTTATGTCTCTCGAGATTCCGCTTCGTTCAAGATTAAGACGGGGCACTTAATTCCCTCTTGAGTAGCAGACATGGGGAAGTAATATGGAAGAAAATGAAGAGAAATAGCAATGGAAAGAAAATTTAACAATGCAAATAAATGCAGGTCTGCTCAAATTGGTACCGGTTGCATGGAACCCAAGAGAAGCGCCAGGTTTAACGTAGGTCTTCATGTTTTCAGTAACTTTCTTGTCCTTCGGGATCTTAAGAGCACTCCTTAATGAACGGTCTCTCTCACGTTTCCTGATTGCCTCGTGTCCCTTGATTTGGAAACCTGCGTCTTCAGAAGCAATGTGCGGAACAAAAATTTAACCGTGAGATCTTTTCGCTAGCATTCTGCTGTGGAAACGACGCATCCGGCTTATCCGGGTTTCTATGCGTAGCTTCTCGTTTTCCTTTTTTGATTATATCAGTCCTCGTAGGCTTTGTTTCAGGAAACCAGCTGAGGCGCTACAATTGAATACATAAAAGGTTAAAATGAGCCCAGTGTGTGGTGAATGAGGCTCTCAGTAGTAATGCAAAAAAAAAGTGGAACGCTTTCGAATTAACTACAGTCGCAGTAACGAAGCTCCGAACAACGCAGACAAAGGCAAGAGCACAGAACACACAGTGCCCCTCGTGTGTGTCGAACTCGACTTTGCGTCTCGGTCCTTTTAGGAGTTTTATCTTATGTAAAAGAACTTGGCCAGGTACTGAACGCCACTAACAAGACTCGTGCTGGAAAATCACCGAGAATTCAGGAGGTGTGTCGGTCTATTTTTAGCCTATACTTTTCTCAGACAGTCCGTACATTTGCAAGCTCGTTTGTAACGAGAGCGACTACTTTTAGATCAATTTCCTCAACATGTAGAGATGTAAAACCATTTCACTCTACCATTGTCCTATTGAACAATATTCTGCCAAAGTAGGTACCCTCAAAGCATGGGAAATCGAACGTTGGCGATGCATACTCCGCCTTGTTTGCAGCGTATTCACGCAGCAATGCTGTATGTCCGCAATGAAAGAACGTGTCTTTCACATTTTCTTTTCATTTCTTTGAGGAATGAGAAGGTACCAATTCGTAATTTTTTTTCAGCGATGATCATGGCTATGAGACTCTCCTTATCGCTTCAGTCGTCGCCGTCTGTACACATGGGGGAAGACGCTCTTAAATAACCAAGATGGTGCGTACGCCGAAGCATTTTGATTCGAAAAGAAAAGTTGCAGCCTTTAGCATGTTAGCCTCTTGATCGTGCAGCGCTCACGCTGCGGCATTCGAGAGAGAGAGAGAGAGAGAAAGGCAAAGGAAAGACAGGGAGGTTAACCAGAGATTATCTCCGGTTGGCTACCCTGTACTAGGGGAGGAGAAAGGGGATGCAATAGGTGAGAAAGAAAGAAGGATAAAAAATAAAAGAAAAGAAAAACCCTAAGCACACACACGCACGTACACACGAACTATTTCTGTGGGCACTGTCACGCAGCCCGCAAAGGCATTCCTAGTCTTACGCAGTGTCACCGTACAGTCCTACGCCACACAGTGTACTGTCACAATTTGTCAGAAAGTCCCGTGTCTTTCAAGTACCGCAGCAGCGCCTTCATAGCGGATCGCGCTGATGTTCGCGTAGGCCAGGTTCCAAGGATCTTGTTTTCTGTCATTGGGCGCTTGTCCAGTTTGTCTAAGGTGGCTGAGAGGACAGTTCTTTGTGGGTTAAAACGAGAAGCTTCTGAAAACTAAAGCGAGTAGCCTGTACCGTCAACATGGAATTTTTAGGTAATTTATCTTTTGAAAGAGGCTTGGTAGCGCTGAGCGTGCCCAAGGTGTAGTCATCCGTGCCTACATAAAGTGTGCATTTTGCCTGTTATCGCAGTGTTGACAAGGATTGTTGACAATCACTATGCCTTCTGAAAGACGTCAATGATGAGGAATTTACGATCAATGTTTCTTGGATACCTTCGAGGGTTACTCTTACCGGAAGCAAACATTTAACGTTAAAAGAATATGAATGATTGGACTGTATATATACGCATGTATTAAAAAGAAATTATTTATTGGGTATTTACGCGAGGGAGGAACATTGTATATGTATATGCACCAATAGTAATAAAACGCTTAAACAAGTATCAAGAATCTTAGTGCTATATATAGTTTGATGGCAGTTGTGTCACAGAAAAGTAATATTTTTCTTCCGAAACACCGCAAACTTCGTAAGTATATGTATGCAGCTTTTACACTGATTCCACGTTTGATTCAATGGAGTCGCTAGAAATATAAACTACAAGTGGCACGACGTAGAAAATTTTAGCTAATTTGCTACTCGCAACGCATCTCCTTGCACACGAAACATTGTACGTATTATTCATGTGTAAAATATTTGCCGTCCAGCTTCGTCAATATTTCGTACCTAGAAACCTAATTCCAAGTCTATTCCTTACTCATCCTGAAAGTAATATTGCGCTGGTGTTTTGTCAAGTAGTCAGCACAAAAATTGAGACAGGAATCGGAAGGACGGACTGAATGCACGTAGTACATTGGCCTCTGCCGCGAGGCTAAGCAAGGTTTCTCATATTTCTTTCTGCGATCCCGTCGGCCGTAAATTGACTTTGAAACAGTAAAGGACGACCGAGTACATTGCTGAAAGATATTATTGAAGAAAACGTCGTCCTTCGTGTCTCGAACAAAGACCTCATGCTAGAGCAATTTATCTGCCACATTAATAGAAATTTTAAGGGAAGTTATCTTCGAAATTAAATGAAACATGAAAGAAGGCCATTGTCGGCATACTTGCAACGGAAAGTGTAGGTCAAGAAGCCTATATAACCTACCAAAAGATTATTATTGTAGAGAGGGGGTACTAAGAAATGTGTGCAGTGATGGCGAAAAAAGGAAAGCGCGAGCACTTGGGTTATCCATTACAATCCGGCCAGCATGGCAATTTTCTTTTCATTATCTTTGCAGCTGTGCGCACGTTGCCAGCTGAAGATTGCAAGACAAGCATTATGGTGCACATTGCATTCATCAGCGCGAAACGCACTGATGATTCACTTGTATTCGCCCTACAATTCTCAAGAGAGGCTTCTTTAGAGAAGAATAGGGTTGGGGGGGGGAGATATCCCGAAACTGGTGCTAGTCTCAGGATTCCTACAAGACGGGCCTTCCTCGTGCACCCGCCAGGTCCATTCAGGCCATTGTAGCGTGTTCCACTAAAAGAAGTAAAGAGGGACTTCTTTATTTAGGGATCACTATATGTTTACTGTGATTCTCAGTCGTTAACTGCGTGTTTGCTAGTGAAAGTACATTAGTATCTACATTTCTGAACATGTGAATTATTGCCATAAAGAAAAAAAGGACATAGAGAGAAGAGAGACACAGACAAACGGTACTCACAACTTTTTAATAGCAGAGAATGATGCCATTGACGGCTCACTTACACACTGATCTCTGTTCATCTCGATAAAGAAAGCCTCCGGCGCAAGTCTAGAAGAAGCGTTGCCACTCCTGCCTAGAGTGGCTGTCTCATGGCTGTCTGCATAGAATTGCGTTGTCTTAAAGCTTCTGTTCGTGGTGCATTTCTACATGCATTATTTCATAGTAGCCGGTCGCCGAGGGGGTATAAGGTTGTGCTGCCGAGGTCGAAGTCGCCGATGGTATCCCGGTCGCGGCCGCCGCATTTGGATAGGGTCGAAATGCAAGAACGCCCATGTACTTAGATGTAGGTGCCCGTTAAAGCACCTCAGGTGGTGAAAATTACTCTGGTGTCTCCCTCTGCGGCGCGCCTCATAATCAGATTGTGGTTACGGCCCGCCAGACCCCATATTAACCTTTTTAATTTGTATTATTCCGCAGAGAAGTAACGAAACGCAGCCTATAACGTCGCAACAATTGCATTACCAAATATAAATCACAGCTGATCAAAAAAAAAATGTTTTCATTCAGCTTCATATTTCAAGAACATTAAAGATGTGCCCTGCCCCGACGCCAAATCAAATCAATTTCTGGGCTGTAAACTATTTTACTTTTATCGCACGGGCATTTAGTCGCGCTGGAAATAACGGACGCTGAGGTGCACTCAAACGGTGCTGCTTGTCCCGAGGTTTCCGTCTCACCTTGAGTAGGGTCACCAAGTGTCAGTATAAGATGCACAATATAATATTCCAGACGCTTTTGCCTCACTAGTGTTCGCATGCGGCCCGTATTTGAGCCATAATATGGGCCAAGCAGGGCCTATATGTTTATGCGCTAGCTTTAGGAGTGCTGAAGTAGGAATATATGCATATATACAGACTTCAAAGAGTTGTGACGTATTTCTACTGTATTTCTCCCGCAGTTCCCGCTAAACCATTACTGAATTAGTTCCCTTCATGGTTAAGCAATTGCGATACGATCTAAGAAAGGTTAAAGTTCGCATCTTAATGCACGCACTCACGCACTGGTCTGCATAAAATACTTTAGCTTCTTGAGTGTTTTAGTGTGTTTTGCGCATACTTGTGTATCTGTGACGTGCACTGTGCATATCATTAAATTTTTCATCGTACCCATCGCAAATAGGATTCTAGGCATGCCGCCAGCAAAGCTCACGAGGACAAAAGAAAAAGCCCCGTCGCTGTTGTTGTACTGATCTCGAAGTGCACTGGAACATAAAACAATTGTACATGAACGTACACAGGTTCAACATGAAATTTAACCAACTAGCCCGACTTGTCCTTTCTCTTACTCTCTCCTAGAAATACGAGCTAACATTCTTTTCTTTTTGCTTTTCTTTTGCTACAGACATCAACATCTTTTGCAACTATTGTATAAGGCGCCCGCATTCCCGTTCAACCAATCAAAACACTAATGCGAAGTACAAATTTGACTCAGATCATCAATTCCTAGAGAATTCTATTTTAAGAATCTGGAGCACGTCGTTCAGGTGTCCGCAATTTTTTTCGTGTGATATAAAAGCCTTTGTGCATCTCCAATCATCATAATTAAAAGGAGATGACTTGATTGCGTTTCGTGTTTGTGTAATACCTCCTTTTGAAAACTTTGATTGCCTTCCGCGTTTTCATTTTATTTTATTTTTATTCAATTTTTGCTCTTTATTAGTAAAAGTGCTCCGAAGGCTTCATTTCACGTTTCCTTAAGGAGACACACAAGACGAATATTAAGTCAAGCTAAAGGGATCGATTAGTGCTCGAGAATTTCTAAGGCGTCACTGCTATCGCGAACGGAGCCTCAGTGATCGAGAAATTGAGGTAAATGCAGGACATGATTAAAGACTCCCCCAGGACATTCAAGTACTTTCCCGATGACGAAAGCGCTCCTCCGTTAAATTAAGTCACTGGTTCTCGTTCCACGAAACATCCTTGTATTGTATTATGAGACGAAATAAAATGCTACTTTTCCTGTTCTATTTCATTTTTAGAAAACAGAATGCATTGAAATTGCCCCTGACAACGACGCGGGCGGTCGAAAGGTTTCGTTTTCGCTCGACTCCGCGTCGTCCACGCTCTCGCGTTTCAGTAGTTATCGCGTAGTGCTGCGCCGGTTCTGCTGGCTCACAAAACTCGCACAAACTGCAAGCAGCAGAGAATTCAACTTCCATGTGAAGTCGCGGGATGCCCGAACGGTGTACGCCACTTGGCCAAAAAGCCGCTGCAGCGGCAAATCCACCGCTCTGTCTTAGCTCGGTACTGCCATCTGCCGGGCGCTGTTTTACTCCCCGACGGCAGCAAGGGGTGGTGATGACGTATTTAACGTCACTACTCCCCCGGTTCAGTGGCGGGAGATTTGAATTTCGGAAAATGTATTCGGTCCCTCCAGATGCGATTTTATTGTAATCTAAGTCTTTTCTTGGCATAAAACAAGCACTGCGACGTCTCTCGCATGGTATTCAAACAGTCTACGTCGTCTTAGTATCTGCGTTTGGTGCCCCTTTAAGAGTGGCAAGGTTGATTCATATTAAACAGCGCGAAAAAAAAACACATAGACAAAGGAGAGCACAACACCAGCGCTCACTACACAATACACAATATGTACACAATATGTACACAAAAATACACAATATGTACACAATCGAAACCGATTAACTTCTAAGGAACTTAAGTTCCTTATTGCAAAGAGCCATAGAAGGGGCACTTACGCAAGTGGCTCCTAGTTCACAAATAGAAAAAGGCCTCAAAGATTTCCCTGGCCATCTGATCGCTGTGCCTTTTCAGCACACCTCTGTCTTTTAGGCGGGGCGAACAGCCACACTTTGCACAATGAACAGCTAGATTACTTACCAATCTTGAGCGAACCTTGCTGGCGGAAGGATGCAGTTTTACGCGCACGTGTGAGAGATTCTTGCGGTTTGTTCAAGCTAAAACATATCGTGTTGGCCGAAATGAAATTATGCGCGAAGTAATACATTCGAACTTTAAGACACGCGTGCCCTCTAGATGTTCTTTTCGTAACAATAGACCGATTCCACAACTGGTTTCGGCAAGCCTCCATTGCTGCAAACCACGCCGGTAGCAGTTGTCCTTAGAGGGCGAAAAGTGTGTTGTGTTTGCGTCAGGAAAAAAAGAACATTTGTCCACGAAGTGAGAATGCCGGCAGGTGAGAATAAAAGTGATTCTACGTTAGGTGTGTAACTGAAGTGACGCACCCCTTTGCTTCCGTCTAAAATCAGCTGGAAAAAATCTACAGCGAGATTTTCCTGTGCGTTTCCCTTCTATATTGCCTTCAACGCAAGCACAGCTGAAAAGCGATGAGGACTGCCGCCTTCAGGGCACACCGGCCACCGGCAGAACCGGTGCGCATGCGCGGGGATGTCAGTCAATTGAAAGATAGCAGCGTTAGTGTGATAAATTTTTGTTTGGCTTACGTGAGCATATTCATTGAGTCAGTCAGTGAGACAGTCAGATAGTTAGTCTGTTAGTTACTGAGTCAGTTAGTAATTAGTTTATTATAGCGATGTGTGGGCTATATAAGCACCGTATTGTCGCGCAAGCGTTTTGACCACCTTTGACGTTAGTTTAATCGTCTTACGCAGGAATTTGCGCAAACAGAGCATCGTCTCTTGAAATGTGGTCGTGGCTGCTGAATGTCGAACTTCTAAGTTCGCACTCGGCTGCATTTAGCAAAGTTGCAAGGACATGTTATTCCGCCTCCATAATTATGCGTTTTCATGCAACAGCCCGTTTTCTTTATTACGAATGAAAACGCACCTTCCGATATATACATGACACATTTTCCACACATTCCCACAAAGAAGATCATACATGAATGATTCCTTGTGTTTTCCTGACTCACAGCGCCAGTGAGCATATTTCTTTTCTAACGCAGGAGACTCTGTTCGAACCAACAGGTGAACTTTAGCAAATATCACGCCTAAATACAAGGCAATAATATTTGCACAGAACACGAATTAACACTCTGTGCTTGACAATCTAAAGTGTAGGTACAATACAACGCACGTTTATTGAATGAATTCATTAACATAGATTATGAGATTAGCATATACGTGTGCATCAAAGTGCAGTGTAAAAATGTATGCATTTTTACATGTAAAAATGTATGTATTCTCAGGCTAGAGGAGCTGAATTTTTCCCTGATGTCATGAGTGGCTTTCGTCGCCGCCGTTCGGCTCTGGACAGCATATCAGACCTTGTCTCAGCACTCGAATTTGCTAAAGAAAACAAGCATTCCGCCTACATGCTCTTCCTAGACATACAGCAAGCTTTCGTTTCAGTTCCGCATAAGGCGATTATTTTCGCTCTTGCTACCGCGGGAATTTCGGGTCGTCTGCTCCAGTTTGTGCATAATTTTCTATCGGAGCGCCGGATGAAAGTGCGTGTCGGAGGAGTAACTAGTGAATACCGAAATGTGAAGTGCGGTGTTCCACAGGGCAGCGTATTATCGCCGCTTTTGTTTAACGCGGTACTCGCCGCGCTTTCAAGTCGTTTGCCTCGAGACACTGACTTCCCTGTGAGCATAGCTGTCTACGCAGATGACATTGCTCTGTGGATAAGCGGCCCTTCGCACCTTGGTCCGCGGCTTCGTACAAGCTTGCAAAGAGCTCTCAACGCTACTTCGGAGTACTTGGGTGAAGTTGGCCTGCTCATATCACCTGCTAAGTCGGCTGCAACAGCATATCACCATAAACAACGCGCTCGTCGAACAATGAGCCGACTGTATCTTGACGAAACGCCTATAAACTGGGTGCGTCAACACCGTTATTTGGGGTTAATTGTGGATGATCGCATCCCTTGGCGTCCTGCCGTTAAATCTGTACGACGCAAATCACACTCCCTTCTTAAGTATGTGGCCGCCTTGACTGCTCGAGATGCTGGTTGCGACCAAACAACGGCTCTTCAGGTGTACCAGTCATCTATACTCTCAGGCACGCTGTACGCATTACCAATTTTGAACATACCACTTAGTTTGATGGCCCAACTGGAGCGAGATCATCGCATTGCCCTTCGACTAATGCTTGGATTACCTCGTGAGGCGCAATCTATTGCATTACTTACTGAAGCGCATCAGTTACCCCTGAGGCTGCAAGCAGATCAGAGAGCTCTATATCATATTGAGCGTCTGCACCGCACATCGAATGGTCAATCGCTCCTTGATCGTCTGATTCACCGCCCATTATCTCGCATGGGAAAAATGGCGGCATTATTTATGGATATCACTACGATTTCTGAACATGCTGCTTCAGATACGTCTCCGCCTCCAAACGGTATCACGAAACACGTATTCCCCATTTTCCTCACAATCCCTGACATGCACAAAAAGTTTGATATGGCTGTTTCGGCAATATTCCAATTGGCTCAGTCTCACTTGTTCGAAAAGTTTCCAGATTATCTTCAAGTTTTCACAGATGCGTCTGTACACAACGACGGTCAAGGCGCCTCTGCAGCTTTTTACTGCCCTTCAACTCAACTACGACGTATCTTTAAAATACCTCATCCAACTTCGTCAACAACTGCGGAACTAGCAGCGATTAATGTTGCACTGAAATATGTGCAAGAGGAGTTAATTACATCGAAGGTTGTCATCTTTACGGACTCCCGTGCTGCCCTTAGCAGGTTACAACGCAGTGAGCTTGATTGTCCACTTGTGCGCAGCATTAATGACTCTGCGAGCAAAATTACATCACCTGGGGTATCTCTCGTTGCTCAATGGATACCTTCACACGTAGGAATCGCCGGAAATGAAGAGGCTGATCGGCTCGCTTCAAGTTGCGTTCATAACAACTGTGACTGCCCAGAAATTTTGTGCAAGCTTGATGACGCTCGTCTGCTGATTCGTCGCCGCCTACTCAAGCAGCATCCAGATCAGCGCGTCGCAAATGGAACGTTCCCGCCCCGTGTTCGTGGTCGGGGCTTGCCTCGTCGCGCTAGAGCACAACTGCTCAAGCTGAGGGTTGGTTGCGTGAACGTGCACGAACGTTTATACAGACAACGCCGTGCGGAAAGTCCATTGTGTACGTCTTGTGGCTGCTACGAGACACTTCAGCACCTTATAGTTGAGTGGCCCGCTTTCAGTGCGCAGCGCATGTCGCTAGTGAGAAACTATCATCTCCTTGGCCTGCGGTGTGCGACACTCGAGGAATGTTTATACCCCAGTGGCTGTGCATCTAAACGTGATCAGGCCCATCGCGCCCTACTAACCTTTATAGAACTAACTAACTTAGGTTCACGTTTGTAGCATGAACATTCAACATTCTGTAGTAGCGTGACCTTCAGTGACCGACTCTACTGTGTTCGTTTCATGTTTGTTTCACGTTGTTCACGTTTGTAGCGTGAACATTCAACATTCTGTAGTAGCGTGACCTTCAGTGACCGACTCTACTGTGTGTGATCAGTACTGTACCCTAACCCTTCTTCCTTCGAAGATGGGAGGTGGCGGGTTCAACCACCTTATAGTGTACATTGTGAACCGAATACCGGTGAAACGGTGATTACGTGCAGCTTTACTTGGCGTCTCATCGTGGAGAACCCAATTAGCCGCATAGCGAACTAGCCATGGATGTGGTCGATAATTGTGGAGGCTGTTCGACGCGGCGTCACTTTAACTCCGGCTGCAGAGTTCTACCTTAGTCTTTAGATTTGACCTGTTGCAGTGTTCTACTTTGGTCTATAGATTTGTCCTGTTGCTCTCCTTTCCTCTTTCTTTTTTCCTCCCCTCCTTCCTATCTTCCATTTCTGTGTTGCTGTCACCTCCCTTCAGAGGAGTAGGCAGGCGTTGTGCCCCCTCCGGTGGCAGTTGCCAGCCTGCTCCTCGCTTTCCCTTTCCTGATACCTGTGTATATGTGTATATGTGTTCAAAACAAATAATAATAATAATGCATGCATAGACGGCTGAACTTTGTGGATGGTCCCAGAGTCGGGTCTGATTGCTTGTGGTCTTCGGCGGCGGGTTCAAGTTTGCCGCCACTGGAGCGCGGTGCTCGCGGACATGCGGCGCCATCTCGTGTTATCGTCGTACACCCAAATGCAGTTCGAACATGCGGAGCCGACACGAGACGGTCATTTGAGGAATCGCCAGTCGTTTGTCGGGTGCGAGAGGGAAAATCTGGGGGCGTTTGCGCCTTGAATTTCCCCCTTTGCCTAGGTACCACGGAGGAGAAGCTGATTTGCTTGTTTTGTATGCGTTTGTCCCTAGGCGCGCATTTTGCCGTGTGTCGGCTGGCCATGTTTCAAATGTCTTTCGTGACGAAGCCGTGTGTCGTCCGCAAGTTTTCCTCCTGCGTCTCCTTGGATGTTGCTGGTAGGTTTGTTGC
This sequence comes from Dermacentor andersoni, assembly GCF_023375885.2. NCBI lineage: Eukaryota > Metazoa > Arthropoda > Arachnida > Ixodida > Ixodidae > Dermacentor > Dermacentor andersoni. The sequence continues at coordinate 127,534,161 of NC_092815.1, read as the reverse complement.
GCTTTATGTCGCAACGTTAACATACGGAACGTGCGACGGGATCAGTGAACCTGTGATATCGAGGACCAATCGGATAACTTTAATGCCAAAGCATTACGCCGTGTCCATCGTATGTTAGTTATCGGTGCATACTGCACCCTTCAAGAGATTCGCGTGAACATGCATGTCTGCATGTTGAAACAGATTTAGCACCCTGTAGCTGGGAAAAGCGAAAGTCGTTATGCAATTTATGGCCGTAGACCACCCTAAAAGGTGATGGCGGCCGCAGTGTTCCGACTGGTGTTATAGAAGTGGCGGGGTGCTTTTTTCGTCCCGACGATATAATGGATTTTTACCAGTACTGCAACAAGATGGCATACGTCACCGGCAAACGGAGCCCTCACGAGAGCACCTGAGCTTTTAATAACGCTCTGTCTAAATGTACGTCCGACGTGCCTGCTTTGCTTCCGTTTCGCTAGCTCTGCGGCTCCCGCTTACAGATTTATTGCACATGGTTTTGCTGAAGAACCTTTATTTATATCGAAGGGGACCATTAAAAAATGCCATTTAAAAGTCACGGAGAGCAGCATACAAAAAGCCTTGCACGAGCGAAGGTACTGCTCCAGGAGGGCATGCCTGGTCTACACTATGGCCCCTAATTCTCCCCCGGGAAGAGGCACAAAACATCTTTAATGAGACGAAAGATTGCTCATTAAATCAATAATCCGCAATCACCGACTCGGCACGAGCGCCGCACGGGCGAGAAAGTCTTTCCGACGTACACCCACTTTAGTAGTACATTTCAACTCGACATAGGTGACAGATTTCCAGAAGCACAGGCTGGTACAGTTGGCTCACTGTAGCCCAGTACTGCCTGGTACTGCCATTATTATGACACACCTGCTGCTGCTATCCCTTGCCACAACTGCGCCTTCACTTCCTTAACAGCGCCAGGACATGACGCTTGGCGTCAGTAGCATTTGTGACAGAAAATACTTGCTCTTTGGCAACTGATGACCCAATTAATTTGCTACTTACTTTCTTCCGAAAGTTGTGCTCATAAGTACTGCTCTTGTCGTCACTGTCAAACTGATCTCCTTTGTGTGATCCCTTGTACTTTTTCTGTACCCTTCTCCCTGCACATGCTTGATCACTTTTTGTTGCTCTTCCCTGTCACCTTTCCTCTACAGTGGCACTGTATTTTGCTATATGTGCCTGACTATTGCTTATGCCGCATGTTCACTGTAATGATTTCCTTCGCCAGATACGTGAATTATTAATTGCTAAAAAAAACTTGTATATGCAGGGTCTCCTGGAAATTCATCCACAGCTGGAAACCGAAATTGTGCTTCATCCTAGACCACAGCTTATCTCCACATCAAAGCCTCATATCACCATTATATCTCCAGTCTCGCTCACGTTCGCTCTGAACAGAAAAAAAAAAACAGTTGCTGCACTTCACAAGGCAAGAATCCATCTCATAATTTTCTCCTGGGGGGGTATTCTGTAAGAGTACACCTAGTGTACTGCCCATTTCGGCCACTGCTGATTGGATGCAGCTGTGTGAGAGAGGAGGAGACCAGCAGCCCTAGCCAATCAGTAGCGGCCGAAATGGAGTCCACTAGCTGGGCTCTTACAGAATACCCCCCCTCCCCTGCTCACCACATCTCCTTGCCTACTGCTTTCTCTTGTCATGCATGGCTTTGCACATACTTTTCGTTTCCTTTCTGCTTTGGCACTACACCTATGCTTCTTTTTTTTTTTTTTTTGTTCAAGCAATAGCTCTTCATTGCCATTGCTATTTTCTCGGCCTTCACGTATTCTATTGCAGTCACTAGCGTCATACTTACTAATCAGTGCGGAAACAACGGAAGACACACAGAAGGGCACAGGACGAGTGCTTTCTAATAACTGAAATTTATTGAATACTAGCATCAAATGTCTCTTACCTTTGGTTGCTCCATTAACTTGCTAGAAATGCAATAGAAATTTTCATCATAGGGCCTTCAATCTTGGAGCATACTGAAATTATAGCTATTTGCTTTGTGATGAAATATTGCTTTGGTAAAAACAACTAATTAACTTGGCAAGTTGTTTCCAAAGACTGCATCCTCTGCATGTCCAAATGTCCACACCTTCCAAGTTCCGAAAGAACTTCACAGCTTCAAAGGCTTTTGCTTCATGATTTTGCAGCTTAATTTCACATTTTACCCCCATTGTTCATCTCATTAATGTGGCTGTTGTGTGACAGTACCGAACTTATGACTTGGACCTTAGCATGAAGCAATGCTTAAAAACTGTTGTGCTCTTACACGCTTCTGTAGCAGCAAAACGGTGCCTAATTTGCCATTGACTGTGACGCCATGTGAGCACACAAGGCGCGCTCATGACTTTAGCTTGCACTTGCTGGCTCGTGTCTAAGCAGAGGAAAGCGAGCGAAGGGGAACATCTGCTGCCGCGCTACTTGGCGAGGGGAGAGTGCATTGCTACGACAACACATCACCTTCCCTCTCGCAAGCCTGTGTTCCTTGTCTGCTCAAGCTCTTGTGTGCCTTCTAACTGCGCCTCGGTAAGGCTAAATCAGTAGGTGCCAAGCGTCTTAACGTGCCCGCTTGCCCGCGAGGAGTTCATAACTCGGCAGTGGCGTTCAGTTGGACATTAAAGTATTCACAACTCGTAAGAAGTGCTTAGGTGTCTTCGGATTTTCTTTGTACTTAATGCACAAACTTCGAAGTCATTTTTCCTGGTGAAATTAGTTAAATATCATCGTCCCTTGTCTGCTGTCCAGCCTTTGTGTGAGGCCTTATACATCTTCGCAGCCACTCCTGTCATGCACAGTAATTTGTGTACTTGTGCTTGTATCTTCCATGGCATATGATTAATTAATACATTTTATTTTCATGATCCAGCTAAACATAATCTCAAAAAGCTTCACTTCACTGCTCACTTGTCCCTGTGGCTACATTGTGTGGATGTACTATCAGCGTCAAATGAAACGCAAACAGCAGAGCGCGTGCCTGTAGCATCACTGAATGTATAGTGCACACACTTGGCCAATCATCACCCTCACAGGCGTGCACATCTGGTTTCACACACTGTGTAATGATGCTTGCCCTATACTGAGGTATTTTTCTTTCTGTTTTGCGTCTTGTTTTCTTAGATTTTTTTTTGCTTTCAAATAAAAGGAAAGCATAACAGAAAGAAAATTTGACTGCATTCAATGTGTTAGAATATGTTCACTTAAATTTTTTTTTCTCACAATTGTATCAAAAGCAGTGTGGCAACACTGAGTCTTGATGAAATGAATTGGCACCCTCGGAAAGTGTTCCCACTGGTAATCTGATCTTGAAGGCCATGCTTTTGCCTACTGCAAACACTGGAACTGATTTCAGGAGCTGGGAAATATGTTATGGCCCTCATGCATTGTTTTGCTTTTGCATGGGCATCTCTCGGCAGTTTGCTGCTGCTATTTATAGCACAAGTGAAGGAATTGTAGCAAAAGTAACACTGACACCTGTGCTGCCCTTTTTGGTGCCAGAGTGTGTGAAGGAAGGCTGCTATCTGGTCTTGAAATCCATCGAAGCAGCCTTATTCCCCGACATCACACAGCCTTGCCAAAATAGCATTTGGCACGAAGTGTCTAAAGGCAGCGACTTGAAATAGAATTTTCGACTTAACATACCAGAAGTGGTTTTATTTCCAACAAACTTTGTTGAGTGTTCTCCAGGCGAAAAGCTGCAACATACAGCTTTAATGTGCCTGAAGGCCCTCGCATGGCAGCAGTAAGTCTCCTATTGGCAAGCGTATAACATACGAAACACTAATCTATTAGGATATACATTTACAATGTAGCAAAAGAAATGTGTGAAACCTAAAGAAACATTAATCTTTTCAGGTAATTATATAGTGTTTATAAAATAAATTCCTCTTAATGTGCAACAAAGCTAAGATGCCTATTATATGTATTATACATCCCAAAAGATCATATTTCAGAAATAAACACTACAGACAACATGTCTGGTATGTACACTCGACCACAAAATATTACAGGGTGCACGAGCGTGTGGCAAAACGACCCTTCTCCCCTTCTAGCTGTGCACCCATGGTATGGAGCCTGCACGCATGCACGTCCCTCCGAGACTGCAAGCGTGCATGTTTCTGCACTTCCTCCTCGTGCGCCGGTGATATCCGAATGTAGCCGTGAGGTGCCCCTCTTGCGATTGGCGCAATACTATGTGAAGCCTGAGCTTGTGCATGCTGCTGCGGCTGCTTTTTGTCGAGTCACGAGCGCCGACACATACGGCCCGGTGGCGAACCCAAGTAATTCTTTTTTCTGAGCTGCACCATTTCGTGTCCAATCTTTGTTGTTTCTTTTTATGAACGGGGCATTCTCCCACAGAAGAGCATGTCAGAAAACGCTCCCTATAGAAGGAGACCGGCGAGAAGAAAATGAACTCTCAATTTCCATTGCATAAACAAGGTTTTGCCCGTCGAAGCCGCCACAGTGCCAATCACAAGAGGGGCACCTCGCGGCTACATTCGCATATCGCTGGTGCAAGGAGTAAGCGTGGAAACATGCACGCTTGCAGTCTCGGAGGGGCGCATGTGCGCAGGCGTCAGTCTCGACACCAGGGGTGCCCCGCTAGAAGCGGAGGAGGGCCGTTTCGCCACGTGCTCGCGCACCCCATAATATTTTGTGGGTCAGTGTACATTGTATTATGAAAATACTGAGTGTCAATGGATATTACATGAAATAAAGAATATGAAATGTCAATTAGTTTTCTCTTTATTGTGTATTCAATCAAGTTTATAAAGATGCACTCTATTTTCAGAACTCGTATAATATGTGCTGAGAGCTGTTATGTTTGTCTCCATGACCATGTTGGACCTTTACTCTTGCAATAATAAACTTGGGCCAGTCACACAACCGTTTCACAACCTCTTGAAGTACAAACCGCGTCATAAATCCAGTGTACATACAGCGTAAAACAAAAGATGTAAGCAACAAACAGCACTGATAACCCTGACTTCTAACTGAATTTACCCGCCACGGTTGCTTAGTGGCTATGGTGTTGGGCTCCTAAGCACGAGGTCGCGGGATCAAATCCTGGCCACGGCAGCCACATTTCAATGGGGGAAAAATGCGAAAACACCTGTGTACTTAGATTTAGGTGTATCTTAAAGAAACCCAGGTGCTCCAAATTTCCAGAGTTGCCCACTACAACATGCCTCATAATCACATCGTGGTTTTAGCACCTAAAAACAGCGCAATTGAATTTTTTTTTCTAATTTAATGTATAATTCGCAGAAGGAACAGTTATGTAACTACTGTGCAGTGTACCACCAAAACCAAAATGTACAGAAGCAACTTTGTCCCTAAGTCATGCTACATGGAACCACTGATTCTTTGTTCTATTAAAGGCCGATGTCATATTCACATTTCTTTTATAGTGAGACCAATTGATGGCATACTTATACATTGTCTTATTGCGCCATCTGGGCTACCTGAATCATTTCTCTTGTTGTCCTCTTGCCACCACTGCATAAATTACTGAGATCAAATGCTCTTCTATCATGCACCTTGCATTTTTATGTTCACACAGCCAGCTGTTTCCAGCTTTGCCCAACAGTGTTTGCTGCACAAAAGCAGGATATTGTACAACATGGTTTGCCTTCCATGTAATGTACGACATATTACTTCTAATTTTGGCAGCTGCATAGACATTATGGCTTCCTGTTCTTTTTTTTTTTTGTGACGTCTTAGCATTAGAGCGCTCATGAGAAGGAAAACCCATCTGTCACCTTGCGTACAGCAAGAAAGGGGAAAAACTGGAGAGGAGGACGATGCAGTTGCGAACTGAGGAGGCACCTGATGGGACAGGAGAAAGTGTGCCATGGGGATGGGAGCACAGATTCAGCATGGCTGGAGGGGAAAGGAGGAAGCATGCGTCATACATCATTTGCTCCTGATCCAGGAGAGCCCTCCGCCACCAATGAAAGAAAAGGTGGGGTGCTGATGCAGCATGCTGACGTGCCGCACTTTCAGATAGTCGTGCTAGTGGCTCCGTTTGTGTTCTATGTACTCTATCATTAAAGCTAATGTTGGATGCAGCATCTACTGTGAATGATCCTGTACAAGAGTGTTGACTGCTATGCAATGAAGAGGCTATCATGTCTCATCATTTCCCGTAAAACTGGAATCTTCAACATTTTAAGCCTTTGCATGAATCTTCAAAACAGAAATAAATATATATACTGCGCCTTTCCGGAAGTGACCGGGCATTCAGTCTCCTCCACCCCTAGTTTGAACCATTTGTTAATGCCACTTGGCGAGATTGTTGCTATGGCACAACTGCACACTCTTTTCATGAAGCAATTTGCAGTGGGCTGAATTGTAGGGCAGAATTTGTTTCTTTTTTTCCCATGTGTTTCATATCTCTAACTCAGATGATTTCTGGTGATTTGAAGCTTCAGATGTAAATACTTAATTGCATTTTCAACATGCTCATCATGCATTGCCTGAGAGCGAAACAAGACATGTTAGAATGTGCTTAATAGTTCCAACACACATTTTTCTGCCAGCTTAGTATCAGTCTCTAGCAACCTTGTATTTACCTACGTGTATAGATATATTAGTTCCAAAAAAATTTTTCACCTGTGGGATTAGCTTCTCAAATTTCAAGTTCAATTTACAGGCGAATGAGAAAATTGAGTTTATTGCACGATCCCTGGTCCATATACTTCTTGCTCATGGGCATAGGTCAAGGTATACATTTCGGGACCCGTTCTAGTGGCTTAGAGGATGTCCAATGTTCCTGCTGGCTAAGAGGTTGCAGCTTCGATTATGGCCATGGTAGCTGCAGGGGATGGAATGCAAAGATGCTTGAATAACATGCTTTGGGTGCATGTTAAACCTCAGATGGGCAAAATTAATCCGTAATTACCCATTATAGCATTCCACTGGGCATTTGCAGCATTTCAAATCCCCTAATTTAATTTTGAAATGATTGAAGAAGAGATGGAGCTATCTTGCATTATGTGCCATGGATTGTTTTGATTGTCCTCACTTTTTATATAAAGAGATGAAAATCATGTTTTTTTTCTGTGAAATAAGGGAATCACTGGTTTTCTGTCCTGTGATCAGGTGAAAAATTTCCTCTGTACATTTTAATTATAGTCTTTCATTGCGCACTAGGTACAATAGTGAACGAAAAGGTATATTTTGCATTTTGGTTCCAGTGCGCTGAATTCCTAAGAATCTTGGTGCTGCTTTATGCCATACCACTAGCCTAGGGCAATTTTCTCTTAACATGCACTGCATGTTGCACTATTCACACTCCACAGCTCACCCACTGTGCACAAAACTTGCATGTTCTGAGAATGTATTTAATTCCATGTTTATTTTCCTGAAATTGCCCATACGTGCACTTTAACTAATGTGGAGCAAATAACATAGTATTGAAAACAAAAGAACGGAAGAAAACAAGAGGCTTAATATGTATAAGTGTTGTAACAGGCTATTCCAATATTATTACTAATGAGTGAAAGTGACAAAAAATTCAGCAAAAAGAAAAGGTCATAAAATATACTACACACTGTTTTGCAACATACCACATTTTGGCAAAATCAAGAGCCCTTACAGCTTCATTAAAATCCTCTACCATTGTATTGGGCAGCTTGTTCCAGAGCCTTACTGACTATTACAAAGGTGAAAATTTAAAAAATTTATCACAAGCAAACCATACACATCAACCAGTATGTCAGTATATGTCTGCACTCGCAAGAAATTGTAATGGTAGGTGGAGAAGTTAGCTGAGCAGACTTGGCATGCTATTGCCAAGTTGTTGGCAATAATCAAGTAGTTGGCATGTTTATATACCAAGAGATCAAAAGAAGAGAGGAAGGGAAAACATGCACATGCATCCACTCGCACACAAACGAAGGAAGGGCAAGCAGTGAGTACTACGAAATGAACAAATTCGAAGTTGAATCTGTACGCCACTGTCAATAAACAAAATGTTACCCATCTCTGAACAGGGCTGAAGAAACAGAGGGCTGAAGGCAAGCTCCTGATCTAGCCACACACCCGCATTCCCTAGTACTCCGCAACCCGTACTGCAGGTAATCATAGCTACGTTGGGTTTTGACAAATTGGGTAACCAGTGGTGCCAGCTACAATATTATTTATTCTGGAGAGCAATAAGTAGCACTTGCACAGAGAAGGTTCACTTTCTAAAAACATAGTAAATAGCCTTGCCTTGTTTGCAATAGTTGGGCATGGGTCACTCATAGGTTGTGGCAAGTATTCATCGAATCCAGTGATGGCCAAAGTCAGGGAGCCAGTGTCTCTTCCGCAGAGAGAGATACTTTCCTTAACTCTAAAGTCTGGGGAAGGGCAGTACGCATTGCGAGAGTGACAGGGAAACCAGAAGACGAGTGTATTACGCCATTGTCATGCTGCCTGCTGGATCTCGACGCGGGAGGAAATGGGCAGAGAGGCACCACTTCTTGCCCAAACCTATGGCATGGCCTAGTGTATGGCATCAAGGCAGAAGCCTTATTCCAAAAACACGTTTTTTTACCCTGCTGCACCTGTTCAATGCTGGCGCACATAGTCCTGGTCTCTGTCTCCCGTTACTTTTCAGATTGCTGCTGAAAAGTGCACCTGTATTCAGAGGATATTAACAATTAAAAGGTGTAGTCTCATCTGAGGCTACTATTTTACTGTTGCAGCACAGCATTAAAGATGTCTATCTGTGTGACTTATTTATGTCGTGCATAAGGGTGTGTTCAGATAACTTAAGCCAGCCACATATGGCGACAATTTTTAATTTTGATTTCAAAAAGTGTATTTTACCACCCTAGTGTTGAGGACAACGAAAAGAATCTTAGTTCTGCAAAAAAAAAAATTTATTTCACAAACCAATAGATGAACTTCTGGTGGAGAAAGGCCAAGTCTTTAAACAGGCACTGGGAGGATGAAATCTCATTTCCATTAGTGTCTTTTTACTTCACTTCGGTGCCACAAGTTCCACTGCACACTCTCTCTCATTCATAAAGTGATAGCTCTGCATTCAACAGAGTAAACTGTTCTTGGATGCTCTCCACATGCAAGAGATGCACTTTATTGCTTGATATCAGGAGCAGGCCCTCTAAAACCCCGTGACAATGCCCCACCATTCTTCTCTCACTGCACCCATGCACTGTTTTGCGACCCCTGCCCAGGAATGTTCCAAAAGCTCTCAATCATAAATTTTCTGTTTAGGCGATCGTCGAGCCATCATGAAGTGTTCTGGTGTCTTAAAGGAAAAGAACCTGCATCAAGCACCTACAAACACTATGTCACAGCAGTGGTGGCATTTATTCAGTCACACTACTTGCTTTGTAAATGCACTAGCAAACAAATATAGGAACACGTTTTTCCAGATTGCGTAATTATGTCAATACATGTAATTTTGTAAAATTAAGGAAAGCTTTTCTTTTTGAAAAAAGGTATTTAACATAGCACTAATTCAAACATGCTAAACATGGAGCACTTGTGAATTTTCAGCTCCGACAAGAGCAAATGTATTTTCCTCAAACTTGATGGCTCTTATCGCAACAGGCTGGAAAAATTTTAAGGCATCTTCTTTGTACATGTGGAAGCAAAAATCTGAACTTTCGTCAATCTTTTTCAATGTTTCCTTTTTGTGATTATTTTATTCTTCATGTGGTAATGAGTTAATATTCTTAAAACTCTAGCGACAGCACTTCTTTCTTTAGGGGCTAACAAAATGCAGGTTCAGCAAAATTTGCAAAAAGCACTTGTGACTGACTGGGCACTCCTGCTTTATTTTCTACTTTATTTTGTGAAGACATTATTGTTTTTCATAAAACTATTATGTAAGTTTTCTCGGTTATGAGGCACAAAAAATTCATTTTAATCATCAAAATTAAGAATGCTCCTAGGACAAGTCCGGCCAAACTTGTCAACACACCCATAATCATTCTCAAGGCAAAAACAAGTCACTGTCAGGCCAATGTTCAGCTGTTTGCCTTGCCCAGCAGATATATGTGGTAATCTGTGTGTATGTTCCTGTACACTGTCCATTTGACAAACCTGTAAAAAGATATATAATGTGCAGTTCACACAAAAGCCCATTCTGGTGTAATTCCACTGAATGAAATGCATAGCATGGTTAGAAAGAAGGAAAGAACTGTGCCACCTGGTACTGTTTAATATTTGAGTTTTGCAGTTTTTCTCTACCAGATGACAGTGAGCCCTAGACGTGATCCACGCACCTACTCAACAAGGCAGGTATGACGTAGTTGCATGACTTGTATGACTTGCATGACTCTCCTTTAAAATGTGCAATACACTGTGCAACCTGTATGCGGCTGTACTTGTTATGCTTGGTTTGAAAAACATTGAGCAGACACAGACACATCAGAGTGGCGAGTTTAGGTCATGTGATCAGACTCCAGTGAACAATTACGGTGGCTCATGCATACAGCCATTCTTACAAAGGCAGCTTTTGCCTGTGGCAAGCAGTCACCTGTGGCTCCTTTGCTCATGTCCATATAGCTTTCAAAATGTCCCTCTTGCCACACTACCTGCTGTTTAATGAACATCTTGTGAACTACAAGGCTCCACATATTTTGATGGTCTTGCTTGCTATTCTTTGAGCAACTTAAGCGCACTTACACCCTCCTTGGAAAATCCTGCTTTTCTATTACCGCTATTGTACAATTGCCTAAAGTTCAAGGATGTGGCAAACATGCATCAAACACTTTCCTCATGTACCTGTATGCCTGTTCAGAGTAAAGTTTAAAGTAAGAGCAAAATATCTCTGCTTAAGCAAGCAGTCTGTTGGTGTTTGTTCTCTTGTCTGCTTACCCATTCGTTGTTGCAAAAACAACTGATTTGCAGCACCAAGAATATCAAGCACAAAAACCTGCTCTCTGAATAAAATATATTGTGTGTTTTGTCTTTTCAGAACGGATTTCAGTTTAGCATTCTCTTTTTGAAAATGCCACCTTGACTGCTGCAGACTTTTCATCTCCTTTCTTTGCTTTTGCTGCTTAGAGGCAAGAGGCAAGTCTTGCTGCACGAGCTTGCAAGGAAGCCTTCTCAGGGGTGTCGACCTACGATGTAAAACCAAGTGAAAAAAGAAATGCTAACTTGTCAGTCAGTATGCTTTCATATCTGTGCAAATTTAAACTTCTGTTAATGCTATAAATAAGCCAGGGGACATATTGGGCTGCATTCTTCTCTCTTTCCTGTCGTATCCGTGTTAATCAAACCTCCCAACTTTGGGACCTCGAAAGAAAATTCGCCAACCAAAGGTGGGGAGGGGGGGGCCACCGGCAATAAAATGATGAAATCACTCTTTTTTTTGGCTCACAGAAATGTGAGACTGAATAGCTGCCAGTACAGCTATTAGCCGTCTCAATGTTTGTACTGTGACCGGAGACTCCGCGTGCGCGCGTGTATATTTAAGGACCGCATGCTAGGTTCCGTTACAGTGGCCCCTTTCGACTCTTGATATGCTTCACCATCATTTGTGTATTCTATCAAGTGCTGCAAAGCTGACCTAAAAGACCCGGCTGTTATGCAACACCTATTACACCTTTGTCTCACACACATGCTCTTCAATGAATGTCTCCATCTGAAACGAATTTGGCTACTTAGGCCTACACACAAATGTTTTGAATTTAAATGGCACTTCAGCTAGCTAGCTTTCTAGTGCACAATGGCAATTATGACACGGCTGTGCTGCATGATACTCCTTTTTGCATTGGGGTCGGGGCAGATATTTGGGAAATTTATGGCCGTGTTTGTACAACTGGAGAATTGGTTGGAATTCAGGAGTCCCCCAGGCACATTGGGAGAGTTGGCAGGTATGATGTTAATTGGTACTTCAAACTTTTCCAGCTATGACAATTCCCTACAATTATATCATAATCCTGCTTAAAAGAACACCGCACTATCACAGTTACCACTTTATCCACATCAAAGCACAGCCCGTTTAAGCTTTTAATATTCCATGTTCATGCGGATAAATACACCACGTCTAGTTAGTATGCATTATTTGAAATAAAACTATTTTTTTTCATACACATCACTGTCTTCTGTTAGTGTACTATACTGAACTAACGTAATAGTTCTGCAAAAACCCGCAAGGTGGAGAGAAGTAATTTATTAAGGGAAAAATGACACATCCACCCAATCATAGCAACTGCTACAAAGGAAACCCATACGGGTTCCTCCGAAGAAAAGCCTCGTAGTTGAAGAAAATTCGACCTGGTTCGTGACTCGGACCCGGGACCACAGTCTTTCTGAAGCAGCCACTCTACCATCTGGGCTAACCAGGCAGCTAGCAGATGGCAGGGCGAAGTCGAATTTGTTGACAACTCGATGCAAAGGCAATTTGACTTTGCCCTGCCATCTGCTAGCTGCCTGGTTAGCTCAGATGTTAGAGTGGCTGCACCGGAAAGGCGGTGATCCCGGGTTCGAGTCCTGGACCAGGACGAGCTTTGTAGCGAATTGCCTCACAGTAAATATTCCCATGTTGCGTGCTGGCACATTGTAAGAAAATACTCAAGACTAGCATGTCATATCATAACAGGTTACACTACTCGCACTAACACAATAAATGCACTACACTAGTCATCATGTGGGCCACGAACCTCAAGGTAGCACCGTGGCTGAAAATGAGGAAGTTTGCTGGAAACACCAGTACTTTACAGTATTTTACCTATTATTAATCTCCAAAAGCAAGATCGTACTATGAAAACTTCATCCTAAGTTTAGTTCTTGAAAAAGAATAGAAAGAAAATTGAAATGCCAGTAAAACATCAGAAAGCAGTCGTGTTATTTAAAACAGTTCTGTAAGCTTGTTTATATGACCTTGTCAGAATACCAACCACACTTACTCGTGCCTGCTAACTATAATTGGTAACAGTGACCTATAGATTTAGTAAAACGGACTGAACACCAGTTTGTGTGGAACTCATTTTTTAAAAATGCAATGGAAAGCTTACCGGTCAGTGTATCCAACCATACAGAGGTAACGTGGAAAATGCTGTGAAAAATTCTTGATATAAATTTTTTTTATCTGGGAACCTGCCAGAAACAGTGATAGGTGGGCATAATAGAACTTATACGCTGGCATTGGTGGAAAGCAGACAAGTGCAGCCCTAGATCTAAGGAGGAGGAGGAATAAACTATTTTAGGACAGCAGATTTCAGACCTAGGCCTCTCTACCTAGATGATGGCCTCGAGCCCCTGGACCATGGTGGCATCTTCGGCCTGCTGGATTCGCTTAAGTTGGTCTTCTGGTGCACAACTGAGCTACGCGGTCTTCCACTGCTTTCTGGTCTTGTGTATTTTATTCTGCGTGGGCATCTGAGTATAAGCCTAAACCATATGGTGTAGGTCTGCCCTTTCTTGACAGAATCTACATCAATTCGTGTAAAGGTCCGGGTAGTAGCAGTGGTAGGCCATTGGGTTTGAATATGTATCCGTTTTTAAGAGGCGCCATGCCATTGCTTGCCGTCTACTTAGCGAGGATTGTGCTGGGAGGAAATGGGCCCTTCCCAATTTATAGTGTTTATAGCTGTAAGAAAGTAATCTTTGTGTAGAGCCAATGCTCTTGCTGTTCATGTTTTCAGAAATGTTGAAGTATTTCTACAATAATAGGTACATCCTTTTATGGTTTCCGATCCAACTGCTTTCATCATGTACAAGTGAAAGCTTTTTCATTTTATTTAATCAAGCTAACCTGAGTAGTATGCCAGTAGTGCTATTACTCTAGTGCTGCCAGCCATCTGTGGCACAGTACTCGGGGTATTCAGCTGCAAACTCCTGCTCATACAAAAACACTCACGTTCGCCACCGTGCAGTGAGGAACATCAGCACTCTGCCCTTCCATTCGTTGCCCTGAAGGCAGCGCCGCTTGTTAGTATGAACTTTTTATTTACTTCCTAATATGCATACAATAAAGCAGGAACATATATGTAATATAAAGGCTGCAATATTAAGCAATAAGTATGCTGCTCTTCATAACAGGTGACTTACACAGTGACCTCATGGACTAAATCTCAAGTAAAAAGCTTTCATGGCCAGTTTTTTGCAACTTTCTGTGCCAATTCAAAATTATCATTCCTACTTGAACTACAAACAGCATGCTTGGTTCTATCACTATAAATGGCGGTCTTTTCATTTCCACTAACATCTTGTGACATGTTAAGTAGACGTTAGGAACTTAGGTTGAATAAGCTCATGGTCACCTTAAGCATTGGATTTATCAAAAATTACTTGCACCTTTGGTGCACAATTCTGCTGCCTTCAATTCTGTTGTGATTCTGAACAAGCTAAAAAAATGACAGAACAACTTCAATGTTACTAAACCATTGTATTCTGGCTATAATACTGTAAGCTGGGTTCGCTTCATACATGACTTCTGATCACGACATTGAAACCACAGACATAACTAGAAAGTCCTGGGTATGTTTGCACAGTCTTCTTTTACAGACGAGGTGCGTTTACCTCCTAGTGTCAACTCCCATTGAAGACCAGCAGTTAGGACACATGGACCTGTGACAGAGAAGCTGCCAGATGGATCTTGGACAGCGATGCTAGCCTGTACTTCCCTATCTTCTCCATTATCCATGGCACCCTGGTATGAAGAGCATGTGTTAGCCATTTATGCTTGAACTACTTTTTCCTGAAAACAGTTAACAAAATGTTTTGCATGGAACAAAGAAGGTATGTCCACCTGCACAAGTAGTGGCTCATAGGGAAGGCTGGCACATAGGCTGGAGGGATCAAGGTAGGACATGTTGATCTGGACTGCACTATTAACTCGAAGTCTGTGGTAGCCTGAAAGCAAGAGTGCTTATGCTAATTTTCTGTTTGCCCTACGACATAGAATACACTGCCTACTTAAAGTACTCGGTAAAGCTGTTGAACAAGTCCAACTTAGGAGGAATTGTGGAAGCCAGGTAACCTGGGAAAGTTGGTATGATTTCACTGAGAGGGAGAATTAATTTGCACCCATTCAAATCTGAACCACTGGAGGCACCACCACCTAAGCCAGAGAACCAGGGGTAGAGGGGTTGGCCAAGACTGCTTTCATCAAAACTCGTAGTAACATGTTGGGAAGACGTCTGCCAGCCAATAACCGCTTCAACCAAAACTGTGCAGCATAATGTGGACAAAGCAAGACATAAAAGCTATAGAGACAAGCCCACGATAACTATGCTCATCCCTGTAATGTTGTTTTCCTTTTTCGACGATGCATGGCACAGTTTTACTTCAAACTAATGTTTACAAAATGGCCTGATACTGTTTTATTGTGGAGTAACTGTTTATTCCATCACATAGTCAGCAAGATCATTACAACAGTCAAGTGAAATGTTTACCTCTGCAAGCAGCAACAAGCTTTCAGCACAAGCTTGCATGGGCTGTGAATATGCACAGAGTAAGTGTACGACATGGCTTGTTGCGTCAGGTGTGCTGTCACATTGGCCAACTGTATGAGGAAGCTGGGAGGTTCCAAGCTTGAGAGTATTAGTTATAGTAGTGGAAAGAATGTCATATAGCAATAATTCATTACAATTGAACCTTGTTATATGAAACAATGATAAATGGAATTATTGCTTAAATAACAGGTGGTGAATCACCAAGAGAATTACATGTATATGAAACTTCATACATCAAACTTGTTCTGACATTAAATGGATATATTAAACTCCGCAGCATCGGACATTGGGACACATATTAAAGGCTTCACTGCAGTACATCAGCAGAACCTAGGACCTACAAACATAGGACCTACAAATTCTGCATGGGCTAAAGGGTAGAAGGCGCTGCTCTGAATGTATCTATGTAGTCAAACGCCTTTTTAACAAAGTGCTCGCACCTTCAAAATCCTTCGTTACGCAGGTCACGTTGTGCAAAAGGTTGCGCAGCTCACTGTTCACAATAGCTAAGCACTTTCAACAAAAGAAAATCTTTAACAAGAATTCAAGAAAGACTTAACGAGATAGTCTGATAGTTTTTCTCCGCACAATATCCCTGACAGCATGTTCTACTGTAGCCACCCTATGCTCCATTGAGGTTCCCAGCTTGCTCTCCAACCAAATGCAGGAGCCATGCAAAGCAAAGCCCCCGATTGTCTAGTGCCACTAAGCCTCCCTTGCTGTCAAAATTTTTGGTCGCCTTCATTGACATTCATGGCCTTTCCATGCATTCGTCAGCTGTTGATGCGTTAGAACAAGTAGCATACGAGTTGAGTGAATCCTGGAGCAGGGCAGCAGGACTAGTAATATCAGCACGCTCTTCAAATACGCTGTTGTTAGCACTAGCGCACAGCCTACCCTGGTGAAATCTTCACAGGGCAGTGGCGGCGCTGGTGTGGCATTCGTTTTATAAACATAAATCAGCCGCCAGGGACGCATAAGTTTCTTTGTTGTACAGGCAAATTCATTGTGGTCTTCATTGTAGAGCTGTTCGACTGTAATCTAGTGCTTATGCTGATGCTACTTGCTGCATGCAGCGGTTCGTTTTCCTCACATGATAGTGTGTGACGCTGTTGTATCTTGGCTTTTGGACTTTAAAACTAGCAAGCATCTAAAACATGCTGCATAATAGACACTTTTAGTTTAGTGTACGCTGTAAAATAGTGGGTCATCACTGCGCATGCGCAGAGCGCTAAACGACCTATCGCGTATAGTGTACGCACTCTATTTCTCAGATTTAGCGTTAGCGTCTTTGCGTGGTTTGTGGAGTTTGCGTGAAACATGACGGCGGCCCGGCTGCCCACTTCGAATTGAATTTGGCGTTGCTTTTGTAAAATGCACTTTGTTCTTAGCAAATGACTGTGTAAATGGCTTTCGCTTAGTCTCAGGCTGCTTCGACGACAGAGTATTCTGGATAACCGTGTGGTGTTTTTGAGACCGCTTCTCATTTCGAACGAGTCGAAGCCTAATGAAAGAAACATTCGACATGTTAGCACCACCTATAGCTACAGTCGGGAGATAGCCGCAATGACGGCACATGGCCTCTGAGATCCGAACATCTCACAGGCCAACTAAACTAAAGAAATGTGCGCTGCTTAGCATACGCTATACTATAGCATATAGCGTACGCCAAATTAAAACTGTTTAATGTGAGACCCATAAGTTAGCTTCATCCCAATACAGTAGTGTTACACATTCAACCACGCACTTAGCATTGTGATGAAGTATACCAACAGTGGGAAAGGGTCAGAGACACTGGACATAGCAATGTTACGCAGTCAAGCATACCATAGCGGTGAAGCATACTGAAAGTGGAAAAAGATAAAATTACATGCAGAATATCCTGTGGGATTTATCTAAATGATGCATAAGCATTTGCTACTGATCACTGTTTTGTCGTCATATGCTGCTGTGTTTCATATAATTGCGAGAAATGCCACGAAAAAATCATAAAATGGAGAAGCGCAGTTGCAACACTGAAATGTTAAACTGAGACCATCATGAGTATGAAGCAGAGGCCAGTAGTAGCACTGTTCACTCCTTTTATGTCATGGTGCGTTTGGATGATGTTGCTGCTTCGTGGAAGATGAGCATTGGCCAATGCGTGCTGTTCTACGTGACGTAATTGAACAGTGTCAAGTTAGGTAGACGTCATACGTAGATGTGGTCGATGACGCTGCCTCCTCTCAATGCAAACCATTATCAACTGTACACCAGCCGCCGCTGCGTATGGCGCAGCTGCGCAGGCCCGATCTTACAATTCGCTCGCTCATGTGGGCCTTATCTTGAAAGCCACCATCTTACGTGACGGACGGGTTTCCTCATTGGGTAAGCATAGAAACCTCTACGCATTTTATTTTAAAGTGAAGCTTTCTTTGTCTCTTCCTTTGACTTTCCCACTCCAGCAGCTGCTGTGGGCTGCTGCTGATGTCGCACACACCACGTCGGGGGGGGAGGGTGTTCAGTGTGTGTATATACATGACAGGCACAAGTAAAAGAGGAAAGGACATGGGAGAAACTTGTTTTCACCCCACCGCATCGAGTGTACACAATGCCCTCTGGAGCTCCCTGGCCGTTGTCACATTAGCCACTTGACAGCTGCAATTATCCGTGACTCCCCTCAGAAGCACTGCAGAAACTGCAGTGAGGCTTACGTGTGAGGCGAGAGGGGATGCAGATAGAACTGTTGAGAGGAGACGAAGAGGGAGAAGAGGCAGTTCCCATATAAGATGGGGGAAGCAACTTGAGAAGGCAAGGAAACTCCACTACTATACAACAGCGGTTGCAGGGTGCTTAAGTTCAAGGCACGATACAATACATTGCTGCTATTTATGAAAAATAAACGCCATGTAAGTATGTCAAGTGGGCAACTCACACAGGGCGTGCAAAAGCAGAGCTGCATTAATTAACGTGCACCGCAGCGTCCAGGAAACACTACAAAAGTGGTTGACTGTGAAATCAACACTTCTGTGCCCGCCGCATTAGCTCTGCGGCTATGGCATTACTAGAGGTCATGGATTTGATCCCAATCGCGGGAGCCACATTTCGACGGGGGCAAAATAGAAAACCCATGTGCACTTAGATTTGGGACACATTAAAGAACATCATGGTGTCACGGTGTCAAAATTAATCTGAAGTCTGCCACTATGCCGTGCTTCATAATCTGAGTGTCGTTTTGGCACGTACAGCCCCATAATCCAATTCGTTTAATACTTCTGCCATAATGTGATGTGCCATGT
This sequence comes from Dermacentor andersoni, assembly GCF_023375885.2. NCBI lineage: Eukaryota > Metazoa > Arthropoda > Arachnida > Ixodida > Ixodidae > Dermacentor > Dermacentor andersoni. Next base: position 127,515,439 of record NC_092815.1, on the reverse strand, counting down.
GAGGAAATGACAACGCTCAACCATCTCAGAAGTTATAAGATATGGTGCACAATAACGCCTCATGCAAACACCTCTCCCTGTGTGTTCTGCCTATTACGCAGACAAACAGCAGTGGTGCACGCAAGGTAACGTTTAACATCAATTCGCCAATCTCGTGTTAGCCTAAACGTTGCAAGAAATTAAGCTTTAGCCGTGAACACTGCTAAATATCATCAGTCAGAGCATCCAGCATGGAAAGCTTCACTTACATCGATTCCCACAGTGTGTGGGATCTGCACAATTTTTTTCTTATTCCTCGTTTTTGTGTGCGTAGCACGAACATAAAGATGTTTCAATGAGCTCAGTTTTGAAAATATAATATTATATGTGCAATCTCCGATCACTGTAAAAGCACCGAGACCCCTAAGAAGTGTACAGGCAGGGATTTAGAGCTACTTCTGGCAGGGTTGTGGTGATTTGGGCCTTGCTTCGCCCATCTTGCAAGCTCCATATACGTGACTGCAAGGCAGCCTTGCACATGTTCCCGACTATACATGCGCACACGCGCCGTCATCTGTCACAGTATGCGCACCGAGACATCTAATAACTCATCTGGCACCCATTCAAAGCTGGTTCTGGCGTTGCTGCAGTGATGGACCGCAATACATTACGGAAGCTCCAGTGCATAACACAACTGCATTGCGGTGAAGCTCAGTCTAGGGCATTGGCATTGAAACTTGTTTAAGAAATTGCATCTTCTCAAGCCACAACCAGCATGCGTATCCATGCTCTTAAACTGCACAAGGGCCAGCCATGTCTACATGTCGGAATGTTAAGTCAGGTGTAGTTCCGACCAGAATGCGCGTATTGTTTGGCACGTCTAGAAAGTGTTCCTAAAGTCACCTCTGCCGCATCACAGTTGAGTTAAGCAGGGAAGCTTATGCAATGTATTGCGTTGAAGCATATTTAAAAGCGACAAATTGTAATTATGTTGCAGTGGTGATTTAAGCCCCTTGTTTGGGGGGCCATGACCGTGCCCCTCAGGAGGGCACAAAGGAGTGAGGAATCATGGTTGGAGCGTGGCACGAACCCTGGCGATGGCGAAACAGCTTTGATGACCTGCTCTACCGAAACTGCACTGCTTGTTGAGCAGGTATTAATCAAGAAGCTGCAAAAATGAAACCTAGTAGTCTGGATATTTATTGACTACAGCAAGGCTTTTGACCGTCTGCGACACAAGATTCTATTAAGAGTTGACTGCCAACGGTGTACACGGAATGGCATATTCTTTTCTTGTGTTCGTATCTGCTTGTTTGCAGGCAATGCGTCATCATCGGAAATAGTATTTCCTCCAACAGGGCAATATTGTTAGGTGTCCCACAGGGCAGCATTTTAGGTCCCCTTTGACATTTACATTAATGACATGATGAATGGACATACGAGGGTTGATCCAGAAATAAGGTTCCCATCAATTTTAGAAAGAGACAACACTGTTTATTCTCATAGCAATTTACATTATTGGAAAGATGAAACTTACATAATCGCCATCTTTTTCTACGCATTTTTGTATACAGTGCTCCAATTTCTGTATCCCAGCGTCGTAGAAGTCTGCCGCCGACCCATTGATTAAGCGTTTCACCTCTTCGACTTCTTCATCGCTCCGGAAGCGTTGGCCACTCAAATGTTCCTTTAGCTTGGGGAACAAGTGATAATCACTAGGCGCGAGGTCCGGACTGTACGGTGGGTGGGGCGTGACAGTCGAGCCAAAGTTTGTCAAACGTTCCCGGGTTTGACGGGAGACGTCAGGTCGGGCGTTGTCGTGAAGCAGTCTTACAGTGGCTGCCAGTCGTCCTCGCCGGCGGTTCTGGATAGCTTGCCTGAGTTTTCATAGTGTTGCACAATAACTCGCAGAGTTTATTGTTGTCCCACGTTCCATTAAATCGATCAGCAGTACTCCCTTACGATCCCAAAAAACAGTGGCCATGACTTTGCCAGCAGGAGTTTGAACTTCTTTGCGACTGGTGACTCTGGGTGACGCCACTCTTTGGATTTTTGTTTCATATCAGGATTTTTGTTTCATTTGTCTCCCATAAAAATGGAGCCCAACAATCCTTCCTTATCTTCTTGACAATTTTGAAGAAACTGGCCAGCACAGTCAAGGCGTTTCTCCTTGTAGTCTGATGTCAATAGCCGCGGCATCCATTGAGCACAACACTTATGATACTCCAATTTTTCAGTCAAAGCTCTTTCTACTGTACCGTAAGAACTCCCAGGAATCTGAGCAACAAGTTCACAGATGTTGATCCTCCTCTTCTGAAGCACTTTGCATTGGGCCATCTTGATAACCGAAACTGACGGTCTTCCACTCCGTTCATCATCGTGGACTTTCTTTCAACTGGCACTAAACTCCCTGAACCACTTTCGGACGTGTTGAACGGACATGCACTTGTCGCCATACACCTCTGTCAACTAATGATGAATATCCATGGGTGGAGTCACTTTGGCGTGCAAAAAGTTAATTACGGAACGAATCTCGTACTTGGCGGGATCAACAATGGGAACCTCCATATCGGACGGGTGCTGGGCCAAGAATGAGCGGTGCAGCGAGGCAAAGTGCGGCTGGGGGGAATAGAGAGTGGGGGAACAGCCGCGTGCATCAGTGTTGCCGAATTTGCTGGAGTTGCTGGAGCTCTTTGGGAACCTTATTGCTCGATGAACCCTCGCAGAAAGCGAGGCAACAACCATTCTATATGCAGATGATACCAACCTCTTTGTCTCTGGTCTGGAGGCTTGCAATGTCATTCCTAAAGCGAACGCGCTCCTTTCCACTTCATTGGGATGGTCCAGCCACAACGGCCTTAAAATCATTATTTCTTTCCAGAAAAGTTGAAATTACAAATTTACCAGGCACTATTTGCGTCTCACATTAACTACTGCATGCGTGTGTGGGGCACCACTGTGAACACTAACACACACAAGCTTTTTCTTCAGAAACGTGCACGTCAAATTATTGCCAACGTTCCATACCTCCACGCAACATCACCACTTTTTACCGAATTTAATGCTATCAAACTGCCAGATGTATATGGCCTTCCTTTACTGCATACATATTTTTTCCTCTAACAAATTCTCTTCACTTGTAAAGTCACTGTCGGGACTACAGCCAGGATAGATGGATACTTTGTTTAGCGCAAAACAATAGACACAAGAAAGACGACAGGACAAGGTGCTGCGCCTTGTCCTATCGTCTTTCTTGTGTCTGTTCTTTTACGCTAAACAAAGTATTCATGGATTCGCACCAACTAGCCCGCCAGAATAGATGGCTCGTGCCAAAAAGGCTAACAATTTATCTAATGCAATCGCTAACCTGTAATGTTGCCTAACTTCCAAATAAGTATGAAAACCAAGGCATTATTAATGTTCATGTCTTTATCCGGAAAGAAACGCGAAATAATTTTTGGTCTACAATCGTTCGTTACATGATGCCTGTGTGCGGGAACAAATGTTGGATATCTGTAACTGGAGTTACTAATGCGCTGTTCTATCTCTCTCTTTATATATATATGTATATACATATATATATATATACTGTGTTCATGTTAGTTTCGGTTGAGACATAGAGTTGCACTGTTCACCCTCTTTACTATTTTATAACTATGCAATTACCATTGTTAAGCACGATCTAATATAGTGTGTAGTATATCACTATATATAATATATGATTATATACATGCTTTATTTTCTTCTACACTGACTGCTGTGCTGTCAAGGACGTTCAAGCTGTTTGCAACAGCTTCTCGCTTGAAGAACCCCAACAAATTGTAACAACTTGTTAGAAATAAAGTTCTGGTTATTAGTTGTCTCCGTGCTTGTACTGACAGAAAACTGGAACGCACGTGTATAATTAAGGAACTCGTGCTGTGTCCCCTCACAGTGGCCCCTTTGCATTCGTGGTATACTTCACCGCAGTGTATTACGGCAAAGTTGACTTTAAGGAACCAAAATTGGCAACGCTTCTAGACTCGCCTATTTTTTCATCGCCGCGTCTAGCCATAACGGCTATGGTCTAGCCCCAGGGAGCCCAAACAGAAAACGAAGATAGAAATGAACGATAAAGGTAATCTAAAATGACGCAGGAACTAGGCAGCCGCCGCACCTGCAGTTAAATCAAACATTCAAATTTTGACACTTCATGTGCCAAAGCCGAGATCTGATAATGAGTTGGTGTCTGCCATGAAAAAAGGGGTATCTGGCCCATACCGTCGTCCGACTCATTCAATGCTAAGGATGTTGTTGAAGGGAGGAACTTGTTCTCATTAAGAACGAGGAGTAAGGGTCTAGCACGACTGAAATGCACACTGAACAGCCGAAAATGTCTGCTTAAACACACTCTGTCCTTACTAGATCCCTAGGCCAGGGAAAGCTGCCATCCAACCTTCATCCAATCAAAGCATTCAAAGTCGTCGAAGTACTCGCCTTTAAGGGCGAAGGTTAACATACTCTCTTGCACTTTTGTTTCACTGAACACACCGAAACGAGTGGGGCCTCGTAGACAGATGTTGTCACGCTTGACTCAAGCTGGCACGTCTTCGTTCCTGAGCTGACTCTGCAGTTAGCTGCTGAATCTGTCAAACGACCGTGACTATTACCAGAGTATATGGGGGAACGCCATAGAACAAACTTGACAGCGAACCAGCTAACAATCCTGTGCGCCAAACGTGTCTAGCCTTACTGGCTCCGTAGGGCTACTCGAAGGGGGCGTGTTGTTGGCTTCACGAAGCGATTCATTGCAGCGAAGCCAGAAGGTCACTATCCCCGCTGGCCAATCGTAACATCCCCCACCCCTATGCCTCCTGGACTCTTTAGGGTACTTGAACAAAAAAGAGTGTTATGGAAGTTAATATGACCGGTATAAACAGCAGCATCGCAGCAACATGGACTGCTGCGGATGGTGGCACCAGGTGTGCTGACGACGTTCTCATCATAAGCTGGTACTGCTCTTTAGTGCCTTATCCGTCCACGTCAAATTATTATGCGCCGCGTGCACCATATCTTGAACACCGTGTTCTCGTAGCTTTGCCTTGAAGAGTGGGCCCATATCGTGAAAGCGATCTGCGAAAGGGGCAGGGTGCGGTGTGTGCTGAGAGATTTGTGAGCGCTGCTTCGATCTCGTGGTAGCAACAGGCAGAACAAAAGTAAAGCCACTCGCTGCTGCATGCTCTTATCTATATTGTATGCACTTTTCACTTTGTTGAGTGCTTGAAGGCTGTTCACCTCCGCCGTGGGTCGGCCCAGTATTGCACTATCTCTGGGATCGGCCCACATTTTTATCTTGCATGATGGACGTTGGGTAAGCATAGAAATGCTTACACATTTAAGAAAACTTTAACACCTAGAACCAGCCAATTAGTACCATGCCATTATGTTGCAAATACTTTTATTTGAGTAGGTAGAAAGCCATTGTAAACAAATAAAAATTTTGTGGGCTAATGAAAGCAGCTGTGTGCCTAGGCGTCAGAGAGGCAAGAAATTACAACTGCACTAGAACAATTTGCTCTGTCACACAACAAAAGAAGTAAAGGTGAATGTCTTATGTGCATTGCAAATGACATGTGTGCTTTCACAAGCACTATGGCAATATGCACAAGTGTATTACACCCGATAACAACGCAAGAAGCTCGACAAGAGACTGCCGTGAGGCTATGAACGGCGTCCAGAAGGAGGTGCCATAGCACAAATGGATGCAAAGATGGCGGTAGTGGGCACGAACAACATTGCTACCATTCCATGCACTCAATTTTGTTGCAAGTGGTTTGCTGGCCTCTGCAAATAGATATGAGTCGATTAATCAGCTAACTGTAGCTTTAGTTGCTGATACCCAACCGACCTGACGAAGCAGTGCTGATTAGGGCCAGAGGTCAGGGTAGTGTGCCATGAAATTAGCTTTTGGTGATTGTGATATGGGCTGCAAGCCGTCGCAGAAAGCTTGGCGCTAATATATTGGTACGATTGGCTAATTGGCGATTGGTTCCGAGATCATTCGTACGGGTTTTTGATAACTGATGAAGCACTGCTGTACGAGTCCACAAGATCCACAGCAGATGTGCTTTCCATGTGAAGCTTTCATCACTTTAACTTTTATATTATTCTACTATATGCAGGGCTCACAAACCATATACGATATTTTCTGGACAATAATTTGAACCTGGCAGAAGTAACCTCCCCCTCTTTTCACAAGTCAGCAACTATCACAACCGTGCACAGAAGTTAGTTCCTGTACTTAAAAGATGACAAAGTGTCATAGAGTTCTGAACCACGTGCAAGAGCACATGTATGCAATGCAAACTGTGTGCCTTCCAGTGGTCAATGGGTCTTATCTTAGCGCATGCCATTGTGCTTGCTATAAATGCTGCTTTTGTCACCATACCCTGTTAGCATTGCATATAGTAATTGCTTCGATCGGTGTTGAGAGCCAGGACGAAACTTATACTGAGAGAGGCATGCCTGATAATCAGATCGTGGTATTGGCATGTAAAAACCCAGATTTGTTTTATTTGTGTGCTTGTTCCGAGACAAACCAAGTGCCCTTGAAAGGCTGCATGCAATGCATTGATGTCGGGCAATCCATTGCACTACTGCAAATATTACTGAATATTTGAAAAGTCTAGTAGATGATGCATCTCAAACTGAATTACTTGCACATTCACTATTTGGTTCCTATATTTAAGTCTTTTCATACCCCTGCTGAAAACGCTGCGTTGCCCTGAAAGCGTGAAAATACCACACCTTTGCGCAGTTCGCGTAGCCAGGTTTCAGGCAAGTTGAATTGTAGCTAAATGGTGTAAATGGCGAAGTAGAACCACCACTAAGCATGTGTTGGAAGTCCAGTGCTTAAGTTAGAATAAACCACCCGGTTATCTTTTTCCACAGCTACAAGTAAACAAAAGCTGAAGCGGCCTTCAAGTGTTAAGTGTGGAAAAAGATGTTTTGCGGCAATGGCCGTGACTGAAGACAACACAAGTGTGTATGTGGTTTTCCAATCCAAGCACAGAGGCCACGACTTTGAACTGGGTGGTGTTTTTCTGTCCAAGTCGGAAAGAGCTGCTATTGCTGGTAAGAAACCGCTTTTGCTCTGCTTTATAATATATCAAGAGTGGTTGCCGAGTTTTCAACATCACAAATACAAGGCAATACTCATGCCAGACCATGCAATGAACTTGGAGCACATGTTAGTGCATTTGAAATTCATGTCCACATAATTCGAGGCCACCTTTATTGACTGCAGGGCATTGTAGTTAATGACATCATAAACATGTTTATCATTTTGCTACATTGTATCAATGCCTGAAGGGTTCAGAGAGAGAGAGAAAAAAGGGAACCGTTCTCCAATTTCACAGTGGTAACAACTACCTTGGCACAGCCAGTGGCCTTTATTTGACCTATATGGCTATTCTTATTGCAGGCAACGACTTTAGTTATTGTTTATACTGTTTGCATCACTTCATGTACCAAGCAGGAAGGTGTAGTGCCTCCTGGTGCACTGTATGCCACGCAGCAGACTGTGGCTTTTTCCCTTTCTGCTTTATCTTTCAGGCTTGCAGTTACCTGGATTGATATGGCTTATGATCCTAGTGGGATTCAATGTCTCAAAACAGCAGTAAGCTGGAATCATTTCCACTTGGGTTTACTTAAGGTGCATTGTACATAATTATGTCTGCCATTTTGCCTAAACTGAAGTGCAAGTATTACAGACATCGATGAAACTGCGACCTCTCGCCACTACTGTAGGTCTTCCACAGCAGATGTGCTTTCCATGTGAAACTTTCATCAGCTCAAGTTGTATTTTACTCTACTATATGCAGGGCTCACAAACCATGTGCCATATTTTCTGGACTATAATTTGAACTGTTGTACAAGTCACCCCCTTTCCCCCCTCTTTTCACAACTTTCAAAGAAAAAAATGTGTATATAACTCATTGTATAAGATGCATCTATTTTAACTTGGGTCAGCATCGTGAAATGCGATTGTGCATGTTTATACACTTATCCTCAAATGTCATACTTACCCATTTCAGGGCACTAAACTTCAGTAAAAAATTTTTTTATGAGCTGCACATTCCAGCAGACAAAATAAACTGCAAGTACATTGCTGGAGAAAAAGAATGTCTCATGTTGGTCTTGCATATATAAGTTGCACGGTTGTACAAGATGCTTGGACGAAAATTAGGGTGGCACCTATGGTTTGGAAAATATGGTACCTAAATATTTTAAATGCTCATGAATCAGCTACATGAATGAAACATGATTGGAATGATAACGATAATTAGGCTTAGACATGAACCCGTAAAACAGCTTCAAGTGTTCAGTCAGTACTCTACTTGACTGAAATAATACCTTTAACTCAAAAACCCACATGACTGCATAGCCTTCAAAGCATACGTTCACAGGTGTGTCTGCTCCTTGTAAATATGGATGAATGACTGATAAATCAACTATATAAATAATTGCTGAAAGCATTAATTCATTATATATATATATATATTGACATTAATAAAATTATGTGCAGCAATGCAATCAGTAACAGTGATGTTTATGTTTAAGTTAATCTGGAAATGCTACACGTTTTCGATTGCCGACCCTGTTTTGCCCTTCTATGGTGGCAGGCCACTATGGAAGTGGAAATAACTTATGCTATGGAATGTAATTGGAAAATGAAGTTTTAACTGAAGAATAGAAATTGTAAATAATGGCAATATTTAGCAAAGGAAATAAAAGTTGGAAGACATTATTGCCCTGGGTAGGATCTGAACCACAATCTTCACATGTCCAGTCCAGTGCAATGCTTTCACAATGGTTCAGTAATATCTTTTGTTCGAACAAGGTTACCAACAGTGAAGGATGAAATTGGCAGCCTAGCTGTAAACTTGGTACACACAATAAATTTCTTCGCTTACGTACCTGATAACACTGGTGCAGATGATCCCTATGACCGTTTATCAATGACACCAAACATTGAAGCACTTAAATATGTAATCTTGCCGCTTCAGCAGCTGAAGGCTGCACAGCACCATGTCCTTGCAAAGAGTTTACGTAAAAAGAACAAAAATCCAAGAACTACACACCATTGCAAAAGCTTTTTGTAAGTGAATGTAACTCATTATTCAATTAAAGGAATTCTAAATAATGATATTAAAAATGTTCATCAGTGCCCATTTCACTTCCTTGCGTGCTCGGTAATATTTACTTATGCTTCAACTAATATACACTTTCTCTACTCTCTCAAGACAAGCTGCGAGAAGGCGTGTCCATGGATGCAGTACTGGATAATGTGCGGTCCAACATGGATGAGACGTTCCACTGCATTAACCTGTTAAGCAAGCAGGATCCACCAAGGACAACCTTACAAAAGTGAAATTTTTCAGAGAAAAAATGAGGACCTTTTGGATGAGAGATTTTATGCTAGTCATTATGACCACACCACAACTGATTGTGTATGTGTCGATGGAACACATGGAACAGCAGGTGAGCATTACTATATAAATGCATTAATAATAAAAGCAAAAAAAGAGGGAATGCTGTTTGAGAATAATTGCAATAGATATGATGAGTAGTATTCCTTCACACTTAGGATTTTTCTCTTAATTTTTCTCGCATTTTTTATTTCATGCAGTTCTCAGTTATCAGTAAACATAGCAAGAATGAATTCAGCGCTCTGTACACTGGTGATATCATTCCATTGCTACTGTCCTCATCGCTGCATGCCCTGCATATCCTGTCTGTATTGTCACCTTGCAGTTATAATAGGTAACATAATAAAGCTGTTATCACAGTTGTCCAGAGTGCAGAAACAGTGCATTGCACTGTGTATTAGTGCCTTCTATCAGAGGTACAGCTGTCTCGAGGCTGTTTGGCATCCTGAACTGTTTGCCAATTGGGCAAACCACTGATTACTGCTACAGTCAAAGGTGCTTTTTCTTGGGGGTGGTTCCCTGAGGACTGCGAAAACAAAACATTTAAAAAATCAGGCAGTCCAAAAAAACAATTTATGCATGCCTTTTACTGCCATTTAAAGGGACGTGCTAGTCGAAAACATAAGAATCTAGAACTATGAAACCCCAGCTGTTTACATACTTTTTTATGGTAATTTCAAATACTATATAAATCAGTTTTATAGCAAGTTGCATAGGTTTTGTTCTGTACAACGACAATGTGTAAAACGTAGGCATTCTTGCCCCCAATTTTTTATCTCTACACTTCCATAATTGCAGACAAGTGATGGCGCATAATCCTCCAAATCAACTGTAGAATACTGAAATATGTTACCGAAATCGTTATGCACTGTTATGTTTTAAAAAGTGCATATAAGAAGTGTTAAATTAGTACCTATGAAACCATTTCAAAATGTTTAGACAACCAGTAAGTGTTACTCGAGATTTTATCTTAAGTATATAAGTGATGTTGAAGATCAACCCCTCAGTGGTGGTCAAGACAGTTTAGGATTTCAAGCAGAAAGTTGTCATTCTGGAGCAGTCTAGGAGCAGAAAATTTTTTTTCTACTTCGTGTTCGAAAAGTCTTTTTGGAACACTTGGAGTAGTACAGAAGTAATCTGTAGCCATTTGGTGGAGCTTGTTATTACTGTGCAGTCAGTAAGTGCTGCTCAAGAGTGAAGCAAAACACAAAGCCAACAGCAACCAATTAAGCTTGTCTTCCCAAGGACGGTATACCATGCACATCATGTTGCAAACATCTTTATTTGGGTAGGCAAGGAACTTAATTTTGTACCCGCCCTAGTTACTTAGTGGCTGTGGTGCTGGGCTGTTGAGCACGAGGTCGCGGGATCGAATCCCGGCTACGGCTGCCGCACTTCGATGGGGGCGAAATGCGAAAACACCCGTGTACTTAGATTTAGGTGCACGTTAAAGACCCCAGTTGGTCGAAATTTCCGGAGTCCCACACTACTGCATGCCTCATAATCAGAAAGTGGTTTTGGCACGTAAGACCCCATAATTTAATTTTTCTTAATTTTGTAAACAAACCACAACACTTATTAGGCTTCTTGGTGCTTGTGCTGTAACAGGAGAGAGTATGTATGTGTGTAAATAAAGAATTACATGTCATGCCATGTTACAGTGGCCCCTTTCCACTGCTGGTATGCTTCACCACAATACATTGCATAAGCTTCTTCCAGTAGCAAGCTATATTGCAGCAAAGTTGACGCTTGAAAACCGGCATTATACAACATTTTTGACAATGGTCGTGCCTTCCGCACTTTGAAGGCAAAGCATTTCAGCATCCGAAATTTCAGCTGTCCTTATAATTAATTGCCTCTATTGGGTACGTGGCGGTGTTTCAAAAATACCCGAATTCTCATGCATGCCCGAAAAATAGTCTGTTGGTTGTATTTCTGCTTGGTAATGAAGATGGCTAGGACAGTGCACATTAGTGACACAACAGTGGCCAAATGCTCAGATTCTTTTAAGTAGAGTGCTGTGTGCTTTTATGATTTCGGTGAAGTTAGCATCTCAATTTGCCATACACACACCTGCAAATTATCTATTTATTAAACTCACGCACACAAAATAGCACTATAATGAGAAATGCATAGTGTTTTAGCTGTTCCCTGCAGAATGTTTTCCGACAACTGCTGTGATAATGGATGGATGGATAACTTTCTTGAGGTCCGTCGGTACGCGCGATTACTATGCAGCGGGCCGCTCCCACGTCGGGACAGAGAGGCCATGCCTCTCCGCTGCCTTGCGGGCCTGATGGACAGCCCAGAGCTGTGCTTCAAGGTCCGAGCTGTGTAGAGCTCGGTCCCACTCACCCCTGTGGTTCCGGCACCAGGGGGCAAGCCCAGAGCATGTGATCAAGGCTAGCTATATCCTTACAGTAGCGACTCGCATTGTGAGGGTGCCCATCCAGAAAGATTTTGTGCAGGAAGGCCAGGCATGGGTAGGTGCCCGTCTGAAGCCACCTGTACGTGACTTGTGCTTTATTGAGTGCTTTGTGCGGTAGCGGCACAATTTTCTTGACTAACTTATAATGCTGGGTGAGATCGTTGTAAGTGACGAGGGGATCGCGCTCGCTTGCCCATCCTGCCGAGAGGGAGTCCGGGCTCGCACGGTGAGTTAGAGCTTGTGCGGTCTCGTGTGCTGTCTCGTTGAGGTTAGGGAGCAGCCATTGGAGGAATGGTCCCATGTGTGCCAGGAACCAGTTGACATAGTGTGGGGTGAGGTGATGAGTACCAAGTATTCTGCCGACGGTCCAGGATATGCTCCCGGTTTCGAAGGACAGAATTCTAGGAGTGCAAGGCTGATGGCCGCCTGCTTGGCCACCTTAGGACTATCAGTGCGGACCGTGCACGCGTTGATGACCATGCCATCTTTGTTGACCACCGCTGCTACATAGGCTCGTTTGCCAGGATATTTAGCTGCGTCTGTAAAGCAGCAAGCTTTCCCGGAGGCGGCTGCCTGTCAGAGTGCTTTGGCTCGACCAAGTCTGTCGGTATTGTGCTCTGGGTTCATAATCCTGGGCAGAGGGGCTGCCCTGATCTTTTTCCTCCTGTCGGGTGTAAGCCCGTGGCTGTTACACTCTATCTGCCGAAGCGCAACACCAATTTCTCGTAGGATCCACCTGCCCGCAAGTGTGCTGGACAGCCTGGTGATCTGTGCCCGTTCCTGTGCCTCCGCTATGTCGCTCGGCGTGTTGTACACGCTTAATGCGTCCAGTGCTTGTGTGCATGGGTAGACCCATGGCTCTCTTGGCGACCTTACGCAGGAGCGTTTCAAGCTAGTCTCTCTCCACTTTCGACCAATAGTGCATGGCCACAATGTACATGAAGTGACTGATTACAAAGGCCTGTGCAAGTCTAAGCAGGCTGTCCTCCTTGAGCCCGTGATGCCGGTTGGCTACTCGTCTCAGAAGGCGTGTGGCGTTCTCAGCCTTCGTGGTGAGCTTAGCGACTGCGATGGTGTTCGAGCCGTTCACCTCTATTGTCATGCCCAACATCTTGATGTGACCGACCACCGGAATGGGAAATCACAAAATATGCTGCTGGCGTAAAGGCTGTCCAGTAAAAACCACAAAAGCATGCAAACATGCACATGCTGCTTCTTACCATTTTACAGGCAGCCATGAGAAGGTAGAAGCGGGTGACTAGATCATGTAACCGTCTCCTTGATAAAAATAGTGTATCTAGACAGTGAGACATATATCTCCCACTTTTTTGATTCATACATAATGCTTGTTTGCTTTCAAAGTTCACTTTTTAAGAACAATATCTGATCACGAATATACTCTTAATGCTTCACACACAAAACAATTTGTTACCTTGCTGTGTCCATGAAAGGATTGTATTAAGAATGATTTTTTGGCAGCCTTGTTGACAGTTCGACAGCATCATTCAGTAAATCCTTAACAGGCACTCTGCAACACTTTTTCAAGAAGGAAAACCAACCTACTGAGTTCAACACATGCGATTTTACATTTTATCACAATCTTAATGCAGCTGGCACATCTGGGTTCAAGCTCATATAGTGCTAACTTAGGCCAGTTGGCAAATGTTGCAGCACTTCATTTGTCTCCTTATGTCCTGTGTGTTGTTATGTTTTTTATTCAAGCTCATACTTCTGAGCAGCAAGCAAAATGCAGTTGACTTCATTCCATTAATTCGACTGTGATGGGACCGACGAGACAGACTGAATTATCTGGTGGGTCAAATTTAAGAAGGTGCAGAAGAAATGCCGACACACACGACTGATTTATTTGCCATGGTTTACGTACAGATTCTAACATGCCCCAAAGTGAAACACACGCCCGCTGTCTGTGTGTCCAAAGTGTAAACTAGCATAGAAAGGACAACAGCCCCTAAAATGAAAGAGAAATCAAATGCGCACACAATTTTTATTTTAAAAAATGGAGAAGGGTCTGATGTGTTGCACATTGCAACCAGTTTTCCAAAGTGAGCTTCGCCGCAGTACATCCGTGTTATGCGGTAAAGCATACGAAAATCGCCAAGGAAGTTTTGTTAAGCACGACACATTAGAAATGGGTAAATACCGCAGTCAGACGTTTTGATCTGTGATTATTGCTTGGAGCTCCTCCTGGGCAGGCAAAAAATAGGCATTTCCTGCAGGAGATGAAGTCTGTTTAACACATCTACTGTCCTATGAGGTATGTCACCAAAGGGGTCGCTTATTGGGTTCACTGTAGGGGTCAGCATGCATGCCGACTGCTCAAGTTGGAATTATTGGGTGAAGGCCTATTTTAGTATCAAAATAACTAAAGTTTGGACCTATAGAAATGCACGTGTGCCGGCTGGGACTTTCAGCCGGGATCAAATTAATAGGAGTCTACTGTTCTGCAGCCACTGAGCACTGCAGCATGCCAATATTCTGCTATGTGTAGTAGGAGATACATTCTTGCTGCAAAGTCCACTGCCGTATGGTACAGTCAACTTCTGTTAATTCGACTCCGGGTAATTCAATCCTGGCCGGCGGTCATACATTTCTACAGTCCCGAATCTCTTATTTTGATTGTAAAATTGGCCTTCGCGGGATAGTTTGAACTTGAGCAATGACTCGCTGTTGACCCCTATGGTGAACCCAATAATGACCCCTTTAGTGGCAGCACGTCTACCTCGGCAATGCTTAGGAAACAATGTATGCATTCAACACCTGTGATCGCATGTCGACAACTCCCATTTATGCCTGCCCTAGGAAACTTTTCAAGCAAGAACCATATATTACAACATTTAATTACGGTATTTACCCGATTCTAATGTGTGCCTCACATGTTAGCACTAGTAGAATGAAAGAATTGTACACTTTTTTTTTCAATTACAGTGGTAAGCTCCCAGCCATGATTCGGTAATGCCTGCCATATGCATTCCAACCCATTTTTATTCTTAAGTAAATTTCCTTTTCATGATCAGGGTCCCTTGCGAGCAACTGACCTAGGTAAAATTACTCCTGTACAGACTCTAAAGGCTGACTGGCGATGTAAATTCTTGAACATTGTCTTCTGCATATTAATCTTCAAACCCACTAACACTTTTTTGGTTAAGGTCCTCAATCACTAATAATTTGTCCCCATTGTTGCTGAGATATTCACCATTGATCCGCATTCCGAATGTGCTGCAACTGCAGATTTGAAATGGCCTTAATCAAAGCCAGGACAAGAATAGGAAAGACCATTGCATTGAAGAATGACCAGGAAAGGAACAGTGCCACCGCCTCTTTGAAGGAGCTTGAGCTCAAAAAGCAAAGTGTTGGCTGACGCTGAGATGCAGGTTACCCACATCCAAACCAAAATAAACCCCTTAAAGCAGTGAAACGCAACACTGAGGCATGCGCAGGCTGAGAGTATGTCAGGACAGTTGAGGTTGACTTTCCAGTTGTTTGGAGAATCTCACTTGTGACAAAGTTCGGGCATAATACCAATGAGCTTGCGATCAGTTGATACAAATAGCTCTATTTGCTTTTGTATGCATTATCGGGATTGGAGCAGTCGTAGTTGTCGGGAGGACCTTGGGACGACAGGGCTAGGTGAGCAGGGTTTATTTGCAGAATTTATATTTAAAACATGATATACATCGCCAGTCTAGCGTGACTCCCACATGGAGCACGCAAGACGACGCATACAGCAAACAGCTTACGAGCATGACAACGAGCACTCAGCTCATGACGGCAAACGCTGCTTATAAGCACTTGTTCCCCCCTTGATTCCCAGTGGACGGAAACGTTCGTCCAGTCATCGTTCGACGTCACCGTAGATGACCCGCCCTTTTGGAGGGCTCACAAACACGTGTTGCACACACACACACAGGTGTAAAGGTCCGGAGCCGACGTCAGAGGGCTTCGTAGAACTCTGCTCCGTCAAGGGTGGCGCTGCCGAGTACCACATTCCCGAGCTGACCCCGTGCCACGTGGCTGCCGGTTATCCGCAGTTCTCTGAAGTGCGCCCCATCTGGTTGGATTGGAACACGTGCAGCGGGCTGAAATAGCTGGCACGTTGCCACCCCGTACGGCCATTCCTAACAGCATCTCTTTTTATTCGCATTTTAATATGTTCGACTCTATTTGCGTGAGCTAGACCACTTTTTTTACAGCAAAGCTGTCTATGGCTAGGATCTGGCGGATCGCATCCGCGCATAGACCAACAATTTTTCATACGGTGGGCCGATCCCGAAGATAGTGCAATATCAGGCGGACCCGAGGCAGAAGTGAAGCAGGCATTAAGCACTCCCCATATGTGGGCTGATCCCGAAGGTCGTGAAATGCCAGTCCAACCTGCGGCGGAGATGAAGCAGGCTTTAAGCACTCCCCACACACGGGCCAATCCCATAGGTAGTGCAATACCAGGCCGACCCGCAGTGGAGGTGCAGTTCACCATTAAGGGGCCCATATACACAGCTTCGCTGGTCATCCTTCACAGAGTAAAAAGGCACCAAGTCTTTTTCGAAGATATTTTAGTAGCTGTGCATTTTACAAACCCCTCTTTTCAGTTTTCTATTTTGAATAAAATAAACACTACTCCTTACTGTTCAAACTGGATTGTTGTTTTTATTTTTTTAACATGCTTACCAGAGAGTGACAGCATCAGGTGACATGGTGTTAGCCCATCTTGACATAAAACAAAGTTCTGTGAAACTTGGCGAAAACCTGAAAAAATCAGGGAATTTGAAAATGTCAACTTGGTAGACACGTTCTTCTAAGCATGCAGTATGGCACATAAGCTTGGAGGTTAACAAAGGATCTCGGGAACATGTTAAGGACCGCACAAAGAGCAATGCAATGATAAATGTTAAGAGACAGGAAGAGAGCGGTGTGGATCAAAGAGCAAACGGGGATGGTCGATATTCTAGTAGACATTAAGAGGAAAAAATGAAGCTGGGCAGGCCATATAATGCATAGGGTAGATAACCAGTGGACCATTAGAGTCGCAGAATGGGTGCCAAGGGAAGGGAAGTTCCATCAAGGATGAAATTTGAAAGCACAAGTTCGCATCAGCTAGTGCAAGACAATGATAATTGGAGATTGCAGGGAGGCGCCTTCGTCCTGCATTGAACTTTAAAATAGGATGATGAATGCGTGCAAATCTTTAAAAAGAAATTTGGGCCGGAAATAGCTTGCACAGTTCATTAAGACACGAAAACAAATTTGTATGCTTTGCCACTAACACGGATGTATTCCAGCGATGCTAACTCATGAAAAGCGGCCACCATTGTGCAATCATCTATCTCATTGTTGGAACAGCTTGCGAAACGTAGCATGATGTGTTGGAAGGAGCCCTGTAACTTTTTTTCTTTATAGCCGGCTATATGATGCACATGCTGAATTTTTTATAATTAATGCTAGGTGATATGCAAATTAAGCAGTAATTTTATGCAGTATTAAAACGTACCTTAGTGTAACAGTACAATGAGAGATGTAATCAAGAATTTGTATGTATGCACATTTGAGTGCGCATGCTGTTAGATATGGGACGTTTTCCTGAACCTACTTCGAGTTCACCAGACCACATCGAATCGCGCCACACCTAATTAAGGAGCGCAGAAGCACATCTACCACATTCCCAAGGCGCGGCATGTCCAAACCCACTGCTCGACTCTTCCTGAAAGTGTAGCGGGAGCCTGGCACGGTTCCAGGTAACGTAGGTCCCGAGCAAAGCTGCTTTGCAGCTCTGAAAGGTCGCTCGAAGACAACCAGTCTCCCCCCATCCGCCTATTGTGACGGTGCTTGCAAGCCGCGAGGCAACGATGGCCGTAATGCACCGTGAAGCCCTGGGAGCAATCCCCCCCGTCCACCTTTGTGACGGCAGTTGCAGACCAGGAAGGCAATACCGCAGACAAGTAGTCCCTCCGACAACTGGAGCCCAAGGAGCGACCCTCTGAGCCGAATGTGACTTGCACTTGCACGGGCACCTACCATTGGCCGAAAATGACGCCACCTGAGCGGGCTCGCTGATTGGCCGAATGTGACGTGACTTCGAGACACCGAAGGGGTTAAAAGCCAGAGATTGGGAGCACCAGAGCATTCCTTCATTCATTTCTTTCGAGCTTCTTGTCACGGGCCGCAGTGTCAGAGTTGCTGCCGGCCTGTAATGACTTTATGACTTAATTTCTTTGTACTCTCACTGTAAATAATGTAAATAAACCTCCAGTTTTCATCTCAAAGTTCTCCTCAACCTCGGCCAACTCCCGCACCCAACGGCAAGGTCCAAAATCTGGGGGACAGCAACTGGAATTGTCCTCCAGATCCAACAATGCATGCACGCTGTCATCCTTGAGTGCGCACAGACGTGAAACTGGTGCACTGGTCTCAGTGCAGCTTGGTAGCTCATAGTTTGTGAGGGGATTCGTAATGGCAATGCTCCACCACGTCACAATGCAGCAGTCAACATTGAAGAGAAGAAATGCCAATCTTACCGACGCTGCACATGCTCACCAAGCCAATGAGAGTGCTGACACGTGACCTTGAAGCTCGCCAGATCCATCGCCTCAATTTGTGCGTCGTACATGACAGCATAATCAACATTTAATCATCAATTTATTTCAACTACCATGTACGTCGATGTTGCTTCTGTAGTGTTGATACTTTGTTGACACCCCCCCCCTTTTTTCTTCAAGGATACCTCTGACAGTGAAAAATAACATTGTGAATGTCCACATCAACAGGAACTGGCATAAGATGCAACCATTTGCGACCTTTTTAACAGAAGCTTGTATTGCCTCACTGGTGTCGGTGTTACTGCACGAAAAAACCCAAACTGCGGAAAAATAGAAATTGCTTATCAGGCTGCGGATTCGAACCACCGATCCCCGGGTTGCGAGACCACCACGCTAACCGATTCGGCCACTGTCAGTTCATCAAACACTGCCTTTAAGGAGGGTAAGTAGAAGCCGCGCAAGGCATGAGCCAATCACGGGCGTACCCTTCCTCCAGAGGAGGGAGAGGGTGTGTTCGCTCGCCTGACACCTGCAGTTTCCCACACCAGTTCAGGCCCAGCAGTCAAATGGGGAGGCCGCGTTTGGTCTGTTCTGCCGAAGAGCAGGCTGCGTTGAAGGAATGGCAGTGGGATCAGGCCACGTGTTGTGCGTTTGGCCAAAGAACAGGCAGTGTTTGATTAATGCCACTAGGAACTCGCTCGAAAAAGAGGTCGACAATGACGTGCCGACCTCGCCGTGAGGCGTTACAAAGTGCCGCAGATCCCAAGCTTCGCTTGCACCCCGCTTCACAGCAATGGAAGGGCAGTAACTTTTTTGGCCTCCATCCTTCTGTCATAGTCCAAGCATGCTCTTGCTAAATAGAATCATTCTTGGCAACTAAAAGTTAGTGTTCAAGTGCAATTAAAGCTCGACCATGGAACAGTTTCCAGGAGTTCAGAATTTCACAATATGTAGAATACCATTTTGTTGGCAAGTACTATGGCAGAGGTAGTGACCTATAGGTAGACACTGAAAGAGCCAGTATTCAGTATAACTTATAAATGTAAACAAATTTGGCCTAGTCTAGTTTAGAGTAATTGGCAAAGATACCTGTTTTTGCAGACTTATTCTAAGTGAAGGTTCAGCGCTGCAGGACTGTGTGCCCGTTTCATTCCAACTACATCTGCCCAACTGATGCCATTATAGATTAACATTACTGAATATATTCTGCAATCACATTATTTATTCATGAATTAAACTTGCGCAGGTAACATGTATGTACCGTCAAAAAGAGTAGATTTGAGAGAGATTATACAGCTAGCAACGTACTGCAAAAGTAAAAGGTCACAAAGCGAATTTGTTCTCGTGAAAAAAGTATAACATTATTTGCAATGTTGTTAGAACTTCAAAAATAAATTTTTTGTTGTAAGGCACAGCTAGTAAACAACTATAGTAAGAATTTCATTTAAAGTTGGAGGAATGGTACAACTCTTCGCATTCTGGGGAGTTAAAAAGAGTGGAATTAAGAGATCTCAACTCTGTCAAGTAGGAATGAAATGGAGGGCCCTGCCCCATTCTGCAACTTTACTGTGGACCAGTGTATGCCAACATGGCAAGTAAGAAAAAAGATTGGGTATTTCATGGTGCGTGTAGATCCATAGACTTTTGTTCCCAACGGTATCTTTTGATGACATGCTCAGGCTTTTTTTTTTTTCTAGTCACTTGTTGCACTTTAATGCGATAAAATCTACTTCAACCTCTCTCTTGTGGTTGCAAGATCTGCAGGCGAGCTCGTTCCCTCAATCGGCTGCCACCACCCAGTCCCTACTCATCACATAACCATATCTTGTGAACATTATATACATCTTTCTTTTTTTCACCTCCTAGCATTTTGGGTGATATCCTGAGTGATGAAAACAAGCAATACATAAAATCAGCAACATCTATCATTACGACAGATTCATAACAACAGTGCTGCCACTACATTGTTTTAGCTTTTTATACTAAATAAACTCACTGGGTCTGCGCTCGGTGTGGGCCGGGGTAAGCTTGAACACGTAAGTTTTTGGTAACATTCATAACAAAGCAAACAAGCTTTCAGGACTATAAACCTTTGAGTCGCATCAGCTACGTGGGAGCAAAATATACATTAAAAAAACTGGAAAGAAAGGCACACTGTTATGTGCCACTAATCCTTTCCTAAAAAGCTGCAAGAATTTTAGGCAGTTTTGATAGAATTATAGCATGGCACAAAGCTGATGGTGCTGTGCATTTGGTCACCGCAAGCAGCTGTACATTGTTAACCTCTCTGGTCAATCATGTCTGCTGCAGAAGCATCCCTAGTATGTCTACAAATTTCAAGATACTTGATTTAGTGCAGTATCACTCTGTTGGCTTTTTATCAGACTGACGCAGAAGTGGGAGCACTGTACACTGTTCACATTTTCTTTGAGCGCAAAAGATAAGTGTGCGTTGCATTCACCACTAATAGAACATATTTAATGCTGTTCTTAAGTTTACAGCCTTACAGCACATGACACAGGTATTCATGACAAATCTGTCCATGTCATACAGACAGCTGAAATTTCAAATGAAACACCACTTTCCTCCCTCTCGAGAAAGTGCCACACCCAGCCAGAGTCAAGGCAACACAAACAAACAGTGCGACGCAAAACACAGTCTTAAAGGTGTCGCTCACCATGACGCTTTACTTCAGTAAATCGCCCAATTCAGAATGCGCAATGCCATGGTGGAAAATGTGCCACGCAACAAAACTGGATAAGAAAAAAAAAATGGGTGGTGCTAGTCACGTGAACCCGATGTGGTTCTTCGACTCAAGTATGTGACAAGGCAAGGAAGGAACGTCGCTTGCGGATGCTACTCCAGGCAGAGGGAGAGAGTGTCTCTGTTGGCAGGCATGCTCACCTCATGATGGTATGGTAACAGGGCATTCAATTTCTTCTGTCTCCTCTAATAATAAACCAGTGCGAGAAGCAATACGAGAAGTCTGAAGTCATTACTCAAAACATTCATTGTGGATATGAACTCCAATGCATGTGGAACTGTCAAAAGTGGTTCACTCATATTCTTCTCATCTACTTTCAAGAAATTTCACTCTAAATTGACCTAGACCTCTGCATTGTCACAGACAGCAGGAAGCAACCTTGAAGTCTGTTGAATTCCTCATTAATGCATGAAAATCCAGGATGCAGCAGCAAAGTAACAGTCTACTACACATAACTCCATCTCTCCATCTTCACCTCTGCGTTCAGGCAATGAAATGCAGTTTTTACCATAGCGAACATGAGATGTTAACTTGTTGGAGATGCAGCTCTTAGCCTGCCTACGTGACTGTGATATTTAAAAAGGATGCCAGTTATTTAAAACTATGTTATTATTAAAAAAAATAACATCTTTCATGTTCGCAACATGTCAGGAGGCAATAACCACCTTGAAAAGTAATTGTGTCCCATGGCTGTATTCGGGTCTCAAGAAGCTTTAAATTGCAGTGTAAACTAAAACTTGCTAGGGGGCCTGATCAAAGGCCCTAAAGAAACAGGCCAAACAGGGGGCTAAATGTTTCTTCAATAGGATAGAAAGTTTGCGATGGAAAGTTAACACCAGATATAAATGAAAATATATTACTTCAGACTTACCACCAGACTTTCACAATTCGAGTCTTGTTCTCCAAGATGCATTGCCATTCCGATTTGTCCAGCTAGTGAGAAATGCAGTTCGTATTGCCTCCGCCAATGTGTTGCAAATGCACATGTGATGAACTCTACAAAATGAGAGCAGCATTGAAGATAAACTGAGCAGCTGAAAGTGCACGCACTGTTGCTTCTACGCACAATATGGAACTAAACAGCAGGGGTAAATTTCGTTAAAAGAAATTTCGTTCGTATTGAAACATAAGTTGACTCTGAATATAAGACAACCCCTTACTTCAAGACATCGCATTACAGTCCCCTTTATAATGGAAAACTACGTTTTATAAAAAATTGGCACTGAAAGCACCATGCCCCGCTTGGCTTTTATGTACCATGCAGAAATTCTAGATTCTAAGCTTTTGTTTTAAATGTAACGAACCTCGTCAAATTTGGTGCAGTGGTTGCCGAGAAAAACGAATACTCCGTTTACATGTATTTAGATCGGAACACCCGAGCTAAAGCTTCCTTTTAAATGCGCCCGCCACGCGGATATGGTGTCTAGAAGCCTATCTTGACACCATAACGCGGAGGCATTGCCGAGCCCAAACCGACGGAGCAGTACGGGATCCACATTTTGTCTGCTGGAGGCACCGCCAAATTATACTAAACAAACAAACGTTGCGTACACTTAGTACACGCGCAAATTTCCTCTCTGTAGCGACAAGGTAGGGGACTGTGGCTTGCACTGGCAGCCGGCTTTACCTATGCGCCGCCAGTCTGGTTCCTCAGACGTGTAACGATTGCGACAGTGTACGCGGCGGAAAATGCACCTGGGACTTCTGCAAGACCAGACAAAACCTTGCCTCTGTGCATTATCTAACTCCTTCTCATTACCGTTAAACAAAACTCGAGAACGCAGTCAAGAATTTAGCATTGAGATGAGAGTACGCTGCACAAGGTCTACTGAAAAACGGAACTTTTAACGACAGCTTGTAGACTAACTTCAAGATGTATCGATAAGTAACGGTTCAATAACTGTAGAATAAAGACGTCCACTTGCCTGTCTGTTCACGCCAATACCGCAAGCTCTTCTCAGAAGCACGAGACGGGCGCTGTAAAGCATCGAGACAGTTCATTCGGCGAAATTAACCGCTTGCATTTCCAATGCAGCGAAAAATCAAGTGAACGCTTAGTGTCTATTAACGATGTTGACGATGCAGTCGGCCATTTTGGGAAGTTTTAGGCATGGATCGTCTTGGCTATAGATGCGTACAATCTTTGGAAGCGACTTTATTGTTGTTGTTGCCAGACGAACTTAACTTTTTTTTACTAAAAATCGCTGTGTAAACTTTTTTTTTTTTTTTTTACAGAGAAGACATGTTTATCGTAAAGGTACACTCTTAAAACGGTTGCACCCTTTGGGGTGTATATTTGTCCCACAACAATAATCGTCATCTGCCTTGCTTGCGTTTCCTTTCTTGAAACTCGGCGCTCGCTACTTTCCTGTCGAGAATGCTGCGTCACACTGATAACGCGCATGCCGTTCGTGACTGGGAAGTACCGGGCTCGCAGCGTTAAAGAAAGGAAACGCGGGCAAGACAGATGACGATTATCGTTGTGGGACAAGATACGCCCCAAAGGGTGTAAATTTTTCTAAGAGTGCATGGTGGCTAGCATACACTCTTAAGCATAATTACACCCTTTTGTCACAACGATAATCGTCATCTGTCTTGTCCGTATTTCCTGTATTTAACGCGGCGAGCCCGGTACTTTCCAGTAACGAACGGCATGCGCGTTATCAGAATGACATGGCATTCCCGACTGGAAAGTAGCGGGCGCGGCGCTTTGAGGAAAGGAAACGCAAGCAAGGCAGATGACGATTATCGTTGTGTGGCAGAGGTACGCTCCAAAGGGTTATCTCTGCCACACAACAATAATCGTCACTCTTACACTTTAAAAACAGTTGCACCCTTTGGGGCGTATATTTGCCACACAACGATAATCGTCATTTGTTTTGTACGCATTTCCTTTCTTTAACGCGGCGAGCCCGGTACTTTCCAGTAACGAACAGCATGCACGTTATCAGCATGACATAGCATTCCCAACAGGAAAGTAACGAGCGCAGCGTTTTCAAGGAAATGCGGGCAAGACAGATGACAATTATTGTTGTGGCAAATATACACTCCAAAGGGTGTAAACTTTTCTTAGAGCTTACACTCTCAGGCAAAGTTACACCCTTTGGAGTGTAGGACACACTCCAAAGGGTGTGTCCATTTGCTCATATGCTTGTTGGTATATAAAGGAAATGCAATAACACGGGTCCAGAGAAAAAAAAAAATTAAATGCCGGCAGTGCTTACAAAAAACATGAGCAGAGCTAAAAATTCTCAAGATTCATAGCTACCTTGTCTCCTTCTGATTTTAATTCTTGTCAACTTGTTTTGCACCATCAGCATGGTAACTGCAGGCCTTCACAGATAGCATCGGGTGATTTGCAAGACTATTTTGCTTGTGTAAAGGCCAGGTTCCATTTAAGCTTGTTCCAACACATTAAGTATTCCTCTCTTGCAGGCACGAACCCAGGTGGTGGGAGCCCTGCCCGCCCCCTCCCCGCCACCACTCCTCACACATTCCTAAAGCATCGCCAAATGAATTTTGATATTTGACAGCTATTGAGCTGCCATTTTGCTGCCTTTTTCACTCCTTTTGGATGATAGTAGTTATCGGCATTTCTTGGGGTGTGAAGACCAGTTTTCTCATAGATTCGGTGCCTGCGCGATGAATTCAAGATGCCTTAAGTTTTCACCATCTATTCAACAGTCACGTGCATCGCTGTTGCTTCGTTAGTTCAACCTTCTTTGTTTAGACTGATACATGGACCAGGAAAGGGATTCGTTTCTTAGTCAGCTGGTCTGTAGGCTCGTGGAACGAGTTGCAGTCAGAGAAAACACCAATTGCATTTAACTTTTCCCTTTGCTTCATTATTTCCTCGCGTGGCGGCTCGCCGCAACGCTGGCGAGCTGAAACAATATACCCGCGATATGGGTTAGATAAAGTGGAAAATAAGATAATGCGAAACAGCGACAATCATGAAACCCTGCAATAACCCTTAAACCCATAAGCAATATGACTCATGCGTAACCTCATCTGGTTTTTCCCTAATTGTACAGCACTTTTCGTGCAAAATTGGCAACTGGAAACAAGAGTCACAAGGAGCTGAGAAATTAAACAATCTACTAAGGGAGAGAGCCAAGGCAACAGCCAAAGAGGAAAATAAAGCAAAAATTAACAAATGTAACCGTTTGTGAAAATAAGTATGGATAAACATCTTTGTATTTAAAAAAGAAGTAGAGTAAATGCCACCAGAAGTAGGGAACAATTCCGTGTGTCTTGAATGACGCTTCTACAGTTACCAGTCAAACCGCCTGATGTTGCCACTTCTCTGCTGTGCTTATGTGGGCTTTTTTCTAACCTTTCACGGTGGGTGCAGCATGTCTAGAACCCCAGTGTCCTGCGCTTTATGCGGTTGCACAGGACTGGCTTCCACGCATTGTTACACAACTTCCCAAATAACAATAAGAGTCAGTTCTGGCACTTGGTAGAGCAGTAAACGAGGGATCTAAAAGAAATGTGATTGTTCCGCAAATATATATTTCTCTATAATTCTTCTAGAGGTAATTAAAAAAACGCAACTATAGTCGGATGCAACCTAAGTATGCAGCGAAGCTCCGCCCATGGCCTCATAACTGCCAGCCACTGTTCCTCTGTGAGGCTGCAAATAATTCACACTTCAAACTTTTCCTGTTAGGCAAATAAGGCAGTAACCACAAAAATAAAATTATTAGCGCGTAATTTTATACATTTTCCCTCGCCTATTAAAGTATAATGGCGAAAGTCGAATTCTTTATTGAACTGAAAATTATAAAATGCTTGTTTTGCTGCAACTATTTGTTTTCAAGTTTCAGTGCAGTTGGCAGTGAAGTTTCATGAGTCAAACGGGTTCAGCGGTGAAATGAACTGTACCGCAGACTTTTGAAGAGTGAAATGCTCAGACTCCATACATTTTGTCCATGTCTGTTGCACACCTCATTGCTTCCGCCAATGAAAAGGCTCTTCAAGAACAGCAGGCTCTCCGGATCTATCAAGCACAACGCACTGTTGAAAAGGCCACATGACGTTGATTTTGTTTGCTTTTGTGATTGGCTGGCTAAGTAACACAACCCCGCGTGGTTCATGTGCCATGGTTGCTATGTATTCTACTATAGAAATCTTTAATTTACATTTTCACTTGTTTACTTGTTCTTGGCAGTGTTCTTCCTGTGGTTCTTTCCAGCGCGAGTCCATTTGATGTGGTTCCTTGTTTGCCATGTAAAGTAGAAGTGCATTTCACAGGCCTACCTGTGAGATGCACCTTAATTTCATTTCTCTTTTCGGGTTTATGTGTCTTTATGGTGAATGGTGGGCATTATTCATATTTGTATAATAAAGGTACCCCCCCCTAATTTGCATAGGAAAGAGACCTATGGTTGCCCCCCCCCCCCCTGGGTACACGCCTGCTCTGTTGCCATTGATGAAATGATGCAGAGGAATGCATAGAGCAAACTTTAGAGTCGGAAGGCTCGCATCGATGTCACAGGTTGTCCTTTCCCATTATGCACCATTAAAAGCACTCATTGGGGTTAAAACAATGTTTGACTAGTTGCTAACATATTTCATAGTTTCCTTCCAGCACAGACCCTCACTCCAGAATGCTGCGGTCACACTGAACATCAATTTCCAAGTTTCAGTGCGCTTCCTGAATCGCTCCCTCTGCCAGATCCATCCACAGTAATTTTGGGTAGTTATTCCCGTAAAACTTCCGGGTCCCTTGCCTTGGCACTCAACCTCAGTACACTGAAGCTACTAGTATAGATGAGAAAATTATGCCGTATAAACAGAATAAAAGGCAATTTCCTAAACATGCAAAAGCATGCAAGTTCCTTTAACGCGCAAAAAGCATGGATAGCAGGCATATTTCTAATTTAGTGTGTTCACTGTGTGAAAGCTTACATCTACATATATGAAAGCATAGAACAAATGTTTCAAAGCATTAATTACATCCTTGAGCTTAATAATTAACATAAAAATTACTATATAATTTGGGCAATCTAATCTTGCACATAAAACCAATTCATTCAGTTTTGCAGACACTAAGTGGCCTCACAAGTTTCACTATGTCTTTTGGAAGAACGACACAGGAACATAATTTCTGCTGCAAAATGTTTTCCAGTAAAACATCTAATTGGGAAGAAAAGCATTCTAAAAAAAAATACAGGGTTTTCAACTTACCTATCCCAAATGAAATATGCAGTAATTTTTGCCAGTCTGTCTTTTACAGTTCTTTTAACAAAGGAATTATTGCCATGTGATGCTTTGTGCACTACACACAAAATACAGTGAATGACAATGTCATTCATGCTTAAAATAAAAAAGAACATTGCTTCCCAAGTGTTGCTAGCGGCTACTTCCTAATATGGGTTGTAGACACTTAAAGTTCAAAATTATCAAGTGGAAATGAGAGTGAAGAAAGGCAAATAAGGAGGTTAAAGTGAAAACACTGTATTAGGCACACCTGCAACTAATAGAGAAGAAAACTCAACTAACAACCCCATGGAGATACTAGCAGAAGTGAAAAAGTATGGAAAAAAAATAAACGAAACACTAAATCGGAAGTCAGTCGATACACAAACAGATACGTTGAACATTGATGGCACTCTTGTAGATGGTACGGAACTTGCGGACCGTTTTAACAACTTTTTTGTTAAAGTAGGATGCATAGATCACAACATTCATGATACAATGCATGCCGCTTCATTAAAAGAATCTTTATTCCTAAAGCCTACTAGCATCCCTGAGGTGATTACAACATTTTCATCCTTGAAAAATAGCCATAGTCGAGACCTAGATGATTTAGAAATTAGGCCAATTAAGTGCGTCATAGACTTACTTGCACCTGCAGTAATTCACATTTTTAATATTTCCCTGTCAACCGGAGTTTTCCCGCGTAATATGCAGGTAGTGAGAGTAATAGTTCACAAAGGAGGTGACAAAAATAATATGGGCAATTATCGGCCAGTATCTATACTTCCTGTGCTATCAAAGGGACTCAAAAAAATTGTTAACTTTCGTATTGATAATTTTAAGCAAAAACATAGCCTGCTAACCGACTGTCAAGACGGGTTTAAGAAAAAGCGGTCTACGGAAACTGCTTTAAGTATACAGAAGGAGCTTATTCTAGAGAACACTGAAAAAAAAAATGTCTGACTTTAGGGTTATACTTAGACTTCAGCAAAGCCTTTGATAGGGTCAACCAGAAATTGCTGCTGATAAAGCTGGAAAAATATGGCTTCCGAGGAATAACAATTGAACTTATCTGATCTTATTCATAAGCCGACATCAGTTTGTTGAAATTAATGAGAACAGATCGCAGATAAAACCTTTGACAGCGGGTGTGCCCCAAGTTAGCATTCTTGGCCCGATACTTTTCCTGTATTACATTAATGATATTGTACAAGTGAGCGATATGTGTAAATTTGTCGCGTATGCAGATGATCGCTCTGTTTTCTTTATAGGTAAAGATTTAAAAGAAATAACGCTTATAGCAAGCTCCGTTTGTTATGGACTTCGAGCATGGTCTAAGGCAAACGGCCTCATCCACAATGAAACCAAAACAAAATGCGTTATTTTTCATGCTCCGGGAAGTTCTACTACATTGCCAGATAACATTGTGTGGGGTACGTATAAAATTACCATTACGTCATCCATAAAAACCGTAGGCGTAATATTCACAGTGCATATGTCTTGGAATGAACACGTTAGTCATGTTTGCTCAAAGGTACGAAAAGTTGTTGGTGTGTTAAATTGCAATAGAAGTGCATTACCTTTTAAAGTTAAGCGTCTCATTTATCATGCTCTTTTCCATTCACACCTCAGTTACTGTTCACTTATATGGGGTAACACTACAGCGCAAGATATTCAAATGCTGGAAATACTTCAAAAGAAAGCAATTCGGGCAATAGCGAAAGTTTCTTTTTTTCGAGCATACGCAAGAGCTTTTCAAACAAAACAGAATAATCAGAGCCCGTGACATATATAAATTCAATACATTACTAAGCTATAGAAATGCTATGCTGGGAAAGCTCGATTCATTCCTAGCCCTGGCAACTCTACAACAGACTAGAAGTGCATATTCATATCGTCACCAGGCACCACACACATACTAATTATGGCTGCCAATGCCTTAAACATACACTACCTTCCCTACCTAACTATTTTAACCAACAACATGTTGATGTGTTATCTCTAAACAAAACTAAAATATTGGATTTGTTCTTATAGATGTGTATTGTTAGCTGCTCTAACAGTTTCGCAGAAGTTATCATATACTCTCGTTGTGTTTATACGTTCACACTTGTAACTATTATTCCTAGAATCCAGGTTTCCGCTGCAGTGATTGTGCCTGGACTACGTGGCAGGGTTCTGCGTTGTAAACTGGATGCTGCAAAGGGCATCTTCGCGTTTGTTAAAATTCAAGGATGTGACGACGCCCTGGGCTATGTTGCCGAGATGTCTGTTGTGAAAGCAGCAGCCTATATGCAGATTTTTTTTTTTTAACATAGATGCACATATATATTTGCAAGTATGTAAAATAATTTCTAAAGAAAAGAACATTTCCTGATGGTAACTTGTGTTTATTGTACACTTCTGTGAAATTTGTTATATTTATATATGTATGTGTGTGTATGTATATAGAAGGGTTGAAATCTGGGCCAGTTGGTACATACTTGAACGAAAAAACCAGTCAAAAGCACAAAGGACAACAGGAGTCTTGTCTTTTCATGCTATGTGATTAGCGATGATGCAGTTGCGCATGCTCTGCTGGCCTTGCTGGGACTACACCGATTCTAATAAACCTCAGTTGATAGTCCAGTCGTTGTGGTGTGAACCTCTCCTCTTGTCCTTTGTGTTTTTGACTGGTTTTTTCGTTCAAGTATGTATATATGTATATATATGTATACATACATTGCTTTTGCATTCTTATGATATATGCGACTGAGTCTGTGTTAAATAATAATATGCAAGATAACAGATTATATATGTATACTGGGAGTCATTTGACACAACTGTATTATAACTAGTTTCTATGTAATAACATGAAAATTTCTATATGTATTTGTGTTTATAAATACTCATATCCACATTTTATGCGTGATTGTATTGCTACACCAGCCGCTTTTGTGCCTGTCTGGGAGACCGGAGCTTTGTCAAGCCGAAGAGATTTCGGTTTTTTTCCGGCTCTCCCTTTTTCACCTTGTATCCAGTCGTGAAAATAAAAATCATGATGATGATGATGTAGCAGAATATGGTCACAGAACTGAAATGCCACTGTACTGAATTTTGTTAAACTGAAAGGCATTTGAATTGGGTTGAATGGTGTTTCGATGGGGGATATAAAAAAGTTTGTACAGCTGAATAATTTGTTTAAGTGACATTCAAGTGGTAGTTTACTGTATATTGGTTTTCTTGGATAAAAAATTTAGTTGGAAACAGTGCCTTGTATGTCCTCATTTTTTCTGAAACATTGCTCGATGAACAAGAGGCGCAAAAAGACGCCTTTCTATTTTGTCTCTTCCGACCTAACTGGCATTTGGCGAATATCTCTTGCGTGCGGGAGAAAGTAAGGAGGGGGGGGTGTATATTGGAAAAAATTTGGCAGTGTCTGGCTCCTCCTGGGGTGGTGTTAAAGGTGTGTATGAACCACTGCTTAGATAAATGGAACTGTACCTTTTTCTCAGTACAAACATTCGTGAATGTTCACTTCTTTTTCCGGCAGTTTAAAAATGTCTGGATAGGCCCTATATCACAATATGTCCCAAGCCTCCTATTTTTTTTCTTTATTTAAGAGGACTTGAAAGCTTTCGAACTTCAATGTTAATGAAAAGAATGTTACAACTTTCAATAGCAAGGGATCGCTATTATCAAGACTCCACAAAATGATGCAAAAAGAGCTGTTCTGCCATGAACAATTTTCAATATTTTAATTCTGAGAAGCAGTTATTAAGTTTTGAGGAGAAAGTTTTTTGAATGTATGTTCCAGCTTGTAAGCCGCGCACAAACTATTTGAGGGCAGTAAGAAGATTTTCTATTGTTTAATATCAAGAGTTGACGAACAGCCACAGTTCAGCAATGTCATGTGTTTTTTTCATTTTGAAGAGCAAAAATTATCTCAACATATCTGAGCTATCAACACTACAATAGTTCATGACGTTAGCCATTCATCAAGTGGGGGACCAAGTTTACAATTTTTATCCTGTGAACTTTTAGTTGGTCTAATAGGGCGATGGTTCATCTCAATACCCCCATTCACCAGAGGGCTACAGGATTGGGACGCCGCCTGTGCATATGTAGGAATAAAATTAAGGCACTGACTATGTGGGCAATAAAGCTATGAAGGGATGGTCAGAACATAGGCAGTAAGCTTTATCATGGTACCACACCTATTAGTGCTGCTGCTGCCTTGCCCGCTGAAGAGGGGCAATACAGTGGTGATAGTCTTGTAGACAGTGCCATCGACATCATGATGATAGAAAAGTCTGAAATGGCATCATTGTGTACATTATTCACATAGCCCAGTGGGTCACTGGACAAACTACGACTGTCTCCCAAACAGAAGATAAATCAGTCCATGCTTGCATGGAGGAAAAATTGCAAAAGCTTAGCAGTGCAGTGTTAAGCACGACAGCAGCACTGCATTAAAGCATCAATGTTCTAATTGATTTTCCTCAAACATGTTATGGTACGACTTTTAGTGACTAAGCAGCATTTGTATAAAGGCACCAAGCTGGTTTGTTTCAATAAGTGACTTCTGATCTATACTTTGAGAAAAAAAAATGTTGCACTTATTGCTGGTTCATTGGCATGCATCTTAGTAACAGAAACTCAGCAAGTGGACCTACTTGGCTTGGACCTTCAGGGTGACAGATAGATGGGCATTGACATGTACAGTCAAAGACATAAGAAAATGCCTGGGACCTCCAAAATCGTTCGTAATACTGGTCACTTCGTTGTAAAGATTGTACACCATACCGCGCACTGAAAGTCGCATCCAGCCAGTTTCGTGCTTGGCTGCTGCTGTGTGCGGGCGCCCCATCTTGCTGGTACCACAGAAGCAGAAGAGGTGACAGCGGGACTTCACAGAGAAACTCATCCACCACTCCTTCAAGGATTTTGTTGATGTAACACTGTCCAGTGAGTATGTGACCGAAGAAAATGGGACCGATTATAGCACCAGCATAAATTCCGAACCACAATTTGGGCGACTACTGGTACTGGTGCCTATTGCACTTCACACATCATGGATTGGAGTCCCTCCACTAGTGTGCATTATGCCAATGTACCTAGGCGTTTCGGCGAAAATTGGCTTCATCTGTGCACATGATGTTGCTGGTGGTGGTGGTGATAACTCTATTGCACACAGGGGAGTTGCGGACACGCAGGTCCTTGGGCCCCCGCACGGCCCCACTGCACTCAAACGTTCATGTCCTGGAGGCTCATGACGCTGGCAGCCCGGCCTGTGGCGATGGCTTGCTTGGCCGGGTCCTCGGAGCGCAGTAGGGTCTCCCAAGCCTCCCAAGTAGTAAGGTGCTCCAGGCCCCGCGGGGTAGGATCCGCCGGGCAGAGGAAAAGAATGTGATCGAGAGTGGCTTTGGGGTGGTGGCAGAGGGTACAGGAGGGGTCGGTGTGGACGTGGTGATAGCGCGAGCGTATATAAGGGGAGGGTAAGGTGCGTGTTTGGAGCCCAAAAAGTACGGTGACTCATGCGCTTTTGTGAGAGATATAAACGATTCTACGGGACCCTATCTTCCAAGCATTGTTGCTGGTTAAGGTGGGATGGGTGAAAGGCTGTCATTTAGAATTCTCCAAACTGACGACTTGGAAATTGGTACCTGGGCGGCCATGTCCCGCATGCTAGCATGAGGGTTTGAGGCCATAAATGCTAGAACATCCCTGCGAAGGCTAGGACTCAAAGATGGAGTCCTCCGCCGGTTTGTTGAAGCTGCCGGTTTGTCTCAGGTTTTCACAATTTCTGATGATAGTCGATGCATTTGGTCTACCGCCACACTTCCATGAGTGATATACATATTTGCAGTCTTTTTCTTGTTGCCATTTGCAGATGCCAAGGCAAGGATCATGCTTACCGGGTGCTCATTAGAGAAACACATGGCAAATGGGATGGAACAAAACACACCTTTAAATCTTTGCACTGACGTCAATTCACTTTTGTGGTGACAGGTTCTGTAGGAAAAAAAAGCATCCGTGCACTTTATCTACGCTAAGACAACAGCTATCACAACTTTTTTCCAGGTAACACCAAACGAGACGTGTTACTTTGGCAGGGATGCGGCAGATAAGGCATTAGGTCGATCACAATGTTTTTCTTTATTTCCTTTATTTCGTCCTGGATAACTCAGAGGGAGCATGTTCGAGTGCGCTGCTTTATGATGCGGGTGGGAGCACAGTCACGTGGTATTCTCCATATTTCGCAGGGTTTATTTATCTATCACAAAAAATTAGTACGCAATTAGTACGTCGCTGAAAATATCGCAGTCAGATGTCTCTTGGCTGTGCCTTCAGATGCCTCATTGATAATTTGATAATTAGGATAGTACATCTTGACTTAGATAATTAATTACAATGATCAAATTAAATCTCTATAACGAAAAAATTACTGGCAGCTACTGCAATGTACTGTAAACAATATGCACTAGGTTTTCTTCGAGTAACGCATTGCTCTTTTTAAATCTTAGTGCATTATAATTAATTGGGACACTCTGTATATATTTACGTTTGAATGTAAGTGACGATGTTCCCATCCATAATAAATGTTGTAAATTATTAGAAATGTTCTTTTTTTCATGAGTTGTTGACATTGCTTACTGTAAAGAGAAGCAATACCGAGACACACAACATTTATGTGCATTTCACACGCCGTTGATAAAGGAGTCTGCTGAAGGAGTCACTGAAGTCTATAGGTTTTATTCATGATCCAAAAACCACTCAAAACAATTTGAAGCATCGTGAGCATACAACAACATATTCATTCTCTAGGCACAGGCTATCCATACCGTTAGAAATAATTCTTAATTGGCTACCTCCATCTCTTTCAAAAATATTATAAACTTTGTCCTGTGTGTATACTTAAATATATTGTATATGTGCATGATGTTTACAGTGGAAATTTAAAATAATGTTAAAGTAAGAAAGTACGGATGAGGCAGCCACCGCGAGTGCTTCTGATGGGCACGTCCCCCTATTGTCACGACTTGAAGAAATAAAGTGACCCGCCGTTATTGCTTTGTGGCTATGGTGTTGGGCTGCTAAGCTCGAGCTCGCCACATCCAATCCCGGCCACAGCGGCCGCATTTCGATGGGGGCGAAATGTGAAAACACCAATGTACTTAGATTTAGGTACATGTTAAAGAGCCCCCCCCATGGTCCAAGTTTTCGGAGTCCCCCACTAAGGGGTGCCTCACAATGAGATTGTGGTTTAGCACATAAAACCGCATAATTACATTTTTTTTGCAGGAATAATCGAAAATATGAATTAAAAGCCGTTCAAGTCTGCACCAACAAGGATGCAGTAAGCTGTTAGCCTCAGTAAAATTTTAAGGGAAAAGGTCGAGGAAAGTGAAAAGAAACCTCAAATGATGTGGGTGACAAAGCACTGGTATTGGCACTTTAGGTGTGTGTGGGGGGGAAGGGGTAGGGAGGCTTTGGCTTCGCCTGGGGTGGGGGGGCTCAGCCACCCCCCCCTGGAAATCTCCGGAGGGGGCTCGGGCCCCGGAGCCCCCCACATAGTCGCCACCTATGCTGCTATGTTAACATGGATGGTATTATATGTACATTTCTCAAGTGAGTAAATTAAACAAAGTACAAGTAGTTCATTTTCATGGTAAGCAACATTGAAGCAATCAATTTTGCGTCCTTCTATTTTAAGGTGAGAGCCTTAGATGCCTATGCTTCAAGGTCCCATAGTGAGGTACAGAAAATATCATGTGACCCAAGGAAGGCCAGAAGCGAACGAAAACATGTCCAGCCATGTATAAGACATGATTAATGATTATCAAAGTTATCACTATGTGGTACGTGTTTTCAAGTTCCTGTGATGATGTCAAAGGTTATTTCAGATGCACCGCTTCATCACTATCATTATATACAGTTCTTTCTTGTGTGAATGCACAGCTTGTAGAAGACAGGTAGGTAGAACCATAACACAGAATGGACCGTTTGTTTTATAATGAGTGGGACATTGCACCAAACTGTTAGCCCATGACGGTGAGGTGCTCATTGTTACCAACCTTCCAGTGAAAAAAAATACACTTTCGAAGAACTCCCAAGAAAAGAAATGTATACATATTGTTTTACGATGGCCCTTTAGAGTGCACTTTATGTCTGAGAGAGTGATTGTTGCAAGTTTACAGAGATGCTGAGTGCATAACTGAATCATAGTGTCCGTAAGTGTGTATGTTGATGCTAGTTTTTCATGATAGATACACAATAGAACAAAACCGCTTAATAGCTAGTGCTGTGGGTAGCTGAACAGTGAAATGCACATTATTGCAGGGACCTGAACTTTAATAAAAGTGGTGACAATAGTAGTCAAAGTTTTCTTATTATTTGTACTAATGCAATGTGAAGACGGGGATCACGATCCTGGCAACGAGAAATGAAAATCAATGATGACAGCAGTCAGCTAAAAGAACTGGGTGGACAGACAGACATAGGAAACCAGCACTTGAGTGGTGTCGGAGCAAAGCTGGAACTTAGGCTGAGCCAAGTAACTTATAAAGGCCGTAGCGCACACGATAGCTGCGCGCAGGTATGGTATACTAGAAATCATCAAGCGGTATCTGCCACATGGTGTTAGCGCATGCTGCCTGCACTAATAGAGATCTCCGACCAAGCTCCTACATCTATACGAATACACAGCTATAAAATGCATGCCGAGATGCAGGATCCGTCCAGTAAAGGGAACAAATTTGCCAGTGGCTTAATATGACATTGATCGACACCTACAGAAGTCGCTTAATCGTTTAAATAATTCGGTGAGAATGACTTGGTTCGACAGGCAAAGTTCTGACTGGTGTTGTATAAGTCGGGGTCGCTTTTTAACTCGCGACGATAGATTGGATTTTTTACAAGCACTGCTCCAAGAGGGCACATGCTACGGGAGGCCTCAGATGAGGACCTGAGGTTATAATAAAGCAGGCGGCGCAGGATCCCCAGGGCACCCAAGGGGTAGTGGGGAGGTCAAAGCTGGAAGCAGGGTGGCCCGTAGATTGGAGTGGCGGAGGCCTAAGCGTGGCGGAGGCCTAAGCGTGCCGGACTTAAAATAAATATTATTATGTCCAGCCGCCAACTTGTGACGCTAAGACTTCTGCAACAGCAGTCAGAAGTTTGCCGTTTGACATACTAAGGCAGCAGCGGAAGCGGACGAAGACACAGAAACGTGAAAAAGAGACCCCACGCTACAAGTTAGTAGCATTTTAAAGTTTAAATTATGGCAATTGAATAACGCGCAACTGAGCCCTCTCCAAGCGTTCGACGCATGGAAAAATTCGCGAGGACGGTAGGATACCAGTGTGACAGGGGCACAAGCAAGGAACGAAAACGCACACACAGGGCAAACTGTGAAGATGCTATATATTTTGCTATATATGTAATACATGCTATATCTATCAAGTGACTAGTGCCATGCACTAATCTTCAAAGGTCGCAATGCTTTCGCAATGAAATTGTTGACAGTGTGCGCTGTGTGTGTATCTTGTGTTCCGGCGCACTGCTCATCGCGATCACACCCGATCCTGATCGAATTTCGCGGTCGTGATTGCCTCCTTTGGACAAAATGAGCTAGAGACCCAATCGCAGTCGAGAATTTCAATCCGGATCGGTGCCGATCGCGATCAGAAGTATACGTGTGACACTGGTAGTGACAGGGCAACGCCATATCATACTCGCCTTCACGGGAGACCACTGACCAAACGACAACAATCGTTCGCGCCAGTGCACTGCGCCAGCAACACCCAAGGAGACGCACGAGGAAAACTTGTAGACGACGCACGGCCCGCGCAGCTTAGTCAAGGAAGGAGACATTGATGTGAAGGATCGCCAGCCGACACACTGCAAAATGCCGGCACGCCTAGGGACAAACGCATACAGAACGAGCAAAGAAACTGCTCCTCCGCGGTACCTAGGCAAAGGGAGAAATTTCAGGCGCAAAACGCCCCCAGATTTTCTCTCTCGCACCCGCTGAAACGACTGGCCAATCCCGTGGACTGGCGATTCCTCAAATGACCGTCTCGTGGAGGCGACCCATCGACTCCGGTGGCGAAGTGGAAGCACCAAACCGATTCTTCTATTTCCGGTTCACCCTATCGCTTTTTAGCACTGGCTTTGTTCAGATTACATAAGTTCGGTGCCGGTTTATATGTCAGCTGCTCAACGACCGATAATAATAGCCCCATTAGCCAACCGTAGTTCCATGGCAGCATTTTTTTTTTTGCTGGTGTAGAATCGGTGGAGTAATTTTTCCACAGAAAGTCTTGCACTGTTACGTGCAGTTTGAGTTGGAGTAAACAACAATGACCGGGGTTGTTGGAGAAGTATGGGAGAGGCCTTTGCCCTGCAGTGGGCGTAACCAGGATGATGATGATGATGATGATGATGATGATGATGATGATGAAACACTCGCAGCCACATGCGCAGCAGGCTACTTGCCGATATACACCAACTGCCGTAGAATACGGCACTTATTACGCAGATGACGCGCCCCTGTCTTAAGGTGGCGCGACACAATTATTTTGTCCTCCTCTGCTTCCTGACCTTCATATCTCACTGATCTATAGCTTCGCTCAAATTGTTTCACCAAGGAACTGGTTGACAGATAAGCTAAGGAGCACGGCGTCAGCCTATTGCAGAGGAGAACCCTGAAATCGGTGTGGGTGATCTCTGCGTATGAGAATGCCTTGTAACCTGAGCAATATTACAGCACAATGCAAGCGTACTCTTTAGGCACGCAAATACACGTGAAATTGCCGCGCCACTGGCCGCTCGAGGCACTTTACGTGTATTCGCGGGCTGGTTTCACGCCCGGAAAGACACTTTTATGTAGCGCGTATTGTTCAGCACAAAGCTGTGCCGGGAGTTTTTCAGGTCGCTCTATAATTTTCTCACTGACGCTTTGCATCTAATTATAATAATTGATAAGTTGGTTAAATAATAAGGACTAATTATCAAATTAGGCGGAACGCAAAAAAATAATCGGAGTATCTCCAAGCGACGGCAAAAAACATTACCTTGGCTCCGTCCGGCTACGTTTATAAGATTTCCACATTTTTAAGGTTTGGCAGAAGTTAAGTGAAACGCCTTGTAAATTCACTGTTGCCATTAGTTGTTATTGCACAAACCCAATTTTGTTTACTAATATATCAGAGCGATGAATTCCCTGACATCTCTCCTGGTTTCTTTTCTCGCAAAATCAACATTTTCTACGATTTGCTGCTCTGATTTTTCCTGCTATATTGACACGTGTACTGGTTCATCTTTCTCCAGTGACCGATTTTCAACGACTAACAAACGTTAAACGTTATCGCTCGACGCAGGGTGCTCCTGCACATATCGGAAGTTTCGTGA
Source organism: Dermacentor andersoni (assembly GCF_023375885.2). Lineage (NCBI taxonomy): Eukaryota > Metazoa > Arthropoda > Arachnida > Ixodida > Ixodidae > Dermacentor > Dermacentor andersoni. The sequence continues at coordinate 127,476,652 of NC_092815.1, read as the reverse complement.
TAGTTATCCATGATTCTATCCGTTGTCTATTGTCACCGAACCTTGTGTAATCTGATTGTACGCGCGACGCGATTTCTGTAGTACTCTCCGGAAGGCGCGCGGGCACCAGCGATTACGCTGCAAACTTCGACGAGTCGTGTATAAAAGCCGACCCGCTTGACCCGCTGATCAGATTTTCGACGATCGCCGACCGTGTTCGCCCCGCTATCGCTGGTGGACCTTTAGTGTAACTTGCTTTTCTGGGCAGAAGTGTGCCCAATAAAAGTTAGTTTTGTCGCTCACAGATTTCCGGCGCCATTATTCACCGTCACTACTACCTGACAATATATATATATATATATATATATATATATATGTGTGTGTGTGTGTGTGTCCAGCTAACTTTCGCCAGAGTTTAAAAATCGGCGAATTCATCGTAGCTGGATAGAACCAAGGTACTGTTGTTAGCCGTCGCTTGGCGATACTCACATTATTATTTTCGTTCCGCCAAATGAGAAAATTAGTTAGTCTGAAATTATTAATCGACTTCTCCGATATTATAATTAGATAAAAAGTCTCAATGCGAAAATTGTAGAGCTATATAAAAAACTCCAGATACAGCTTTCCATTGCTCAATATGTGCGACAAGAAAGTGTTTTTGCGAGCGTGAAAGCATCCCGCAAATGCAGGCGAAATTGCTGCGCGTCAGGCCGATCGAGGCACTTTGCGTGTATTCGCTGGCTTCTTTCACGCTCGGAAAAACACTTTTGTGCAGCAGTTATTGAGCATCAGAAAGCCGCATCAGCAGTTTTTCATGCCGCTCTACACTTTTATCATTGACACATTTAATGTAATTATAATATTTGAGAAGTTGGATAATTAATTAAGATTAGCTATCTAATTAGGCGGAATGAAAAAATAAGTTGGGTATCACCAAGCGACGATATACAACATTACCTTTGTTCCGTCCAGCTACGTGGCATTCGCATATTTTTTCAAGTATGGCTAAAGTTAGCTCGGACACCCAGTATATCGCGTTGCTCACTGGAGTCAGTGAGACCCTGTTTGTAGTTTTCTCCGTGCGACAGCTTCTTCGCTGCTAATGGACTTGTGCGGCGGCGGGGTACCGCTTCCTGCTGCCTCTGTAATTGTCTAAAATGGCCGAGTACTCTCGGGGTACAGGCGTGGGTTCCTCAAGGCTGTCGAAGTTGGACGCTCGGTAATTAGTGTGCTCTCGAGCCATCCCGTCCGTCTCTTGCCTCCCTGCCACCCCCGTGTGTCCCGGTACCCATACGAGCTTGTGTGCGATCGCTTTATGTGGTTGTGTGTCTGTTTGTTGTTGCGTTTCACAGCCTACTGAGCAGAGTATGCGGAGTGCTCGGTGACTGATTCTGCAAAGCAACTAGTTGTAGCAGGCTGTTTGCGAGGCTCATTGGGGACTCCTAGTGTACGTTTGGACTATGCATGCAAGGAGCCAGAAAGGCACCCTCATATCCGTGAAAGTTTTACTTTGCTGAGGGTGCCCTTTTAGGCTTTCGGCGTACCTACAAACTTCCAGTTGCTATTATCTTCTACAAGCAGGGACAAAGCTGCTTCAACTAGCTTCAATGGAGTAAAATCGACACCAATGCAGTTACTCTAACCACCTGCAACACCTCTGCAGCAGTTACTCTAACTAGCTGCAATAGAGTAAAATCATCCACCCTGCAGGTACTTACCTCCACCACAGTAGATCTAAAATACCCTATACAGCTATAGTCCTCTCTCTAGAAGTGGCAAAGAACGCGTGCACCTATGCTACCCCTGGAAGAGTAGATGTAATCTAGACAAAGCGTCGTGCATGTGACATGTGACATGTGACTCCACCAGTAGTGTAGCACTTGGAACCTTTTGACGCCTTGAGTTTCTAGTTTACCTGGTGTTGGCATGATCTTGGATTGTAGCACGAAGTGAACACGGACACAGAAAGGAGTAGACAGGACGAGTGCTAACTCTCAGCTCGTCCTGTCTCGTCTGTCCTGTCTCGTCTGTCCTGTCTCGTCGTCTCGTCGCGCTCGTCCTGTCTGCTCCTTTCTGTGTCCGTGTTCACTTCGCGCTACAATCCAAGATCATGTCACCGTACCTACTCGCCCAACTTTCCATCCTGGTGTTGGCATTGACATTGTCGATGCTTTCGACGTGGTTATAAACCAACAACGTTACTCTCGGCGCATCCCTTATTATGAATATGTGTAATGTTCGAGACATAGTCATCATTGGCTAGTACTGCTTCTTTTCCTTTCTCTTAGCGCTGAATTTATGAGCGTGACAACGAAGAAGTGCTTTCAAACACACCGTCATTTTGCCAATAACAATATCTATGCTGTGCAGATGACGTAATCCACGTCCAGCACAGTATTGCACGTTATGGCCTTCGAAATACATGCACAGATGCCACTGCTGCCCTAGCTAGTGTTTCGCTCAAAACCGCGCCCTAAGTGTCCAGCACAATTGTTGCGTGATAGCTCCGTGGTTAGCGCGCTGGTCTCTCAAATGCGTATTGCATCACTGGCATGGGCTCAAATCCCAGTGGAGCCTGTTGTGAGCAGTCATATTTTTCTACACACTGTGGCGATGACGATTCGGAGGATGACGAGGTTGCTTGACGACGACAAAAGGTCTTTGTTGTTTGACGTCGATCACGACCACAGTCGTCGTAAGTGTAAAAAAAAATTGGTATGTGACCCTAATCTTTGATTCAGGGGTCTCTTAGTGGCGCTCGCATGACCTTGGTGTTGGTGTCGTTTAGGTTAACATTAGGCTAATGCAACGCACGAACCGAACTCGGAGGCAACGCTTTTTCATCAATTAGCCGGTTAAATATCATGCCACCTTCTTGTGTGTGACGTCATTAGGGACGTCATTACTTCTGCTTTCGAATTCCGGGTTTCTAGGAATTTCGTCAGAGTCGTGCTCAAGTGGCGGGTTTCTAAAGTCTACGATTCTGTGCTCTGGTGTACGGTGATCAGTAATCTCTGATTAATTGTAATTATTCTAGACTCGTCAGTAACTCAACTTGTAACTAAACTTATGCTCCGATATTATACCTATGATGAAACCCATGAATTTTGTACTGTATTATATTTTCCATTCTTTTCTGATTTACTTTAGATTTCCTCCCCGGTCGTCTCAGGAGGTTAACCGGAAGTGCTGCACAAGAAACAATGGTGTCACTCGATACTCGTGCCATTAATAATGGGTGGATGGAGAAGGCAAATCCAATTTCGAGCTCTTAACTGCCTGTCGCAGTATATACACACGAGAGTACACTGTAAGGATGAAAGGGACCCAGGCGCGACTTCACGCCTGCCATGAAATTAGCAGCTTTGCTGTGCCTTCGTTTTATTATCACCCTGAAAGATTGTTAAAACTCTATAGAAAAGGCACTACTGTACTCTATATTAAAATGTTGCCACCTTTAAGTGCAGCCGTTAGTTGAGTCAAGATCCTACACATCTTGTTTCATACTGAAGTGCGACCTGAAGAGACATTTCCAGCCTGCATCTAGAAGCCCAACTGTAGAATATCTTCCAGCAGACGTGCCAACCCGCAGAGGTATTGTTTTAGGAATACCAAGCTTGTTAGCTCCACTTCTAGTCATCGAAAACCTGATCGTAACGTATTACGAGAACATAATTTAATTTTATTCCGAGCTCCTAAAATACCTCTACTTTATTTTCGTGTGAACTTTTGTCTCTTACTTTCAAAGCGGTCTTCCTCATATTTTGCCGTCGCACTTTCTTATCCCTTGCATGTCGCACTATTTTTGTATGGAGACAGAAGTTAGCTTTGCATGTTTTCGCTAGTAAGAAAAAAATATTCCTTGAACACAGTGCCTAATGAAAACGTGACCCCCTGCTAACACAAAAAAAAATTTATAAGCCACTTTAGCACGGAGAGTAATTCACAACAATGGTATTTAAAAGCTGCACTCCGTGCCACTGCTGTTCATTGGTGTTCCGTTTGAATCAGAAAGCTGTCGATTCAATAATAATTAGCGCAACTACTTGTAAGCAATACTTTAGTTATGCTCACGATGCAACATATCATTTCAAAGAGCTCAGTATCCGTAATTGATTGACTTTCCCCATTTTTTCCGATTGATTTTCGTTCAAGTTTCATGTTTTTTCTACAAAGTTGGCACCGTGTTTCTAGAATCGATAGAACGCGCTAATAACACTTATTCGTACTCCGCCACTAATGAGGCCATTTCGCCTGTTTTCTTCATTGTTCCTTTTCATCATCGCAGTCTTACTCTAGTTCAATTCCTAATGCGGCTTCTATGAGAGGGGAAGCCGGGAACACCATTGTGAGCGCATGTCATCTGTGAGACCTAAGCTCATTGTGTTTTCTGTTGTAGATAGATGTATGGCTATATTATTCAAGATGGAAGTTAGGTAGTCGTTGTTCCTTTCTTAAGTCCACACGCTAAAGCAACGAAGAACAGGTTAATGAAATTAGTTCCACCTCAAGGGCATCATCTCCTAGTACCTCTGAGTCAAGCTGTCTTTGTTTCAAGTGCAATTTAAATAGAGTCGTGAATCAGAACAGCGTCAAGAGCGTGTGCGCCGATCACAGAGCACTTGAGAAAATATATTTGCGCAGCTGTGATTTGAGCAATTGAACCCACACGTGCAGGGGGGTCAATTTTAAGCTTCAAGGAATTTTGAAAAGTAGCCTGCTGCAGACAGCATAATTCTAGACCTTGCTCTGGATTATTCAGAGACGGACGTTACTTGCCTGAGAATTCGAAAACTCCTATTCAACTGATTAGCACAAAATCAGTAATTAACTTCTGAATTAATTACTTTATAGCAAATATTGCAATTTCCGAATTGTAGCCGACGAGCTTGCAAGGCGTATCCACTTGGAAGGAATTTCCAGTATGACGCCAGTTTGGAGATATAAGCCATCAAACTCGCCTTAAAAATGCGCTGTTGTTCCACTTACTTTTTTAACGAAACACTCTTTTATGCATTGACGCGCGAAAGTAACTGGAACGCCCTTGTATTTTGTTCCACATTTTTGCAAACAATATCTCGAAAGTGGTGTTACCCTGGAAATTCATTCAACTGGATACGTCCTGCAAGCTCAACGGCTACAGTTCGTAAATTACCATATGGGTCGTAGGGTAAATAATGAAGAAACTAATTAGTGACATTTCGTTAATTGGTTCAATATCTGTTCCGATTTCTCGTGCATATAATGTCCGCCTCTCTGAATAGTCCAGCTCAAAGACTAGAATTATGGCATCTGTAATCGGATATATTTAAAAATTCCGAAAAATTTCAAATTGTTCACCCTGTATGTCGGGTAGAATAAATCTAACGTGAATCTTTGATTTGACATGTAACTGCTACAGCCTAGGGCAACTTGTTGAACAACTCAGCTTTAGTTTCTCGTTACAATGAAGTATTGTTACAATCAGAAACTTGTTCGGCAAAATGAAAGAAAAGAATTGCGTTGCTATGAGCGCGTCCTAATCTAATTAAGACGGAAGACACTATTCAGCAGCATCGCGCGCTTCTTGAAGTGTAGGTTTCGATGGTCGAAGAAAAACTGAGAAAAGGGAAAAGATTTATTCGAAACCAAAAGTTCCCGAAAGCTATCCTTTCTCGGTTTCCATATTGAATCAAGAAACCTTGGCTGTATTGTATAATACCTTACTCTCTTCAACATAAATGCTCTTAATTTACTTATTCAAGAAAAAACGAAGAAGACCAGGACTTAGAGCCCCTAGCTCTCTAAGTATGCGACCGCATTATGGAGGTGGCTTACATGCGACAGCATACTTAGGCTGTCATGATAGTGGCGTCTCGACAGCGTGCGTCCTGTGCAACCTTGCACAGTGTCGTTTATGAAATCCACGCTTACATACACTGTAAACAGGTTTGACCCTTTTAGGGAGTTTTGGCCTCGTTGCATAACTTCAGCCCTTAAGGGAGGACAATATCCTCCATTCGAACGGAGTTTTTTTTCACACCCTTGTGTTTGGTGGTCTTATGGGGAATTATGGGAGTTTTTTAATTCTCCTTTGAACACCAACCCCTGAGTGCTTGCAGGAGTCTATATGGGGAATTATGGGAGTTTTTTAATTCTCCTTTGAACACCAACCCCTGAGTGGTTGCAGGAGTCTATATGGAGAATTATGGGAGGTTTTTAATTCTCCTTTGAACACCAACCCCCGAGTGGTTGCAGGAGTCTATATGGGGAACGTTGGGAGTTTTTCATTCCTCTTTTGAACACCAGAACTATGGAAGTTCTTAAGAGGAGCTTTGGGAGCTTTTACAAGTTGACATGGGTATTTTATTTTGCTTCTTATGGGAATTTATAGCAGAAGCGATGGGAGTTCTTACGTACATCTTTTCGGAAACGTTTGGCTTCTTAAGGGCGTTTTGAAGGATACCTTTGGGAAATTTTTTTACCTCCTTGTAGGAGTGCTTAGGTGTAAACCTGGGAGCAACCGTTCCCATATTTTGGGAGCTCTGCTTAAAGGAGCACTTATGGATAGTTTTGAGAGTTCGATTTTTGCTTTTTATAGGAACATATAGGAGAATGCTTGGGAGTGAATTTTTACAGCTTTAGGGAGCTGTTTACTAAGGGAGTTTTAAACAGATGTTTTGGGAGTGCATTTTAGCTCCTTATTAGAGCTTTTACAGGTAGGTCTGGGAGTTTATTATGCACTTTTTGGGAATTTTACGAGGTTGAAGGGAGTTCTTTTTGTGTGTGTGTTTAGTAGATTGTGTCTGACGAGTGCAAAAACCATGACAAAGCAATAAAATGTCGAAATTTATTGCAGTTCCAGAATCAAATGTGCCAGCATGACAGTACAATCAATGACTATTAGCATAATGAAAGTGAAATAATTCAATAAATTGGATACAAACAAGCAAACCAGTTTGAGAGGAAATTCAAGCATATTGCAAGCTTCAGTACAGTTGAAAATCCACAAGTGCAGCCAAGACTGAAATTCAGCAGCTCAAAACATCATGAGCTATTGGGCAGTCCTTGCAAGCATTAGAACAGGCCACATTTGTTTTTGCATGTAAAGAGCATGCTACAAAAAATGATGCAAAGGAGGCCAGACAGCACCAATGACCTAGAACATAATGAAAGTACATTTGAATACCTATGCTATTTCTAATAGACATCTACGTACAACTTATTTTCTCATGTAACACACAGCTGCAAAGAAAAAGCAGAGGTGGTACCACCCACTCTGAATCAATTTCCTTAGCGTGCAGTACCTGAAATTCAAGCTTGCCAGCTAGAGAACATCACAAGTTCACAGCAAAATGGGCATAATGTGAAAACAGTAGACAAACAGGTGATATCTCAGGCTGAAGTTAATTCAAAAGGGGACTAGTCGTCGTCAGGGAAAGAAAATCCAAGCAGACAATTCCAGCTCACACTTACTTGCATACACAGATGTCACTACATAGGTTTGTGTTGTGATGCCCCATGACCTAAGTCAGCATAAAAGAGGTTCATTAAAGAGTGGCACATATGCAGTGGCACACACCTAGTGTACATACACAAGTTTGTGTCAAAAAAGTTCAATGGAGAGCTGCATCTACCCAGTGGCCCCAAGTGCTCGTAGTAGCCCCAGGGGCACATACTGAATTTCCACAAATATAAGGACTTTTTTTTCAAAATTTCTGGCCTCAGAAGACGCCTCGCATTATATAACTGACATAGACACAAACAACAAGATCACTCATAGAAATTGGTGCCAGCAACCTGCCAAACTCCCATACTTCTACACACCTTGCTACCCCAACTAAACCCCCATGTTGAGCATTTACACTTACCTCACCTTCTCTATGCACTCTCATTTTGCTGGACATCCATGGAGTGGAGAAAAGTGAACTATATAAATACTGCCAAGGAAAACTGTTGTTACCCTAACGAAGAAGTCCACTTCTCAAAAAAATTTCTCCACCTGATATAACACTTGTTCGACCTCTGCTGATCACCTTCAGCTGAATATTGCATATCACACAATGCAGCAATTCAACTATAATTTTTTAGTTTTATAATGAAACAAAAATTTCTTAGGATGTGAAAGAAAATATGATACAGGAACCCTTAACAGTATCCATAAGTGTGAAATTTTTACACAGGCAAAGAGGCAAACACTTTGCCACCAGGGCACACATAAGGCGTCATTACATTTTCTCTGCAAAAAGCCTTAACACCCCGACAACAGGTGGTGTTGCATGGAGCCATGCATGCATTTCAAAAAATAGGCATTTAGTATTTTCTTCTTCCGCAAAATCAAGGCAGGCAGGCTGTGATGCTGTGCAAACAGTGGTGGCCTTCAAAAGGGAAGGAATCCACACAAAAAGCCATGGTACTGTTGAGATGGCAGTGCATGATAGGGAGCATTCTGGAAAACCAAACGTAAATAGATTATGTACTATTGTATTGCAAACAGACACCGCATGAATATTTAAACATAGCATCACCAATTATTCAACAGTGCTGGGCCATTCAATGCTACCACTCCAAGTGCATCTTGTCCACCTCAGATTTTAGGAAAAATTACAGCCCGTAGTACAGTTGCAGACTGGATGAAGTGGAGAGTAGGACGAAAGCCCATCTGGTCGGGATGATGCATACTAAAAGGAAGAAGTCCAGACACCGACCAAAATGTTTAAAATAGTTTTTTACGTTTTCAAATTCAAATAACTTCAAAAATTCAAATAGGTACTTTAAACCATTTTGGTCAGTGTCCGGACCTCTTCCTTTTAAGTCGCAGAACGCACAAACAGAATACTTCGCGAAAATTTCACATGGTGTGAGTATCGTTATCTTGTAGGCTAAGGTTGAAACATCACGGCACTGACAAAGCTACAAACAAGTGTTTCTATGAATGACAACGAGGCCTTCCAGAATGTTTCATTATGTGAGATAGACCATTAATGTTTTTTATCTGCAAAGAGTATCTTCTTATTCTGACTTAAGTATAATAGACCTTCGAGCAATTTCTGAAAAGTATTTTCATCCAGCTCGGGTGGTTTATAGGCGCAAATAACCAATTTAGGAGCCCCCATTTTGTAGTGAAGAAAGCTTATATTAAAAAAACCTATAGCTGCAGTGATTAAAAGTTTCTGAAATTTTGAATCAACTCTTTCTATCTGCAGAAGCTCTTTAATTAGGTATTAGGACGCCTTGCAGCACTGACAATGAAAGGAAATCATGACAACATATTACCAAAACTAATAAAATGAATGTGTTCTTGATAATATATGTTGTTGTATTATACACAGATTATACAAAACACCCGAAGTAATGTGCATATCTTCAGAGTGCACACACAGTTCACCAACGTAATAATAAATACAGGTCAACATCATAAAGCAACACATAGGTACTGGGGTTTTTCTTTCACATTGGCCTAAAAACCAATCACATGAGCATTCAGCCATCACATAAGCAGCACCTGCTTGCATGAATTCAAGGAACTTTCAGATGTGCAAAATCGTTTAGGAGCTTTTAAGCAATAGGCATGACACTACTATTATGGTTAATTTGTTGCCTGTAAGTGGTAAATCAAGTGAACTGCTAGTTGTCCTTCCGGTGAAGGATATCGCAGAAAATGTGAGGACAAAAAGATTATAGTAGCTATTTGGAACTCATGAATGTTAAGAAGATAATATGCAATGTTACCATGCTGACAGACAGTCAGATAAAAGATGATACAAAGAAAATATTATATATAGATTACACAGATGCAAGCATTCTGCTTCTTTATTGCTGCAAAACTCGGTAGTTATAGAAGTGCTTCATCCCCTGAAAAATATTTTTAGCAATACATTCACTATGGAGTTCTATTGAGGATGCATCAGATTTGCATGCTACAAGTGGTTTGAGCTGTTCAGAGACAGACATCTGGCTTGTAAACGCAAGAGCATGACGAAATACTGCAAGTGCTCCAGAAAAATGCTTGCATGGTAAGGGAAATGACAAAAACAAGAATGTGGATGAAAAGACCAAACTGCCCCAAAGTCTAATTTTAGCAATGTAAGGTTTTATGAAACATAATTACAGTTCCAAGACAAAACAAAATACCAACATGATATGCAGAGAATGGGTGCTGGACATCAAGCAACCTCACTAAACAATGATTACATACATAAAAACGACACATTCGCAGGAAATTTCACAATACACGACATATAAACTATGTGATTCATGATGCACCCATGTCATACATCATATTGTTCAAGTAACCAACTTCTTTATTCAAGACCCCTGTAGAAGGTTTGTTAATGCAGTTATTGGTTTCTTGGATGGAAAAGACCTAGTATACAAATCTGCACTTCCCTGCCTTATATTTGCAAAGTGCATGTGTACAGTCACAGTTTGGCACAGTTTGGCATGTGTTGCAATGTTTTGTGAGATATCCAGATGCTGTTACCACCTACATCTGTGCACAATGCTCCTGCAGCCTGCCATTACCACAAATCCTGGTCTATCCTACATAATACCCCAGTCACACGGGCACTTTCAAAGTCCTTTGAACCAAAGATCCTTTACTTCAAGGGAGAATGTGCACTGTCACACAGGCACAGCAAAGGAGCCCTACTGGAAGGGGGCTTTGAGTCAAAGGAGTGCGCGTTCGTCCTTTGAAACCTCAAGGGAATACTCCCAAGCATAGAGGGCGTCTGACAGTAGAAAAAATATTCTAAAAATATGGAAGTTCAATTTTTACCTCTTCAGAACGAGCTTATAACTACTGAATACTGTTACTAAAGTACTAAACACTTTCGGGACACCCGCAATCTCCATCATGAAAGCGCCGGTACAGCAACACCGGCACGGCCTGTCGTCAGCAGCAACCTCGACACAACACGGTTGCCATGTGCGATTTGGTTCTTTGGTTAGTGGCTGCTAGGCATCCCAGTCTCCTTGGCTTTTTTCTGCACATCTTTCCTTGTCACTTTTGTTATTTAGTTTTTACAGCGTTTACGTGTACCTACCGCTACCTAGCCACAACAAATGAAACAAAGCAGCTGAAGCAAAGGCAACAATGAATAATCGACGCCAATGTGCTGTGTACGAAGCGGTACACATGGTGGCCATCATTACAATAAATACATTTGTTTGTGATAAAGTAATGCCTTTACTATGTGTGCATTTTGTTTTGATGTTTCTGTGTATTAGGAAAAATAAATGTTGCTGAAAAAAATGTGACAAGTTTATTATAAGACGCATTGGGCCATATTTTTTTATTACTTTCAAGGTGATGGTAGCGCTAAGTATACATGGCGGTTTCTGTTAAAAGCTTCAACGGAGACTACCTGGAGACCATGTAGCACCGACATATATCCGTTAAACTAATGTCTTTGAAAGCTCAATGCTCCTTAACTTCAAAGGACCTTTGGCATGCTCGTGTGACGGGTATAACACTTGCTGCTGAAGGCATTAAAGGCACTCAAAGGTGCCTCAAAGACAGGCTGAGCATTCTGCGCAGGTTAGCGTGTTAGCAAGGCCTGAAACACTTGCAGGACATTGTAAAATATGTCAATACATGGCAAAATACAGCAGCACAACATACTCAGAAAATGTAAGGCTAAAATTGCACACTGATATATAAGGGCCTTCCCAGACAAAGCGATAAATGCAATAGCACACCTTCTATTGAAATCTCGAATATAAACAGATTACTTGAAAAAGATGTACGGTACATGCAAAATAGAATGAGTGATGTATCTTATATGTCATGTATAGTCAAATTTTGCTGCAAATTTGAGCATTTCATGCATGCATATAATCGCACTCATGTACTAAAACAAGTTCATGTGTAGTGCTCATCCTGTGCATTTCATGTGTTTCATCTTATAGTGTAGTAACTGTTTCCTAATGCCAGTAACCAACTCTCCCAGCTTTCAGCAATAGTATGCAAGATTATTTATTCTTAGAAGTATGATAGCATGAAGAAACAAGGATAAAGACCTGTCAACAGGACTAGCATCAACTACAAGCTGATTTTGCTCCTGGATGGAAACGAGTATTAGTAACCGTAATCATTATCAATGTTTCAATGAGAGAGTGGGTGAACCCAGAACTTGCACAAATAACTACAGTAGCCACATGGCTGAACATATGAGCCGTGGGTGTTTCCCTATCTTCCAGCACATGAGGTTAGTTGCAGAGCCCTGACAGAGCTGAGGGAAGTGATTGTGGCTTTCCACATTAGCAAATAAAGATTGACATGTGTCGGAAAATAATCACCATCTTTCATCGAAAACATGTAATTTTTTATAGAGCACTTATCCTCAATTCATTACACAGATTGCGTTAGGTGACTAATTTGTTTTACTACTGTTTTTAGTGCCCCATACAAGATTAACCTTTTCCATGCCAATTTTATTTTCAGAAAACCACTGAAATTTCTAAAATATTTTTATTAGCTATTCTTTGTGAAGAGTTTTTATTACTGCAATATCAGCAGTTCGTTTAAAATTTTCTCCTGCCTTTTACTAGCTGTTTTTCATGTTTTTAGGTTGCAAACAGACAAGGACGCAGAAACTGTCTACATGAAGCATATTTTTTTAAAGAAAGTCAAGCGTGCTTTTGTTATCCTCCATGAAACATGTTATTGCAGGAAGAAAGGTGGTTAACCGAGGGCCCCGATTTTTATTAGTCATATCATAAGAAGCCAACAAACACTGACACCAAGGACAACATAGGGGAAATTACTTGAGCTTAATAAATGAAATAATGAAACGATAAATTAATGGAAATGAAAGTGGATGAAAAAACAACCTGCCACAGGTGGGGAACGATCCCATAACCTTTGCATTTCGCATGCGATGCTCTACCAATTGAGCACCGCGGCGCCGTTTACCGATCCACTTTCTTGGGTATTTATGTTTCCTTGTAGAACCCTGGGAGTGTTAGCCAGCGTTACCACTCACAGACCTTGGTGGCGGACATGGAACATCCTTTCTGCCGCAGGCGTCACGAGAACGTGATCTTTTTTTAGTGAAGGCAACTGGTCAATAAAACCACACATGCTACCTGAAGGCATCAATGTTGCCTGATTCGAGACACTCGTTATGTAATAAATGAGAAGAAAGAGGGTTAACCGAGGGCCCAATTTTTACTAGTAATATCTAAGAAGCCAACAAACACCAAGGACAACATAGGGGAAATTACTTGAGCCTAATAAATGAAATAACGAAATGATAAATTAATCAAAATGAAAGTGGATAAAAAAACAACTTGCCACAGGTGGAGAACGATCCCACAAGTTCACTTTCTTTTTTTGGGGCGGGGGCAAAAACTGAACACATAACTAATCACTGATCTATCATGCAAGTGGTGTTTGCCTATCTCAATAGTCTATATAAAGACAGAAAACTAGGCTCAGGTGTTTTTATCTCTAAAAGAAAAGACAAGCTTTTATACGGCAACCTATCAACTTGAAGCCCATGGTAGTAGTTCTCTTCTATGGCATCAAGCTGTTGAGCACGAGTCAAATAAAAATTAATGCAAAAGTATTAGTGTTCCATGCTTTTAATGCATGGAAAAGGGACACTAAAGGAAATTAATGAGTTAAGTTAGATTAAAGGTTAGCCTTTTGTAATAACAAATTCATCATTTATACCAAGAACAGAGCTTTTATAAGCAAGAAAATTAGAGAACTGGAACATCAAAGGGCACCAACTAATATATTGAACCAAATTCTGTAGTTTTATTTGCCAAAACCACAATATGATTATGAGGCATGAAGTACGAGGGATTCTGGAATAATTTTGACCCCCTTGGTTACTCTACCGTGCATACAGTGCAAAACACACATGCATTTTTGCATTTCACACCTATCAAAATGCAGCTGCCACAGCTACAATTTGATTATCCACCATCAGGCTTGGCAGCGCAACACCAAACAGCCCAACTCAGAGCTCATGCTTGTCAGCAACCTTCTGCAGTGAGTGCATCACTTGGTGCTCATGAGGCAGTACTTCCAGCTGCTTCAGCTGCTTTAAAGTGTGCACACTGCTGGCTTTTGCTGTTTTACAGCCCTTAAAGCCCAACTACAACAAAAGTTAGGGCTGCATAAAAAAATGATTCAAACAGTGTAAATACAAAACAGCATTCTAGCAATCTTGATACCGAGACTGAAATGAATGCCACAATTACCAGTAACTGGCAGTGAGGCATGACTTAGATTGCAGGGCACCTTAGTGTGGCCTACGAGATAAGGGACCACCTGCAGCTGCCTGCAGTGATAAAAACCTGGAGGCGATGTGGACTCTCGTCATAGCCACTAACCACCAGGTTCATGTGTCGTCTGCTAATACAGTATTAAAAGAATATCAAAAAGAAAATTAGATACCAGCCCCGCAGCTTTGCCAAGATCACTACAGTAGTATTTACTACTAATTTATTACCAATATAGCCAAAGTGAAACTTCATTGCACTTGGAATTTAAGCTTTTGCAGTAGGGGTTTTGAGATGTGATAATCGCAATGCTCCTGTGCTTTGTGACATTATATCGCTAGATATTTGACAACGCCATGGTTCTAAGTGTTTTTACATACATCGATATCTTAATTCTTTTACAACCTAACTCTAATATGACACATGAGAATACGGTAGATAACATTTGAAATGTATTTAATGGGCACGGAAAAGGACTAACCTTTACACATGAGACACGCATGGTGAAAGCATTGTAAGCAAGGCTCCCACGTGTCTTTAAATAATTTTTCACTTTGGTCGGTGTCAGTTCTGTTTTTTCCCTTGACTCTTCCTAACCGGACAAGACTTCGTCAGACTCAACTTCATTAACCCATTGACAATATGCTGCATATCTTATGTAAACATTTGATGCTCACCCTAACGCATGTTTCCTGAAGTTACCAACTAAGAGCAAAGAAAGGTTAGCTACTGTATGAACCAGCCTAAATCCATGTTAAGCCCACAATTGCCCAATGTGCCTTGAATAGGCTCTAAAAATGTGTATTAACACAAGGCGCAATAGATTTTGTGCTCACGTTGGCATGTTCATAACAGCTGGCCTCCCTCACACTCATCATCGGAATCTCAGAATCCCTACTGCGAAAACTTCAGGAGTGGAAACCAGCAAAGGTAACAGTGCGCAGTTTGAAGCAGCCAGAGGCACTGCCTCATGAGCACAGCAGTTGCACTCACTGAAGAAGGTTAATGACAAATATGGGGCCCCATTCGTGCTGCTGGTTCCGAAGAAGCCATCTAAGCTTTTTTCCCACGCTTGAGTGTAAAAATACAGCTGCTTTTAACAAAAGGCATGCAACACCGTTCATGAATTGTGCCATTGGAATGGTTTACCAAATAACCTCTTACTTCTGGTAAGCTCTACACAAGCCAAATTGGACGCTGCACTGATGAAAGGGCAAGAGAACATTTGCAGAATATAAAAACAAAGTAAGACCAATGTAGGTGAGCATCGTAACACATGCACTTGTCATCCACAACTTGAAATATATTCTTGGCAGAAGTAGAAACATCAATTCACAACTGATATCAGAAGCTCTTTTAATATCAAAGAATGACTGTGTAATTATTCTTTTTTTTTCTATTTCTCACAAGTATGTGTATGAATGTTTTTTGCTTTCAGTTTACACAGGTTGCTACACCTCAATTTGTTTGACCCTGTTCCCTTCTTTGCAATCTTTCCTCTCTCCCCCTCTTTTATGAACTTCCAGAGAGATTATATGAATAGTTCCTGCTTTCTTAGAAAACATGGCACACACGCGGTGGATGTGGAACATCCTTTCTGCTGCCGGCATCACAAGTACGTGATCTTTTTGGGTGAAGGCAACTGGTCAATAAAGCCCCACATGCCAACTGAAGGCATCAATGTTGCCGGAATCGAGACCCTTGTTATGTAATGAACGAGAAGAAAGCAGGTTAACTGAGGGGCCCGATTTTTATTAATCATAAGACGCCAACAAACAAAGGCACCAAGGACAACACAGGGAAAATTACTTGTACTTACTAATTGAAATAAAGAAATTATAACTTAATGGAACTGAAAGTGGATGAAGAAACAACTTCCCGCAGGTGGGGAACGATTCCACATCTACGCATTACGTGTGTGATGCTCTACCGATCGAGCTACCACAGCACCGTCTTCCCATCTATTTTCTGGGGTATTTATGTTACTACTAGAACTAACCCTGGGATTGTTAGCCAGTGCCACCACTCACAAACCTTGGCAATAGATGTAGAGCATCCTTTCTGTCGCAGGCATCAAGAGTATGTGATCTTTTTGGGTGAAGGCAACTGGTCATTAAACCCACACGTAGTACCTGAAGGCACCAATGTTGCCAGATTCGAGACCCTCGTTATGCAATGAACGAGAAGGGGGTTAACCAAGGGGCCCGATTTTTTACTGCTGGTTTAGTACACACTTTCCTGCGTTTAGGGCGATGCCAGCTTCTTGCAGGTGCTGAAGTACTTTGTGCAGTCGTGCATCATGTTCTGCCTTCGTGCGGCCAAACACTATTATGTCGTCTTGCAGACATGCTTGGCCGTCCAGGCCTTCTAGCAGTCTTAGCATTTCCCTGTGGAAAAATTCAGTTGCTGTGGAAATTCTGAAGGGCAATCGGAGGAACTTAAAATGGCCAATTGGTGCCAGGAAAGTGTTGTACCTCTGGGACTCGGGTAACCAGTAACCAATATCCGGCTATAGCATCAAGTTTGCTAAACCAGGCAGCTCCGGTGAGTTTGGCCAGGCAATCATTGATGGTGGGCACTAAGACTCATTCTCACAGAATGTTCTATTTTAACCCTCCAAAGTCACTGCAGATTTGAAGCTCGCCTCCTTTATTTTTAGCCACTACCATAGGTGCATGCCACTCTGTGGTCTCTTCGACCTTTATGATGACACCCAGGCTCTCCGTTCTCTCCAACTCACGTTTGGACACTCGGCAACATGGGCAGAGGTACTCGCCCCGAGTACATAATAGCACGCCGCTTGGCATCAGGGAGTAGCGATATATTGTAATCGGTCCTGAGAAGGTAGGCCCAGGTCTGTAGCCAGGTAGAGGTAGTGGCATAAAATGTTGGCTGGGTCTCTGACCTTGCCTTTTGACTCCGCTACTTCTAGGAGACTTGGTTGGACATTGAAGGATTTGATTGCGGGGGGACGTCAAAAAGTGCGTCATGCAGCTTGTCTATTACATAAATTTGTTCTTGACACAACCAGCCATTTCAGCACACGGTAGCAGTCTAACCGTTGCTTTTTTTGGTCCTGCCCGGTCCGAGCAGCTGTTCTTTTGCTTGCTTCAGGTTTCCCGTGACTTGTTCGTCGTAGAGGCTTGTTGGCATGGCAGTCACATCTGCACCAGTGTCTACCTTGAAGCCATTGACCATCACATTGATTTTTCATGGCCCAGGATCCTGTTGGTCAGTTAATTGTCCAAGTAAACCTCTTCCAAAACAGCTTGGTATGTGCTTTTTGTTCTGCTTTTTGGAAGCGGAAAAGCATATGGCAGCTGTGTTCCTTTTTACTGCAGGCACTGCATTTTTTGCCATTCGCTGTGCACATAGTGTGTGATGGTGAACCATAGGTGTCTTGTTGAGCCATACCACTTGCATGTCAGCGCAGTTTCGTCACGCTGGTTTTTACGAGAATTATTCGACTTTCCTTTGCTCTTCGAGAAGCTGTGCATGGTGTCTACAGCTTCAAGTGATTGTAGCTGTGGCCGTAGGTCCTTTTGCTGCTGTTTGATTGTTGCCATGTTGCGAGCAGCGTTGACAGCGGCTTCCAGAGTAAGCTCAGCATTAAGTTGCAGCTTCTCACTTACCTACGTGTCTGTGGGACCGACCACGAGTCTATCACAGATCAGTTCCTCTTTCAGGGCGCTGTACTCAGAGGCTTCAGCTAGCCTGAAGAGTTCGGTGATGAACATATCGGCTGTCTCATGCACGTCTTGCTTCTGGCTGTTGAACTTTGCACACTCGTATATCATGTTCATCCGTGTCAGGAAATTTTTTGTGAACAGTTGCATTACTGTGTTGTAGTCGAGTTTCTCAGCATCACAGAGCCTGAGCAAGGCTAGGACGTCTTTGGCTTCACGACCCATGGCATAAATGAGTGTGTTCACCTGCGTCTCGACGTCGTCGTCTTTAGTATGGAGATAGCTCCATAGCACTCCCTTCTCGTGAGCCACCGTTTCTACTCCTCGGGCTGCCGAAAATCAAGTTTTTCCGGCAGTTTGATGACGAACGAGTTTAGTGGAGCTGCGTGCTGGGCTGTGGACACTGTAGGTGAAGCCATTGGTAGCAAAGTTTCGTATTCACCGCAGTGCGCTGTAGGTGTAGACTTCTACTTGCGTGGTGCATTTCTCACAGCGTTGTCGAGTATCCCACCGTTGCCTCCATGTCATGGTCGGGTGACGAGCATACATGATTGACAAAACGTAAGTGTTAACTGGGAACTGTTTACTAGGTTGTGTATGCAAAACAAGCACGGCTACATGCCGGCTCGGCTTACACGGTCTGGTCCGCTCTCCCAGAGGCATTGTTCCACATCTTACATGACCGTGTACATAGCGCCATCTCGTTGCGGTAGCTCGCATGACACGGTGCACCAGTGTAACTCAATGGACAGCAACTTCAAAAAAAGTATATTTCGGAAGGCTGCCCAAGTTTAAACTCTCAGTTAACGTTAAGGCGATCTGCCCTCTTATTAACATGCACATTTACGCCACTAGACCGTAACCTCTTTGCTACATTATAGCACAGTTTTGGTCCGAATTAAAGCACTGATATAACACAGCGGAAAAGTTACGAATAAGTGCCATAAATACGAAGAATATTAGAAGGGCATACACTATCATTCTTGCTAACTGCTCATTTGTTGAAATTCTGGCAGTCTTCTGAATTATAATTTTTAAACGTGCTGCCCATTGAGTTATGATAATGCATTGCGGTGAAATTTGATAGATGGCCGCAGAGCCAATTCAACATTTCAGTTTCAACCGCAGCTAGTTACCCCTATGCTTTTCTTGGCTTCATTGCCTGCTGGCTTTATATGGTCATGATTTTTAAAAAGTGAAGCCCGTTTTCCTTCTCATTCATTCATGCGAGGGTTTGAAACCTCATAGCCTTGATGCCTTTAGGTAGCATGCATGGGTTTATTAGCCACATGCCTGCTCTCTTCAGTTCAGGTGTTACGCGACACCATCGTGCAAAAAAAGATGTTCCACATCTGCCCACCATGGCTCTAAATGGCGCTGGCTAACACTCCCAGGGCATAAATACCATAAATACCCAAGTTAGCACAATTGGTAGTGCATCGCGTGTGTACTGCAAAGGTTGTGGGTTCAGTCACCACCAGAGACAAGGTCCTTTTGTCTGCTTTCATGACTTTCTTTCAATATTTTCTACATTTCAATTTCAACCACAGCTAATTACACCAACGCTTTTCTTGGCTTAATTGCCTGCGACCTTTATATAATCAGCAAAGATAAGGTAACAAGCAAATTAAAATAAATAAGTGGAGGACAGGGTCATCGGTATTCAAAGAAGCACCTTCCTTTTTGTATCGTTAACCAACATGTGCGCCCAATAGGTAACTCCTCTACCTGCACATCGAATGACAATGCAAGAGATGCAGCTGGAACCCACAGTCAAATATATGTACAGCATACCAATGCATCTCTCCTCCGAAGGTAGTGAAGAGCACAGGTGCCTGTAGAGTTGCGTGCCACGGTTCCTCTTGCCAACCCATGGAAAGGAGCATAAGTGATGGTGTAGAGCTTGCTCCTTCAAGCAGTGTTCAGGTATCCATTCATAATCCTGCATGTAGTGTCCAATGTATTGTAGATATCAAGACAGCTTCAGTCCTGCAGCAAATAAAGTGATCAGTTCTAACCAAAATGTTGAGATGTAGGCACTTTGGCAGGCGGATGTTAAATGTTGAAGTTTCTGGGATGCCAGTGATAATTTCATTAAACATTATATGGGCCACTCATACAGGGATGGAAGCAGTCAAAGAAGTTTTGGAGCAGCTCTGGGAGGTGGCAAATTTGACACACTGGAGCATGAATTGCCCGTTTTCGAGCAGTGAATACATGTTTACATGAGTAGCTTGGTAAAGGTCAATGAGTGAAATACAGGTATATGAAGAAAAGGTGTTCCTTATTTTACTTTACAGAGCACTATTTGATTATGGCAGATCAGTTCTGTGGAAGCCTGCAAGGCAAGTAAAATTCATGACAGGAAAAATTTTCACCCACCCTACTTTAGCATGAAGCTACGAAGGAGACCTGTACAGGTTTCTCGGAAACCACCATTAAATTACATACTGGATGTGACAACTAAGTGTGGCCAAGAAAAAAATTAATGAGTGCTTTCCGTGAACATCACCCACTCTATGTTGATAGGTTTATGTGTGTGCTACTCAAGTTTTTTTTTTTTCCATTGTGAACAAGCAATTAATATGTAGTTGTAATGAATGTTTATTTCCTTACTTATCGAATATGGTGCCAATGCAAAGGTTGTGGAATACGCCGAGAAATGACCGATAACAGCGTTACAACAACCTAGTTCATGTGTGGTCTTTTTTTTTTCCGACAAAAAAAAACCAAACAAGCGAATTTTTCTTTAGAAATTCACGTGACAATGCGCTCCGCATCAGTAATATAAGTGGTCTCAGACGGAAACAGTGTCATCAGTGCACTGCATATATTATGAATGTGCAAACCTGGGGCACAGTCTTGTAAAGGTTCGCAAAGCGAACTGTTACCAAGATCGCACTACTTCGCATTTGGTAGGGACTGTACTTGCACGCCAAAAACTGCTGACATGTCGAGAAAAAACTGCAGCTGCTCTTTCCCAGTGCCCCTATTTGACAAAGTTTTTGTAAAGATTGATGCAATAGTGCGCAGAAGCATTGTCATGGTAAGGGCAGTTTATTTTCACCTTTTATTTATTTCACGAGCTTTCATTCTCGTGCCTTCACAAATCCTAGGCTGTCTTAAATGCTGTTACCGGCCATTTGTAACCATCATACAAAGCTTTTCACTGACATCTCATCGATTAGGTAAATCAAGACACTCATCAGATACAGTGAACACCATTCGAGTAGTGCACTCTGGTAATTTTTCATTCTTGGCAACCTGCAGTTGAGATAGCAGAATATCGCAGAATAAATGTGAAGTGACGTAGTGGTCATTGCATGTTTGCGAGTATTTTATATCTGTTTTGACACACTGGTTGGAAAAAAGACATGAACGGGCATGTTAACTGCACTTGAGCTATGGTATACAAGTTTCCCTTGTTGTGCAAGGGCGTCTACATTAGACAGACGGGAAGGGGTATCAATGATTCATAATAAGGTTTGTTACAGCGCAACCTAAGACAAGGACAACAGAAGGTACAAAATGATGACACGGCGCTGTTTTGTAGCTTCTGTTGTCCTTGTCTTAGGTTGCGCTGTAACAAACCTTAGTATGAATCCCAACCAACTGGCCCAACTTGCCGTTCTGATGCAGTATCAACGATTGCTTGGGCGAGCATAGTTACAACCTTCATAAAAGTTAACGAAGTAGGCCCCTTGCCATGCATTGCAAGACTTGTGGATGCAAACTAGTTTTTTTAAAGAATGTGTCATCATAGGATGCAGTAACATTCAACTGATGCGCAAGATTACTATCAGGCTAATGCCATTGCCAAATACGTTAGGGTGTGCATGAGTACACCCTCCTTATCTTTATCAGGCAAGGAACATTACTTTCTAAGTAGGTCGGCACGTTTTCAGTGAACTGCAGCCGTCTGCTTCTTGTAAGGTTGTTGTTTCAGTTGTTCTTCTCATGTGTGCTGTGAGCGGCGCATATAATGTGCAGTAGGGTCGTGGAATAAGACCAGTTAGAAGTTAGTGCTCATCCTGTCACCTGTACTTTTTCTTCCATACTCAAACTGAGTTATGCTAAAGCAAGACAAGAATCCATTCAGTCAGTTTGTGCCTTCGAACCAGTTCACCTCCACAGTGCACAATGATGCTATTATAAAGGGACATTGAAAATATTGTTTATTTTCTTTTAATAAATAAAGTTTAGTATGAAGTTTCACACTGCATTTTGCAAGTTTTAATTACCCTAGTATAAATTTGTATTCTAGAATGTGAAGGATGAAAACAAGGATTTCCAACCTTACACATTTCCAATGACATCTAATCACTACAACTTAGAGGAAAGGCGCTACGATCTCAAACAGTCGCAGCTTCTATCCGCGGTTGTTGTATATAAAGGCATTACGCACCGAGAGAATATGGTCAAATCTTAAAGCTAAAACTACGGTAAAGGCTTGTACCAACACGCTTAAACAAGGGAGAACATTTCAAAACACATAGTGCAGAGGTAAAAAAATAGATCATGGAGTTTTACTTGCCAAAACTACAATCTGATTATGAGGCACGCCATAGTGGGGGGACTCCGAAATAATTTTGACCACCTGAGGTTCTTTAACGTGCACCTAAATCAAAGTACACGGGTGTTTCCGCATTCTGCCCCCATCAAAATGCGGCCGCCGTGGCCGGGAATCGATCCCACGACCTCGTGCTTAGCAGCCCAACACCATAACCCCTAAGCAACCACGGTGGGTACAGTGCACAGCTGTGAAAATTTTTCCTATACCAGAAATAAGTTTTTGGTCAGGGGCTCAAGAACCGGGGGAATCGCGCCCTGCCTGGCGCTGTTCACAGTGCCACCTCAGCCAACTGGGACATTTGCACGCGAGAACGAGAGCACCAAGTCCGGCCATGGCTGGTAAACCCATATGACGATACATTACTAAAATATACAGTAACTAAAACAAAAGGACGCGTACAAACGAGATGTGTCCTTTTTATTCAACTAACATATTATCTTCGCGCCTTCTCCCCCTTGTACGATATAGAGGTTACACAGTTCTGCTTAATCTATCGTCTTACATCATGCATGCGCACTGAGCACATCAATACGTTCTGGATATCGCAGAAGCCGTTGTTCACGGCGTGAGACTCACGATAGCGAAGTCAAATGCGATCCTTCTAGAAATAAAGAAATTGTTCGCCTGCGACAAACTTTGCAAACAAGAAATAAAATACGAGCTTACCAAAATGCTTCGTCCAGGTTGGTGGCGGCACGTAGTTCGTTGGCGTTCACCGTTGCGCATTACGCTGTGTTGTTAATCACGCCGCCCTCGCTTGTAGGCGTGAGAAGAGCATCAAAGTATTATTCTTTTCTGTCAAATACTGCTGCTTCGTAAGTACAAATAGAAAATTTTGAGTTGTCAAGCCTACCCCAGCATACTGGCACATAACAGCTTCCCGCGCTCAAATCTCGCTGTGGATTCGAATTCGCGCTGCGTGCATTTCGATGAGCTGTTGGGGCGCCACCTAGAAGAGTTTGAATATGGACAAAACGAAACAAAGTTCTAACATATGTCCGTCTAGATTATTTTATATTTATTTATTTAAGATATAAGGCACATGCTGTTTAGAAAATACTCACGGCAAACAATGTTTTAGTTTAGTTTCTTTGGCCCCTCGGCCCCTCCGATTTATGTCCATTGTCAGCTGGCCTGCGGCCTTTAAACGATATTCCTTACATATTGTGGCTCAATGTCGAGGACATTGAACCTGGTTGTATGGGGTTTAAATGGAGGGACAATATTTCGTTTTGTAGAGTATTGCTGCTGGGGATAAAGCGAGAAATAGGCTGCTTCTCGTCGGCAAAAGGAGCCGGACGAGCAAGTCACGAAATGCAAGAAAACGAACGGCTTGCATGATTACTAGTACAGTCTCGCTTGGTTGACCAGTGAGAAACAGCATAATTAACAACCTAACAAATACAATGGACAGCCGCCAAATCGTTGGTCAATTAGACATGTTAATGATGAGTCAGAGTGGTTGTTATTTCGTGTTTGTCCGTTTGTAAACGTGTTGTGCAAAGCTTCGTTTATTCGATGTTGTGCCCCATTTCCACCAGAAAAAGAAAGAAAGAAAAGCGGCGTGTTTCTGTTGACGCGGCACGCGCAAGTGAAACGGATTTACGGGCAAGCCGCGCGTGTCACGTTCACACATATATCGCTCAATAAAGCACTCCGGCGGTATCGATCGACATACCGGCCGCACCACTGGTGGTAACGGCTATAGTGGTACCGGTGGTAATAAGGGGAGCCGAAAGGACCTAGAACCTCAGGGCACTACAAGAATATATTTCATGGTTTCACACCTGCTTATGGCAAAAGTGTACAAAGTATATGCATGGTATAGCACTGTACTCGTAATGCAAAAATAAACGAATTAAAATTAATTTGTAAACTAAGAAACCAAGGTGAACCTTCAATAATTCACGAACAGGTAGGTTCACACTCAACTGACTCATGAAACAGTATGCTAGCTGTGCCAAGAATCTTAATTAGTCGAGCAATTAAGGGTGGTGACTGTCATGTGCAATGCCTTGGGGAAATGCATGCAGAAGTAGGACAATAGCTGTTGCTCTGTCTTTGCTCATGCCCTATCAACTGATTAATCACTTATTTATTTATTTATTTTTATTTTCACATACTGTAGTCCAATTGGGCTATCGCAGGAGTGGGTTTGTACATTGCATATAACAAAATATTTTTCTGCACAAATCAACTTCAATGCCTTAAAAAACATGATAACTTCAATACAAAAGATACAATCAGTATAATAAATGCAGCATGAATCAAGTAAATACAAAAATTTTTCTAATTTACCTAGTTTCACCTGGGAGTAAGTTCCGTTTTTCAATTGTATGAGGAAAGCTATACTTAAACAGGTTAGTATGCGGTTGAAATGGTGCAAGGTTAAGTTTGTGGCTATTCCTAGTAGGTTTCAAATTATCAGGAGACAGATAGTTGTTCTTTAATGAGTAGTGTGGGGTGTTATTTGAATTATGCAACAATTTAAGGCATTCATAATCACGCCGCTTGGACAGAGGTAGTAAACAGATTTATTCTTTATTTAAGTCATTATTCCAAAAATTGGAGAGTTGGAATTTCCCCTCACAAGGCACTATTGGCAATAAAATCACCTACAGTGCTTGTCGAATGGGTGCCGCAGTGCTACAGTTGACCTGCAAAGACGGGGCCGAACCCCTGCTTAGAAAATGGAAGAGAGGCCGAACTTTCTCGAGCCCTGGTTAACTTTGAGCACTGACTGTGTTGAGCGGTATACTATATATTGTACTACCACACAGTACAATGATGTATATTAATGATTAATACATTAATAATATGTATATAATAATAATAATAATAATAATAGTAATAATAATAAGAAGAAGAATGATTCAGATCTGCTACCATATCTGCATCTTCTTCCTTCATGCCACAGAAAATGTCTATGGAATTCTTGCTGTCAAATCAATAAATATATACTTCAGAGCATTGTTGCGTTGTCGTGACAGTGTAGAATAAGGCACTGGAAACATCACTTCACAGCATTCAATCTTTATCGGTCAAACCTGTGCTTAGAAAAACATGTGGCACTCAAAGCACAACAACCCAGCGGCGAGCATGGTGTGTCAAGCGCGTCACATGACTCGTCAAAGGTCGTAACATAATTGCTGGTGCTATATATATATATATATATATATATATATATATATATATATATATATATATATATACATACCTTCCGCAAAGTACAACACTATTTGCATCTCACGTTGACTGATATCTTTCAATTGTTAGTAGGTGAAATGCAATCCACAGAAAAAGGATAAACAATTGTATGCATATCTATCAGTATAATCACGGAGTATCAGGCTGGGCATCAACCAAACTGATTCTTAATATCTGTAACTGTGGCGAGGAAAGCATATGTCGCCTTGAAGAAGACAAGTCCACTTGTTGAAACGTTGGCTCCTGCTTTCATCTGGTTCTCGGTTTGCTCATCGTCTTGAATTTCCATTTCCCGCCTTCCCCATGTTTTCCCTGGGTTTGTATACATGGTATTTTAACACGCAGCCTAAAAGATTGCAGATTCTTTTCCTATATGCATAGTTGGTATATAATTGTGAATCAGCAACACACTAAAAAAACGTTTTCTTCTAGCATAACACTGAAGCATACAAACTTGAAAATTTACTGTGCCTACCTGGGCGTCATTTCACATATTTAAGAGGTGAATCCTTTTCCTTTGGGTACATGTGCATTGGGCTAGCTCCCAGATCAAACTATATGTCATCAATCTGCACAGTTGGCACAGTAGGAATTCACAAGACAAATTTTAGCACTGTGCACCTTGTTTACACTTTTCTGCATTTCTGTATGCAAGATATAACACTACAATTTCCGCTGAAGATACTGTGCTTGTTGTGCAGGCCATGTTTTGATGCTAATGGATGGCACCTGTATAATCATGTAAGACTTTTGTGAATATATTGGCACAGCAGCACCTTCTGTTATTTTGTATGTATATTTCTGACCAGCAACACAACCAAGCAGAGGTATATTGTGCTGTAGGCAAAACAAGTGGCCACTTAGATTTGGCAGCTCTAGATGGGCACATCGCATCTAGTCGTTCCTCACCCCACTTTAACATTTACATTTCACCAATGGCAAAGGACAATGTTGGATTCCGTAAAATATCCAATTTCAAATGCACTATGGATGACTGACTTTTGAAAGAACAATGAAGTGATGCCTGGAAACCTGTGTACCAACTTTCTTCCCATATTAGTTACTATAATGCCTTACAATGTGTCTTAAAATTCTTCATATGGTGCACCTAAATTTGGTGCTAGAGTGGAGAGGAGTGCAGTAGTTTGACTTTACCTAGGGTGGCAAAATGCCTCACAACACTGCTACATCAAAGTAGCAGTGTTGCAGCGCTCAACGGTGCCCTTAAAGGCATCAGTTGAGCTCATCACATAACAGGGGCAGGGGGAGTACAAACATAAATGAGATTACAAAGAAATAGTTACAACAAATAATAGGACAAAGTACAGAACAAAGGTATGCTAACATTGTTTAGGTATTAAGAAACATAATGTAAGAAATCATAAGAATTGCAAAACAAAAGTTATGCACACAGCAAAATCAAATGTTGAAAATATGCATGCACACATAAACTACGGTATTAATACAGGTATTTATTAGTAACTCACAAAAACAACTAAACAAGAATGTAATAAAAAAGGCAACTAATTAACAGTGCGTAGCACGTCGTAAAATTTTAATGTCAGATTCTGTGTCAATATCAGAGGGAAAGCAGTTCCCTTCAGTGATGGTGCAGGGTATAAAGGAGCATGCATATTGTAACGTGCGAGATGGTGTACGCTTGAATATGAGGTGGTGATCCCGGCATGAAAATACGACAGGTGGTGACTGAAAGAAATCATTGTGAAGAGAAGTACGATTATAAAGCTTGTCAAGCAGGCAAAGACGCACTGATTTGTGGCGAAGGGATAGTGCTTGTAAATCAGTACGTGCTTTTAATGATGACACGGAAGTGTAAGATGAATAGTCGGAAAATATGAAGGTGAGCAGTCCAGTTTTGAACAAATGCAATCTCGTCAACAATGTTTACCTGCCAGAGTGCTATATTAGCGATGCGTATTCGAGCTTTGTGTGGATTAGTGTAGTGTAAGCAAGTTTATGTATGTTGACAAAAGCATGCTTTAGGCTTAATTTGATGATGCCAAGAGAGTGGTGAGCTGCTGCAAAGATGGAGTAAATGTGGCGGTTTCATGCTAAGTCGTAATGTAAATGAAAACCTGTGCTGGTAGTTGAATGTTAAACTGGGATCTTCGAAATAGTCGATGACTTGTGAATTAATAATGTGTTCCATAAGTTTGCGAATTGTACTGGTTAATGATATTCATTGGTAGTTAAGGGGTGATAAACACCCGCTGGATTTGTAGAATGGGATGACTTTAGCCACTCCCCAGTCTTAAGAATGAACCCAGGGGGTATGTTGCGACACTAGCTGGGACACATTCTTGAGTAGCTTGTTATTAAACTTGCTGTGACCTATTGTAGATGAAGTTTTTAATCTGTTTAGTAAGGTAAAAATGCCCGAGCCACTAATAACAATTTCAGACATGTCAGCTAGATTGCATGGGGAAGTCAGGGCATGCAGTGATGTCTTCACATTTGGACACTCAACAAAACATGTCATTTAGTAACTGCACACACTATAACTCAGGAACTACGTCACCACCAGAATTAGGGTTATGTCAGGCTGTGAATAGGGGTTTATTACGTGCCATAATCACTGTTATTCATAATAAATCATAGCTGTAAACCTGTTGACGTGTGGATTTTAGTAGCATCTGGCATTCCTTGTCACATAATATGTATCTTTGCCATGTCTTGGATTTTTTTTTATTTGCCATTCTATAGAGCGCTTCATTTTATTTATGAGGTGCTGCAGGCGTTTATTGAACGTTTTGTTGCATCTAATGCTGAGAAAAAGGACAAACATTTTGATAAGATTTGCAAAGGTGGCTCTAAACATAACCTAGTTCTCAATAGCTCGACTGTGTCTGCAAAGGTGGCTAATTAACGATTATGCCGAGTAATGTTGGCCCTATTGTAGCACCTAATATGTTTAGTAGTGTTTTCTTTTTTGTTAAAGAGAAGTTAAGCAGACCTACTATAACTGCATGATCAGACAGCCCGTCCAGGTGAGTATTGCCGGAACAGATTAGAGGATCGCTGGTCGAGATGAGAAGGAGGAGGAATAAACATTTATTTTTGAAACAGTATCTCGGGTTAAGCCCCAGTTCTACTCTAGGTGGGAGGTCTCCTCATTCCAGGAACCCTCTGACCTTCGCTGCCTCCTTGGCCCTGGCAACGAGGTGTCATTGTTGCTCCAGGCCCTCGAAGACGAGCTTGGCCTCTCTACGTTTCAATGAGGTCTTCGCTTTCTTGTCTGGCGTTATATTCTTTCGGTGAAGGCGATGCGTCTGTATCTAGATGCCATGGACACTCGAGGATCAGGTGCGCCAAGGTGTATGGTAAGCTGCACATTGGGCAGTGGTATCCTTGTCGCATTGGGCATATTCTGTGCATGAGTATTTCCTTGTAGCATTTGGTATAGTCTGTGCATGAGTATTCCGTGGGTGTAAGTGTTACTCTGTAGTCTTCTGAGTGTGGTACTTTCTTCTTCGGTGAGCTTTGGGTGAGGTGGTGGGTGCACCCTGCGTTCCAGCCTGTGATATTGAAGGATCGCTGAGTAGGTGATGGGTACGGTCTCTGCCCCTGCTGACGCAGACCGGCATCTTGAGAGTAGGAAGGGTTGGCCCGGCAGGTGTGGCCTCGGGCCACGGCGTGTGCTGATTCGTTCCCCTCCAGCCCGTCATGCCCAGGAACCCAGGTCACGCAGGTGTAGCGGATCAGAGCGCTGTCGTGCTTCAATATCTTTAGTGCTTCTGTCGACACTAGACCCTTAGCATAGTTCCTGACAGCTGCTTCAGAATCGGAAAAAATTACAGCTGCGTCTGCACGTGGTAGTTGCTAGGGCGATCGCCGTCTCTTCTGCAGTCTCAGAGTTTTGTGCGCGGACTGTGGCAGACGCTAGCTCTCTGCCCTTAGAATCTGTGACGTTCAGGGCGTAAGCATTTCTTTGCGGGTATTTGACTGTGTCGGTGTATCTCGCATCCGTACCTTGCCTGTGTCTTTGCCGTAGGGCATCCACTTGGGCTTGTCTTCTTTCCTTGTGGTACAATTGGTGCTATGCACAGGGATTTGCAGATGTTTGGAGGAATTCTTTCTTTTCGGTCCATGGTGGCCTATAAAGGTTTCACTGTAGCTCAGCCGTTGCAGCACTGATCTCCCGGTGGGCATGAGCTTAAGTCATTCTAACTGACTGGCTTTATGAGCTTCGGCTAATTCTTGCCAGGTGTTGTGTATGCCCGTCTTGAGAAGTCTCGTAGTCAAAGCCGTAGATGGTAGGCCCAGGGCAGTTTTGATGGCTTTGCATATTTGAATGTTAATTTTTTTCTACCTCTGATGAGATCTAGAATATTGGCCAGTGTACATGATGAACAGGTTGGGGGAGTAATGAGTTGAGGTAACATGAAGTGTAGACAGGAATGAAGGAAAATATGCCATTGAGCGTGAGCAGCTGTGACAGATTCTGTTGTCCAGTTAATAATGGAGAAATTAAAATTGCCATAAATGATCACAGTAGAATGCCAAAATAGCATATGCACTTCATTTAGAATGTTTTGAAACTCGCTTGAAAATGCACAATTTACATCCGGAGGGCAGTAGTATGCACTTATGAGAACATTCTGCTTGAGCATTGAAGTGAAATGAAAATGTGCTCTAGGAATGAACGAATGCCAGTTGGAACTGCAAGAAATTATTTGTTTAAAGCTATGAGCATGCCACCTTCTATGCAGTTGCATCATTCACAACAAGAAGTGTTGCATGCAGATGTGAAAAGAAAAATTTTATAGGAGATGGTATCGTTTAGCCACGTCTTGATTAGTACAAGAAGAGATGTCACACATGAATCAATGAGTGATGAAAGTGACATATATTTTGACATCACACTTCAACCTCTAGTGCATAAGAATGACAGGTTTGTAGACGTGTTATGGGTGTGTGGTTGCATAAGCTGTCAGTTTCCACACTTGCATAAGATGAAGGTTTGGCTTGTCATTCCAAAGCATGCTGAGACAGACGCACTGCACAGTTTATTTCAGAGTCCCAAACATATGTGTCGTTGTTGACCAAGAGCTTGTTAAAAACCAAGCAAGCTTAGTGTGAGCTGTCTCATACTGACTACAAATTTTAAAAAATTAATAAGAAAATAAATATATCTGTCATCCTGATTTGCTGTTCCTAAGTGATGGAGTAGTGCGAAAGTGACATATTTTATTTGTACATATATTTGTACTCAACCCACTGCAACAGTAAAAGAAAGGAAAGAAAGGAAGGAAAATGTAATTATGTGAAATTATACAGATGGAGCATCCTTTTTTTTTTTTTATGCTGAAGTAAACAATCAATATATGCACATGTGGATACGATATATGTGCATGCACTAGAATAACTTTCACCAGTCATATTATGTCAGCAAGACAAGGTGGGCGAATTGGTTAGGATTTATCTTAGTTTTGGTAACAGCTAGCGCGAAGGTACGATGAGTAGAAAACGTTATTAAATACACGAGCAGGGCTGTTAATGGTTTGTGAACACTTTTCTGTAACGCTATGTGTTATATCCGCGTCCACAGCGACCAGGCCGGCATGGATAAGCGTAGTTATGATTGAGCTCTTCCTTGTCATTTCACGCGCTGATAACCACGACTTATTACAATACGGCAGTTTCTTAACGTTTGCTAATCCGGCTTGGGCAAAGCTCCCGTCGTTGTGTGCCACCTCACGTCCGCCGTACGCGGTGCCGGCCGGGCAATAATAGATTGACTTTTGGATGGTAGTACGCTCGCTGCGTGAGGGCACCCCGCAGGTGAAGGGCACGGGAAAATAGCCCATTCTTACGACGCGGGGTTCGGTATGTGACCTGTGATTAGCCCGAGGGTTCAGATTAACTGCGTACCTGTTGCGCGGCCCAATGCTTCGCGCTGCCCGATTGTAGACGGTGGACATTGTAACATATTTTAATTTCGCTTGCGTTTCGCTCGCGCAAGAACTTTCCACGACTCGCTGACTTCCCGTCTGTCGCCAATGAATGTTCCCCGGCCAGACGCTCCTAGGTCCAAGCCCGGCCCGGGCCCGAGTCAGCAATTGCTTGGCCGCCCCGAGCATCCTTGGACCGAGTTTGGCATATGCGGCCGACAACGCTTTCTGTCTGGCCAGCGCTAGTAGTAAAATCGTGTTTTGTCAACAATTAAGTTAGCGTGTTGACGGTACGTGAAACGTCGATCGCTTCCGTATCGCAGCTCTGTTGGCATTAGCTTTTTTTTCTTATTGTGTTACACAATAGGTGCGATTGCGATCACTTTATTCCGACGGTTATGCTATGTTATTATAGAGCAGGCAGGCCGGATCGAGGTGCCGTACTCGCTAGGGCCTTTCCTTGCCGTGCTGCGCGTACACTATCACCGATAGGTCGTTTATATTGACGGTAGGTAATAATAATAACGATAACCCCGAGAAAGGAATCCATTGACATACTGGCCCTGAAGATAGGCTCATGTTTGCCGAATCGCACCGTATGTATGTATGTATGACTCGGTCGAATTGGCACGTACAGCTGAGAGGCTCTCATGAGATATGCTCGCCGACGACATGCCGATGAAGTGCTGTTTAGTATTTTTCTCGCACACAACTATGTAAACGAATTTCCTATTAGCGTGTAGACGAATGATGAGGGCGGCATATAGGTACAGTACCGTACATATTCGCCTGAAGAGGAACATTACAAATGTGCACATGGTATTCACATTTTATTAATTTAATGATGATATATGTGGGCTATGTGGACCTTTAGGGTGTAGTGTAATATGCAATGTAGGAATGAAGTATTAAGAACACAACAACAAAATTTCTTGTCATATGACCAACTGAGTAAAATCTGCTTTTCAAGTGAACAAACATACCCCACAGGAATGCCACTTGTAGCTTTTTCAACTGAGCTACCACATTTTTAGTCACATATCCAGCTAGGGTATGCAATCCAATTTTAGAACATGGCTTAATTAGCAAAAAGCTTTCATAATCTTGAATACAGTTAATGCATTAGAGGTGCAGCCTTAGTTACTGTACACATTGCATAATCTGCACACTGCAGAGCATTAATTTGCATAATTTGTTTTGTGCTTTCTTCTGCATGTGGCTGCAAGCCTTTGTTTTCAAGAGTGCGCCTAGGAAAAAAGGTGTTTGTGTTAGGTTTGGATGATGCACTTCAGTGGCCAAGAGAAGAAACATGCAAATTATAATATTTTTTTATTAAGATAGCTGCATTGGACCAGCAGGACCTACCTTTCATACCATGATTAGGGCAAGACAGATGGCACCTGACAAAATCCAGAAAATGTATCATCCACTCTGAGTAATTGGTGAGCAAGCTTCAATATCATGAGGGGCCAGTGAGCCTTGGCTTTGGTATGACAGGAACAGTCTTGAAAATACCAAAACATATGTGCATAAGGGACAGGAGTTGCCTCTGTCTGAAACCCACTGATGACTCCATTATAAACGTAAGCAGCAGTGCTTGTGCCATGCTCTGCTGCTTAATTTCAGAGAGACTAAGAGATGAACGAAAGGCATAGATAGAAACATTGAGAGGAGCATTATTTATGTTCTTTTGCAATATCATGCTGCAATTACCACAAATTATAAACACTGCAATAGTTGTCTCTAGCTTGCTCATTTTAATAATCGTTCCATTCACAGTCTCAACTCAACAGCATAACACAACATATTAACTTATTGCGCTAAAGTCTGAGAGTGTGTTGGTTACATATACTACATTTGGTTACATTTACGTATACTGGATGAGTGAGGGGCATATGAACACACTTAGTGCTGCTTTCCAACTGAGATTATTCAATCCATTGAGCAACCTGACTTTAGACTTTTGCAGGTGACTGTTCAAGTCAATGCACATACATTTACCCACATCTACTGTTTGTTCTATATTGATTTCCCTTTTACGAGTAATCACTGTGGATTATAAGGGATATTGCAATTAAACATTGAAGGCCATAATTATGAAAATAATATGGCCTTTGAAAACAAGAAGCATAGACAGGCCATCAAAATGACAGCAAAAATAAAGAATAAATTAATTGTTTGTTTAAAAAGAAGCCTAATAAGCTTATTAAATCACCCATGACATGCCTCTTAATTGGCTCTTGAAAGTTGAGCTCCAAGACTGGCATGCTGTGTATATCACTGACAGTAAGCACCAGAATAGCAATACCAGAGTAACAGGGGAATCACCCATTGCAATCACCTCTGAAAACTTAGTCAATGGAGTTAGAGAGCTCTTCTAAATCATCTTTCTAGCAGCGGAGTAACACTGTACCATTTTGGAACAATACATTTGTGTTTCTCTGACATGACCCAAATATCTCAAATGGATCCCAGTACATTTGGGAGAAGTAACCATGAATGGCCCTCCCAACCTCAATGAGAAGGCCGACCGAGCCGCGCGAGAACTAACCCACCGCGTCTCGGACAGTGACGGCACAACACCCTGCAACCCCCGGGGAAAGGGGAAGGACTGCGGGGAGGCAACGACAACGAAGTAGCGATACGAGACAACAGGGACAGACTGGTCACGTGCCACGACATACTGACACACTATACGAAACGAGGAGAAACATACCCACAACCCCGCAAACAACTCGACAGGTTTCAAGAAACAGATTGGAGGAGGTTGCAAACCAGAACATTCCAAAACCCAGTACATTTAGACAGAGTAAATTCAACACAATACCCAGACGCGAGCTGCAAGCTCTGCAAGCACGAACCCGCAGACAATGCACAGATCTCATGGAAGTGCACACAGATCAGATCGATATATCTAGAGGACAAGATAGAACAGGAACTTCTCGAGGAGCGATAGCTAAGCGCTCTGACTAGCTCGGAACTACACGACCAACTATGGGCTATCCAGTGGGCCCGGGCAGCAGTGGAAAGGCTATGCCTCACCGCACATAATGCCCGGGTGGCCTGAGCGTGGGCTGGAAACCTTGCAGATCCTTTTCTCATTAAAGTTATTTCCGTACGTCCCTCCCTGGTTCAAAAAAATTTACCTTCCTAAACGCCATGTGCATCTTTAGAGGCATGACTTATAGAGATACACTGGCAATTTAATCTCTCCCCCATGGATGCTAAAAAGTCTCAAAAAGCAAAATGCTACTCGCTGATAGATGCTTCATATCAAAGAACATTTGCCCTTTTTACACACAATGCTTTGTTTAAGGTCACATTCAGAGCAAGTGAAAAGCACAATTAGGCCTATAATTCCCTGCCTGTAATGATACTTTGTACAAACTTGCTGTGAAACAGTATTGCATGAAGCTACACTGACTCTCTACAACTGCAGAAGATTACTCTTTTCATTCAGGCAGCAATGACATTTCTTTCCATTCATAATAAGTGAGTCAAGATGCCTGTGCTCACGTTATTAAAATTACGTATTTCCTGATAATAAATTGCAGTTAAGAATACTGCGTCCTTGACAGTGCTTGCAAAGTTGATGCAGCAATGGCTGTCAAACTTGAGCGTAAAAGCATGTGTCGCATCAGAGCAAACTTTTCGGGGTAGAAAGACTGTAAGTGAGCCTGGCACAAGAGGTGCGGGTAGATACATGTTCTTGATGTTGTTGTGTTCTTTGTTATCTGCCATGGCATTGAAAAGGCCAGAGATGTGTCCCTGTACCTAGTGTAAGCAAGCATTAAAAGTGAGTAGTTGTGAAGCTTGTGTATCTTCTGACAAAGCTATGTGGCTTTACTGTCTTGCTTCAGCTGCTAAATGGCACTCAAGGAATTGGTGTGTCTGTATTTGGGTGAAGTTTGATAAAAATGAGGCTGCCTCATTGGTGTCATGTGTGACTTTACCGTGTACCAGCCCCATTCTGCAGACTCTTGTCATGTATGGTATGAAGCTCAAGTAGAGTTGCAGACATCCATTGTAGATTCCTTATTTTTATAAAGAGGGAAGTACTTAAGGCTGACTGATACTATGCTTCCATCTCTTGTAGTAGCAGCGTCTGTACAAAATACATTGGTCCAAAGGAACATCAGTGTACAGCCGTGCCATGGCCTTAAGTCTGTTCTTGCATCCAAGCAATCGGAAGTGACTGCAACATGCAACCTCTTTAATTCAAATGCTCATTCACATTGAATTAGCAATGCTGCCGTGGTGTTCACCTGGGCATGTTCTTGAGCGAACAGAGGGAGAGCAGCTATTGCCCTCATCACGTTCTGAATAATGATCTCAATCTGGTCCCTCTGCTTCAGTGAGGGCCAGTAAAACTGAGCCTGATAAATAATATGTGGCTGGAGTACAGACCAAACAGCATTACTGGCTATTTCGGTACAATCTTCTCCACATTTAGATGCAATCCTTCATATCAGGTGGAAAGTTGACATTGGTGTCTTCTTTATTTTGCCTAGCCAATTTGATCTTGTTCCGGATTGGCGAATATCGAGACCAAGGATCCATACTTCTATTTCTTGTAACAAGGACCAGTGCCGGTAGCCAGGAATATTTTGGTGCATGTGTTGGGGGGGGGGGGGGTGAGCATTGTCTGCACATCGTCCTATGCCAGGTAAACAGACATGTTGGGTTCGGGGGCAAGGAGTTACGTTCCCGGTGTAGAGCATGCTGCAAAGCAATGCCGGTCTAGCCTGGTGTGGTTGGAAATGCCTTTCTCAAACTAATTGCCAATAATTGTTAGAAAGCTATATTGTGGCTACTTTTCCTTGCAGCAAGGTGTGTATTGTCCAAAATGAGTGATGCACGAATGATGGATGTCGCTGCACCTATTGCTGCCTGCAAATGTGAGCCACCATTCAGGAGCACAGCAGTACTGGACGGTAGTGCTAGTAAATTTACATAATTAGCAAGGCTTCAATATGCATACCCTGGAGTTAAATGTCAATATTGATTAAAATGGCTGTGACATATGAGTAGGCTTTGTTTTTTGTGGCCATTATCTGGCTTTTGCGCACCCCCTGGATGGGCTGTATTATTCTTGCATCCCTCTGACAACAAACATTTGCTTGTGAGTACTTCTTGCTACCTTTATTACTGATTTCTTTTCTTGATACTCAGATCCCTGTCTTTGCAATGTGGCCTCTGGCTGTTTATGTTCTTAGGAATGCAGACTTGTATGATGTTAACATATCTGAAAAGAAGCAGTATACACACTGAATACTTGAATGATAGAAAGCCACTGCTGTAAAATTAATGGTCAATCTCGGAAAGAGTCAGCTGAATTGGCCACAATGAATAATTTACTGAAGCTATAAAAGCTGCTTTTCTGAATAAATTTTCCAAGACAAATACAGCAATATGCGTGCCATGTTTGACGAGAATTCACAATTACCTGAAGCATATTTGCTTTGAGAATTAGTCCCAGGTGCCACAAGCACACTTAATGCAGAAGCTTGAAAGCAGTACAGTGACAACCACACACCTCTACCACGTGGAATAAAAAAATTTCCCAGACGGTAGCACACTACTCACCCAGTTAAAAAAACAAACACATGTTGTCATTTATTGAAATTGCTCTTTATTTTTAAAAGTTCAATTCAGAACAAGTTACTACAGAGTGTATTAATGTTTATGTCGGTTTCCATATTACATGCCCCTCTGTGGCAACAAAATGCTGCACATACGCAATCAGTCATGCATACCCTCCTACAAAGAGTGAAATGGAAACTGAGTGAATTAAGTGACATGTGGCTCATTTGTAGTTGTAGGTAAACTTGATGGCTGATAGCACTAAGGGCAAGTGATAGTAGTATAAAGTTTATTTCTCGCAGTAGTTTGGGCGGTCGGTGCGTCCCTCAGTCCAGGGCTCCACTGATCTCTGTGGTTTGCTGGGCTTGATCGAGAAGAGCTCTCTGGCTCTCTACATCTTCACTAGCAAGCCAAACATCCCAGTGCCTGTTACTTGGCACTTACGCCGTAAGGGGCGAATTGGAATTTGGAGGCTGTAGTTTATACGTTCATGTTACGTGGGCAAGAGTTGGCAGCTCCTCGCACCAAGAACACATACTTTCATAGAATGCAGGGTGTACCTTAGTGAGTATTTGTAGGTGTAGATATGTGTTAGTCTGTACACAGCGCGAATCCCTGGCCTGTTCTTCCATAAGGTTGGAGTGCGGGCGGCTGTATTTTTGTCTCTCTTTTTCCTGGTTTTCGAAGGCGTCGTGTGGGTCAATGGGAGTTCCTTGAAAGGACTGACTAGTGCTCGGATGCTTATTGCTCGAGCAGTTCGGTCCACCCTCTCATTTTCCTCGAGTCCAGAGTGCGCCGGGCACCAAATTACCACCTGGTGCAATTCTGTGAATTTTGTATGGGACGGTACCCGTCATGCACGAACAGCATGCTGCCTTAGAGTCCATCATGGCCAATGCAGATTGTTTCTTTTGCTTCTGCATCTCGAAAGGCCAGCGCTATGGCTGCTGCCTCCACGGTGCAGGTTAAACGGTTCCGAATGGAAGTTGTTATCCCTGTGGACCAATTGAAGGCCACTATTTTGAATTTGTCTGTTGCCCCTGTACATGCATCTGTGTAGTATACATCTGGATTTCTTTCACATTTCTTTTGTAAAGCCTTTGATTGCGCTTTTCTTCTGCTTTGGTGGTGTTCCGTGCTCATATTCTTTGGGATTCGTGAAACTAGAATTTCCTCTCTTGTTTGTCTGGGTAGCAAAACTGTTTTTTCTTAGCCATACTGCGCTATCAGGGGATATCCCGCCTTTCGTACCAGAGCCTTTCCTTGTTTTGTAGAATTCAGATGTTCTCTCCGAGGCATGACCACATGCCGTGTCATGTTCTTCATATGTGTTGTGAATACCAAGAGCCTCCATCTTTTTGGCACATGTGTTTTTGGGAGTTCTAGCTGCCCTGATGATGGAGCTCACTTTAGACACTTCAGCCTTATTTAGTTTTTGAAAGGGGAGGCTATAGGTCACCCTGCTAATAATTAATGCTCGCACAAGTCTGACTGCCTCCGCTTCTTTGAAGCCTCTTTTTTGTTTTGTGACTCTGTGGATCATTTGTGCCACATTCCTTGTTCTTTGTCTTAATGTTTCTAGCATGTGTGATGCCCCGCTGTTGTCTTGGTACAAAAACTCAGAATATGTTCAGGTATGTGGACACCAAGGGCAAGAAACAAGGAAGGAAATTGAGATTGGCTGGGTGGTTTCTTTTGATGCAGTGAAACGTAACTAAAGTCCAAGTATGCATTCACACGACATCTGCACATGAACACGTTGGTCAGGCTTTGATGTATTTTAACATCAAAGCCTGACCAAGCAAACAAATTCGCAGGCCTATTCGAATTTATTCCATTTGTCCTTTTCAGCACTGGCCAAACGTGCAATACATGACTATGAAAACACAGTTAGTGTCTGTATACAGAAAAAAAAAAAAATTGTAGGCTGTAACTGCCTGAAACTGTGATTTCTAATGCACAAACCTTTGTGCATAGACAGCTTGATACAAGGAAGTGCTGGTACTGATTTCCCAGTGAAAATGCATGCAGTTTGAAGCTTATTTCACAAAACTGACAAAATGAACATAATTGTGTGCACACACTGCGTGCCTCCATTTAACACAGAAACAGGCTGGCTGTTCGCATTGTTCATGCTGCATAACAGTAATTTGCCGCCTTAAAAATAATGTTGCTGTGACGCAAATCGCTCCCAGTTGAAAAAGACAACAGGAATTCCTGTCGCAACTACGGAAATTTCTGTTGTACGACAGAAGTCCCTGATCTTTCTGTAGTTGCGACAGACATTTCTGACATTACGACAGAAATTCTGATGTCCCAACAGAATCATCCTGTCGTGAAGACCAAGAGTTCTGAAGTCGCAACTAGAACTTTCTATCGCAACAGCGATTCTGACGTCGCAACAGGAACTCTCTGTCGGGACTACACATTTTCGGTCGTGGCGTTAGAAATGTGCCACTTTCTGACGCAGCGACATAATTGCTGACGCCGCGACAGAAGCGCTTTCAGTCGCGACGCTTTAAAATTGTATGTCAATTTCGCATCGGTGGTGTACCCTGTACTTTTCTCTTGCGCGGAATTCAATCGTGCTTCTCTGAAGCCGGCAATGCTGATAGCACAGACACCGGTATTAAAGTCGACGAAGCCAATTGTTATAATTGTGCCGTGACGACGAAGCACCATAAATGCCCTACCGGCCTCCTCAAAATCAGCCGCTGATGAAAATCATATCATCTGCGGGAATGGCTGCGTATCCGTTTTGTGTTATTTGGTAAGATGTGGCACACAGGCCTGTGGACTTACATGTGCCGTTACACTGACACAGTTAACTTCCCAGAAATATTGCATAAGCTTTTACAAAGCGAAAAAGAAGTTTTGGGTTGTTCCACAAAGTTGCGTGAAAAGCTGTCTCGCTCGGGTCTCATTATTCTGGTACAGCGCTGCCAAGAGATGCCAGTATGCTGTCAGAATGAACAATCATCCACGAATGTTTATGTAGCTATCTTGCATTGAACACAGAATTATGTGCGCGCTCAAAAGTGCAGAGCGAGAGACAACTGTCGAAATTAGCAGTAACAACCTAACAGTGTCCCCGGTCACCGCTGTCTATTTCTGTACTTCTTATTTAATATGGATATCCTACAGCAAAATCGATGTTCTAGCACTACACAATGTACCTGTCGATGGTAAGAACACTTTTACTTTTCTAGAGATGCGGCAGTTGACGCGGTGGAATGAAAGCACATGTTGATTCTTAAAATGCAAATGTAAACATAAACGCAAAGTGTTTGTATAGCTGAAATATATACCAAGATGCATATACGGCGTGGCGTAGTGGTAAGATTCTGGGCTCGGGATGAATCGGTCCAGAGTTCGAATCCCCTGCGGGGAGAATTTTTTTTTTCCTATTTCTTCTTTTTTCTACAAACAAATTTACATAGCCTTAAAGAGGTCTCTGTCAATTTTTAATTGAATATTGATCAAGAACTACAGGACGTCACACTACGGACAACAGAAGGACAGACTAAAATTTCCTGTTGTGTTTTTCAAGTAGGCTGTCACAACCTATATCGACACTTAAGGCGAAATGGTTATCAAATACACCTGATGACGAAACTCCAATACTCTTTGACCCGCCGTGGTTGCTATAAGCGTCCTTGGAGTTGTGCTTAGTATTAAGCACGAGGTCACAGGAACAGATCATGGTTCTGACACGTAAAACACGACAATTAAATTGACAAAGAGAAAGAAAAAAGTTGAAACGTCTCTTTTTTGTGCGGCACTGGCTTCTTGAGTTTTATTGAGAGGACCGGTAAGTCTCAACACCTCGACATAAAAGGTGTGAGCATTATGCGCATAGCGCAATGCTTCCGCGCCGTACTCACTACCGCAGCTTGAAAAGGCCGCGTCAAACATGAGGCAACTGGGCAAGCGGTAATCCGAAACGCGCCGTTCCCAAAGCAGTCGACACCGTACGCGGTCCGATTTTGTGAGGACTGTGGGTGAGGTTTCACTAGCCGCTGTCATATCGTGGCGCAGGAGGGAATACCCGAGCACGGCCGCGCGAACCACAAAAGTGTATTGTAGTACACAGATCACGTCAAAGCGATGACTACGCGGTGGCCGATCACCGCCGTGCTGCGCAGTGGGGCAGGTAGCTTTCTTGTGAGGTTCCACACTACACGAAACACTCTCCGACGGCCGCCAAAATTACCTCGTAAGCACGCATATAGACACGCACGCAGAACTACGATGAGCAAAACAGGTGCCGTCACCGGCGCCGACGACAGTGGCGCTTTGCGGGCTTTGCCTTCAGTTTCACTTTTAGTTGATGAGAAGACGAACAGAAGCGAGGACATTCTGCGGCCTAAGCCGTCGAAGTTTTGCATGGTCTCGCTTCCGAAGACAGCTCGTCAGATGCCGACCGGGGGTTCTGGCAGCGCGACAGGACATTGTGGTCGACGAGACGAACAAAGCGTCTATTATATCGCCCTAAATAAGTTGGCTTGCACTCCGGAAATGTATAAATTTGCAGAAAGAAAAAAAAAAAAAAGAACCACTTGGACAATATATCTCTCCTTTCTCGTTTCCTTCTCACAGATGTGTAAAAGAAAAGAAAATAACGCATAAAATAAGAAACAGAACTCCGTTTACGCTAAAGGGAGGCCTGTATCTTCTAAACTCCCTCTTAAAAAGGATGTAGAATTGAGGTTCTGTCTCCTTCTTTCATCCGCATTTTGCGAGGGAGAGAAATGGAGGACGCTGAGCATTTCTACACCACTCTAAGGGAGCACGGTTTTCAGGCACGTAGTCTCAAGGGAGGTCACATCCCTTAAAATGCCTTTTTCGGCTCATTTCCGTTTACAGTGTACCTCGTACGAGGTTTACGATGTCGTGCACACCGTGACGTGGTTGCTTACGCTCGAAACATCACGAGTTTTCTGTTAGACTTCTCTAAAGTTGGTGAAGTCTGCCTATAATGATGCAAGGAACTGTGTGACTGATGGTGGGATCGACGTTTTATTTTCCAGCACATCAGTCAAATAATGATTAAACCGTTGTGCCAGAACCACACGCATGCCTCTGTCGTGCCCAAGTCGCTCTTCGAAACAGCTGCCGCGTATGGCCGGTGCCAGTTTCTAGCATCATTCCCACGGGGACAGCTAGCACTCTGATATGCACTCTTAGGCTGCCCTGCGTTCGGTATCGGCCCGTATTTATCGTCAGAAGGAGACCTACGTCAAGCCCGCCTATAATAACAGCGTATTAAAAATTACGGACGCTGCTTGCATTGGAAAGAAAGCAAAAAAAAAAAGACTATGGCCATTACTGAATCCGAGCAACAAAAACGATTTGGTGTAGGCGAACTCGATAATCTTTCATTCAAAGCCGTTGCAGATGCAATAAAACAGAGAACATGTGGCCTAATAAGGAAGTTACTGCATAACGCTGTCAAACAGCTTTAAAGTCACCTGACTGGAGTCACGCAGCGCAATGTAATTCGCATCACCACTCGATCGGTCCTGTCAGTTGCTTTGGTTATTTTGAGGAATTTGTTATTGTTCGACTTCGCCTTGACATCCACTCAACCAGTGACATGCAACCTTCGAGCGCGTAGGGTGTTCCTTTGCTTGCAGACACTGTTTCTTTTTTTTTCGGCATGGTAAGCGCTGATCATAAAGCGAAGGGGTCTTCGACGCTTTACTACGAAAAAGTGCGCAGTAGTTTACCAGCTTCTTAAGGTCCTTATGCTCACGGCCGCCTTGAAGAAACAAAACATTAATTTCTGTTTTTTAAAGTGTAAAGCTTAAGAAGTAGCTTTAGCTGGGGTGCTCCAATCTAAGTACATGTAAAAGGAGACTTCGTTTTTTCTCGGCAACCACTGCCACCAAACTTCACGAGATTTGTCGCATTTAGAACAAAAACTTAATATCTAGTGACTGCTGTTTTGAACTTTTGATATAGCCCTTCAAATTTTCATTAAACATTGCGAAAAACCGCAAGTTTCCAGAAAACGAAACTATCAAGTTCACAACTCTAACTCAGCAATGAAATATGATATCACAATTCTGTGAATTGTATCTCATAGTACCTCTAAAGCGGACTACATTCATATGTTACACATGAATCTCAGGAAATATTGTAATATGGAAATACAACTTTTTCAGAACCTAATTAGACGACGTAACAAATTCACTTAAGATATAAATTGACATATAGAATTTGTCCACTTTGAATGATCTAATGGATGCTGTTTGCAGAACCGCGATATCTCTTCTTGATGCAGAGCTATTAGATTGTAAACTTCGAGCTTCTATGGCTTTAGAACTTTCCTATTTTTAAAATTCTTCCAACAAAATTCAGGCGCTAAATCGAAATTCCGCTTCCGACAGTCACTAGAATTTACCTTCTCTCTCAAATGCAACACATTTCATTAAACTCGATCCAGTGGTTATCTCAGAAAAACGTTTTTGCGTTTTACCAGTATTTGAATAGGCCGCGTCGGAGTTGGGCCCGAGTTAACGCTTCCTCTTAAGATGTCTAGTGGTGTCATAAAATAGCGTGGATTTTTTTTCACGTAGGAATTAGTCTTCTGAGACTTTTCTGTCGAGGAGAGAGAGTACCTTCTCTGTAAACTGTGGCGTGCGAATACAAAGGCGTGGGTTGGAGTTCCTGCAGTGCGTTTGAAGGTGGCTCACACGTGTTAACAGTAGTCCAAAGGACATTAAGCGGACGTGCAGGCGATGCTCGTTGGAAGGGTCTGCAGTGGTAACCTCCGCATAGCAACCCCCGTTTCTGGTTCCATTACATCCTATTGTTAAGCAGTGGGAAGACATACACCTAAAAACGCCACCGGAATGCCAACTCAAACGTAGTCCGTCTGGCAAACGTGCACGAACTGCAGGTTTTTAGACTGCCTGAGCAGGAAAAACATTGCAAGTTCTTTTAGCGTCGCGTAATCTGGGGCAAATTAATTTGACGGATGAACAAATGCTCGCGCCGCTTTTTAAGACGAGACAGCATTCAGTCGAACAATGGCATCAAAATAGCGAAAGTGCTGTTCCTGGTAGCTAGACGTGAAGCGTAGGAGACACGAGCGTAGGTGGCATTCACACGACCTTACAACTCCGGGCTGCTAAACCCACTGAATCTGTCCACTGTACCGATTCGAGCGTGACATCCTTTGAAAGAACTTTGCACGACGCGACACTCGGCAAACTCATCATGCTGACGAACAAGTAGCGTCGCACTCAGACAATGCGCTTGCTATTGAAAGCGCTTCTTAGAAGTATTTAAATTCTAGAGGCGACTTTTCAGTCCCATCAAAGCATACTGAGAATGCCCGTAAGCTATGTAGCGGCCTGAGGAGATTACGCTGGATCAACATTGCACGAAATCTGTTCGTCGAAGTAGTTGTCTGAATGACTCTTTGCAAATGGTGCCCGGCTCGAAAAACTTGAGATTGAGGCAAGTATACAAGATGGGAAAATTATGAGGGCAGGCAGTTTACATTGTTTTGGGGCGTTTCTCGGAGCTCACATAGCGCTCTTGTAAACGCGGGTTTTGTGAGAGTAGTGCCCACGCTTTCA
Organism: Dermacentor andersoni; assembly: GCF_023375885.2. Lineage (NCBI taxonomy): Eukaryota > Metazoa > Arthropoda > Arachnida > Ixodida > Ixodidae > Dermacentor > Dermacentor andersoni. The sequence continues at coordinate 127,431,909 of NC_092815.1, read as the reverse complement.
AGGCTTCTTACAGCCTCGGGTCTTTAACGTTTATTTCTTGTTGAATTGTAAGTCTCATGGTAATTTCGACTGGTGAGACGAAACTCTATTCCTGCACTCTATTCCTGCACCCTGCTACTTAACATCACTCTTAAAGTTTGGATTCAGAAGTCAGCCTCTATATTTGCCCATTCGGTGTTCCAACATCTAGAAGTAGAAGCATCTAAACCTAAAGCACCATGTAGTGTATAAGTCAACTCATAAAGGGTCCGAGCAAATGTTTGCAACTCGTACAACGCGATACGTGCCGATGAACAGGAGAGCTGAGAACATTTTACTGTTTTGCATGAGGTAAATTGCATGCTGAGATTCGTGAAATGAGTTGGCGTGATCGATAGGCTCATACTAGTCCTGAGTCAATAAAAATTAAAACAGGTAAAGTTTTCAGGTGGATAAAATACGAAAGCGCAGATATATTTCTAATTTTTTTAACTGTAATAAATAACGATGAAAAGTAATCCACATGTGGTAATTCTATTTCTGTTAGAGCGTGCAGAAGCACATAGATAGGTATTATGCATGACTCTCGTATTTTAGTGTCATCGACCATTTTTCACAAGTTATAACGTATCTTTCATTAGAGAACTAGAGCAATGCTTAAAAAAACAGGAAATGGGCGATTTCGAATGAATAAAGAGACAACCTACACATTTATTTCTATTTTATTTTTTTACGCCGAGCAAAGACTGAGTGCCTACAAACGGTTAAACAATAATTACTGGTTTTCAGTCAAGAGAAACGTGGTTCATCGTGCATCCTTCAGTAGTAACAAAAAATACGTTTTCTACATTTTTTGTAGTTCATATTATCCTTGATATTTCTAAAACCCGAGGTAGTCTGGATGTTAAAGATACAAAGAAGAATTGATTTTTGATAGATAGAATCGATAGAAATTAATTTTTTCTTGCTGCTAGAGTCAAATCTTGCACAGAGGACGCACAGACAGGCGTCAAGTTTTGTCAGGTGAAATTCAAGAACACTCGCACTGTAGCCAACAGCGAGACAAACTGAGTGTCATTGCGCACTTTCTATATTGTGGCTTAGTGACTGTAGTGTTGCGCCACCAAGCGCGAGGTCGCGGGATACACTCCCGGCCACGGCGGCCGCATTTAGATGGGGAAGAAATGCAAAAACACTCGTGTCCCGTGCGACTGGGGTAAGTTAAAGATCGCTTTGTGGTCAAAATCAAACAGGAGTCCCCCGCTACGGCGTCCCTCATAGTCAAATCGTCGTTTTGGCACGTAACACTCCATCATTCAATTCAATTTCACTATTGTGCTCAGGATATCTCACTTCCTTTCTTTTTTCTTAGAGGGAAGAAGACGGGCAAAGGGGGCGAGGCACTGTTGGCTACAGCAAATATTCGCAACGGCACGAACCGAGGAAACCGTGGTTTCTAAAGTGAATCTATCGAATTGCCCTCTCTACACCCCGTGACATCATTACGTAGGCTACGTACTCCCTGTGTGCATTTGCTGGAATGGCTGTTTGCATTTCGAAACAGTTGGTGAACGCTGCAGTGCATATACGTAAACATTGCACGACATCCAGGTAGAGAACAGCGCGGAGCATGAACACAAACAAACATGCATACGAGGACTAGAATCAGACAACGTCCCGTATCGCTTTCTTTTACGGCTTTCGATTACCGTATGAACGAGCATATAGGCCGGCCTGGAATATAGGCCGCCTGCTGATCTTGATTTGGCCAGACGACGACTCAGAATGTGCTAGAGACCACTATATAAAACGAGGGGCGACTTTAGCTGTTCTTTTTCGGGAAAACATTTCGACCCATTCGCCCGTTCCTACAAAGCTTCGCGAGAGCTTTCTTGCACATATATTTCAACATAAGCATTTGATCTGCACAATTTCTCGGTCTTACAGAAAGGAGAGGCGGCAAACAGCCTAGCTAAGCTGGGACCAGGTTCTACAAGACAGCTATTGTTTTTTTTTTTTTTGTTAAGTTTTTTTTTCTTCTTTTCACTCCCTCCACCTTGTTCTCGTGACTTTGGTCGTCTAAGCACCTAAGCCAGGCAGCGACATAATTATGGGGAGAGATCGAAGTGTCAGTCGTTGCGCAACCGTTTCAGGTACAGTTGCTTTTTCATGATTGAAAACAACAATGTTGTAATCTCTGAAATGAAATGACGTGCACTAAAAGTCACAAGTGTCGTCCGAAAGCGCGCATTGAAAAAGAAAAGAAGAGGGAGAAACACGAAATCAACTGTGCTTACTGCGCTCCTGGAAGCGTAACGAGCGCGAAGAAGCGTGACAAATTGTGTTTTGATAGAGGACGGCCAAAGCCCATTTAAAGTTCGCGCCTAAAGAAACGATTTAAGAAGAGTCTAAAATCCTGTCCGGTTTCCAAATGCCAACGGTCATTAGTGTTCAGTTGGGCACCCTTCAGAGATTTAGCGTGCTCAGTTGTTTTCTCTGTTCTGGCACATTGCTTTCAGGTGTTCAAGATCTTGTTTTGGCTAACTCTGTCTCTGTGTCTGAAGCGTCTAACTACAAGGCGGCAACCTTCCGACTATTACTGCTTACGTTAGTAGAGCTCACGTTCCCATTCAGTTTATGTAATCGAAACTGAATCAAATAGGTACATGCAACACGCTCTCTAAAACTGTGCCTCTGTCATTGCAATACCAAGCTATTTGTAAAATAATGCGACTCGTGGAAGGACGGAGTCATGTCAAGCCCTTCTTGAGAAGCAGTATTGTTTCTGAGCATATTAGACCTCTTAGCCTTCAGGCCAATTCACCTAAAGAGCCGTTTCATGTTCGCCTTGCTCTGAATTTGACAAAAAGAAGTTCATTAGTGTTTTTTTTTTTTCTACATGCAAGTTTCTTTTGCTAACAAAGGTCACCAACGTGAGGGTTGAACTTAATGTTTTTTTTAGTGAAGTGTGCTTATCCGGCTGGTTCGTACACTTAAGAAAGCATCCATAAGTGCTATAATACTATCAGTAGATCTGGCCTCAGTGTAAAACACACTGTTTCTCTCGTTGTTTTGATATTTTTTTATTGTTACAAAATACAATAATAAGAAGCGCTTAAATACTTTAACTTGCACAACGCGAATACTCATAGCCCACTGTTCGTTTTATGAAAAAAGGAAACAGCCTATAGGCATATGTGTCATGTAGGACCATGCGTGAACTACAAAAGGACACTACAGTAGTGACGATAAAATTGTCGCAGCCTTGCGATCATGAAGGTTATTCCAGTAGAAAACGCTCAAAATAAGGTTCTATAGCACACTTACAAGCAATATGCCTCCATTCTGTTGTTACGCCTCATATATATAAGCAGTATTAGCTACGTCAAAGCGCGAAATTGTGCCTTGATACTCGACTAAAGAAAAGAACCAGTGCATCCCGGCTGAGGGGAAGTTGGGATTAAATCCTGCTGTATTTCCTGTGAACACAGAAGTGACTGCTTCATGACATCGTGCCTGTAGGAAGTCACAGCTAGTAGGTTTGCTAAAAAAAGGTCGCTGGTTCAAAACAAAACTGTAGGAACCCAAGCAGGACGTCACGAAGTGAAAAGAGGAGAACCGACAACACCAAGGCGTCTATTCTCCCGCTTGTTATTTTCAGCGAGGAAGAGAGACCAAAAGCAACGTTGGGTAGAATTCAAGTTTGTGACAACCAACTGCCCCGACGAGTGGACATGGGATGACTTAACCTCCTTCTTCGCTCTTTTGCTGACTGCCACATTGTTAAGCTTCGCACAGCACAAACAGGACGACGGTATTTATATGTCAGGTCAGACAAGTTTTATAACTTTCAATTATTACCTTTCTTTTTTTTTTCTTCATAGTTGCGCTAGAGCTGGAAGACAGAAGCTTTGCTTTGGTCCCCGAATGTCACGTTTCGAGGGCCACGCTTGGTCAACAGCTCGTCGGAACCAGCACACTCTTAGCCGGCACCATTAAATGCGACACAAGCGAAGACCACCCCAAGGATAAACAGCCAGAAGTAGAAAGACGCTGTTGTAGGGAGAATTTAGTCGTCCCTAGCGCTGCAGGCTACCATTAAGCTCGAGAAGCGCTAGAAGCTGTAGCAGGATGGAGGAGGTGTGGTAAAAGTGTGTGTGTTTGAGTGCAAAAATGCTACCAGCGGTCAAGGACTTGTAATCTAGGTCATCATCCTACCGCCATCATCATCAGTGTCCTGAGCGAGACGAAGGCATCACCCAGCGATATCCAACAACCCCTGTCTTGTGTCCGCTGAATTCATCATAAGCTCGCAAATTTCCTCACTTCACTACACCGCGTAGTTCTCTGACTGACGCCATCGACTTCGCTTCCATTCCCTTACCACTCACCTACAACACTAATAGCACTCGTTATGTGTCCATTTTCTTTAATCACACGTAAAAGCATGGTCAGGAGGGTTGAGGCATACCCAGCTATTGAGAAATGCCAAATTTCTTATTCAAGCAACAATAAAAAATGAAAATAAATAAAATATCAGACAGCACAATACACACACTAATACAAACGCACAAAAATTCTCATCTACGGACACGGCCGACAAAGTAGTTTAGTAACCAACACAATGATCACTCATTACACCGGAGTGAAGGAGTCGACATAAGCCTCTCCATATATAAGTAGGGACAACACCACCGCAAGTTCAGCCTGTTAAAAAAGGAGCACAATGTATAAAACAAAACAGTAATGTTACTTATAGGCAGTCTACGCATTACATTGCCTGCCCAACTTCATTGCTTCTTCTTAATCTAAACCATAATATCGCTACCCCCGTTTGCTTCCTAATCCACACCGCTCTCTTCAGCTCTTCTAATTTCACGCTTACAATTTTTTGCTCCATCATTCGTTGCGCGGTATTATTTCTTTCTAAGCTTCTTTGTTAATCTCAAACTACTTGCTCCGCTCCGCATGTTAGTGCGCGTAAAATGCAATGATTGCACACTTTCCCTTTCAATGGTAATGGTAAGCTGGCCTTTCATGACTTAGTAGAGTCCACCGTATGCCCGTTAAGCCGTCTTTATTCTTCTACGGGCTTCCATATCTTAACCCAGATCACAGATCTATGGATAACGTAACTAGCTAAACTTACTTTTGCCCAGATTCTAGAGGCTAACTGTCATCTAGGTATAAGGGGTAAAAAAACGGGTGGGTTAGCTCCCAGACAGCTTGATGGGGGACTTCTAGTTTATTCTCCATGATGAAAATGAGCCACCGCACTGGATGAACGTATAGAAACAGACATATTTTATAGAGTTCAAAATATTTGCAATTTGTATACAAAAACGCGGTCAGGTCTGCATAACTACAAGCAATTACACCTCATAAGAACGTGAACAGCCGCCAGTCGTGTTACAAGTTATTTTTTTAATCCATTGTCTTTTATAACTATTTTAAGTGCACGAAAATGGGAAGTTTGTTGTTGTATATTTGTTGTAATTCTGCGTATATGTAGTGCCCCATACTAATACACAACAGCAAAGCCTAGAGTAAAATAGTGAATAATATGGGACACTTTTAACGAAACTGGTATAATGTCACTTATATTAAGGAAACTACCTGTAATTTTGCCAAGCTCTACTGTAAGGTTAATAACATGGGCGTTCCATGATAGGTCCTCTCTGAACCAGTTCAGCCCCATGGAATTTAACTGTAATGTTATGATGACGCGGTTTGGTAATTGGTGCAAATATTATGTACTTCGTTTTGTAAACGTTTAACTGTAGCTTATTGATCTGTAATCAATTCGATAGCCGATATAAATATGTATGAATTGAACTTTGCAAATCTGTCATCCATAGTCCGCAAAAAACACACTAGTATCATCGGCGTACGTTATTAATCTTGGGGAAAAGTAAATAAAGCAAGATCATTAATATAAATGGTAAACAATAGCTGACCTAATATGCTCCCTTGAAGTAGGCCATATTGAATTTTTAATTTCGGTGACTTTACCTTATTGATTGAGAGAGAGAGAGAGAGAGACAACTTCATGTAGTCGCCTGCAGAACGACACCATGACTAAATGGCGCCGTGACGCGGGCCCAGACGTCTTCTCAGCGGGTGGTCTCTACTCAACTCCAGCGCGTGTTACTCCCGCGGTCGGTCGCCCTGAGGGGCAACGTTCCGTCGGTTTCGCTCGGCCTTTGTCTTTCAAGAGCCGCCGAGACCTGCTGGACGGCCCAGGTTTGGCTTTCGTGGTCGTAGCATTCCGCCGCAGCCGCGAGTCGCGGAGGAATCGTTGTACTTGTCGAAGCCTCATTGGAGAACTTGGTGCAATCCCATAGGATGTGCGTCAGGGTGGCCCTCTCCCGCTGGCACACGCGGCACACATCACTCACATATAATTTAGGGTATAGATGAGTCATTAACACAGGGGTGGGTAAAGAACCAGTTTGCAATTGTCTGAACAGCACCGCCTCCGCTCGGCTCAGCCCCGGGTGCGGGGGTGGGAAAGTCCTTCGTGCCAGGCGGTGGAACTGGGTAAGTTCGTTGAACGTCGTAATGCGGTCCTTGGCACTACACCACGTTGGACGGTCGGTTGCAGCGGCGCGGTTGGTTAGCGCTCGCGCCACTGCGTGTGCCGTCTCGTTGTGGTTATCGTGCTTCTCGGACGCATCGTTGCCCGCGTGCGCCGGGAACCACTTGATTCTAACACACCGAGTCTGTCGTTGCAGGTCAGCCGAGCACAGAACGCGCACAGCCTCACCACACACTTTGCCCTTTGCATAATTCCGCACTGCACTTCGGGAATCGCACAACACCGTCTGGCACCCGGGGTCGGCAATGGCCAGGGCAATGGCCACCTCCTCCGCCTGACACGCCTCGCGGACCCGTAAGCTCGCCGCTGCCCTCGTCGCGCCGGACGACGCCTCGATGACGGTAGCTACGAACGCCGCGCAGTCTCCCTGGTATTCTGCCGCATCCACGAACCTTGCGTGCTCGTCCTTGGCGTGAAAGTCGATGAGGGCCTTGGCCCTCGCCACTCTTCTCTCCTTGTTGTACTCCGGGTTCATGTTTCTCGGGATGAGGTCCACCCGAATCCGGCGCCGGGTTCCGTCCGGGACAGAAACGTCGCTACTCGCCGCTTTCGCTCCGGGCGTGAAGCCCAAGTATTGAAGTATGCGCCTGCCGGCTTCGGTCATAGAGAGCCGCTCCAGCTGGGCGGTCCGTTGCGCTTCCGCAATTTCGTCGAGGGTATTGTGTACCCCCAGGCTCAGGAGCTTGTTGGTGCTCGTACACTCGAGTAGTCCGAGCGCCGCCTTGTAAGCTCGGCGTATCAGGGCGTCGATTTTATTCCTTTCACATTGCATCCAGTTGTGGAAGGCTGCAACGTAGGTGACGTGGCTGATTACGAAGGTAGCTTTGTAATAATTTTGTGCAATACAGCGTATTCCGTAGTCATGTAGCTTATCTAAAAGCACGTCATGACTCACTGAATCAAAAGCTTGCCTTAAATCTGTGAAAAGCCCAATAGAGTATATCCTTTCCTATATCCAAAGTTTCCTATGATTGCACGTTTAGCATTTAGTAGCGCCTGCTCACAAGTTCTTCCTTTCCGAAAACCGTAAAGTGCAACGCACATAATATTGTATTTAGTAATGAAGCCTGTAATGCGGATATTTATGACTGTTTCAAAAACTTGCGATAACAAAGGAAAGACTGAGATTGGTCGAAAATTATTGGCACTGTGATCTGTTCCCCCTTTATAAATTGGGCATACCCTAGCTACTTTAAGCGCATCGGGAAACGTACCACATTGAAACATTCAGTTAGGAATGTGACCTATAGGAATAGAAATTATGTCTGCTACATATGTAACTATAGAACTGAGGGGCTTGTTCCATCAATAGCAGAAGCAGCATCATTTTTTAGATTACCGATTATTTTGACCACTTCATTCATTGTTGTAGCCAATAAAGCAAATGAATTCAGAAGTGTCTTTCTTTCCGTTTTCTCAGTGTTTGATAGATTAACACGTTGTATAAATACGTATAGATTGAGTTTTTAGTACTGTAGCAGCTTCTCCGTCAGTAAGAGTACCCTGAGCTGTCATTACATTTATGGTGTTGATTGTTTTGTTTTTTTTTCCTATTTGTGTCTCTTGGCGGAGTGTTGTTTTTATACCCCTGGCCATTTCTGTTAAATCTCCAGTGTATCTGCATGCCCTCACACGTTAAGGTAGGCCATTTTAGTCATCCTGTCCAGTCTTTCATTCCGAAGATTCTGCAGTGCCACAACTGCATGAAACTAGGACACGTGAGCAGCGTCTGGGAGAACGAAACAGTGTGCCCCCGCTGCGCTGAGCCACACGCCGCGGATAAATGTGCAGCCACTGTCATGTTTCAGCCTATGTTTCACATACTGCTCAGCCTCATGGCAACGACCAATACGTATGCCTCCACGTCATGAAGAACAAAGTGTATTTCACTCTTATTGCTTGTTACATCTCCCCATTAAGGCAGTTTGACTGTGAAATACTGAAATATATATTAGAAGAAACTGATGGCCCCTGGATCATTACTGGTGACTTCAATTCGCACCACTTAGTTTGGGGAAGCACAAAGATTAACTCCACGGGAAAGAATGTTGTGTCGCTTGCCTCTGATTATGACCTCTGCATCCTGAACGATGGTAGCCTGATGTGTTTATTTATTTATTTATTTATTTATTTATTTATTTATTTATTTATTTATTTAACATACCTCACAGGCCCTATTGGGGCATTGTCTAAGGGGGGTTACAAAATCAAGGCATAAAATTTTAAGAAAGAGAGTAAGCAGCCTTCTGAAGTCTGGTACAAAAGATACGCCCCAATGCAGGGCTCATCATCATTACTAGAAAGATGAAAACATGAAGAAGGAAAGACTGAAGCAATAAAATGCCGTAAAGGTACGCTCCAAGGAAAAAACCCGAGTAAAACTTAACGTAGGGCACTAGTACTAGAAAGTACAATACAGGAAAAATGAACAGATCAAGGAGTACAATGCTTCAAGGGATATTTCGGGAAAAGGACGCAAAAAAGCAATACTACATACAGGGCATACAAGTGAATACGTGACGCAGCATAAAATACCATTTCATAAGAGCGAGATAGCAATGCGTCAATAGAAATAAGAACACCTTAAGAAGTTCGAAGCACATTGCCAAGTGCAAGAAAGAAGGTAAAGTGATTTGTAAGAGCTATTATGAAAAATGCTCGTGTAGGAGATGAAGAAATTTTTCTTCATCTCACTCGGAAGCAATGTTATCAGGCAGATTGTTCCACAAGCGAATGGTCGTAGGAAAAGTTAAAAGCATGTGTCGTACCGTACATGCGCGCAACACCTAAGTGGTTATTTAATCGGCGAGACGTGTTTGAGGCGATCTGGATATGCAGTATGGATTGTGTGGCATCATAAGCATATTTGTGAAACAAGGATAACATATCGATATTACGGCGAAGAACTAAAGGCTGGAGGGAATGATCGAGTTTCATTTGCGTTACGCTGGAGTGGGGGCTATAATTACAGGAGATGAAATGAGCAGCTCGGTTCTGGACTGATTCAAGCATGTCAATTAAGCAGGTAGGATGTGGGGACCAAATGAATGGATGCATACTCGAGCTGCGGGGTCCTGCGTATAGCAGCTGCCTCGACTTTACCTTAGCGTCACAGAGCTTCACGTCACATATTAAATGGTTTTGCGATGTCGAGACTCATGGGAGTGATCACATTCCCCCCACCTAAAAATCAATAGACTCACTCAGTCCTTCCCACATGGTGTCTTGAAGAGCACTGAGCGGACTAAGATTACGTCGCTTGTGGAAGAAGCGTATCGGGGAGATTTCGCCGGCAACGTCGACGACACTATCGTAGTAGCAATGAAAGCTGCCAAGTGTTTATTATCGCCGTCGTGAAACCGGACGGATTTCGACATTGAACATAGAAGGCTTCGTGCGATTCGACGGCGTGCAGAGCGACGATACAGACGCACTGAATCAATTTGGGATCTCAGAGAAGCAGGACGCATCCAGAAGAAAGTTCAGCGTCGGATAGACAAACTAGAGAGTGAGTGATGGAAGACATTCTGTGAATTACTGGACCCTCGCAAGCCGCTTTCACATATCTGCAGGACAGTTAGTGGTCTTCGTTCGTCCACGCAACAACGACACCCATTCGCAGCTTTGGGCCTCGAGCTTGGCCAAACTGAGCTTAGTGCGGTGGAGGAATCCTATGTGAGAGTGACTGGAGAGTCTGTCAACCATTGATGTAAGTGGCCTCCCTGCGGCTCGGGTACCAGAAATGGACGTGTCCTTTACCATGGAAGAACTCGAAGCTGCCCTAGCCGTTTATAAACGATCATCCTCTCCAGGCCCTGAAGGTTTCACCGATGCTGCCCTGGGACACCTTGGACAAGAGGCAAGAAGAGCGCTTCTGAACAGTTCTGACAACTCATGGCATAGGGGTGCAGTTTCCCGGCAATGGAAATTAGGTTGGCTGCTACCTTTGCGAAAGCCGGAAAAATGTCCGTTGGACTTGGTGGCATATCGCGCTATCGCGTTGGCCAGCTGCATCGGACATGTGACGGAAAGGAAGGTCATTGCACGTCTAGAATTGTACATTGAGTGTTATAATATCCACCCCGCTTCCATGGCAGTCTTTCGTCGGGATTGTTCCTCAGTTGACAGCGTCATTCACATGACAACTTCGTCCAACAGTAGAAAAGCCGTAGGCCCATATCGGTTGCGTTTTTTCTCGACGTGAAAGGCGCGTATGACGCCGTCATCGACTACCTGAAGACTATTGGAATCAGTGACCGCATGATTTGCTGGTTAGCCGACTACATAACTCGCCAGTCGTTTTTTCTACGACCAGAAGTAGCCCCACAGCTGAATATTGCACCTACTCAAGGAGGAGTATTGAGTCCCACGTTGTTCAATGTGACACTCATTGGACTAGCTGAAGTTTCACCTAAAACAATCTACCTCTCTATATACGCAGATCACAACTGCCTTTGGACTTCTGCGGTCACACGCCTACAGGTTCGCACGCGATTGCCGCGGGCAGCAACTTTGACATCAGCATACCTTCAAACACAAGGCTTGACTATATTGACCGAGAAATGTGCATTGATTGCATTCACACGTAAACCTATGACACCATACCAAGTTTTCAGTAATGGACACACCATCACCTATGGAAAGACCCATCGATCCTTAGGTGTAATAATCGACCGAAATCGTTCCTGCAGCCCTCATTGCACGTACCTCAAGAAAAAACTGTTGTTGATTGCCAGGTAATGAGATTTATGTGCACGAAAACATGGGGCACATCAGTAGGCTCCATACTTCCGTACTTCAGTTGTATCGAGCTGTATTCTTAGGGTATTTACGCTACAGCCTTCCAGTGTTGCCCAATACGTGCAAGTCAAAAATTCGTTCATTGGAGAGCTTACAGAGCCAAGCACTGCGCAAGTGTTTAGACCTTCCTTGTTGTGCATCAACGGCTGCAACAATCTTGCTCGCCAAAGATCATCCCATCCAAACATACGTTGCTGTGGATTGTCCCAGGACGCATATCCATCATCTTTACCGCGTCCCTGATCATCACTTGGCGTTCTTGCCATCGCACAGACCTCGTGAAACTTTTTCTGAGGTCATAATCACCCGTACGGATTGTCTTCCATTAGGATACATACCTGCAGCAAGGCCTTCTTTGCCCTTGTAGCGTTCCAACGGCCTTTCAACATTGCAATGATTGGGATAGCCCGGAAGCTGGAAGAGATCGACGGCATACATCACGCCATTTATGCCGACGATATCACCATCTGGACTAACCAAGGCTCGCTCAGCCAAAAAGAAGAACGACTACAAGCCGCAGCAAAACGCGTGGAAGAATGTGTTAGGGAAAGAGGCCTCGCCTGCTCGACGTAGAAGTCAGAGCTCCTGCGAGTCAGAAGAGGAAAACGCTCGGAAGAACAAATCAGCGTCACCCTAGAAGGACAAAAAATACCAGAAAAAGAAGCCGTCAGGATTCTGGGCATGTGGGTGCAGAGCAATCAACGCTGCACACACACCATAAACCTACTCAAGCAAGCGACGGCACAGGTGGCACGTATGATCACCCGCGTCTCGCAAAAAAGAAGTGGCATGAAGGAGGAAGATACAGTCAAGTTGGTTAAGAGCCTCATAATCAGCCGGATTACGTACGCCCTCCCATATTACAACACAAACAAAGGCGAACGGGACCAGGCCGACGCCATCATAAGGAAAGCGTTCAAAACAGCGCTTCACCTGCCGGCCAACACCTCGACAGAGAAGCTGCTGGCCCTCGGACTCCACAACACGTTCGAGGAGCTCAAAGAAGCACAATTAGGGTCGCAGCTACTCAGACTCCAGCAGACTACCACGGGCAGAGAGCTCCTAAAAAAACTGGGGCATAAAGAAATTGAAAGGGAAGAACAAAGAACGGCAAACCTACCCGATGAGTATCGCAGTACCATCAAGGTAGGGTCCCTGGCAAGAAACATGGACCCGAATTTACACACAGCCAGGCGGAACGCTAGGGCAAAGTATGTAGAAAAATACCTAGCAACCAAGGCGAACACGGTATACACGGACGCCGCGGTATATCCTCGAGAACGAAGGGAAAAAGAACAAAGAGTCGTCGCGGCAGTAATAGGCTCGGACTATAGGGAAATCGCTTGCGCGTCGGCACGGGATTGTACGGTAACCGAGGGAGAGGAAATGGCTGTTGCTCTAGCAGCTGTGGAGGGCTACCGCACAAATAGATCCCTTATAATTCTAACAGACTCCAAGGAAGCATGCCGAAACTACATTAACGGCAGAATCGGTCTAAAAGCGCTCCAAATCATCCTCCGCGCTGGCCAACAGAATAAACGCATTAGACACACCATCTTTTGGGTACCGGAGCACACTGAGATTGAGGGCAACCAAAGGGTAGATAGGATCGCTCGCGAGCATACAAACCGAGCGGACCTAAACAGAGATCCTGAGGACTTCATGACAGTGATCCCAACGTACTCTGACATACTAAATTACCATAGAGGGACGAGGATCAGATATCCCCCGCCTCACAATACACTCACTCAAGAACAGGCAGTTTACTGGCGAAAGCTGCAGACAGGAACTTTCCCAAATTTACATAAACTATACAAAATGTTCCCAGGTCAATACAGGGACACATGCCCGTGGTGTGGCGCAATACCCACACTTTATCACATCACATGGGAGTGCAATACGAATAAGGCATTCTACAAAATAGAAAATCCGAGTGCGGAGCAGTGGGAGAGCGTGCTCTCCAGCGGCGACCCTAGCGTCCAACGGAGGCTGGTGGATCATGCCCGACGAGCAGCCACGCTCAGTGGTGCCCTGGAATAGGGGCGCCAACCATGCAGGCCGGAGATCGGCATCAACCAATAGAAGATGAAGACATCCGGCCCGACCGCTGAATTACTCTTTCTAGGGCAATAAAGTTTACTTCCTCCTCCTCCTCCAACGGCCTCTGGTGCGCCTAAGTATTCTGGGCGTAAAGACGAAGGCCAATCACCCAACAATAGCTCTGAAATAGACGACGCTGCTATTAATCAATGAGACATACAAAAACCGAATACACATCTATACTGGTGGTTAAGTCTCACCTACCAGTTCTTCAGTAGCCGTTGCCATTCCGGCTACGAAAACCACGTTGAAATTCAGACTGTCCCACATGACAACATCAACTGAGGCAGAGCTTGTTGCCCTGCGTGCTGCTGTCAAATATCTCGTGCAAGAGACACCTCCGAAATGGGTGATTTTTGGAACTCTAAGGCACAGCATTTTGCCCTATATCGTAGCGCTATATACGTCGCGTATCTTGGTCCACTCTACTCTCAGATGACATTTACTACCTTGCTGCAACTACGAATATTGTGTTACGTGTCCAGTGGGTGCCTCGAGCAGCCCTGCCGGGTCTCCTTGACACAGATTCGATAACCCAACCACAGGTTACAAAGCGCCCACTTCCGCATTTTCCTTAAGTTGTCTGCGGACAACTGATCCGTGAAAAAGAAAACCTCTAACATACCACACGAGCTCTTATACCTCCGTGTCGGTAAGACTTCCCTGTTGGGTTAAGCCGCCGATAGGTGGTTACGTTACGGAGGCTGCATGTCGAGGTAACTCTCACCCCGTCTGTGGCCGCTTTCCAGCCACAACAGTACCGTGGTCCCTACGATACATCGTGCCGAATTTGTGACACTATATTCCCGAATGTGAAAGCAATACACTTAGTATGCACGTTCTCAGCGCTGCACCTAAGTCGTCTCCGGCACCTCCGGGCAACAGGCCTTCGGCCTGTCCGCCCACCCTGCTTTGAATCATGGGCCACTTGATCATTCACTTCTAAATATTTTACATGAATCAAGTCTGTTCGTTTACTTTTATTTATTTATTTATTTATTTCAAGAAACCCCTAAAGGCCCTCACAACGAGGGTATTACATAGGGGGGTGACAAAAATTCAACAAACATATAGTAAAGCGTATTCAAGGAATACGCAACAAGAATAAAAAAAAGTAGAACAGCAACACTTAATTGGACATAATGAAAAAACGCAACATAATAAAGAGAACACAAGAATATATATATATATGAAAAATCAAACACAAAACTAGAAGGAAACTACTCATCGCATTCATTCTTTAGAAGTTCATGAAATTTAGACGTATTCATTTCAGTTGCGATTGAAGCAGGCAGCTGGTTCCACTCAATTATTGTTTTGGGTATGAATGATTTCGCAAAAGATGAAGTGCGGCAAATGATTCGTTTGATCTTGAAAGGATGGTCACGGCGTGGAAGGACCGCCGATGGTGATTGAAAGAAATCATCATGAAGCAAGGGATGATGGTAAATTTTGTGAAAAAGTGTTAAGCGAGCAAGTTTGCGACGATGGGAAAGGTTATCAAGACCAGCACGAGCCTTTAACACTGTGACGCTAGTGAAACGTGAGTAATCTGAAAAAATGAAACGAGCAGCACGGTTCTGCAGGGATTCGATGTTATCTATGAGGTAGGCTTGATCCGGGTCCCATATGGCTGAAGCGTACTCGATCTTAGGTCGGATTAGGGTGGTATAAGCAAGTTTACGCACAGGCGCCGGAGCGTGTCGAAGGTTACGTTTTAAGAGGCCAAGAGAACGGCTAGCAGCTGCTAGAATCAGATCAATGTGATAATTCCAGGTCAAGTCGGACTGAAGGTGAACTCCTAAATATTTGTAAGTAGAAGCTGTCTCAACTGTTACGTGATTAATAATGTATGCTGTTGGGATGCGGGAAGAGTTTCTTGTAAAGGAGACCAGCTTTGTCTTAGAGTGGTTTAGGATCATTAGCCACGATGAACACCAAGTGTTAATTGAATCGAGGTCAGTTTGTAAAAATTGGTGGTCAGTTTCACATTTAATGGCTCGGTACACAACACAGTCGTCCGCAAACAGTCTAATTTGGGAAGACACACAAGTGGGTAAATCATTAATAAATATTAGAAAGAGTAGGGGACCAAGCACGCTCCCCTGGGCTACACCGGATGTGACTTGAGCCATTGAAGAGTTAGAACCATTCGTGAACTGAACGCGAGATGAGAGGAAGTCTTTAATCCATGCTAAAACCTGGGGGTGAACATTGAGATGCGATAACTTGAGTAGTAGTCTATGGTGGGGGACCCGATCAAAGGCCTTAGAAAAATTGAGAAACAAAGCGTCGACTTGAAACCCGGCGTCTACTAAACTAAATAAGTCGTTAGTGAACCCAGCAAGCTGAGTGTCGCAAGAAAATCCCTTGCGAAAACCGTGCTGATATTTAAATATGATGTTGTGATCTTCAAGATAATTAATGATATGGGTGTGTATGACATGTTCAAGGACCTTTGAGAAGGTGCAAGTCAATGAAATGGGTCTATAGTTTAGGGGATCAGAGCGGCTGCCAGATTTGAAAATTGGCATTACTTTAGCTACTCGCCAGTCATGAGGGATGCAGCCAGATGATAAAGACTGAGAAAAAAGTGCAGATAGAACTTGAAAACAACTCTGAGATATATTTCGAAGTATTTTGTAGTTAAAGCCAAGTGGGTCCGTGCTAGTAGTATCTTTAAGGTTTTTTAATAAAGAAAGAATACCATCATCACTTATGACTATAGAGGGCATGGAATAATCGTGAAGTGAGCTGAGTGCTAGAGAAGGGGTAATGACTTCATGAGTGAAAACAGACGCAAAAGCGTTGTTAAAGAGTTGAGCACAATGGGCATCGTCCAGCTGATCACCATTAGAATTTGTTAAGGATGAATCGGGACGTGAATGTGGGTTAATTACGCTCCAAAACCTTTGGGGATTATTAGATAGCATAGTGGGTAAGACGTCACTGTAAAATTGGCGCCGGGTGGCTTTCAGCATTCTTTGATAATCCTTGTCGCTTTTCCTGTAGGTTTCCCACGTAGTTAATAGGTTGTTATCAACTGCCTGCCTATACAAACGCTTTTTCTTTTTATTGGCTCTTCGCAGCCGCTCATTGAACCAAGGCGCTCTTTTACTGCACCTAATTGAGATAACCGGTATGAATTTTGTAATGAGGTTAAGTAGGGTTGTTTTGAACAGCGTCCAGTTCTGTTCAATGGAGCGGAAAGTACATTCAGCTAAGAACCGCCCAGAAAAAGTGGTTAATTCGAGATTCATCTGGTCAAAATTAGCCCTGTTATAACACCTGATCAGCTTTGAGGTAGTTTTTTTGACAAGCATACGGTGATTGATGCACCCGGTAGTGATGTCATGGTCAGAAAGACCACCAAGGTGAAATATTTTAGAAGCAGCATCGGGATTATTGGTTAGAATCAGGTCGAGAATGTTGGCAGTGGTACCTGCGGATCGCGTGGGCTTTGTAATGAGCTGAGTTAGGTGAAAAGCTAGACAAGACTGCAGAAAAGCGTGCGCATCTTTATCACTTGATGAGACAGATAGAGTGTCCCAATTGATACTGGGGAAATTAAAATCACCAAAGATAATTAGGACGGAATTAGGAAAACGCGTACACACATCAGTCAGTAGGCAACAAAATTCGTCAGCAAACCCATCGTACAGGTCGGGTGGACGGTACAACACACCGGCAATAATATTTGTAGAAATGCACTTTATCGAGATGAATATACATTCCAGAAAAGAGGAAACAACAACTGGTACCGTAATCAGTTCTTGCTTCGTCGCAATAAGGACGCCACCTCCCCTCCTGTCCTTTCTGTCACATCGAAAAATATTGAAACCTGATTCGCATGAAAGGATGTTATCGTCGGCAATATAATCGTTCAGCCACGTTTCCGTCAGTGCTAATATCGAGGCCCCAGTGGAGTCGATAAGGGAGGAGAGGGCAACACTTTTCGCCGTAACGCTTCTGATGTTAGTGTATAGGAAACACATCTTATCTAAACACTTCGGTCCCGACAATGATGGTGTTGCACGATCGGAAGCATCATGATGACTTTGATAGTGTCATTCGGTAGAAGACTCGGACACACGCACAGCCCGATTGCCAGTAGTATCCCAGAGATAAACATCATTGTTCACACGAAGTTTATTGAACGAAAGACGAATGCGGTCCCCCTCCCTCCTTATCGTTTTAGAAAACTGCCACAGTCCACGGCGTTTCAGACGAACTGCCTCAGAGTAATCGCGTGATATACTCAAATTGGTGTTCTTTAGTTTGTAGCCAAGACTAAGGACAGATTCTACTTCTTTTTCATTATAAAATTTTGCAATGATGGGTCGCTTCTTGTCTGTCGAAAAACGTCCTAAGCGGTGAGCTCTGGCAATGGACGTAACAGCAATGCCAAGCTTTTGAGAGCAAAATTCCCTCACATGCCGCTCTGAGTTTTCCCAAGGCTCAGCTGCATCGCTGTCATTAATGCCAAAAAACAACACGTTTGACCGCCTTGAGCGATTTTCCAGGTCGTCCACCTTGTCCTGAATTTTAGAGATGTCAGTATTTTCATTAGAAACGGGCTGATTAGAAGGTAGAGTTTCAAGTTTGGATTCCAATTCCGCAACCCTCTTAGTTAACAGTTTAAGGTCGTTCTCGAGGGTGACGTGGATGTGCAGGAATTTATTTATAGACTCAGAAAGGCTTATGTTGTTCGCTTCAAGACGCTGAACTGTTGCTGTCACGGCATCAAGCTTGTCTTCTTGCGCTTTAGTCATAGGGCCCGGGTTTACCTCCACGTCACACGCGAGAACCAAAAGGCGCCAAAGCATGATTTGTAATATACGTAAAGACAGGCTTTCGAAATTTAAGGAAATCATGGACGATTAAGATACTCCCTAATGCGAAATTTTAGCGCAGCTCTATATACGTGTTTTCATTTTGCGATTGGTTGGCTGGTGCGGACAATCTGTCTCGTGCGGCACATTGCAAACGGAGCGAAGTGTGGCGCGACTGCCTCGCTATCCGGGAGATCACGAGAGGTAGTACATAGGTGACGCGTGTACGCGATTCACAGCAGCCGCCTCAGACAGACCTCCGCTCATGCAGCGCTTTGTTTCCATATATGGTGCCGGTAGACGCGCTCGCCACATGCCATCGGTGAACGAGCAACGGTGCGCTGCTCTGACGCCATCTCGTAAATATCGTCGCGCAGAGCCCGTCTTTCGCGGCACTACCCTTTTCTTCTCACGCTTTCGCCATACCCTCCTCCACCGCTTTCCTTATCGCGCTCTCTTCGCTATGGCCGTCTTTCATCCCCTGCTGCGCTCCGCGTTCGCTCTTTCATCCTTCACTGTACTCGTTCGCTCCATTACTTCAAGGGACGATGCCGACGCGAAACGCAGTGACGAGCGCCTAAGAGCTGCGCTCTGAATAAGCTCGATCTTCAAGGCTTTAGAATTTTGGCAAAGCATATAGTGACAGAGAACTCATACGCATAGGAACAGGAAAATGTTTGTGCGCGTTAAGCCAGTGGCTTTATTTCCACGTTCATTCTTTTAAAATCTGAAATAACTGACAGATTACTCCTGCGTGCATTCAAAGTGATACGCTTACACCCCGAGAGGTGGCATTTCCTCCAGTAGCCTTGTGGTAAATAAATGCTCTCGCATTTAGAAATATATATATATCAGATGCCTTCGAATGGTTCCTTAGCTAGCACGAGTTAGGAAATTGTGCGTACTTTTCTTGGAGTGCGGTTGTCATCGGTTTTTCTAGCAAAATTACCTTCCGCAGCAGAAAGTAAAACCTTCACTCCCCTAGCAAGAGAAAGTGGGCTACAAGTGACTCGAAATTGGCGGCCCTTTGAAAGTGAAGATTAAAAAAATAACACAGCAGGTATCTTTCAAGCTGGCTTGTCGTTGTAAAAACTACTGGGTAATGAGGGTATGGCTCTTTTTACTAAGGGCCCGGTCGCAATTTAACTCCCGTCGACATCGAAGCCAACTTTGTTATATACAATGATACAAGGAAACGGGCTACAACAAATAAAATATATAAAAAGTATACAGTAGATTTGTGCGATCTTCCAAACTCAAATCCCACTTTCTAGTGTAGTTGTTAATATTTTTTTACAGCCAAGCTGTTAGCGTCTAGTTGGATGGCATTTTTCCTATGCGCGTCCGTCAGCAAAAAAATTACCGACGATTACGTTACTTCCTAATGCGAAATTTGAGCGCAGCAAATAAGCTGTTTCACCTTTTCGATAGATTGAGGCAAAGAAATCGAGCAACACATGTATGCGCTATCACAGAATTTTTTTTTTATTTTTCACACGTATTCCTTTAACAAAGACTCCACTAACAGAGTCTTCTCTGCGACGGCGATGAGCTTCTGCTTCAGCCTCGCTTACTGCTGGTTGCTCTCGACGGCGGCGATGAGCCTCCGCTTCGGCGGTGCGAACGGCAGGGTCTTCTCGGCGGCGGCGATGAGCTTCTGCTTCAGCCTCGCTTATGGTACGTTCACACTGAGGAATCCGGCGTCTACAGCGAATGGAATTCTCCTGCCGCCGAAAATCGCGTAGTTCACACTGCTTGCGGACCGCGCCGCCGGAAAGACATACAGCGCCATCTGCCCCATAAAGTGCTAACCTCCAATCAAGCTCCGGATATCCCGGATGTTCGCGCGGCTCGAAATTGCGCAGTTGTCTCCGCTCGCGTCGAGTTCGTGTGTTTACGTTGCGCCAAGACAATGATGAACCCCGAGCAAGAAGAGGCAGTACTGCTCGGCCTGTTGGCAAGCACCTTTCTGGCGATGCATGACGCGCAGAAGCATTCGCCGAAGAGACGGCGGCAGCGGCGTTGGTGGGTTCGCCCAGCTCTGCAAGAGGCGTGCGTCTATTTGTCGTACAAAAATCCCTCACGTGACCTGATCCTAGGTGCCTAGGGACAGCATCGTTTAGGGATTTTTCAGAAGGCGCGATGCTGGCGCCGAGCGACGCCGTGTGTTCGTCCTCGGCGTGATCGTTCTCTGTACCGCGCGTTGTTCAACATTGCTCATGTAATCGTGCGTGCGTTGCTTGTGTGTTGGTTGCAGGTTCTGTGTTACTTGGCGGAAAGCCGTGCTTAGTGGCGGTGCGGCAATGCCGCTTTGGCCTCGATGAGCTCTGGCACTACAGAATCTGCGTTGTGTGACCCGTGCTGTCTTGAGAACCCGGCGGTGGTGACAATTGAAATATCGAAGCGGCCTAGCGCCTCGGCAGCGAAGTTCTGCGAACCGCGATGTGGCGTCGCCGTGTCCGACTTTGCTTAACGGACATCGAGGGATGTGCTGCTCGCTGCAAGTCATGTAAATGCAACTGCGTCGACCGCCCACTGTTCAGCGCTGAATGTGTATTTGGGTTTGCGATGTGTGTGGTTTAGGGTTTACGCGTTCACAGACATGTGCTCCCGTCTTGGTCTCATTAGCGGCTGTAATGGGATTGTGGTGTGCTAGCTCCTTGCCTAGTATGAAGTTTACGACGCTAACACACAGCAGCTAACACGAGACATATAGTGTTCTTCGCGTTTGTGTGTTGTAAATTACATTCTATTGTGGAAGTTCTGGGAGTCTTATTACGCAAGGAGTGCGAACGTAAACATAAACACATATGTGTGTCTGAAATTTTGAATTACCCATAATACCCTTTAAGACTGATAAGTGGGCTACACGGCCTGTGTGAATCAGCTACCGTATGTTGCGACGCTCTTCCGTGTGGTAGACTGATGCATGGTGCGCGTTTATTTCTGTACTGTTGTAAAAACCATTTGTTTATTCACTCAATACAAATGTACGGCTTCTTCGCCGCAGTACGTTTTAGTTACGCGGTGAAGCATACTAAAAGTGGGAGGGGGCCACTATCAGCCAGAATTAGTATGTCCTCTTAGTTGACCTGAGAGGCGGCGGGTGCGCGAGTGCATAATTTAAGAACTCTTATTATGTCCAGTGACAGTGGAGATCATTAACTGTAGCACCAAAGTAGTGGACCACTACCAGAACAAAGGCATGTAGTATGCCCATCTCAATTCCTGTGCTTATGCCAGTCTTATTTTTTACAGCAATAGCTGCTATGGGCTAACTCCCCTGGTTGTTCTGATGTCTACTGGTGTTGTCACTGGAATTCCCGAATTTCTTGCTAGAGTATTGCAAATAAAGTTCTCATTGTGCTGCGAGGATTTAAACATACAATCAAAAGAGTGGTAGTCCACAATTCTACATTTCAGCCACTCTGCTGAAGGTACAGTCGTGGTTAATACTGATCCCGGAGAGCGTGATCTAGCCAACAGGTGCCTAGATTGGCTAACACCTGCTCAATGTCTGCGTACTGTATATAGAGCTGGCATCCACACCTTCAAGTTCTTGCACATCACTTTCCCACTTGTGAAGGCAGTCCTATGTTAAGTTTTCTTCTTGCATGTGATGACAATGATTGGGTGCATCTGCTTCATTAATCTTCTTCTAGTGCTTGGCTTCTCAGATTTACTGGATGGAGCTGTTGGTGTCTTGTTTTCCTCAAGCAAAGCGCGAGACATAGCAATGCGTAGCCCAAATATAGATTTGAGAAAACCAAAACGAATTCAGCAGTAAGAAGCTGAAGGGTTGTTTTGGTGTAGATCAGTGGCTAAGTCCGGATATGAAAGAGGAGGAAGAAAAGCAGAGTCTTTCCACTTCAACACTGAGGCACAACTCCCACAAATAAATAGGACTCTTACATATTTTACTTTTTTAAGGAGATTACCGACTTGCATTGGCAAGTGTTCACTTCAGCAAACACTGCATGAAGTAAGCTTCCTGTGCATATTTCACCAGCTACTGCATCATTGTTTCACATTATGAGTGAAACTGCAATTTTCTTTATGCCACAACTTGCCCAATTTTGTGTTTTGCAGTGGGATGTTAGCAGTGCTAATAAGGCACCTAAATACTCCCATGAATAGTAATACAGAGAAAAAAAAGTAAGAAAGCAGTGGCTTTTTGTGCGTAGACTAAGCATACACCTGGTGCTCTTATGGTCATTTTTTCCCTATCCGCTCAGCCATTCTAAACAAGAAAAGTTTATACACAGACCACAACTAAACCACAGGTATCGTTGGTAAGCAAAGTATATTTATTCGGTGACATTTTCTGCAGCCCTGCTATTGAGCTTTCCTTCCTTCCTTTTCAGCTGTGCAGGTTCATTAAGAAGTGATGATACATATACAATTTTAATCATTGCAAGACTTAGCGAAACCTTTTTCAGGTTGTTTTTTCTTGGTTTCAGACTCTGCACATTGCATTTTAAGGCGTGTTTTTTGTGTTTGTTGCTTTTTCTTTATGGGTAGGGCATGTCAACATTTTTTACACCATTTCAAGTATGTGGTGCCATAGACTGTTCTTAGATGAAGTCTTGCCCTTTCATTCTGTACAATATGATGTCGGTTTTTTGTGTCCAAGGCCGTTTTACAGCGTGGTTGTAGCATTTTGCTAAGTTTTGCCTCTGTCACCCAAGCTTGAAAGATTGCTACCCACTGGTGGTGGCATGACACATGTCATGTTTCTTTTTCAATAAAAGGAAGTCTGTCACTTATCCTGTGCACTGGTTGCGTTTTGTCTCTTTGAATTGTAATTTGTTGCCTATATTTGCTCTTTTGTTGCATTTCAGATCAGGAATGGCTATCATAATTGACATTTAACCATATTGCACACAATGTGGATGATATGGAATTGCAATATATGGCCACCATAAATATAATAGAAGTTAATCATTCAAGAATAGTGCTTTTGCATGGTGGTGCAGCCTTGTATTGTGGCTATAAGGTACCAGCGCTGCAGATAGCACTGCTTGTGCAGAATATAGTGCAGCTCTACTACTTTCAAACATCATTGTTTTTATCTGCATCTGTATAGCTCCAGTTTCTGTGAACAACACACATCTGGTGGAAGGGTGGCTTGCACCTGCAGTTGGGTCCAATGAATAGCCAAATTTCTGCCCGTTTTCATGTTATTAGCATATTAGTAAAGGCAGTCGTTTTTATAGTAGCTTGGTTGCCCAGTGTAGAAGCCGCTGCAGGGTGTCAGGATCTCATACACATCTTCAGCTTTGCAGGGGACACAGCATCTGGCACATAGTTTGTCACAGGCCATGTATTCGGGGCAAGTTGAGTTCACTCACTAGCAAAGGGAGAACCAAGCTTGTCGGATATGACGTAAACCGCCTGTATACTCAGTCGCCTTCATTTCGTGTGACATATGTGGTTATAGCGACCCTTGTTTTAAGCACTTCTTGTCCAGCAGCGGTCGTTTGCTTTTGAAACACTCAGGATAGCTTTCAGCAAGCTGGACAGGAACACTGAAAAACCAGCAGATGTTAATTGTCGCACTTATCATGCGAAGCTTCATACAGTATGATGAAGGCGTAAATAAATGAGGGCGTTCCTCAAGGCCTTGTAGCACATGTTACGAGTTTGGAGCAATATGATATATAGCACTTTTTTGATCGCATGCTATAGGTTTAGCAGGTGTGGCCATGGTTGAAGTGCAGTGCAAGGTCAAGAAAACAGATATCTATGAGCAGCACCCTGGTAAGGAGACTCTGGGAAAACCAGTGGGAAGCCTGTTGAACATCTGGTTGACCCACTTGCTGGCTCCACCAGGCAAAGTATGATAAAGAGAAGGAAGTCATCAACACATCAGAAGGTTTTTACATATAAACACTGTGCTAAGGTCATAACATGCCAACAAGTCTTATTGCGCAGGCTATGCACAACCAACTACATATGCCTTCTGTTCGGACATTGCTCATTGTAACTAACAAGGATGGAGTGGACAAAAAAAGAACAGAAGCTCCATTAATTTAGTTTCACTGGTATCGACAGTAAGCGTACATTGACATACTCCCGAATGCCTTCATGGGTGATACCAGCAAGGACCAGCTTGAGGCAAGGGGTAATAGACGTCTTTACAAGCTAAAAATGCATGCATGCATGGAGAGCACATTGTGTCCAAAAAGTAGGCACTTCACAAGGGCACTGGAGAAGGAACAGGTTATTAACAGTGGGCAAAGACAAGCTACTAAACACCCAACACTGTTGCCATGTAACGACCTCTGAAACAATCCCTCTTAAAGAGGAAATCATCTTTGTGTATCCATAAAGAGGGCAGATGGGCAAAGCCCCTTCAGTAATGCTGCCAGCTTCAAAAGCCTATTTTGCACATCCTGAATGCTTCCTTCTTAAGACTTTGCTGGGTGCAAGCATTCTACTGTCCAAAAGCTGTCATTGAGAGCCCTGTTGGTTTGGTGGCAATGAAGTTCGGAAGTAATTGCAACAAACCTCCCTTCCTAGTTGGCCTGGATGCTCACGGTGCTTATGAAGCAGCACCATGAGGCAAGCAAGGTGAATGGATGCCTCCAAGCCCTTGTTCGTTTATCACACTGTTCTGTTAGTAACAACCATGAGACTTGAAACGAACAAGCTCAAGCTCCGCACTCGCATGGTTACTGCGGAGGATGCATAAAAAGCACAAAAAGAGAAAACTCAAGGGAAAGGATAAAGCACCATTTAACACTTAGTATTGCTACAGCCCACCCCCTACTTTTATTTTGTCTGGTCGTGCTACATCTTCTTACTATATATAGGCATGAACTTAGTGATGTTCCCAATCAGTGTCCAATATTTATATACGCTATGCGCTGGTTCAATGAGGTTCGAAACACTGCAATGAAAGCTTCAAGTAGAAAAGGCGCCTGGAAGAAAAAAAAAAAGCTGTGCTGCAACCATCTTGGCAACATCTTGTCCCCTTAATAAAAATTGTGCTTTCATATAAACTTGAGCCCGCCAGTTTAGAGTAAAGTACCAGTGCACTTATGAACAATGAATCGATTCTCAAAGAGCATGTGCAGTCCAGCCAAAAGCAGTGGCAAGAATCTGCATTTTGCTCCTGCATTGAAGGTGAATAACACGTACCATAATGGCGAATGTGCTTTAGTAAGCTTCATTGCAATATTAATTTGTAATGTACAAAGAATTGTCAATGAAGCTTACCACGAGCACAGATGCACTTGCAAATTATGTCACAATTGAAAGTAATGAGCACAGTGTAAACCTATGTGCCTTTCCACTCTTAGTATGCTTTACTGCACGATGCTTATTTACGCCCCTGTATTGCGGTGTAGCAATCTACAAAAGAAACGTTGCATAATTAGGCCTTCTACGATTATCTTTCTCGCAATACACTATTATTTCGCGGTGAACTCTAAGCAATGTACTGCGGTGAAGCGTACTAAAAGTGAAAAGGGGCCACTGTCACTGGACATAATAAGAGTTCTTTAATCATACACTCGCGAACCCGCCGCCTCTCAGGTCGCCTAAGTGGACATACTATGCTGGCTGATAGTGGCCCCCTCCCACTTTTAGTATGCTTCACCGCGTAACTAAAACGTACTGCGGCGAAGAAGCCGTACATTTGTATTGAGTGAATAAACAAATGGTTTTTACAACAGTACAGAAATAAACGCGCACCATGCATCAGTCTACCACACGGAAGAGCGTCGCAACATACGGTAGCTGATTCACACAGGCCGTGTAGCCCACTTATCAGTCGTAAAGGGTATTATGGGTAATTCAAAATTTTACACACATATGTGTTTATGTTTACGCTCGCACTCCTTGCGTAATAAGACTCCCAGAACTTCCACAATGGAAAGTAATTTACAACACACAAACGCAAAGAACACTATATGTCTCGTTTTCAACTCGGCCGTCATGCAAATGACATATAGCGCGGAAAAACGTGAACATGCTGTGTGTTAGCGTCGTAAACCTCATACTAGGCAAGGAGCTAGCACACCACAGTCCCGCGAAAGCCGCTAATGAGACCAAGACGGGAGCACATGTCTGTGAACGCGCAAACGGAGCCACTCTGCTCCTCCGCCACCCCCACTGCACGGCTGCATCACTCGTTTCAAACACAGCACACCAAACACACATTCAGCGCTGAACAGTGGGCGGTCGACGCAATTGCATTTACATGACTTGCAGCGAGCAGCACATGCCTCGATGTCCGTTAAGCAAAGTCGGACACGGCGACGCCACATCGCGGTTCGCAGAACTTCGCTGCCGAGGCGCTAGGCCACTTCGATATTTCAATTGTCACCACCGCCGGGTTCTCAAGAAAGCACGGGTCACACAACGCAGATTCTGTAGTGCCAGAGCTCATCGAGGCCAAAGCCGCATTGCCGCAACGCCACTACTCACGGCTTTCCGCCAAGTAACACAGAACCTACAACCAACTTGTGTACACAAGCAACGCACGCACGATTACATGAGCAATGTTGAACAACGCGCGGTCCAGAGAACGATCACGCCGAGGACGAACACGCCACGGCGTCGCTCGGCGCCAACATCGCGCCTTCTCAAAACTCCCTAAATGATGCTGTCCCTAGGCACCTAGGATCAGGTCACGTGAGGGATTTTTGTACGACAAATAGACGCACGCCTGCAAGAGCGCGACTCGGCCGCCATCTTTGTAAGTTCTGTTTCGCGCTCCCCGATTGGTCAGCGCCGCGCGGCGGCGAGGCAATCCGGCGGCAGCTGCCGCAAAAATCGGTACGGGAGCGATCGGCGCGGAAGGGGCTATTCCGGCGGATCTCGCCGCCGCCGAACTGGGTTCCGCCGAACTGGGCGCCGCTCCAGACGCCGAATGTCTCAGTGTGAACGGGGCATGATGCCCCGTTTAATGATGTAGTTCTTTCAGGGCACCGTGAAAACATGCATATAAAACGTTTCGGGGTGTTTCTAGTCGCACTAACAGTGTCTCTGTAAAGTAGTTTGCTTTATCTCATTGCAGCTCCAACGTCATCAAGCAAGGGATGACATAAAAGCCTATAGAGGCTGCTGGGATAACTGCAAGATATCACGGAAAGAACAAATTGGTGAGAACAGTGATCGCAATTAGTGGCAGAGAAACACAAGGCAGGAGCACATGTGACTGGCTGACAATGAAAGAGGAGCTGCTAGAGACAATCACATTGAACCGCGTCTGCATTTTCGAAAACGTGAAGTTCAGGTAGTGCAATTTGCGGTCTGCCTTCGCATGACATAACCTCAGTTCCGAGATTTGTATACGATATCCGGTGTTTTTTTCAGAAACCATGCTTTTCTTTTACGGTAGTCACCTGAAAGCAGATTTGGGACACGTGAAATGTATTATACGGAGAAGATTACTTCTGACTGGGTGAAGGACTTCTAATGTTGTACGAAGGCCAGCAGTAGACACTACTCAGACAGCATTACTCCGGTGCTTTATAATTACGAGTATTGCAACAATCTACAAATTTGTGATACTTTCAACTACACCTGAGGGACGGTGATTGGAGCTGCTTTGGGACGAATTTAAGTGATGAACTACTAGAGTTCAAGTAAAAGCAGGGATACAGTGATAGTGATTATCAGTCCAGAAAATTTCGGTATAATGTAACCCACTGCATGTTTCGCATATAGCAGAATATTACTGCAAAAACAGCTACCAAACCAAAATATTACTTATAGAGGATATCACCTCACAGTTTGGAGCTTGAATTATGCATCGAATGTTAAACCGCGTACGCGTCACACATCAAGCTGGCAAAATCTGAGCGCATTCAGAGCGGTATATATTGTACTTCAATATTGTATGTATCAATTGAACCGTACATCAATCTGGCAACACTGGATAGTGAGGGGACAAATTGACACCTCCTGAAACAGCTCCCTCGGATAACAGAAGCCGATCTCGAAGGCATTGGTTTTGTATACTGCAAACACTGGAAGTCATTGCAGGAGCCTGAAATACCTCATGGCCAGGTTGCATCGTTTGCTATTTGCATGCGCGTCTGGGCAGTTAGTCGCCGCTTATTATGGCGGAAGTGAAGGAATTGTGGGCGCAATCCAACGGCAATGGCCTTGCGGCACCGTTAAGGGCCATAGCGTTTGTAGCAAAACGTCCGATGTGGTATCGAACTATTTCAAAGCAGGTGATACAACGGTCACTGAATGGTGGCCCCTCATTTGCAGGCATCACATAGTCCACGCTGAAATCGCGGTCGATGTCGGTGGGAAGGCTTTAGCGAAAATAATTTCAAATTGAAAGTTCGACTTCAAATGTGCGCTAAAACCGAGTTCTTTATTTATTTATTTATTTATTTATTTATTTTCTTTCTTTTGTTTTGTGCGTGCGTGTGCGTGCGTGCGTGCGTGTGCGTGTGCGTGTGTGTGTGTGTGTGCGTGTGCGTGTGCGTGTGCGTGTGCGTGTGCGCGTGCGCGTGCGCGTGTGCGTGTGTGTGTGTGCGTGTCTGTGTGTGTGCGTGCGTGTGCGTGTGCGTGTGCGCGTGCGCGTGCGTGCGTGCGTGCGCGTGCGCGTGCGCGTGCGCGCGCGTGTGTGTGTGTGTGTGTGTGTGTGTGTGTGTGTGTGTGTGTGTGTGTGTGTGTGTGTGTGTGTGTGTGTGTGTGTGTGTGTGTGTGTGTGCGCGCACACACACACACACACACACACGTTAGCTGATACAGAGTTCCAAACATTCTTCGCATGTTCACAATCCACGCCTGCTTTTATATCAGTGCCTAGTTTTATTCATTTCAATTGCATTTATACCATATGTTGAATCTCACCCCGAAGTAAGTGTTGCTACTCAGCAATAAGATCTGTTAATGTCACTGTTCGTTCTTCCTCATTTAACTACGTACGAAAACACAAAAACGGAAAAACGCGGACGAATACATTGTACACCGTCCATTTGTTCGTATTTTCTTGTTCCTACCTTTTCACACGTCGCACAAGAATGAAAGTGTGATCTCGGACACGCAAACCAGTCTATCGGACAAATGCGTCTGTGCTTTCAGTTCTCGTACTTTCTCTAAAATGCCCAAAGCTGACATTCCGCGGGGAGAAAGGAGGACGCGCGGCGAAGGTGGAGCAGGTCTTGCAGGCGTGCTGCGTTTTGCGCAGGAAAGCAGGTGTTTGCACAGAGTCGACACGCACGCATGAAAGAGGGCAAAAGCGACACGTGGGAGCACAAGGAAGTAACTGGGCGGGCGGGCGTCGTGGTCAACAAGCATGGACCTTGCCCTTTACACTAGTGGGTATCTGACTTGCTAGTCTTGTTATGAGCGCTGGAAGAAGTGAGCCAGTGATTCCGGGCGATGCGACAGCTCCTTTTAGTTCGGGTTCCCGTTAACATTAATGAAAACGCTCAACTTTTTTTTCTCAACGTGCGAATCCGCACTTTCCTTTGACGCAAATATTCGAAATACGCGCTTGGAGAAAAAAAAATAGCCCGTCGAGGCTCCTTTGTGCGTCCGCGAACAAAGAGGTCGTCCCACAACACAGCACTCCGCTTATGGGTGAAACACGTGCTGTAGCAGAAATACAGGGGAAGCAGATTTAATGTGACGTGCGAAACCGTGCCGCAATTGCCCCAGAAATGACCGCGACCGTAGGTTGCTGAAGTGGAAGAGAAGCGACGCGTAACTTACTACGGGAAAATGCTTGTTTGGTTACCTTACATGGTCTGAACGTCAAGGGCCCGCACTAACAAAAATCTCTGACGCTGGCATGTTTCCTAAAGTATGAGTACAGTCAATTTCGATGCTGAACATATCATTGGCGATGGTGGCCGGCCAAACACTAAAGACACTTACGAACGAAAAGCTTTTTTTTTTAATTCGGTAACCATGGTGACTGCAAAGCGCTCTGATTTAGGAACGAAAAAATGGCGCTTGCAACACTGCCCTAACCAAAATCCCCACCAAATATTAGGGAAATGGCACTTTAATAGCCTACTGGTAATAATCACGAGACTTCCATTAGAACACGCCTAGGTTTCAAGAAACTTTTTCTTCGACAAGGCCTTTCGCGGACAGCCGTGAGTTCTCTTGTTTCATTGCATATAGGGCCTAATTACGGGCACCTGACGTGCGCCTAAAAATAATTAAATATAACGTGACATTCTTAACAACAAACTATCTGGTATGGTCAAACTACCTGGCTTATGCGCATAATGGCAATTTCATGATTTCTTGTGTTGTTCCCGACCGGCAATTTTCGAATGTTATGGCGGCGCAAACAGTTGTGCAGGTGCCTCACGAGCAGCTAACCTGCAAACTCGCACACTGATAACGGTCTTGTGATGCGTGAAAATCAACTGTTGTCGTGGGAGTGCATTTCATATTCCAACAGCTTCGCAGCTGCAGAAATTTGATGTACAAGTGTTCATTAAAATGAACAAGCTTTGCTGCCATGACTAAGGTGAAAGAAAAGAGCACGCCGGCGCTACTTCGTTGCTTGCCACCATCTCCTCTTTCTGGCGTGCTGACTGTTCGACTCGTCCAGCCAAGCAAAGAAACTATTAAATGATGACGTTTGGTCAAAGCTACAGATATACATTATAGTTTAGCCTTGACGCGTTACAGCCGTGAATCTTGGTCTAATAAAGCCTGATTACATCGTGTCTTCTTTTTTCTGGTTTTCGTTTCGCCCTCATAACATGTCCTTATGCATTTCGAAAACGTAAGGGGCTGTGATTGTGTATCCGCGTCGCGAGGAGAGCATTCGAAATGTTTTCAAGATCGCATAAGGAAGAAAAAAAAATGCACGCGCTTGGTATTATGCTGCGCAGACACAAGGTCTACAATATTTACTATGCGAAAATGGTTAACAAAAAGAAGAGGAAACAAGCAATGGCGAAGAGGGGGTCCTTACGTGGTAGCTCGAAAAGAGCTTGTTACTTTCACCGGGAAGCCTTTTCAGACGAAACCTCTTCTTGCCCAGAACATCGCAGTAATGTAATGTTCCCTGACCTGCATAATTGGACGAGCAGTATCTCGGCTTTTTCACACAGTATAATTCTCTGTTTGGAGTTCCGAGAAAGAACGGTTGAACACTCTGTTTACCTGCGTTTCGCACAAAGCAATTGTGGCAAATGATTAATGAGACATTCTTTTATATATCCGCGGCGATAAGCATTTCACGTGACAACATCTTTATCCTAATTCGGGGAAGCGTGTATTTCTCATCACGTAAAATAAATGAAACCTCACGAAAAAATTCGTTAAAAAGTAAAGAAAGACAATCATTCGCCTGCATTGTGATATATATTGCTACCCCAACTCTGCAATGCAAAGCAACATTATGGGTCCGGAAAAACTCGTTTTCGAGGCGCTCTTCCGACTTTATTTTCGTACTCTTTCTTTTGTTTTTACTCATACCAGGAAAAGTGAAGTTCCTTCGGCGTCGTGAAAATTACATTTAGACGAATTTTTCTGTGGCGGGAACTTTGCTTATAAGAGAATCGCCGTTGTCCAGCGTAGGCAGAAAACAGGGTGTGACTAATAATGTTTTCAACACCTACAAGCTGTACAGAAGACGTATTGGGGCGCTACACAGACGTTCTAGCTATGCTTCTAACCGCGGGATCCTCACCTCCTTAACCTATGGCACCGTCAGACCACTTCACCTGTAGGATATTCAAATTCCTATGCCGTTATCGCTGCATGGACCACCGGTGCAGACACCCGCATGCCAATACGACGTGCCAAAGCAGTGCTACGTAACAACGTCCGGAAAGAAGTTAGAATTGTGGCCAGAACTTTTGTGCTTGTATAGAGCACGGTATGTATCTAGAAAAAGAAAGGAATGGTAGAGGTGTACCCATGACTAACTGTCCGGTTGGCTATTCTGCAGTGGTGGATGACGAAACGGTAGAAGAGGTGAGGAGCACAGAAGAGAAG
This sequence comes from Dermacentor andersoni, assembly GCF_023375885.2. Classification (NCBI taxonomy): domain Eukaryota; kingdom Metazoa; phylum Arthropoda; class Arachnida; order Ixodida; family Ixodidae; genus Dermacentor; species Dermacentor andersoni. Next base: position 127,399,659 of record NC_092815.1, on the reverse strand, counting down.
CGAAGGACTTAGGCGAATGACAAAAAGCGAGCCTTAGGTTCTAAATTCGTGAAAATGTGGGGTACAGCGACCTACTTCATGCACCAGACCGCATACACTCACCAGAACAGGAGCCCTGCACGCGTGGACACCGCCATTCGATCGGACAAGCCCAAGAGAACGAGGTTTGCCACCGGCATCAAAAGTGCCGACCGAGAGAGCGGCTGCGACATCAACTAAAACCACCATGGACGGCCCCCCACCGAGATGCTGCACCATTAAGAATCCGCGGATTTTCAATACGATTCACGAATAATTATTTCAATATGGGGAGTACTGGCTGGGTGAATGTGAACGTGTCGCCGATATCAATCACTGGGACGAGGCCACAAAGCTCCGCAACGTCTACTTCAGCTTAGAGAACGACGCCCACAGCTGGTTCCAAAATAGAGAAGGCATCTTAACCTCCTGGCATGGATCCTGACGTCGGCTCCTCGATTGTTACGCAAGCGCTGATTGTCGAGGACGAGCTGAGCGTGCGCTCCAGTGCCACGTTCAGACTGCCAAATTAGATCATTACAGTATACGTCGAAGACATGACGCGCCTCTTCAAGAAAGTGGATCCTGCCAGGACAGAGGAGAAAAAGCTGCGCCACCGTATGTGTGGTGTAAAGGAACAGCTCTTTGCTGGTATGGTGCGGAGTGGCTCCACTCCCCAAAGGCTGTGGCGGAGTTCCTCGCTGAAGTCGTGACGATGGACAAAGTGTTTCATCAGCGCTCTGCCTTATTCGACCGACAAGTGAATGCAGCCTCAATACCCGACATGTTCGCAGCTTCCAGTAGGGGCAGCACCGACTGGGTTAGCGAATTTGTTCACTCTGTCCTCCGCGAGGAAATTCAGAAGACCTACGCAGTGAGTCCGCCTGTGGTCGGTTCCATCTTCAGTCTTATCCGCAGTGAGGTCCAGAAGCCTCTCAGGATACTTTGCCCAGCGATGTGAGACTGACACCTGCGCCCACAGCTCTTTTAACTCATGACCTATGCGGAAGTCGCCTTGCGGCCCTCCGTGCCTACTTCTCGGCCCGACATCGTGGTCCGCAGCGTACCTCCAGTCGCGATCCGATCAGAACACGCCGGTTCAGGCTTCCACGGCTGCCGTGCGTCGCTGCCGAAGTCTGATGTCGGCGCACTTCGGAAACACTTGGTTACCACTGCAGTGAGACCGGTCACGTCTACCACGACTGTTCATACCGACAACTCAGGCTGCGAAGTTTATCCGTCAAGTCGTCGCGTCCCGAATTTGGCCGGAGGCCAAGAGACATGGAGGATTATCTCACGCAGCAATGCATATCATTTTCGCTACGTCAGTCACAGTCAGCCTTATGTTTTACCGGACGCTCAGATCTGGCAATGGTGTGTGTACCAGTTCCTCTACTACCACGTTTTCTATACGCGGCTTTAAGAGCGACAGCGGGTAGCAATATGAAGAGAATGTGGCCACACAAACACAATGAAGGCAACTGACAAGGACTATACCTTTGCAATGAGCCCCGATGCACTTAAGAAAACTAGGCCAGAACTTTAGTACCTCACACTTTCTAAGAAAGCGATTAGGATATCTCGACAACTGCGCGAGAGCGCGTCAGGGAAGACTTTGCACACTCTCATTAATCAAAGTGACGTTTTTATACCTGGTGCCTGGTCTATCTCTTTTACGTTTTCATGCACACTGCGGCGTTATCGCCTGCGCTCAACATACTTCAAGCTTTTGGTTAGATGTCTCCAAAGAAAGTGAAAACATTAAATTAAATTAGGGGGTTTTACGTGCCAAAACCACTTTCTGATTATGAGGCACGCCGTAGTGGAGGACTCCGGAAATTTTGACCACCTGGGGTTCTTTAACGTGCACCTAAATCTAAGTACATGGGTGTTTTCGCATTTCGCCCCCATCGCCCCCGCGACCTCGTGCTCAGCAGCCTAGCACCATAGCCACTGAGCCACCACGGCGGGTCCAAGGTAAGTGAAGTCTGGTTACAATGATACAAAGAATTGCGTGACCGATGGTGGGGTTGAACTTCTATTTTCCAGCACAGGAATGAGATGCTCTAAACATTAGACCACGATCGCTTGCGTGCTTTGGTCGTGCCATAGTTGCTCTTAGAAACGTCTGGCGCATGAGTCACATGCCACTTTCTCGCATTATTCGCTCGTGACAGTTGCCGCTTTGGAACTGTGCGTTACACTGCACTGCCTTCGGGGAGTGGTCCATATTCTCAGTCAGCCGAACACCTACAAGGTGTGTAAGATCTGCCTACAATGCTATGTCTTTGAAACGCATCAGCTCTTTTGGAGCAGCTCGGGCTGACGTTGATTAGAAACAAGCGGGAAGATTTACGTTTTTCGTAAGGGGACGATTGCCAGGCTTGTCTATAGCGCACTGAAACGAGGACAATCTCGTAGAAGGTGCGCAATCACCAAGCGTCAATTAATACAAATTTGCCTTTCGATATCTCGTATTCCGTAAATTGCGATTGGAAAAATTGCGACTTCAAATTGTGAAACTCAGTTCAACCTCATTCTCATTCCTCGGTACATTTGTCCATCAGTCAACCAATGACTGATAGATTTTTTTATTGGCTGAAATGCCTGAAGAAGGTTCCTTCTTTCTTTTCAAGTAAGTAAAGAGCAAGGCGTTTTAACGTTTCATGGGTCACTGTAGCAGTAGCTGCATGAAAAGCTGCATGGTCTTAGTGCTTACTTACGATTTCATTCTTATGCCACGTGGCAACCCAGACGAATGAAAAGAAAATTATGACTATTTGGTTTTTGAAGCAAACAAGGTTACAGTGGAAGCTGCGGCCACTGAATACTGTATGGACAATGAAAGCAGTCAAAAATAGGTTTAAAATAATATTACGCTGAAACTTGTACTACCCATAGAGCCAGGGTACACTTCAAAAACACGGACCACCAAGGCAAGAAAATATTTGCTTAAATGAAGTGGATGGTAATGGTAAAAGAAGTGTATTAAAGAAGTGTATCGTAATGAGTTTTCAGAATTGGACAGGCGGCTGTAGCCTGAACAGGTGTTGACAGTGCTTCAAGTGTCACTGTGCTGTGCGATGACAGTATTCAGTGACAGTGATCGACTGTGATTGTGTGTCTATTCTCCTTCCTTTCCTTATCTCTACTTTTTTACCACTTTACCTCCCCCTCCCCTCTCTCCCCAGCGTAGGGTAGCCAACCGGATCTTTTTCTCTGGTTAACCTCCCTGCCTTTCCCCTTTCCTCTCTCTCTCTCTCTCTCTCAGTGCGCAGGGCTGAAGAAGGAAATTACACGTCATTGGCATGAAACGAGCGAGATAGTTATCGAGCTCTTCTCAACAGAGCCTTGTGACAGCTGAAATAGTTTACATAGGTTTCCGAAATCACGTCGTCTGTGTTGCTGGCAAGCAGTGCGTCGCTGCACGTGCTTTGTACAGTTGTTGATTTAATAGCATTGCCTGGAAGGTTCAAGTCAAAGAAATTTTTCGGAAACGTTATAGGTCACTTATTATCTGCCTATAATGTAACAACATTCAAGCCACTGGTTCAACATTCAAGTCAACATTCAAGACACGACTCAAAAGATGCCTATTTCTCTACAACGAAACGGCGGTGGCATTTATCACCCCGCAGCGTGCTTCACCGTGTTCTTTCATAGAGGTGAGGGATTACGCCGCCCTTCTATTGCAGTGACATCGCGAGCTGCCTGCACGTGAGCATACGCTAGGCCATCATCCTTCTATATCGAGAACCAAGCTCAAGAAGATCGCCAACAAAGCACCCGAACTTTGCTGCCGAGTTGAGATAAAGCGCAGCGAAAGTCTACGCTTTTTTTCGTGGTGAGGGCAAAACGGGTTAGAAACGGCTATCGGTTCATTCTGAAACGTGCAAGGCTAAGCAGGACAGGTGTCGCCACGTCAGGCGATGACATAATTTCCGTTGTTTCCGTGCAATGAAGGCAACTGACAGAGTCAAACAGAGGTCGGAAAGTGTGACGGGGCATCCACTTGATGGCGGTGGCAGTGACGCCGATGGAGTTTGCGGGCCTCAAGTATCTGTGGAATTTCTGTTGCAATAAAAAAAGAATGACGACCCATAAGCCTTGGCGCGCCTGCGTTCTCGATTACTTTCGCAATAAACGACAGGTAAATGTTTGCGGCAATACATCTGGACAAGATCGCTTCAATGAGCTTGCAGTGCGTGGCGATCGTTTACAAGTTCAAATCCTGGCGAGTTTCCATCTTGGCAATGAAGTTGATGACATGGCGTCCATTGTACGCTACAGGTAGCAACGCCGGTCTGTTCTTGGAATCTTTCGTACGGGTTTCGTTCCTTAAAGCAACGCTGGAAGGAACGACAATCCTAGGATTCTGTTTCCGACTCTGTGAAATTGGGTCATACGTCGTACTGATGATCTTGTCAGCTGTGATTCGACCACACAGCTTCTTTGGCCTTCTTAATTTGCTCCAAAGGCCTACGTGGTGGAATTCGACATCATTATAGAATTTTATTAAGTCCAGAATAGCCCTTCCAGATACTCAAATGCGCGGTGGAGTTTTTTCCTTTTTATTCATTATTCTTCGCATGCTTCCTTAAAATCTCTTAGATGGCGACAACCTTAAACGCAAGGTCATGGAAACAGCTGAGCAACATTTTTTTCGAACACGTTCAACGGCCTTTGCAAGTATAACTGATGCAGAAAATGCGTAAATAAATTGTGCAATCTATTTTTTGCTAAGTCACTAACTAATCATTTTACAAGGAAGCATGTAAATGAGTTCCGGTTGTTTCCATACGTCTCCAGCCACTACGTTTCAACCTCTACGACAAGAAGAGGTTGCGTTGTTGCAGTCAAGCACGTTGTCGGGCTAGTTGGTGTGTATAGCTTTCAAAAGATGAAGCGCCAACAGTGACAGCACACTAAGAAGGAAGAATGACAGGACAAGACGCTACTTCATGGTAGGCTTCATGGCTTCATGATATAACAGGCTTCGTGATACAACAACGATGTTCAAAAGTGAAGATTCTGTGACGCGTGAATTGTTGTAGGCCAGCCAGCATCTATTTAGGAAAGTTTTAGATTTTGATTAATCGTGATTCCCTTCATATATATCTTCGGTGTTCTCGCGCGTGCGCATTCACATAATCAGTGTTCCTCTTTTTTCGTCCCCCTCTCCCCATGGCTATATAATCCGCCACCTTTGGCTTCAATAAACAGTTGCAAGTAGTGCCTTGTCCTGTCTTTGTTCCTTCTTAGTGTGCCGTCACTGTTGGTGCTTCATCTTTTGAAAGAAAAATGATTCCGTTGTTGCATTGCCCTTAATTAAAATTAAATTATGGGGTTTAATGTGCCAAAAGCACTTTCTGATTATGAGGCACGCCGTAGTGGAGGACTCCGAACATTTCGACCACCTGGGGATCTTCAACGTGCATCTAAATCTAAGTTCACGGGTGTTTTCGCATTTCACCCCCATCGAAATGCAGCTGCCGTAGCCGGGATTCGATCCCGCGACCTCGTGCTCAGCAGCCCAACACCATAGCCACTGAGCAACCACGGCGGGTGTTGCATTGCCCTGCCCGGTGAAAAATTGTTTTCGGCGAATGAAAGTAGAGCTACACTAGATGGCTGACCTCCTTCATTCTCACCAATAAATCTCAACTGACTTTTCATCGAACTCGACAATGTTTCGTTTGTGTGCAGTAGCATCACATTTTTTCATCAAAAGAAAGTGCTTTCGTCATACAAAAGCAACTCGCCAGTCGTGGTCTCTAATAAGGCTTCGATGGAGAGCCTCTTGTTCCGTTAATTAAACAGAATCATGAACAGAATTAAACAGAATCATGACATCATTTCACTTGAAACTCGCCGTTCCATCGCACTTCTCTGTTTGTTCCACAAGTACGTTAATAGTAATAGGCTGTCTCCGCTACCTCTCGAAAGGCCTTTGCGCATGTCAAAACGCCTCCATAACAACTTCAGTTACTCGCGCATCTTCGGTCACACATTAACCTTCAACAGCTCTGCGCTTCCACGTGCCATTTCTCTGTGGAACGATTTGCCCGACACTATCGCTTCCTTAACAAACCATGATTCCTTCCGCAACCAAGTCAGCAGTCATCTTTCAATAACACCCTTTTAATCTGTTCACCAACTTATTGCTTTTCATTGCTATTTCTCACCTGCATAGTGGTTTGTACTGCGCATCAGTTACTTTTCTTTTCTTAAAGTGCTGTATCTCTTGTGTTTGAATGCTTTTTAGTAGAAATGTATAAGTGCCACTTGCTACATAATATTTTCACTAGCTCATATAGTACTGTTTCTGTTTATACCCCCCCTTACGTCATGCTCCTACGGGGGCCTGTAAGGTCATTGTAAATAAAAAAAATAAATAAATAAATAATTTGAGCCCGCCCTTTGTATTGCTTACATAAAAGGAGAAATGGGTGGCATCTCTACGTCAGAAAGCTCTTTTCTCCCTCTTCTGACAACCGCTAAGAGAAACGCTTGCAAAGCCTATCATAGACGCGTGCACGTGCCAATGACCCCTCAAGCGGCAATGGCCTCACGTTTCCCTGCATAAAGCATCACGCATATACTCACGCATCAAAACAACGGTAGAGACCAGTTTCGAAGCGCAGTTTGCCCACGCTGCTCATTCGGGGGTTTCGCGAGACGCTTTCAAATAAGTATTGTGGCGCATACTTGCAGCCGGCTGGGGTAAAGGAAAGCGAGGGTCATACGTGGACGTGACAGGCATACGGTTCTCGTTTTCGCACTCATTCACTTTGTTCACAGAGCCAACGAGAGGTCTGTTTTCGACGTCGTTTATTTTTGATGCTCTTTTATTAGTTGTTTTGTGGGCCGGCAGAGGTCGACAAAATGGCATATACAACTTGTATGCTTCAGGTTTGCTCTGCCGCACTGCGGCTGTTATTAAGCCAATATATTGTAAACTTTATCCTCGCTCGGGAAATGGAGGAATGCATCATGACATATGGCGGAGTTCCCGGCTGGTCACCCAGCGAAACCAAAGAAAGAAAGAAAGAAAGAAAGAAAGAAAGAAAGAAAGAAAGAGAAAATAAAGAAGAAAGTAACACAACATACCCACCAATTGCAATACACGGTCGTATTTGCTGGTTGGTTCGGAAGCAAAATTTGGCGAATACCTTTACACTATGGTAAAGACCGACGTGACAAAAATTCCTTTCATTTCTTTGTTCTATAGCTGGATTGCCATAGAAAGAAAGCAGTAAGTGCTGAGGCCCTGAACAAACACTTCACAAAGTTTTCGGTGGAAAAGCATCGGAATAGCTATTCCAATATATAAGTTAGCCACAGCTGCTGCAGTTTACCTTCGCCGCGGACTCGTGGTTTTCACGCGGAGGGCAGAGGATGCAGTCGCCTACCGAGTACAGCAGCTGGGAAAGCAGAAAACAGATATGAGAAATGTCTACAAGCTCGGCAATGTTCAGTTGCCCGGAAATGTACCAGTATGTAACTGCAGTTTCAAGCTGCCGTTCGGCAGACATCGCGTTCAGCCGTGTCTATTTGTATGTGGCACGAGGTCACCGAGAGCTACGTGAACGTAGACACTGGTATGCGTGGATGCTTCGTGTGACCCCAAATCACTTCTCCCGCTTCTAGGCAGCCGTTCGGACGCAGAAAGTTCGGGTGGCCGCAATAAAAAGGAATCGTGCAAAAATATCAACCGGCGGAGCAATCTTTCACGACTTCAGAGAAGTTTGAATGGATGTACCAGCGCTGCCACTCGGTTATGCGGGATTTGAATATCAGCGTAAAAAGATATAGAAAAGGATATATGGACAAAAGTTCCCATGTTCAAAAACAGGCACACAAAGTAAATTCACAAGCAAAGTTAGGATCCTCAGCAGTTCACAAAATGCAAATGTTGATGTTGAAGCACGCTTGCCGTCCCTCGTCGGTGGCAAAACTAGTAATCGCGAAAACGCACAAGAACCACTGAGACACGATAACAAAAGTGATCACGGAAACACCTCTCTCCTCCTCTCTCTTGGGGCAGGGTAGCCAGTTGGGTTCAGGTTGGTTGACCTTCATGCCTTTCTCTTATGCCATTCTTCGTCATTTATCTACCTCCAGATGTCAGTTGTTATCTCCCTTAAGTTCCCAGCGCAGTGAGCTTACTGTCGGTATTACTGTTTTGTGCACTTATTAAAGTAAATGCCACAAATTCAGAAAATAATCTTGAAAAAATAAAAAAGGTCAATAAATGCATTTGCCATTTTCTACTTATCTACTTCTCCTGGAAGAATTGCTTGTATTGAGTAAACCGCTATACTTTAGTAGAGGGATGCTTAGCGATACGTAAGGGGGAAAATGAGCGGCCAAAATGGAGGAGCTGACGTAAACTCCACGTAAGTTCTCTCTATGCAGCTATTTGAGAATCAGCCAGTGCTGACTTCATATGAGAGGTATCATAGTACACAACGTTGGTGGCAATTCGATTTTCTATTTTCTTCATTTTCTCGCTTACAAAAACACTGTTCTCTCCACGACTGATGAATTCGTTATTAGAATATTGTCACGTGGTCGTGACGGCAAAGAACACAGTAGCAATACTGTGAAAGGAAAAACTAGCTTTTATTGGGCGAACCTGTGCCCACAAAACAGGCTACACTTAAAGCACAACGAGAGCGGCGAACACAGTCGGCGATCGTCGAAAATCTGATCAGCGGGTCAAGCGCGTCGACTTTTATAGAGCAGTCGTCGAATGTTCCAGACTAATCGTTCGGACCCGCGTGCCTTCCACAAAGTTCTACACCATTCGCGTTACGCGATGAAATCAGATAACAGAAGGTTCGGCGACAACAGAAAGCCGGGTAGAAGCATCGATAACTTTCCAGAAACTGCAGGCGCGTTCCGCGCTGTGCGATAAGATTTGTTAGGCGGCGAAACGTGGTCGCCCGATAAATATAAGTACACGTGTCAATATCTTCCAATCTAGCTCGACCTAATACTTTTCTTCAGTGCCGTTTTCAATGAAAACCCTCAACTGGAATATGCTGTTAACTTGTCGTTGTGCTTGCGGTATGCTTTACGTCTAGTTAGAAGTTGTCCCAAAGGTAAAAGCGGCAATTCTTAATTTACGGCTGACTAAAGAGAGTAAAATGATAGTTTTAATCAGGCTGGCTTTATAAGGCCTAATCATATTGGGAAACATCGAAACACTACGTGCCATTATCCCCTCCTTGGTGTGCACCAGCTCCACTTTTTGAACGGAGATGTCGCAACTCAAGGAATGCATCTCTCAAATGAACTTTTTTGAATCCCATTTAACGTGTAGGGGAAGTTTTATTCCTCTCATTAGGTTTCTTTTTTCTCGAGATTTACCAGATAAATTCATGTAGTGGAACAACTTTCCCTCGCTGTTCAACAAGAGAGACAGTGAATAAATGTGCGGACTCAAAATTACTCCGATTTGCAAGAAAATGTTCAAAGTTTACCTGAAACCATTACCTTTGCATATTTTTTTGACAAACATATCAATGCATGTTACATGGTGTCCTTTCACCACGGTTTGCCTTTGATGCCCACAGAAGGCTCAATCACACCAGCGCCTTGAGGAGGTCGCGCGACCATTGCCTATTGGCTGCCAAAAAGCGACAGGACGCTACCAATGCTGAGCCCGGCTGAGCGCGACTTGCAAGTCGGCATCTCGGAGATTATCCTTCTCAGCGAGAACTCCAGGGATCTACGCAGTTCGCGCGCTCTTTGCTGGTTCCACGTTCCGGCAACTGCCAAGGATTTCTATTCGAGCGAAGAGCAAGACGTATTCACCGCGTTGATCTGCTATGCCGCGGTGTCAGCTGTGGCAGCACGAAACCCTCCGAAGAAAGAGCGACGTAAGCGGGTACGCCCTTGGGTACATTCGCGATAAGTGGCCGACCACGCCATCCGTCTCCTGCCTAAACTCCGCGCGCATGAATGAATGTGTGGTTTTCATTGGCGCAAGGGCCAGGTATGGCCAAAGAGCGCCATGCAAGTGTTAGTGATTTCACAGCGGAGTGATGGGTTCTATGAAGTTGATGTGACGTGGCTGTAAAGGGGCCTAAAAAATAGTCACTGTATAGTGCGTAAAATGTACGTGTAATAAGATTATGGCGATGACAAATGACGTGTACTATGTACATTAGGTGCATTGCGAAATAATGATACAATATAAAAAATGTATAAGACTCTAAAATTCAATAGAGCACCACGGCCTCGCTATAGCCCTTGAGACACAAGGGCCTAGAGGCATGTGCTATACAAGACAACTATCACAGCGGCATCCTCTGGAAAGAGAATGCGCTACGGATTTAATAGGCTTATGACATGTAGGACAACATCATTTAAAGAATTGAGGACTACTTTGGTGTTAGAAGACGCTTCTTTACCAAGAAACATATCTGGGTGAAGATGGACGCAATAATGACTAAATGTTTCTCTCTTTAAGATTCAGCTTTCTGACACTCCAAGAGGATGTGGAGGACGGTCAGCCTCTCACCACATCGACCACAGGTGGGTGGTTCATTTCCAGTAAACAGAAAATTGTGGGTACCAAATATGTGCCCTATTCTGAGGCAACAGAATAGGGTATCCGTTCGCCGTGACTTTGTTGGGGAGGGCCAAGAACCTAACTGTGGCTTTATAACGTGTAGTTTATTATTTATTTCCGCGTTCCACATGTGTTGCCAGTGTTGTCGCAGTTTCTTTCGTAAGAAAGGCTTCAGATCCGTGACAGGGACAGCAGCCGTAGAACGTGCCCATGACGATAAGTATTCTCGAGAGCAAGTTGCAAATTCCAATTCGCGTTGCTTGGGAATCAGTGCATAATTTTAAATTCGAAGCATTCCTTTGCGAACATTAGCCGCTTTGACAGTATCTATCTATCTATCTATCTATCTATCTATCTATCTATCTATCTATCTATCTATCTATCTATCTATCTATCTATCTATCTATCTATCTATCTATCTATCTATCTATCTATCTATCTATCTATCTATCTATCTATCTATCTATCTATCTATCTATCTATCTATCTATCTATCTATCTATCTATCTATCCTCGTACGTCTTGCTGCTGTATTGGTCATTTCGTTATCTTCTACGTACCAAAATTGGTATAGTATGACATGAGTGTATGACGAACATTAAGTATAAACCCCATGCAAGCGATTTCTCGCGCGACAGCGACGAGCGACGCGATGGAGATGGCTGTCGCGTTCGCTCGTCGCCCAGAAGTCAAGCTCCAAGCGAGCGACCGCTTCGCGCGACGGCTTTCCAGTGTTGCCGGTATTAGAGGATCGAGTTAGCGCCAAACTTGGTGTGGCACTTGCTACAATAATTTAAATTGGTTTGTTTGGCTGTACATAGCAACATAAAGTAATTCTGAAGGTCTTGCAGTAGGTTTTTTTTTTTGTTTACATATCAAAATTCGGTAGTTTGCTCGATCCGTCTGCGACGCGCGGCGCGGCCAACGCTGTCCGCTTCCTCTTCCCGCCCGCGCTACCTGAACCGCCGGTGTCATTTTGCTGTTCGAGCCTGCGCGCATTTCTTTCTGTCCCCGCTATCAAGTTTTCTGTGCGTGTGATGGAGCGGCGTAGAAAACTAGCTACTTTACAGCTACTTTTGATAATGAAGAGGAAGCAGGCGCTGTCCCGCAAGCACTGGGTTCGACCGGTCTGGACCAAGCGAGCGGACGAAAGCGAGTTCTTCACAGCGGTAAGAGACAAAGGACTTAATGCGTCAACGCAGTACAACTTCATGCGCTTTCATTGCCTTTTTACAGATGAAGCTCATGAAGAACGGCGACGACTCGCTGTTCTTCAAGTTCTACAGGATGTCGCCGGAGACATTCGACGCGCTCCACGACATGGTGCGGGACCGGCTGACGAAGGAATGGGTCTGCCGAGAACCGATTTCATCTGGCGAGCGCCTCGCACTGACGCTGCGGTAGGACCATTTTGTCACTACAGTACTTCTTAGATTCGGAAGAAATTCGCCGTTCACCAGCACAAAACATTACTGCGTCGATCGTGCTATATGATCTTGTGTGCTTTCAGATACCTGTCGTCCGGTATGCTCGTGCGAGATGCAGCAATGGCCTTCAGAGTGGGGCTGGAGACTGCACGCAAGGCGATCCACCTGACGTGCAATGTGCTATGGGAGGTGCTGTCCCCCATGTACATGAAGGTGCGCCTAAAATATTTTCACAACATGGTACAAAGTGGAGTGCTACCGATAAGCATGGTCTTACGTTCACACTTACTGAGCAATGGCTCAGTATTAGTCGCCTTTCTCAGTATTTTGAGTAGATTTCAATCAATGTTGTTTGTTCAGTATTATTTACATGAATGTCTGAGATGGTACAACACATACATGTCCTTAGAAGATGGATCATGGCTTAAAATACTACATGCATATAAGAAGCCAACAAACACTGACACCAAGGACAACATAGGAGAAATTACTTGTGTTTTAATAAACGAAATAAAGAAACCATAAATTAATGGAAATGAAAGTGGATGAAGAAACAGCTTGCCGCAGGTGGGGGACGATCCCACAACCTTCACATTTTGCATGCGGTGCTCTGCCAATTGAGCTACAGCGGCGCCATTTCCCCATACACTTTCTTGGGTATTTACTTTCTTAGTAGAACCTTGGGAGTGGTAGCAAGCGGCACCACTCACAAACCTTGGCGGTGGATGTGGAACATCCTTTGTGCCGCAGGCGTCACGAGAACGTGTTTTTTGTGTGTGAATGCAATCGGTCAATATCACACCCGAAAAGATCACATTCTCGTGACGCCTGCGGCAGAAAGGATGTTCCACATCCGCCGGTGTCAGTGTTTGTTGGCTTCTTATGGTATGACTAATAAAAATCGGGCCCCTCAGTTAACCCCCTTTCTTCTCGTTTACATGCATATACAAAGACATCAGATTAAATTAAGTGAAACCAGCAGCAGTAAAGTGTACTGTGTGTGACAGTGAGATTTGCAGTAGCTGAAGTAGCGGCATAACTTAAATAACACATGCGTATAGAAAGAGCATGAGGGTACATAGGTGAATAATGCAGCAGTAAAGTCTGCCGGTGATTGGTGTGCATCAAAGTTCAAATGTGTGTTATGCAGCCTCCACCAGAGGGAGAATGGAGGGACATCGCCTCAGGATTTGGCAGTCGCTGGCAGTTCCCGAATTGCCTGGGTGCTGTGGACGGCAAGCACGTGAGGATTAGATGTCCAAGAAAGGCTGGGAGCCTGTACTTCAACTATAAGGTATGGAACAGAAAGAACATTGCAGTATTGCATGCCGAATATTTGCTGCTGAAGGGTCAGCTTTGCAAATGCAAACACTCCTAAATTTGACAGGAGTATTGTATGGGAATAACCTTGTGCATAAGACACAGCCTACTGCTTTTAAATGACTTTGAGAAGAGCCTGTTCGTACGCTTTGTTAAAAGGGGGAATACAATTCCATCCTTCTCTTTTTGCAACCTGCAAGCAGAGGACTGCAGCAAGTAATTTATCTGATATGAGAATGTAATATTTACAGCGTCATTTATGATTGTGGGGAAGCAAGGGAGAGTTTTTTTTTTTTTTTCAGAAATGCAATGATGACAAAGGAGAGTGTCTTGTGGGTGCCGTTTGACTAGTTGTAGCATAGAGGGGATGGTATATGCGAGTAGCAGAGGAGGATGAGAAGATGGAAAAATCATGTAGATACTCTAGGGAAAGCTTGTAGTATAGTAATACGGTAACCATTTTTCATGTGTGCCTTGCAACACTGCAATGAAGCAAAGTGTAACGAAAGATTCCAATTACAAAAATTTTTTGTTGTTATTCTTATTTCCAATGCTTCTAGGGCACCCACTCCATTGTCCTCATGGCTGTGGCAGACAGCCAGTACCTGTTTCGCCTTATTGATGTGGGCGCACCTGGGAGGTTTAGTGATGGTGGAATTTTCAAAGATTCCCCCATTGGCTAACGACTGCACGATGGCAAGCTCAATCTGCCTCGGGCAGCTAAGCTACCAGGCTCCAAGAGAGTTTGCCCTCATGTGTTTGTTGGCGATGAAGCCTTCCAGCTGCGCCCCGACTTCATGCGGCCACTACCGGGCACCCGGACTAAAGCTGAGGAGATCATCTTCAACTACCGCCTCAGTCGTGCCAGGTCTGTACCATATCAGGTTTAAAATCGTAATTGTTAAACTGTAATCGTTAAAACCGTACTTAGAACTGAGGTGAAACAGCGCAAAAAAGACGAGGACACAAGGAAACAAATACCAGACAGCGCTTGTCTGTGGTATTTGTTTCCTTGTGTCCTCGTCTTTTTCGCGCCGTTTCACCTCAGTTCTAAGTATGAACCAACTAGCCCTCATCAAGATCTTACTAAAACCGTAATCCTGCAATGACACCTCTGTTTAACTACGTGAATGTTTTTTCACATTTATAAATTGTAACATTGCCTATACAATATTGGTGTTTGGTGTCTTTGTGCACCGCAGTGCACAACATGTCATCGCCATTTAGTGCTCTATTTTTTTTTTTTAATTTGGTGCAGGCTTCTATTGCACATTTACAACCGTAACTCTTAAAGAATCACGTGCATTTTTAAGTCAGAATATGTTTGTCTTTTTCAGACGATGTATAGAGAACGCCTTCGCGATTCTCGTTTCTCGCTGGCGGATATACGAGAGGCAGATGAACCTGCAGCCGGAAAATGTGGAGAGTGTTGTGAAGGCAACCTGCGTACTTCACAACTTCTTATCCGTAACGTCCAGCGCTTCAGCGACCTACTGCCCACCTGGACATGGAGACTGCCAGGACATGTTCGGGTGTGTCCGTGACGGCACTTGGCGACAAGGGGCGGCAACTGCTGCTGTGTTCGGTTTGCAGGGAGCAAAGGCCCGCAACTGCACAAATGCTGCTAATTCGGTGCGCAAGCAGTTCATCGAGTACTTCAAGGATGAAGGGCAGGTGTCTTGGCAGTGGGACCTGCCAGGGGTGACAAGCTTGTAGGATGGTGTAGACCTGGCCGCCTCAAGGCCAAGAACACGTGCTGCTGGACTCCATGAAGAACCCAACAGCCCTCTTCAGGGCTACCTACTTAATGCTTTGGCAGCGAGCCGCTGGATTTACGATATTCTGTTCTGTGGCCCTTCTGTGCATTTCATTTCGTATTGCTTATTTCTGGAATGCGGTGATATCGATTAGGTGAACGAGTGCAATTCAGTGTAGTTGTGTTAAAAAATCATTCAAGGAAGACAGGCATTATGAAGGTAGAACTAAATTTTTTACTTGCGTTATTTAGGTGTCTCGCATCATCGCAACAGTGACAAGTATCTGAAATTTCATTTCGTTTATTGGCCCGAACGCATTACAAAACTTGCCTAAATTTGACATGGTAAACAGGAAGCACTATAGTCGTAAATGACAAAGACAATGGTGTTCACAAGGTCCTGTGCAAGGAAACTGCATGAAGGAAACAAAAGTAATCAATGCAGTGGTAACCTAAAAAGTAAGTGGCGTGGTCTGCTGGTCAAGTTGGTGCGTTGTGAAAGTGTGATGGTTCCAGTAACACAAGAAATATGGCAGGACAAGTACAAGGAGCCAGCAGAACAAACACTGGCACAAGGAACTAAGATTTAAATCAAACAATATGCCCCCAATACCTGCCACGCAGGTGGTCAACATGGTATCTTTAGTGCCTTGTTTAAACACACACTCCTTTATCGGTGAGTTGGACCAAAAACTAGTTAGGAAGGGTAAACTAGAAAAATTTTCCAAATAATACCACAGCAATGGCCTTAATATTGCACAACAGTGCATATATACAGCAAACCATTACGGTCTACTTAATAAGGCCTAGTTCACATTATCACAGCATTACCAAATTGGGAGATGCAGTTCACGTGTGCGAAGAAACAGGCGAGGCAAAGAAACAACACAGTAATGGCCTTGCTATTGCACGAAAGTGTATATATAAAGCACACCATTACAGTGTACTTAATAAGCCCTAGTTCACATTATCACAGCATTACCAAAGTGAGAGATCCAATGACCGTAATACTGCAGAACAGTGCATATATACAGCAAACCATTACGGTGTACTTAATAAGGCCTAGTTCACATTATCGCAGCATTACCAAATTGGGAGATGCAGTTCACGTGTACGAAGAAACAGGCGAGGCAAGGAAACAACACAGTAATGGCCTTGCTATTGCCCGAAAGTGTATATATAAAGCACACCATTACAGTGTACTTAATAAGCCCTAGTTCACATTATCACAGCATTACCAAAGTGAGAGATCCAATGACCGTAATACTGCACAACAGTGCATATATACAGCAAACCATTACGGTCTACTTAATAAGGCCTAGTTCACATTATCACAGCATTACCAAATTGGGAGATGCAGTTCACGTGTACGAAGAAACAGGCGAGGCAAGGAAACAACACAGTAATGGCCTTGCTATTGCACGAAAGTGTATATATAAAGCACACTATTACAGTGTACTTAATAAGCCCTAGTTCACATTATCACAGCATTACCAAAGTGAGAGATCCAATGACCGTAATACTGCACAACAGTGCATATATACAGCAAACCATTACGGTCTACTTAATAAGGCCTAGTTCACATTATCGCAGCATTGCCAAATTGACAGATGCAGTTTGCCTGTATAAAAATACAGGGAAGGCACGCAAACATACAAAATTTGAATGACAGGTAATTCCACAACATTGAATACCACCAGAAGAATCCAGTGTTATGAAACAAGTTTGGTCACAGCAGTAAAACATGACAACAAACCTTTTCAGTATGGATTTTCTCCACTGGTTGGGGGACTAGTTCAATAAATAGTAACGCTTGAAAATAATTTATCAACTCTTCCCAGGTAACAACAGTTGAATGAAAAATATATAGATATATATATTGCAACTTGCTGTAGTGACTTAGTGGTCGTGGAGTTGTGTTGCTAAGCATGCTGTTGCGGTTTCGATTACCGTTTGCACTGGCCGCATGTTATAAGGGGGGTGGAACGCAAAAACTTCGTGCACTTGGATTTAGGTACATGTTAAAGAACCCGAGGCTGAGAAAACTGAAAAAAACTGAAAATTGTGTACTAAAAAGGATACTTTCCTTGCCTAAACACTGAAGTATGCAATGAAAAAGAAAACTTTAAATTAAATTTCAAGCGCTATTATTGTACTTATTAACATCTCGCAGCATCTCCATCTGCATATCGTCACGCAGCCTCAGAGGTACACGCTTCATTTTTGCTCCCAGAAATGCGGCAAAGTGATCAATTTCATCATACTCCTTCTCCAGAATTTTGGTGATGTTCTCAATTTGCTCATCGTATTTATCTTTCTTCCTTTTCTTTTTTGGTGACTGCGGCTCCGGCACTTCGACACACACGTCAACAAGGCTCGATGCCTCTGTTCGGTCACATGCACTGACCTCGTCATTACCCTCGTCCTGGTAAAAAGAAAAAGCTCAATTGTCATGTGTGACTTATTAAACATTCCACACATAAGGTCACTGTAAACATGCTTGTCTGTGCATTTCTTTTATTTCTATGAACCTCTTTGTTCATAATTAGCTCGTTTATACATGCACGTATGTTTGCTGTCAGGCACAACATTCGTTGTAATGCTGGCATGAGGCCACAGAAAAAATACCACTATATGTACTGCAACTTTCTATTATGAACTTACGGTCTTCCTATCATGCCGTCTTTGAGAAAAAGAAGCCGGAGGAAAAACATCCACTGCTTGTCCTCGTCGAGGCTGTCGTCTGCGGCCGCGCCGCTCTTTGCCTCGTTGCGCCCTTTCAACACACGGCGGAAAGTGTCCCGCAAGTTTTTCCACCGGGCTTTCACGTCGGAAACTGCGTATAAAAAGAATGAGTACATAGCACCCATTGTAGTTCGCGCACATGCCATGATGAATTCAGCATTCGCTCTATACATGCAATTTCAATGCGAGATAGATCACACTGCTTTTTAGCAATTACAGGGCCGCAATTTTGCAGTGGTGCCTTTTCCCGCGCTATTATTTTTCGCGCTTGGTTAAAAGTGGTGATCAAGCAGCGCTTCGCCCACGTTTTATGAAAGGGCTGGATCAGCAGCTTAGAATGCAGCAGAAGTAAGTCAAATTTGAAACCAAGCACACAATGTAAATAGCGACAAAGCACAACTCACCGGTCGCTCCGAGTCCCGCTGCTACACGCCGCCACGCTGCCTCGCATACACCACGAGACTTGTAGTCTTTCTGCTGCAGGTCCCACAGGCAGCGCTCTCGCTCAACAGCGTCTATCAGACGCTCACTGAATTCGTTTTTCTTGTCCGCATTCGCCATACTCAACGTAGATGCTGCAGTACGCTCGACCCAGGGAGGCCGTCTGCTCAGCTCGTCCGAAAAGCGCGCGTGAGCAAACCGGTAGTACGTCACTACTGTACATCCTGTTCCGGCTGCCTACTATTGGCTAGTCGCTCATAGCACTTCCGGGCGACAAGCGACGGATTCTAGATTTGCAAAACCGAGCGATCGCGCGACAAGACCGAGCGATCTGTTCAAGCGACGGCCCGATCCGTCGCGCGAAGCCGTCGCTCGTCGCCGTCGCGCACAAAATCGCGCTAATGGGGTTTAGCCTTAATGATCGGTCATGACATGAATATCATGACATGCGTTTCATGTAGGTCACGAAATAGCCGCCTACGTCTTTGTGCTTTCATAGTCATTTCGTTAACTTGGCAGGTAACCAACTTAGTATACTATTACAAATATGTATCGCGAACATAAATGAACGGTCACGACATGAATGCCATGACGTGCGTGTCATGTAGGTCATGAAACAGCCGCCCACGTCTTGGTGCTCTCATGGACGCTTTATTAACTTGCTAGGATCCCCGCACACTGGTTCGCATAACATCGATTCCCACAAGGCGTGGGATCAGCCGGATTTTTTTTTTTGCTTTCTTTTGCTGTTCAGCTTCCTGTGAATGCTAGCGCGCGCATTCGACACCTTGCTTGAACTGCTGCGCCCCGGCATCACAAGGCAAGACACCAATTACAGGCCTGCAGTCTGCCGTGGCGCCGTGGACTGTATTTGGCACGACGAAGGAGGCCGCCCGATGAAGTGACATAATAACATAACTTTCGGCGCGCCGCTGATTGGTTTAGCAGTTTTGCGGCCACGGGCGCGCCAATTAAATATCGAGCAGCGAATGACTGGCCTCAAATAGTCGATTTTCGAGAAAATCGATCATTTGCTGCCATTTGCGACTAGTCGCTTTGCGACCAACTTGATAGCGCGACCGGTGTGAATCGCCGTTGCGAATGAGGGTTAGAGTGATTGATGCCTTGTACCTACGAATAACTCCTGACATTTAGTGAGTGTGCTAAAATATGATAAATTATTTTGTTTTTGGAGTAATGATGTTAAACGTTTCAGCAGACAAAACGGTTGGTTCGCACAATTTTAGAGTAATCTCTAAGCAGACAAAAAATTATAACACCGCCAGTGAAAAGGCAGACAATAATACACGCAGTTATAAACCACTCTGTAAAACCATAAAAGAAATATATAGTTGGATTCGGCTGGTAAGATCAGATGCATAATGATCCTTAAGGATCCGACAGGATAAAAAGACTAAAACATATGCGTTTTAGACTGTGATACAGTTTGAGGCAAACCTGTCAGCAAGATCAAACCAATGCTAATTTAGCAGTTCAACTGGCAGATTAAAACTAGCCGGATTGGATGTTTTTTTTCTGTTTGAATATTTTTTGTTAACAATTGTGAATGTTGTGCACTGCACTCGAAAGGAGTTCGCTCAGTAACACAGATTTTTTTGTTGTTGTTGTTAGCTATATAGGGCTTACAGTTACTTCCGAGACAGTGGCACAAAAGGTGACGGATACGAAGAGAACTGAGAGTTAATCTTGCGTTTAGTATTAAGCTTTCAGCAACGCTTCTCAAAAAGTGGAACGTATTACAGGAAGTCCATGAGACGATGCGTTACAGTTAAACGTAATGAATAGGAATGCTGCATAACAGGCTGCTGAAATAGCTGAACGTACCTCTAGGACAGCTTGCTATCAGCACTGTATTTCAATAGCGTCATGCCGTGTACAGCCGTGTTCTGTTATACCTGCTGAATAATTGCGCATTAGGAATCAATAACTGAACTTGATACTTCTGAGTGACCGATAATGAATAACTTGTGCGCGTTTGGCACATTAAGAAAGTACCAAATGCGCACTCAGGGATTATATATACAGAAGGATTACGCATGTCATATAACGACTATATATATATATATATATATATATATATATATATATATATATATATATATATATATATATATATATATATATATACATGCTACTTTGTTGACGCTCCAAGAAGCATCACGCCAACGTTTTCAAAGACTGGTGGATGGTTAGCGATGGTTATAAGAAAGTAAAGGAATCCAGCAGATTTTCTTACAACATACGTGGGCAGATAACAGTCTTATTCAAAAAAGGACAACCAGAAGTGTGTTTTGTCAAAACTCTTATTTCTCCGCTTCAATAATTTATGATGACCAGTAGCTCCGAGTGGTCTATCGGTCCGGACGATTGTAGTAGAAGAGCGCCACTTCCGGTGAGAGGATGATGATGGACCAGCAGAATAAATAATGAAAAGAGTACTCCTATGGAGTCCTAGGTCGACGACATTCTTTGCAACGTGATAGCTGCGTTAAGAAAATTGTAACGCGAAGAGTCAGAACGAGTGCAAAATACAAGAAAGTAGTGCACAAAGTAAGTAGACATCCAAGATGTCGAAGAGGGAGCATTTGGCGTGCTGTCTATCATGACGTGGAGTTCGTTTTTTCTCTTAATTGGTTTTCTTAAACCGTCTTTTCTTCGAGAAGTAAGCCGTGTCTTCTTCGAGCGAATAAATACAGCCACTACAAGAGCAACAGGTTTCAATTCCTTGACGCCATGAAGCCTGCCTGCAGCTTAACATCAAAATATGCTACCGTAGCTCCCCCAAGCTTCCCAGTCCTCCTCTCTATAAGTGCTCAAGGCCCTAGACAAGAGTGCTGTCAAGTGCCTCGCCATGCCACTTTACCATAGCATGAATACCCTACCCGTTTCCCATACAGCCAGAACGTCAGCCCTGAAAACAAATACACATCGTTTATTGGGCGCTATCCACAAATATCGTCCATTAAGTTTGTCTCAAAGAAACATCCCCGCACATCCTTTTCCTACAAACCCTCTCTATGCCTTTAGCGTCCTATCCCGACGGCCACTTTTACAAACGAATTCGCCGCCCAAAAGTCAAGATAATGCGGGGTTGGTGTGGCAATGAAAAGGGATTTCGCCAGCTGTCGTGGTTGAAGGAATCAAGTCACGTCTACAATCACGACAAGCGGCCCTCGGTGCCATCACCTTCGGCGCCGCAACCTTCTGTCATCATCGTGCTTCTTGTGCGTTTACAAAACGTCATAGGAAAGCTTCTAAGGGGTGGGGGAGGGGGGGGGGGTGGAATGCAGAATGCACGCAATCAGCATATTCTTTTTCCTTTGTTTCGTTTCTACGGGCAGGTAGAAAGTTGTGCGGCAAACAGAGACGAAAATGTCTTGCCCGATTGCCGTCAATGTATATTATGCAGCTGTATGTGGCTCTCGCGTTCGACGCCGGAACGGGGCTCGTTGTCTTCTTAAATCTTTGCGCGTACCGCGAATGCCAGATTGTTTTAGCGCAAACGGGAGTCGTGGACGTGTGTTGCAGCAGCTGGTGAAATATGGCGTGCATCTCCAAGGGGCAACTCTGCGCTTACGACGTTGTTGAATGCAGAAGGGTAGGAGGGAGGGTAAGATGCATGACGAAGTAATATCACACCGCGAAAACAGATGACGATGCATTTGCTTTATCTCTTTTCTTTGCACAAGTTGATGGCACAATAAAACTGGAAAGACAAGAGAACAACAACAGAAACGACGTACAGTACTGGGCGTTATATGCCTTTCAGGATTATAAAATATCGACACTGTACGCACATTCTGAATGGTATACTAAAGAACGCAAACCGCTGACAAGGACAAACAATTTCTTTTTTCGCACTTATTGTATACTAATGGATTAGAGAACATCACGTAGATCTGCTAACGATCAAAGCAAGGTTCTTATCTGTGTTCTGTAACCTATTCGCCGCATAACAGCTCTGTGATGTCGGGAAGCGTGCAAAATGTATTGCGTTGAACGGAAGTGAGAGTTTGCGCAAGAACGAAGTGTCAACAACGTGTCACTATTTAGTATGCTTTAGTACCTCTAGGATACGAAATGGGCAACGGGGGTCAGCAATGCCGGAAGCCGGTCCACCCAGGTTCCAGCTTCGACCTCCCCTTTGCCGCTTGGGTGCCCGGAAGTTCCTGCGCCCACCCGCTCTATCTTTCTCAGTTGTTCTTTTGAGGCCGCCGTTCGCCTTTTATATTTTCATTTTCGTATGCTAAATGTCACCGCAATACATGTTTGCATAGCAGTAAAGTACACCAAAGTAAATTCTCCTGAATGGAAAACATATTGGAGGATGTGCACGTATGTGCACTACTCCCGTGCTCGCCACGGGTAGTATCTGAACATACTGCTTTTGTGATCAGCACAAAGTGCCTATTTTGGCAACTAAAGCTTGCAGCTGCCTACAGCTAGAGGCACATTCCATGAACAACGAAGCAACTTTCACAACTACATTTCATCGTGTGCAGGCTTGCTACTCTGGCGTATTCTCTATGCTCCCCACATCCGCTGCTCGTGCTGCCCACAACACGAACGTACAACGTGCACTACATGAACATCAAAAGGGTGTGGTTCTGCCACAAAATATCTGACGTGTCGCACATTATCATGCTCTTCTAATGGAATATTTTAAACGAAAATAGAAATTTCACATTGGTATTTGTTAGAGCGGCGCACGATCCGTATCATCAGCATCATCATCATCGTCATCATTATCGTCGTCCTCATCATCTTCACCTTGTTCTTCTTCTTCTTCTTCTTCTTCTTCCTCTTCTTCTTCTCCTCCTCCTTCTTCATCTCTTTCTTATTCACCTTCTTCTGCATCTTTAACTTCTTCTCTTCCTCCTTCTTCTTCACCACCTTCTTTTTCTTCTTCTTGACATCCACCTTGCGCTAACTGGTTCCATGGCGGCTGCAAATTTTCTAATTTCATCACCTCGCCTAATTTTCTGATATCCTCGGTTGCACTTCCGTTCCTTAGGAACCCATCCTGTAAATCTACTGGTTATCTGCCCCACTTATTACATGAACTGCCCAGCTGCATTTTTCCCCCTAATACCCAATGGAATATCGGCTATCCCCGTTTTCTCTCTGATCCACACCGTCCTCTGTCAGCCTCTTAACGTTAAGCCTAAATTTTTTCGTTCCATCTTTTCTGCGCGGTCAACTTTTCTCGAGCTTCTTTGTTAACCTGCGAGTCTCTATGTAAGCGCCGATAGAATGCCGTGACTTTGCACTTTTATGACTTTACAGCTTTTACGCTGCAGCTCACTAGGCAATGTAATGACTAGAATATCGTAACCGTGAGGTGACGTTTAGCGTCTTTCAGAGGCGGCTAAACGACGTCCTCGAATCGATTTTCATACCTTTTTTCTTTAAAATAAATATTGGCCTCCATTCGAGAGCGAGAGAAAGAGAGAAAGAAGGAAAGGCAGGGAAGTTAACCAGACGGACGTCCGGTTTGCTACCTTGCACTGGGGAGAGCGGATGAAAAATTAAAAGAAAAAAAAGAGAAAGCGAAGGATCGTTAGTCTACTGGAGCCGTAGTATACATAGGGCGTCTATAAACCTATTTTCAGGGCCATTTATTTTGGGAATGTGATGAGAGCGCGCGGAGCTTTCTCAGTTGCAGGCCAATAAAGCCAAGCCCCCAGATTCTTTGCCTCTGTAAAGCGTCGAAGCGTCCATTTGGCCGAGAGCGCTTTGAAGTGATTGAAATTCGACAGCAAAGCGGGTGCACTGGCACAGGAGGTGCTAGATGGTCTTCTGAAGGTTACAATGGTCGCATATAGGAGAGTCAGCCATTCCAGTGAGGAAGGAGTATGAATTTAGGAAAGCTACACCCAGTCGTTGCCAGCACAGCAGTGTAGTATAACACCGGGAGACATATGGTGGTAACTAAAGCTGCAAGGATGGAACTAGCATTCACAAATGATGGTGGAATACTTCGGTGTCTTTCAAAGAGTCCGCTCGTTCGGTGGCGCCAGCGATTTCTTGAAATTCCCTGGCTGTGTCCGCTCTTGATAGTAGCATGAGCATGGTCTATGCGTTATTGTCGCACAGGCTGATCTGGCAGTTTCATCGGCAAGGGGTTGCCGAGAAACGCCGCGTCGGCCAGGTAGCCACAGGAAATTTTGAGACGTATTTCAGGACTGTGGCATAACACCGCGAAAGTAATGTATATCATGCAGCAGGGGCGAATCTCTTTTGAAGGTAAGACTGGTGATTAACAACCATTTTTTTTTAATGTAGCCGGCGCTCTGTCCACTGGCAAGCAAATGCCATGGTGATCAGCGATCAGGGATATATGCCTAGTATGCGCTCTACGCGTCTAGGTGTAGCTTTGTAGGTCAAGGTTGGGTGTTCTCTGGCAGTGGAAATCGTTACAGCGGTTGAAGCGCACCGAAGTAGACCTTAACATGGTGCCAAAGATTTGTCCTTGTACGTCCTGAGGAACACTAAGGTCAATCTTTTTCCTGATGTTTTACATGACAGCCAGGAGATGCGAGTAAATAGGGTGAGTACTTCTGTCACTCCTGAATGAAAAACTTAAACCAATCACTATCGTGTTTAACTAAGCAAAAGCAACAAAATGCTGATCATAGCTGGATTATGTGTAATGCAGCTCTTGAAAAACGCCGGCAGAGAGGAGGAAGTACCTTTCAATATCAGTTCACGAAAGCACCGCTCGATGAGATATAGTAAACAACCCGAGGCAAGAACCAGAGAATGCAAGAAGAACGAGAGCTCGAGAGCCTCCACGACAAGCGTTCCCCATGCACTTACCTCAATTGAACACTGAAGAATCTGTGTTTGCCTGTGTGCCGACGACACGCTCCCTTTGTGTAAACTACAGCAAATCTTTAGAGCCATAGGTGACACGGAAGCGCTGAACAAAGCAGTGACGTGCGGGTTTCTGTCGTTGCCCAAAACCAAGGTCAACGTAAAGGCAATCAATATGGTGTCGTGAAGCTTACAAGTGGAATGGAATAGAATTACATCATATTTCCTTGTGTATTTCGAACCCCTTTCATTTATTAAGTGAGCTTCCGCGCTTTTGTTTCAGTCATTCGATTAAAACTCAAGTTTATTGCCAGCATGCGTACGTTTGAGCGTCTGCGGACCAACCTAACTACCTCGTACTTCTGCGTAAGCCAGGAAGTTAGTGTAGCGCAACCACAAAAAATTCCGAAACAGTACACAAGTCCTTCCCATTACGCAGCAGCAATATGCAAATATTATCCCGCAACCACAGGAACCATAGTAATAATGACAAGCACCAACAGAATTAAAGTGCTCCTCAATGTTCGTATTATTTAGACACATCCCGTAAGAAATACAATCATAATAAGCGACAGAATTTTGCATTGTGCAACATTATGCAGACATTATTCATGTAAGTAAATAATAATAATAATGTTAATAGCAAATTGCTTTCTGAGTTTCACGTCGTGGACAAAGCGGCGGAACTCGTCTCCCGATGATTGTCGACGGTAATGCGTTAGCATTGAATCGATATTGCAGCGAAGCAACGTATTGCCGCCGTTATTGCCTGGTTATTTAAAACGGGGCGAATCAATTCTCTGAACTGTACGGCATGCAACGATACAGGAGACATTGAGCACTTTTTGTGGTCCTGCCAGCAATTCCAAGATGAAAGAGACACTCTCCTGAAGAATCTGCAAAACAGATAGATAGATAGAATAAACTTTAATGTCCAACGGATTAGGTGATCTACCCACCCCCCGACACGCAGGGCAGGGGGCGAGTGCCGCCGCCTCAGATGCAGGCTGGGAGGTCTTGGGTCCCAGCAGCCTCTTCAGCCAGTTGGACGAGCCGGAGCTGGAGCTCAGAGTCCGAGCTGCGCAGCAGGGTCTCCCAGGCGTCTCTACTATCTATTTTGTGTATTCCCCCGGGAGAGTACGGACATTCCCATATTATGTGGTCGAGGGTCCCTCTCGCCCCACAAAGATTACATTTATCGCTCCTGGCCTCGGGGAACATGTGGTTCGCCATAACCGGGTGCGGATATGTATAAGTTTGTAGTCGTCTCCACGCGACTGCTTGTGTGTTGTTTAATTTTGGGTCTGGCGGGGATACCAGTCTACGAGCCAATCTATAATGCTGCGTGATCTCCCCATATTTTAGCATGCGCTCTCCGCTCCCTCGGTCATCGAGGGGCCCCGTAGCGGCTCGGCGGTAGAGATCTCGAGCCAGCTCGTGGGCCGCCTCGTTGCCGGGGACGGCTTCGTGCGCCGGAGTCCAAATTATTTGAATTTTTCTGTCTAGCTTTCTCTGGCCTAGGATTCTGGCCGCTAAGGGCGAGATCCTTCCCTTGCTAAAATTTTGTATGGCAGTTTTGCTGTCACTGATCACAAATTTCGCGTCCGTTCCAGCGCAAGCTAATGCGATCGCAATTTCCTCGGCAACTTCTATGTTGCGCCCGCGCAGAGTGACAGCGGTCACGGGAGTACCCCGGCCGCTGACGGCCGTTGCCACCGTAAAACTGCCGCTACCTCCCGCCGCGTCTACATAGGCCACCTCATGTTCCGAGATATTACCGAATCTAATGTTTAATGCTTCGGCTCGTTTATGCCTCCTGTCTTTGCTATGTTCCGGGTGCATGTTTTTTGGCAGGGGGGGGATAATCAGATTTTTTCTAACTTCCCTATCTACTTCCACCTTTTGGGTGGGGCCTCTGTCCGGATTTATTCCAACTTTGGCCAATATGGCTCTTCCTGTCCTCGTGGTGCTAAGTCTCTCAATTTGAGAGGTTCGCACCGCTTCCGCCAGCTCTGCCCATGTGTTGTGCACTCCTAGAGCCATCAGTCTCTCTGTTGATGTACACATGGGCAGTCCCAGCGCTCGTTTTACGCACTTTCTCATTAGAGAATCAATCTTTTCTCTTTCCACCACTTTCAAATCGAGATATGGCGTTGCATAGCTCACCCGGCTGAATATGTACGCCTGTATTAGTTTAATTAAATTTTTCTCCTTTAACCCTCGGCCTTTGCTGGCCACCCGCCTAATTAGGCTCAGGGTCTGTATTGCGTGATTCTGCAGCCTCTTGACGGTCTCGCCATTGTGGCCGTGTGACTGGAGAATCAGGCCCAAGATTCTAATTTGCTCGACTATTGGTACCTCTTTACCCGCCACATTAATTTTGATCTCCGATGGTGCCTTGCACCTTAAGTGTTTCGGATTGTATATGAACAATTCTGATTTCTGCGGCGAGCATGCTAGGCCTCTCTCGGCCGCGTAATCGACTATGATGTCGGTGGCGGCCTGGAGCAGGCTTTCGACGGCTGAATCACTTCCCCGGTTGACCCAGAGGGTGATATCATCCGCATATATACTAAATTTTAATCCCTCGAGCTTTGCCAATTGCTCGGGGAGTTCTCTCATAGCCACGTTGAAGAGTAGGGGAGACAGCACTGATCCTTGGGGCGTACCCTTACTCCCTAGCTCAATTGTGGGGGATACCAGCGTTTGGAACTTCATGCAAGCAGTTCTTCCCGTCAGAAAGTCCCTGATGTATCGATATGTCCTGGTACCTACATTAATCTTGTTCAGCCCTTCCAGGACCGCCTCATGCTTTACGTTGTCAAAAGCCTTCGTGAGGTCCAGTCCCAGAATTGCTTTTGCATCTTTAGACCTTGAGTCTATTATATCATGTTTGATTTGGAGCATGACGTCCTGCGTACACAAGTGAGGTCGGAACCCGACCATCTCATGTGGCCACAGATCGCCCTGCTCCATAAAGCCCATCAGTCTGGTCTGGACGACGTGCTCCATCAATTTCCCCACGCATGAAGTTAAGGAAATTGGCCGTAAGTTTTCCAATTGCGGAGGCTTCCCGGGTTTTGGTATTAAAATGATGCTTGCCGTCTTCCACTGTTGTGGGAGCTCGCCTTTTTCCCAACATTCCTGCATGTACGTCGTTAGATAACTAATGGAATCATCGTCTAAGTTCCTGAGCATTTTGTTCGTTACCCCGTCAGGGCCCGGAGCCGACTTCGTTCGGAGTCTTACAATCTCTGCTCGCACTTCCGCTTCTGTGATGGGGGCGTCCAACGCCTCGTTAGGCGCTCCACCATAGTCGGGTAGTGGAGTTCGCGATGTTTCCCCCACGAACGTCTCAATTAATTTCTTCATGAAATAATCATCGTTCCCTACGAACGCGTGCCTAGCTTTTGCCAATCTTATACCGGATTGAGTTTTCGAGCTTGCGGGGTCCAACAAGTGCCGGAGGATGTTCCACGTCTTGGAGAGGTTCATGCTCCCCTCCATTTCGTCACACTTGTTGGCCCAATTTTGTTCGCATAATGTAAAAGTATAATCTTCGATTTCTTTATTATGCCTAGCAATCCTTCTTCTGAGGTTGCGGTTCCATTTCTGATTTTTGAGACGACGCTCCATGCTTTGCTTAGCTTCCCACATATGCAGAAGACGGCTGTCCGCTATCTCCGGGGCGTTATCCTCTTCGAGCGTTTTTGTCGTCTCTTTAACGTCTGATTTGAGTGCCGTCGTCCATTCCCCGATGTTTCTGATGGGCCCCAGTTCCTGCGCTCTCCTGATATCTCTAAACTTATCCCATTCAACGACGGCCGGCGCGCGAACCCTGTGCGTTTGAAGGCCCTCTTTCAGTATGGAAACAATTATGTTTGATCCGAATTATGCCATTCTAGATCTTTAATGTTTTTCGAGAATGTCAGATCTGGAGATGTATATTTACTAACGCTATTGCCCACCCTCGTTGGACTCTCAGGGTCCGTGTGCAGAGTGAGCCCTATGTCATGCGTATCTTCCCACAGCTGTCTGCCTTTCGGGCTTTGGTGCGGGTACCCCCATTCCTGGTGATGTGCATTAAAGTCCCCCACTATCAACAGTGGCTGGTTGTTTGAAATTTTGAGGGCCTTGCGAAGCAGAGCCCTGAACCTCACCTTCCTTTGCCTGGGTGAGCTGTATAAATTTAGAAGGAATAAACTAGGGTCCTTCTGTTTTCCGGTTAGAATTTCGACAAACACGTTCTCGATCTCTCTCGACTCTAAATCGTGTTCAATGGCCGCGATATTTCTTTTCACGAGCGTTGTGACCGAGGATTTCTCCCCCCTGCCACTATGAAATGCCTGATAACCTGACAGTTTTGCAGGTCCTCCAGTTTCCTGGAGGGCAATCGCCAAAGGAGTCTCATCTAATAGCGGAAGGTACTGTTGCAGAATCGACCGCTTGCGCCGGAAGCCGCGACAGTTCCACTGCCAGATTTGATTTTCATTTGCGCGCCTGGCCATTTTGCAGTTGCGTGACGATCTGCTCCATATTCTGTTGCCACGCGTTCATGGCGACCATCTCAGTCCTTAGCCTTTGGCATTCCTCGGCCTGTTTCTGAACTGCCCCGAGGACAGCTTGAATTTGGATGTTGATATGGTTCATGAATTCATTCATCTTGGCCTCTAACCTTTCCAAATTTTCGACCCTTTTCTCTATAGCCTGAATAGGGTCGGCGTTTTGAATTTTGCGTTTCGTTGGTGGCGGGAGGGACGCCTCTGTGACCATCTTATCCTCTCCTTGCGGCTGTTGACGTGCCGCTGGGGGGGTCATCTGTCTAATGGGTTGTTGCGGAGGAGGGGTTGCCTGCCTCTGTGATTTCTTTAAGTTTTGGATTTCGGACCGTTGCGAATCGACTATCCCCGTTAATTTTTCGACCATTTTCTTTAATTTCTCAATTTCCTCGTCCCGTTTATCCCTCTGATTATTTTCCTGGGAGACCTTGCCCGCAAAATTCACACCCTTACGCTCCTTGCTCCTACCTCGTCTCCATGGGTTGGCAGGGTCCCTTGAGCTGGAGCGCCCCCTGGACTGGCTCCTGGCACGGGAACCGGAGCGTCCTTTGGGTGGCGGCGATGGTCTGCTCTGATTTGCTTCCAGTTTTGGGAAAGAGTCCTCACGAAACTTGAAGTCCTTGCCCCCTTTGGGTTCGAGTTGTCGACTCTGATGTCCCCCACCAGTCGTCGTTGCTTGTGCCATCTTCTCCCACTGTCGCTTCTTAACTTCGTAGGGAGTGCGGAAGAGTTCTCGGCACTTGGGATCTCCTAGGGCGTGGTCTTTGCCGCACAGCTGGCATTTCAGCTCACACCTGTGGTCACTTGACGGGTTCTCGAGGCCGCAGCCACGGCACTTGACGTTCGTCGGGTCCGGGCACACGTCAGCGCGATGCCCGAGTCGGCCACAGGTGACACACACTTCGTATTTTTTGCGGTACAGCTGGCATCTGTGCGGTGCCCCGTTAAGGTAAATCCACCTTGGCACTTCTTTCTCCTTGAAGAGAATAAATATCGACTGTGAATCTTTGCCCAGCCTGCGGACGCCTCGAATCTCGGGGTTATCCTTGCGGTCTAGGCGGTACAGAATTTCTTCGATGGAGTATCCGAGTGGAACCCCGTGGATGACTCCCTTTCCGCAGTGCTCGGGGGTGGCCACGTAGGCGAAAGTCTCCACTTGTTCACCGTCGAACATGAGGTGTTTCACGCTCGCGTACTTCAGCTTCCTCTCCGCACTCGTAGTGATGACGAGAACAGAGTGCTGCTTCATATTTGGAGTTATTATATCTTCCTTCTCTTCGCGTGGGTTAATCCCCGCCGACATTTTGATGATGTCAGTCAGATATGCTGTTCCATATTTGGTAAGCTTAACTAAGCCGCCACGTGGTCGGAGAACAATTTTCTCGGCGCCGTCTGGAATGCGCGTATGCTGACGCTCGATCGACTTGGCCGCCATTTTCCTGCCTGCTTGCCTCTGCCGGGCTCGCTGTTTCGCAGTTTTCTGTCCGCTCTTCTCTAGCGGCACGTACCTTCCTCCTTCGCTAGCGTACCATTGTCCTGGAACCGAAGATTCCTCGGGTGTAGTCGCTCCTTCCATAGTAGCCATGATTCACAACTTCCGCGCGACCACGAGCGGCAAACGATCCTCCGGTGGGGACGCCGCGGGCCCGGTCGGCCGCGGTAGCCTCAGCTACGTGCTGCGTTGAACACACGAAGTCCAAAAATGGAGGAAATAAGGTCCCACTTGCGGAGAAAGCGGTATCCTCGTGGTCCTCTCGAGTTCCGTCGTCGATTGAGCACAAAGCCTAGGAAAACAAGATCGAAAGACTGCCGAAAAAGGCCAAAATTCGCGCAGCCCATCGGAAGCGCGCCTGCAACACCTTATATTTCGCGAGGGATCAGTTATAGCCCGCAAAGAAACTTCACGTCTCCTCATCGAATTCTTAAGAGAGACTGGTTTGATGGACATATGGTGAAACCCTTCAGCGGTATTGTGCGAGACGCTCGGGCGGAGCAATTGCCGGCCTTGTTCGCCAGGCTAAACCCGCCTGTTGCTACAATTCACCACCACCACCACCACCACCATCTTCTTTCGCGTTTTCCAAAGAACACTCGGCGTCAAGAACACTCGGAATCAAGTCTCACAGTTGTCTTTTTACGGCGACATCGAGATTTCTCTCACACCCATTACCGTTTAAATGCCCGCCACTGGTGGCGGTGCATGCCTGTTAAAGGAATCCCAAGGTGCTTTGCGAGAGCTTTTATAAAAAAAGTCATTAACAAAGATGTGTAGTGGACCACCTTTAGTCGAACTCTGGGCCTTTACAGTTACGCATACGGGAGTTTCACCTCTCACCGCCGATGCTACAACAGTGAAGAATACAACATCTGGAAAACACGGTCGCAAAGCTAGCTGCTACGACACGCTGATGCTGGCTCTGCAGCCTATTCATGAACCAACGCCAAGGTGAAAGAATTCACGCGAAGCTTGCCGTGAGATCCCAATGCCAGAATATATGAAAGAGGAGGAAAAATAGTCAAGTATCAACACTTTATGACCGGGGAGCGCAACCTATACAATGAAGGCGTTTAGATGATCCGTACCGAAGCGGGTCGCGTCGGCTTTTCGTACTGAAATCGGCTTCTTCAATTCGTCCAATTCATGTAAACATTAGCTGGTCATGCTGATAGATCGTCGAGTCGAGCTGAGTCAAGCATGGAGTCGATTGGCCCAGGCCGTTCACAGCGCGTATAGTAAGCGCGGACGTGTTGTGCCAGTCAGAAAATTGCCAGAAAGTTGCCAGAAAGTTGCGCGCGACCTCTTAGGCATTAGCATATTATGCGCCGGCCGTTGAAAGGCTATCAGCACAAGGCAAAGACAAGCACTGTGCATTGCAACCTCGTTATAACAATAACAGCCACGAAATAGAGCTGTTACAAATGGCTGCGCGAACCCGAAGCTCTGTTCGAAAGCGTTTACGTCTCCGCTCGATTCTGCATGCCGCCATTGTCCAGACCCATCAGAAGCCAGTTCATGTAAACGCGGTCACGTCAGGCTCAGTCAGCCCGCCTTCTGACTCGACCTGCTCGTGCCGGGTTCATGCAAACATGTACACGTAAACAACCACACCGGTGAATGTTTACTGCAACGGATACTGTATGAAGGAGTGCATGGCCTGCTGCATCTGATATTGCACCGCCGCCGATACTACACACAAAAGAACACGCTCATAGAGAGCTACCTGCATGATACGCTGGGGCAATATGATTTGCTGACGCCTTTTCAGCTGGTCTGTAAACCAGCACTGAGCCGAAAGAATTTAAACGAAGCCAGTGGTTAAAAGTAGAGGTGGGTGAACATCAAGTTTCGTCGAATACGAATCGAATACAAATAGCAAATATCAAATATCAAACCGAATATTGGATAGGGAAATGCAGACGAATATATATTACTACATGCGCGCAAGAAAGACAGCTGTACAAAAAATAAATTTTAAACACGCGATCACTAATTTGTTATTAAAAAAAAAACTGCACTGATATCCTCTCAACCACTTTTAGAGCTTGGTTGCAAACAAACTCTTCAAAAATGAAACGCTTCTGTATGCTTAGTTTTCCCAAAACACCAGATAAATGGCTGTACAAGTTGACCGGGGGAGGGGGGGAGCGGGGGGGGGGGAGAAGAAGCGGTTGAAAGCTTGTGCGCGGTAGACACGTGCCATAGGTATTTAAAGCGGACAGCTGGGCTAGTTGGAATATCGGCTTTTCATGCATTCCCGGCGCTTTAAAGAAATCTGAAAAATTGAGCAATGAATACGAAGAACAGGTCCCTAGAAAAGCGTCGTACTAGTCTCTCATTTTCTCTCAGTTTTCTATATTTACTTAAAGCGCAGGAACTGCATGAAACATATAATATGGTCCGTTTAAAGGAAAACATGAAGGTTGATAGCGTAAAAATAAACTGCTACTTGAGTAGACTGGTAAAAACACTAAATGAGCGAATACAAGCAAGGACCACAGAATGTCGTGTAGGCTTCCACCTTAAAACGTAAACCGAGGCTTACATTACCCATTTTGTTTCTGCGCTGCTTTAAAAACTTTCGTCATAGTTTCATTTCTGATGCTTTGCTTTCTTTAGCATACAGAGAACAGTAACCATACTTTAAAAGTCGGTTGTTGTCAAAGAGTTGATAATTTTTCCATATCAGAAAATACCGAATAGTTCCTCTTCGAATACGAGTACGAACAGCTAGTGTGCGAAACTTCATATCCGAAACATTAAATATGCGCTCACCCCTAGTAAACATCGAAAGGCAGGATATGTAATAAAACGAAGAAAAATTTGGAGGGCGCTTAAACTTTCCCTTTAGGAGGAAGCTTTAGCTCGGGCGCTCCTATCTAAATACAGGTAAAAGGAGAATTTGTTTTTCTCGGCAACCACTGCACCAAACTTGACAGGGTGTGTTGCATTTAAAAGAAAAACTTAAAATCTAGGGATTGTTGGTCTCGAATATTTATTTAGGTAGATCAATCTTTTATTAAAAATTGGCGAAATCGAAAATTTTCAACAAACGAAACCATCAAGTTTACAACTCTAACTCAGCAACGAAAATTGATAATACAATTCCGTGAGTTGCATCTAATAGTACATCTAAAGCGGACAAAATTCATATTTTACACATGAATCTAAAGAAAAAAAGTTAATAATATGGAAATACAGCTTTTGCAGAACCCTTGTAAACAACGTAACAAATTCACGTAAGATATAAAATGACAACTCGAATTTGTCCACTCCAAATGATATAATGGATGCCTTTTACAGAACCGCGATATCTGTTTTTGATGCAGAGGTATTAGTTTATAAACTTCGTGCGTCTATATATATATATTTTTTCAAACTTCCGAATTTTTGAAAATCCTTTTCATAATATTCACACCCTAAATCAATATTACGCTTCCAGCAGTCAATAAATATAACTGTCTCTCTCAAATACAACCAATTTCATTAAAATCGGTCCAGGCCGGGTTATCTCCGAAAAGCGTTTTTGCATTTTGCATCTATTTGAATAGGCCGCGTCGGAGTTGGGCCCGAGCTAACGCTTCCTCTTAAGAGTAGAACGCGATAGCATTCAAATATCTCTGACTGCTTAACACGCTTCCCGGAAACTGGAGCGTAAGTAACCCTAACGTTTACCAGGAAATGCTGGCCGCGAACACTTTGCACGAAGGCGGGCTTTCAGGTAGAAAGGCGGCCTCTTGCGTGGGCCGCCATGCGACGGAGGCAAGCGCCAGCTAGAGGTATTGCAAAGAACCGGGCGCGCCGCAAATGGCCCTCGAGACACCCGCGCGCCGGCGCGCGATAATGGCGGACACCACGGCTGGTTTGTGAATGGTAGAAACGCTGGAAGAGGGGTTTCTTCGAGTTTTCGTGTAACAGAATTATGTTTTTTCGCAAAGTCAAATCACAGTCCGAGAGCTATCATGTCAGTAGGTTGTGTGTATGTCATAGTCTACAATTTTACCACGTGTTCTTGCTTGAGAAATTCATTAGTTCAGCAAATTAATTGCGTCACATGGAGGGTCTGGGCACGGGTGGTTCGAAAATATTTTTCGCCGGAACGACGTCTGCCGCCGACACCGCATTTTCTACGACATCAACACCGATTTCGCCGAGGGCTACCTACAGTCACCCAACTAATAGAACTTATGCACGACCTATCCTCAAGTATAGATCATCAAAAGCAAATAAGCCTAATCCTACTTGACTTCTCCAAAGCATTCGATAGAGTATCCCATCCAAAAATAATTAGGAAGGAAGGAAGGAAGGAAGAGAAAAGTAGAAGGCAGGGAGGTTAACCAGAATAACGTCCGGTTGGCTACCCTACACCGGGGGAATGGGAAAGGGGAAAACAAAGATCACAGGGAGAGAGAGGAGGGAAGGTCTCTCCTCAGGACCCCACACGAACAAAAATAATTAGGAAGCTTCAGTTAACAATGGGTTAAAGACTATCTCTCTAACAGCACTCAGCTTGTCGAAGTGAATCACTGGTGTTCTGAAGTTACGACGGTTACCTCCGGTGCTCCGCAAGGTAGTATCCTTGCCCCAATCTTATTTCTAATATTCATTAATGACCTGCCTGCTATTGTCAGTACTAGCATAACACTATTTGCTCACAATTGCATAATTTATCAAGCAATCAACTCACCCGAGGATCACGGTATACTGAATCATGCGCTAAAATCAATAACAGACTGGTGCTGTAACTAGCAAATGAGTCTTAATGTAAGCAAATCAGCCGCCATGTGTATTACTAGAAAGCAGAACGTCTCGATATACCCTTACGCAGTTGATAGCTCTCCATTGACAACAGCTAAAGAATATAAATATCTTGTCCTAGTAATATCAGGCAATATCAGGTGGGACTCTCATGTTAAAGTCGAAACATCTAAAGCTTTATAAAGACTTTTCTTCCTCCGAAGGCGCCTCCATCAAATTACACCAGAAATTTAACTACTCGCCTATACCACATTCGTTAGATCTATCCTAGAATTCGCAAAGGTCTCCTGGTTTCCACATACTAATAAACTAATAACAATGCTGGAGAGATCCCGTAGAGAAAGGCAATAAGATATATTTAGAACGAGTACAACCTCACTGCCTCTCCGTCCCAACTAATTAACAGAGCCGGATTACTTACTTTACAAGATCGTTCCAAACTTGCTCGTCTGAAAGTAATCTACCAACTACTACATAATATTTATAGATAGCTCCCGCTACTTGACTAAATCTGAAACTAGGCAAACACGTCATAATCATCCCCAATCACTACAAAATTACCGTTTTAGCATCGACTGTCTTAGATTTTCATTCTTTCCACTGTCAACCAGAGAATGGAACATATTATCACACCTATTATCCTCAGTCCATCACTAGAAGCCTTTTTACAATATTATGAGATTCACCTACAAGCCTCGCAGACATGACTTCTCCTTCTTATTCCATTATATTGCAAATACCATTAAAAACTTGGTAATTGTTGTTTATGGCTTTCTTAAATCATTCTCCTCTCTAAAGCACAAAAAATATATGCACAAATATATATAACATATAAAGCACACAAAAATTTATGCAACCTAAATCACTTTGTACCACCCTTGTATTTGTGCATACTTATGACGCACTTTTGATGGCCAATATTGTATGTTCTCCGTGAACAACATTGTAAAGCTTTCACTACTCTGCAAGAAATTAGTCCGCCTGTATACTCACTTTTCGATTTGTATTTTCTTGTATTGTGCGTTTCTTGCCCTCCCTGCAATAATCCCTTCTTGGGATTGGCAGTATGTTCAAAATAAAAGAAATAAAAAATTTTGTGCTGCATCATCCCCATTCGAACCTCAGCTAAATAAGGTTCTCATGAACTAATTTCACGTGAGTATCGTGAAAGCAAGAACAATGTCTCAAAAACTGCTCATGTTCCGTTGTTGTGTGAGGGAAGAAGCACCTCTACGAGCCTCGTATTATTCCAGTCGACTTTTTCTTGTCCCGCGCTCACGTTTTACCACGAAGCTAGAAGAAACGTTTGCCACTTTTCCAGGACAATCCGTCAAAAATGAGGGTGGCAAGGAGACGCGACAACCCCGATGATGGCTAAAAAAATAAAGCACCGCTTGTCCGCCAAGCGACTGCGCTAGTCGCCGTAATAACCGTCCACTGGACGCAGCCCAAGATCTCCGAAAAATCCTGCTAACAAGCAACTGGAAGTCATTGGCGACTCTCAGCTCGGCAAAATCTAGCTTGTCACGGGTAGGTGTACAGAGCTCTCTACTTCTACCAGTCCCTGAGCGGGAGAGTAGAAGCTTAGGTGACAGACCCATCCTTAATTGGTTTCCTCTCTTTTTCTTCCTCCTTATATATATATATATATATATATATATATATAAAGAATTTCTTTTGCAGTAAGCCTTTCGGATTATAGCATACTTAAAGCTCCAGCAAAACCCAGCTTGTCACGTATAAAGTTACTGTGCGCGTGCGTATAGGAGAGAGATGTGCAAGGAAAAAAGAGCCCGTTCTTGCGCAAGATAGTATAGTACGTATAAAGCGTCTTAAGAGTATTACTTCGATTAAGTGAAGTGATCGGCAAATGCTTGGAAGCTAGCAGCGGACGATGCTCTGACTACCGGTAGTACAAATTGTCTTATTACATTGTACGTGATAGAGCAGTAAAGGTAAGCTACATTATAGCAAGCATGAAAACCAAAAGACACTTCAACTGCTCCGCACGCACACTCCTGCACTCTTCCATCTCCTCTTCCTGTTTATGGGCATATCGTTTCTAGTTTGAAATGCTCGTCTACAATCCCACCAGCTCTTTAAACCCTGAACTCCGTGTCAGAAGGCTCTACCCTCGCAATCTGCCTCTGCGTACCTCGTCCAATCGCCATGACGTCCTCTCAAAGGAGAAAATCCCAAAGTATGTCTACATTTGAAGTGACAGCAGTTCGTCCAGTCTCATCGTCTTCATCATCAGCCTATTTTATGTCCATTGCAGGGCGAAAGCCTCTCCCTGCGATCTCCAATTATCCCTTAAATATGAACATCTTCTGCCGTCTTAAGTCGATGCGATCACCGATTCGACGACATCATACACACCGCGGCGTGTAAAGATAATGTATATATAGCCATAGATCTGAGACTATTGCTGCACAACAAAATGCAAAGCGTGCAAGTATGCCTTTAGCCGTCGCCATGTTGGTACCATGCATGTCGATTTGGTAACTAAACGTCCCCCAACAGGCATGGTACCGCGTGCCTATTTAGAGACGCGCCTGCACGATCCGTTTTATCCGTGGTTTAACTTCATTATCCGTGGAGGGAGGAGGGGGGACGGGACGCTCACGTTCCAGCTAGGCCTGCTCGTTACAGAATTTGTCGCGGTATTAAATACATAAATAATAACAGCATTGCCATTGCCAAAGATGCTGCAAACGAATTCTTGAACGCTACGCGCACCGTCAAGACACGTAAAATACGTATTTTTGCATCAATGTATATGCTGGTATGTCTCAGAAATTGTGCTCGAAATAACTGATATAAATATTTCCATGTGTTTTGTCTATTTATTAAATTAAAAAAAATATCACGCAAGCTTTAGAACTGTATCAGTTCAAAACCAGTAAAGCAGTGCAACCCACGGATACGAAAAAATGTAAAGGCCATGAAATGTACAAGTTGAGGGGGAATATTTTAATAAAACCTTGTCGTTAAAGAAACGTGTTTACATTTTTGTACATAAGCAACGGCCAGGGAAAAATCTCAATGACGCTGCCTTTTGTTCTAATGCTCTGCGCAGGGGCAGCTGTCACCAGTCGTGTATTGTGAGTAATTGTACCGAAACTATTGCCGTAACAGAGAGCACATATAAAAAGCAGGTGTTCTGCATAATATACGAGTACATCAGTAATGCGAAGATACAGCTTGATGAAGGGCAAAAAAGTGCCACCGGAAACAAAGTTCACTGCCCGCATACACAACACTTCGCAACAAGATATTTAAATATGTCTCCAATAAATCTACGTACATAAGAAAGAGTGCGCAAACAAGGCAAATAAACATGTTGCGCAATCACAGATTCACAGGATCCTAAGCCCTTCCCACCCTCTATCCACTCCCCCTGATATATCGCGCGCGACGGAAGGCGGCGCGTTTCCTCGCCACTTTTCTCCCTTCCGCACACAAGACTAAGCTACCATCGTCGGCTCACCCACGCAAAGCACACCCCCCCCCCCCCCCCCCCTTACGCCTTCACTCGCACATATAGCACTTAGCGCGCGGTGACGATGTTATCACCCCTGGGCTTTATACGGAACATAACGGCGATTGCACGAATGCGCCTGGAGTGTCCATGTAATTCCTACAGCAACAATCTTATAAGAGTATCCGGCGAGTGAAGCGTCCTGTGGCCCATTACTTTCGCAAGAAGAACAAGAAGTAACAAAATCGAGCTTTCACCATACGACAATTCGCTGCGCCGCAACGATGTCTTTTCTTCTTTTGTGGGGCGGGGCCAGCGAAATGAAAAAGAAAGCGCAAAGGAAATCATGTTGGCCACAGTCGAATGCCTACTTTGGACAAATAATGTGGCTACCGAAGGAATATCGAAGAAAATGTAAGACGCTTGGTCGACAGATAACCATACACCTACTGCTCGGTATCCTACACCGGCAAGCCAAGTTTTTACGGAGAGATTGCGCTCAAGCGAGCGCGTTGAAACCTGTCGGGTCCCCACAGTGATGGAGGCCAGCGACCATTGTTCTATTTTCTCGTCTGGGGCGCGATCGGAGATATTTTGTTCGATACGCGTTCTGTTCGGTTGCTGCAACGTCACAAAGTTCCAGTATGCAAAATTTGTGACAGCGGGGCGGAGAGAGCAGCCAATCAGGAAGCGGTGACCTCCCCGGAAGTTTACTTCCTTCGTTTGTCGTCTGCTTGCAGACAGTATACTACAAAACGAAATGTTTCTCGTCTTCCAAATGAATGAAATCTGTCTAAAAAAGGGTATTTTTTCGTCTCAAGCCCAAACACGTTTTCAAATAGTAGTACGTGTGACTACTGCAATTTATACCTATTAGTTTGTTTGCGTCGTCTCTAGGTGGTGTCGCGCGCAGCGAGAAGAAAAAAGAAAAATAAAACAACGAGAAGAGTGGCGCACTTTTCAAGAGGCAGCGACAACATTCCAGTGGCTCGCTGGCACCGATGATGGGGTCGATTTCTCTGTACAACCAACGAATTATTTCTTCCGAGAAACAAAAACGACGCTGGACTTCACTTTCTGCCATTTCTTCAAACGCGTTTCGCACCGCCACTCGCTCTGCTCCTTCCTCTAGAAACGCCAGCGCAACAACCTAAGTTCCCAACAGAAGCGCCATTTTCTCGAATTAAACTATGGATTGGATCCAAACGTGCCATGCCGCAGCAAACGGTTGGATCCAATTCAATCCACCAGACGCGCCATGCGAAGCCGTATGATCGCTCCAAACTTCCCAGCTCCCGTCGGGTTCGGCGCCTAGCTGACGAAATGCTCGGTGGGAGGATGATTGACAGGAGCGCGTCGTCATTTTCACGTCACCAAAAACGTGGCTGCGCCCCGCGGCTGGCGACGTCGGCGTGGAGTAGGCCAACCGCGCGCGCCGGTAACCGAACGAACGCGCCATACAACCATCTCCGATCACACCCCTGCTAGCCAGAAGGTGTTCGAAACTCTGCCAGGGGAAAATCCACACTGGCAGACAAAAACGAACGCGCACCGAAGTGCGCCGCGCGGTGGTCGGGGCAACACGAGAAAAACGCATGCGTTTGACTGGCTCTGGCAGCCCGCGGATAGCAAGAACAAGAAAAGTGAAGAGTCTCAACGTGTCCCCACGAATAAAAGTCAACGTAGACAAAATAAATAAAAATAGTTACCCTTGCTGGATTTATTACCTTGACATGGATGCCGTGGCCCAGGTGAAAAAGATTTTAATATTCGTTTCTGTGACATGATGGCATAAATGAACCCCCACAACGCTTCGCCTCATCGGACTTCGCTGTGTGCTTTGTCTACTTCCCTGATAGTGTGTTGATTTAGCTTGTCTCGTTGCATGGTCCGACGTATGACTTTAGATAAGTCAATGCACCTTTGGTGTCAAATTTTCACGACAACATTCAATACACAAAGTTCCAGAATTGCAAATATAAAGCACGACTTTTGAAATGTCACTGCTCCTTTTAGATCAAATGTTTATGAGAATTTTATACCCATAAAGATTTGGAATTAAAATACATTCGCTCCTTATATTCCGCAGCCTCCGCGAGATGCCGCGACGAGCCCGCTCGCCATCAAAACGCCCTTGAAACTTTGTGCTTGGATGGGGCTTCTTGCGTTATGTCACCCCCGGTGCATGGGAATTGCCACGAAATCCAGCCCAAGTTTGCAATGTTCGCGCTGAAATGTCCTTTCGAGCGTGAGAAAACATTCTAGACAAAATCCAGAATGATTTCCGGCACCAGGGGTTGTTTTGGTCGGCGCTGCATCACAGCTGCGTATGGCGCGGCTAAGGGCAGCCGCGCGGGCCCTAGTTTGAAAGCCATCAGCGATGGGCACAGAGTCAAGGCGCGCCGAGGGCTGGTGGTTTCGCGTGCGCTGTAGTCTCGCCGCTTAGTTCGCTTTGAAGTAAGAGGCAGCGCGAAGAGCAATTCGCTTACAGCTGCTGCCGCTCTTCCTCCCGCCAGTGTTTCGACAGTGGGTGTCCACGCTCGTCGACTGAGATGTGTTCATGTTTGCGTATGCCGCATGACACCAGGCCTGTTAACTTCGTTAGAAAAGCAGTGTTTACTAGTTAACACGGCTGATAAAACAACCATATTTTGTATAGCTGTCTAGTAATTTGCTATGACATTCGATTTTGCGCATTTTGAGCGAAACTGCAGAAGCTTTCTTCTCTTCTTTTCTTTTTTTTTTTTGAACTGTAGAAAAGGAACTGCATATCGTGTCACGTCCTCAAAGCATACAACGCATGTAATATGCCCGAGTTGAAGCAACGTTACACTTCGCACACTGTTTATTATTCTTCTGCGACAACAGATCCTGTTTTTCACCACTTGGAGTGCGAAGATCTTGAGCATGCATCCTGGCACCTATAGTTTCTATAAATATTGTTTCAGTAGGGGGGGGGGCTCATTGCTCTCGCTACTTGAAATATTGGCTCCGCGGGCCGCAGTTTAGAACAAATCAGATGAAGGTCATTGTCATAGACTAACGCTGTCCATGATCTGTCATTGATGTGTGCATGAGAAACATAATTTACTAGTATGATAAACATTAAATTCTCTATGCTACTAGTAACAAAAGCTGGCATGAAATTGAATTGCGACTTTGTATAGGTGAGTAAATGCTGGTGAGCGAGTTGGTAATACATGATTACAACGAAGGCGCCAAATAAAACAGACGCGCCTTCGTTGTCATCACGTATAACCAACTCGCATACAAGCACGTGCTCAGTTACTTCATAACCGCCTACGTAATTGTCTGAGCGAAGTCGTAGAAGCACAGAAAACGGCACAGATCGTTCGCCTCTCTACCACCAAGGCCAGCCGCCGAATACTCGAGATGGCGGGTCTGGCAGCCATGGGCCGAGGAGCAGGGCGCCGTGCCACTCTGCCAGAGTGAAAGGGACGTCCTTCGAGTCTCCCCTTCCCTAGGAACGTTCAGCCACAACGCAACAAGGCCCGGCGCGCAGCCAGAGCCCGAGCACTCATGAAGACTGCCCTGCAGAACGGTGAGCTCGCGTCCTTTGTCGACGCGGCGCGGTATCCCGGAACAAACTCATATGCGGCCACGGTGGTTGACCCCCAGGGCAAGATCCTGAATGCAGCGTCTATCGAACGCTAGTCGGCGTCCGTCGCAAAGCAAGTTGCAGTGGCACTGGCTCTGTGCGGACCCGGGCGCACGCAGATCTGCACTGACTCCAGGTCGCCGGCGATGGCCTTTCTCGCCGGCTCGGTCTCGGCCGAGGCTGCGGCGGTGCTGAGGACCCGCAAGCCAGGCACGGCCCGTCACGTCATCACTTGGTTCCCGGCTCACATGGGCCGGATCGTATCCCCTGGCTCGATCATCCCCAATGAGCTGGCAGGCGCGAGGTCTCGTCAACCGCGCCCGTCTGAGGAGCCCGACTTCGCAGGGGATCAGCCGAACCACGGACCCGCTGCTTACTTTCCACGAGATCACTGCTCACTACCAGCTGGGACGCAGGCAGTTTCCGGCTCCTCACCCGAAGCTAGACAGACCCCAGGCCTTGGTTCTGAGAATGTTGCAGACGGGCTCCTTTCCGTCTCGATCCAGGCTGAGCCAGTGCACTCCGGGAGTGGATCCCCGCTGCCCCGACTGCGGCGAGGAACGGTCCACCTTGAAACGCATGATGTGGAATTGTTCTGCCTTGCACAACTCGCCTTTCAACAGGCAAGAAGGCTTGGAAGAAGCTGTTAAAAGTGACAACCTTCAAGTCCAGCTTCGGGTTGTCCAAAGGGCCTGCGACAGGGCTGAAGATCACGGTCTTCCGTCCGTCCGTCCGTCCGTCCGTCCGTCCGTCCGCCCGCCCACCCGCCCGCCCGCCCGTCCGTCCGTCCGTCCGTCCGTCTGTCTGTCTGTATCGTGACAGTAATACAGGTTGTACCTTTTTTTTTATTTTTGGACTATAAATTTTTTTTAATAGAAAGTCTACGAACGTAGCAAACCTGGCGTTTTTGCAGAGGGATTCGTAGGTGAGGCAGACATACTTTGCCGCTAATCCTGTGTTCTTCGTAAGACTAATTAACAAAAATTTTTCATTATGTTTTTATTAGAACCTAGAGGGAAGCTTATATGGGAATATTGTAGGCCGTCTCACTGTAGTGTACCCACACTTATAAAAAATCTTGACAGTTGCATTTAATTCAATATATTGATCACCGAATTTCAATGCTCAGTCATAGCAATATTGATCAGTCCAAGCAATACGTAAGGAAAGCGATTACGGATTTAACTTTTTTAGGCTATGACTCTCCTCATTGAGGCTCTTCATTCCACGTTATACTCTTTGGTGAGCCTTAGTGCATGAACTTTTTTTTATTGTTTCTGGTATGCGCTAGCCGATTTGTAACATTTACTCTTATGAAGTGGGTGGGTAATAATCAACATTCTAAGTGGCTGTGGTGCACCGCTTTAGGAAGCGCCAAAGTTTGCGATAGCGCTTCAATTATTCATAGAGCGCTGATCTGTTTGAAACATAAATGGAAAAGCACCGTCGATTCCAGCAT
Source organism: Dermacentor andersoni (assembly GCF_023375885.2). Lineage (NCBI taxonomy): Eukaryota > Metazoa > Arthropoda > Arachnida > Ixodida > Ixodidae > Dermacentor > Dermacentor andersoni. The sequence goes on along the minus strand of NC_092815.1, from coordinate 127,355,159 downwards.
CTTACGAAGACCGCTACTCGCTTAGCTCGTTTTCGTCTGGCACAGGTGCCGAAATTTCATTAAGGTAACTTGATTAATGATTCTTAGCAGTGTTCACTCCGCAGTTGAATAAGTTGTCTAAGCTCGCGCGAATCAAGACTTAATGTTTTTCTACATGCGCAGCTTATTGGCCTCTGTTTTCCGAGCACCTAACTTAACGCTATTTTTCTATATTTTGCCAGCCCCCACTTTAAACGGCGGAAGAAATGAGTGCCAGAAGCATGGCAGCTCATATATGCCGTGCGATTACTTGGCATTTTACTCGCACAGCCATTCTCATCTCGCTCTCCTATCTTTATGAGACACTGTCCATAACCCACGCGGAAGTCTACTGCGCACAAATTTATAGGCTTCACACTCACTTATGTAAAAGTTTTTGTTCATGGTTTCTTGAGTGAAATATGATAAAAGCCGCATATTCATTTATTTATAGCTCTGGCGGTTCGCTGACTTCCTGTTCCCTTTTTTCTCTGGCTCACAACGCTCACAATTTCCATAAAGGCTTCCAGCCTATTGCGCAGCAGAAGCAACCGCGAAGTACGGCTTATGGTTACACCATCACGAGAGTGCAGTTCGCCCGCATATATTTTACGAGAGTTTAGCGACTCTATCACACTAATTTCTCATTACGAATTCGCATGATTGCACAATACACGAGCTTTCCTTAATCCGAAGTTTCCAATTATTCGTAATAAATAGCAGAGAGATGTTATGCGAAAGCCCGGCTTAGACTTTCAGTATTGGTTAACAGCAGACATTAGCAAAGGAATATCTCAAGCACCGACTGCGTCGCAATTTTTACTTCTCCTTTTGTTTTGAAATTCCGATTTATATTTCGAAATGTCATAAAAGGCTATGTGGACAACACGCAAGCAGGATTTCCAGAATTTTTTTTTCTTTCTTTCTGGTCACTTGTTTGCTTTCGTGTACTGCTGTGTGAATCGTGGTTGCTTCTTTTTTTGCGATATGACGGTTACTGCGTTTGGCTGAAGTCGAGTTATTGTTCGTTTGGCTAAAAGGGCTATTACGCGAAAAAAAAAAATGTGATGTCCAAACTACTCTGTACGTCGTTTCGGCAGTGACATCCTTTGGCGAAGTCACCTTAGCAGCAAACTATTTTTTCACTGTCGCACTGAGAGAGACATTGAAAAACACTAGCGCTGGGAACGAGCGTTGGTGAGAGGCGTGTGCGGAGCCAGCGATGTGAGAAAAAAAAAAGGCAACCGTGTACTTTTCAGACGAGGAGATAGCCACTATTGTCCAGAAAGGATGTCGCCGATGTCAGATGCATGAAAGAAAGAAAGAAAGAAAGAAAGAAAGAAAGAAAGAAGCGCGAGGAGGAAAGCAAGAACGCAAAAATGCTGTCAAGGAAGAAACAAATATTTGTAGCAACAATTAAGAGAGCGGCGGATCTGAAGAAGCAGGTTAGGTAGTAGTCCCCGTGCGAAAGCGTGCAATATGCGACAGGGAAAGCGACGGTATAGTTGCTTTTCTACTCCTACTTGGTCTACGCCAAAACTCCAGCGTTGCTGCGCCTACAAAACAAGGTATTGTCCTTTGTCTCTATTAATTTACAGTCCCCTCATTGGTATTTGATTTATGCGTTGTTGTTTTCTTTCAGCTTTTCTGCGCACATTTTTTTATTCATCCATGCCCCTGGTGTTTGCACCTTGCATGGCAAACACTGTGCCCCAATGCAAGGCAGCCTAGTCAACATACCACAACCTCCAGAGAGAGAGAGAGATCAGGTCTTTAATGTCGACGTGCTGGCAATAACGTTCACTTTATTTTTACTGAGTGAAATTAGCTCGAAGGCATTAGCAGCTCATTAATTTTATAGTATACGCTCTTGTCTTCATTTTCAATCTTTCAATTCAATGGTTTTTATTCAATTGCTTTTATTTACTAGACTTCATAGAGCAATACTTTCCTTGCTTATTAAAATAAAGGCACGAGCTGATGGGACGAAAGGCCTTTCGGCAATTCTGCAATTTTCCTCCATTTACCTTCCGGGGCAAACACATTGCAATGTTTTATGTGTACACATGTTCTCCCGTTGTTCGTTGTTCGCTCGCTTGATGGCGCAAGAGTTCTGCTAAGGTAGACGCCCCTTTTATTTGTGTTCATTAGTATTTTTTTCTTTTACATTTATATTTGCCTCGACATATCCCTGTGAGAGGTAGTGCACACCCCAACTTCCTTCATCGCAGTCATTGGCCTTGGCAGCTCCAGCCAAAGTGCAAATCGATCCCGGCCAACATTGTTGTACGTACCCCTTTGTTTACTCCCGTTCTTCCTTTTTAGCTAGTGCTACGGCAATTTGCAGCGCCTGTGATTGCACGTTCGCATGGCTTCCTTTCCAGTTAGCTTGTCCTCCTTAACTCTTCTGGCTACGTTTTTTTCTAACCATGCACGACAGGGAAAGTTCAAAGTTCATGCAAAACTTTGAACTTCCGCACAAGCCTTCGTGTCTTAGCACTAAGCACTTGTCCCGGATTCATAAGCGGAAATTTTCTTCTCCCTATTGTTTCACCGGAACGCGCTCCTTCTTTCTTTTGCGTGCTTCTTTGAATATACTAGCCCGATTTTGTTCAAAGTGTGTGAATTTTCTCATGGTCAAGGACAACCAATTCATATGTGAAAACGTGCATAAAAACTTCCTATTTTATTGTGTAGGGCATATAGATCCAGATGCGGCGACGATGGCTACAAGATGGCGCCAGAATAGCGCACGTCGTCTGATATATTTGTCGGAGGCCGCTACCAACGGCTGCTGTGAATCGCTCCCACGCGTCACCCACACGCTGGCTCTCGCGATCTCCCGATTAGCGAGGCAGTCGCGCCACACCTCACTTCGTTTGCAACGTGCCGCACGAGAGAGATTGTTTGCGCCAGTCAATATATCGCGAAATGAGAACACTGTTAGATATGGGGCTGTTTCCTGAGCCTACTTCGAGTTCCCCAGACCACATCGAATCGCGCCAGTGCTACGTAAGGAATGCAGAAGCATAGATGACACATTCCTGAGGCACGACAAGTGCAAACAAGTTGGCGGCCCCCACTTCGTGTGCCCCGCGGTAGCTATTCACTGCTTGACTCTTCCAGAAAAGCGAAGGGATAGCCCGGCACTGTTGAAAGTAAAGTGGGTGCCAAACTAAGACGGCGGTATTGTGCCGGGATGGCCTGACGGCGGTAATGCGCCGTGACAACCGGACGGCTGTGATGTACCGGGAAGGCCCAAGCGTCCCCCTTCTTCGCCTTTGAAGAAGGCATTTGCCACCACAGCGGGGCCGTACCACCGGGAGCAGGTGGGCCCTCGGACAATGGAGCCCAATCGTCCCCCCTTCGCCGCCTTTGAAGAGAGCATTGCACCACAGCAAGGCAAGACCGCGGGGAGCCGCCGGGTGTGACATCACCGCACGGGTGCCTACCATTGGCCGAAGGCGGCGTCATCGGAGCGGGCTCTCCCATTGGCCGAACATGACGCGACTTCCAGTCTTCGAAGGGTTTAAAAGAAGCATTCCAGAGAGACCAGAGCATTCCCGGATTCACCTCTCTCGAACTTCTTGCCGCGGGCCGCAGCGTCCGAGTTGCTGCCGGCCCGTAATGACTATACGACTGTTACTTGACTCTCACCTCTCTGTATATAATGTAGAATAAACCCTCCCAAGTTTGTTTTTCATCCCGAAGTCCGTCCTCCAACCCCGACAACACGTACACAGCTGCGCTAAAATTTCGCATTAGCGAGTCTCGTAATCGTCGTTCTTTTTTTTCCACTTCCGGTCAAATACGAACACCGCTCTGAAGCTTACTGCTGTATATACGGCCACTTTCAACGGCAGCGCTTGTATACAGCCAGCCCTGCCTCGCAAAATCATATCGGCGACGATAGTGAGGCTTTGAGACTTTACGCATACGATTTGCAAGCGACAAAACATGGCCCCTTTTGTTTGCTCTACGGATGATCAACAAATTCTTTTAGGGCGGTACGCGGTCATGACGGCTGCAGCTCGGGCAACTTCTTCCAGATCCAGACTTCACACAGTCGTTTGTTTCATTTATCACGTCATTTATATTGTTAGATATTTGTTCTTTCATGTTTACTCGCTAACAATGTATAATTTCTTTTTACTCCTTTCTTTTTTGCTAATTCCCTGTATCTTCCCCTCACGCAATACTCCTTCGGGAGCCTGTGAGGTAAATGAATAAATAAAAGGCTGCACGACTATACGGTAAAGCGTTGCGTGATTATCAACAACACGGTATAAGAGAAAACGCGTCCGTAAGGCAAAACCGGTAAAACTTTCTGAAGCACTCCTCGATAAGGAAGTCACGTTCTTAAAACATTATCGAGTCTTGTGTGACGTACTTAAAGAATAAATTATGTGGTTTTACGTGCCAAAACCACGATCTCATCATGAAGCACGCCGTAGTGGGGTACTCCAGAAATTTGGACCATCTGAGGTCCTTCAACGTGCACGTAAATATGAGTACACGGGTGCTTTTCGCATCTCGCTGTGTGACGTGCTGCTTGGGGAGATAGACTGCCTCGTCAGTTGTCTGCAGCTCATTAAATCGTAATGGTGCACGGTGATCGCGTTCTCAGTTGCGTGTCTCAAAGGAGTCGTTCACAGTAACATGCAACCAGTCAATAATCAAAGCTCGCATTGTTCTTTTCTTTAGTACCCTCTGTATCATGTCTAAAGCTATTCATCAGTATCAACACGTTATTTTCACGATGAGTACGATAAATAAAAAAATATCTATTCAGGAAGAATTTCTTTCGGAGTAAAGGGAGAGCAGAAAGAAATATTATTGGCGCTCTATCGGTCGATTCCTCTTTTAGAATACCAGAAGAGCTACTTTTATTGTGAGAAGAAGCTTGATAACCAAGAAAAGACGCAAACACTACAAACTGCGGGCCATACGCCGCCTTGAAGTTTCCGCACTGGATTGCATTGACGCCAAGGATTTCGACTGTCTGGCTCGGTCCGCTTATATTTCTATTGATGAATTTGTGCGACACGGTATTTCATAGGAGTGAAAGATTTTGTCTAGCGAATGCCAACATTTTTTTTCTTTTTTTACGGAGCTACAATGGCCCTATGGCCCAACGGTGCTTCACTTTCAGAAAAAGAAGCTTCGGCCTTCATTGTCGCCAATAAAAGTCAACCTGTTACCTCAAAATGAAATAAAATACAGTTTTTAAACATTGCGTTATCATTTGGAGCTCCATGTTTCTTTTCAGTGTACGTTGAAGTTGTGAACGATGACCGGGTGACCTGACCACGAGACCAAAAGGATAAAAGCCGTGCAGAAGCGTGGCCCCAGAGCACGGAGCCCAAGGCACTCTTCGCAACTGCAGACCTGTCATGGGTTAAGCGTTGCTTTCGAATGGAGAGATACGCGAATGGGGCGCCGCCCTCCCCCCCCCCCACCCCCCGCCCCCACTCCCCCCCCCCCCCCCCCCCTGCCGCCAGTGAGAACCAAGGGAAACACTTGACGCGAACGCTTTGTGCTGCAGGTGAAGTGTGTCAGCCACGTAACCGGAAAGTTACTGCCGCTAGCCCCATGCACGTCAATCAGCGTACGGGAGCGATCATTTTATGTTTTCCGGAATTTTAAAAAAATATCCTATTGCCGATAGCATGATTTTTTTCCTTTAGCTGAATTAGTCGTAGAGGTGGGCATAACTAGCGCGAGAAATCCAAACACATGTATAACTAACTTTTTTAATTCCCAAATGCCTTCTTAATTAATTACTTTGCGGCACATATTGTAATTTACGAATATTAGGAGGTGATTCTACAAGACGCATTCATTTACAATGAATCTGCAGGATGACACCAGTCTTGATATATTCTTTCCCAAAGTGCGAGATGAAATACATAGGTGAACCAGTTACTTTTCTGCTTCAATGCATAACAGAACGTTTTCTGAAAAAGGAAAGTGGAACATAGGCACATTTTTACGGCGTGTTTGATGGCGCATATCTCCAAACTGATGACATTCTGTAAAGTTATTCCAAGTGAATACGCCTTGCAATTTCACACGCTACTATTCGTAAATTGCAATATGGGCCGTAAAGTAATTATTAATAAAATCAATTAGTGAATTCTTGAAATTAGTCGAGTATAGAAGAAATGCAAATATTGCAATTAAGTGTGCACATAATTTCCGCCTGTCTGAATAATGCAGCTCTAGGACTAGAACTACGTTATCTGCAATTAGCAATTTTTAAAAAATTCTGCAAAAATTAAAAAATTAAAAATAAATGATCACCCTCTATTACTGACAGAATTAAAGTATGAGAAAACGCAGCATATATTTAAGCCATCTATAAGCAACAAGAAAAGTGAATAATGAATTTACATCACGTTGCATGTGTCGTGGTCGTGCCTTAGTTGTCGCATCTTGTCACTATGATGCAATATTCCTCCTTGACTCTGAGCATCTAAGAAGCACGAGAATTTCTATACAACTTCCTTCCTTTCTTTTCTGTTGTTCTTTCTTTCCTGTTCACCGCCTTCTCCCTTCAACTGCGCCCCTTCCTCCTTCTCCTCCTCATGCAGGCAAATACCCATTTGATACAGACGTACTGCCACCATTGTTCGCGAAAACCTATTGTCCCTACAAATAGTAGGAGCGAGAATGTTTCATATATACAAGTAAAGAAAAGTTCCATGCCGTATTGTAAAACTGCAGTAGTGTGTCTCCTATAAAAGTTCAGCAAATTAAACTTGCCGTCTCTGAGTACAGGGTGCTGAAGAATTCGAAGAAACCGTCCCTTACTGTATTCCGAGGGTTATCATTGCCGCAGCGTTCATGGTTCGCATTGCTTCAAACTTAAGAGGAAGCTTTAGCTCGGGGCCTCCTATCTAAATACATGGGAAAGGAGAAATTGTTAATCTCAGCAACCACTCCACCGAATTTCATTATGTTTCTTGCATTAAAAAGAAAAAGATACAGTTCAGTGACGGTGGTTGCAAATTATTCACTTAAGTGCTGAATTTTTTATTAAAATTTCTAAAGATCGCAAATTTTGAGAAAACGAAGCTATCAAATTTACTACTCTGTAACTCAGCAAAGAAAAATGATATCGCTGTTCCGTAAATTGTACCTAATAGTACATTTAAATCGGACAAAATTGATATACTAGTCATGCCTCTCAATAAGACCAGTAATTCGTGGGTGGAACTTTTGTGACACTTGTAAACAATGCACCAAGTTCACGTAATATATAAATCGACATATCCAATTTGTTCGCTGTGGATGCTATAATAGATGCAGTTCACAGAAATGCGACATGTCTCATAGGGGCAGAGCTACGAATTTGTAAACTTCGTGCATCTATTTTTTTCAAACATACCAATTTTTCAAAATTCAAGAAATTCAAGCCCTAAATCAATATACTGCTTCCATCAATCACTAGAATTTAACTTTCTCTCTCAACTGGAACAAATTCAATTAAAGTAGGCCCAGTGGTTATCTCAGAAAAGCGTATCTGCATTTAACATGTAATTAAAAAGCCGGCATTGTAGTTGGACCCGAGCTAAAGCTTCCTTTTAAAGGGCCTATTACCAGGTATGGCCATATTGAGCTGAAAAGCGCAGACCACATAATGCGCGCTAACGATCGTGTTTGCAAATAATTACATCGCTACGTGCCGCGGAACGGTCTGAAACTTCAATCCGAACGCCGTTTTCCCTTTCCCTCGCGGCGACCGTGCTCCAAACCGGACGGTGACGTAGTCACGTGCCTACGCCTACGTAGTCGGGTCGGCAATGTGACGTCGCTCATTGTGACACGTGACCTCTATAATTATTCAATGCAACACCTGTTATTTGTGCCATCTGTTGCTTGAAGTTTAGAGAAATAATAAAACACACAAACAGAATGTCTGCGTGTTTTTTTTGTGTGTGCTTTTTTTTACTTCGCACCGAAGCAAGATGTACTTCCACTTCGTCTTCTTGTTCCCATGGTCGTGCAGTCACGTACGCAGGTACCGAAACTATGTCATTTTCTTACGCGTTCTAGCGCGTGATCATGCTCTGCGATCCGCTTGTTCTGCCTCAGTATTTGTGTCGCACTGATTTATACCGCCATGCATGTGTCCTTATGCACAGCGCGCAAAATCAGGCGCTGCGCGAACGAAACAGCTCGCGCGCGACGCTATCAGCGGAAGTGCGTAGCTCCGAAAAAAAAAGCGAGGAGAAAAAAAAAATTGGAGGCTTATCAAGGTTAAGCCCAGTGGATGCGAAGCATGTTGCGTTGTCGTCGAGCCGCATATTGAGCGCGCCGCTTGGCTAGGCGTTCTTCGCGTTCTTCATCGGTTTCCGTAGCACGCTGCAGCCTTCGTTTTGCATTACTATTATTAACGTCCTTAGCGTTTGGAGGCATGTTGACCGCATACACGCCCGGCGCAAAGACGCTGGCGCGGTTGCGGGCACAGAGACTGACGCGACGGCGGGCGCGCGCCGCTTCATCCCTCGCGTGACGTCACATATCACGTGATGCAGCGATGGTGGCGCCGCCGCCGCGTCGCGCGCGACGGCGTGAACCGAAGCGTGGAGGCCTCCGCCGGGCGACGTCCGACGGCGCGATATGAGGCCCCATCTGCAGCCGGTGTGACGTCATCACGTGACGTCACATCATGTGATCTCACTTCAGGGTCAATGGTGGCCACCGCCGGGAGGCGACCGACGGCGCGATATGAGGCCCCATCTGCAGCCGGTGTGACGTCATCACGTGACGTCATGTCACGTGACCTACTTGAAGGTCACTTGAAGGTCAATGGTGGCCACCGCCGGGAGGCGACCGACGGCGCAATATGAGGCCCCATCTGCGGCCTGTGTGACGTCATCACGTGACGTCATGTCACGTGACCCCACTTCAGGGTCAATGGTGGCCACCGCCGGGCGTCGCGCGAAGGCCCGAAACCTACGTTAATATGCTTCGCATAAAAACAGAAGGCGGGGCCCGTGACGTAAGCGTCACGCGATCCTCGAAGCCTGGCATTGCAGAAAGCAGGGAAGGAATTTCGCTTGCGGAATTCCTTCCCTGCGAGCGGAGAGACTGTCTCGCTATGCAGTGGAGCTCGCCTTGTGAAATCATGGGTTCGCGGCACTGAAATATTTATATCTCGACTATTAATAAGCCGATTTGACAAAATTTTGCGGCAGAACACTCCCTAGAGGACACGTAACAACTTACAGCGTATAACCAAAATTTGCTATGGGGCATGGTGAGGAGCCCCTTAAAGCCCTGCTCTAGGTTCGAGCTGTGGCACATTCTCGGCACGTGACAAAACACGACCTGCGCGTCGCACGATACGAAAGCGCAGCGTTTCTAAGGTCTAGATGGCCTTAACGAAACTTTAAGAACAGCTTTATTGTGTATGTGGGTATGTCTGTCTTTATCTGTCTGTCTGTGTATGTGGGTATGTGCTATTTGGGCATGTGCGTGATCACTGTGTGTGCCACAATTATCACCCAGTTCATGGCGCATCATGTCAGGCGGAACGTCAGGCTGACATCTTCAACCTTATCATTAAAGTTTCCATCTCCATCTTTCACACCGGTAAAGCGCCTGCCAGTATGCTGGCTTAACATAGTTGGCTTACTGCGATTCCTGTCTTTGTGCATCGCCTCTAATTTTCAGTTTAGAAAAATGGTAATGAAAGTCCGTCCCAGCCGTTCAGCCCGATGCGAGGTCGTTTTCTTTCACCGGTCATTGCAGCAGAAATGTTCGTTTATGCTCGCATGCACTGGGGAGGAGGCAACGCACGCGTCAGGAATAACGGCCGGCCTCCGTCTTTCCCTTGGAAGCAGTGGGTCACGTAAGCGGCCATAAAACGGAAACCGCGAGGCTACACAATACGGAAGCAGGGAGTCGAAACTCCGCTGGGCGTCCTTGTGTGCTTCGAGCAACGCTTCGAAGCAAGGACCATGGGGCTCTATTTGGAGAGTAAAGAGATGGTGTACCAACCGAAGGGATTACGTGACCAGGATACAGATCCCGTTTGGACCGTATCTGTTACTCTCTCCTGGTCTTTCCCTAATGACCTTGTTTGTTTTTCGTTATTCCCGGCTTAACGGCCATCGTACTTTGTACAGTGATAGCTGCTTATACAACCACATCTTTGTACCTCTCTCGCTTTTTTTTTCTTGTCTTTTAATCTATTCACTAAAAGGGAATAGCGCAAACCAGGACGACCACAAAATGAGAGGGACACACACAAAAGCACTACTAACAACTGCTTGTGTGTGTCCCTCTCCTTTTGTGGTCGTCCTGGTTTGCGCTATTCTCTTTTACAGGACATGTTCCAACTCAGCCCTGCAGAAGTTTTACTGAATATCTTCCCAATTTAAACACTGCGCAGTCGGGCTGGATCGTATTCTTGCTATCCTCTCTCTAGTTTCTTCAACCTTATCTCTATCTTTTACTTGAGATCTGCTCACTGCATTTTCCCATTGCACCGAAATTCACCTACGTAGCAACCCTAAAGCTTTCCGCTGATACAGAGATAAAACAAAAGAATTATAACACGTGTGTGTTCGCGTGCGTACACGTGCGTGCGTGCGTGCGTACACGTGCGTGCGTGCGTGCGTGCGTGCGTGCGTGCGTGCGCGTGCGCGTGTGCGTGTGCGTGTGTGTGTGTGTGTGTGTGTGTGTGTGTTATGTTTTGCTTCAGTTTTGCCTCATGCCATTGGCCTAGGCAGCGCCGAGTCGTCAGCCACGCCCAGCGTTGTGACGTTGCAGTGACCGTCAAAAACGTACTAGCAAAGCTGTGAATGACAAAAGGCTAATCTGTGCACACAAAAGCAAGGCTCACTCGAAGCGCAACGATAGCAACGAACACAGTCGGCAATCGGCGAAACCTGATCTGTGAGTCAAGCGCGTCGCATTTATGCATTATTCGTCGATCGTCCCGGCGTAATCAGTGGTGCCCGCGTGCCTTCCTGAAACTACTACGCAATTCGTGTCGCGCATGCAATGTCATTACGCAATATTCGGCGAGAACATACACATTACATAGAATCAATGATAACATTCGAGGGAGTTCCAAATCATGCAGGCGCGTCTTGCCCTGAGCGATAACATTATCTTGTTAACGGATGAAATGCAGTCCCGGAAAAAGGGCAAATGTGTACACGTGTCAATTTATGTAGTTTTTGCGTGAACTTTCATATTAACAAAGCAAAAGAGAAGATGCAAACTTGGAAAGACTAAGCGCATTAGCTCTCATGGCCGCTTTAACTTCACTGTCTCTCACTCGCTGAGCTGTTGAACTGAGCAGAAATTATAGAACGCGGCGTGCCAAGCCGCCTTTGCCCGAGAAAAATTACCAGTCAGTATTCAGCCACTGGAACGCTGCCGAAGGGGTGCTAGTTCCGAGCGCTTCACGCGGCATCGTCTCGTTGTTTTTCGGAGTTATGACTTCCTTCGCTTTACAGACGCCAGAGACAAACAAGCAGAAAAGCGACGGCCACGTGCCGCGCTCAAAACGCCCGCACCGAAGCAGTTTAATAAATTCCGCAGCAAGAAACATTCTTCGTGCCACCCCCACACCACTCCATTTCTCCTATTTTCCGTGCTACCCAACAGCCACTCTTTTCCCTGCAGCCCCTTCACGCCAGCTGCCTCACGTCAACAAACGGATGACAACGCGTGCCTGGCTAGCACAGGGCAAAAGGGAGATAACGCCAGCTGTCACGCAGAAAACACTTCATTCAAATCCTAATTCGAGACAGCACGTTCTTGTAATGCCATCAGCATCGGCATCGCTTTGAGCAATTCTCACTCGCTCATAAAGGATGTCACAAAAAGAAACAACTTCTTCTAAAAGGGGAAAAAAAGTGATATGGTGGTTACGACGTTAATACGCACTGTGCTTCATAATCATATCGCAGTTTTTTGCCATGCAATGCCCGCGAATGCAATGTGCGCACTGCCAAAAGCAAAATATGCGTGCGAGAGCGAACGTGTCTATGTGTAGTACGTGACCGTACAGCTTACGCCCCGCTCTCTAAACGCATGCCGCTGCCCTCCCCACCCGTCTAAGTGACGCCGCATTCCGCGAATACCCGAATTTTTATTTTCCCGCGAACCGTGGAACAACGCTAATGCGACAGCTGCAGGGTTAGCCGTGCAAGAATTAGGAATAAGCATACTTTTAATGACGGAAGGGAGGTTTTTAACGGGGAACGACAGCAGAAAGAAAAACGAAAAATAAACATGTGCGTGGTAAGTGGATTACAACTGCCGGCATAATGTCTTCATAGAAAGACGATTGGAGGTCAGAGCGTTTTAGCAGGATGTTTTAAGTAGCATCACCATCAGCGCACATAGCGCTGCACCGTCATTCTGTCGCAGTAGTCGTCATCCTAGCCGTTTTTGTTGTTCACGTCGCCTTCGGGCTCACTCTCATCATTTCGGCGCGAATTCGAGGCTGAACTTGCAGTATTACTCGGGAAGTTTTGGGAAACGACAGAACGAAACATATAAGTGCACTGCTGGCGTTGCTCCAGACCTTCGAGGGCGCCTCTGTAGGCGGCGCTTCCAGCTCTGGCAGTAGAGCGTCGGTTGGCGTCGTTGCAGTGGTGCCCTGGCGGCAGTGTAGTTGTGACGTCATTGTTCTGTTGTTGCACTGCCGTCGGACCCCCGATCGCAGGAACAGTGTCGCGCGGTTGGTTTGCGACCTTACTATACCGCGTGATAATTTTTTTAGTTTACGAAATTCTTGAAGCTCGCCCGCGCTGGATGGCAGGATTCTTGACCTTGAGCTGGATCATACGAAGAGGCGGACGTTACTAGCACGAGAAATTGAAAGGCATATTCAATTAATTAACGATAATTTATTAATCAACTTCTTGATTAATTATCGTACGGCACATCTTACAATTTACGAATTGTACCCAGAGAGCTCGCAAGACGTATCTCCTGTTGTCATTATGGAAATACATTCCGAATTGACACGCCTTCCGAACTCACCGGGTATACGATTGGGAAATTGCCATTAGTCCCGGAAAGTAATCATTAAGAAGTGATTAAGTGATTTTTATTATTCATTTGAATATGCATTCCGATTCACTGTTTAATTGCTGTCCTCCTCTGTGACTAATCCAGCTCAAGGACTAGAATTATGCTATATTCGGCAACAGGCCATTTTTAAATATGCCGTAAAATTTACAATGACCACCTCATGTATACCTACCCACATTCGCACGATGAAAAGCTTCTGCACTTCTCGAAGACGGCAATTCCAAATCCAAATGAAATGGCACAGCTACTGAATGCGGTTCATCGCGTGGCAGAATAAAGATGCTCTCCTTTTCCATTACCTGCGGTCTTAAATTTATCAGAATTTCTTTGCAAAAAAGTAACACATTCCTGATTTTTATGAGTTCTCAAGGCATTCTGACTCGATGAATTTTGGTGATTACGTCTGATTCGTATAAATCCCTTTCAGATATTCAGTTCAGGAGGATCGCAGGCTATTCAAGAGTATGCTCAGCAAATTGTTTGCTTGAAATGCTAAATCAAACACTCGCGTTACCGCCTAGAGCTTGGTAATTTTTTTTGCACCTTAAACATACTGTATCAGTGACTTCAAGGATATGCGCAAAGTTGTAGAAGTACTATATCGGAATGCGAACGTGATAAAGGGATCCGGCGAAGTTTCTTTCCAATTACTTATCAGGAGAAAAGAATTGTACACATCATAATACAGTTGTAGCGTGGCTGCAGCTGTGCTTGCGATAGAACACTTGCAAGATCCTTGTAATTTCCACTTGAAAGATTCCTTTAAATCTGTATCTGTGGCAGTTAAAACACATGGATACTTCTTTGTGTATGTATCGGGACCTGTCTTTCCGATAAATGGCTGCGCTAAGACTGATATGACAATTGTATCCATTCAAAATTTAACTGTCTCATAGAATACACCTTCTTCTACTCTGCATCGAGCTCTTAGCAAAAAAAATGGGAACGAAACCAAATTTACTGCGCAACGGAAACTTGAAGTTAGGCCCTCGATGAATGCGTTTGGCAGACTTTTCAACAGTGAGTGCAACAACTGAGGCGTGTACTCATGCGGAATTGATCCAAGCTAACAAATCCCCCTTTACTTTAACACAGTCAGCAATTGCACGAAAAAATATTTTATTAGAAGCGCGTTTTCCATAACGTTAGTTCGGCATCTTTTGGCAGCACGCTTGCTTATGTGTGCGGATTTTGATGAAACGCTCTTTTAAGCATAGTTCTAAAACGCTGCCGATGCTTAGACGAGACTCCTGCGAAAGTGTGAGCCAAATATTATTACACGGGCTGACTCAGGGAACTTATCATACCCTGTTAAAAAACAGCCAAAAAAATCGCTTCCTCTTACCTTTGTAATGTCGTCAGCAGGTACGTATGGACGGGAGCAAGCGGCCGAATAGGCAATGGTGGATTTCACGACCGCGGGAACACTCTCAGAAAAACCACACCTGCCGACTCTGCCAAATTTTCCGTCAGGTTTACGAATTTGTGCCCGTATTACGATTTCACGAAAGAGCCATCAAATATTTCGAAAAAGTAATTCCGTTTGAGAAAATGTTTCTCTCGTAGATCCCCGTGCGTCCTGTGGCCAGTCTTCTGATTTTAGAGGGTGCAGGAGGCGTACTTGCTTCAAGCAAGCTTATGCAAACAACTTCCTGAAGCATGCAGGTAAAATTGGCAACAGCTACGTCTCTCAAAAAGTCACTTTCAGCTATAAACTGTTTGTTTCTTATCAGTATTTGCTGTTCGAAATTTGCTGCTGCTTGGTGTGCTGTATGCATCTAAGGTTAAATCCTCGTTATTCAAGTGCGTATGTATCACTGAATGTATACGTGCTCAGGCCAAGCATTAAAAGAAGAAAGCGTGCTTTCTCCCTCCTTGCTCTCCCCTCCCCCTTGCGAGATTTTAAGAATTATTAAGTTCACAGGTGGCAGGTATGGCAACGCTTTTATTGCAAATTTTCTGGTTAAGTAAACCAAAAATACACATGTTTGCGGGAACAAACGCTCAATACTTTCTAGTTTGCGGCACAAGAAACAGTGGTCACCCCATGTAATGAAGAACCCATTTTCATACATCCATGCCTTAACTGGTAAAATACCAGCATCCAATTTGAAGAAGGTTTTCACCCTGACGCACAGGCATGTTCTCTTTTACACTTTTCAGCACTTTTTGCAGTGTTCCCACAGAAAACTGAAATAGGTACCATGGACTTAGCAGAACAATATAACATAAAGCCCCGTAAAAAATTTACGGGACATTGTGCTTAAACATTCAAAAGAAAATTGTGCCGCTAGGAAGCGACACGATTCAATAATCTCCCAAAGTACCTCTGTATTCGTCCTTCCATTCTAACGGAAGAGACGGCAAACTGTTGTAAAGCACTGGCCAAGCGTATTTGGGAGAACTGCGCAGGAAAGGGTCGTGAACATCTCGAAGGCGCAAGCAGCGCTTTACAGCCTGTCGCTGGTATAAGTGCGATAAACTAAAGTCACTATCACGGACACACTAGGCCACGATCGCACGCATGCTTACTTCGTCGATTCGCTATTCAGAAGATTGGCGCGTGCATCACGGCCCACTTTCTGTTGCTCTTTCCTCGTGACAACACGCACTTTGAGAGGGTGTGCTTCACGGCACCCCTCCACTCCCTGCCCCCCCCCCCAGCCCCTGTCTTCGGGTTCGGCCCACAATCCCGAGTACTTTTCTCGTATCAGCTAACCCTATGTAGTAACTATGCGACGTTACCACCTTCATGATCGATGCAGGTCGAACAGGTATTAAAGCTCCTTCACCACAGTGCAACTGTCATTGTAATTGTAATATCAGCAACATCATCTGACTAAGTGCTATACGATTTGACGTAGTCCAATCATATAGCGCGATTCACAATACGGGTGACTTCGCAATGACTTCACAATACGTGTCTCTGTCGCTTACGCTCGTTCAGTACCTATGTAGAACCCAACAATCGGCTCGCCTAAGCTCACATCGAACGGTCGGTGTAGACGTCATAACACCGCCGTCACACGATGGTAGTCACCGTCGTCTTGCTGCTGTCTTAACACACACGCTCGCGTGAGACACATAGCTGCTCGTTTTGCACAAACATATTCGACCAGCTGGTAATGCTTTGCGTAATCTCAAACAATGCCGGGTAGTAAGCTACCAGCGAAATGCTTCGCGAAACGTCAATTCCTACAGTGCGTTGGATATTCTTCATATTTTACTAGGACTTAAGCGGTATGAAGTTCTCCAGTTTGCTAATACATACTTATCCCTCCCTCCAGAGGTCCGTGAGAACAATTTCTCGCACTTCGAACGTAAAGCGCTGCTGATTCAGTTTTCTTCCTTTAGTTAGTTTGGAGAACAGTAATCGGCTGCTATGTCTTTTCTTGAATGACGCTGAGAGCGAATCAACAATATGCAGAGCGACTTCCGCAAGCAGGCACAAGGTCGCAACGCCTGATCCATAAATACACACATACATGAATCCCTTCAGGTCACCGAAAGACAGAGCTGCAATCTTTGGTCTTTTGATGTTTTTCTTTTGAGCAGCCGCCCATAGTTTCTCGTACTCTCGCAGTGACAATTGCCTCTGAAAAAGTCCGGACTCGAATGCCTGGACTATTGTCGAAGTTATAGCATCCCGGTAGCGTGAGTTCGACCTTATCGACGGCCCGCTCAAGTAAGGGGACATCTTCTGAGGAAGCGGAGCGTAATCGTTTTGGTATAGCTGATTTATATACACTTCGTGGGTCCTGATGCTAGGTGCGTGCATGAGGTACACCATCCTTGAGGAGTTCATGAGCAACACCTTCTTGTCGGGTGACATACAGTCTGGCTGCCTACGCTTCACGGGCTTAAAAGCAGTGTAGCTAAATCTTACCCCGTCTCCGGCGTAAGTAAGTCGGCAGTAGCGGTAACCCTGCGAGTTGATGTCATCTAATGTGGTAAACTTCAGCGGACGTCCTTCGAGTGGGACGTCACGCAACAGGGACGTGAGGGATGCCTTGAAAGCCGTACTCATGACCACGACGAGCAGAGCCCAAAAACCGATGACGAGTCGCGCTGCAGTGGTGTCGTGCTGGGAACTCGGAAGTCGACAACTCTGGTGCAGCAACAGCGCTACGAAAGTTTGGGCGATGCAACAGCAAGCATAGCGGGATTTGCCACGCGTCTTAAAAATCTGGACGAGCTTCATCGCAGCAACGCAAAGACCCATGGTGACTACCAGTGTCAACCAAACTCTGCAGGTGAACGGCAGGAACAGCACGGCCTGCTTGGGCAAAGGGTGGCGGCGCTTAGCAAATACCGAGTAGGAGAACGAGTCGTAATAGGCAGGAATTATGACCTCTGGAATCCTAATCGCTCTCCTGACCTCTGGAGTTGGATTGTAGACCACAGCATTTACGCTGCTCATGACAAAGGCTTCAGTCAGATGCCGCATGTTCTCGCTAGCTTGGTCGATCTGGAACGTCGTCACGTTTGCTTTTCGATGACGCAGAGCGTCGACCAATACCGGAAATGTCGGGCGCTCGCAGATGTAGGGGTGAAGACAGTGAACGCGCAGCTCTTGGCCTTCTAGCGGTACTTGCCTAGTAACCCTGAGCGGCACTCCAGCCCACAAAGCGCTGTTCTCGCAAGACAGGCATTCACTTTGAGGGCCCATGGTTAGAAGCGTATGGTTCTCATGGAAACTTATATTGTAGAAGCCGCCATGCTTCAGGGCGCTGGAGATCGAAGTTTGCAAATAATGAGCGAACCATCTTCTTCTGTCGTATTCGTAGAAGACGTCCGAGAAGACAAACACATAGTGACTGTATTGTTGCACAATAGCACCGCATATTTCTGGCCAGTGCTGGCCACAGAGCAGCAGCAATACTTTTGAGATAGCCCCGTTTCGGCTTACACAATCCCCCGTTCGAATGCAGAAAGACACCGCTGTTGTAAAAATACGAGAGGTTGAACCGAGACGCTTCACAAACATGTATATGTCTTCATGGATGCCTGTATACTTCCTCAAGCATGAACGAGATATGCGTATGTCCACGGGCGCGGCCTTGAATGAAAGTTGATCGATAAAACGGCTTAAAGTGGGGTCTTTCAGTACACCTCGCCACGATGTCTCACTCGCTTCCAAGCTGCAGGCAGCGTACGCACAAATCAGCACTGACACCACAAGTTCCACGCGAGTCATTGTTCTTCGGGGCTGGGCTTTCAAGTAAGAAAGCGAAAGTGAAGCTCTTCACACTTTGGAACGATCCTGAATGCACGCCACGCTTGCCACGTACCTGCTTCTAAAGTCGGAATGTGCGCGTCGTACTTGAGGCAAAGAACATCGACGAATGAAATGGGGGTCCTTAAGAACAGGGTGACGTCGTCGAAGCTGTTTGTTACAAGAAATCCCATAAAGACGAAACATCAAAAGCAACATAAACCAGGAGCTTTCCTGACAACGAAAGATCCATATTGCGTGATCTTTCTATGACTGTACTTGACGGCTTCCTTGTGGTCATTCCCAGCAGGCAAGTCGCAGTATAAGACAGTGTTTTCTTTTTCATTCTTTCTTTTCGCTTTCCTTTTCTTTTTATTACACATGCATGAATTGGTCGATCGCAGCGCACTTTGAAGATTGCTTTCGAAGGAATGGAACCCTTTTCTTGATCAACGTAGATCTCGATCAATACATATGATTTTTACTCACACGTTAAGTAGGACAAAAGAATGGCTCAAATAAATTGCATGAGCAGTTTCTTGTTAGCCTATTGCGCTCTTTTATTTGTTTTCGTCAGCTGAAGCGCAAGAACTTCACGTTTAGAAACAGAAAGGTCATTTAAAAATATTGCGCTCTCGGCTTCTTCCATTCTTCACAGGTGTATGATCGCAATATCTTCATCCCATCGGTGACTTATATAACAGTAATTCGTCATTAAAAGGCTCGTTGTAGACCATGTAGCATGGTCGCTTTTCCTAAGTGTTTATTTTAAAAATCACTCTAATAATAGATGCTTCACGTCCTGTTTATTCGGAATGAAAGGGTTGGAGGAGAAGAAAAATGAGAGTCACATTCGGCTGTCGACGCCCCGATGATGCGTGCGAAAACCCATAGCGATAGCTATGGAAAGTTGGAAAGAGACGACGACGAAGTGTCCTGTGTGGAACGCTGCCTTTTTGTCTCTGAGAATTTGAAGCTACTTTGTGGGAGACGCCACTCCCTTAACTACGGCGATGGACGTGGAGTCGCCTGGAGAGGTTCCTGGTCCTTGTACGTCAACAGCGACCGCACCGAGAAAGCGGTCTAGTCGCCCGAGTGACACCTACAGCGAGGACACTGTGATCTACTCAGGAACCAGTGATGAAACCTCGGATGACAGCGACTTCGTGCCCGTAGCGAAGCACAAAGCAAAGAGAAGACTCGTCAGGACGTCTCCTTCCTCAAGTAAGGCAACTGTGATCCCGACGCGAAAGCCATCAGACCTCACCATTTTATATATGCCTGTGGCTGCTAGCGACAATCTGAACCGGATCAACCGCCAAGCCACATCTGTATCGCTCGAGGCACTTGTTCCGGGTCAGATCAAAGATATAAGGATCAACGCCCGTAAGAACATCCTCGCTATAGATGTCACAAACCGCAGCGCGCTAGACATTCTGAGCAACGTTAAGGTGCTGGATAGCATTAACGTACGCTGCTATCAACAAGACCATCACGACTCTACGGCCGGCGTTGTGTATGACGTAGATAATTCCATAAGCGATGCTGACCTGCTTATACTCATCAAGCCGGCGACAGAAGGAATTGCCATATTGCAAGCCCGTCGCCTGGGAAACTCGCAGTGTGCCAAATTAACTTTCAAAGGAGACAGCCTACCGTCCCACGTCAAGGTCGGTCACTTCCGCCACATTGTATGGCCTTTTGTGCCAAAGCCGCTTCAGTGCAGGAAATGTCAAAGGATAGGGCACGTTAGTGCGGTTTGCACAAACGCTGCCGTGTGCTCACGGTGCTCTGGGTCGCACAGCTCCGATGCCTGTCGTGCAGAAAACCAAAAGTGCGCCAATTGTCAGGGCTCTCACGATGCAACTTCGAAAAATTGCCCACATGTGAAAAATGAGGCGAAAGTCTTGAGGCAAATGGTCAGGGATGGTTCCTCGCACAGGGAGGCTGCCGCTAAGGTGCGACGTCGACGTTCACGTCGCCGGAGATCTAGGAAACCCACTGCTATTGCTAAGGATGCACCGCGTCCACTGACAGTCCAGAAACTTACGCATACAACTAGCAATAGCAGCAATGAGATTCCTCAGCAGAAAGTCTCCAATATCATTGCCTCAAGCGAGGAGTGGCCGCCATTGCCACGGCTAGATCCACCAGCGGAGCGACAAGATGTAGCACGCTCGCCGAATCATGCTTCACCTTCTGGCAGCAACCAAGACAACGACAAACAAGTTGTCACCATGATAAGGGCCCTTATGAACACGCTACGAGCACTACTGACCGCCATACACACTCCGGCGGCTCGAGGCGCACTTCAAATACTGGATGCCCTGTATCCGGTACTGTCCGGTCTTGAGAAGCACCATGGCTGCTCCTCTACATTCGTTCCTTAGAGAAGTCAAGGAAGCGTCTATCTTCCAATGGAATGTCAGAGGCATTAAATCGCGCATTTCGGACTTTCGTCCGTTTGTTTTTAAGAACAAATTTCCAATAATCGTCCTTTGTGAACCAAACGTTGAGAGCGCCATCCGCCTATCAGGATATGAAGCTTTCATGTCTGCCACCTGTACCGACCGCAGCAAAGTCATCGTTTATATCAGATGCGATTTCACATATGTTTTACACCCAGTGGCACCTGATGACGACAATCAGTATGTGTGTTTGACTATAAAATGCAAGAACGTCGCACTCACGCTCATAGGTGCCTACATTTCACCTTCGAGTCGATTTGACAGCGCAAGGCTAAGTACAATTTTAACAGCGACACCTGGACCATGGGTTATTACCGGCGACTTCAATGCGCATCATCCGCTATGGGGAAGCTTAAAGATGGACTGTCGAGGAAGACGTGTACTATCCTTCGCGTCGGATCATGAGCTCTGCTGCCTAAATGATGGCAGTCCCACCTTTCTGCGGGGATTGACATACAGCAGCTGCCTGGACTTGACTTTTGTTTCGAGATGCCTCAGTGCCAGTGTGAAATGGTTCACGGACAACGAAACGCATGGTAGTGACCACGTTCCAATATATGTTAATATCGACGGCATACGCAAGTCACACTCTACTACAGTTCTTCATCACATCGACTGGCCTAAATACACGTTGCTCATGGAGAAGAATAGCCAAAAGATCCAGGATTGTCTGCCTGGCAACATCGAGAAGCTAATTAACGCCGCTGCTCAAGAAGCCACAAGATCTTTTAGGCCTATTCCTAAATTTTCTGAATTCGAAGCAGAATTGGAGCGGCTTCGAGCAATCCGCCGTCGCGCGGAAAGAAGGTACAGGCGCACCAAGCCCATCTACGACCTAAGGGAGGCGAGACGCATACAGAAGAAGATCCAGCGTCGGATCAACTCCCTGCAGTCTCTAAGATGGAAAACCTTCTGTGATACCCTTGATCCGCATAAACCCCTCTCACATATTTGGAGAACAGTGCGTGGTCTTCGAACATCACCGCAACAACGCCACCCCTTCAAATGCCTGGCTCTCTACCAAGGTCGCAGAGAGATCGACGTAGCGGAAGACTTCTGTTTCAAGGTTGCTGGTCTACCGCCATCGTTCGCTACACGTGATCCCCGTGATGTTCCAATCTCGCGAGATTCTCGTATGGACAATTTGTTTTCCATCGAGGAGTTGCAGGCGGCGTTGGCAGCGTGCAGACGTTCCTCATCGCCTGGGCCTGACGGGGTGACATACGCAGCTTTTGGAAACCTCGGTCACACAGCCCGGCATGCACTTCTAGACGTGTACAATAATTCATGGCGTGAAGGAGAAGTTCCAGCTGCATGGAAGTCTAGCCGCCTTGTGCCTTTGCTCAAGCCAGGTAAATCACCCCTAGACGTGGCGTCTTATCGTCCCATTGCTCTGGCCAGTTGTCTAGGAAAGGTGATGGAGAGGATGGTGCTGACGCGTCTAGAGTGGTATCTAGAACATTACAAGTTATATCCTGACGCTATGGCAGGCTTTCGACGCGGACGCTCTTCTATAGACAACGTCATAGATCTTGTCTCGTCTGTTCAGCACGAAAAAAGCCTCAGGAGACTGTCGGCGGCGATGTTCATGGATGTTAAAGGCGCATATGACAACGTAACCCATCAAGCCATCCTGGACGCCTTGGGTGATGTCGGCCTCGGCGGCCTTGTATTTCGGTGGATATCCAGCTTCTTGAAGGACAGGTCATTCTTTGTGCAAACAGAGGACGGTGCGTCATCACAACGCAACACCTACCCAGGCGTACCACAAGGCGGAGTCTTGAGCCCCACTCTATTTAACCTGGTGCTCATCGACCTGGTTCATACCCTTCCAGAATCCGTCCATTTGTCGATCTATGCAGACGATATATGCATTTGGTCGTCAGGAGTGACGCGTCCGCAGGCGCGCGCCAGACTTCAAAAAGCGGCCACACTAACATCAGGTTATCTTCGAGCACGAGGTCTGGAGCTGTCCTGCGAGAAGTGCTCTATAGTCGCTTTCACGCGTAAAGCAATGAAACCGTACGTTATCAGAATTAATGCACAGCCAATTGCCTACGAGAAGACGCACCGCTTTCTAGGAGTGATAATCGATCGAGACCTTTCCTGGAGTGTTCATATCTCCTACCTAAAAAGAAAATTAGTCATGATAACCCACGTGCTCAGATTTCTTGCGGGAAAGTCATGGGGTGCGTCTCTGAGTGCGATGCTCCAACTCTATAACGCACTGTTCCTTGGTCTCCTGCGCTATAGCTTACCTGTACTGGGTGGGACCGGCAAGACCAACCTCCGTGCCCTCCAATCTGTACAAGCTCAAGCTCTGCGAATTTGCCTTGGTCTTCCCAGATGTGCGTCCACGGCAGCAACAATAGCCATCGCGCATGACCACCCCATCAACACGTATCTTCAAGTCGACACCTTAAGGATGCATATCAGGCACTTCGCCCGACTTCCATCGCATCATCTCGCCTCCCTTCCTGCCACTCGACCTCGTTCAGCGTTTAGCAAGATTATTGCCGCCAACCATAGAACTTTACCGTCGAACTTCACGCCTGCAGCACGACCATCTCAACCGCTGTGGTGCCTCCATCCACTCCAGGCTCTTCTTGTTATTCCCGGTATCAAAAGGAAAACGGAGATGTCAACTTCCGCCCTCAAACAAACCGTGCTTTCAGTGCTACATGAACAGCACAGAGGACGCATCCACGTTTACACAGACGGTTCTGTATCCTCTAATAGTTCAGCTGGAGCAGTGGTGATTCCCGCAAAGTGCGTCACCCTCAAGTTCAAGACATCTCACATTACATCATCGACAGCTGCAGAACTCGCAGCTATCCGTACTGCTCTGGAGTTAATTGTTCACAAATCATCACATTCATGGTCCATCTTATGTGACTCAAAGGCAGCTCTTCAGTGTCTGATGTCCCCTTTCAACCATGGACCAAATGAGCAACTAGTCGCAGACATCCGACTACTCCACCATCACGCAATCAACAAGGGACACAACATCATCTACCAGTGGATACCGGGTCACTGTGGAATTTCAGGAAATGACAGTGCGGATGACGCTGCCCGGTCGGCTCATGATGGTGCCCAGATTACACCCATACCGCTGTCAAGAACAGATGCAGCCACAAGTCTTCGCTCCCTCGCCCGCGAGCTTACACAGAATCTGTGGAACACCAGTGAATTCACGAACGCACGTCTCCACAAATTGGATCCACGTCTGCAACTCCGCCTACCACCAGGGTTGCCACGAGCGGAAGCGACACTTCTGTGCCGCCTGTGGCTCGGCGTGGCATTCACAAACTCCTATTCATTCCGCATTGGAATGGCCCACAGCCCTACTTGTGACACCTGCGGCTGCGAGGAGACGATTGAACACCTCCTTTGTGACTGTCCCCGTTACGCAGAGCGAAGAAAAGGGCTCGTGACTGCTCTCGCAAAACTGGACAATCGCCCCTTTACAGAGGAAAAAGCTCTAGGACACTGGTCCAGACGGGCTTCGGCACTCAAGGCCTTAAGGGCTTTGTTGAAGTTTTTAAGGACATGCGAATTGTGCGACCGCCTCTGAACGTTGTAGCGTGTAGTTTCGCGTTACTGTGTGAATTTTCTTTTATTTTCCATTTTTTTCCTCTTCTTCTTCTTTCTCCTTTTATTCTCTTTACCCCTTTCCCCAGCACAGGGTAGCCAGCCGGTACTTACACTGGCTAACCTCCCTGTCTTTCCTCTCCTTTGTCTCCTCCTCCTCCTCCATAGCGATAGCAACGCGTCATTTACGAACGCTGGTAACTTCGTGCGGACATTGCTCCGCAAATATGTTCGCACTCACTGCTTATTTTTTTTTCATATCTTTCTTTCTCTGTCACCTATCTTTCCCCTTTTCCCAAATTTACGATAGCTAACCGGGCAGGGCCGCGGTTAACCTTCCTGAATTTGCTTCTTCATCTCTGTCTATAGACACCAGTGAGTACATTGAAGTGCGAAGCATTTCCTAAGGCACATCATATCGTTATTGAGAAGCTGACTGTAGCCTTCATGGAAGCCGCAGCCACTTTCATCGGATGGCGCGAGTACATATTACCGCCAATCATCGGACAGGCGCTAGAACATATTACCGGTCGAATACGTCCGTTGTCCAACCTCTAAATACAGGTCTGGAGTTTCACGTGCCGAAACTACGATCTGATTATGAGGCACGCCGTAGCGGGAGACACCACATCGATTTAGATCACCTGGCGTTCTTTAACGTGCGCCGCATCTCGCCCCCATCGAAATGCGGCTGCCGCGGTAGGGATTGAACTTGCGATCTTGAGTTCAGTCGCTCCAGGCCATAGCAACTGGGTTACCGCTGCGGGTACCCGATATTTGACGGAGTTTTATCTCTGCGGTCCGTCCTACATTTGGCGAGGGCGTCCGCTGAATAGGTCGCTCGGTACGGGCCTTGTATATAAGCCCCTAGCTGCGCGCCTCAGGTATGTTATCCCCGGTGGCATAGGGGCGCAGGATTCACGGAGGTGTACTCACATCCTCGGCATCTCTCCGCGTGGCGGGCCGGTGCCCAGTTGATTCAGACATCACTTTTCTTTGCAATGAGCATTTTTATGGCTTACTTTAGAGATAACCTAATGTTTCGTGTAGCTTTTCGCGGTCGTTAAATAACCAAAGAGTGGACTTGTCTAAAGTTCAGTCTATCATGGAAGAACACTGCGACGCCAATCCATCTTTCGACTTGGAAGAGGCAATCGAGAGCGCGGTGCAAGACACTATGCGTACTCTCACATGCTTTTCGAAACTGACGGAATTTGATGTGGAACTAGAACGGCTTCGAGCAATCCGATGACGTGCTGAACGAAGATACCGACATACGAAGACAATGAACAGTTTACGGACCACCAGACGCACGCAAAAGAAGATCCAGCGCCGGTTAGACAAGCTCGAATCGCAACGTTGGAATGCCTTCTGTGAGTTGCTAGATCCGCGCAAGCCTTTATTGCAACTATGGAGAACGGTGCGTGGTCTCCGGACACTCCCCGTACAGCGATTCCGATTCAAGGCAATTGCCCTCTCTCAAAAGAGATCGGAAATTGACGTGGCAAAGAATTTCTGCGCCAGATTATCCGGCCAACTCACAGCTGCCAACATTCCATCGCCTTCGAGTAGTTGTCCGCCACCACGTGATCACCGTTTGGATCTAGATGGGAGGTGGCGGGCTCAAACACCTTGCAGTGTATATTTCAAACCGACTATCGGTGAAATCGTGATTGCGTGCAGCTGTATTTGGCGTCTCATCGTGGAGCGCACAATTAGCGGCATAGCGAACTAGCCATGGATGTGACTGATAATTGTGGAGGCTGTTCGACGCGGCGTCACTTTAATTCCGGCTGAAGAGTCGAAACTCGGCAGAACAACGTGCGTAGTGTACTGTGTTCTACTTTAGTCGTTAGATTTGTCCTGTTGCTCTTCCTTTCCTCTTTCCTCCCCTCCTTCCTAGCTTCTATTTCTGTGTTGCTGTCACCTCCCTTCAGAAGAGTAGGCAGAGGTTGTGCCCCTTCCGGTGGCAGTTGCCAGCCTGCTCCTCGCTTTCCCTTTCCTGTTAACTGTGTATATGTGTATATGTGTTCAAAACAAATAAATGATAATAATCCACGAACTTAAGGCAGCATTAGCTTCGTGTAGCGGCACAGCAGCGCTATGACCTGACGGAAATTCCTACCGAGCTCTGTGTCACCTAGGGGAGTGAGCGAGAGGTGTTCTCCTTGAGTTATACAATGAATCTTGGAGAGATGGCACGCTGCCAACAACCTGGAAGACAAGTTGCCTTGTTCCACTGTTGAAGCCTGGCAAGTCGCCGTTGGAACTCCCATCCTATCTCCCGATCGCTTTGGCGAGCTGTGTGGGCAAAGCAATGGAGAGGATGGTCCTAGGACGCCTGGAGTGGTACTTGGAGTACCGCAACACCTACCCGGATGCCATGGCAGGCTTTCGACGTGGTCGATCATCGATCGATAACGTCGTTGACCTGGTCACCTACATTCAGCATGAGAAATTCCGTAAGCGTCACTGCGCTTCTTTATTCCTCGACGTTAAAGGGGCGTATGACAACGTTACGCATGAAGCCATCCTCTTTGCTCTCGCAGAGGTAGGAGTGGGTGGTCGGATGTTTCAATGGATATGGAGCTATTTCTCCGTGCGATCCCTTTTTGTAAGCACCGAGGAAGGCCATACTTGTCTACATTATAGCTACCGCGGCGTCCCCCAGGGCGGTGTACTTGGCCCTGTGTTATTTAATCTAAGACTAATTGCTCTCCTTGAGCACGTGCCCACCACAGTCTGGCTATCAATGTACGCGGATGGCATCTGCATATGGACGTCTGCAGTAACACGCCTACAGTTGCGAGCGAGAATTCAGAGAGCCGCCACACAAACTGTTATCTACCTCCGTAATCGAGGCCTGGAAATTTCCTGCGAGAAGTGCGCACTAGTGCCATTTACGCGCAAACCCATGGCAAACTACAGTGTAATGATAAATGGCCAAATAATACAACGGGTCCGATCGTACAAGTTTCTAGGTGTCATAATCGACACGGACGTGTCATGAAGCACTGACGTATCATACGTGAAAAAACGGTTGACAGGCATCTGCCACCTGTTCAAGTTTTTCGCTGGCAAGACCAGGGGAATGTCAACAAGTGCCATGTTACAACTGTACAGGGTGCTTTTTCTAGGATTTCTGGGATACAGCTTGCCAGCAATAATTAACACAGGTAAAACTAATCTACACACAATACAAAGTCTTCAGGCTCAAGCGCTCCGGATCTGCCTAGGCCTGCCTCAGAGTGCTTCAACAGTGGCTACGATAGCAATAGCTAGAGACCCCCTTGTCAAGACCCACATTGAAATTGAAGTGCTCAGGACCCACATAAGGCATCTCGTCACCACTTAGCCTCTCTACCAGCGGACAGACCACACACACCTTTCAGCCAAACGATAACCGCATATGATGAATCATTGCCAGCTTGTTTCACTCCGGCTCGGAGACCTTCGATTCCTCCATGGTGCCTCGCTCAGCCAAACATCAAGCTCACAATACCTGGAATCTCGAAAAAGGCCGATCTATCATCACCAGCCCTTAAACAGCTCACGCCACTATATTTGTACGAAAACTACCGTGACTCTACGCACATTTACACTGATGAATCTGTCCTTCCAAACAGATCCGCGGCAGCAATCGTCATACCAGCGAAAGCTACATCAAATTTAAGACGACTCACGTGACAACATCGACGGCAGCAGAGCTTCCAGCGCTCTTTACTGCCCTTCATCACATTGGTGATCAACCACCACAGAAGTGGACGGTATTCTGCGATTCGAAGGCCGCATTGCAGTCTCTACCATCACCTTTACGACGCGGACCGCACGAAGAACTCATATTTCATAGTACAGAGACGTTACACCTTATAAATGATGCAGGCCATGAACTAACCTTCCAGTGGTTTCCAAGTCACTGCGGGATTATCGGCAATGAACGGGCGGATCAAGCTGACCGCTCAGCCCATACTGAGGAGCACCACGTCCTAATTCCTCTTTCTAAAACTGACGCAGCACGGAAGCTCCGCCTACTTTCTCGGCAGTGCACCACGACGCAATGGAATGAGCCACATTTAAGAAATACGCGAGTGTACTCACTTGATCCCACATTAAGCCTTCGAGCGCCATCACAGCTTCGCCGTAGAGACACCACGCTTTTATATCGAGTGTGGTTGGGCGTTGCCTTTACCAAAGCCTATGCATTCCGCATAGAGATGACCGACACCGCAACCTGTGACCACCGCGGCCACGAAGAATCAATTGACCATATTTTGTGCGCCTGCCCGCAGTACAGTCCACAGAGGGAATACCTTCGCCACGAACTTGACCAGCTGGACGACCAACCACTATCGGAAAAAAGAATTTTACGCCATCGAAAGAACCTTCCGTCACAGAAGAAGGCCATGCAAGCACTATTGCGCTTTTTGCGATCTACCGGCCTTTGTGAACGTCTTGTGAACGTCTTGTGAACGGCCTGTGAGCTGGAACTCCTCTTGTGTGTGTGTGCCTCCGTGTGTGCGTGTGCGTTTTTAGCGTTTTTCTCTCTCTCTCTCTGTCCTCTTTCTAACCCCTATCTGCCATCCCCAGTGTAGGCTATCAAACCGGATACTGATATTTGGTTAACCTCCCTGCCTTTCCTCTTTATCTCCCTTTCTCTAAACAAACGCCGGCGTGAGGGCAGCCAGAGCTAAAACTTCACGCGCCAACAGCGACGCCGTAAGGCTCACCCTAATGAGTGATGGAAAAAGATTTCAGTAGCACTTACCGCGATTTCGCGTCAGAAATTTCAGCGCTCTTCTTGAGAAACATTTACAGCTTCTGACCTGACGGGACACCGACGCGCTAGAACATGTGGCTTCTCTTGTGCGCGTTGTAAGGAGCGCCACGCGCACCAGCATGAACAGAGAGAGAGAGATAGCAAAGAGAGGAAAGGCAGGGAGGTCAACCAGACGAGCGTCCGGTTTGCTACCCTACACTGGGGGAAGGGAAAGGGGGACTGATTTCCAAGCACTTTGCTGCGTGCACAGACAGTGTTCCCTCTATCCCAGCATGAACAGAGTTTGGCTGGAGGCATCGGGCTAACGCAAATGTTAATACAGGCGCGCGAGTGTTACTGTACGAAAGGTCATGCGCTTTTTGGAGCCTCCATGCCGGACGATCAGCGTATTTCAGTCGCACACTCAAATTGCAGTAGTGCCTCTTGGTCAGCGCTTGTTTATCATGCTCACCAGGCGCACAGGTGCAATACTACCACCAACGAGACCGCAGCAGGCAAAGCGCCAGCACTGGTTGCTGCAGTAGCCACGTGACCGGAACTCTGTCCGACATCGGTAGCGCGGTACATAGCATACCAACTCTATGCCTCGCTAGCTCTCCCTGCAGGAAGGTGAGGGTGCCTCACAGCACTCTCAGCTGGAGCGCCACGCATGTATATCAACCAGGGGCGAATGTGTTCCGTGTAATTGTTTTTTTTTTTTACCAGCCAGACACAAAGCACCCCGAATGAGCGCTCCAAAGCGAGCATTCGAATGTACAATTAGAAAAGTGTAATGTCCCAGATGCGTGGGGCAGAGAGAATCGTACAGAGGTTGACAATAAAGGTTTCACAGACAATGCCTCTGCCGCACCAAGAAAGCAACGCCGTGGCCCGACATCGAAACATGAAAACTTTCAATTTCTCGCAAAGTGCGAACCAGTGGGAGCCAGAGGTTGGGAAGTAATACGCGCAGCATTACGCCCGCTGAACATTTCGCTGTAGCAGGTGGCAACCGTACGGGGATTACAATCGCGCCGGTGGCCGGCTGTAATATGCAGTCGGATCATTCGAGGCGAAAGTATATACTGCTCCGGGCCGAGCCTGAGCTTGGCATGGAGAAAATTAGGGTCGGCGCAGTTGTCTCACGGGCCTTCGACTCTGACCTCACATATCATCGCACATGCGCGGAACGATGTGACGGGAAGACATTGCGCGGTGTCTGTAAAGTTGCATATTATATATATATTCTGAGCTTTCTCTGTGACGTTCTTGAAAAGCTTGTTGATGGAATGTAATAAAACGGGATAATGTTGCGATACAACGGGCACATGATGGACCAGACCATAGGCGCCACCTATGGGAAGGGGGGGGGGAGGGGCTCCGGGGCCCGAGCCCCCTCCCCCTCCTGCGGTGATGCCAAAGCCTACCTCTCACCCGCCCCAAACACACACATAAAATGTCATTACCAGAGCTTCGTCACCCACGTCACTTGAGGTTTCTTTTGACTTGCCTCAAACTTTTCACTTAAAATTTTATTGTGGCTAATAGGTTACTGCATCATCGTTGGCACGAACGTGCACGGCTTTTAATTCATACTTTCGCTTTGTTTCTGCAAATTCTGACAATGGGAGGACAAGCGCATTAGAATCGCCAACGGCGGCTGCCTCATTCGTATTTTCTCGCTTCAACATTGTTTTAAATTCCAAATGTGAACACCATGCACATATACAACATATTTAAATATACGCACAGGTAGTGGTTTACTACATTTTTGAAAGAGAAGGAGGTCACCAAATAAAAGCTATTTCTAAAGGTATGGATAGCCTATGGGTAGAGAATGAATATGTTGTACGCTCACCTAGCTTCAAATTGTTTTGAGTGCTTTTTTTAACCCTGTAACAAACCTGCAGACCTCAGTGACCCCTTCTTTTATCAGTCTATCAGAGTTTATTAGAGTCTTTTATCAACGGCGTTTCAAATGCACGTGAATGATTTGTGTCTCAGTATTGCTTCTCTTTCCAGTAAGCAAAGCTAACCACTCATTAAAAAAGTACTTCTAATAATTTACAACATTTATTCGGGATGGAAACATCGTCATTTGCACGCACATGTCATAAATACATACAGGGCGTCCCAATTAACTATCGCTCCCCCAGATTTAAAAAAAAGAACAATTGCGTTACTCGAAAAAAAACGTCGAAAAAAATTAAAGCTTTCCGCCTATGGACCACACCATGCAACGAAGCTTCCTCTGAGCCCTTGGCACAAGCTATATTCAACTTGATCTCTGGCAAGCTTGCTCTTGCAAATACGTCATAAATAGTCTCTTTCGTCTGTGTTTCTCCACAAATTGCCCCTTGTTCTTGTTACAATAATGAGGAGCATAAATAAGTGCTTCTGCGGCGAATACAGTTTTAAGTTTTTAAGTTTACTAACTGCGAGATCTCCTTCCCTTGCATTAAAAAAGATATCAGCTGATCCCACGCCCATGTGGGAGATTACCCGACTCGGTAGTTAATGTGAAGAATACTTGTACAGCCCCAGTTAATTGCTTCGAAAAGGCTCACCTGAGGACCGCTAAATAGGGGATTCGGAACAATAAACAATAAACCAATACCAAATTTACAACCTATATGAATGCCATACTCTAGTTAGATGCCCAGAGGCATTATCCCATATAAATTCCAGTTTCGCGGCACTTAATCCGGCGCTAATTTAGATTCGGTGCTTAGTGGCGCATATTACTGGGGCTCCACACAAAACCTACAAGGCAACGCTGCTTAGTCGTACCTAGGCTGATGCAGTTCGCTTCGATAATGAAGACCGTCAGGGAGACCGTCTCTATTCGTAAAAGAACAACCGCAGATAAATACAAGAGAAAATAACGTACTTCCAATGAGCGCACGACTCGCAGGTAAGCCGTTTGTAACAGAGCGTACAATCCAATTCTAGCACGAGCCATGCCAATTAGTTGCGCAATAGGACTTTCAGTAGCGCCGGTTTTCTCATGCAGGGAATATGGTCAAGCAACCGGCATTAGTCACTGTCTTCCTCATTAAGCTAATTATCCCATGTATAAGTGTGCCGAAAGCGCCGCCCGCACTGTCGGTTGGTGACATCTATGAGCGCTTTGTTTTTATGTGCGGGAACGTTCCCGCAACACAAAAAACGATAGATCCCAGGGCAGCACCGTTTAAACCTTCATTGCTCACTCACACATTTTCAATTTCCGCCCACAGTCGCTCATAAAACGTTAAAGTAAGATAATACACTGTCTACCTTTAGGTCAAGAGTAATCGATGAGCTCCATCTTTTCTTAGCCACAAATACATTAAGCCAAAAGACAATGAATTCCAAGAAAGAATAGAGGAAAGAGCCTCCGTTGTATTTAACTGTAGAAACAACAAGCAAAAGGGAAATGAGAATAAACATATTGCCACCAGTGCTAGTGCCATCCACAAAAATCGCATGACAGGTGCTATCGGAGTGCTCAACGAAAAGTTTTTTATTTTCGCTTTTTTTATTTCCGCTTTTCGTTCGCGATCACTTCTGGTTCAATTTCGAAGGAAGTGAAATAATGATAAAAACGGCTTTGAACCGGTTATGCTTGCATATCATATGAATGGTTACAGGAAATCAGAATAAATAATCATATATCAGGAAACAACAGCACGAATTTATTACACAGAAAGCCTATGGTGACCCTGAGTAACACGGAAAGACACAAAGGAAAGTGAGCGGCCAGGCTCTGCTTCAGGCCACAAGTAGTTACAAAACATACCACACTGAAGAAACAAGCAGAAGAAGCAATACGCCAGAAGCAATACGTAGTTTCTATGGCCCTTACTTCAGTTTACGAAACACTGTGATCGGATGCTGTAGCCCAGTTATGAAGTGCCCCATTTCAGCCCAAGCATAAAATTATATCACGTCTACGTACTTGAAATGCCCACAAGTGTATTATTAGCATGCTTGCCACTGCAGTGATTACAGTTAAAACCTCATTCACGCTGCTGCCGCTTTAAAACGACAGCAACACTGGTCACTTACAAATCTGGAAGCCGGTAGCATGATTGCGACACAAGTGGAGCCAATGCATGGATGAAAAGTTCTAGCGAAAGTGGTCAACATAAAAAAAAAAGGAAACGTTATTTTTATTGCGATATATTCTTGTCGAGTGTATCCCTGTTTGTTCTTGCCACTTGCCTGACCGTTTTCGCGAAGCAGCAAGAGTTATCAAACGCCTAGATAGTTCCCGAATCACACGAAGTGCAGGCGAAACAGTCTGAAATAACTTATCGACTGGCACATCCGCTCTTCTGTCTGGCCCTTCTCGTGAAACAGCTAGAGTTCCTCCACAAGAGGGGATTGTCGACGTTGACGTTAGCAATAGGCGTCAAGCAGACTTGGTGCCACTAAACGCTAAACGCCCTAAGAGCGTTTAAGTGACGTAAGAATTCATAAGAGCGAGCTTCGCTTCTTCCTGCCTCAATGCGCCCTGAAAGCTGCATGGAGTCTGCACGTCGCTCGGCAGGATAGTTTTCGTCCAAAAGGCCTCACCCCAAGAAGCTCCTCGCCCAAGCCGAGTTCCAGAAACGTAAAAGTAAACGCGCCGAGGCCGCTTCCCGTCGTTATGCGGATCAGACGCCTGACGCCAGCTCTGCCCTATTGGAATGAAACCAGATCACCGAACGTCAACATTAAAAATTAATGAAATCAATCAAAACACCGAAACCAAAAGACATAATACTATAATGCCAAATTATTGCACATATGCCGCATGACTTAACATAATGTAATGCATAACCGCATCTAATACCTCAATGTACTTAAAACATTTCATCTTCAACAACCACTGTATCATTCTCGCTGCACATATACCACCCGTTCGCACATACTTTACAACTGTGATTGCCTGTTTCGCTCCAGAAATTTAACACCGATTCGGGGAAAACCCTGCTTTTAACCAAACAACAAGGCTTAGCATCAGGTTGAGCTCAACTGGGCCGGAATCATTTTGTTTTTCGGTTTGATTTCGCAGTCAGAAAAAATTTTAACGTCCTGGTTCAGTTGGCTTTTGGAGAAAAATTAACGGCGTTGTTTTGTTTTTTCCGTTTTCGGTTTCACCCCCCTTGATTCGCTGCATTCAGTGCTTTCCCAGTTCAGCCATGTGCAGTGCTCCTGCGTCCACTTTCTTGGAACTTTGTGTGCGTGCTAGACACAGCTCTGGTAGCCTTAGCCGACACCACTCGCGGCCATGGAAGTGGTTGTTTAGAAGATCCTTTCAAGCTCAGGCCTCACATATGCTCTTGTAGCTGTAGACTTCGCACGCTATCTCAAAGCACGAGAACTACCTGCAGACCATCACTGCGCAATCACCAAGAAGTATTAGTGGAACAAAAGACTTCAATTACATATGCGTATGCATTTCGATGCTTACAACAACGAGAAAAACTGCCCGTCCACCCGTCCGTTTCGTAAGGGGATCGCTCTCAAGATTGCGACCGCAGCAGCGAGCCAATCCGCCTTCGCGCTGCCTCTCACTTCAACGCGAGCTACGCAGCGAGAACACAGAGCCCCCGAAGCTGTCAGCACTCGCCACACGAAGCTCCCATCGCAGATCGCTTTCGAGATTGGAGCCCGCGTGTCTCTCTTGAACACGAACTCAACGGCGAGAACACAGACCCAGCTCTCTGCAGCCATCGCCCTCAGCCAGCTCCCTGCAGCCAATACGGCCCTCGCGGCCGCGCCAGACGCAGCCGCCGCCGGAGTGCGGTTGATCACGGTTCGTAATGGCTCGACGCGAATGGGTAAGGCGCTAAAGAGCGGTAACGGCCTATAATGATCGGAACGTCATCAGCGCACTTGGCACCGCCAGCTGCAGTAGTTTGCTTGCGTCGTCAGTTCACCTTGCGCCGCCATCGGCAGCAGTTCGTGTCGCTGCAGCGCTGTCGTTTGTACTGGTCGGATCAAGTGTCACAACATTCATAATGACATCGGGCTGCGTGGAGATGAGCAAGTGGCACAATGCTTACGCATACTTAGACAACCACCAGAGGAGTTTCTGCGTAAATGTGCTCGTTAGTAACAATCTTATCGTTCCAACAGACAGTGAAGACCATTGGAGCAGCTTCACCATCAGAAATTCCATCTGTCCCTTAGATTTCATGGAGAAAAGTAAGTCAGTTGAAAGCAGCTCTTTTTATTTCGTTTCCTTTGTTTGTTTGTTTGTTTGTTTGTTTGTTTGTTTTGTCCTCGCACAATAGATTAGGGCTTCCCTTCGTCCTCCAACACTGTCGCACTTTAGAGAGCAATCAAACGGCATAGCAGTTTCAGTCGACTGGAGCAGTGCTCTGGTCTCTTATTACAAGCGACGCTCTTCTCTACCTAAGCTCTTCCACAACTGTGCGCGATTACTCTGGTCCCTGTTATGCTACCATTGCATTGAAGTTTCTTCCCCAACTGCTTGCTTACCATTTGTCTTCTATGCTTACTCCTCACATTATTATCATTACTGCGGTAGACGGCACAGGTAATACTGTTAACAGCGCAACACGGGGATAAGATAGAAGAAACGGACAACATGGAAATTTTATACTGTCGTTATTGTGCATTTTTTTTCTGTTGACTTTTCTTTAAACCTCTAAACTTTAATCAGGACTCGTTGCCTGTGTCGTCAGCTACTCTTATGTCTTAGCCGCGCTCTTGCGTTGTTTACCGCATAATGTCATAATATTAACAAGTCTGGCTAAAAGACATTTTGCAGTCATTCATTGTATGCTCACCATCACTGCGCAAGAAAGCGCCATCACGATTCTTCAGCGATTCATCACAGCGGGGCAGTCGCAACGACTTTAGCATCGGGCGGCAGCACCGTGTAACACCCATCGGCAGTATAGACCTGTCCAAAATATGTCTCCTTATATTGAGCGGGCAGCTCGCCTACAGTCGCCGTCGAAAGATTTTTGCGTGTGACTTTTTAATTTTTCCCCTTTTGCAGGTTTTCGGGTGGCATCGCAAGAGAATGTCGACTGGGAAAGACGAGCGCCAGCCGCTATACGGCAGCTGTATCGCTTCCATGTATAGCTACGTATACGTGACGAATAGATAGCGAGTGAATATAGTATACAAAGCCGTTGTGAAATGGCATGCGTAGACATCGGATATTCCGTGAAATGTTGATGTGGAAAGCTTCCGGAATGACGGTCGGTTAAAGGGTACAACAGCCATCCCGCCCATATCGACATCGTGCAACTATATTGAATTCCTATGGGAATGTCACGGGCTAGATTGAACTTTCTGACCAAATTCGGTCCTTTGATCTGTGTAGACATGTTAATTTCGACGCTGTGGGAACGGTACAAAACAGTTTGGCGATAACTAACTTCCAAATCTAATTGCAAATGTTCAAAATGTTCATATTTTCTTCTTGTTTGGTTTTTACTTTTGTTTTTGTTTTTTTATTCTTGTCTGGTCGATGCATTTGGAATTTCGCGATGGCTGGCCCCGCAAGACGTGTACGTTCTGATTCATTGCATTTTAAATATGCAATTTTTTTGTTGTCGTCGTCTTCTTCGTTGTTGTTGCTGCGAACACACGTTTCCCTGAATGTTGTAAAGCTCTGATTGTGTAAAGCCGATCTGACGTGTCAGCCAGTACGAGTCGCGCCGTCTTAAAGTTTGACCAATGAGTTTCCTCAAAAAAAAACAGTAATCGCTGATCACCTTGGCCATCCAAGTAGTCAAACCTTCCTTGAATCACGCCTGAGTAATGCATTTGAGATTTCTGGACAGCCGGATGGGCAGTTGCAGAGGAAGTGGTCTATTGGTTCATCACACCTGCAAAAATTACATGCGACACTGTTGATCAAACCAACATTGAATGATTATGTGTTCGTAAATGCGAAGCGAAAACCACATGCGACACAATAAAGCTGTTTAGCGGCGGCACAGTACCGACGTGACACTGGCATGGCAACCTGCAGCAGCTGAAAGGGATGATGATTGGCCAGGTACGAGCTAGTGATAAAACGCGCCCCGCTACCGGGTCCAAATGACGGTACCCTGCTCTGCTGGTGAGCAGCCGCATCTCTACTGGTCACCTACAGACTCATCCGCTGGTGCTACAGCGGATTCAAACAGGTTTTCTAGTCTTGAAGTCATTCTGTACCCTACAATTCAGCAGGTTCGCTTAGGTCACGTAGTAGCAGAGTAGTTCTACGCTAGTGCAGAGCATGACAACTCTCTAAAGGGAACTTGAATGTGGGCTAACACCTTATTCCTTCACCAAGAACTTGCCAGCCCTTTATTCTTCCTCAAATGTTGCATAAGCACATTTGCATGTGGAACTAAAACGCGACCGGGCTTTTAGTTACTGAGCATTCCCTTTTTAGCTTCCTGGGTTTGTAATTATGTGTCCGGCCATTTCTGCATTTTCCCTTCCGTAGGCCTCTAGCACCTAGTCGATTCAGCTGATTCCGGACAGATCAACACTGGCTTAGTTACTTGTTACAACTAAGGCAGACAGAATAGCGCGCCCTTGCTGTTATACTGCAGTATCCCCGTTTAAGTATACCATCTCAAGATTGAGCTCCATGTACTGTATTCTTGAATATCTAGTCAACAACTTGTTGCCTCTCTTCAAGTTCCCGGGTGTAACTGCATTCATTACACTTCCATAAAACACATTCCTATTTTTTTCTCTTTAACGGTCTTCGTAACCCGCACCCCTTTCGCGCTCCTGCAAAAAAAAAAAAATGTTGAAAGAAATAAGCTCATGTTGGCCAAAGGAATGATAAAGCCGTTAACGATTGCCTGCACACAGACAGTATTCGCGTAAAAGAGCATATAAACAGTGGCCACCAAAACGGGCAAGGCGCATCCGCTGGTGTCAGTGACACTCTGGATTTGTCACGTGGTTATACTATTTTCTGATTGGCTGATCGCAAGTATACTTGTTAAACAAAGCTTCGCTACGCCCGCGCTGTGTTCCATTAAGTAAAAACAATCTGGGCGGATGTGCAGACGGCGTTTGCACACGGTTGCTATTCAGTTTTAGCATTTCTCCTTTCTAATGCTCGAAAGCCACGCACTCAATGGCTGCTTGAATTGCACTTGCGCCTTCAAATTACATTCATTCCAGTATGACAGGACGGGTTGTCTGTGTAGTCAAAAACGACGTTGCCGAGCGTACATTCGACATTTGGCTTCGACGCCATAACGCGCACGAGAGAGCGGTATACTGTTCTCTTCGTTGTGCGGAATCAGCTATGCTAATTTCAGGGATCTGCGCTAGAAATCGAACGAACAAAGCACTCTCGCTAAAGAAAGGATGTCATAATTGCTCTTCCTGAAGAGCGCTCTTGACGAACAGGTTTTATTAACTCCACTGCTGCAGGCACAACGCAGTGAGCGTGTACGCGGTGCCAATTAGTAGAATGGAAGGCAGCGCTCCTAACGAGTGCTACGCGCATCTAGAAACTAAGCCGATTTTCTCTGCTCGAGTGTGTCAGGACGAGCGGTTAATTAAGCGCGCAAGCAATTAAGCACGAGAGGTTCCCGCTCCCGAACGCACAACCTGCCATGCAGTTAGATAAAGCTGCTTCTCTTGCCGAAAGTGCCAATCAGACGCTTCGGGACTGTTTCGACTGGAGCGTCGTCAAACTTACGAAAAGACCTGTACCGTGGTTTGAATGTAATTCATTATGACTTGGAATGTTTATAATCAGCAACCGAGAGATAAGCTTCCGCCGATTTCAGCTAATAACTGCAGCGATCTCGTTACTCGTGAATTCTGATCTCGCTTACTTATTATCTTCTATGCAGGGTGTCCCACATAACTTGTGCCAAATTATACGACGTCATGCAATGTTTGTAGTCGGTTTCCCTGATGTCACCGGTGAAATAATTGAGCTACTTTGTTTTTACTTTGTGATAATAAGAGAAATGTTATGGTAATGTGTGGGCCAAGTATAAAGTTGAGAACATGCCAAACTCACCTGCAAGATTCTCTGTTCCAGAAGTCTTCGTCGTTCCTTAATCAAGTGCTCGAGTGCGTTATACGGCTGTTATAGGTTGTGTTTCACAATGTCCCGAAAGGACTCTGCGTCACAACGTGTTTACATTTGGTGAAAACTGACGGCGTGTTATGTGCAATTTGTGGCGAAGCGTTAACGTCTCTAAATAATAAGTTTTGCAAATAATTACTGAACCGTAGGTTTCTTTCTATTTTCATACATTGTATATTAAGGCGCCTGTGGTGCCTTCGAGAAATAAACGAGTCGCCTTATTTATATTGTGTACAATTAGGGTGACGTCATGGATGATGTGTAGGCAAAGTTCGAAGTGCGTCGTCTAACTACAGCGTAGAATTTAACCCACCATACTGGAAGAAGTATAAGCCACTGATATCTAATTTCGTGGACGGGGAACATGATGGCCGATATGCGTGCGAAGCTAAAGCGCGTGGATGATATAGCCTTGACTTAAAATTATCTGACGCAAGTGACAAGAACTGTGCGAGTGTGTGACGTAACACAATGAATCAGCTCTAAAGATGAAAGCGAAAAGCAGGAACGAATAGCAGTTGAGTGCTCTAAACCATTTGGTCAGCGGAAAGCAGTGCCAAAACGATTGAGTCACACCCATAACACGTTTTAAATTGTGTTCTTTTTTTTTTTTCAGAAGCGAATTAAATTTGTAAAAGCACGTACACACTAGCGGAAAAACGCGCGCCGCGAGAGCTGCCTGGCGGCAGCTTTCTCGTGCCGCGGGATGGATCGGTCCTGGGCCGATTTTTTGCGGCTTTCCGCGGGGGCTAACAAGCCGCGAACGCCGGTGACCAATGAGAGCGGCCCCTTCAGTGACGTGCGCGGGTTAAACTGGTTTCGTGCGGACCCGCCCTACCGCTCGATTCGTACTCGTATTTGGTATCAGCCGGCACGCTCGTTTAGTACTATCGTCTGCTCGTGCCAGCCCTCGCTCACGCTTGTTTTGGCCTCGTTCGCGCTTGTTTTGATTGTCAAGGTTTGCGACTGTTTTGACGAGTCTAAACCGAGACGTCCTGATGGAAAAGTTTTCGGAGACGGTGCACCATATCCGATTCCGTACGTGAAGACGCATCCTGAATACACGGACGCGGAGGCGCCGCCCAGTACCTCATACTCCTTGCCTTTGGAACACGGCGATGCCGCAATATAAGAAAGCGCACCAACATGATTACGATCAGTGGCAACGAGGTTGTCATCATCGTAAGACATAACTCGCATTAAGAACGAAGAACATAAACACAGTGCCGACCTGTCAGAAGACGAAGGAAGAAAGCCCACGACGTCGCGCACCTACACACAGAGTAAAGGAGAGGAGGCGAGATTTTCGGCTGTCACGTGACTGCCGCAGCGGCTCGCCGTCAGTTGGTGTGGCGGCCGCACCGCACGCGTTATTCCTAGTTTTTCCTAGGGTCCCTCGATGTCCGCGCCATGGCATCGAGGCGATCGCTCGACAAAAACAGCCTTGCTGAAAATTCGGCCACTAATCAGCAAAACCGTACAAGTTTGCTGTGCACTTTGAATTGTCGAAAAATTGACCTTCAGGATTCACTGATTCCTACGGTGGAGTTGTTTCCAACGACGTGCGAAATAGACGTGAGATATACGAGTTGTAACTTTATTGCTTCTCTTCCGAGTAGGCAGATCTAATGGCTCACGAAGCAACTGCTTTCATTATTTACACTATGATTAATGAAAACGCCACGTCTTACATCTCTGTGAATTAAGCGGCTTGCTTTATGCTCCCCGCAGTGGACATTACCGCAGCGAACAACTCGATGCATTAATTAAGCATCCCATTAACTAAAGCTTACTAATTAAGCTTCCAACAGGAATTTTCGGACACGTTTCATTACAAGATAGAAGCTATCTAGTACTCAAATCGTACCCATTTGATAAGAATCTCGTGATTTGCACCCTTTAAGAGAAATGCGCCCTGCAAATTTGCAGCGTGTTGGATTGGTGTTCTATCTGAAGTTTATCGTGAGTGCATTTTTCGGGAGTTTCGATAAGCATAAACTACTAATGCAGATAAAGTATACCTAGAGAGAGAGAGAGAAAATGATGCATAGAAAGGCAGGCATGTTAACCAGAAGCAGTTCCGGTTGGCTACCCTACACGGGGGGATGGGTTAAGGGGGATAAAAAGAGAAAGAGAGCGGAAAGGGGAGATAAAGAGACGAGCACGAATAAACCGCGTACGCTACAAAGCGGTAAGGGGCGGCGTTCTGAAAGTTTATCGTGAAGCCCCGTAGACCGCAGGAACCTTATTACCCTAGTAAGGCCTTCAGGGCGGATGTTCTTAGGGGGTAGTGACCTAAAGCTTTGAGTTCTGATAGCGGGCGATTGTCCAACTGGTCCAATCCTTCGCACATCACTTGTCTCTGGGAAAGCGTGGCAGGGGGTGGCAGAAAGTTAGGTGGGCGAATGAGATTAAGAAGTTTGCAGGGACAACATGGCCGCAATTAGTACATGACCGGGGTAGTTGGAGAAGTATGGGAGAGGCCTTTGCCCTGCAGTAGGCGTAACCAGGATGATGATGATGATGATGATGATGATGATGATGATGATGATGACTCTGGGCACTATATCGCGGGCAGACACATATAATATGTGCGAGCGTCTCATCGATGTTGCGTGCGTCGCACGTGGGGCTGTTGGCCCTTCCAATAAGGAAAGCATATGAGTTCGTAAACGCAACGCCTAGCCACAGACGGTACAGCACGGTCTGTTCCCGTCGTGGTAACCTAGGCAGTAGGTGCATCCATATGTCCGGAGACAACGAACGCAAACAGCACATGGTGAAAATGTTCGAGTCCCACAGGGGCAAAGTATACAGTCAGGGGACATCAATTGCAGCGCAGCCGCAGCATTTGTTCGTGAAAGCGGAATCAAGACACGTTGATCCCTTTCATGTACAGATCGGGCGGCTTCGTAGTCGCGCTCATTCCCGCTGACGCTGTAATGTCCTGGTAGCTATTGAAAGATTATCTTGCGTCCCTTGCCATGGCTGTATTGATATATATGTCGAATTTCTGAGGCCAGTTTTTCATTGGGTCCGTAGCGCATTGGGCTTTGCATGCATTGAAGGGCCGCCTTGGAGTCACCAAAGGCTTTCCATTGTTGCAGTGGCTCCTGATTAATAAAATAAAGTGCAGCACGAAGTTCCGTAAGTTCTGGACCCGTCGATGTGATCACACATGAAGATTTTAATTTGATTTCTTCAGATTTCGCCGGAGGAGTGACTGCAGCAGCAGAGCTGCTGAGTTTTACCGAGCCATGTGTGTAGAGATGTTGCCAGAATCTGTGCACGTTGTGAATGTGTTTCAAGGTTGCTTGCTTGAAAGCTTGCAACGGCTCTCCAGCTTTCTTTCTGATGCCTGGAATTGTAAATTGCACTTGCGGCCGGTGCAGATACCACAATGGGTCTGATAATCGTGTAGCAAGCGTAAATTGTGATGGAAAGTAGGACTGATGTCTTACAATACTTTTGGCAAAAGTTGAAAGTGGCCTCTTTGCGGAAAAGCAAGCAAAATGGTGTAAGGGTATCTGAGTGGGGTGTCAGATGTGTGCTCTCAGGACATCTGTATCAATGTAGACTGTCGAAGGAGCATCTCTGGCAATGGCCACTGTCACAATCGATGACGCAGTTTTGGGGAGGCAGAGACAAGTTCTGAGTGCATGTGCTTGCACACTCTAGAATTTGCGGATACTTATAGTGCAAAATATACCTGAAGTTCTGGCAGCTAGTA
This sequence comes from Dermacentor andersoni, assembly GCF_023375885.2. NCBI lineage: Eukaryota > Metazoa > Arthropoda > Arachnida > Ixodida > Ixodidae > Dermacentor > Dermacentor andersoni. Next base: position 127,312,250 of record NC_092815.1, on the reverse strand, counting down.
TCAAAGAAAATGCTAGATGCCTTGTAAGTGCTGCTTGTTCCGCAAACCACACGTGATCCCAAGACTATTTCAAACGATGATGTAGATTAAAATATAGTTTTTCATGAATTTATATGCCCTGCATAGAAATCGACGCAACCGATTACTATTAATTGCAATAAAGTAATCAACGAAAGGATCACACACAAAAAAGACCATTTACATAACCATGGAACGTCTTCCTGGAGTGTTTTTTTTATATGAGAACGTACGCACAAGAACCTGTTCATTGCGACATCCGATGTATATATACATATATATATATATATATATATATATATATATTATATATATATATATATAGAGAGAGAGAGAGAGAGATAAAGAGAGAGAGAGAGAGTCCCCTTCCCCCCTAGGCAAATGAAAATGAGATCCCCTCCGCTTATGTGTTCGTGCATACCCACTCTGCGCGAAGGGTTGGTGTAACAAAGGCACTCGCGTGAATCCTTGTCAGCGCAACTTCCTCATGGAGCTTGAGGCCAGCGGAGAGGCGAGAACCCCACGAAAACATGAGAGCTAGCGTGGCGCGCCGAAGTGTTTCTTTGCGAATGCTCATTGTTCCAGCGGATGGTAATTTCGGCAAACGAAGTGAGTATATAAGCGTCAAAGGATAATAGGCAACGTTTACAGCAGCATGAATGTTACACAGGTCGTCGAATACGGTCGACTCGGATGGAGCATGGGCAAGCTACCGCACAGCGCTGAAAGTTAATCGCTACATTATTACCGCGTAGCGTGTCTTTGCCGGCAGTTGAAGCACATAGGTGGGAGTCTTCTTGAACTCTCTCTGTAAGTAACTGAAACTAATATGTATTTAATACAAACAAACCTACGTTTTGATGAATAAAAGTGTGACGCTCTCATTTCTTTTGATTCACTAGATCATGAAAAAAAATTGCGCTTCGAATACCGCGAGTCCGCTGGTCATCCTAACAATGTTCTATCGGCATCCTTTTCCTTTTAAACAGACACGAAGGTGTATCTATTTATGACTAAATGACGGCAGTACATTGGCTTCTGCAGTGCATAACAACAGCATGCATACTGGTGGGTAGTCTGTCCTTTATAATGTCGGTCGCACTGGCTGATACTTCGACCCAACCTTTAATCCTCCCCCCTCCCCCCAAGAGCAGCCCGACATAAATTTTTTTCGCACATCCTTTTGCAACCATTTATATTGCTTTTATAGTACCCGGACGGTGTTTATATCCCGCTATTTTCATTGCTACAGAGAGGGTCGAGCTTGAAAGCGAGTCCCTGTTCTGCGAAATATTGCACGGTCATAGCACAGGCAAGTGGCACGCCTGTATGGCATGCGACAATGTGTCTCGGAAAAGAAAAAAAAACTGCGCATGTATTGGGGTGCGGGTGTGGGGTGGGGTGCGGGGAGAAGCAGTCTGAGCGACGACGGTGAAATTGGTTTTATAACGTACGCCCCGCAACTGCTGCTGTGCCACTCTCCCGCTCAACCTGTCGATACAGCAACAAAGTGCGCTGCCAAGGCACGCCGGCTGATGTAAAGCTTCCAATACGTGGAGTCTCACACTTGGTCAGTGCAGGCACGCACCGCGCAGAAACTAAAGCAAGAGCGTCTACGGACACGCTCAAGCGCGCCTGCGTTTGCGGGGACACGCTGGGCAGCGTGACCGGACTTCGCGGAAGGTTTTACAAGCAGGTCGGTTGCCCCACGGCCAAGTGGCATTGACTGCAAATTCAATCGGTGCCAACCGGGAGCGTAATAAATTCCTTTCTCGGAACAGCAATGGCGCTGTAACCTTATTACAAGTCCGCAAACTGTTGGAATCTAGAACCTCAACGTTTCGTAACAGCCGCCAGAAGCTCTACAGCTGTTGTTCTGACTTGTATACGGGGCCTTCATGGACGAGCCATATAGTCGATTCACAAATAGTGGAGCAATCCAGCCCGTTCCGTTCGTAGAATAACTGTCTGCCACAACCGAGGTTGCTTTTCAGAGTAAAACACTCGCTTCTTATCGCACTGAAATGCGGATCAAATGGTACAAGCGTCAAGGTGACACAATTCCATCGCCTTCTTTCGCCTGCTTTGGTCAGCTTCTCGTTCACCACGCTGTAGGACTTTGATAAGACCATGGAAATCATTCGATATTCCCGGTTCTCGACGTAAAACAGCTACTTGATTTCGTATTTGACAAGAAAACGAAATAATCTCACAGGGCCACTGAAAGTTTAGCGTTCCAAATTTTACACTTATTGATCAACTCGTTTACTCGACGATCAACCACCTCTACCAGCACACTCAACCTTGTGCTAACCTCCCACACCGACAGTCCTATTTCGCTCGTGATGGCAACTTTAATGCCATGAATGATAGTACCTTCATGCACGGAACACTTCGCTGCAAGTCTAAATTCCCTAAGTATACTATTCGACCGGTCACACTGTATGGAATAAGGGCGACTGCTTCAACATAAACATAGGCTGGGTCATTTTACGATCCATTTACGCTATACTTTAGCACACTTACCGCCTGAATGAATTGGTCTCTGAACAGTACACATACCGTGATGTTCGCTAAGGTTACATCTTGAGTTCCCCACTATTCAACCTTGTTCTTGTTCGTATCGTGGAACGATGCAAAGTTCCGTCCACTTATCGATCTACGCCGATGACCTATACGTGTAGACGTCAGGTTACCATCCCGAAGAGCTATTTGGTTTTAGCACTCCAGAATTAGGTATGCGTGAGGTGATGTTGATTTAGCACCATTCTCGATTCGGTTTCTGCCTTTCAGAATTCCCGAAGATCCTCCATATGACAAGCTCATACTAAGTGGCCTACATAGTTTCTGGAAAAGTAGAATGTGCCATAAGCATGCAGAAACGCCGCGATCAACGAAATCGCTTTTCGGGAAGCAGTGGCACGTAGTGTGTACGCGCCTCAAGAGCCACATCCTTAGTGGATATCTTTGGGAGATGCACGTGTGTGCCTGCCTGACTATTAACTACGTCTGTACCTAAACCTTATTGCTTGTGAACAGCTACCGTGTTTTCTGTCTTTTTATGTTTATACAGGGAAGCTGTCTATGGCTAGGATCAGGAAAAACAGTGCCCTCCCCCTCCCCGAAATGCTGACAAAAACAAATCGTCGTGTGGACCGATCCTGGTGATAGTGCAAAAAGGGTCCAAGCTCAATGGTACATACATCTCTGCGCTCGGAGACCTGGAACGCGCCATCGAACTACCCTTGTCACAAGTGGGACCCAAATAAGTCCCAGTCACAAGGGTAAGAACAGACGTTTGTGAAAAATGTGTTGCACAAGTTTTTCAAAAATGACTGTTAACAAGTTCTCGGCGCCAACCTCGCAAACGTGCTAGTGCCACTGCTCGCGCGTTCGTCGTCGTTGTCTTCTTCCACAGCTGGCTCCATTGCCACTGCGTGCGTGCGTATGTGTGCGCCCGCGCGTGCGCAGGTTGGACTTACAACTTAAAGATATGCTGATAGAATTCACTGATACAATAGTATATTGTATGAAGGACTGCAAATCGGGCAATATAGAAGGTATTCGTGATGATCAGGCCGCAGGACAAGTACAAGAGAAAAACACGGTGCAAACTCCATTTCTCTCTTCTTGTGATCGTCTTGCTGTCGGCTAATCAATAATGAATAGTTTGTCTTTCAATTTATATGTGCGCCTCTCAATATGCACGTGCAGAGATCTACTGTAGCTTCCGATGTCGTAGATTTCTATCATTGCTTTGTGCCAACTGCGCCAGTATTGCTCGAAGAAGAGGAGTGAGAAAAACAAATGAAATAACAAAGAGAAAGGAACGCTTCTACAAAGATGTACATTGCACGCGAGGAATTGCTCTTTCAGAACATTGCAGTAACGGCTTGAAGCGGCATCCCCTTGATGAAATGCTTACACAGAGCCAGAAACGAACGCGGTTCTAGTGCAATTTCTTTCGTAGGGGGGGATCTTGCTGAATGAAAATGAGAATGAGCTTGTGCGTACTTCGCAATGCTTTATTTGCAACAGAAAATTTTATTGCGACGCCCTTTCTTCCTCCCCGATTTGATCTATGACCGTAAAACCGATTGCACGCTGTGCTGTGCAACAAATCCCTTACTGCCTCTTTTCGTATCACGCCGTATCGTTCTTTTCTTTTTTTTTCAAAATGGCAGGGTTAAAATAAAGCTTTTTGGTTGCTTTTGGATGGAGACGAGCATGTCAGGAGATCTCTTTGTCGAGAGTTATCGTTCACCGCCTTCAGCACAGGAAAGTGATGGCCCTGTATATCGCCATCAAAACACGTCTGAAATGAGAAACAGGAAAGACGAAAGGCATCCTGCTGCAATCGAAATAGTTTTCGTAACGCATGTCATTGCGCGGCTTCTATGGGATTCACTGGACATATATGTATCATAGAAACAAAGACCCTGCAACTCTCGCTGCCAAGCAACAATGGCTGACCTATAAAGCTTGAGGAAGCCACACAGACGCAATGTATGCTCTATTAGTGAAAGCACGTTATACCGGGAAGGATGTGAAAGGGCAGAAACGACAGAGGACATATTGCCGCCTTGCTCAGCGTGTCTGGAGACACTCAGACTATCGCACGTGACTGGACGACGGGATTCGTACGCCGCTGTTGCGCCACGGATGATTGCTGTGGCTACAAATTCAATCTGCTGAAAGTTCCATCCCTACGTATGAGGCTCTGTGTCGTTACTGTAGGCGACAAGCTCTTGAAATTGAATAGCACGAACATTTCGTAACTGCCGCTCGGCGCTATTGGGGCCTGTTCTGGCGTGTAAGGAGATCGAACGTGACATGTGGCGGGGCAATGGGGCAAAGTTCTCGGGAAGAAGAAAGACAGAAAGGAAAACCATGTTATGGAAGTGTCATTGTTGAGATAAAAACAAAGAATTGTTGAAGGACTAACGTATAGCGGCAGAGATTAACGACGCGATGTCAATGGAAACGAAAGCTTGCGGCAGACAAGTGGTGAGACCGCCTGTGCGGGTAGTATATCGACAACAGCATTTTCAGTCTACGATTCATATTTAAGCATCTTCGGTTTCACGAGTGTTTCTTGCCAATATTGCCCAACTTCTTCTCATTCATTTGAATATATGTTATTGAAATTCCGACATTTACCAAAATAAGTTCGTACTATACAGTTCTTACTGCAGTTCACAGTAGTTATTTCCTGTAACGTAGTAGGATACGATGGATGACGTCACAAGGTCGCATTTGTACCGACTGAATCAAAGCGCGTGAACAGGGACATGTAGCCATGTGTGTGTTTCTCGAGGGAGTAGTACGAGGACTTAACGCCTCAATTGAGGGAAGGTGGAGCGGGGGGCACTCATAGGGCGACGACCACTATAGCGCATGCACTCACACACGCTTATATATAAATAAATATATATATATATATATATATATATATATACATATATATTGCGACGTAGCAGTTGTCACTAACTACGTTTATTCCGAGTCGAAGATGCGGCGAACCGATCACGCCCACAGCACGGATCACACTCGAGAGCCAGCCCCACAAGCGATGATGAAGAAGAACCCTATATGAACCCCACATTATGATGATCATGTACAGATGACAAAGAATAGCTTATAAATGGCCACACTAATGTCCCCTCACGCGAGAGCGGCCATCCTGGCCGCAATTCAAAGGGGCGGCGTAGTAGCACTTCGTCCCCAGGGCGGAAGCACAAGACGCGATGAGAGGCGTCTTAATGCTGCTTGCGGTCCTGTTGCCGTGCTTCGGTGTTGATGCGGGCGAGCTGGCGACAACGCAGAATGCGGGACACATATTCTTCACAGGAGGATTGACATTGATTGACAGTTGACGCGAAGAAAGAGACGTCAAGACAGGAACTGGGAGAACGACCACAGACAAAGTAGAATGGCGAGTAACCGGTCGTGCGTTGAACGGCGGTATTATACGCAAAAGTCACGAATGGCAAAATTGCGTCCCAGTTTCTGTGATCCGGTTCGATGTACATGGCTAGCATGTCTGACAGCGTGCGATGAAATCGCTATGTGAGGCCGTTAGTTTGCGGATGGTAACTGGAGGTAGTCTTGTGGGTGGTTCTGGAGGCTCTGAGTACTTCGTCTATAGTTGCGAGAGGAATGCTTTTCCACGGTCGCTCAGGAGGACGCGAGGAGCACCGTGGCGCAGTATTAAGGATTGAAGTATGAATGCAGCAACTTGTGTGAGGCTGAGGCAGAGCTCACACAAGTTGTTTCGGCGTAGCGTGTCAAGTGATCAACGGCTGTCACAATCCATCGTTTACCGGTGAGAGTCACAGGAAGAGGACCATACAGGTCAATGCCAACGATTTCAAATGGTTGCGACGGACAAGGAACCGGTTGCAGTTGTCCGCTTGGAGCTGATGTAGGGAGCTTTCGACACTGACATAGGGCGCAGGAAGCGACATAACTCGCTACACTGGCGGACAATCCAGGCCAGTAGAAGCAACCTTTGATGCGGTCATAGGTTTTCTGGAAACCAAGGTGGCCAGCAGTCGTGTCGTCGTGAGAAGCCTGCAGGACATGAGCACGTAGAGAGCGTGGCAGGACAGGAACCCAGCGTTGACCATCAGGGTGATAGACATGACGGTACAGGACGCGGTTGTCAATCTTAAATTGCGTCAGCTGTCGACGAAGGCGGGCGTTAGGCGGGCGCGAAGCTCCTTGAAGGTGGTCTATGATGCACCGACAGTAAGAGTCCGCAAATTGATGAGATTGGAAGAATCTGTTGTCGTGCTAAGGCATTTCGTCTACAGTGGCCAACAAGAAAGCATGTGAAGGGGGGTCGTGCGAAAGCTTGTCACGGATGGTAGTTGGAGGTCCATTGCATGGTGTCGTAGGAAGTGGACAGCGAGAAAGCGCGTCTGCATCCTGGTGTTTTTTCCGCACTTGTAGGTAATAGTAAAGTCGTATTCTTGTAGACGAAGGATCCACCGACCAAGCCGTCCAGACAAGTTCTTCAGCGTCGAAAGCCAGCATAATGCATGATGGTCTGTAACGATGGTGAAATGGTGGCCGTGAAGACAAGGTCGAAACTTCTGTACAGACCAAACGATAGCTAGGCATTCCTGCTCCGTGATGGTGTAATTATTTTCGGCGTTTGTCAGAACGCGACTTGCGTATGTGACGACCCTCTCTCCCCTAAAGTGTCGTCTCGCTGTATGAGAATGCCACCAATGCCGTGACCACTAGCATCCGTATGCAGGAGGGTAGGAGCAGCTTCATCAAAATGGCGTAGTACTGGTTCAGATGTGAGAGCGCGCTTCAGATGGGCGAACGCAGATTCACATTCGGGAGACCACACAAAGGGAACATTAGAACCCATTAATTTGTGCAGAGGTGACGCTATTGAGGCGAAGCCTCGTATGAATCGGCGAAAATAGGAGGCGAGGCCTAGTAAACTGCGCAAATCTTTGGTCTTTTCGGGACGAGGGAAGTGCCGAACTGCCGAAACCTTGTCAGGACCAGGACGAATGCCATCTTTGCTCACAATGCGACCTAGTACCTTGATCGTCTTGCTCGCAAAATGGCATTTGTTGGTGTTTAGCTGAAGTCCAGCGTTGGCAAGGCATGTGAGAACTTCATCCAGACGTTGCAGGTGCTGAGAGAAGGTTGACGAGAAAACAACAATATCGTCCAGATAGCAAAGGCAAGTCTTCCACTTCAGGCCATGAAGAACGGTGTCAATCATGCGCTCGAACGTTGCGGGTGCATTGCAGAGGCCGAATGGCATGACATTAAACTCGTAGAGCCCATCTGGTGTTGAAAACGCTGTTTTCTCTTTATCGTCCTCATGCATAGGTATCTGCCAGTAGCCGGAACGTAGATCGATGCTGGAGAAGTACTCGGCACCCTGCAGGGAATCCAAGGCATCGTCTATTCGCGGCATAGGGTATACATCCTTGCGTATGATCTTGTTAAGTGCTCGGTAGCCGAAACAAAATCGAACAGAGCCGTCTCTTTTCCGAACCAAAACAACGGGGGAAGACCAAGGGCTAGCAGAAGGGCGTATTATATTCCGTTGGAGCATGTCGGTGACGTTCTCGTCGATGACCTTCCTCTCGGCTAGCGATACGCGATATGGTCTACGGCTCACGATGGATGTACCATCTGTCTCTATCAGATGCGTCGTAATCGAAGTCTTTCCCAATGAAGCTGAATGCGCGTCAAACGAAGCTTCATGTTTTTGGAGCAAAGCAAGCAATTGTTGTGACTGTGAAGGTGTCAGGTCGGAACTAATGGCAGCTGCAAGAACTGAAGGAGATGCGGCCCGTCCGGTACAAGGAACTTCAGAGGAAGCTGGTTTAAAGGAAACAACATATATAGATTCCGATTCGGTGACGGAAGCCAATGTATAGTGCCTTTAGGGATGAGAATTTTTTCGAATGTCGGGTTTGTAGCGTAGAGAAGTGCAGAGCCATGATCAAACCTAACCAGCCCTGATGCAAAGGCAATCCCTCTTGTGAGACAGCGTTCAGATGGTAATACGAGCACGTTGCCGCAGTCAATCACATCAGACGTGACAGTCACAATGCTTTGATGGCGAGGAGGTAGCGTGGTATCTTCTGCAGCAAGAAAGTGAAGTCGTGCGTCATCTGCATGAAGTGAATAGGTCGTGTCGATCATGTGGAGAACGCGTTGCCCACAGCAGATGGAGGAGGAGGCGGTACAAAGAAAATCCCATTCCAATATGAGCTGCTGGGCACACGAACTTAGCACTGCAAATTGTACGTAATGCTGAAGTCCATCGATGGAAATACGAGCTGTGCACATGGCGATAGGTCGAATGGCAGCCCCTTGAGCAGCGAGTAGCGTAGGTCCATCATAGGGGGTCGTAACTTTCCGAAGTCGGGAACACAATTCACAGTGAATGACTGAAACACTAGCACCAGTGTCTATTAAAGCTTCTACTTGTACACCTTCTATTACAACCAATATCACATTGCACGGACGCGATGGAGGAATTTCTGTCCTGTCGTTCGACGCAGCTTTTCCTCCAAAAGCTGCATAATTTAATTTTCCGGACGACGATCGGCGAATTGAGAAGCAGGTCTCAGTGGGTACGTAGAGCCGCGAAGGGGTGACGGCGAGCGGCGGCTCGCAGGACGGTACGTCTGAGCCGTCTCGGATGCTACAGTAGGCGATGGAGAGCGTCCGCGCGGTGGACCATAAGGACGGCGTTGGTCATGGAAGCTCCCTAGACGTTGGAAAGTAGCTCCGGGCGAAAAGTCATCCCGTTCGTATACGTCATATCCGCGACGCTCGTCTTCCTGGCGCTTGCGGCAAAAACGTGGTATGTGGCCACGATAGCCGCAGTAGTAGCAGATGGGACGAGGAGGACGCCACTGCGGATAGCTGGTTTGGGCGGCGAACCGATCACGGCGAACCGCGGCGAACTGATCACGCCCACAGCACGGACACACTCGAGAGCCAGCCCCACAAGCGATGATGAAGAAGAACTCCATATGAACCCCACATGATGATGATCATCTACAGATGACTAAGAATAGCTTATAAATGGCCACACTATATATATATATATATATATATATATGTGTGTGTGTGTGTGTGTGTGTGTGTGTGTGTGTGTGTGTGTGTGTGTGTGTGTGTGTGTGTGTGTGTGTGTGTGTGTGTGCGTGTGTGTGTGTGTGTGTGTGTGTGCGTGCGTGCGTGCATGCGTGTGTGCGGGCGTGTGTGTGTGTGTGTGTGTGTGTGTGTGCGTGCGTGCGTGCGTGCGTGCGTGTGTGTGTGTGTGTGTGTGTGTGTGTGTGTGTGTGTGTGTGTGTGTGTGTGTGTGTGTGTGTGTGTGTGTGTGTGTGTGTGTGTGTGTGTGTGTGTGTGTGTGTGTGTGTGTGTGTGTGTGTGTGTGTGTGTGTGTGTGTGTGTGTGTGTGTGTGCGCGCACGATGCAGCTGTAAGAAGTGAGGTGACCTATAAGTAACGTTGCAGGGTTTGACGTGTCTCATACTAGGGTCTTTATACATGACTAAATGTGATTCTACGTGACAGATGCTTTCGTCACAACTCTTACAGGCCACACAAGTTGTGTTTGGGACGTTCATGTTTTGTGTACGTTATTGGCGCTGCGAAAGCCGACTTCAAGCAGTGTGGTGAAGCCAACGTTCTATAGAATTCAATCATATTTTGGGGGTGTTCGGCAAATAAGTATATTATTCTGAGTGTAGTTCAGGCATTCATTTAGTGTCCTGATTTAATTAAGCACTTAGAGAAACGGAAACGTTTTTTTCTTTCTTTTTCAGAAATACTTAGGGATGTAGAGGGTTAAACATATGTGAACTCGAAGCAAATAAGTCTAGCCGCAATACAGAACATTAGTTGCCTTGCTTCATTGACAACCTCAGCCACTACAACAACGTATTTTGATTCCACACCTATTTACTACAAAAGTGGACAAAATGTACGCGTCTTTGATATAACACAGCACTGATAATGCACAACTGGACTAATTAAGCTAACTGGCAACTTAAATGGCAACTTAACTGGCAAAAAGAATGAAACGTAACCTTCACTAATTCACGAGTACGTAGCTTCATGCTCAGGTGGCTCATGACACATTTTGCTGAGCAAGGAATCTTGCTCGAACGAGGGTAGTGACCGTCATGTACAGTGCCTCGAAGAAATACATCAGTGCGACAATACCTGCTTTCCTCTTGCTTATCATGACACATGAACCGATTAATTGCGATTAAATCATTAAAAGATACCTTGGAAAGTTAGAATTGCCCTGCAGAAGCAACTAGGATAATAAAATAATGTTGTGATGGTGGTGGTGTAAGCGAGCTGTAGCAGCAGGCGGGTTTAGCCTGGCGATCAAGGCCGGCAATTGCTCAGCCCGAGCATCTTATAAAATCACTGTGTTTCACCGCATGTCAATCAGGCCAGTCTTAAAAATCCGATAAGGAGACGTAAAATTGCTCTATAACTAGTCCATCGGGGATCGCTCCCCCCCCCCCCCGCCCCCCAAGAAAACTAGGAACACGAATAATCTACAGCGCTTGTCGAATGGGTACTGCACTGCTAGAGTTAACCAGCCGAAGGGGGGAGGGGGAGCGAGTTCTTCACAATATGACGGGGGACCGCCCCCCCCCCCCCTGACTTCAAGCACTGGGTAGAACAGCAACCTCACCTGCTCCCCAAGCCTACGTATTCTCTTTCAGATCAAGGTCACATTCCTCCCGAAAGCACCTCTAGTAAGGTCACATAAACACGACTCTTAATTTCACTAACACGACACATTCCTGCCAAAGGCGAACTTTCAGGAATATAGAGCATGGTTTGAAGCCCTATTTCAAAATAATTAAATTGCGGCAACGCTAGCACTTTAAGCAAATCCGGCGAAACCCGTCTCACGATGAATATTGACGGTAGAAAAAATGTAGCGACCCTTGCCACTGTCGAAACGCGTTATGTGTCAGGCGTGTATGCGGCCTGGCTCCTCTCTCGCGCTTCCCCTCTAAATACGCTGTGCTATCCAACGTGTTTACCGCCGCTAGATATACGTGAATGCATAGACACACGAGATTGTCGTAATGTATGTGAAGCGTCTTCAATGCAGCTTAACACATGAGAACTTTTCAATGCACGTCTTTTATGCCAACACTTTAGCGAGCTGTGCCATCAATGCCTTGGGCATTGAGTATCTGTCACTGGATGTGCGGCAAGCGAAGGAACAGTTCTGAGCGTTCGCAGGCACCGGCGCCCCGCGCTTCTCGTCTCGGAGGCCACGCACAGACTTCTTGGCAGTGCCACAGTGTGGCGCAGCGTGTCCAGAAAGAAGCGGGAGAGAGGAGCCCGGTTGCCGCGTGACGCGTTTCTCTGCGTTCGCACGCACCCGCGCACCATGCATTTCAGAGGCCACGTTCAGGCTTCGCCGGGGCGCCGCTAGGTGGCGTCGAGTGTTCTTAAAGAAGCACGAAAGAGGAGTCCCGCTGCCGCACACGCCTCATACATAACTCGTTTCGACTGTGGCAGTACGTTGTGTCGCTATATTGATTCAATGCTGAACGCATTACCGTAGACAGACGTCGTGAGATTGGTTCTACCGCAATTTTTTAGAGCGCAGCTCTCAGGCCCCCGTTCCTGCGTTGAGCGGCAGCGTCCCTCGGCGTAACCGAGCGAATCAGCGAAGGATGAAAGAGCAAACGCGGAGCGCAACCGTGGCTGAACGCGGCGAAGCTTAGAGAGCATGAGGAGGAAGGCGGAGGAGGAGAGTATGGAGAAAGGATGAAAAGGTAAGCGGAGTGCCGTACGTGACGTGCCCCACGGTGCGACCAGGCATGCAGCGAGCGCGTCCACCTACATCATATATGGAAACATAGCGCTGTCCTGCGCTGGCGTGCGCATGCGCTACTTCGCCTTCGCCGCCGTCTTTAGTGAATGCGCCCCGCGAGAGGCGTCCGTTCCCGTGTTTACGCTCTCTTTCTGAACAATGAGCGACTCAGCCGGCAGAAATGCTTCGTCTGCTGCTGCTGCTAAACGAGCTGCGCGAGCAGAGGCTCAGCGCCGCCGTCTTGAGGACAGTGTCGTCCAAACTAAAATTCTTTGCCACAATATATCACGAATTCAATATACCTAAACAGCTGCGCTTAGAACTTGCATTAGGGAGTATCGTAATCATTGGTGAACTTGTTATGGAATCATTATTAATGAAACGCGGCACATGCTCAATGGCAAACACGCAGTGACCCAAGTTGGCGGGAAAGAAGGTCATTGAAAAGCGGCACAAACCCAGTGTCACATGCCCGGTGACCCAAGTTAGCTTCAAAGAGGCTTATTGTAGAGCACCTCATACCCAGAGTTGCATGCCCGGTGACCCAAGTTGGTCTGACAGTTGGTTTTGCACCCGTTTCCCTCAGCGAAGCAGATCAATGCTCTACCAATTTGATCATGCACTACCCAGAGACCCAAGTTGCCATGAAGGAGGTTAGCGCGGACATACATACATACATACATACATACATACATACATACATACATACATACATACATACATACATACATACATACATACATACATACATACATGGTACTGAATATTTGGCTGCGTGTGTTCAAAAAAGGATTTTGCACTCACCCCTGCACTGTCCTTGCTCAAATTTTGCATAACGATCGCACTTTATCGTCGACTTCGTTTAGTATAAGACTTGGTACGATTAGTCGCCTATTTTTTAAGACAGAAATGAGAAACTGTTTTCGCCTGTGGGAAAAATGGCGCCTGAAAAGCCGGCCCTGGCACAGACTTGTGTTGCCGCCTGCCGGCAGCAGCAGGAAGGAGCTGCTTCGCAGACGAAACGGCATCATGAAATCGGTCGTTTACGCGACAACAGCTCCTTCCTGCGGCTGCCTGCAGGCGGCGACACAAGTATGTGCCAGGGCCGGCTTTTCAGACGCCATTTTTCCCACAGGCGAAAACAGTTTCTCATTTTTGTCTTTAAAAAATAGGCGACTAATCGTACCAAGTGTTATACTAAACGAAGTCGTCGACAAAGTGCGATCGTTCGGCAAATTATGAGCAACAGTGCAGCGGTGAGTGCAAAATCTTTTTTTGAACACGCCAGCCAAATATTCATGACCCTGTACATACATACATACATACATACATACATACATACATACATACATACATACATACATACATACATACATACATACATACACACACACACACACACACAACGTACATACCGCTAACTGGGTCAAGTTCTCAAAGAATGCTAATAGCTATAAAAATTAAAGTTCCTTGGGTGGGAGAGTGCGTGGCCAAACAGTTTGGTTCCACTTTATAAGTATCCTTGAACGCCTGTACTGGTTGGTATGGATTTTACGGACCAAGGCTCGTTTATGTACTATGGAGTCTGCCCTATTTATTGACTGAGATATATTTATTGTTATTTGTTGTTATGATTGAACACGAGCCAAATAAAACGACTCCAGTGCTTTTGTGTCCTGTTCATGCTGGAGTGCCCCTTCCACTGATAGGAGCCGAACCCACGACGCAATACTGAGCACATATAAAGCATACATCTTTTTCGCGAATAAGATACCCGAATAAAAAGGCTGTAAAGCCTGACAGCGGTTCTTGGCTTCCTGTATAGTCCTTTCGATGGGGTGAAATGAACGCGAATTGTTGGTTTAGGGTTGCGTCAGCGCGTGTGGACCTGTCGTGTCTCGACCCAATTCACTTCTATTAGCTAGTACACCAGGCTGTCTAGTCACAAGCATGACGGTGTGAAAAGAGATGTACGCTTTTACACAGTAAGCAATATTGAAGTAACGTTGTCCAGCAGATGCCTGCAAAAGCACAGAACCGGCACACACGCACTGTGTCTGTTACATATACAAATTGTAGGTGCAAGATTTCAAACGAAGGAAATCTTGTAGATCACACGCACTGTGGGAATCATTGTAAGCGAAGTTTTGCTAAACCAGCAAGCAGAAATTGTGCACTTTCATAACACACGCTCAGCAGCCTTCGGCAACGCTTTGCAATTGTGAACCAAGAAGGCGGAGAAACACGACACAGCGCCGCCATTAATAACAGCGCATGAACCTTCGAACTGCACAAAGCTCATGGAAAATGGCGCGCTGATGCGTTTCTCCACGCTCGCGCTATCGCGCTTACATGCTGCGAGACGTGGCCAATTGACTAAATGTGTTGCATGATATTGGCGCAGTGGAAGCATGCGTGCGGTTGTGCCGAGAGAGAGATGTTCAATCCCACTATTGGACACGTAATTTCGTCAATGTGATTGGATCTCTTTGCTTGTCTCCAAGGAAGAAATTAGTCACGCCAGAGCTTAGCAAGGGAAATGTTCATTCGTTCACTCGTTCCTTGGTTCTGTCGTTCGTTGGTTCGTTTTGGCTATTATCTTACATTGCCAATCACTGTCGATGGTACCTAAACAATTTTTATTTTGAAATTGCATTGACTGGAGATCTGCTATGCTTAAAAATGTTAAGTTACATTTTATTGCTTTGACGGTCCTGTTCTCTGATACACACATCTCGCCAATAGGAAGTAGTCTGATTTATATTTCGCATACCTAAGCCGTGTGTGTGCAATTCAAAGTACATAAATTAATATCGCCCAACTTAACCGTTTGAATGAGCACCACTGCAACTAGATGTGAAAGGTGAACACAAATTTGCAACGAAGGGCAAGTTTTTTCCAGAAGGGGTAACACAGGACAAAGCGAAACAAAAGCAACGTGCTAAAACCCCATGAGAGCGATTTTGTGTGCGACGGCGACGAGCGACAAAACGGGCCGTCGCTTGAACAGATAGCTCTGACCTGTCGCTCGATCGCTCGGTTCTGGAAATTTAGAATTCGTCGCTGGTCGCCCGGAAGTGCTCTGAGCGGCTAGCCAATAGCGCGAAGCCGGAACTGCATGTACATCACTGAAATACTACCGACTGTCGCACGGAACGAGCAAACGATTGAATTTTCATACGTGCAAAGGATAAGAACCTACTGCAAGACCTTCAGAAATATTTTATGCTGCTTTTTACAGTAAAATACATCAACTTAAATTAATAAAGCACGCGTCACGTTTGTTTCGACGCGTATTTGCTGCCCTGATACCGAAAACACCGGGGAGACGTCGCTCAAAATCATTGCTCGTATGGGATACGACTTGTAGGCGACGAGCAAACGCGACAGCAACGTCCATCGCGTCGGTTGTCGCTCACGCGCGCAAGTTCGCTTGCATGGGGTTTTTAACTTACGTCACAAAATCTCACCACGAGACCACATCCCTGAGAAATCTGCCGCCATTTTGACAATTAAAGAAGTGCAGTAGGGTCTCAAATAACGTTGGTTGAATTGGGTAAAGAGCATTGAGAAATACTAATTCCAGAGGCACCGTCGCACAGTTTATTGTGTTACTAAGCGTCGTGTCTTTTTTCGCCTTTGCTACTCCTCCAACACGTGTATCATGAAGCTTCAGGCAGCTAGCGCCATCTGTCGCATTCCGACAATTTCAATGGATGATTTTCGAATTCAGCGGGTGGTTTGAAACCGCGAAAGCTGACAAGAAAAAGGGAAAATGAAATACGAACGCTTTGTCTTATTTCAGCAGGAATGTTAATACGGCTAAAGACACGGGGACCATCTGGTACCTGGCAGTGTGCATATCATTCCCTTCACGTTAGTTTATACGCCTCTGTGTGTGTGCATGTGTATGTGTGCGCGCATGCGTGCGTCTCTCTCTTTGTGTGTGCAGCTAAATGTATGTCAAAGCCTCCCTTGTCGATCGCGTGTTAATCTAACCTAATATTGGAGGCCGGCTACGCTGGTCAGATGAGGAGGTGAATGCGCCTTTATGAAGCCTAGCAGGCAAATTTCAAAAATCGGAGTGTCAGGTCGTCTCGTCGTACACAGTAAGCCCAAGGCAGCCTACTCTTTCTGTGCAAAGCATGGAGCGATCAACGTAAATGTGTTTTCTTATTGTTTATAGTAGGAAATTATTCTCAGTTTACTGCCCTCCTATCGTTCTCACTTTTCGTGTTTAAATCGCACTTGATTATCCATCTTCCCTAAACAGTACGCTTTTCGTGTCAATAATGCTGTTAACCAAAGTGAAACTGATTGGATCCGCGAGCCCGATATTCAACACTAGCACCACCTCCATAAACCGCAACACAAGCTGGCGCGCGGGCCATGTGTCGCCATCTCTCCACGTAGCCATAAACGCCAGCCCCCTTTCTCGGCAAGGCTCCGAAACTGTGACTTAGTCCCGGTGCTTCGTGCAATGGCCGCTATTGCATTTTTTTATTTTTTTAGTCTCGGAGGCAATGCTTAATGGTGTTCCCTTATATTCTTGCATGGTAGATGGCGGCGGTAGCTAGGAGACGGACAACTACGGAGCTGGTTGTGCACGTTGTGCTATTTAATAATTATCCGCAGCTGACGAGAATTGTGCCATCTACCCGTTCTTTTCTTACATTTTTTTTTTTTTGCAATTTGAATGTGGTCTGCATGGAAAGCAGCCACCGGTCAAAATATATTTCACAGCCACCTCAGTTGCAAAAGGGCTTTAGCAGTTTGCCGGTAAATCCTTCTTGTCCGCCAACTCATGGATGTAGACACGAGAACTCAAATGAGTGAGGTAAAGGTGATATTCGGGAGCCAAATCCCCAACGTAAAGATCTTTCATTTTGAGTTCCATGAAAGTCTCTTCGACGCAAAGTCAAAGTAATAATATAGAATTGGGAAAAGCACTGTTATTTATGGTTCGTCTAGCGTTGCGTTGCGCGGTCGTTGTTGTCGTTGTTCAATCATTAATCAACTGCGACAAAATATGAACATTTACTACTGATGAGCCCGATATACCGAAGTCGTAGCTACAAACCATCGCAGTTGCACAAATACGGTATCTCCATCTACTCTTCGGTGACACCTTTGTTGTCCGGTGTTATAGTGTTGCCGTAATACTCATGAAACTGAAAAAGGGAGTATAGACTCCTACCTCAAGGAGTCCAGTGTTGTGAAAGGCTACACCTACGAGGAGTAATCTCTTAACCTATCCCTTATCCCTCCGTGCAAATAATTCTTTTTTCTATCGCTAAAAGCCTCAATCTGATATTACAAAAGAATCTGTGAGCATTAAATAATGCCCAGCTGCCGGTCAATAAGGTCAAGTTTGCCTCAGCCCATGTATCTTGAATGTCTTTCGAAACAATCAAGACACACTTTGTCCTTTATGGCAGTGCCAATTCAGCGCTTGTAAAGCGCAAAAGTGCCCTCTGCTGCTTGAAAACTACTCACCAAGAAAGAGAGAGCGAAAGAGGTCAATGGAAGTGAAGTACCTCAGCCCTGCTATATGCAGGGCTTGCTACTTCCTACCAAGTGTTTAAATGAACATGAATAAGAGAAGAATACATATAAAAAAATGCATTCAAGCCGCAAAATGTCACCCAGCTTTCTAATCAGGCTGAACATATACCACAAGTACCTTTTGGCGCGCATTGCATATTTGAAATTTCGTAACAATTTAACCTGCAAATCCCATTCCTGTAAACATACGCATGCATGTATTTTGCTACCCATGCAAGTTATTAGAAATCTGCTTTCCTTCCGAGAAAGTGATCAAAGGAAGCACGAGACCTGCTTGAGAGACTTTACCGTCAATACCTTCTGTCACAATAATTTCTCCTACACGGGGAAAAAAAGTCACATACGCCAAGGCAGTTGCTGTTTCGATGACCAGACGCGAGAGAAACGCAAGTGGAATGTAAAAATACGTGTTCGCGACTCTGTAAAGTGCTCCTGCAGTAAGTAAAATGTTTGCCTAGATACATGTGCGCCCTTCACTTGGCAATGATACATGCGCGCCCTTCACTTGGCAACAACATATAGAACACATTAATTACGACGCAAAACACATCTTAGTCGGCCTAGTGTAGAATTGCAGTGCTTGAAGTATTCTTATGTTATTGTTATTAGCATTACTATTATTAGTATTATCACTGTAATAAAACTGCACTTAGCAGCTTCACAACACAGACTTCATTTTGTTCTATCACACTTCTTTATTCTCCTTTCTCCCCCTGCCCCTTGTCTGGTTTCAACTTCTTCTATTTGCCGGCCGTCATAGTATTGCTTCACTCCCCCCAGCATTGTTTGCATCCCTCCTGGGATGATACTTGAATATATTCCCAATAGCAGCGGATTCCATGGTGTCACTGGGACCAATGTGCCATATGGTCTTTAAGTGTCCTTGTTGACTTGCCGTCTCAATCACATGAAATGGTCCGTTATAGGCCCAGGGTTGTCCCTCTTTTTACCTGCGCGAAGTCATCGACGTCGAGTGTTAGTAACGTTGTATTTTGCTTCTTGTCGAAATTACTCTTCATTTTTCAAGATACCTTGATCAACTATCTTCAGTTCTTGCTGCTTCTGTGAGCTTTATGTTCTTGGCAATGCCGAGGCTTATATCCGCAGGTAGATAAGGTGGTCTCCCAGTTGTAGCGAATAAAGGAGTGCATCCCAGGCCAGTTGTATACCAGTGGTTGTAGTGAGCTACTACTGCTTCCAGACAACATTTTCAACTACCGGGGCATGCTGGATACATGCTAATGTATTGTTTGATGTCCCTGATAGTCCTTTCAGCTAGCGCATTTGCTCCGGGAGGATAGGGCGCAGTGAACCGTAATTTTGATGTTACGCATGTTACGCTTTTTAGCCCATTCCTGTAGCCGACGACTTCGGAAAGCAGGTCCACTGTCGGAGACACTTTTACATTGTCAAACATTTTCCTGTTCAAAAAGGAAATTACACTGTTAGCATCCTCTCTACCAGGTCTTGCTGCAATCATCCAGCTGCACTCATCAATGCACAACAGGGAGGCTTGTGTCTTCTTAACTCCTTCAGACATTTTTCGTAGTTCCGTGAAGTCTAGATGAATAACCTGAAATGGGCGTGTTAGAATATTGTGGTATAACCATTTTTTGCGTCGGTTGTTTAAATTTTACTGTGTTAATCTGGCATTTATGACATGATAATACATAGTATTTTGCTTCTTGCTTCAGGCGAGGCCATGATAACCTTTTTGTCCATTTCATGTAGATTCTCCAAAAGTCATCATGGTCTCCTGATTCGGCACTATCATGACACAGTTCCAATACTTTTGGAACAAAGAAAGTAGAAACAGCAACTCGTCCAATTTTAGTTCGTTACAAAACCTCGGTTCCTTCCCATATGCTTGCAACCTTTGCCTCTTCATGATTGTCTGAAAGCATAATGGCTAATCGCGACATTGCATCCGCGTCCTTCATAGAAGCTCCCGGGCGATGAGCTACTTGAAAATAAAATTGCTGAAGTTCATCCACCCAACGGGCTGTTTCCTTTCAGTTGGGCCATCTTCAATATGTACGTTAGTGTTCCATGGTCTGTGTATAGCTTAAACTTTGCACCTTAGAAATATGAACGGAAGTAGTGGATGGCTTTTAAAACGGCGAGAGCTTTTTTTTTTTCTGTCATGGTGTGGTTCAATTCAGTTTTATTGAATGTGTAGCTGTAGTACCCAACTACACGAAGCTGTTGGTTTGGTGGTCGTGATGAGTTTCTCTGATACAAGACTGCTTCCTCTTCATAGTGAGATGCATCGGTATTCAATTCGAAGGGCAGCGCGAAGTCTGGTAAGCATAACACAGGATCCGAATAAATTATTCGGATAAATTCTCGGTAGGCCTCATCACATTCTTCTGTCCAATAAAAGGGAACATCCTTCTGAGTCAGCCTTGTCAGACAGAGACTTTTAAGAGCATAATCTTGAATGAATGCTCTGGAATGGCCCGCCAACCTTAGAAACACATGAAGTGAGTGTACATCGTGTGGCTCTACTAATTTTGCTAAGCGAGCTACCGATTCTTCTTTCGTATTCTTCGTTGTTCCGTCAAAAGCCCTGCCAAGAAATGTCACCTTAGTTTTGACTAACTCACTCTTCTTGAACTTAACATTTAACTTAGCATCAGATAAGGCAGCCAGAAAGAGGCTCAGGCGTTCTTCATGCGACTTTTCACTTTTAGAATATATAATTATTGTCGTCCACGTAGACATTGCAGAAGCGCCCAATGTAGGGATTCAAAACTGTGTTGACGATTTTTTGAAACGAACTAGGCGAATTTTTCCATTCTAAAGTAAGGCGATTATATTCGTATATGCCAAATGAAGTCGTAAATGCAGTGTATTGCTTGGTGTCTGCTTGCTGTGGCACCTGATAGAAGCCCTTGCAAAAGTATATGCGAGAAAAACTGATACAGCTTCCGGTTTCATCGATGATGGTGTTAATCCTCGGCATTGGAAAATGAACCAACAGAGTTTGGTTATGTACTGCTCTGTAATCCGTACATAGCCGCCAGCTGCCGTCTTGCTTTGGAGCAATGGTGATAGGTGAAGCAAAGGGAGACACCGACGGGCGAATTACACTAGCATCTAACATCTTTTGTAGTTCTTCTTTTAGCCTTGCCTTCCTTTATCTCGTCAAGCTGTATGGCGTTTTTCTCACGACAGTTTTGTCAGACAGGTGAAATGGTACGTCGAACTTTGTTGCCGCCGGCGGATATCCTCCCAAGTATACCAGTTCGGGGTAGAGATGAGGAATTGCACTGTCTTTCTTCAGCACCCGTAGGTGGTCTTCTTTTTGTCCCGACTCTATTTGGTCAGCCTTTTGATCAACAGACACCGTATCGTCCCAATAAATATTCAGTCTCAACAACTCCATGCCCGGAAGAGATAGGAGAAATTCGTACTCCACAGTGTCTAAACGAATGTAACCACTACAGTCTCTTTAGATCGGTACTTTATTCCCCCCCCCCCCCCCCCAGGCGTGCCCACTCACAATACTCTCTCTTGCTTTCGTCATGCCCACGCACAAGAACTGATCTCCCTCGGAATACATCTTGGGGGTTTGCGTTGCTTTTCTTAAGAATGGATACAGAAGCTTCGCTGTCTATAAGTGCTCTTGTATGTTGTCCTTTAACCTCAACTTCTATATGTAAGAAACTCGCAGAAATCAGACAAACAGTCTCGTTTTTTGTCATAGGGTCAGACTGAGAACCCTCATTTTTTTTATTCTTTTCAATCTGGGCAAATTGCGTTCCTGAGGCAATGGCTCTTTTCCCACGGTATGCAACGACCTATGGTGACTTCCCTCTTGGTAACCGTCCATGAAACTCTCTGTTTCTCGATGCTTCTGCCCCTTGTACATCCCAACGCGGCTTTGTCGTCCTCTCCTTCCAATGGCAGGCGATCTCTTGAACTGACTCCAGCAAAGCCTCCATAGTTTTTGGTGCTGCAACTTGAATATGTCGTTGCAATTCTCGAGGTAAGCCATGCATTATGAGCGTTATAACAGATTTTAGTGGAACTTCCGGCTCTGTTGAAGTAGTCGACGCTTTTCGAAGAAATACTCGAGCACTGCTCCAGACTTGTAGCGATAAAATATAGCTTGTTGCCATGGCTCAAGCGGGCTTCCAAGGAATGACGAGATGAAACTCTCCTTCCATGTGCTCCATGCATCACATTGAGGCCCCGTGATACACAGCTCGTAGCATTTTCTTGCCATGCGATTTAGAAAAGGGAGCATATGCTTCACTCTTTTTTCATCTGTGTCCCAGCCGTTTTGTCGACAGGCGTATTCAAAGAACGCAATCCAAGCTTCTGGATTTCCCGACGAACCATCAAAGTGTTCAGGTTCCACAACCTCTTTAGGAACGCTTTCTTTAAGACTCAGGCACGAGACAAGAGTCTGAACCACTTCGTTTTGCTGTGAAAGTTGCTTTTCTTGAAGTTGAATCACCTAAAGCATAACGGAGTGATCTGAATGGTAAGTTGGCTCCGATGCGACTGACTTATCTACTTGCGATAGCACTGGACGGTTGAAAAGGGAGACTTGGAGATTTATCTTCACGGACCCTTCTTCTAGAAATTCGTCTAAAGACATAGATGCCTTCTGGAAGACGATAGACACGAGCTCACCTGTCGCCACGTCGACGGGAACATCGACTGGCGGGTCTCTAGGGAGCGCGTACTTCGTGAAGACGAGGCTCTCTTGGGCTTGCTGAACGAAGAAGGTTACCCACATCATGAATCGTATAAAGCCTACTGCGCCAAAATATGTAATAAAACTGCACTTAGCAGCTTCACAAGACAGACTCCATTTTGTTCTATCGCACTTCTTCTTTATTTTATTTTATCCGCCTGCCCTTTGCCTTGTTTCAACTTTGGAGGCCGTCATAGGATTGCTTCAACAATTGTTACTATTTACAAGGATTATTTACTAAACAGATTGCAAAGCTAACTAGTCCACCTGATAGCTTCCGCGCGTGCTCTTTGGCGTCGTCGTCTTCGTCGGGATGAATTCCGACCTTCTTCAATGGACGCTGTTAAGAACGGCCAGCTGCAGTGCAAGTTTTGCCAACCAGTTGCGACTGTGGAAGCAACATCTCGGGAGCATCGCCGCCAACCTCTAGCCACGGCGTGGCGAAGTCGACTTTGTGTCGATATCAATACGCGCATCCTCCACTCTCCGTCGGTTCAGCTAGGAGCCGTTGTGACGGAATGAGTTTTGCGTGCCAACTATTGTTACCAAACTCCCCAACGCGGACCTGATCTGCTACGGGTGCGCGAGTTGCCGCGGGAACGCCGTTTTGCGCTCCTTCCCACGCCCCGACCAAGACGCAAGACAACGCGCTACTCGGAACGGCTCCGAGTTCTATGAAATTCGCGTGGTGTCGGTTTCGGACCGTAAACACGTGTGTGTGCGCATGTGTGTGTGTAAACTGTCCTGCGGAGAGGCGGATAGTTTGCGATGACTAAACGAACGTTCGCATCACCTTGAATCACGGGAGGACCGAGTGTTTAAAAACTGCTGTTGTGCGGATGCTCGACACACTTCTCTTAAGCAGTCATATTGGACTGAGACTCTCTCACAAGCAGTCATGTTAGACTGATGTACTTTCTCAAACAGTCATGTTAGACTGATATAAATACTGTAAATAAACCTATATTCCTCGTTCTCGATGAGAAGCAGTGCTTTCCTTCATCAACGTCCTCAGAGTGGATAAGTTGGACGACGTCATGGGCCAGCTACCTTCGAATTCATGCCGGACTCCAATCTTGACAACGGATCCCGAGCGATGGGATTGAGCCCCCAATCCTGACAACGCGCGTGTCAATGTGTTCTACAGCAGTCGTTGCTTAATCGGCAACTCGTTTTCGCTCAACGCGGGTGTCAGCCCCATGGATCACACTGCGCGTACGAGATACTTAAAAATATGGTATGACAACTCGTTTTCGCTCAACGCGGGTGTCAGTCCCATGGATCACACTGCGCGTACGAGATACTTAAAAATATGGTATGACAATAATTGTAGGACAAACAGACGGAAAAGCGCGTCGCTTACTCTATCAGAAACGTAGATATACGGGGTGTCCCAACTACCATGCACCAAGATTTAGAAAGATGCAAATGCCACCTAGCTGGAGAGGAGCAAGGCAACGTTGTTTGCCGTCGTGTAAGATACTCAGATTATTTCTTGCAATCGACCTGATTACACAATTAGGGTTCCCTGGTTTACTGTCGCCACCTCACTGAACGCTCGATGTACAATGTTCTTTAAGTGTACAAGCCTGGTCAACCACCCACACATTTTACTGCCTCGTGTGTGGATAAGTTGTCATTACGTTGCATAGCAGTAATAATATTTTTCTGCAGCACTTGATACATTTATTTCTTACTTATTTATTTTTTTCCGCCAACCAAACATTCGCTTTAAACACCATTCGGTGGGAAAAAAGAAATTGATTTGCAGAGTGATATGTTTACCTCCTGAGGGGAAGCATTATTTAAAAAAAAATATTACACACGCAGACGAAAACGGAAAGAACAGAATGAGAACTGGCTGTTGTTCTTTCCTTTCAGCCGCTTTCTGCGTGCTTAATCGTTCAAGTGGAAGTATGTATCCTCTCCGTCCGAACCAACTAGCCCATCGTTTTACCCGTACAATGTTGCCTTCTCCTTTTCGGCTTGTCAATGCGATCGCTTGTCATTTAATATTGCTCATATATCAGGAGTCAAATTTTAGCTTCAAAACACCATAGAAGCTTATCCCGATGACTCCCTTTAGGCCATTCAAAGCTTAACAGTCGGAAGATATTTAGCGCGACATGGGGAGCGCGTTCTTGCTCGCAGTCGCCATAACAGCACCTCGCTGAGGAAAACTCACCAAGCCTTTACAGTTGAGTCAATAAAGCTTGCGATGTCAGTAGGCAGAGCGGATGAGACTCTTCTTTTTTGTGGACCTTGACTTAAGCCGCCTATGGAACGCTCATCGCCAAACGAAGTCTGCTTCTATGTACTGCCTTCAAGCGCTCGATGTCATGCGCCTCATACACTCTTTCGCAATCAGTCACATCACTTATGTGGCTGCCTTCCACAACTGGAATGTCACTGATAGGGAGAAAATCAACACCCTTATACGCAAGACTTACAAGATCGCCCTTGGCCTACCGGAGTCCACAAGCACTGCTCGTCTGCTACAGCTGGGGGTATACAACACGCTTGAGGAAATCGTGGATGCGCAAAGAACCTCTCAACTCGAACGCATGTCTCTGACAGCCACGGGCCGGTACATCCTGCAGAAACTCGGCTCCAACTACCACGTCCAACACGGTCAGAAACAGGTCATTCCACCTGACCTCAGCGACACGCTGATTGTCGCCCCTATACCTCGAAACATGCACCCCGAATTTAATCGGGGCCGACGCCAGGCCCGTGCCAAGGCAATGCTGCGCTCCTTGGGTGGAAAGAGGACTACGCGCTTTGTAGACGCCGCAGAATACACACGAGAACACCGATTCACGGCGGTAGTCGTAGACGTTAGCTCCCGGCTTACGCACGCGTGTAGTGTCGCAACAGAATACCCCGAAACAGCAGAAGAGGTAGCGATTCCGCTTGCGCTTACCGACCCCCTCTGCGAGGTAGTTTTTAGCGACTCACAATCCGCAGTCCGCAACTACGCGCGGGGGCGCATTTCCTCCGAAGCTCTCCAGATTCTAAGGAAAGCTGGTCGACAGCACTTCGATAACACCGCCATCATATGGTTTCCAGCGCACGTCGCCACCCCCACCGATGAGGGCCTCATTAACTTGAACGAGGTAGCACACCGCTCTGCGCGAGAACTGACCCGCCGCGCAGAATCGGAGACCGCCTCTTCGAGTTCGGAACTGCTGGCTCAAAACACGCGTGAACGCCTGGTCAGGTACAATGACATCACCAAGCACTACCAGCTAGGCAGGCGGTTGCTGCCCCCACCTCACCCCATGCTGAAACGTCGCCAGGCAGTCATCTGGCGACAATTGCAAACACAAACATTCCCCAGTCCGGTGCGATTGCAGCACATTTTCCCCGCGCAATACCCGACTGCTCTTTGCAAATTATGTCAGGACACTAGAGCGACGCTGTCACACATGTTGTGGGAGTGTCGGGTTGCATCAGCTACAATGGCAGTAGCTCCGGAGGCTCTTGCGTCGAAGTGGGCCGCCGCTCTGCGCAGCTCCAACCTCAAGACACAAGAGTGGGCTGTCCAGCAAGCCCGAGAGGCGGCGACGAGGCAAGGCCTCGAAGTCCCCTCATGGGAGACCTGAGCCCGGGTCGTCAAATTTGCCGGATTCAGAATAAAGTTGTTTCCATCCACCCATCCAAAGCGCTCGAATAGCCTCTTTGACGGTAATATTGACGCGTGTGCTTATTTATCCTTTTTCCTGGGACTGTATTTTACCCGCTAAGTTAAGGTTATCGCCCAACGCAAGACGCGCTTGCATCATTTGGAACTTACTCGAAAGTTGTCGCTGATTCTATTTCCTGCGTATGTTCTCGCCGAACTCTGTGTAATCAGATTCTTACGGGACACCAATTCTGTAGTACTTTCTGGAAGGCACGAGGGACGCCAGCGATTGCGCTGGAACGTTTGAAGAGTCATGTATAAAAGCCGACGCGCTTCTCTGTTCCGATTCCGACGATCACCTACCGTCTTCGCCGCTATCGTTGTGCTTTGAGTGTAGCCTGGTTTCCTGGGCACATGTTCGCCCAAAAAAGAGTTAGTTTCACAATACACAGTTTTGCTACTGTGTCCTTCATCGTCACTGCTACGTGACAATATCAGCGGCCGCTGGTAGAGAATGCGGCTTGTTGTCATTGCAGAATTAAGCATCAGCATGTACATGGGAGGGTTACCCCAACGTACACATGTCATGCGACGAAGTGCGTTAAACCTGCGCACCGACGCAGCAACTACACTTTCAACCGCACGCCATTAGAATAGCTTCTTGTCATTGGCGACTCCTATAGGAAGCGAATACTAGCTGCAACGAGACCTTCTTTCTCACGTTTGCCCGACCCAAAAAGAAACCCACACTGATGTGTGGGCATTTTTCTTTTGCTCGGGAATCTTACATCTGTGGGGACATTTTGGTGGGGAATCTTGCCTCTTTTGGTCCTCAAAATGTGTCTTTGCGTAAACACCAGGTGGGACACGCGCTTTGTTTCGTCGGCCACCTAAATTTCCGTCCAAACTGGATAGTAGTGGCCGATACAGAGCGCGTAATGTCGAAGCGTTAGTTTTTTGTAGTCAGTGGTGGGGGCCGTGCCGCTGGGGGGGCACGTGACATAAGGTTTGCCGCTTCGCAGTGCATCTTCGGCGCTCAACCAGAGGCATGGTCGTCGGCGACAGGAGAAGTATGCGCCACCTGGGCACGCTAGGCGTGAACAATAAGGTCAGTATAACGTGCAACGGAATATTCAACACTAAACGAATTTGCTTTGAAAACGTTCATTGTTCATTGATCTGCGGCCGCTAAAGCCGCGTCTACCTTCGCGCTCCTTCGTTCGTACGTTCACTCGCTCACTCTTTCGCGCTGTTCGCTTAGACTGACAATCATTGTCGATGGTTGTGTCGATGCGCAAATTCTTGCTCAGTAAACACTGTAGACACTCAGTAGACACTCTCACGCAGCTGGACTTTTCGCAAGCGACAGGTCAAATTTACCTGTTCGGTTCGCGCGACTCTGCTTAGCACCAATGAAAACAATGTACACAGCTTTCGAGTTGCTTATTGCTTTGCCAAATGAGTAAAATAGCGACGAGCACGCATTCACAGATTAAAAATGAAGAAATTGTGAAGAAACTATCGACTCAACGAACGAAGGAGTCATCCATATTCCTCGGTCTCTTTTAAAAACTAAATTTGCTCAGCGCTTCTCTGATTTCTCTGATCAGTCAAGGAGGAAAACACCATCTATTGTTAGATACCAAGTGCCATCTATCGACTTGCAGGAAAAGGCCTCCACCATCTTGCCTAAGGCTCGGCAAAACATAACTGCTCCCTCGAGAGCATAACTATATGCATACCTGCTGCGTTCATCCTTGTTCTGTCGTGTGCTACCACTGCTGTACGTTGCTATATGTGAAGCGATGGGCTTGTGGTAACGCTGGCAACACGCTAGCCATTTTTTTTTTTTTTTTGCAATAGGCATAAGAAAATCAACGAATAAAATCAAATCCGCATGGTAAACAGTGGTCAACGCAGACGCAGTTTTCGATCTCGTGTCCCCGTGTCTGTTTCCTTACCGCGACGTGCATAAGGTGAGCCGTCGCCCCCTCCTCTAAACAATTCTTTTTGTCGTGACGTTTCCCGACAAAGGACGTGAAAGACCGTTGAATCGTATGTGCATTCGTTTTCCGTACTTCCATATGGCATTTAATTACCGTGTCTCTTCGTTATCGGCTCTGGCACTGGGACGCCGCATTTTACACAGTGCCCAAGCGTGCATTTGCAGCGTTTCTCATGTTATTTCGCAGCGATAGAAGCCAGGGCGTCTGTAAATAGCGAAGTTCTGAACTTACGAACCCTTGAGCACAAAAGCAGTGCGCAAAATAAGCAGTGCACGCAACGCAAGTGAGAGAGCAAACGTGCAACACTCTATCTTACGACAACTTGATACTGTCGGCGGCGAACGGCAGAAAACAGTGCACCGAACAAATTATATCCTGGCCCTCAACTTGTGCATAACGTTCGTGTCTCCGTTTTCACGGGACATGCGCGTGCGACCTGACGCGCACAATTTCAGTTTCAATTTCACAACTGGAACCCTCGAAACTATTACACCGCCGGCAGTTAAGTAGCGCCAGCCCGCTCTCGTCCTCTCCTTTGTCACCTCTTCTCCAACCGACAGACGCGGAAGTGCCGCCATGATGTTTGTGCCAGTCTTTCCGCCCCCGAGCCCATGGCAGACCCGCCATCGCTTCCTCCGCGACTGTACCGACGGTTGTAGGCGCATTATAGGCTGAATAGTGGTTGTGATTTCGCTTCGATGAAGGCTTGTTCTGCCCCGATAGCGTTAAAGGTGCGCATTGTGTGAGGTGAACGCATGCTACGTACAGGGGATGAATGGCCGCTGCATGAAAAGTGAAGATGACGAGCGGTACGTGCGCGGCACTGCAGAAGCATCCAGCGAACTTTTATGCTCCTTTGGAGCTCAGCGACAGCCTGCGAATGTACCCACGCTAGGGAATCACAGATACGTACGGATAGCTTGAGCAAGCGTGTTCTCGGGGAGCGCGGAAACAACATGCAAAGGCTACGACGGAACAAAGCAGCGCAGAAACTTACTACCGGAAGCGGCGGAACCGGAACTAGGCGGCGGCGGCGGGTCCTCAAAGGTTTATGCTACTTAAAATAAGCGTTAGCTTGTGAAGGTCTTGTAGTAGAAACCACAAGATACATTAGTTGCGTGCACCGAGCTTTATCAGCTTCGATGGACTGCACTGTTACCGGGGGGCGGTGGTAACAACTTTATTGAGATTCTGCTAAGTTATGATCTGGCAGGCCCGAGTCCTAGGATGGCCCCTCACGAGGAGCGACCCTTTCGGCCCAAGCAACGAGGGCTTTTTGTAGTTTTTCATCCGGCGTTCTGAACAGCTCCTCCCATGTCTGTTCTGAGGGAGCTGGCAGGAGCGACCTGGGAGGGGGTAAGCCCTCGCACCCCCAAAGAATGTGATTTTGGGTAGCCAATGTTTGATTTGTGCAGTTTTGACATATTGGGTTCCATTGCCCGTTGGTAATTATGGCCAGCCAATGTGGGCTGGGGAACGACTTAGTTTGGATTCGACGCTGGATCGAGGCTTGCGCGGAACTTGTTTTTCACGTGCAGTGTGTTTTCTTGCGGGCGCAACGGATCTGCGTCATTGTACTGCAAAGAAAGTTTGTTTTTAGGCTTGACGCGAAAATTCAGTAGTGAATAACCAACTTTTTAACGGCAATTGGCTCAGGTTCGCGGACCACATCACGGCAATAAGTTCGGCGTTCGTGTCGGTTTATAATCAGTGGGCCTCTGGTCAATACCATCCGGTCGGATACCCAAGGTCGAGAAAGCCCGCTGGTGTGGCTTTCTTTATTCTCAGCAGCAGAATGAAGTTCGCTGTTCCCTATAATCACTGGACTATCCAGGCGATTGTTTCATATTGGAGTCCTAAATGGCCGTACGGCTATAACGGTCGAGCCTTGAAACATACAGCAACTTTGCAACTACACCCTTAGCAAGATGATGGACCCCGCCAATGTTGGCACAAGACTATGCATTTTGAATATCTTCTGTTAAAGGTATGCTTCTTGTATATCCGTTATGTGTGGCTATGGAAAACTGGAGGATCTTCGACTGCGCTCAGCAAAGGATAACGCAGCCAAGGACACTTATGCAGCATAGCAGTAGTAACCAACAAAAATGCAATAAGTAGTAAGGAGTACTTACCTTTTGGCCCCATTCAAACTAATATCACCGGTGCAGAGCACTTAATTCAAACAAAATGTCCTTTCTTGCCATTGAAATACTGCTTACCGCGGTTGCTTCTGTGCTTATCAACGTATTCGCAGGTATACGTTAAGGTGGCCGTTGTTTCCCAAGGCAAAATACCATCGAAAGGCTGCGGCTTATTGCCAGTCTAGAATAGTTCTAACGCAAAATTTCGCCAGCTAGGCCGAGTAGTACAACGCCAAATATGTTGGTATAACAAATGCACGAAATGACGCTGTTTCTTTTTCTTTCCACGCTATGTATTTACTGTATATTCATACAAATATCAAAACATATTTTACATGAGGAATATACATATTTATATGGGAGAAACAAAATTTTTGGTTATAAATACACACACAGATTTGTGTATTTTACAACTGTCACAAATCTATTTTAAACGTCACACTGTTCTCGTACACACCTACGCAGATACTGCACGCATGAAAATAGACAAAAACGTTTGAAAACGCTGGATTCTTCGGTTGGTGCAGCATGGAATAAAACGCACATGGTCAGACAGCTAACAATTAATGTTCAGAAGGGCAGCATTCAGGTGTGTCATTCAAAGATAGAAGGAAAACAAGCTACAGCTAGCGAGTGCCAA
Organism: Dermacentor andersoni; assembly: GCF_023375885.2. Classification (NCBI taxonomy): domain Eukaryota; kingdom Metazoa; phylum Arthropoda; class Arachnida; order Ixodida; family Ixodidae; genus Dermacentor; species Dermacentor andersoni. The sequence goes on along the minus strand of NC_092815.1, from coordinate 127,281,196 downwards.
AGCGATGACGATGAGGAACAGTGTTTAAACACAGAGTCGCGTGAAATATTGTATATTTAAGCACGTTAGGAGTGACAGAATAATGGATGAGAAAAGAAAATGGAGCACGAAGAGTTAACGCATAATAAGCAGATTACAAAGGTGCACTCGGTGAGCCTAAATGAAGCTCTGATGGTGTCACTACTTAAGTAACACTGAGAAACACGCAATACATATGTAGGCTGCCTTTTTTTTTGCCGACCACACGGTAGAATTCTGAACAACAATTTGAAAACCCTAACACCAAGTTGCAAAAAGAGCAACTTCAGGAAGTCATCTACGTTCTAGTTTGCATAGATCCTTTTTTCCAAAGTTCCAATAATCTCTGCAGTCTTGTTTAGTGGGTTCAAATTGCTAGCTATATTGCTGTTACGTTTTTTTAGGTTCTTCAACACCAGAAAGAAAAGTGCAATGCAGAAGCCGAGATGTGAAAAGGAGTCTCAGTGCATTGCATGGTGAAAAACATAGGTTTGCTTGGGTGCACAGTAATACACTCATTTGCACTGGCGTGCTCTGTATGCGACCTGCAAGGTTGCAGTGCAGTTTGTATGAATAAGGTTACACGGAGATGTACGATGTTCACGAGAAACAAGCCGATGAAAACATGCACAAATCAAGGATCGGCACATATTCATCAAACGCGATGAATATGACCAATGTTTACGCGCCGCAACAATAATCCAAGTGCAGAACCTGCCCACTGCAGAGAAAGCATAAAAGCCTGCGTCTGTCTCAATGTGTTGGGTTGTACCAAAGCAGTTCAGAAGCACTGACAGCCACGAGCAATTGATGACAGCTGGTGACAGACAAATTTAGCCATGAAATTATTGCGTTTCCCCTACCTTGTTCACTTTTTCATGAAAAATGTGAAGCTTTCAACAAATAAGAAATGCTACACAATTCCCTTCTGTCTACTGACATACTTAGGACACACTTCAAAAGCATATTGAGAGCACATTGAACTGGTCACTGTGTCTTATGGTGGCCACATGCACTTAGGTTCTCAACTTGGTGGAAGCTATAATTAATAACTTCTACTTGTGCTTTTTTTCAACAATGAGCAATTTTTGCACCACATATGAGGCACTAGTGAAAAATTAGTATAGCGCTGAAGTACTCTTCTCTAATTTTATGAAGTAGCCTCAAAAATCTCTGGTCTATTTCTATTTAACTTACTTTAACACAACCAACAGTTTTACTTGCAGTCCAGAAAGAATGTTGTGGTTGTAATCCATTTTAGATTGGCAGATAACCTGCTTTTTGGATAATGTAAGCATTTAGCAAGGGTGTATGATGGATTTGTTAAAATGAGGCAGTCTCATTTTTGTTCACGTCGCTTTCATCTTGAGGGCAGGTTCTACCAGCAAACTGTTTTTCAACAAAAGGAACAGGATGAGAAAGTTCACTTGACATATTGTTATCCAGAATATGCACATCACCCTGAATGTAAATCATTAGAAATAGCATGCATGATTCCTGTGTGGAGTGGATAAAAATTAAGACACGTGACCTATTTATCTTTAAAAATAACTGGAATGGTGTTAAACTGGATCGTATCGATGTACGTGAATACATGTTATAAATAAACAGCATGCAACAACAAGGAATGATGAGAACATATAGAACAAATAAAACTAAATGAAAATATGTTCTTCTTCTACACTGTACAAACGTATGTACAACATCTCGTAGAATCTGGGTAAAGGTCTACATAAAAAATCTGTCCAGGAACGAAGCGGTCTCTCAAAAATAGTTCAGGTACAAGTACCCCAGCTCAGGAGTTTTGTTCACAAACATGTGGTTTTCTGGGAAACAAAAATCTAGACCATTTACCCGGTCAGGACTTTACACAGGGCTAGGAGGATCCATCAATAGCTCAAGACTTGCCGCAGTGCGGTATAGAGCCAGGGAAGATGGAAAATATCAAATGAAAATGGCAAAGACAACAGAAGAAGTGCTGTGGCCACTGACTTAGAGGGCCAAAGCAGTGACCACGATAATATTTTTTTTTATTCTTGCACTGAATATTCTGCTGCTAGCTTTATGTTCATTCATGCGCATAAATGTTCAGTCATTTTACAGAACTTTTGATAGCATGTAATGTTCCTCAGAAAATTATCTTTAAAGTGTGCAGTGTAATTTACAGTCCTTACCGAAAGACTGCCCTTTCAGCCTTCATAAAGGTAGGTCGCTGTGTCTGCACTGTTAACTACAATAATGGCTTTCAAGACATTTTACTGGATGCACATTTGTTTTGCCCCTGAGGGTAAAATTAAGCACACTAGACGTCGTCCTATGAACATTAGTCCCATGAACAATACTTTATATATACCTAGGATCCTGAAACAAACATCTTCCATTATCGTTGATACATAAAGAACTTCATTCATTGAAAGAGAGTCCAATGACAGGTGCTAAACTTGAGTGAGCTTTGTAATGAATGCACACTATAGCAGAAAATATCTTCAGATGCGACAAAGCTTCCAATTTAACATTGGGAAAAACAATACATAGGCCGGTGGTGAAGCTTATGCTTCTGCTATCTTTGCCATTTCACCTCACATCTGGCAGAGAACAGTGAGCATCGGGAAATTACCACAGATACACTGCAACAGTGGAGTCTTGGCTTGAGGCAACAACCATGAGTAAAACAGCTTGTATGTAGTTGTAGTGCTGCAGTGGCAGCAGCAGTTGTAGTGACAGCTGCACTCCTCCTCCCGCCCTTGTTCAATTAACCTTCAGCTCTACCTTCGCTGGCAAGTGGCTCTTCTAAATGGACGATTGGTCTTCACTGCTTTCCTTAGCCCTATCTGTATATATAACACAATTCTGTATGCACCATGTGACGAGTTGCTTTGTTTCTGCATTCATACCTAAACTACAATGTTACGATGAATTCCAAAGGAAGCTGAGAACAATGAAGTATCATAGATCGTGGCTAGCGTTGCATGCTAAGTCTGAATAAATTAAGACTGGAGCGTCATCTTCATGGCCGCCGCGGCTCCAAAGCATGTGAGAGTTGTGTAAGTCTCCTCTGATTGTCGATCACCTTGAGTGTTCTGAAAAAGAGCAAGAAGCCATGGCTCTCCTGACACATCTCTGTATTTTTCACATAGCATACGAACCATAGGCATTTGTTTGTAACCCACTGCAATATTATTATGAGAAAATGGAATATCTTATGTATTTATCTGTAATAAACAATCACGAATTTTTTATGGCCTAAATGCAAAAGCCTATGTACAGATATATCTTACGGTGGCTAAGTTAGTGTAAGTAAATAAAAATGTATTAAGAATATATTCATATTTATACTATATATTAAGAATATATAGTATAAGTAAGTAAGAATCGACCGTGACAGAATTTACTGACTACCTAGTTAGTGCTTTTACAAATCTATATATGCCTTAGAAAAGAACAGCAGTAAGAAATTTAAATCAAATTACAGCATTCTTATAACACATTATTATTAATCTGTTGTGTTCTCATACTTAACAGAAGCAAGCGGTGCACTGCAGCATTAGAAGCTTTAACAGTCTGCAGACTTTATGTAGCGTGTTAACGTTACATTGTTCCATGTGAAATATTTAAATCAGAAAATCTCCTGTTTGATATTGTTGCTTCCAAACATAACAAAATATACTTTCAGTCTACACATCCTCATTTGTATACAATAGTTAAAAAGAGTTGCTTTAACAACTAGGAATATATAACTGGTACTAAAGCTCGTCAGATCATGTCAGAAAGATGTCTTTGTGGATGTATTTTTTCAGCATTTGCACATATTTGTGTTTCCGTTAACCCTTTTGCTGCTGTTTCCTGAATGTTTTTGTGCATGTGTGTTTACGAGTGCTGCCTTTGGAATGAGCCAATAACAGGGGTCAGTAACAAGAACTTCTCAGAAACATTCTTTTTTGTGTATTTTTGTTGTTTGTGTGAGGCAAACTTTCAATCTGCTGTCAGTATATATTCTTTTTTCTTTTACTGTTCGAAAATGTTACATCGTTTCATACTGACATCTCACTTCAGAAAAGGTGAGCAGTCGGTACTGTCAACAACCAGCAACATCCCCTTGAACACAAATATTTAAAAAAAGTTCATGACACATATTGGTGGATAATGGATGCATTTGCATACCTTATGTACTCACGAACATCTTGCTGAACTTTTCCTGGTGGAGGTGGTTCCAAATCTTAAAATAAAAGAAACAAATTATTTTGTAGCAATCCACTTCAACAAGAGAAGTCTTTTTTTCCTTGAATTACCACATAAAGGAAAGTTATGTTCATGGAGTTTTGAGACATTCTGAAGAAATCATTGTAAAAGTGCTACCACTACCTGGAAATCTGTATTAATTTCTTGCATATTATAGATCCACAATTGATTTGAGTTATTCGATTTTCAGTTGACTTAATAAAGTAACATATGCAGAAGAAGCCCATTCATTTCTACAGCACAGTCAAAATTACTCACTTAATCTTTGGCTTCTTGAGTGTCTCAGTGACCGGAGTGTTTGTCCAATCATGTGCTGAAAATAGAGATGAAGGTTTCTTGTCAAGCACAAAAATAATATGCAGCAGCGGTTAGTACAAGCTTTTGAAATTAAAGACGAACAAGACCCGTCAAGAGAGAAGCCCGCTCATCCTATATGCCCGCTTCTATGCACTCGGTGGAAATAAACTAAAAAGCTACATAGTGCCAAGCTTGGTAGTCCTGAGCACGGGAACTGTTTGCCACTTTTATAGCATCAATATTATGGCAAAATGAACGCCCACGCATAATTTCTTGTTGAGTCAACCATTAGAGATGCTCGCATAATATTGCTGCTTAGCAGGATCCTCAAAGAAACTGTATTGTCTGCAACGGTAATGCAGCTGGCTCGTTAAAATATTTCTCACGAACTAAAAATTGATCTCGAATGCACTTGCGGTTTCGTTTCTAGACTTGCTTTCTTTTTCCCAGGACGTAATATTTACGCTGAATATGTAAACAGAAACACGAACTGCTAAGCTGATTTTCACTCTTCTACACCTCATGTGAAAAGCAGTAATATGTCGTGAAATGAAACTAGAAATTTTCTCGCTAATTGACTAAATCATTCAGTACATGAACCTCAAGCTTGAAATAAGGAAAGAAGTTCCCCTTCGCACCCTAATAATTATGTGATCGAATATTATGTCATAATAAGCGTGCATAAAGGGCGTGTAGTGACTTGGAGTGCTTGCAGGTGGCACCTAGTGGCGATAAACGAGTGCATGACAGGCCGGCGACAGAAGAGCGAAGAAACAAAAAAAGAACCTGCGGGATCCGAGCCATCTGAAGGTTTTGTAGTGTTATTTTGGAGTGCCTTGACGAGAAAGTCCCGGCAAGCGATTCTTTCCAAGTTGCCCGATATCTTAGCCCAATAACGTGGAGCAGCAAAAGCGGCTTGAGCATAGTGAATTTACTGAAAGTGTGTCAAAAAATAATTTTGCCAGAACTGCGACGGTGCAATTTCGGTAGCAACTCCCCCGGCGGTCACTCTCGGAATGTTCGCTCTACAATGGTGCGACCTGTAGCTTACACCCAAAAGCGAATTCGATAATTCGTTCGGTTGCAGTCGGCCGGCCTCGCGCGACATTAGTCTCGATCGAAGCGAGGGTGCGACCTACCATTTTCTCGAAGTTGACAAGACCGTCGATGTAGGTCTTGTTCCCTTCGTGGCAGAAGGTCATGTCCTTCAGCAGGAGGGGCATGAAAGGTACCAGCGGGGGCTGCACCTTCGACACGGCCACGCGGTACCGCCGATGGTTCCGTGACGGGTCGATGAGCGTTTCGAATTCGGCGAAGGTGCGCTTCACTTTTCCCGGCAGCCGCTCCCACGTCTGGCTCAGCCGGCTCACGGCCACGTTGCTCAGTCCCATGACGATGGCGAAGAACGCGTTCAAGTTCTGGTACTCGCGGCAGCTGCGAGCCAGAAAGATCAAGAACGTCAGCGCGCAGCGAGAGAAGAGCGGGCCCCGCAGAAGGCCACGTGGACCGAGAGAGCGTGTGGCCCGATTCACTATAGTTCTCTTTTTTTTGTTCGAGCACAAACAATTTGTTATCCATCGATATGTTCCGCACGTCGTCTGTTTTGCTATAACAATTGTTATAACAAAATGTTTCAGTAGAATAAATGCATCTAATGTTCTGGAAGTTCATAAATTATCGTGAGCCTTTAGTACACACTACTAACGAGCGCGAGAAAGCAGCGCAGTCATTGTGGCGATAGACGTCACAGCGATGAAGACATCGGTCAATACAACACAGTTCTCGCAAAGGACAGCTTTGCGATTGCCGAGACTGGCAAGGTAATTCGTTCGGTAGTATCAAAACAACACTGCAGCCTGACAATTTCGTCGTCATCATGTTCGACACCCCGATTTTATGTTTCGACTTCTTTATGGAGTGCCCCTGCAAATACAAATAAAAATTAATTTTCAAAGCGCGATGCGATCACAAACAAATATTCCTAAGAGATACAAAATTGGTGCACACAGGAAACCTCTTCAGATGAACAACAACGAATACATATTAACGTGCCTGTTGTCGATAAGGCAGCCTCTTGCACATTCCTACGGTGACTTTGCCAAGCAGATTGCATGAAAATCGGCAAGTAAGAGGAAGTTTCCTCAAAAAGAAAAATTGTCATCTTCGCTAGTATAGCACAAAGCTACATGAAAAACCGATGCTGGTTTCTCAGAGGCTCTGGAAATCGAGCCCAGGACCAACGCCAATCACCCAGATTATATTTTTTTGTTGTTGTTGTTACGAATGCTGAAAAAAAGAGTTAGTTTTGCAAACTCAGTTATACGAGGGCGAATCAGGAAGTCTGTCCCTATATTTATTACCCAAAATAAGATAGATACAGGTAATTACAAATATACGTACTATTCTGCGTGACCTACACTATCTTTCCACATATTTTACACACCGGTTCAGACACTAGTCTCATCGCATGCCCCTGTGGTAGGATACGTCCGGCTGACTACGGAACCACCGTCGGACTGCTTGACTTCATCGTTGCACGTGAATCGCTCTCCTGCCAGGAACTTCTTCAGCGGAACGAAAAAGCGGCAATTACTAGGGGCCAGCTCTGGACTGTGTGGTAGGTGGTCCAGACTCTCCCACTGAAATGACCGGAGGTTGCCGGCGGTTGTGATTGCCACACTTCGTTGCTCGCACGCCATGGACGTGCGAAGCACAACCGCCACCTTCAACAACTGACAGCAGCGCCGTGCCGCGGTGCTACCGGCAGATAAGGCCGGGCCGGTCCAAGAAAGATATCCGCCGGGAACGGACATGTAGGCTTCGCATTTGCAGCCGTAAGAGAGAAAATGATGAATGAAAGGTAGGGAGGTTAACCAGGACTGAGCCCGGTTGGCTACCCTACACTGAGGAAAGGGAAAGGGGGACGGAAATATTAAGAGAAAGTCCACTGGGGATATCAGTCGGTCACTCAGGCCGGATCACGGACGCTGACTCAATCCGGTATCTTTCAAATATCGCAGCAGCGCTTTTGTGGCCTTTTGTAGCTGCGATATGAGAAGCCATGGTCCCAAGATCTTGTTCAAGGTGAACGGCTTTCCATCTAGCTGATTGAGAGCTGTGTACAGGTCTTGCCTTTCATCTTCAAAAGATGGGCAGTAGCACAGTAGGTGTTCTATAGTTTCCTCGACACCACAGGCATTGCACTCGGCGCTATCAGCCATTCCAATCAAAAATGCATAAGCATTGGTGAATGCGGCGCCCAAACGTAAGCGGCACAGCGCTGTTTCCTCATTTCGCGGAAGACCTGGTAACAGCCGCAGTTGCATAGAGGGATCGAGGGAATGCAATCGATGTTGAGTGAATTCAGGCGTGTGCCACTTCTCCAATGTCAAAGAGTGGGCTAGCTTGCCTAAGTGTTGGGCTGCGTCGGTCCGCGATAAAGGTATAGAAACAAGGGTTGCTCCTTCGTGTGCTTTCCTAGCGGCTTCGTCAGCGAGGTCGTTGCCGGAGATACCGCAATGACCAGGCAGCCACTGAAACACGACGTCGTGTCCTTTCGTGATCATGTGATGGTGCATTTCTCGTATCTCCGACACGAGTTGTTCACATGACCCGCGACGAAGAGATGACAGAAGACATTGTAAGGCTGCCTTTGAATCGCAGAATATTGCCCACCGATTAGCCGGTTGGTTATTAATATAATCAACGGCACCTCGGAGGGCAACAAGCTCCGAACCGGTTGATGTTGTCAAGTGAGAAACCTTGCATTGGATGCTTAGTGATCGTGATGGTATAACCACTGCGCTGGTGGAGCTGGTCTGAGTGGAAGAACCATCCGTATATATGTGGACTCGATCCAAATAGAAAGTGTGCAAACAATCCAGAGCTGCTTGCTTCAAGGCCAAGGTAGGCAGGTCGGTCTTCTTTCTTATCCCTGGAACCGTAAGACGCACTTGAGGTTGTTTTAAACACCACAAAGCTGAGGTTGAACATGCTGAGGTTGTGAAGCCGGATGGCAAGGAGGCATGATGGATGCTGACCTTGTTGGCGAAGGACGCCTGTGGTCGTCGTTCTGGCAGGCACGCAAGAGAGCTTGACTGCATCCGTGAAACATGACGAATATGGGCTCTAAGCGTTTCCGTGCTAATGTAAGTCGTGATCGGATGGTCTTGAGCCATTATAATGGTTCCTGCTGTTGAGGCGCTCCACGGAAGGCCTAGGCAAACACGTAGTGCCTGCGCCTGCACGCTCTGAAGTTCTCGAAGATTGGACTTGCACGTTTTAGCAAGCACGGGAGAGCTATAGCGTAGGAATCCGATGAAACGTGCTGGATATAATTGTAGCATGGAGCCCACTGACGATCCCCCTGTTTTGCCGGCGATGAACTTGAACACGTGAACAATAGATGTGAGCTTCTTCTTTAAGTGGGCAACCTGAGGGCTCCAAGTGAGGTCCCGGTCTACAATGACGCCCTAAACCGGTGATTTCTCTTGTAGGAGATAGGCTAACCATTGATGCATACTGGATAAGGAGTCATCGCTTTTCGCGTAAAAGCGACTAACGCACATTTTTCTGTTGAGATGGTAAGGCCTTGTGTGTGAAGGTAGTCAGATGCCTGTGTTGCTGCTTTCTGTAGCCGTGCGCGAACCTGCAGGCTAGTGACCGCTGATGTCCAGATGCAGATGTGGTCGGCGTAGATTGAGACACTCGCTGTTTCCGGTAGGGATTCGGCCAGCCGAAGAAGCGCGAGGTTGAAAAGAATCGGCCTCAGAACACCGCCTTGGGGAACGCCTCGGCATGTGTAGTGGTCGGTAGTCGGACCATCTTTCGTACTTACGAACAAGGACCTTTGTGTCAAGTAGTTTCTGATCCATTGATATACTCGCCCTCCTAGTTCAATTGTCAAAAGTGCGCCTAGAATGGATTGATGGGAAACGTTGTCGTAAGCGCCTTTCACGTCAAGAAAGAGCGCTACTGATAATCGCTTGCGAGATTTCTGTTGTTCTACAGATGATACTAGATCGATGACACTGTCAGTCGATGAACGACCGCGTCGAAATCCCGCCATAGAGTCAGGGTAAATTTTGTGTTGTTCAAGGTACCATTCGAGACGCATGAGGATCACACGTTCCATGAGCTTCCCGACGCAGCTGGCAAGAGCTATAGGCCGATACGATGCCAGTTCGAGTGGCGACTTTCCTGCTTTTAGAAGCGGTACCAGGCGGCTGCGTTTCCATTCCTGTGGGACGACACCATCTTGCCAAGAACTATTAAAAAGGCTGAGAAGTTCTCTTCGTGCTTCTCGATCTAGGTGGCGCAAAGCAGTACATGTTATGCCATCGGGCCCTGGTGAAGACGAACACCTGCAGAGCGCCATAGCAGCTTCTAACTCTTCCATAGAGAATGGAGCGTCCACACTTCCATCTCGTGGGCCGGGGATGTTGCCTAAAGTCATGTCAGGGACCAAAACTGTGCCGCTGGCGACTTTCGCGCAAAATTCCTCTGCGACGTCTATCTCACGGCGGTTTTGATAGAGAGCAAGGGCGTTGAAAGGGTGTCGTTGCTGGGGACTTGAGCAATGACCCCGTGGGGTAAGCCACACACGGGACAATGGCTTGCGGGGGTCGAGTGAGTCGCAAAAGCATTTCCATCTTTGATCCGCTAGCTTATCCATTCGGCGTTTGATCTTCTTTTGCATGCGCCGAGCTTCTCTGAGGTCAAGAATTGACTTCGTGCGCCTGTACCTCCTTTCAGCTCGGCGACGTAGTGCACGAAGCCTTTCCAATTCAATGTCATTTTCTGTACGCTTTGATGAATGTGTGAAACAGCGTGTACAATCTTGCATAGCGTCTGCTATTATGTCTTCTAATCTGCGTGCGATATGTGTCTTGCATGTGTCTTCTACACGATCTTGAAAGACTGACCAGTCGATTTGGCGATAGACAACCGGTAATGCGGCGTCTAGTCCATCGATTCTCATATAGGTGAGAATATGATCACTTCCATGGGTTTCAATATCAGTGAACCACTGCACGCTCAAAGTCGAGCAACGTGACACCAAAGTCAAGTCAAGGCAGCTGCTGTACGTAGTTCCTCGCAGAAATGTCGGGCTTCCGTCATTTAGAAGACACAGGTTGTGGCCTGATGCAAAGGATATTATTGACCTGCCCCTCGAATTTATCCTGGAGCTTCCCCATTTAGGGTGGTGAGCTTTGAAGTCCCCTGTTATTATCCAAGGACCGGGAGTAGCAGCCATAATATCTTCCAGTCTTTTTCTATCAAACTGACTTGTTGGGGAAAGGTAGACGCCAATAAGAGTAAAAGACAGCTTCTTCTTTTTCACAGTAACACAGACGTATTCGTTACCGTCGTGTGGCGCTACGTGTTGGGAAAAATACGTAAGGTCCTGGCGAATGTAAACCAGAACCTTACTACTACGGACACACGTGTTTGAAACAAAAGATTCAGCCGTAATTTGGCTAAAAAGGCAAATAGGGTCAAAGACTTTCTGATTTTAAGGGACAAGCTACAACCACGAACGTGAGGACGGGCACTCACTGGGAAGCAATCTTGATGAACTTTCGTAGAAGCTGCACTCGCCGGCCGATCGGATTCGCCAGGCACATCTCGGTGACGACCCAAAACTGAACCTCGTTGAACCTCCTCTGGAACACGTCTAGGTTGGACATGATTTTCCGGAACTGATGCCTGCCGAACACCTGGTAGATGAGCTCGTACTGCGAGACCGAAGAAAAAAGAAAACGACCCGAAATTATCAGATGTACGGGGAGAAGACTGCTTCGTGTCACAGGCAAAGCCGCAATGTTACCTCTCTTTTTTTTTCTGCAAGCAGGAGACGAGCAATAACAAATCCTATGACATTTCCACCTGCTAACTTGTCCATCGTGTAACTTTACTGCAACAGCAGTCGCGAGGTAGCAAATTGTGAAAGGATGGATAGGTGGGCTAGGTGATAACGCATATTGATAAAAAGTTAGAGCGCTAGAAACACGAAAGGCGTATAGAGAAAGAAACACACACCACTCGCGCTCACTCACAACTGATGTTTAATGCACGTATGGAAAAATACATATATAGAAAGTGGACGCTTCACGCATGTCATGATGAGATATAAAAGATGAGGTCAGTTGTGAGTGAGCACGTGTGGTGTGTGTTTCTTTCTCTATACGTCTTTCGTGTTTCTAGCGCTCTAACTTTTAGTTAAAGTAAATTGCGCTTGATCGTTCGTCACGCTGCGGTTCAAGCGCCCGGCATGGTGTAACGTAAAATAAGTTGCGTCTGTATTCGCGTTACTACTGAACGACAGCATGTGGACATTGAGCAACTACGTTCGACGCTCTTAAAGCATATGCAACGCTGTGCATTGACTGCCACGCAAAGACGACGCGCAACAAACCGATTCACGATGGGATGGCATTGACGTGGAGCCACAACCCCAAGCAAGTGACCTGCCTTTATTCTCTTCGCTGTCTCTTCCACACCACCTACATACATGGGCGAAAACACGCAGCGCCGCATTGCTATTTGCACTGCTATTTGTCGTATAATTCTCGCGATGAACAATTCCTACATAGAATGTTTTGTATTGCACAGCTGTAAAAGAAAAATTACCGGTATCGAACGCAAAACCAGGCGTTCGCCCTTTCATATTGGCGTTCTGTGTGCCACTGGAGCTTTCTAAATGTATTCAGGGAATACCAGAAAAGAAAATCATGTAGCAATATTAAACCTATCGATCACTGAATTAGCACAGCAAACTGGGCGAGTTGGTGACTGAACATGTTCCTAGAGGTACTAGGGGTACTACCCCTAGGAGTACTATCAATCACATTGAAGCTCATTGCCGTTTACATCAATCGGTATTAAAGAGTAAATGCAATTAAACAGTCGCTGGAATAAGACCAAATTTCTCGCTTGTCGTTCCAAATGTACTGCAACTTTCCCAACGGTTTGTCTCGCTTATATGAATTACAATAGCTTCAAGCTTTCATGCTCTACAGTAATACACTTGATCAAAGCGGCGAGGTGTAAAAAAGAAAAACCATCGTGATCCCTTTTTTGTCGTTTTCTTTTTCTTTTGTGCATAGAGACACGAGGAAGAGCAACAAGAAGCATCACGATACATTTTGATGTGAAGTATAAGCACTGTACTGAAGCGGCTCATTTCAGATACAAGCTATTATGTTTCGCTATTTCCAAGCGCTTATAATGTGGCGTTTTGAATTTCTGATAGTAGGGAGAGTGCAACAACAACAAAGTCTAGAAAGGGTCTTTACCTTTTGTGTATTAGCCTAATACACTGACGAGTTCCATATTGCATTAGACAAAGTATGTTTATAACTTTAACGCTGAAAGAAAAGTTGACATTCATTCATTGAGGTAGACCATGACCTCGTTAGTCTACTGAATTGGCCTTCACTCAAGAAAACTTTTGTTGCGTTATTGAGATGTCTATATAGCTGCTTTTGGCACAATTTAAATTTATCTGCTACCTGCTCTTTCAACTCGTTTAGGAACAATGATGACTTTTGCCCCAAAAATAACCCTCTGTTATTTCTCGTAATCGGTGACAAGCCGCCCATTTCATCACAAGTGTTTCTATCAGCAGCACAAAAACGTCACAGGACCAACATAAGGCATGAAGCTTTATCTGTTAATAATTATCTGTTAAATGTAAAATTTAGGCATGAAGATATCCAGGCACTCTGAATGGGCTTAATAATAATAATAATAATAATAATAATAAGTCATTGCGGAAAATTAAAATAACACAGTTTAGAGATCAGGCCTACCAAGGCCAAATAGGGCTTGATAGGCCTGATAGGCATAGTGCGGGCAGCCGAACCGCAATCATTTTAAGCCTATTTGTTATAGGTGAGATGTTTTTAGCGCCTGGCGCATACCTCGTGTATGCAGGAGAACAGATGCCAGTCGTAGAGGGACATGTGGTAGGCGATGTCGTGCGAGCTGAGTGTCTCCAGAAGTGCACCTGTCCCTTCCACCGGGCCCTCTTGTTCGCTCAGAGGCGTCTGGAAGAAGCACGACACATAATACACGTAAGCCCACAACTTGACGTCCCAATTCGTAAAAGCTCACATTGGCATTTGTAAATGGTGAACCCTAAACTGGGCAGCGGCTACTTTACGTCGCTGTAAGTGCGACCTGTCGCAGACACTCGCAGGTCTCTCGCAAGACCTTCGCAGACACTCGCAATCTCATTAGACGAACGTATTCACGACTGCTAGAACACTAAACTTCTGTAGCATTATTCTGCGAACGAAGGTTTGTAAAAAATGGTCATCGATAAAGCCCTTGTTGAGCTCGCGCTCACTACGTTCTAGCTTAGAACCACAAACTTCCACATCACTAGCCGTCGTGGCTCAGTGGCAGTAGCGCTCCGCTGGTCGTTGGTTGGTTCGTTGGTTCGATTACCTGCCCCGGCGGGCGGGTACCTACGGAAGCTAAATGCAAAAAAAAAAAAAAAAAAACTCTCGTGTGTCGTGCTTTGGGTGCACGTTAACAAACCCCGAGCGGTTGAAATTAGACCTCGGACGCAGCGGTGTCTCTTGTAGACCGTGTGTTGCTCTGGGACGGTAAACCTGATAACATAATTCACTTTAATTTTGTCGAAACTACAGCAATTGCTTTATTGAAAGCCCAATCACAGCCTAGCGAAAGTCTAAGAAACTTTCAGCAACGAGAAACGCCCGCGAGACTGCTATTCGAGCGGTTTCGGCTATCGCAGATGTAACTTCGCGGTCAAGCGAACGTGAGTTTGGCCGGTTCGATTGCGGGAAAGGTCTTTTTCCTTTTTCGATGAGCGCGTCGCTGATTAAGTTTATCGATGGGCACAGTGATACACGTGATGGTTATGCCATTTGGTACGACCACGCCTGTTTACACCGCATACGCGATTCGGAACATTTCGCGGAAGTAAACAATCGTGGCACAACTCACGAGGGCGTCCAGGTGATCTGCCGGCGAAATGAAGACCCTTCCATTGATACTCAGACCGGTGGGTACGCTCACCTCAGAGTCCTTGAATGCGATACGTTCTGGAACGAAATGTAGGGCGTAACTCTACCTTTGGCTCTTCCTCTGTCAAACAATTTCACATTGTTCTAACACATTATTGGTTTTTAGTTCTGACACCTTAGGACTTATACTACTTTCGCAAATTAAGTAATAATATAAAGATAGGCCACCGATACAACGGTTATATCAGAGAGCGCTGCGCAAGTACGTTATCTTCAAGTGCGCGCACATTTTAATAACAAGAAACATGCCCTCCCACAAATATTATCTCACGAACGTACAATGGTGAGGTACGATTGAGAATATATTGAGAAGAATTCCCAATACATTCCGCGCTATCATCACCGAGTTGGGCAAAGATCAGTTACTTATGCCAGATTGAATTCGGGAATCATTCAACACGTTCATTATTTGCCTTTAAGTACACAGTGCGGGGTTCCTTCAGATAGGGCGACTACAAAAACGCAAATCAAAGGAGGAATAGTCAGATCGAACTCACAAATCGCTGGACACGTTAATGCTATGCCATTAGACACTCGATGAAGGACTTCTTCAAATGAGATTAACAAAAACAACGGCAATCAAAGGAGCAATCGGTAATCGAAGGCGCCAAGAAGATGCAAAGATTCGTGGCCCGTACAATTGTTATTCATGACGCGCTACAATATTAACGGCGAATTGCGAGGAATCCGCTAGGAACACAGATGCTTTGCAGTATTCAACTGAATTTCGCACTGTTCGTTTTAATAGGATGGTTGCGTGGAATTCGCAGAAGCACGTTCATGCCTTGCGAAAAGCAAGCTACGAATATCAAAACACAGCATAATGAAATGCTTTGTCGCCTCATAATTTTATTCATAACATTCGCTTTAAACGAGTCTCGAAATCAACCGACCTAAGAAGACGCTCATTGACACTCTGCGTCTGCTACGGCTCGCGTGAACTCTCTCCTTTTGCCTTTTCCCTCTTCTTTCTTTAAACCCCGATCCCCTCTTTCCTGTGCAGGATAGCAAACCGGACGTCCATTAAATTACCCTTCCAGGCTTTCCTGCTTTATTTCTTTCTCTCAGAATGAAAGCTCAAATATAAATAATGTTCAATAAGTTCTTGTTTCTCGCTCATAGAAAATGTTAAATGAAAGAAACACTTATTTACTATACGTTAGAGTCCCTTTTAAACAGAGTTATGAATAATTTATTCTGGTAGCCAGCATGGTCATCAGCACTGCTTCCTGTTATCACACCATGAAAAGAAACCGCACCAGCGTCATTCGCACTAGCTTTTCCCTCAAACTCAATAAGCAATTTAAGATCATACATTGTCTGCAAAACCGGATTCAAGAGACGCACCTCCCGAAGATTTCACTTCGACAAGCACCAGGTCATCCTTGAGGCTCAACTTTTCGGCAGCATTCCTCTTGATGAATTCCGCCGTGGCGCTCACCGCAGTCTTCAGTGTGGTGTACGTGTGGTCGGCACAGTATACCCTGAAGATTACTGCAAGAACGAAGAGAACAAAGTGGGCGTGAAGGACTAGCATATGGCGTGTGCGGCATTTCGCCGCTTTTGTAACGTTCATAATCTAGGATCAGCCGGCACAGAAACGCTATAGAGGTACTCTCTCATTTCGAGTTAGAGACTTGTCACGTTGTAGTGGACAATGAACAATCAAACGCCGCCAGAAGTGCCAGTTAATCCGTTCACTTTTTATCGGCTGAACTTGAGCCCAGAAAGGCAAGCAACACTTATAAGGCACAGCCGTTAGCTGTCGAACACCACCCGCCGTGTTTGCTTAGCGGCTACGGTGTTGGGCTGCTAAGCACGAGGTCGCCGAAACAAATCGCGGCCACGGCGGCCGCATTTCGATGGGGGCAAAAACAACCGTGTACTTAGATTTAGGTGACTGTTAAAGAACCCCAGCTGGTCAAAATTTCCGGAGGCTGCCACTACACCGTACCTCATAATCAGATCGTGGTTCCCGCACGTAAAAAACTGTGTCCTTTTTCTGTTTCTTGTTTTTATCGAATTCCAAGTATGAAGTGCGCCCGCTATTGGAAAAGTACCACAATGAATCCGAGAGTAATCACTAGTGCTCACATATATTTGAGAATGTTCAACATCATTCGCGTATCGCACGCTGTCTCGTTAGACAAGATGAGTTCGCTATGTCGCGGTACAACAGCGGCAACATTAAAAAAATTTTGGACAAAGTAAGCGTGGCTGGCGCCAAGCAATAAATCCATAGCAATAGTAATCCGCTGAAAAACGTTCACCAGAAAAAAGAACAACAATGTACAGGCGCCGACAAAAGTGGTATACTCCACGCAGCGGGACCCGGAGCAGCGGCGTCGCTCGGCACTTTGGCGAGCTGAAGCAGGAAACATTGACGCGAGTCAAGCGGCATGCCTGCAGATAATAAAGGCCACCCATTGGCTGTCTCGATCCCAGATGCAGGCTGTAGATGGCGTTGCGATTCAGTTTGCCGTTGCTCCGGCTCCTGCTGCGTGGAGTATACCACTTTTGTCGGCGCCTGTACATGCGACACACTGTTACGGGCTATGAATTGACGAGTTGAGACCGCTCCGCCAGCGACGGGGCACTGAAACGCGAATGGTTCAGCCAGAAATTTCGCTCAAGATTCTGCGACGAGCATCGGAAAACTTCGCTGACTATAACACGTTCGACAGCACCCGTGCAATTCCGCGAATGAGTCCATGCGCAGACTTGGTTCCGGTCACTCGGTTCATTGCTTTGTTTTGCGAACATCAAACCTCCGCGAGCCATTTAACCTTGTCGGCTCCCACTCCTGGAATCAATAATCAACCGGCTTAACGTTCGTAAAGTGCTAAAGTTCCAAGCTCGGAAATCATTGTATCAGAATGCGGATCCCCAATTTCAAGATCTCCATGGAGCATTATTTAAAAGACTAGCGCGAAATAGCAGGGACAAAGACAGAGAAGACGACAGGGCGAGCGCTCGTCCTGTCGTCTTCTCTGTCTTTGTCCCTGCTATTTTGCGCTAGTCGTTTGAATAATGATGACACACCAACTAGCCTAGCTTTCTTCCTTATTAGCGCTCGTCCTGTCGTGTTCTCTTTGTCCCTGCTATTTTGCGCTAGTCTTTTGAATAATGATGACACACCAACTAGCCCAGCTTTCTTCCTTGAACTCCATGGAGCACCTTTATCCTCATTGTTTCAGTAAAACACACATGGCGCCGCTGCCGGAGCACATGTTTCTTTAATTTTTTTTTCAGTAGCAGAGCTAGAGCTATACAGCAGCAGCTGTAATCCAATGAAAGAAAAATATAATACCATGAGGTTCTAAAGGTGTCCAAAACAAAAAGAAGAAAAAAAGATAACAAACGTAACTCAGAGCCTCTGCTAGGCTTTTATCTATGTGACAGATTTTGCATTAAAGTTTTCGAACGTTCAAACGTCATTATTGAAATCTCAGGGGTAAAAAAGAATAAAAAAGAAGACTAGCACGTACGCGCTTGCCGCAGCGTGAAAAAAACTCACGCCCGCGCGTCTTGCGTTTGCCGCGCCTCGCGAGGATTGGCGGTCGGTACCTACAAGAGGCGAGCCAGCGCGCGCCCACAAGCTTGGCTCGCTATTTTCTCCGTGGTAGACATTCGCTTCGCATTTCTTGTGAGGCAGCCCGAGCACCGATATTTGTCTGGAGGATATATATCTGTGCCCGCGGCGCGCTTCGACGCGTGCCATCTCTCCCGAACCGTCCGCACACGCGTAGGCGCGCGGGCGCGAGCTTTCGCGCGCCGGCAAGCGTACGTGTAGTTCGGCCTCAGAGGTCCACGGGATTGTTGCGGCAGGTTTTACAAAAGCGCTTTTATTTTATGTTTTTTTTCACGCCGAGTGGGCGTCGCCGCGTCGTCGACACAGATAGTCGCGTTGCTATGTGAAAACAAAATAAATGACCACGCCGTCATTTATCATCTCCGTTTTCTTCTCATTCGCATAAACGTAGAAGATACACCTTCTACAGTTCTCGCCACAGTGAAAACGAGACATACGGCTTCTACTTTGCGACAAATTCTTAACGTAATCTTGCTCGCTAATATTTTCTTTCTTTCAATAGCTACTCTTACGTAACACTGCCAACTTTACCTTAGCTTAGCGACACAAGCGAAGAAGCCCAGTCTATAGCTTTCACTATTCCCAAAGCAGCGCCCGAAATGTTTTCCAAACTGCAATTCCAAATGGCCTCAGGCCAAATTCACAAAGCTGTTCGTTCATAGGTGCCCTCTGCCATTCGCTGGACGCCTTTGATAACTATATGTCCGACATCGCGGAGTGCTGGCGGCTGTTCTTACGAACCGCTTTGTCGTAAGAACTTTACATGAGTATTCCCAAGGTATTTTCAGAACCTACTTTAGTATACGCATCTTCGATAAGCGGAACCTATGGACCTGAACAGTCTCTTTTAAAATGAGTGCAATATTTTTCACGCCGGTATCTGTTCAACAAGTAACCAAACTTTAAAATTTCAGAAAATACGAATCTAACGTCGTTTATCTAAGAGCACAAACTCCTTACTTGCTTTAAAACTTTACTCAATTATAAAGTAAAATGAAGACACCGAAGGAGCTGGTTGGCCTCATCGAAAAATATGAGAGTTGCGCGGTGTACGGGAATATCTTACATATCTTTTTTTTTTTTTTCAGGAGACTGCGAAATACAGGAACACCATCTACAAACCAATAGATTGAATGCTCTGAAGCTTTTTGTACATCAACACGCATAACCGAGTAGGACCGCATAAATAAAAGCGTCATGTATACATGATTATTCCTGCTAAACCGTGGACTCGGGTCAAATTTTGCACACAGGTCGAATTTTGTAGTGAGTTAGGTTGATTATCACGTTTTGGAGAATGTGTTACCTGTTTCATCTACACGAAATCCGAAGCGGGCATCGTCTGCAGCAACGCCACTAAGAAGCTTTTTTTTTTTGTTATTATAATGCAACAAAAATGTAGCGCCATTTGTAAAGGCAACCACAAAAATACTGTCCGAAGCCGCGAGAGAGGGCGTCATTGTCATGTTGTAGTGGAAGCGACACGTTTTCAGAGGCGTCGCTACAGACCCCACCCGCGTTCGATTCAATGTGCACGAAAGCGTTAGTTAATACCCAGCTAAGTGCTATTAAACGAAACTCGCCGACAAATTTGAACACGAACGAGCCAGAATTTTGGCAGGAATATCTGGCGCTCCTGTTTACGCAACGTACAGTGTAGAAGCGTGAAGTGAACAGGCACTCACTCTCGTCGTTGGGTTTGATAGGCCGGTGCACGTCAACCGTGTCCTCAGATGTCGTGCTTCCGGACGACAGGTGACGGATGTGGCCGAAGGGACCCACTTTCCAACGCTGCGGCGCCGAGCACTCGTGTTCTTTCACGTACCTGAAAAGAAATACACTATGGCACTTTTTCCAGCCAATTTTCTCAAAGCCTACGGCACGCAGTGCATTCAAGAAGCGGCTGCTAAGCAGCAACGAAAGAAAAGGAAACCAAAAGGCAGCTCAGTTTCTGCCATGATCGCATTTAGGGTTAGCACGGGAGCGCGTGGCCACGCATCAAAGTAAACATGCGCAAGCGCATTGACTGCTGGAAGCGTGGCTTCACGTCGTCTGCTACAGACTTTCGGCCCGCAAGGTCGAGTTGAGGTGAAACAGTGTAGCAGACGACACGGACCCAGGCCTCTAGGCGTCACTGCACCTATGCAAGTTCGCTTCGATGCGCGGCCCTGCTCGCTGCAAGGAAGCTGTGCAGAGCACGGCTTCGCGCTTTTTTGTTAACGCCAAGTGCGATCAAGGTAGTGCTGCGGAAGCATGCGTTTGGTCCTTGCAGGTATAGCAGACGAGAGTCAGTAACGAGAAGAAAAAGATTGCATGGTCATGCGACTAAGTCACTGATCGTACCTAACAATGTTCTTGAATCTGAAAGGCTAAGTCAAGGTATACCATAAACGAATTTACGAGCAAGTTGGAAGGTCGGCGAGTGCATTGTACACGATCCTAAAAGGCGAACTAGAAAAACCGCAAAACAGACCTTAGTCAACACTCGGTAGCATGTACAAATATGAACAAACTGGACATAAACTAACAATTACAATGACACCGCTCAGATGACTGCAAGGCTCCCTACGAGCATGGGGCATTTCCTTTTTCATTAAAAGGAGCGAAATGGGTCAAGTTCTAGATAACGCAATTCTCCAGCATTGACGAGGTGCCCTCAAGCACAATGGAACCGAGTCGCGGTATGATGTCAGCGCCCAAGTGTGTTTACTGAAAACTCGTCTGTTGCTGATAATGCTCGTCATGTCCTAAATGTGAATCCGTACCTCCGGCAGCGACACGGAAAGAGGCAGGCAACCCTAGAACAGCAAAAACTGGACCCTAAAAGGTTTCCTCGCAGGGCGAGGCCTCCACGCTGTATCAGCTTAGAGATAGAGCCAGCAGATGTTTCCGCGCTCAGTATCAACCTCGTTGGTTTACTGATGCTAGCTAGGTTCAACACAGGCTCGCCGTTCATCAACTCCCAGCTTATCCACATATACAAGGAAAGATTTGGATGTCTATTTTTCAGTCCCTGAGAATCCTTTTATCGCGCCCGCTGTCAAGCACAGTCAGAATGGGATGCCTCACGCTAAATAGAAAGAAAGTTCGAAACAACAGCTGTATAAACGAGGATCGCAGCACATGCTCTAAAGTTATTAATCAGTGTGAGAAGGTGAAAACCTAACCTGAAGTGAGCTTAGATGTATTTAAAGACGTTCTGTCATTTCAACCTGTTCCCAAAACCTATTGACATAAGACAATCGGTGAATACTCATGGCGGTTGCTGTGGTTCGAATTGCCTCGTTGTGCGTTAAACATCATCGCTGAGTGAATGAGATCACTAGTTCCTAGGGCATCAAGGCCCTTTCAGGCGCTATGTCCACAACTGCGCACGCAAAAATATTGCATCAAAAGTAATAGCACTGATGGAAGCATAAATATGTAAGATGTGTCGCATACATCTTGAAACACTTCTGATTAGACCTCTGCTGAAGAATATTACAGGGAAAGTCTCTTAATAAAATTGAGTTGGGAAGGTAGGCTGCTGTGTATTTTCTCTAGGTATCAGTATTTCGTTATGAAACTTGTTCAAAAGCTTCGTTCCTTTCTTTTTCTCAGACCTTTCACATCAGGCAAATTTCTCAAGTGGATGAAGTAGCAGATTAGAGCGCACTAGCTCAGGTCGACCTCTCTGTCTTTCCTATCTATAAATTATATTCTATCCTTTTAGGTGCTTTCCAAGATTGCTGGATGTGAAATAGCTTTTTTTTTTTTTTTACTGATGTCCCTATATGGAGTTCTCGTGAGGAAGTCACGTTCCGTGAACTTCATAAAATCCACGGAAGAATTGAATATACTTAATTCGTTCGATACCTGCGTGCTTTTCATGATTCTGAAGATGCCACAAATGTGGTGAAATTAAGTATTTTAATGGGCAGAAATAATGGGCGCGTGAATAGGCATAGTCATTCCACGGTGGCTATACAGGTGAACACGAACAATGTCTCTTCGGAAGCTCATCTCGGTGACAGCGCAGACCATGCGTGTTAGGGTAGCAAGCAGAGAAGAAAAAGAGAGAGTGCCAGGCTACTCTACTGCGACGTCAACTCTTCTTACTTTTCCTGTAAATCCATGATCCTCGTCATTGTCCTGAGTTCTTCCTGCAGGCAGCCTGCGTATTTCGTGCTGTCCTCTTTGACCGCCTTTAGGAGCTCCTGCAAAGCAAAAGTGGCCCAGGCTCGAGTATGCCGGAGCAACCTGCTTCGCAGTACAAGTACAAGACGGAATGACGACAGCTTCCTAACAGATTGTTATGAGGCCCTTTCGTTTTATTTTCTCTCGCATACTACACTATTACCGTTACTACAGTGTCTAAATGTCCTTGAATTAACCAGTTAACTGGCCCAACAAAAAAAAAGAATGACACTAAGAGGGCAGCATATAATTAGTCAATAGAAAGTATAAACGAGCTTTCCAGGAAAGACTGTGTCTTCCGCTCGTGTTATTTGAGGAATTTCTCAGCAGATGACTGCGTCCATGAGTAAACTAAAACGGAGGAATTGGCCAGCTAAGTGACAGCTTTTGACCACCAAGGTTACCAGCTGTAACAGACATCAGAGTTTTGGCGATAATCGCTATTAGCGCATTTATTCTTACTCATTCCGCATTGGAATGGCCGACAACGCTCTCTGCAATGCCTGTCTTTGCGAGGAGACGCTGCAACACATTCTGTGCGACTGTCCTGAATATAATGTTCAGCGACAGTCCCTGGCATCCGTTCTCGCGCACCTTGACACTAGACCATTGTCCCTCGACACGATTTTCACATGCCGCCGACAGAAGACATCGCAGGTGAAGGCGACGAAGGGACTACTTCAGTTTTTGAAAGAGACGGGATTGGACAAGCGGCTCTGACAGTGTTATCACGTACAATGCCAGATTGATGGACTCTACCGGACGATGTTTGTGTGCTGTGATATGTGCTCTCTCTCTCTCTCTCCCCCTTCCCCATCTTTCATCGCCCCCATCCCTCTCCCATGTGTAGGGTAGCAAGCCGGTTACGCTAAACTGGTTAACCTCCCTGCCTTTCCTTCTCTACTTTTTCCTTCCTTCCTTCATATTTCATTAATTACTCTTTTGTTAATACCCACCAAATGCCATCCCTGAAAGAAGCACCAGTTTCGAGAAGTCTCCTCCGAATGTGCACCGAAACCCATGCTGCACTTAGTTTCCCAGAAATCTCTGATTCAGCACTGTGGCACATGGCATTCGGAACGCCCCACCATATGTCGTGGCAGATGTGGCAGTGGGGGGTGGGCACAACCATTTCAGAACTGGCGACACTCTTAGGGCTCTAAATGGAAATTTCTCGGCTGCTTAGGGACATCAAGTCCGCAGAGTTCCGAACATGGGACCGTGTATCATCAGTCGGAAAGCTAATTAGTGAACCGCAGATCAATAACAATTTTATTGTCAATAATCGGGCAAGTTTTTATGTGTGGCACTGCTATGAGTCATGGCAATCAGAAACATCCACTCTATTTGCAATCACAAAGTTCCATTAAATGTGTACTAACAGCCGACGCTGAAACAACGACAGTATGTGTGCTTTCCCAGTGCTATTAAACAGCTTAGCTGCGGTTGCTGCACTTAGAGACTAGCCGAAGTTTTTGATGCGCAGGCAAATTCTTCTAAAATAATTTCAATGCCCAATAATGTCATGTTTAAGTTAGCCCTGCATTTTAAACATGCTCAGTATCGAAAAACAACAGGAGAGCCAGAAATTTACCCGCAGCGTGTACTTTTGAACCACGACAATCAGGCGGTTCTGTGCGGTTGAAGAATTTCCCTGGAGGCGTTATCCGGTTAAAGGTATTTTATTCAAAGTTGTGCTCGTTTCAACAATGCAAAGTCGCGCCAATATCTACGCGTTTACGTATATAACAATGTGGCATTTACTTATGCAGAAAGTCTGCCCCCCAACGAGGGCAATACATATAAAAAAAGAACAGTTTGCTTTAGTACTTACGTCTACAAAAGCCTGGATGACTGGATCCTCGAAAAAGGCTTCCCGCACCGTGAGCGCCCAGCTGTTGGCGAATTGCACAACCCGTCTCTTGTTGGCGAGGATGAACTCCTTCTCCTGCCTCGAATTCGCTAGATCGATTCGATAAGTGGGATCTGGCGTTAAGGGCAAAAAACACTGCACTTTTATTTCTATCGCTTTCTAGAACACAAAGCACGGTGTGCGTTTCGTGCCGCGTTGCCATTTCGGGGCTTTGCCCCACAAGCCACACTAACTTGGGCACGCCCTGCGTGTTACTTTGCTACAGTATTTCATGCGCTGAATAAACGTCATTACATAAAGGTGTCTATTCCTTCAGCCTCTGTGCACAGTAGTGACGCTGAAAGCGGACAGTCGTCCACTATAAAAAAGAATGATGACCAGTACTCCCAATAAACTGCGCTCGTAAGGATTTCCCAACGTTGCTGAAATTCTTTAGGTCTACGAGCTCGCATAATAAACATTGAGAACACTGCTGCTGCCGCTCGATAGTGTACGCGGTGCGATTGCGTGCCGGGTACATCCGGTGTGCTCCGATGTACACCTCCGTCATAAGATACAATGAAATCTTTCTGCAGAAGACGCTGTTGTTTGTGTCATCGCAGTGTGACGGCGACAAGCATAGCACACGATCTGCGCATCGTGAGGCGAGAACCTTGATCGTTGCAGGCAATTTGTTCGAGCTCTCGAGTTAACCACTGAGCCATGAACGAAAATCTATAGTTTAATACACGCATGACCCTATTCGACGTTGTAAAGCAATATATAGGCTTGTGCAGCGCTAATCCTTCCTATATAGTTTCGTAGTTTTCCGTCAGCTCATTTCCCAATGTCGTATAAACGTAAAAATATTCGTTCATAGATAGCTTTCACACATCGACGAAAAGGATATTGCTTCATAAGTTCTGGGCACAGCTGATGGCTTGGCATAAATATGACGTGAGTCAGCAGAAAATCTTCTAGGAAAGTATCTGAAATCAAGAATAGCGACAATCCATTAATGATGGCATCGTGTAAATCAAGGGTCACGTGAAGTCCATTTCATCAGAATCTCAAGAATGATACAGAGGAGAAAAAAAAAGTGCGAGAGGTCAAGTCTTTAATTACCTGAGGATTCTTCTGTTCTAGTGTCTATCCGGGTTTCTAATAGATGTTCCAACATCTTCTGCGGGGTTCCTGCCATAACCATATACCTGTTCGAAGAAGAAGACCAATTTCAGTGAGGCAGAGTTTCAGACTATAGATACACTACGACGTCCGCGACATTTAGCTTCCATATAACCGACTTCCGCTCAGCCTTGACTATCACAGCGGTAAATTCAACAATTCTATTCAAATTCCAAATATATTTTTTCGTGATTTGTCGCCAGTCTTACTGGCGCTCTCGGTATGTTGTCAAGAAGAATTGGCGCTCTTGAACAGTGGAAGGTTATTATATATCGAGATCGAATCCGCGAACTCCCGATCAGCCCCGTAACGTCACAGCCACTGCACTCAGTGGTGACTATGACGCACTAAAAGCTTTGCAAATGCGGTCTCAGACGTTTGCGCTAGAAGATTAAATACCTTTTTCAAAATTAGAAAATGCAAACATTAAAAAAACATTGTGCAAGAAGCATCCACAATGATTATCAATGTAAGTGAATAGTTGAACGCCTCTAGAAAGCTATTCTCTTGAATAAAAGGAAGACTCGCCTTAAGGCGCATTTAAGTCAAGATATTTAGGTAGCGCTCGTTTGCGTAATTCTGCTGGGGATATAACCTATAACCAGCACCTCCGTAATGGCAGTACAGCTAGGCGGGTCTATATAAAGCCTTTATGTCATATGTGTCTGTGTCCTATATGTCAGGTGTGTCTGCATCACGTCTCCAGCAGCGCCGGCGTGAAAGCCGACTGCTATCCTCTACTCCAGCAGCCGCCTCAGAGAGCGAGAGGGCCGCGGGAGAAGGAGAAGGTTGTCTTCCGCTAGCGCTCCGGCAGAGCTGAAGCGCGCAAGCCTTCGGGTGCCCCGAAACTGCACGTGCGCCTGCACGTGCGACTGAGAGAGCTACAATAGTTGGCCTTGGCCCAAGAACGCAGCCCCGCCCGTCAGTTGCGCGAGAGCATGTTTGCTTTGCATCGACACCTTTGCGGCAGCGGTGAAAGTTTGACTACCGACCGCTCAGTGACCGCAAACCACCGATCTTGCGAAAGAGCCAAAGAAAGATATTGACTCTAACGACATACAAAGTAATGTTGCCACATGACCAAATACAACGTGTTCACTTTGAATAAGTAGTTACTATGCTGTTTTTCTGCAGTACAGCTATATATGTATGTACAGGCAGCGTGTCCCAGCTTTCATGGACCAAGATTTAAAAATATGCAAATGCAATGTAGCTGGACAAAACCAAGGTAATCTTGTTTGCCGTCGCTTTGGGATGCTCAGATATTTTTTGCATTCCGCCTACTTACATAATTAGTCTTAGTTAATTAATCAATTTAAATATTACAATTAGATAAACAGTGTACATGAGAGTGGCTTGTTGGGCTAGATGGTACATGGTCATACTAGGAGAATGCCAGCAAACTTGAAAGCAGAAAAAATCGAGAAGCAGACATAGACAAAGAGACAGGAAAGTGGCTGGACTTGAATTGATTGAATGAAGTTCAGTCCAGCCACCTTCCTGTCTCTTTGTCTATGTCTGCTTCTCGATTTTTTCTGCATTACAAGTTTGCTGGCATTGTCCTAGTATAACCAGGAAAAGTGTAAATGAGAAAATGGTAGAGCGTCATAAAAAACTCCCTATACAGCTTTCTGTACGTGCTACATCAAAGTGTTTTTCCGAGCGTGAAGAAAGCCTGCAAATACACTCAATAATGCCGCGGGAATGGCCACTCAAGGCACTTTGTGAACCTGCGGGTTTCTTTCACGCTCGGAAAAGCACTCTCATATAGCACGTAATGGGCAACAGAAAGCTGTATCAGGAGTTTTTTTTTTTTTTTTTTTTTTGACGCTGTACAATGTTCTCATTGACACTTTTAATCTAATTATAATATTTGAGAAGTTGGTTAGATAATTAATTAATTAAGACTAACTATATAGTTAAACGGAGCGCAAAAAAAAAATACTCTGAGTATCCGCAAGCGACGGCAAACAACCTCACCTTGGTTCTGTCCAGCTACGTGGCATATGCTTATTTTTAGATCTTGGTGCATGATAATTGGGAGAGCCTGTATACATACACATTTAAGGGTTCCATCCTGTATACTGAGTACGCATTTCAGTCATACCAACTAAGGCAAACAGAATGGCAAATTCACAATTTTCTTATGTTACTTTTTTTTGCGCCTCCGTTGCTACGCGGCATAATGTCGGATAGAAATTATATATAAGCATGTGGGGGCCCGTTTCTGCTGCTTGGGCCGTGGGCCGTTTCGTCTCTTTTCTTTTTCTTTTTTGGTTCAGCGCTACGAGGTACGACACTAGAAACGCAGTTGAACGAAAGCACATGCACAAGATAATCATCATAGTGTACATATTTGCTAGCCTGACTAGACCGAAAAACGTTGTGTGCCTATACTCTTTCTTGTGAAGCAGATTTGCCTTTTGCAAATACAGTAAAGGAAATCCAGTCATTTACCTATCAGACGAAAGTTATCTACAGCCCCGACGGCGATCGCTCAGCAGTGTCTTGACAATACGTGAGTGAATGCAGGAGCATTCCCGATCTATAATCAGGTTTTTTTTTTTCAGCATTTGCGTACATTTGATAAATTTCTAAATACTGCCGCCCAGTTCTCGCAAGCCAGGCTTCCTGTAGTTCCAGCGTGTCGTGTGCCCGCTGACCTACTTAGCTCCTCCCGATAAACCCAGAAAAAAGCCTTGCTGATTAAATCTCGGCGGTACCGCGCTCGTGGCACTATCTGTCGTGACTCTGACGTCACTGCCATGTGCTAGACTTTGACAATGCAACTAACGCTTATGGTATATCAAC
This sequence comes from Dermacentor andersoni, assembly GCF_023375885.2. NCBI lineage: Eukaryota > Metazoa > Arthropoda > Arachnida > Ixodida > Ixodidae > Dermacentor > Dermacentor andersoni. Next base: position 127,252,968 of record NC_092815.1, on the reverse strand, counting down.
GCTTCGCACTAGAAAATTCTGGACCGAATTTGCAACGCCGTCCGAGATAACCTTGTCAATGGGCGGTGAGCTTCACTGATCTAATGCTCGCTCACAGAACTGGCCGATGCCTTCTCTCAGGAGCCGCACTACTGTTGCGAATACAGGCCCAGGTTTAGAACTTAAAGCGTGGAGCTTTCTCGGGTGTAGCCCCCTTTTACGAAACAGTTGCTAGCGCGCTTTTTTTTGTGCATGTGTGTGGTGTTTCCATACGTTTACATGATCAATAATAATAACAACAACAATAATCAGCAATTAAAAATTAAATTCTGCTGTTTTACGTGCCGGCACCACGATCTGATTACGAGGCGCACTGTAGTGGAGTACTCCGGATTAATTTTCGCCACCTGGGATTCCTTAACGTGAGCCCGTAGCACGGTACGCGGGCGTTTCTGCGATTAGCCTCCCCGTTGAAAGGCAGCCGCCGCGGTCGCAATTTCATCCCGCGACCTCGTGCATTGCAGCGCAGTGCCGTAACCACCATCGTGCACGGATAACGAATTCGCGACAGATGTACTCACTTGTAATGAGAATGTGCACCGTTGGTGTTTCTTGCGTCAGCTGGTATCTTTTGCAGCAGTAGAACATCTTGGCCGTGTTCTTTTAACCTTACTGTGTTCGCTTCCACGTCCTACAGACAAACAAAAATATAGACGTATGCTCAAGGTACCTGAGAAGGTTCGGCAAGTGAGTACAAAGGAACGCTTTCCGCAACAAGTTATCTACAAGTCACTTTTACGGTCAACGAGAAGTCGTCTCGAGCATCTAGCACTTTCGCAGTGCACTTTGGCAGTACCAAAGTACAACTTTGCTCACATTTTCTCAGCTTAACATAAACCCAGAGCGTTCATTCTTTTTTCGAATTGAAAGGCAGAAAAAGAAATAGCTTAGTTCGTATACTGCCTTGAAACTCGACACAGCAGCGTAGTTCTGGCACCCAAAGGCAAATGCAGCGAACAGCTCAATACCGACGCAGTCCTTAAGTCATGGCCTCGAGGGCCCAGGCACATAATACCTTCTTTTACACATGCCCCCCCCCCCCCCCCCCCCCCCCTCAACCACCTCACCCGAACCACTCCTTCAGGAAACGAACACACTTCATACTTTGCGCTACTTGCAGAACGCTAAGACATACAACATTAGTTTACATCCAACGCACTTCATACTTCATACATCTATACTTCATACTTCACTACAGTTCTAAGCGAAAAGTGAATGCTAAATGCTATCTTTGTTATGAAGCTGTTTCGGTTCACGTCAAACTACCGCACGTGTAGAACGTGAAAACACTGCTGGCTACCAACACAAAAAAAAAACGTGTTCACACCTTCACGACCCAGCCGAAGCATGGCAGCGTCGCAAGAGCCCTGGCCGCCACTCGCAATCGCGCCACAGTACACATACGCCAACCGCTCGACGCAGCGCGCCTCCATGACTGTGCTTCAGTTGAAGGCGAGCGACTTCGCTATGCGAACGCGCAGTACGCTGTTCAGCGCCAGGACAGCCAGCAGAACGGCCCAGGGAAAGGGTTCGTACGGAGCGGGCGGTTCCAGGCTATACCGACAACTTCAGCGCGCGTTAAAGAGAGCACGCATGCAACGCACCAGCAGGGATAGCTCCCTCTAACCTACGCACGCGCTCAACCGCGACGTTTTTCCTTCCCTTGACGCCTATGTCCAGGCTTTTCCGCCACAACGAGCACGACTCGCACAGCGGCATAGATGTCTGAATGACGTGGTATCGCGCGTCGACAAGCCTGCAATAGTTCAACTACCGGCGCGGTACTTTCGTCACTGCGCCATTATCTCTCGCCACCCCTTTCTTCGTCCATACTTATTTCTTTGTTACGGTCTGTTGAGATCGCGCTTTTAATTAAGAAGATGCCCGTCTTCCGCGAAAGCAGAAAAAAAAGCAATATTATTTCGTCACTAACCTTGACAACATAAGTCGATCGAACCGACGGCGAGACTTTTCCGCATCGCCAAGTGTTCAAGCCTCTATACGACTAAGACTCAATAATTAAGTTTCTTGGGATCTCTTATCGCCTCGCAGGAGCAGTTTCCTCTCTTCCAGCTTTCTATTTAGATTTTTTTTTTTTGCTCGACAACGATCAAAAAAGCCAGTCACGCGTGGCGCCATACTCCGACTGTTGCAGTCAGTATGCCTTATTATTTATTGCTTACGAAGAAAGGCCGCCAACATGACGGGACTGAAACCACCACATCGATTTATTTTTAGTGTTGTCGAGAGCGACGGGTACATCCTCGCCTCTATTTCATCGTCACCAACGGCTGTACTTGAAGTACACTGCAGGATAAAGTCCGTTCGCAGAGAAATTTATGGAACCACTTTCTGGGTTAGCCCAACCGGTTAGCCACCGCTGACTATTAAACGCATTCCCTCCTCAAAAGCCCGCTATTGAGTTTCCTCTCTCTTGGCAGTCATTATGCCACTGTAAGAGACCGCCGTTTATCTTCTTATACGCTCTACATGACCGACTGATTAACAGTACTTCTTCGTCTTAATTTCACGCATGCTAAACATCGCCTACTCCCGTTTGACACAATTCACGCCACCGACATTCTCTTAACGTTTCGCCTATCGTTTTCGAAGCACGTCGCGCCTTGTCCAGCTTGTCTTTCATGTTTCCTTGCCCTCCTCCCGTGATCTCGCCGCGTTGGATTTTCAATGACAGAATGGCGCAATTACATTCCTTCTCGTTTTAAAGGATGCGTCCGTAAGCTGCCGCCCACGACTCGGGAAGTGTCCGCCCAAATACGCTCTCCAGCGTATTTTGTACTCTCGAACGGATTTCCTTCGCGCGATGCGTGTTCCCCGCGACTAGACTTGGCCCACATAAAGCGCGCGCACGTTCTTCGTTGGCCATGCAGCGCCGAAAATCTACTATGCGGGGACGTCCGCGCTCGCGCTCTGTTTGGCTGGGCGCGGGCGACAGCGCGGCCCCGGGCGGACAGCGCGGAAGGCCTAGATGGCAAAAGCTCCAGCCATGCGAAGCGGTCAGCCTCGCGCGCACACAAACCGGGCGCCGACGAACCAACTAAGAACCAACCGGCGCGCAGCGCAGCCCGGTGGTGGACCAGCGAACTCACCCTCAGGATGCGGTTGAAGTCTTCCTTGTCGACTCGCAGAAAGTGGCAGTTGTCCTCGCGAGTCGTTATGGTCGCCGCGCTGCGAAGGCGTCGGGAACGAAGCAGGAAGACGAGCAAAAAAAAAAAAAAAAAAAAATATGTGGGAGGGGGAGGAGGAAAGAGAAAAAAGAAAGGCAGAACAATGAGTGAGGCAGAAATGTTGCTTATATATGACAGCACTGCAGCAGTGGTCCGGCAACAAAACGGCACTGTCAGTATCAACGAGCGACACGTCTATACGCATGCAGCACAAGAGTTCCAGACAGCGGAAACAAACACAGAAAAAAAAAATTAAAATTGAGAAAAAGGCGGAATCAGGGTAGGCAAGTCCTACGATAAACAAGCGCGAGTAAGCACTTGCTAACTACATCGCAAATAGCTAAATTCGCGCACGCTTCGATAAACAACAAAGTGTGCTCTTCTTTTTTTTTTTTTTTCGGAAGCGAACTGCGTAACCTCGAATTAGAAACCATCACTTTGGCATGTACATAGCCCTGACCTTGCTAAATGCACAAGTAGATTGCCATATCCGAAAATATCGACAGTTTTATCTGCAGCTATAGTGTCAGTAAACGATGTAACGTTGAATTTCCATAACAAGGGGTGAAGTGCGCTGAGCTCATCAGACGAAATCGCTGAGACGACTTTCACGAAAGATTGCTATCACCCCCCCCCCCCCCCCCCCCCACCCACAGTGATCCGCAACACATTCCGCCGCTTGCAGTGACAGGCGACAGCGAGTCACAGTCACAGTGCTGATAACAGTTAAGCAAGAGTCACAGCGCTGGTAAGTTAAATGGCGCCGCCAAGGCTATCAAACGCGGTGGTAAGGTCTACGGAGCAGGCTTAAATCTTTCCTACCCACATTTAATGATACATTCGCTTTGTTATTGAGAGCCGTACAAATAAATCATTGTTCTCGCTATACCGTCACTTAGGAATCACTAACCGCGAACAAAACAGATGGAGTGGTAGTTCTGACTGACGCAACATAGCGAATCTGCCAATTACGCTTGACGAATCTCGACAAACGGAGAGAACCGCGCGTGCCGTGTAAATCACTCACCGTGGTGCATCGTTGACGAGCGCCAGCTTGCCGAAGTCGTCTCCCTCGTGCAGAGTGCACACGACGCCCTGCCGCGTTGAGAAATCAAAAAATCATCATCGTCATCATTAACTACATCAACGTTATCAGCAGCAGGAGCAGCTCAGTTAACTCGCCTGTAAACACAGGGCCTTCTTTCCACTGTTCTCCAATACCCCATTGTCCTGTACGAATCAGCGTGCCTTTCATACCTGAGAATTTCGCTGCCTCATCATACGACCACATGCAAACTCCGGCTAGCCATCTCTTCCGATCGCGTCCGTAGTGATGCTTTAGACATCGCGTTCACAAACGCCACAGTCCTCGACTCACAACTCCTGTTCGACTTCACCGAATGTCGGAAAGCGCCGCTGTCCCAAATTGATTTTCAAGGCCGCTTGGCGGCGACTGCCTTCATTGAAAGTTGCTTGAATCGCGCTTACGCTCTCAAGTGCCTTCGTGAATGCGCTCGAAATACTTGGCTGCAAAATATTAGCTAAGAAACAATACGCAAGCGCTATGAAACGCAAGAGGGGGCAGTGCCGCCCAATGGTATAGGGAGGCCCGGCTGTCTGGTGCCGAGGTGACATGCCAGGTGCAGGAGAGCTTAAATATAAGGAACTCGGAGAGCGCCGTTTACCGTTATCATGTATCGCATCCTACGTGCAGGTCGTCTGCTTTCTCCGAAAGATTCAGCAAGAATAACATAAACTTACGCCAAGTAGACAAGAAAGACCGTGAGAAAGCAGTAATCGAAAATCGTACAAACGGAAAGGAGACCCTTGTGATGACGACGATGCTCCGTCGCTTTCTAACATCTTCGCTACCATTACTCCGTCGAGCGAATGAGCAAAGCTTATTTGATTTCCTCTTTTACGAACAATAAATATGCGTTGTTCAGCAAGATGCAGAAATCCATCATACCGAAGCCGGAGTGACTACGACCACTTTTGAGACGGCAAAAAAGAAAATGACACAGCCGACAGCGAAAGAAATAAACGTTGGTTGAGTGGCGCCTTAAATGGAGCTCTGTCACATCTACCAACAAAATCCATATACTCGTGCAAATGGCAACAACAAAAAATGGCTGAGCATGACGCGCATTTCCCACGCAAGAGCGCCGAAACTTTAAACAACAAAGAACGGCGTGAAATAGACAAGCCCTGAGATTTCATCACGAGGCAAAAAGTTTTTTTTTTTTTTTCATCACATCTCATAACATTAAAAATAAATGCTTCTAGCCAGAACCGTGAGAACGAGTCACTGCATAATTTCGACGACGCTGTTTAATCCGCGAACGAGACCACAGACTCCAGAAAACAACACACACAGTCGCCATACACAATATTATGTTTCCACTGAAGGAGCTTATACGAGTCGAAAATGAGATTTAAAAAAAAACGCAATGAACAAAATAGATAGTTGCCCCACCTGTGGCTTCTTTCGCAGGCAGGAAGGAACAAGAAACAACGCAAAACGGCGCGCGCGGTTCGATATTTTCACCGTACAGCAGGAACCCCGCGCTACCATGGCGCACGGATGAGTTACAGCCTCCCCGACGGCCAAAGAACAAGCACGAAGCTTGTTCTCATAAAGTGACGCGCGAGAGTATGACTAGTATAGGCCTCCTTCTGGTACATGGAGTTTTTTCGTCCCTGATTACAGGCAATTGACATTGGGGGGCAAAAAACGCAGCTTTAGTCAGTGCAGCTATCGCCAGCACGAAGCGATTGCTAGTCGCAAATATATAAGATTAGCGTCTCTTTTATCTTTCACTGTTCTTGTACAGGAGAGCTATCAAGACTTTCTTTTTTTTTTTTTTTTAGCTTTGCCGATGTCAGGGCAACATTCCTTAAATAATAAACAAACGAGATCTGCTGGCTTCAGCGATTCCTTCGGGCCTCAACTCATTTGCTGCGACAGCCGCAGTTTCTGACGGCAAACGCTGCCACATTCTCAATTACGACTTCTCATTTGCGATGCACGCAACATCGTCTTGGAGCGCTAGAGTATCGCCTGCTGCGGCCTCCAAAATACGTGCGCAAACGCCACCACCCTCATAGTCTGCGTGGCCCACAAAGCCCCGCACTAATTCCAAATCCAAATCAACGCCCCGGCGACGGCTCTCTCCCTCTCTCTCTTTCTCTGGCAAACGACAACCGATCTTGAAGGCCATGCTTTAGCTAACTGCACGAGCGGAAGCGAGCGAGGAGCCGACAGACGTCATAGACACACTGTTTCGCCGCCACCTATATAGCAAAGTGACTAGCGCGTCTAGCACATCACTGCTAGGGTTGCCAATTCTCGAGTAGACGAAGTCGTCACGGCAGGAATGAGTCAGGGGAAAAGAGCGGGTGGCAACGACCGGCCCTGTCAGTGTTAGGAGCCGCCAGCCGTCTCCCGATTTAGAACAAGAGGCCGTGTAGTTGCTTCTCACGGCTACTAATACGAACGGAGGTAATGTGAACAGGTAAGGCTTACGACAGAACTAGTACCACGACAAGAAGCGAAACAGCCTTGACGCAACAGGACACACAAAAAAAAAAAGAATTTACGTGCGAAGGAGCTGTGAGCCACTATAGAAAAGCAAATAATGTCGATTTATTGTTATACAGTAGAAAAGAAAAGAAAAAAATTTGGTACATTTGGCCGTCCTAACCGGGTCAAGTCGGGACACGGGACATTTGCTCAACATTCGGGACTGCCCCGCTAAATCCGGGACGGGTGGCAATCCTAATTACTGCAGAGGTACGATTCCCATCCTGTGGTGGTGACTGGAAGCGTACTGCTTTTCTTCGCCGTATGCCGAAGGGGAGGAGGTGGCCTCACAGACGACGACGGGATAATGACGACGAGACGACAGATTAAGACGACGCACTTCCTCAAAGCGTAATGGAGAAGGCCCTCGAAGCGCGCAAACCCTGTTTCAAGTTTCTAGTTAACCGCCGTCACATTAAACAAAATGAACGGCTGCCAGCCCAGTATATAAAGTCAGCGGTGCATTGTGATAGTTGTAGGACGAGAAATAAAAAAATACTGGCACATAAACAGGAAGCCTCACTTTAACACCAAACCAAATTTAGGCTTTCCTGAATTCCCTCGCGCAAGCAGCACACGCGAACCAAACGCTACGCAAGAGACTTTGTCAGGCCACGCCTGTGAAGCCTGCAGAGAAGGAAGCGCAGCAGCCTCTCGGTCAACACGACAGAACTGGAAGCTGCAAGCTTTACGCGAATAACGGCTGACAGCGTGCCACGCTGCAACCGCACCGCATACATAACAGTGCCGAGCACAACAGACACAGAACGCGCATTCTGTCCCCGCACCCCGCACACACGCACACACACACAACTTGCCCAATTTGCAATCCTAATAAGGACGACAGCGTACCACACACCGGTGCCCGGGTACGTCTGCCATCACTAAGACTGCATTACCAGATATAGTAAACTCAACGGCGCTTTCCCTGACGACGCCCGACATTTTCATTTTCTCGCCGTGAGGGAGCCTAAAGGTGACATTCTGGCAGCTGCCCGCGTGTCCCACGGAAACGACGCTTACGTAATGCCACTAGGCGAGAATGCAGAGAGCATTCCGTTGCGTGTCAGACCGAACATGGGCGGTAAAAAGAAAGAATAAACGCGTGTAGGAGGAAAAACAGCGTGCTGGCTGGCTGGGAGGCCTTTGCTTTCATAGTTATAAGCCGGACCGAGGGGCTGTCATGCCGTTTCACGCGGTTTTCTTTTAAAAGAGACGGGTTGAAAGGGAGAGGACAGTGCCAACTTTCATAAAACGAGATGAGATACGTACGTAGCTTTAGTGAATGTCGCCCGCGTTCTACAGTTGCCAAGCCGCAGCAGTAGCTTACAGCTCGCGCACTTCTCTATTTTTATTTTCTTTAGTTAACCTAAAAGGCGCCCGTCACAATAATGTACTCAGCATGCTCCTTGCACTGACGCCGCAACGACATTCAGAAATTCGCACTGAATGCATCATCCTTCGCTGCACCAGCAAGAAACCAGAGAGATCCGTACGAAGGGCTGCTGCACGCAGTTCTGCAGTAGGGATGTTTTTCTCAAATATAAGGATAAGGGACTCAAAATTAGGGCGTGCACGCCGAAACCTACCAAAATACAAAAAAAAGGAAACAAGAGACGACTTTGGGTTTTCGGGTATACGCTAAGCCGCCTTTTCACGGTATCTCAGAACGCCCTACTAACGTGGCATTTGTCTAGAAGCTACACCTTACGTCAGCCGAGAAGAAGCCTCATCACACCAATGCACATCTTTCTACGCCGCGTATCCCCTTCCGTCAATGCGTTCTCTGCCAAGTGAGGAACGCTTTCCTAGCGCATCAGTACACCTTGCAATCCGCACGCCCGCATTTGGTTTCTATATGAAGCACAGCCATCTAGCGGTATGCTTGTACAACCATTCTATGACAAAGGCAACAACGAAAAGAATGCGGACTTCTTTAACAAAGCAGCGAAGGCTTGTTTCACAAAGCACCGTTGTGAATGGTTTTATTCTTAGTTTATTATATTATATTACTTCATTATTAGTCACGGTCTAAGTCAAACTAATCACTTCCGTGCTACAAATTTGCGATAACAAGTTAGACTGAATGAGAACATGTCTATAAGAAGTCACAAAGATGTTCGACACAACAACGACCCAGTGAAAGACTTATGCGCTGCCCGTAAATCCTGTGTTGCAGTTTTAGGCCCCATAGTCGTAGGTCAAGACGACCGACATTTCGTCGAGATGTCCCCGCAGTAATTATAGTACGAATAACTCTGCCACTTCTGTTTCGTAATAGCTAATCGGCAAAATGCTTCACATTAAGTGATATAACTCTAGGCAGGAGAATACCACGCCGAGCGTTCTTGTTGTCCTTTAGGCAGCAGTGATTGCTCGCTTCAGCTGCCAACGAAGCATTTTCCATTCATATTTTAACGAATCAGCTCCTTACAACGTCTCTGAACTGCTTACCTTGCCGTAGATAACGACGTTGACGGAGCCCCGTAGTATGATGTACCAGGACTTGCCCTCGTCGCCTTGGTTGAAGACTTCACATGCGGAGAATGACACAAGAAAAAACACTTCAAATTATGACTCGAAAACACATTACTTTCAGTTACCTGAAAATGAAATAATACCTTGTATTTCTTCACTCAGCACAGGTGAGCAACGCAATTTGTAAGCGAGGTGAAATGGCCGTGCGCATTCATAAGGAAGCCGACGCTCAAGCAGGTCTTATTGCCGAGTTATAGTGTCGCAGCGCTTTTTCTATTTAACGTGACGACAACTCTTCATTTCTCCAAAAAGATACAGCAAGAAGTGGGTGCTGTCGAGCCAAAATAACGAGAACACAGAGAAATTTTCCTTCGACAATGGTATGGTCCGTCCTTCTGTCAAATCTTTCTCTCGCGTGTACGTATAACATTCCCTAGAATTCTCCCCACAATTGAGAAAACTCATGAAATCAAACTGCGCGAACGAAACGCTCATCACGAAACACATTGCACCGAAAGGAAAATGCTATCATGCGACTATGTGACCTGTTTCGGCACGTTGTACACGCAACTGTTTATATTCGTATTTTGACTTTTTTTTTAACCCGATCTTAATACGTTCTCGATTACCCAATCCACTCCGCGCACGGAGGGACAGGTCTTCAAGCTGGCCCACGGGACCCCTCCCACTTCCGGCTTTCGAGCAATCAGGAAGCGAACACCGCTGACCCTTAGCTTCTGACTATACGACGGAAGCGCCGCAGCTCCTGCGAGTCGGTGACGCACAGCGCGAGCCCGCGCAGCTGCGATCCATTTGCATAATCATTCGCAGCACGATGGAAGTGCCGTCGGCCCGAACGACCAGACGGGGCCGAAGGAATCCTTCCGTGGAAGCACACACCGAGCAGGCCTAATCGCCGCGGCCTGTCCTCACGAAGCAATCTGCACGCGCGAAAGCGCACGCATTCCAGCTACAAAACCGACTGACTGATCGTTGGGACGAGTACAAAGACAGCTCCCGCACACACAGAAGCTCAGGGCACGTTCCCCGTAACGTTTCGCTTCCTCCATCTCACTGAACTCTCGCCTGTCATAGGAAAGCGATAGCTAGTTTGATTGAACAAAGCTTCGCGGACGTTCCAGTTATTATTTTCTCTCTCTCCTTTTTTTTTCTTCTATTAATGCTCAAATATTAAAGAAATAAGGACCAAAATAAAATGCTCTGTGGTTTCGTAGTCGCGTATCACGTGTCAAGAGGAGGAGGAGGAAGAGATTTTAATGAAGAGAAAGGAGGAGAGGTTCGCCGGGACAGCGTGTCTCTAGCCTGCTGCTCCTCAGTGGCGTAATGGGAAGTGGGAGATACAGGGAAAAGTAGGTGGCAGGTGATCGTGATATATGGCACAATGAGTTACTATATGCATGTTGTCCAATACACGGATGCGCGCACCCACACACAGGCTTATTTAGACAGTACATGGAAGGTCTGCTGAAGATCTTTCCTTGTTTTTTTTTTTTTTTTTTCTTTCGGGAGTCCTACAGCTCGTCCATAGACAACCCGTGAAGCTCTGTCCATAGATGCCCTTTTTTTCTCAACTCTTATCCATATACATCGTACAGTGAACGCGTTCGCGGAGGAAAATAAATCTTATTGTAAACATTTATCTATCTGGTCATTATATGTGGCCAAGAGAACGAAGTGCATAAGAGGGATCCATGCTCTAAAAGCATTCTACAGACAACCAAAAATATTCCTGAATCAATTTCGCACGACAGCATGTGCCTTCGCAACTCTGTATGTAGAAATCATTCCGAGTATGTCAAAAATATCAAGCACTAATTACCCCCAGGGAAAAAGTTTTCAGCGATGCCATGGTTTAGGCCGACGTTACCTAAGACACGCTGGAAATACCTGGGGCTCTGGCGCACGAATTTCTGTTACGCGAGGCACTGCTAAAGTATCGGACAAACTCGCTCTACGCCCACAATATCGACAAACGAAGACGAACAACGTATTTCGCTCACTGGCCAAGACAGCACAGCACCACTCTGGTAAAGCAATTGCATAAAAGGCGAAGGGAAATATGTGCGCCTGCTCCAAACAGAATTTACCTCGCATCTCACTCACCCTAGCCAAACTGTCAGAGATTCACCTAGTAGCAATGCTGGAAGTTCAGCCCCTGGAGGTTTTACAAACGCTAGGACGGTGCCAGGACTGACGGGTGGCTGAGGTGACGGCACTATACACTCGCAAACAACTTTCTGTGGCAATGAAACGGAAGCTGCAGGGACGGAGCTTCGGCACCAGTGTTACTGCGCCAAGTAGTCCGGCAGCGTTCGACAGCACTTTTCGGTATCTGAGTGCAGACACTGAATCAGGCGTAGCTTCCGCGTGCGACAGTTTCACATTTGCCGAAAAGCGGATGCGAAGAAGCTGGAAAATAAGACAGATTTAACATTCAGTGGTGCATTTTGAGCTATTTGGCTGCTGTAGTTAAAATGTTTGTCTTCTCTTCGCAAACTTAAACCAACGCGGATGAAAATGTGGGGCTGTATTCAGGAGCGCTCTCACTTGTGCGTGCTTTGCCCCAGTAGCTTTTCCTTCACTGCCGCAGAAAGGTGTCCGTGAGAGTAGGCTGAGAAGGGCCGCTTTATTGAGTTTGTGGCCTCAGACCCACCATGTTGGTCAGGTCAGACAAGCCGTGCGAATAGGCGTACTTGGAAACTTGTACGTATCCCCTAGAACAAGTGCACGTGAAAGTCACTGTGTGAGTGTCATTGGGATGTAGAACCAAAGGGGCACACAGTATTTTATAATTTTATTATTTGTTATTTCTTTTCGCGCCAGCGTAATTGCGTACAATTGTATTGCATACTACGCATTACCAGTAAGCACAGACGTGGGTTTATATTGCTACTAGTGCGCTTCTTGCTCTCTAGTTGCACAGACACTGCGTGGAGAAGACACTTTGAGGAGTTTGTGGTAAAGCGACGCTGGGAGGGCGCAACGCAGATCTTCACGTGATATGCTTAAATAATACAGAAGAAAGCGGTTGAAAGGTACAATTTTCCAACCCGAGCTGAAATGGGAACGTCTCGACAACGAGGTCACGCCACTGCAGCAAGCAACTTGCGCCACAAGTACGTAGTAGCTGTGCGCCACGTAACAAAACTGTAGGTGGTACTACCTCGTCGAGTGTAAAATTTGTATACAATAAAACGCGTGTCCGTAGAATAAAGGAATATCCAACCGCATTTGCATTCAGAATTATAGAAAAAAAATTTTTGAGCAGCCAAGAAGAACAATTACATAGAAGTGGGAAACCTAATCAGAAAGCAGAGGATCAAATGAAAGTGAAGGAAAAGAAAGTTGAAGGTGGAAGGCTGAGAATCATCATCATCATCGCCGGAAGCGGCGGTTGACCAGCGTTACACTAGCTATAGTGCGCTGTCACTGTTCAATAAGCAATTTCCTGCCGAACATTTCGACGTTCTCTTGCATCAGTTTTGAAACCTCGCCTTTACAGCGCTAAAATGGTGACCATGTCTCCCCGACTTGGCAAACCTCGCCGGCAATATAAAGGGCGAGCACAGGAACTATTACACGGGGACAATCTTACAGTTACTGACTGCAAAACATACTGAACTGAGTAAGACTTCTTTTCTTTTCTCCTTCTTCTGTTTCGAAAACGATCATTTTCGAAACAGCCCAAACGGAGCGGAAGACACGGGAATACACGGGACAGCGCCTTTCCTATGCGCGTCTCTCCGTATCTGTCTTCCTATTCGCGCTGTTTTCAAAAATGAAGGATTATTGATTATTTATATTTCGCTCAGAAGACTATAATTACGCGATCCGCCCAGAACGTTGCCTATGCAGGATCCACAAGCTCCCAATCAAGGCGGGCCCTGCTTCCGCCGCGTGGCCATTGTTTTTCCCAAATCGACATCCCCTCACCCCCCCCCGCTCCGTCCTGCCCCTCCTTCTCAACTTAACTACCACGTCGTGCTCGCTTTCTCTCCTCTCGGGGACCGGATTTCTCGCCTTCCATTCTGGCTATACGACGACAAGGGGAGGGGGGGGGGGGGGAGCACGCATAAGCGCGAATCAATGAGTATCGCGTATCACGACGCCTCGCACACGCTCGCATCTGAGTGCGTCTAATGATAGGGGGGTAGGGGGGGGGGGGGGGGGGGACCCACGCCTTCTTTTTGTCCGGCATGCATTTCCTGCAGCCAGCGAAAGTAGAGCGACTTACGCACACTTGCGCAAAGCTGCGCGCTACGGTCAGTGGGCGGTCCCCTCGCACACTCAAAATGCCTTTCCAACACACCACCAACATACTACGTTCGCTGCTCCCGACAGGCATTCACTCGCGAGCCTAGATGCGATGGCCCACATGCCCAGACATCGCTATAATGCGAACAGGTGGGCGTCCGAAGGAAACGTATACAGATGAAATGACGGGGGAAGAGGGAAAGAAAAGAAGAGAGAAAAGAAACAGCACCAGCGAGGCGACGTATCCGCCATAAGAGAGAAAAAGTAAAGCGCAAGTGTGCGCACTCCATTCATGCGACGTCTACATTCGTGAAGGCCACGTATGCGTGTACGCTAGCAGCGTGTATAAGGGTGCTCGATTCAGGCAGCAACGTGCAAAAAAGGCACGCGAGCGTTTAACTGCACAGGCCTCGTCATTGACGGCTCAATGTAGCCCGAAGGCCGAACGTTGCCATTGTGCTCGAGACAAAAGTGCGCGAGCTATCGACTGACGCGCCCACTCCTGAGCCTTTGTTCGCTTCGGTATATACGCTACAAAGCGAGAGAATAATAACAGATTACAAAAGAAAAATAAGTAATAATTACACGACCCCTCTATCCATGCGCGACCCGTTCTCGGAGATCTATTTTTAAGGCCCGTTATACACTCGCCGCCTATACGACGCTAAAAATGCGCGCTATTAGACTTACGTAACCTCAGGTTCCGGCCTAAACTCGACAACCAGATGGTAGTGACTGACGAGACTGCTTGCAGCTTCTGTAAGCGATCTTCTTTAACCGCACACCGATGAATGTTCTAGCTGCTTCTGTATTGTATTCTACTTTCTATGATTGTGTCCCTGCACTCTGGCTCTTCCTTTTTTTATTGTATTGTTATGTTTCTATCTTTCCCCTCCCCCAGTACAGGATAGCACACAGAATTTTCTGTTCTGATTAACCTCTCTGTCAGTCTCCGAATTTTCGCCTGTCTCTCTCTCTCTCTTTAAGATAAATGAGAATGAAACGGAAACGTGTCAACGATGCTAGATGCTCAGAGCCCTTTTAAAATAGACAAGATTTTTGGGTATATAGGAGCGCTTATTACGCCAGCCTTCGAGCTCTCTCTAAAATGAAAAAAAAAAAAACGAAATGGTTTTAGCGAATATCCCACAGGAAGAGACATGAGGGAAGAAATAGGCAACATGAACTAACGATTCATTACCCGTCCTTGGAAATTTTCCAGAAAGCACGTACCGCACCAATAAACCCTACTTTGCATTGTTTCCGTTGCCACGTAATTAGTTTAGATCGGTAAATTACCCCATCTTGGCTCTCTTATTCCTGGTTGGAATATAGGAAACGTCATTTAATTAGTGCACGGCAGTCTTCTTCAACTAAGCGCCCCAAGTGCGGGATTCGTGGGTGTCATATTCTCTCATGCTGAAGGGAGTTTGTCGTGTTTTCCGAGATTTGGACCTCTCTGCAGAGAAAGCTTCGATTTAAAAAGTATAGCCAAAGCTCCCAGATCCAACGCAATGTTTAGGGCTAAATGACGCGAACCTTGTTCGAGTTAGCGAGGTAGCAGCAATAGGGGATGACGCGCTCACAGGCTCGTCAGCTGCAGTAGGTGTAGCTGTCTCTGTCACGAAGATGAAGGCGATGTATGATGCTTGTAAAAGGAATAAGTATGATGCGAAGCGTGCGCAGAGAGAAGTACGGCACCTATCTAATTGAATTTAAGGTTTGCATATTACAACCATTGGTGTTACAGTGGCACATACTCATTCTGAGAGATTGGCTAAGAATGGTCCCGTACCTGCAGTGGCCCAAGTTGTAGTCTATTAGGCCGAGAAACCTGAATTGGTCTGATCTTACCTTTACTGCGTCTAGCTTGGCAGTGCGACAGGTTGGCACTTGCAAACATAATGTATACGCAGCCTTAGAACGGAGAGGTGAGGATGACATAGAGGCAATGAATGAAACCGTAACTAGGCTGGCATCAGAAGCAGCAATTGAAGTGGCAGGTAGGGCACCAAGGCAACCAGTAGGTAAGGAAGGAAGGAAGGAAAAAGTTCAGAAGGAAAGGCAGGGAGGTTAACCAGTTTAGCTAGCTTTAACCGGTTAACCAAGTAACAAAGGACCTAATAAAGAAACGGCAAAGAATGAAAGTGTCCAACTCAAGAGATCAGATAGAATTCGCAGGAACTGTCAAAACTAATTAAGAAGTAGCAAATAAGGGATATTCGAAATTATAACGTGAGAAAGACTGAGAAAGCAGTAAAAAATGGACGCAGCCTGCAATTAGTCAGAAGGAAACTTGGCATCGGACAAACCAAGATGTATGCACTGAAAGATAGGCAGGGTATTATCATCAGCAATTTCGAAGATATAGTAAAAGCGGCGGAAGAATTCTACATTGACCTATACAGTACCCAGAGGAGTCAGGATACCTCCATTAGAAACAGTAATGAACAGCATACAGAAATTCCTCCTATAACCAGCGATGAGGTCAGAAGGGCCTTGCAAGACATGAATCGAGGAAGAGCGGCAGGAGAAGATGGAATAACAGTCGATTTAATCAAAGATGTGGGAGACATAATGCTTGGAAAACTAGCGGTTCTTTATACGAAGTGTCTATCGAGTGCAAGGGTCTCAGAAAACTGGAAGAATGCAAGCATTATAATAATCCGAAAAAAGGGAGACGTTCAAAAATTGAAAAATTATAGGCCCAATATAGGACCAAAATAATCTCCAATAGACTAAGGGCAACACTGGACTTTAGTCAACCGAGGGAACAGGCAGGCTTCAGGAAGGGATACTCTACAATGGATTAGATCCATGTCATCAGTCAGGTAATCGAGAAATCCGCAGAGTACAATCAGCCTCTTTATATGTCTATCATAGATTACGAAAAGGCATTTGATTCAGTAGAGATACCAGCAGCCATAGAGGCAATACGTAATCAAGGCCTACAGGACGCTTACGTAAATATCTTGGAAAGTATGTACGTAGATTCCACGGCTACTTTAGTTTTCCACAAGAAAAGTAGGAAGATACCTATAAAGAAAGGGGTTAGACAAGGAGAGACAATCTCTCCAATGCTATTCACTGCGTGCTTGGAAGAAGTATTCAAGCTATTAAACTGGGAAGGCTTAGGAGTAAGGATCAACGGCGAGTATGTCAGCAACCTTCGACTTGCAGACGACATTGTCCTGTTCAGCAACACTGAGGACGCGTTACAACAAATTATTTAGGATCTTAATAGAGAGGGTACAGGAGTGGGGTTGAATATTAATATGCAGAAAACAAAGATAATGATTAATAGCCTGGCAAGGGAACAAGAGTTAAGGATCACCAGTCAGCCTCTAGAGTCTGTGAAGAATACGTTCACTAGAGCAATTACTCACAGGGAACCCTGATCATGGGAAGGAAATTTACAGAAGCGTTAAACTGGGTTGGAGCGCATACGGCAGACATTGTAATATCCAGACTGGAAGCTTACCATTATAATTAAAAAGAAAGGTGTACAGTCAGTGCATTCTAACGGTGCTGACATATGAGCAGAAACTTGGAGACTGACAAAGAAGCTCGAGAAGAAGTTAAGGACCGAGCAGAGAGAGATGGAACGAAGAATGTTAGGCGTAACGTAAATAGACAGGAAGAGAGCGGAGTGGATCAGTTAGCAAACGGGGATAGCCGATACTCTAATTGAGATAAAGAGAAAGAACTGGAGTTGGGCAGGCCATGTAATGCACAGGTTAGACAACCGGTGGACATTTAGGGTTGCAGAATGGGTGCCAAGAGAAGGGAAGCGCAGTCGAGGATGGCAGAAGACTAGGAGGGGTGATGAAATTAAGAAATTCGCAGGCGCTAGCTGAAATTGGTTGGCGTAGGACAGGGGTAATTGGAGATCGCAGGGAGAGTCCTTCATCCTGCAGTGAACATAAAATAGGATGATGATGATGATGATCATCATCATCATCATGGGGAGGTAAAGCAAAAAGGTTAAAGAACAAACCGCAAATGATCTTCTCTCCCTCTTGAAGAATGCAACTGTATCTCGCCACAAAATTTAAATTACAATGGACGATTAATGAACACAAAATGTTCGCAGCATTTATAACAAAGCTTACTTCGCAAATCCGGTGAGATGACATTACTTTTCATCCACCGCGATAAGTGCTTCAATGGCGGCAGCTCTGGCGCAGGGAATAATATGGCTTGTCGTAAAAACACGCTCGCACTGGTTTAATGAATTATCACTGCCAACCTCGTCACATAAGAAGTGTTCAGGTGTAAAGTTTTAGACAGGCGTTGCATTCTAACGCCACCAAATTTATTCGCCACTCGAGACCAGCCAATACTAAGATTTATTCGCTTTAAAAGATTTGTACGATTGTAAGTGTTAGAGAAATTTGTGTCATTCATTTAGCTAGATTTCAAGGCACCATTTTGAGCCCCGATGCTGACAACTGCTTGGCTTTATTTGGCTTGCAGATTATGGTAGACGTAACTGAACCGAGATGTGATTTAGTTTGTTTGGCGATGTTTGACTTCCGAGTCAGAGGGTGCTAAATGCTTTGAGTGCAACGTATGTGTTAGCGAGAACATATTGTTACGGGGAGCATTCACTCAACAGTAAACGGCTGTTAGTGACACTGTTGGTGGCAATATAATTAGATATGCTCTAATTTTGGATGGTTTCTTCGACGTACAACGAGACGTAGGCACTTGTATGCCTCAACTAAGTCTACTGCCTAACCGATGCTCCGAGTGGAGTGAAATGGTGCTATTGTGCCCTGCAACAGAAATGTTAATTATATATACCTGCAAGTCATCGCCGTCTCGCGTGCTTTTTTGAGTGTAGTAAGTTGACCATGACGGCAAGGCAACGTCGATGATGAGGAATTATACGAGCAATTGAATTAAGCCTACCTAGTCATTTTCATGGCATTTGGGAATTGGTGCACCGCTTACAGAAATACTTCTAATTGTGCTACCGGAATAAAAAAAAAGGATTGCGAGAAGTAACGGCATCATAAAAGCGTACAAAACTGACAACCGTTATAACGATCGAGGGTCGTGTCCACAAGTAGCACGTTGTGAATTAATTAACACTATCAACAGCGAACAAACAGAAAGCGCGAGCAGATGACGAGCCAGACGTTGCTCTTTCGGCACGAGCGCTTAAGGCGGTGTTCACAGCGCATCTCTCAAACTCGCACTGTCCTGAATGACAGCAAGGACCACCGAGCATATACATGTTGACTCCTGTGGGCATATGTATAAGTAGCCGCGTTTCTTTGAAATAAACGTTGTTGAAAGTCAGCGCTCGTGGTGTCGTCTTCTTGGCTTGTGTCCCCGTCTAATTGTACTGTTAACGCCAGGATGAAAAACCAACAAGCTCAAGCTGCTGTTCTAGCGATGTTGACTATGTATGTTAGACTATAGCTACGGCCTTTACAAAAGCCACAGATACAGCCTAATTTGTCCGCAAACTACGTTCGTTACATATGCTGGTACTGTTGGCAATAATGCTTTAACGCATGTTTTTTAACTGACGCATGCGTCGATGACTGATCACGCAGTTTGAAATGTCCTGCCTCCAATGTAGCATATATATATATATATATATATATATAATGAACAGTGCACACTACTTCCTCTGACAGCTCACCCCGACTGCAGCCACAGTGACGTGCACGCACATCCGGCTCCATAGGGGTCCCTACTATCGAGCAGGCACTTCCTCTTCTTCCATTCAAGCGGCCACACACAGCACGGAATGTCTTCGTCAAGACGTCCCGAGGCTGACGACTGCACTTTGTCGGAGAAAGTTCTCTCGCAGTACGGGGAGGGGAGTCAGGCACGGCGACAGGCGACGACACCACCACGACCGCGCGCGCTAGTCGCAGCAGAGGCGAAGAGACCGCGCCGCAAAACCGATACTCGCGAACAGCGACATGTCGTCGCATCGGCCCGCGCACGGATTCCGAGGGGGAAAAAAAAATTCGAGCCAAGTACACGGAGCACACGCGCACACAGAACCGTGCGAGCGCACGGACGGAGTCTTTCTGTTTTTCTTTGCGCGAGCGAATCGCTTCTCCGGAGAGCCGCAACCACCGATCGTGTGGGAGAGCCGGCAGCGGCGGAGGCCTTCGGCGCACAAGCGACCAGCGAAACGCACGCGTGGCCTTCGGGCCCAACTATGGCCGCTTCCGCGCCGGGCGAACGAATGCGCTATGTCCTACTCGATGTTGTGGGCTGCTGCTGCCACCGCGATCGTGCCGCAACACGCGAGCAGACGTGTAGCAGCAGCCCGGCGGCGCATTGTGCCGACGCTTGCCGCTCACGCCGTCCGTCTGGGTTATAGTTCGGTGCAGCAGCGCTTCGCCGGAGCGGAAAAGCCCGCATCCGCATTATCGGCGTGACGGGCTCGCCTTCGCGAAACAATGGATCGGGACGGGCACATCACGAGAGCGTCGCGTCAACTCTTCCTGGCATTCCTCCGTGCGCTATTATTGTTGTCGGGAACTCGGCGCGCGCACGCGCTTTTTCAAGATTCGTGACTCCCGTTTCCGCTACCACGTGCACCTCGACGCTTGTACTCGCGTTTGGTTGAAGCCTCCTCTGCGGTGGTTTCCAACGGCGCGGCGTCTTTCCTAGTGCTCGTGAAGTGGGTATTGATCCCTATAATTCATTCATTCATTCATTCATTGGTAATCCATGTATAAAGGCAGCCTAGCACTTTATACATAGTGTTCTTTTTCTTTTTTCTTAGACAGTACAAACTTTTTATACACAAGCTACTATCGTGAGACACCTGTCGTCTTCGCATGTGAGATCTACGGAGAGATGGAAATACTTTGCCGCTACTGAAGTCACTCTGAAAAGACTAATTAACAGGCATTTATTAACTAACTTCTTATCAGTGCCTTATTGCTTAATGTGCGCATTTGAAGGCAGTCACATTTTAATGCACCCTTACTTCTTAAAGACCTTGAAAATCGCAACATCTTCGAGATATTTCCAATCGAACTTCCACGGCAAATCCAGGCAACATTGAAACGGAGCGCCACGGCAGCGCAGCAAGGGCGCCCCCGCTATCATGTCACACTGAAACGCCCCGAGGCGACAAGCGCGACGAAGTTTGACACTGAACGTCTCGGCCAGTCGAGGCACGTATACTCACTGATACGACACGCCCTGCCCGGCAAGCACGTGCTACTGTGCGTCGGGCCAGGATTTGCCGCGGCATGCTGTCATTCAAACTTCGCCCCACACGGGGCGTTGCCGTCTGACGCACAGTGGGACACGCTCAGTCTCCATGTTGCCTGGATTTGGTCTTCGATTTCCATGACGAATATCTCAAATCAGGTGCCATTTTTTGGATTTCTAAAATATAGGTATAGGCCATAAATTGTGACTCCCTACAGGATTTTCATATGAACTGACCTCAAGTTGATAACAAAATTTTATTTACTAATTTTTTGTTAATTAGTGTTTCCAGAGTAACTTAAAGAGCGCCAAAGTATTTACCCCTCGGCGTATAACTCGTATGCGAAGAAGACAGGTGTCTCACGGTAATAGTTTCTTTCTTTTTTTAAATGAAGATTCTGCATTGTCTGAAAAAGGTCACCTTGTATATGGCAGTAACAAACTGCACGAAGACTCAAAATGCAGGTAACTGCGTTAGCGTAGATACTGTATAAAACCAGCACGCTGAAATAAAGTCAGGCCACATAAATATTCCGCAAACTGCACTCATCTTTGGGCGACCTGAATGGAGGTGACCAATCCTGCATTCCTACAGTCAATAACAACGACAACAAAAGCATTTCTTGCGTGATCTGCGATGGTGAGATCCATGCCACCTGACTGGGAAACCGCCGGTCTTCGCTATATCCACCATTACAAAAGCTACGAGGAAGCTACATCACCAGCTACAAGGAAGTTGCCCGAGTATCCGCGGATTCAGAGAATATTGGTCACAACCACACCGACTTCCACGACTTGTGTGCTAGGCCCTGCGGAAACAGATAGCCCAAGGGAGAGTGCGATCTCCATTATGAAGCCCAGCAAACACAGCAAGCACAAGAGCTTCATAAAGTTAGTGTAACGAATTAAGAAGGAAGCTCTCGACACAATGTACTACTGCTTTGATCGATCTTCAAAACAGAACCACAAAAGTCCCATTGTTGTTGTCGTTCTTTTTTTCTACACTTTGGTCTTCCATTCACTTTGCTTGTATTGCGGTATGGAACAGACCAGATGGCTTCTGAAAAGAGCGTGAGCTTAGCAGACGATAGTTATAATTCTACGATTCGCGACATTAAAGTCGCGCCACTATTCCATATCGAAGTCACGCTATCACGACAATCCGTGCAACAATCCAGACTGCGTGGACAGCACATCAATTTTCGCCTCCCCCCCTAGGGCAAGCCGAACTCTGTAATACAAATTTCGCCACGAATAGAGGGCGTGCCGAATAAATAAGGACGTAATGTGTGTGTCGAAAGTTTGCAAAGACGAGCCGAGGCGGGCAGGAAAAAGAGAAAGAAAGCTGGAAGGCTCAATGACGCACACTGGCGACAGGGATGGCGTAAGGATTTATTCACATAGCCTAACAGTTCCTTTTTTATAAATGAATCTGAACACATAAAGAATCTGGTAGTCATTGCGGCAACATTACACATTGAACGCATGATAGTCGCAAATATCACGCAGTGTACTGAATTCATTTGCGGTTTGCGTGAAGAAATCCATACCGGCATACTGCTGTCACGAAATTAGGTCAATACCCCACCCCCGGCATAGTTCGTATAGAATTCTCTGGGAAGCGACTACTGGCGGACTAGTTTCTTCGCATGATGCATATTTCAACACGACATTACTTGGTTCCACCGCCAAGCACATATCTGTCTTGCCGTTGAACATCGTAAAAACAAAAAAAAAAGGAACAAGACACAGAGAGGCGCTTCTACCTACTGGAAGATCAAGAGGATGGTTCCTGAGAGGCCGCCCTGCGCCCTCAGCACCCACCTTACTCTAGCGAGACGCCGCTTTTTAGATATGATTTGGTTTTGGCCTGCGTGGTGCGCAGAAAATTCGTGCGCTGAGAAACTTGAGCGCCCAATCAGCGACGACCCCCTTGCCCAGTTTCCTCTTTGTTTTGATGAGCGCCCGCCTCTTGATGCAACGCTGAATCTGCTCCTGCTCCTAACTTTTACAAACATTGACCAATGTCACCTCATCTGCACAAGACAAGCACAAAATTATTGATGTTCATAAATACACGTGTCGAAAGGACCGGCACTGGTGCGTGACTAACTGCAGGTTTCTCGACTCGGTCGACATCCACTTGTGCCGTCTTGCAACATCTTGGCGGCCTATGCGAGGAAGACTGATTGATAAGCACGGTTATAGCCTTGGGCGGCGCATATTCAAGTAAGTATTCGATGGGACGACTTCGCGAATGTATACAGACCGAAACCCTGCGTAGGCCAACTTTTTCTCGTCCTTGCGTTTCCTTCATATTCAGGTCCTTAATGTACACGCGATAACATTTCGACACGTAGTAGAAATAATACCACTTTCGTTTTTTTTTTCAGTCACGCAGCTGTCGACATATACGGAGACCCCCCCTCCAGGAACGGTACGCAACGACGTAGCGTCCTGGCTGTCGCTGCGGTTCGATCACACCCTTGCCAATGTGGCTGTTTTGTGTTTCCGCGTATATTCGGCTGTGTTGTGAATATTAGAAAACGTTCAAACAGGGCTTTTATTTTACTCCACTCAGGGCCATCGAAACTTCGGCGCAGTCACCTCGCAACGCACTTCGGTCAAAGCGCGGCTTCCCGTGCGGTGCACGGATTTTCGTGCGAGCAGCTGGGCGATGAAGACACGACACGGCGTGGCAATCCATCGCAGCCGCACCATCGTTGCTCCCGGATGCATAGTGCAGTCCGGCACGAACGCCCAGCACTGAGGGGCCGAGCCCCATATCTCACTCACTCACTTTCTCTCTCTCACTCCCTCTCTCTCTCCCTCTCTCTCTCAGCCCCGTTCTCGGACGGGCAGTTTGTCTTCGTCGGGGATGCCGCAGGCCTCCAGGGCACGCACATGGTTCAGATCTCGTCGGCGCCCAAATCGTTGCGCAGCGCGAGACGCAGTTTGTCGACGCCCCGCCGGTCACAAGTGGCGGACGGAGAAACGAATGGCGCTCGCCGTGTGAAGGCTCCATTAACGGGCATTGGGTCTCGTACAACTATTAGGGCCTCTTATAGATGTGCGCCTCTTCGTGCCAGTTCGGGGTATTTTTTTTTTTTTTCTTTCTTTCTGGTCGGTGCTGCTCTTGCCCACCGTATGTGTGTGATGTACCGCAGCGCATGAAAAAAAAATGAAATGTTAGGGAGCTTTGAAAAAACGTTGCGCACAGAAAAGCCCAACACTCTCTCGTACACCTTTCACGAGTTATTCTGTACTCTTTTTTTTTTGCGTATTTTTGTACGTCATGCCGATATATCGTCTACTAACTTTGAGGCGCCTATTTCTAAAGCCCTAACTTTACTAAAGAGGCACTCCGGCTCCGCGAATGCTCAGCTCCCCGTATAAATATCACAGTTAATGCAGACGAGAGATACGCTCCTCCAGCCCACGTCTCCGCATTTGCACTCATTAAATATCCTTCTCTCTCTATCTCACACAGCTAATGCGCAAACTTGACAATAGATAACTTAGCATTGAATGACTGTGTGCGTGCGTGCGTGCGTGCGTGCGTGCGTGCGTGCGTGCGTGCGTGCGTGCGTGCGTGCGTGTGTGTGCGTGTGCGTGTGCGTGTGCGTGTGTGTGTGTGTGTGTGTGTGTGTGTGTGTGTGTGTGTGTGTGTGAACACGGGTGCCTCGACGTTTGTCCTTATGATAATCTTAGCCCATTGCACGTCCGCAGCAGGTAACTGATCTCAACTTACCCCTGCGTTCGCACCGCCGACTCCATCCGACGCCTCTGAATTTCTCAATCTCAACAGACCACCTAATCCCCTGCCGTCCATCGACTACGCTTCCCTTATCTCCGCACTCATCTTATTACTCTGACTGACCACCGGTTATCTGCCCTACGCATTACTTGACCTGCCCGGCTACCCGTCGTCCTCTTAATCTCAACTATAGAATATCAGCAACACCCGCCTTTTCCTTTTGTCTCCCTCATACTGCCCCCCCCCCCACCTTATCCACCACCAGCCACTACACAGTCGAGGTAAGCGCGCCGCGTCAACATTATCGCGGAAGCGCAGGCTTTTCAGCCATCCACGTCAGAAGGCGGCGAAGAAGGGAAAGATGAGAGAGAGCTGGCATTGAGCGCACGAAACAGTTGCGAATACAAGCGTCAGCGGCTGGGTTTTTTATTTACTAGTGCACACTCTTTCTGTAAGGCACGAAGGTCTCGCATGCTCCCGGCTGAGAGTTTTCTCTTTTCTAACTGAAACAGTTTCGAAACCTTCGCTTCGAACTCTAATCCTCAGGATTTACTTCACTGACGCGCCATCTGTGAGCGGCCAAATGAAACTTCAAACTACTACAGTTGCAGTCCAGTGCCCGTGTATGCCCTTTTCCTCATGCGCGCACGAACGTGTTAGCTTAAAGTGCGCGGCTTCAACATCATGGCTCACCAGCTAGTCCCTCAGTATCTATAAAGCCATTTTGTCAAATAATGTAAATCCCTTAGCTCACTGGTGTCTACCCTATCTCTGGTTAGAAAAACAAAACTATAATCATGATGGACATTTATTACGGTATCCAAACAGCACGCCGTCTTAACAAAGTCGTGCGAGTGCCACTTTTCAGAAGAGGAATGGATGGCGTGCAGTCCTGCCTGTTCCACGTTCATTCATTCATTCATTCATTCGTAGGCAAACTTTTGGCTACATGCAGTGTTCTGTTCAGCACAGAATAACTCGGGTCGGTTCCAGGCAGTGGCTCTTTGGGCCGCAATGCAAGAGCGTTTGTGAGCCGAGATTTGAGTGCATCTTAAAGAGCCCAGGTGTCCAAATTATTCCGGAGCGCTCTATACAACGACGTCTCTTTATATCCCTTAGCCTAGATTTCTAATCAATCAATCATGCTACCGTCGCCATGGTGATAATATCAGTTGCGTACATGCAAGTGCGCAACTCTTCTTCTATATAACCACACCGAGGAAGGGGGGGGGGGGGGTTCTCACGCACAGGCTATCCCACGAAGGTCTTCGAGAACAGAAGATCTCGTTTATGATGCCAGTTCTGGTAAGTTGAAAGTATTATAGCTCATTAAGTGTCCATTCGAGCCAAGCACGACGCACGGCGCATTAGTGAAAGCGCTCGGCTGCTATTGCAGCTGTACGCTAGCTCACTACTTCGTCCGACGAAATTGACCTTTCGCACCGCTGCCAATGCCACCACAGCTTTTCAGGTTGCTGACAAAGCCCGTTGGGTCATTCTATTTTTCTTTATTACTTTGCGTGATAACGTGAACCAGCTCATATAGGTCGGTAGCTAGAGCGTTACGCGGGTGATTTCCAAGTCCCTGGTTTATGCGTAGCCGGAACGCCACAGAACGCAGATAAATATGTACTCTGACTCGGATGCTCATTCAGGAAAACAAGGCGATCTTACGGCGCCCCTGACAGACCGGAAGCAGTGGTGGGACGCACATAGAAGCCCAGTAACCACAGTTAGTACTGAGATCCACAAATGACAATGTTCGTAAGTATATTCGATTGATACGCACACCATCAACAGTATTCACTAGAGCGAGCCTAAACATGTCGACTTGGCCGCTCTTTTACTGCATATTTGCCTGACAATTACTCTTGGGGCAAGTATTATTCGGCACACATCAGAAGGGAGAAAATATT
Source organism: Dermacentor andersoni (assembly GCF_023375885.2). NCBI lineage: Eukaryota > Metazoa > Arthropoda > Arachnida > Ixodida > Ixodidae > Dermacentor > Dermacentor andersoni. The sequence continues at coordinate 127,226,535 of NC_092815.1, read as the reverse complement.
TCTAGTAAACGGCTAACGTTCTTACTTACGTTATTTCTGGTAAATAATACAGAGTCTCCATAGGTGCTTCAAACAGACTCACATGAAACTGCTACCAGGAGCTAACTCTAAACACACTTAGGAAATGAGATAAAAAAAAGGAACGCGAACCTTTAAAGCCTTGTTCTGACTTATTGTCCGTGCGGTGGCCGGGAACGGAAGTAGAAATAACGAACTCTACGCGCAACGTGTTCGAACCATATGCAGCATATAGCAAGAGCTTAAATAAATGCGACGACTGATGCTTCTGTTTCTCAGTCCGGTCAACAAGAGCGAACGAAGTCTGTTTTTCCGGCTAGGTCCCGTACGCGTTCTTGCGAGCGCCAATACTTCGACGTTGTCGTCCGCGTGCGCTCGTATACGGACATGGCGACCGCGATAAGCCTACGCGAAGGTGCTTCTACACATGTGTGCGAGCAAACTTATCACCTGCTTTCCGTTCGGCGCAGAACAATAGCGCCTATCGCTCGCATCGAAGTTTGCGCGGGAAGGCCGGCACTCATCAGAGGGTTTGGTCTTGACCACGGCTGCAGCGGCCAAAGGTCCAGCGAAGTGAGAAATCGAGTAAAACAACAAGCGTTAAAACAAGAGCGAGACAGAGAACAGAATGCGCGCACGGCTGGATGTCGGAACCCTGAATGACGGCGCTCCTCGAAACACGAAACTACTGTGCAGCCTTTCGCATAAAGAATTCGGACACTTGCTTCTAAGTGTATTTGTTGCCTCGCTCTCCCTGCAAGACAATGCACAGAGGCGACCACACGCTCGTCCGCCATTCGTACAGACGCTACTGGAACGCCTTCCCCGCCGCCTGTTGAGTCCCGAAGCCTGAGAAAGCAATTTTGAGCTTTTTTAAGATCAATTGGCCTGTGCGACCGCCTTTGGCTGCGTGGAGCTGTCAGTGCGCGTGCCGTCTTTCCTTCTTCGCTCTCCGTCTCTCTCATCAGTCTATTTCCTTTTTTTTTTTTCCACAGCACCGGGAAGCCAACCAGACCCCTTTCTAATTAACGTCCCTGCCTTCTCTCTTTCTCTCGGCCAAAGAGAGTCGTAACTCTCAGTGCGCGATACTGTGCAAGCAACAAACATCTAAGCCGATCTGTTCGAAATGCATTGAGAACCTCATTGGTTATTGCTTTCTTTCTCTCTAACAACTTTCAACAGCCTTTTTGGCCTATATATAAGGTGCAAAACCGGACCATACCCCGGCTAGCCTTCCTGATTTCTCTATCTTCACGTATTATTTCAAAAGCTTCATATAGCTCAGGAAGCGGAAAATCCGGCGACGTGACCGGAGAGAGAGAGAGGGGTTATAAGGAAGGCAGGGATGTTATCCCGTGAAGAGTCTGGTAGGCTACCCTACGCTGCGAGAGAGAGAGAGAGAGAGAGAGAGAGAGAGACGTGCACAGACAGTCATTGAGTCAAAGCCGCTCGTGCAAACCAGGCGTTCTCAGAAAGCACAAAAGTGCCTCCACTGCCTTCTGAGCCTATGATCGGTGGGGGCGGTGTTCTAATACTGTCAGTTCATTCAGAGGACGATCAGCTAGTTTCCTCAATGGGGTGCACAAAGATGGTCTTTGTGATTAAAATTTAAATTTATAGTGACGCAGTAAGTGGTCAATGTTCTCCTCGCAACCTCAAACATCACATGTAGGACTGTCAGCCATTCTAATTAGTACTGAATAAGCTTTCGTGAAAGCAACTCCCAGCCTCAACCGACACAGAAGAGACGGTTCGCGTCGGTGTACTCCGGCCGGAGGTTAGAGTCGCAGTGAAGGGTTTAGCCTGTGCAGGTCTGGTGCGCCTTGTATGTGCGGTATTGCACTTTGCTAAGGAGAGCGTGTGTGCTAGAATACGAAGTTGTCTCGCAGCGTCGGTATTTGAGAAAAAAAAAGGGGGACGCAACGGTCCCCTTTGTTTGACGTCCGAGATTCCTTATCTGCGTCATCATTCACAATGATACCGCCTGGCATGGTTTCAATGATGGCCTGGTATCCAGTGAAAATGGATATCGTGGCCTTTTTCTGTCAAGTGGTGGACAAATTCCACGATTTCGCACGTAGACCGATCGTGAGTTCCATGTCAGGGAAACGACTGCACACATTGCAAGGCCGGCCTTGAATCGCAGAAGGCTGCCCTTTCTCTAGAACTTTCAGCATTTATCGTACGAAGCGCGTCGCGGAGAGTCGCGAGCTCTGCAGCTGTCGTCGTAGTGATATGGGAAGTCTTGAAACACTGGGTTATTCCCATTATTTGTATAACTACAGCGCCACCGGAACTGGTTGATGTAGCTGAGCCATCAGTATAGACGTGTGTGCAGTCACTGTAATCCTCGTACAAGAGGAGTAAAGTAAGTTGCTTGAGTGCAGATGGCGGTAAGTCGGCCTTTTTCTAAAGTCCTGGGATTGTTAGGTTCACTTGAGTACGGCTCACACACCATGGAGGAATCGAAGGTCTTGCCGCAGGAGCGTAACCTGACCTGAGAGAGGCGCGGTACACGAAGACAGTTGCACCGAAGGTCGTGTGGGGCCTTTCTACTATGAGACTTGCGAGGTGGTGTGTAGGGTTCTGGGCGAAATGTGTTATGTGCACACGCATTGCTTCAATGGTAATGTGCGTTCTAATATTGTAATCTTGAGTGACTGCAAAAACTTCAGTCGTTGACGCACTCCGCGGTAGACTAAGGCATATCTTGAGGGCTTGGGCTTGGATGCCTTGGATTATATTCTAGTTCTGCGTGACCGGAGATGGTACGAAAAAATCACGTGATCACAGAGACGCGCTCATGCCGTTGCTCGCACGTTCGTCGTCGTCTTCCTTCACAGCTGGCTCCGATACCGCTCACCATGCCAGCGTTCTCATACTGCCCCTCCCTCTGCGAAGGCGCCAATGGCGCTGGCCCACTGCCCGTGATGCAGTGATTTCTGCGAGTTTTGTCATGCGCTCCGATGGACGAACGTTCGACGGAGATGGTACAAAAGTCACGTGGTCACAGAGAGAAACCACGCCGGTGGCCGGTCTAAATATGATACAAGGCAACGCGAAAAACCATACAATTACATTTCGTAAAACAAGTCGTCAACGGGAAGACGTCGCAATCCTTTCGCATTCATCCACGTAGGTATACAAAAGGGCCCTTGGCTTTCTTTCTCTCTCATTCAATAGCGGGTTGTCACAGAAGGTTGAGCACCTTCAAAAACATTATGGGGTTTCACGTGCCAAAACAACTTTCTGATTATGAGGCAAGCCGTAGTGGAGGACTCCGGAAATTTCGACCACCTGGGGTTCTTTAACGTGCGCCTAAATCTAAGTACCACGGGTGTTTTCGCATTTCGCCCCCATCGAAATGCGGCCGCCGTGGCCGGGATTCGATCCCGCGACCTCGTGCACAGCAACCCAACACCATAGCCACTGAGCAACCACGGCGGGTGAGCACCTTCACCGTGCTATACTCCTGCTCTCCCATTAACTTACGTATTATGATTCGGACACCAAAGCATCGAGTGTTACAAAGTCGGACTGTTAAAGTGACAACCGTTGAATGAAATAAGCGAGCTGCGTTTTCCGAAACTAAATAAACGGGGGAACGTGCTTCCATTATGGTGCAATCCTCTACGGTTATTGCAACGAGCTACTGAAAAACAAACGTGTGGACGATGTGTAGTTGCGGTCACAGCGACATAGCGGGACGCAATCGATGGAAATCTTGATCCATGCTCAGATAGCGTAATGCGCCTTAATTAAGCCGTTGAGCCATGGCAGCTAACAAAACGATGCGGCCGCGTCTCTTGGTACACGAGATACAATTATAAGAGCGCAGCAATCTAGGCATTCGCTGTATCTCAGAGTATTAAAGACGCTGTCTGCGAATTAATGAAAACGTACAATACTACAGAGACAAGGGAACTCAACAGAAGAAGTAACCAACTAAAGATAATGACGAGACTCGTTGAATCAATTACTGCGGTCTTAGGTTATTGGCTCCGCTTGAGAGAATGGCGAAGGAGCAGAGTCGAACCAGACTGTCTCTGGCGGCACGGTCAGTGCAAGAGACAGGCGTGGATAGAATAAGCTGTGCATCTTTCGAAATAACGCATCTGCTGCCACAAATTAAATGCTTTAACAAAACGAGCAGGCTATTGGTAGGGCGTTGAACGAAAAGCGGGACTTATTTGCATTCAATTAGGATAACGATTTGGGCGATGCCGGTCAAGTTCAGGACGTGAACGCGGAGCAAAAAGCATCATTCGATGATTCTCTCGCCATCTATGTTCCTCTATATACATACGTTCCTAGCCCAATGAAATTTGGTTAGTAGTGAGCCACTGTGTTGGTGTACTTCTTTCCACAACCGCACTTCGGTGTTCGAAGTGCGGTGAAGACTGCGCAAACACGGCACTTCGGTGTTTGCGCAGCGCTCACGTCAAAATTTATTTTCATAATAGCATATCGCTTGATTTGTTGGTTTGAAGCCCCAGCGTAACACAACGACATCGAGATTCGACGGATGGATAGATGGATGGATGGATGCAAAACTTTAATGAAAGTCCCGAGGTACGCGATCATTCGGGGACTCGAGATTGTTTGAGAAGGCTCCGGGTTCTTCAACGCGCGCCCAACTTTCAGTACACGGGCGGTTTCGCTTTCTCCAGGAGGCGAACCCGCATCCTCGCGCTCGGCATCAAAGCGCCACTGACAGTTTATTTCAAGAAAGTAAATTACATCGGTGAAGACGTAAGCAAGTTTCGAGGAACCGAGAGTGAAGCTCTGGTACACTCACCAGCTTTTATGTTGTTTGTTCAACGACTGGAGACGCGCGGTAATGCAGGCTATATTACTATAGAACCGGCTATCCCCAAAAATACAGTCAAGAAACTCGGTATACCCCACTCCCCAAATAACAAACACACGCGGAGTGCTAGGATTAGCCTTTGGTTCTTTTAGATTGAGTGGTCACCGTCCTTCCTTACGAATAAAGAATTAGCTAAACCTACAACGCAAGTACCGGGCGGTCATCCGCAGGGTTGTCTGAACAGACCAATCAAACGCTCTCCTCGTTCATAGGAGGTCACTTTTGCTTGCTTGAAAAACGAATAACATTGCCTACACTGAGCGGTTTGTCGTATCTAATTGGCTGACAAGAGGCGAGGAGAACGCTCAAGTGGAGAGGGATTCGATGGGGCCGAGCCACTGCACTGAAAGTCGATAACCAGATGAAGAGGGTGGTGCCGGCGTCTACGATTGGTCGGCTTTCCCTTACTTAGCTTGCGGTGGCTGGTCGAAAATAGCGGCGGCATGCAACGGAAGCTCAAGAATGACGCTAAAGCGGACCCTCAGCAAAGAAGAGTTGGCAGAATGAGGGGGTGAACGTGCCGAAAGTGCTCGAAAACGTTACGCGGCCACGCAAGAAGTTTTATTCTACGCAAATACACTCATGCTCTCCGGCAGGTGCGAGTAGCCAGCGTCTGAGCGATCGGCGGCAGCCATCTTCCATTCCTTTCGGAACGGGGCAGCCTACGGCTATTCCGAAGAAAATTCAGTTTTGTTCGGCATATTAATGCATCTTTATCGCGTACACGTCACTTTGACGCGGTGAGTTCTTGCGGTTTTGTGACGTCGCGTGACAGGCAGGTGAAGTGGGTGCAGCCCGAAACCTTTTTACCAATAGCCGAGGGCTAATGGCGAAAAGGGGTCGAATAAGAAATAACTGTTTTTCTTTTTTCTGTCAAATCATGCATAATCAGTGTGTACACATCATATCAGATGGGGAGGTATCGCGGTTTTCGTGATGTCGCGTGACAGACAGGTGAAGTGGGGGTGGTCGAAAAAAGTTTTTGACCAATCGTGGAGGGCTGATAGCAGAATTGGAATAGAAAAGTTTGGAATAGTTTTACGTTATAGCGCCCCTAATTAGATTCTGCGAAAATTCGTGAAGTCGCAGCGAAGTGGTGCGGGAACTTCCAGGTAA